>NC_069075.1:16674078-17924078 GCF_025698485.1 Gossypium arboreum | reverse complement strand
ATATAGCCATGAGATGTGGCTTATATTGGTTATGAGTTTGTAAACCTATTTATCCATGTGCAATGTGGTAACACCTTGAGATCATGTGCTTATATGTACCGAGATCTTGTGTGATGTGGTTATACTTGTTTGCTATAATTAAGTTGAAGTTTATTAGTATGATGATAACCGTGGAATAAAAGTATAAGTGGTATTATAATAGACAAGGCCAAATGAGTATGAGAAACACGAGTATGATGACATGCAAATGTTATGTTTGTAACTTAATTGAGGATGTTTAATCTTTAATTGGATACCATATTCTATGCCTTTGATATTGTATAAGTGTGTGAGGGATTAAGGTTGACCAAGGCTTGGAAAATAGCCTAAGTGTTGGTCACACGGACAGAGACATAGCCCTGTGGAGGACACGGCCTAGCACACGAGCGTGTGTCTTGGCCGTGTGACCTTAAAATATTATTGATGTCATAAACAGAGAGTTACATGGGCTGAGGACACGGGCGTGTCCGAGCCACACGGGCATGTGTGACCACACGGCTTACCCACACAAGCATGTGACTCTCCAAAACTAGAAAATTTTCTAAGTGTTGTAAAAAGTTCGTAAGTTCTCAGTTTAGTCCCAAACTACCCCCGATGTATGTTTTGGGCCTCGTAAGCCCGTATAAGGGACATTATGAATATGAATGAATGTTTTTAATTTGAAAATCTTTTTTATGGCCTGGTTTTACATAATTGTGTACGTTTAAGTCCGGTAATGCCTTATACCTTGTCCCGGCCTTAGAGTCGAGTAAGGGGTGTTACAAGAATATTGTTTAATACCATTGCTAATTTAACCCATTTTTATACTTAGTAGATTAAACATGCACCAATTAGATATTTTTCCATTAATTACAATTTCAATTCGATTAATAATTAATTCATTTGTTATCTTACAATTATAATGCAAGCATAACATATGCATGATTTTATCTAATTGAACAAATTACCAAGGTCTATAACAACACAAACATGATTTTAACAATTTAAGTGAACAAAATGTAATCAATCTAACACAAACAAGATTGAAGTCATCTTAATTAAACTAGGAGCATCAAAACAATAAAAATTCATGTTTATGATCACAAAATAATATGAAAAGATTAATAGAATAATACTAGAAGACAAATCTTGGTGATTCTCTGAAGCCATACTAGTGTGCTTCTCTTCCTCTTTGCTTGTTCTGTCAATCAAAGGCCTTCAATATGCTTTATTTCTACTACTTCAAGAGGCTTGCTAGCTCTTTCTCTAGAGGGAAATCAATAAAGGAAGGAAAGAAAAATGGAAAGGCAAAGGAGAGTGAATGAGAGAAGTGAAAAGTGAATAAAGATATGAGTGAGGGATGAGAAATGAAGAGGTGAAAGGGGTATTTATACATGGAGATGACAACTTGAATTGGCTAAAAATAGTAGCCAATCCCCCTTCTCATGGTCGACCCTTGATAGTAGGGAGAGAGGTTGAGATGACTTTGGAAAATTTAGCTTAATGCCACAAGTGAGAATACACAAAAAGAGGAGGGTTTGGAACGGGTTTTAGGAGAAAGTTAAGGGCTATTTTGAAAATATTATAATCATATTAATTAGCTGATTTGGGAAGCAATTGGGTCGGCATTGGGCTGCTCTTCCCTTGGTGGATCAATCCCCTTCAATTTAATAAATCTGGCCTCTTTCTCTACATTAGACTAGGATTAAATTCAACACAATTTTTGTTGGATTAAAAATAATTTTTCAATGGGTCCAAGGAGTTTGGGGCATCCATGGCTGAAAAATTATTAGCCTTCCTTATGTGCCAAATGCTTTGAAAGATGCTTTGAAAATTTGATCTTCTCAAGGTGACTATTGAGTTTATTTTTCAACTTTTGTGCAAAATTGTCGAAAATTGGCCAAATTATGCAAATTTAGTATAAAAATAACTAAAATTCAAAATGTTTCATAAATAAAGTTCAATTTAATTATTTTATAATAAAAGTATAAAATTCAACAAAAATTACTTAGAAGCTGCATGAATTAGTGCTCAAAAGGCGCTGAAAAAGTCTATATATTTTAGTGTTTCCACACCCCTAAACTTAATTCATTGCTCGTCCCGAGTAATACAAAAATTACAAAAGAACCTTAAGAAAATCATCTTTGAAAAATTTCTTCAAAAATCATGTCTTCCCACAATTATGCTCAAGAATAAAAATTCTGAAATTATGCAACTTAAGTATACATAATGTTCAAATTATTCTCAATTATTATCATGACATCAAGAATAAACTAAATGCTTTTTAATAAATATATGCTAAATTCTTACCAATTAACTTTTATTCCCTTATTTAAGATTAAATTGCAATTCCTAAGTTTAATTATGCCTTCAAAAGTTGAGTTCAGCAATCTCTCTCCACTAATGTAGTCGGCACAGATCAATAGGTCTTTTAAATAGGTTGTAACATGGCTTGGCTAGGGGTAGGTAAAACATAGATAATTTTAAGCTAAAAACCCTATACTCAGCTTGCATCGGACCTTCGAAATAAATACCTTCAAATTCACCAACTGTTTTTGAACTTGAGTACACATGCTCATTGTACATATATATATTTTAGCAAATATGCTCTTTTTTTTTAGGCTCGAGCATATTACTACATGTACTACAATATTTTTGAGCATTTGATACTTCTTTTCAATGCCCCAAACTTATTTTAAGAGAATATTCTGGATAGACTGAGTCTAGTGTTTGGGACAATTTAGAGATAAATATTAAAGAATGGATGGCTTATGTACGCAAGGTTCCAATAAAATCAAGGCATATAGTCTCGAAGTCAGGTTTCAAGGGATAAATGTTCATTAAGGTTCGCTTGAAAGGCTCTAATGGTCCAAACAACGTTTGCCTAAATTATTTCCAAAATTTCATGCTTCCTAGGATTTCACCTCAAGAAATTACTAAATCAATTCTAGAGACTTAAACTTACATGCATGCTTAGCTTTTCTAAGGAATTAAAACTTTCATGGTTTGATTTATATATTTTATTAAGATTAATATTTATGTCATAATTCAACTAACATAACAATTATTGAGATAGTAGAACTTTATTTATACTAAAGTTTAGCATAATCAACAAAAAAATAATTTTTTGAGCAAAATATAACTTAATCATAAATTGATAGGAAAAATGAATTCTTGAAAAAAAAAATCAATTTTTGGTCCCCCTACTCAAGATGAACAATGTCCCCATTGTTAAAAACGATAGACAAAAAAGACAAAAATATAGAAGTGAATAGATATTGTTCACCAGGTAGGATCCCAGGAAAATGAGGTGAGTCAAGTTTGACTGCTTAAATACCAAGCTTTTCTTAGACAAATCCAATACTAGACATGTAAATATTTATTTACACATTTCTTATTTTACAATTTGTTTAATTTATTAATGATTTTATTATGCGAGAAATAGAAATATCCTAAAAGAAATTAAAACTAAAAACTAAAAAAATCCTAGCAAAATAAAGTAAAGACAAAATCCCCCCATTTTTATTTATTTGTAGACTCCTCAAAATCCAATCTATCTTTTGCTTCATCGTTCTTATTTTTGCTTGAATTGCCTCATTCCTTCCTCGAAATTGGAGTCCATGGTTTGAGCATAAAGTCTGGAAATTTAGGCACGAAAGCAAACGAGCTATGAAATATTTTCTTAAAAGCGTCTCTGAATGAATCATACCATATTTTTTAGTATCTCCAAAAAGCTTATTGTTACAATTGCATGTGCTGTAGAATGTCCGTTATATTTGACTATTCACTTTTTGGATTGGTACTCGATGAAGGAACTTGAAGTTTCGGAGTTTCCTTCTTTGTTTTAGGAATTGTTTTAGTGGGTTCTACCACGTCAAGAATTTCAACTGACTCTGTTGGTTCTGATTCTACAGGAACATAAGCGTTTTCAGCTTCATCAACTTGTTCTGATTGCTATTGAAAGATAACATCGACTACTACTCTAGCAAAGTCCCAATCAGTAATTGTCCATTAATTATACCCTACCATCTTTACAGTTGGACAGACACGAGCTTTCATGCATAGTTTCATTATGGTATAAGGAAAATATGCTGAGCCAGAGTGTCTTACAATACAGTCTCGAATTTCCTTTATGATAATCTTTCCCACATTGATAGTCTTTGCTGTCATAATAGAATATAACAAAACCATTCTTTCCACAGAAATTGTGGTACCATGTAAGATAGGCATTAGGCTAAAGCTTACGAAATAAAACCATTCCTTTGCTAACAGAGTCAAATTTTCTCTGTGACAAGTATGACTTTGTACCTCAACACAGTCCATTTAGACCTAGGAAATGTAAGTGTTCGTAGAATTTATTGCAACATCTATTTTTTGACATTTTTCATTATAAACAATCGTTCTCTTCAAAGTTAGGTAAGTTAAAGAGATCATTAATAGTTTTAGAATTAAAAGTTACCTTAACTCCTCGTACAATTACTTCTGTTGCAGTAAAAGATGTCAGATTTGCATAAAATTCTTGAACTAACTTAGGATATGGAGTCGATTTCTTGTTAGAAAACACTTCCCAATTCAATGCTTTGGCAATTTTTGAATGCTCGCCATGAAGTGAGTGTGGTTACTTTCTCTCAAAGTAAAGCCTTTTTTCAGAAGTATTTGTTGTTTCTTGAAGATCCTTTCATATCTCACTTTTGCTCCTTCAAAATGAAACTTTTCTTGTAATTCTTCGATTTAGATAGAGGCTCGAGTTCTTTTACGAGGCATGATTCAACTTGAAATTGACAAAAGATGGAGATAAGTAATAATTTCCCAAAATTTAATTAGAAAAAGAAAATATTATCAATTCATATAATATTGAAAAGTTAAATTTTAATTTTAATTAAAAATTTTGGAACACGAATTGTTACCACCTTTGTTGTTACCGAAAGGAAACAAAAATATCAACTATAAGATGCAGAAAAATTTGAGGTGTCGGGCTTGGGGATTGAGGTGATGACGATTGGTGGTTAAAAGGGATAAGGGCTGGTGATGGTGCGGTGTAGGTTTGAAGGGAGGTAATTGGGGTGGTGGGTTATGGAGTTGAAGGTTGTGACAGCTTGGGGTGTGAAAAGCAAGAACGCGCGGCTGTTGCTGAAGATGGCTAAGGGCGTGCGGCGCTAGGTGCAGCAGGGTGTTTGGTGTTGTTCGGTTAGAGGAAGGGTGCGACGATGGGGGGTGTTAGGGCCGATGGTGGAGAGGTAATGGTATTCAAAGTGCAAGTAGGAGGTGTTTAACTCAAACTCTTAAGTAAAATAATATTAAAATATTACTACTGCTAATGCTATACAAAGTTAATAACAATTAATATATAATATATAATATATAATATATTATTTGTCATTATCTTATTTATTAAAAATAAAAACTAAAAAATTATTTTAGCTGTTTAAACTATTTACAGAAAACAAAACTAATTATTGAAACAATTCAATTAAATTCTTGTGCTGAAAAATAATTTCAAATGAAAACAAAATATTAACACTTTTATTCAGCAAATTAAAACTTATTTTGTTACTTAGAAAATATTTTCTCAGAAAATTATGTGAAAATCAATTCTCAAGAAAGATTGGGGTGGTTATAAGCAGTCTCGCTTAAATTCCAATCTTCTAGACATAATTTATTTTTAACATAATAATCAAGAAAATATAACCTAAGTCATTTATTTGAAAAGAAGAATGAAAAAAAAAATTAAAAATCTGATAAAATGAGTGAGGTTTTATTTCGCTCAATTATATCACCCAAGTAATGTGTAAAAAATAAAATAAATAAAGAGCACACAAATTTTACGTGGAAACCCTTTTGGGAAAAAACCACGGGCAGAGGAGAAGAAAATTCACTATGTCGAAAAATTTAAATTTCAATACAAGAGGAATAGACTATGTCTATTTATAGGCTTGTAAAGCCATATTCTAGTAGGATTGAAACACCTTATCCTAATCAATATAAAATAGATGAAGTTTAATAAGGTTTAAAAACCTTATTCTAAAATAAAATAAAAGAAGTCTAGCTCTATATGGATTTTACTTTTATTTTATTTTCCATCGTATTTTATTTAAATAAGAATTTGGGTCACTTAATTCTAACAATCTCCACCTTGACACAAATTCTCAATGAACAAGTTCTTCATCGCGAACTTTCAATAAACAAGTTCTCCACCTCTTCCATAAAACCCCTTAAGGGTTTAACTTCAACAATGAACACCAACCAAGTCTAAGCAATGCTCAAACTTGGTTATAGGAAGTGACTTAGTCATCATATCTTCAGGATTTTCATGAGTACTAATTTTGCTCACAACAATATCACCACGAGCAATAATATCACGAACAAAATGATACCGAACATCAATGTGTTTTGTTCTCTCATGAAACATTTGATCTTTTGTAAGAAAGATGGCACTTGACTGTCACAAAATACCGTGCTGATTTGAAAGTCTTTATTGAGTTCACTAAAGAGTCCTTTCAACCAAATAGCTTCTTTACAAGCCTCAGTAATCGCCATGTACTCAAACTTGGTGGTAGACAAAGCGATCAGAGATGCAAAGTGGCTTTCCAACTGATTGCACAACCTCCGATTGTAAAGACATAACCTATGAGAGATCTTCTTTTATCAAGGTCTCCAGCAAAATCAGCATCAACATACCCTATGACTCCATCTCTAGTTCTTCCAAACTATAAGCAAACATCAGTAGTACCTCGTAAGTATCTTAGAATCCACTGAACTGCTTTCCAGTGTTCTTTACCGGGATTCGCCATGTATCTGCTAACTGCACTGACTGCATATGATAAATCTGGACGTGAACAAACCATAGCATACATGAGAGATCCCACTACACTAGAGTATGGAACATGTGACATGTATTCAATCTCATCATCTGATTGTGGAGACAAAACTGATGAAAGTCTGAAATGGGCTACTAAAGGAGTACTAACAGGCTTAGCACTCTGCATATTGAACTTGCAAAGAACTTTCTCAATGTACCCTTTCTGACGTAGGTACAATTTACTTGTTTTTCTATTTCTGAGAATCTCCATTCCAAGTATCTTCTTTGCTGGTCCTAAATCTTTCATCTCAAATTCTTTACTTAGTTGGGTTTTAACATTTCTTATCTCTCCTTTATCTTTTGCTGCTATCAACATGTCATCACATAAAGAAGTAGATACACAAAAGAACCATCACTGTTTTTCTTAAAGTAAACACAACTGTCAAAACTACTTCTTTTGAAATCATGAGAAGTCATAAAGGAATCAAACCTCTTGTACCACTGTCTTGGTGATCGTTTCAAACCGTAAAGGGACTTTTTCACAAGCAAACATAGTCCTCTTTTACGAGACTATAAAACCCTCCGGTTGTTGCATGTAAATATCCTCCTCAAGTTCTCCATGCAAAAATGCAGTTTTTACATCTAACTGCTCAAGCTCCAAATCATGCATGGCCATAATACCAAGCAAAGCTCGAATCGAAATATGCTTAACAACTGGAGAGAACACATCTGTGAAGTCCACTCTTGGAATTTGACTGTAACCCTTTGCAACAAGCCTTACTTTATATCTCGGTTCTTTAACTCCTGGAGTCCCTTCTTTCTTTTTAAACACCCATTTATAACGAACAACCTTTTTACCTTTAGGAAGTTTCGCAAGGTCCCATGTTCTGTTTTTGTGGAGTGATTCCATCTTTTCTTGCATAGTAAACATCCACTTTTTTGAGTCTTCACAGCTAATCGCATCAGAATAATTAGATGGCTCTTGATTCGCATCTATATCTTCAGTCACATTTAAAGCATAGCAACTAAATCAGCCTTGACATACTTCTTTGGAGGTTTAATTTTTGTTCTAGTTCTATTTTTGGCGATAGAGTATTGTGGTGAAGAAGAAACTCTATTCTCAATTTTTGTTCTGGCTTGAGGAGTTGACTCTGTATTAATCTGATGCTCTACCTACTTTTGATTTTCTTTATTGGAAAAGTTTTTAAGAGATAAGTTAGGTAGCATAGCAGTTTCATCAAAAACAACATCTCTGCTAATCACAACTTTTCTAATTTTAGGACACCATAACTTATACCCTTTTACACCAGTTTTATAACTAAGAAAAAATGCATTTAATGGATCTCGGTTCCAATTTTCCATTATCAACATGAGCATACGCAGGACACCCAAAAATCTTTAAATTAGAATAATTAGCAGGATTACCAGACCATACCTCTTGTGGAGTCTTTTTCTCAATGGCAACGGATGGAGATCGGTTGATTAAAAAACATGCAGTAGAGGCTGCTTCTGCCCAAAATGACTTCGATAAGTTGGCATTTGACAACATACATCAAACCTTCTCTATGATCGTTCTCTTCATTCATTTTGCAACGCCGTTTTGCTGTGGAGTATGACGAACTGTCAAGTGTCTCATGATCCCTTCTAACTTGCACAATCTATTAAACTCATCAGAACAGAACTCTAAGCCATTGTCTGTACGGATGTATTTTATCTATTTTCTTGTCTGTTTTTCAATCATAATTTTCCAAGACTTAAATGCGGAAAACACATCGCTTTTCTGCTTCAGGAAGAACGCCCAAACTTTTCTGGAAAAATCATCAATAAAGGTTAGCATATAATTAGCTCCACCTCTCGAAGGCACTCTGGATGGCCCCCACAGATCAGAATGAATATACTCTAATATTCCCTTCGTGTTATGGATTCATCTAGTGAATCGAACTCTTTTTTGCTTCCCAAAAACACAGTGCTCACAGAAATTTAGTTTGCAAATTCCTTGCCCATCAAGAAGTCCTCTTTTACTCAATTCTACCATGCCATTCTCACTCATATGCCCTAGGCGCATATGCCAAAGTTTAGTAATATCATCATCTGACAAGGAAGAGGAAGCGACAGCTACATCACCAGTAACAGTAGAACCCTGCAAAACATATAACTTGGAAGTTTTTCTTTGCCCTTTCATCACAACAAGGGAACCTTTAGAAATCTTTAAAATCCCACTTTCAGCTGTATATCTGTACCCTTTTGAACCAAGAGTACTCAACGAAATTAAATTTCTCTTTAATTCTGGAACATGTCGTACCTCACTAAGTGTTCTGACAACTCCATCAAACATCTTAACTTTAACTGTTCCAACACCTGCGATTTTACACGAAGCATTATTTCCCATCAAAACAACACCTTCAGATACTATTTCGTAAGTTGTAAACCAATCCCGATTGGGACTCATGTGGAAGGTGCAACCTGAATCAAGTATCCATTCCTCGCTTACTATAGAATCATTGATAGAAGCAACTAGAAGTTCACCATCGCTGTAATCTTCTACAACATCAGCTTCACCGGAATTTTCTGGTTATTTTCCATTTTGATTCGCAGCCTCCCTTTTAATCTTATTTTGTAGCTTATAGCACTCAGATTTAATGTGCCATTTCTTCTTGCAGAAGTTACAAGTTTTACCTCTGTTTGAAGACTTCGATCTACCTTTAAATTTACTACGAGGATTCCGTTCCTGTGTCCTACCACGATCATTATCAGCATTCCGATCTTGTCTCCCACGAACAATAAGACCCTCTCTCTGAGAGTCGGGTTTAACCATAAGATGCTTCATCTTATCATACGCGGTTAAAGAATCATAAACCTCATCAACTGTGAGAGACTCGCAGCTATATAAAATTGTGTCTCTAAAGGTTGAATAAGACGGGGGCAACGAACAAAGTAGAATCAACCCTAGATCTTCCTTATCATACTGAACCTCCATGGCCTCCAAGTTTGAGAGAATTTCTTTAAACACTATTAAGTGTTCGTGTACAGACACACCTTCCGTCAAACGATGAGCATAAAGACGCTGCTTCATATGCAACTTGCTTGTTAGAGTTTTCGACATACATATTTGTTCTAGCCTCTTCCATAATGCAGCGGCAGTCTTCTCTTTCATCACATCCTGCAAAATTTCTTTCGACAAATGTAGATGTAATTGTGTTAACGCTTTTCAATCCTTACGCTTCTTCTCTTCATCTGTTAATGTCGAAGGCATCTTATCTATCCCTAGCAGGGCATCATCCAGATCCATCTGTGCAAGAACTGCTTGCATCTTAATTTGCCACAACGCAAATCTGGTGTTGCGATCGAACAGCGAAATTTCATACTTCAAAGACGCCATTACCGTGATCGAGATGAATAACCCAGAAGCTCGGATACCAATTTGTAAAAAATAAAATAAAATAAAATAAATAAAGAGCACACAAATTTTACGTGGAAACCCTTTCAGGAAAAAACCACGGGCAGAGGAGAAGAAAATTCAATATGTCAAAAAAGTTGAATTTCAATACAAGAGGAATAGACTATGTCTATTTATAGGCTTGTAAAGCCATATTCTAGTAGGATTGAAACACCTTATCCTAATCAATATAAAATAGATGAAGTTTAATAAGGTTTAAAAACCTTATTCTAAAATAAAATAAAAGAAGTCTAGTTCTATATGGATTTTACTTTTATTTTATTTTCCATCGTATTTTATTTAAATAAGAATTTGGGTCACTTAATTCTAACATAATGTTTCAAACATTGAATGTTAACTCTAAAATTACCTTTCTTATGGTGAAGTTCAACAACCCCGTATGTAAAGACTTGATGAATAGTGAATGGACTGAACCAACAAGATTTTAACTTACTTGGAAAGAACTTTAATCTGGAATTGAACAACAAAACTTGCTGACCTGCTTCAAATTCTTGAAATCGTATGTGCTTGTCATACCATCTTTTTAATCTATCTTTGAACAATTTGGCATTTTCATATGAGAACATTCAGAATTCTTTTAACTCATTAAGCTGAAGCATCCTTTTCTCTTTAGCAAGCTTGAGATCTAAATTAAGCTGCTTGAGATCCCAGTAAGCTTTATGCTTTAACTCCAAAGGTAAATGACAGGCTTTTCTAAAAAACAACCAATAGGGAGACATCCCTAAGGGTATTTTGTATATTGTCTTGTAGGCCCATAAAGCATCATCTAGTCTTTTGAACCAGTATCATCAGTTTGGACAAACTACCTTCTCGAGTATACCTCTTATTTCATTATTCGCCAATTCAACCGGCCCATTTGTTTTGGGATGGTAAGTTGTGGCAATTTTGTGTTTCACTCCATGTTTATCGAGCAACCATTTCAAACCCCTCATCACTGATGATAGCTTTAAGAGTTCCAAACCTTATGAACACATGTTTTTTGTAAAAAACATCATCACTAGTTTGGCATCGTTCGTTAAATATGCCTTGGCCTTAATCCGTTTAGACACATAATCTACTGCTACTAGTATGTACCTGTTACCATAATAAAGAGGAAAAGGACGAAGAAAGTCAATACCCTAAACATCAAATAATTTTACCTCAATAATGTTTGTTTGTGACATCTTGTTTTTATTAGATATATTTCCAGCCCTCTGGCATCGATCACAACTCTGTACATAAGCATATGCGTCTTTGAATAAAGTTGGCCAAAAGATCTAGCTTGCAATAATTTGGTCGCAGTACGTGAACCTTCGAAGTGTCCCTCACTTGGATATAAATGAAAATGATATAGAATATCATTTACCTCATTTTCTTCCACGCATCTCCTAATTATTTGATTCGACTATTGTTAAATAGGTACGACTATTCCCAAAAGTAGTACTTTATGTCATGAAGGGACTTCTTTCTTTATTGGTACGACTTACTGAGCAGCATCACACCACAAACTAAATAGTTAGCATAATAAAAAAACCAAGGGGTTTTATGGACGTGATTTACCTTAAGTATGTGCTCATCTGAAAATTTTTCGTTAATGGGAACAAGAAGAGAAGTCTCTCATTGTTGCTAAAATATGGATAAGTGTATGCTACTTGGTTTTCTACCCCCTTTCGATCTTGAATTTCAAGGTCGAACTCCTAAAGTAGAAGTACCCTCTAGATCAGTCTCGGCTTGGAAACTTTCTTCGCAAGTAAGGATTTGATTTCTGAATGATCCATTAAAACAATAACCTTGGTACCTACAAGATAAGATAGAAACTTGTCAAAATAAAAAACAATGGCAAGTAACTCTTTTACCGTATAATTCAGTTGAGCTCTCATCAAAGTCTGACTTGCATAGTAGATATGATGAAAAACTTTATTCCTTATTTGGCCCATTACAGCTCCTATCGCGAAGTCACTTGCATCACACATCAATTCTAATGGAAATTCATAATATAGTGTGACTATAATTGGTGCGGGAACCAATCGATTTTTCAAATCATCAAAAGCCTTCAAGCATTCTTCATCAAATGAATGTTGTATCCTTCTCCAATAATTTGCGTAAAGGTTTAGCAATTTTGGAGAAGTCTTTAATGAGTATTTGGTAGAACCCGACAAGTCCCAAAAATTTCCTAACACCTTTTACAGATGTTGGAAGTGGGAGTTTCTTAATAACATCTATTTTTGCTTTACCTATTTCAATCTCTTGTCTCGTTATTCGGTGTCCCAAAATAATATCTTCTTGTGCCACGGAATGACACATTTCCCAATTGAGCACAAGGTTTGTTTCTTTACACCGCCTTAGTACCTTGGCTAGATTGTCTAAGCAATCATTGTAAGTGTCTTTGAACATTGTAAATTCATCCATAAAAACTTCCAAAAACTTCTCAACCATGTTAACAAAAATTTCCATCATGCATATTTGAAATGTAGCAGGTGCATTACATAAACCAAAGGGCATACATCTAGAAGCAAACGTACCATACGAGCACGTGAATGTTATGTTAAGTTGATCCTTTGGTGCTACCGTGATTTGGTTGTATCTTGAGTATTCGTCGAGAAAATATTAATAGCCTCACCCTACAAGTTTAACCAGTATTTGATCCAAGAACAATAAAGGAAAGTGGTCTTTCCGAGGTGCTTTGTTCAATTTCTGATAATCTATATAGATTTTCCAACCCTTGACCATCTTGGTTGGTACCAACTCATTGTTATCATTCTCCATGACCATAATGCCTCTTTTATTTACACGCACTAGACTAGACTTACGCCTGAACTATTTGAGATGGGGTAAATTATACCTTTATCTAACCACTTAATAAATTTTTTTCACTATATCTTTCATAATAGGGTTTATTCTTCATTCTCCACCAATTTTTCCTTTTTTTCCATCCTCTAAAATGATCTTATGCATGCATAGGGATGGACTAATACATTGGATATCAACTATGGTCCATCCAATAGCCTTTTTAAATTGTCTCAAATTTAGCATGAGTTTCTCTTCCTGCTCTTTAGTTAGCTTAGCTGAAATAATCACATGAAAAATAGAGATGTCACCTAAATAAACAAATTTTAAATGTGAAGGAAGTACCTTAAGTTCTAATTTAGGCTGCTCTTTGATCAATGCTTTTGGTTAAACATAATCCTGGTTCTCTAATTCCAAAGATTCAAAGCGGGATTGAGGAATAAAAACCTTTGGGTTAGCTTCAAGCAAAGCTAAGTGCTCTTCCCTTTCTTCTTCACTTAGAGGATCTGACATTAAGATTTGTTCTAATGGGTTCTCAACAAAATTAAGTTCCCATTCTATGGATAACTCCTCTAACTCTGATACTACAGAACAAACATCAATTGTGTCAGGAAATCTTATAGATTTAAAAACATTAAATGTTACCTAGTCGTCCTAAATACGCATGGTAAGCTCACCTTTATGTACATCAATTAAGGTTCTTTCGGTTGCTAGGAAAGGCCTTACTAGAATGATTGGCACCTCCTTGTTTGCTTCAAAATCTAGAACAAAAAAGTCAACTTAAAAAATGAATTTATCTACACGTACCAATACATCCTCGATTTTTCCTTTCGGATGTGCTAAGGATTGATCTGCTAACTGAAGAATAACTGTAAGTCTAACTTCACCTATCCCTAATTTTTTGAATATGGACATGGGTATCAAGTTGATGTTCATACCCAAATCACACAATACCTTACCACAATAAGATTCTCCAATGTTGCAAGGTATGGTAAAACATCCAGTGTCCTTTATCTTAATGGGTAGTTTATCTTGCAGGAATGCGTTGAACTTTTTCGTCAAAGGTACCATATCAAATTCTCCAAGTATCCTCTTTTTGGGTAGGATATCCTTCATTAACTTGACGTAATTCGACATTTGTTCAAGAGCTTCTACCAACAAGATGTTGATATGAAGTTGCTTGAGTACATCTAAGAACTTTTTGAACTGGACTTCCTACTTTTGTTTCTGAAGCCTTTGAGGGTAAGGTGGTGGAGGATTTTTTTACTTGAACTAGGCAACTCGTCTACTGTGACAGTTTTGGTTTTATCAGAATTGTCTGGTTTAGAAGTTACCTTATCCAAATTTACAGATTCTGGTTCAGGTGAAGATGAATTTTCAATACTTGATTGAACTTCTACTTTATTTCAAGCGTCAGCTGGCACATTTTCAAATTCGACAGTATTGGGCTCTAACGTTTTTCCACTCATTAAATTTAATGCTTTACAATGTTCCCACCCTAAATTTCTTAGATTTTCCATATCACTAGACAAAGTGCCTTGTGGTCGGTTCCAGTAGTAAGCTGGAACATTTGATTCTCTAGGTTTTTCAACGAGGCTGCTTAGCTTTGGATTAAGGCATAATTTCTTGCCATGTAAGCCTTCAGTAGGTTTTCCAAGCCATTTGAAGGTTTAGATTGAGTTGGTTTTTGAACTTGTTGGCTAAATCCAGAAGGTTAGGTTGATCTGGGTTGTCTGTAAGTGTTACTGGGTCCAACCCTTTAGTTACTCCAAGAAAAATTCGAGTAGTTTCACCAAGATGGGTTATAAAAATTGGATTGTGGTCCCATCCTACCTCTATTTTGGCTCTAACTACTTATGTAATATACAAATTCTGGGTTTGATGGACAATATACGAACAAATTCCCTTCCCCACAATCTACATAGGCTATATGTTCAAATTGACCTGATAGCTGAGCTGTAACATTGTTAAACCTATTAGTAGAAAATTTTTTAAGCATTGAGGATATCGATTCGATGCCTAAGCTGCAAGTGAAGTGAGGGAATCCATTTCATGTACTCATACAATTCAAATCGAAGCTGCTCGATTGGTTGACCACTGGTAATTATTGTTGACAATTCTCTCAATAATTTCATAAGCCTCATTATAAGACTTAGAAAGGAGAGCATCACTGGCAAAAACGTCTACTACCATTCTCGTGTGAGCATTTAGACCATTATAGAATGTCTTCAACTGAATGCAATGCAGGATTCTATGGTGAGAGTATTTGCATAACATTTCTATAAATCTTTCCCACGCCTCATACGAGGATCGTCATCCATCTGTTGTAAGATAGTGATCTTATTTCGTAATTTAAAATTCTTGCTACTTTGGAAATATTTCATAAGGAATCGTTCTGCCAACTCTTGCCATGTTTTTATGGAATTTGGTAGCAATGAGTTCAACCAGGCTCGAGCTCTATCCCTTAGAGAACATGGGAACAAATTTAATCTTAGTGCATCTTTGGGTACTCTGGCTAACTTGAAGGAATCACTCATCTCCATAAACACCTTGTGGTGAAGGTGAGGATCTTCAATAGGCATTCCACTAAACTAGCCCACACTCTAAAGAATCTGAAACATAACAGGCTTTAGCTCGAATTGTTGTGCCTCGATCTTGGGCCTTCTAATTCCTTGATTAAGCTAATGAAAAATTGGTATGGCATACTGTCTTAAGGCTCTATCCCTATCATCAACAACAATGATGGGATTTTGAGCATGATTTACTCCATTTCCTCCATTCTGGTTTTCAAGGTTCATCTCTTTGGTCCTTCTTTGAACTGTTTATCTTCTCCTTTGTCTACAAGTCCTTCCACTTTTAGGATCTATGGGGAGTAATTCAATGATTTGATAAATACTCATAAACATCTAAAATAATCACAGAAAATAATTAAATTAAAGTTTTACAAAAAAATAGACCAAAAATGCAAAATTAACAATTTCACAAGTAATGTCTTTTAAAATAGTCACCGACAATGACGCCAAAAACTTGGAACGATAGAAATGTGCAAGTGTAGACTAGTAATAAATTGAAAATAATATCGATTTAGTGTTCCCACAGAGACTGTACAAGCAAGTATTTATGAAATGTAATTTTAAGCAAATTGGTAGAGGAAAATAAATTGATTTGAAAGAGGTGATCTAAAAACTAAAAATTAACTAAGTAATGAAATGAAAGAAAAAGTAATATTCTAGTGCACGATTTCTAAAAAAGTTTTAATTAATATGACATAAGTGTGTTAGACTAATTTCATTCTTTAAATTAGAATTATTAAAACTATATTCATGTTGTTACGAATAATTTCATGGCAACTTGGTTTTTGTTAACTATTGTACATACATACTTATTAAATTAATCAATCTTTCAAATATACTCCTATGTTGGATTATAAGTAAGTATAAGATAGAGTGAAGTAACAATATATTCCTATCTTGAAACAATTTAATCACAACAATCTTACAAGTTATGTAATGCAAGAATATTATTTAATACTATTGCTAATTTAACCTACTTTTACACTTAGTAGATTAAACATGCACCAATTAGATATTTTTTCCATTAATTACAATTTTAATTGAATAATAATTAATTCATTTATTACCTTACAATTATAATGCAAGCATAACATAGGCATGATTTTATCTAATTGAACAAATTACCAAGGCCTATAACAACACAAATATTGTTTTAATATTATTTTTTTGTGTTTATAGCATGTGAATATATATGTGTGAAAATTTCGTGAGCTAATTTTATTGTTTAATAGCTCAATTTGAGAAAAAGAACTTAATCACGTAAAATGCAAAAGTTGCATTCCACTTGTTAAAAGTGCTTAATTGCCATGGCTTATTAAATGACAGGTCCTTATGTTGTAACTAGACCACGGATAGTGGAGATGGACATAAATGGCCTTGAATTATGTGAATTATAATGTTTTAACTAAAGGTTAAAAATTGTAAAATGGTTACTAATGTTAATATTAACTAAAACAAAGTGAAAATAAACCATATTATCATCATTCATAGCTGAAAATCATCAAAAAGAAATAGGGTTTGAGCTTTCATCTATTCAGCTAGCTTGTTCTTTGATTAAGGTATGTATTGTGCTCGGTTTTTGATGATTTCTATGTTTTTGTGATCGTTGCTTTGAGTATTAGCTAGCCCATACCTCAATTTCTGAAATTGTTGATGATTTTGTGAAGTGGCATTGTTGAATTTATGAGCTTTATGATGTTTAATAATAGTTTATGAAGGTTTAATGATAGATATACAAGTTTTGTTAAATGATTTTTGACAAAAATGTCAATTAGAGATTATATTGAGAAAATGTGAAAATATGTGGTTAAATGTGTGAATAAATGATAAATATGGGCTGATATATACACTAGGAGAACTCAGCTAGCATGTATTTGAAAGAACTTGTGTAATTTTGTGTAAGAAATGTGAAAGTTTAGGGCTAAAGTG
Organism: Gossypium arboreum; assembly: GCF_025698485.1. Lineage (NCBI taxonomy): Eukaryota > Viridiplantae > Streptophyta > Magnoliopsida > Malvales > Malvaceae > Gossypium > Gossypium arboreum. The sequence goes on along the minus strand of NC_069075.1, from coordinate 17,906,536 downwards.
TAAAAATGCCCAAATATGTGTTTGTGGATGAAATTGAATGAATAGGTGATTAAAAAGGTTAATTTTGAATGTATATAGATCAAGAAAAAAAGAAATCGGACTTAGATTGAGGTAAGAACAGAGTACTCGATTAATCGGCTAGTTCCGTTATTCCTACAATCGAGGTAAGTTCATATACAAATAAATGTCTTTAAATTGAATTATGTGTATTTACTTGTCATTGAAATGTTATAAATGTGGAACGACCAAATACGAGCAAGAAACGATGAAGTTTTGATAGCCAAAAGTCCCATACGAACCTTAGGAATAGTATAAGATACGAATGTCATGACATTAGGTTATCGAGTTGTGATTACATGTAAGACCATGCCTGGGACATTGGCATTGTATTGAGATTACATGTAAGACCATGTCAGGGACATTGGCATCGTATTATGATTTCATGTAAGACCCTATCTGGGATAATGGCATCGACATGTGATAACATGTAAGACCATATCTGGGATATGGCATTGTACGAGCTTACGTGATTTTTGAGTATTCTTAACAATTCTGAATGGTTCAATGGGCAAAGTCAAGTTGAGAAATAATATGTGAATGAGCTAAGTGACTCAGGTACATACAAGATTCATACGAGTATTGAGAAGTGAAGTAAATGATGAATTTGATTAAAATATTGAATGTGTGTTCAATGAGAAAGGTTTGTGAATTTGCATGTGATTAGTTATGTTTAGCATATTTGAATTGATATGCAAAGGTTCATACGATGGCTTTATTTGTATATGGCTTTCTGAGCTTTTAAAGCTTATTTGTGTGTTCTTTCCATGTTTTATAGATTATCGAAGCTAGCTCGGACATCTGGGATTATCGGGAACCATCTTCACACTATCGACTACTTGTTGGTATTTTTGGATGCTTGAAAATACGGTATGTGACATGTATAAGCTAGTGAATTGACGATATGTTTTGAGATTTGATATAGCCATGAGACTTGGCTAGCTTTTGTTGAAAATTTTGGTATGTATTTGGTCATTTAAGTTGACTTGAATTATGTGTTTGATAAATGATATATGTGATGTATACAATGTCTTATGTGTTGGCATGTTTGCCATGGTTGTTGATATGTCTAAGTGGTTGCTCATTTGGTTAGTTATTAGTTGATGTACTAATGCTTGAAGAATAGTATATTTTGGTATGATTTGTGGATGATGAATTGGTATGATTGAGAAGCATGATTTGGTTGATAGAAAGGTGAGAAAGTACATTTAGGAGTTATGTAAGTTGTGAAGAATTTGGCATAATGGTTTATTATGTTTTGAATAAGGAATTCAGTAATTGAAATGGTTGATGATAGTTGGCATGATATGTGTGTGAATTGGCATGTTTTGGCTGCCTATATACGTATTGAAATGATACCATTTTGAGGGCTAGGTGTGTAAGAGAAAAGGGTGGCAACTTGGCTTTGCAAATGGCCTATTTTTGTCCACACGGGTAGAGACACGGGCGTGCGTCTCAGCCGTGTGTGACACACGGTCATGTTACACGGCCATGTGTCCCCTAGGGTACCCTTTCGAATTAAGGCAATATACCCTATAGTTTTGACACAGGCTAGACACATAGTCGTGTCTATTGGTCGTGTATGACACACGGGTTGGCACATAGGCGTGTGGCCGACCATGTGACTCAAGTCAGTAACCCCTCCAGTTTTCCTATGGCCATGGCACAAGGGTGTGTCTTTGGCCGTTTGGTGCAAGTTAGTATGTATGCCCTGTTTTCACACGGCCTATGACATAGGCGTGTCTTGTGGTCGTGTGAGGCACACAGCTTGTTCACACGGGCGTATGACCTTGAAATCAAAGAAAATTTTCTAAGTTTCCTAAAGTTTTTAAATGTTATCAGTTTAGTCTCGAACCACTTCTAAGCATGTTTTAAGGTCTTGTAGAGCCTTATAAGGTACATTGTGAATGATTTGAAGGGGTTTTGATTATGAATTTATAAATGTATGTGAATAAGGAGTATAATTTGGTAATACTTCGTAACCCTATTTTGGCATCAGATACGGGTTAGGGGCGTTACATATGATGAAAAGATTAAGGGAATGAAACTAGAAGACAAATCTCGGTGATTCTCCGAAACCAATATAGTGTGCTTCTCTTCCTCTTTGCTTGTTTTGTCGATCAAAAGCCTTCAAGATGCTTGATTGATACTGCTTCAAAAGGCTTTCTAGCTCTTTCTCAAGAGGGGAAATCAGCAATGGAAAGAAAGAAAAATGGAAAGGCAAATGTGAGTGAATGGGGGAACTGATTGGTGAATGAAGAGATGAGTGAGGTATGAGAAATGAGGAGGTGAAGGGGGTATTTATACTTGGAGATGACAGCTTGAATTGGCTAAAAATGGTAGCCAATCCCCTTTTTCATGTTTAACCCTTGATAGTAGGGAGAGGGGTTGAGATGACTCTGGTAAATTTAGCTTAATGCCACAAGTGAGAATGCACAAAAAAATGAGGGTTAGGAATGGGCTTTGGGAGAAAGTTAAGGACTATTTTGAAAATATTATAATGAGCTTAATTAGCTAATTTGTACAGAAATTGGGTCGGCATTGGGCTGTTCTTTCCTTGATGGATCAATCCCCTTCAATTTAATAAATCTGGACCCATTTCTTTACACCAAACTAGGAGTAAATTCAATCCAATTTTTGTTGGATCAAAAATAAATTTTCAATAGGTCTAAGGAGTTGATTTGGGGCTTCCATGACTAAAAAATTATCAGCCTTCCTCATGTACCAAATGCTATGAAATTTTTCGAAAATTCGATCTTCTCAAGGTAACTACCGAGCTGATTTTTCACCTTTTGTGCAAAGTTGTCGAAAATTGGCCAAATTATGCAAATTTAGTATAAAAATAAGTAAAATTTAAAAATTTTCATAAATTAAGTTCAATTTAATTATTTTATAATAAAAGTATAAAATTTGACCAAAAATACTTAGAAACTGCATGAATTAGTGCTTAAAAGGTGCTGAAAAAGTCTATATATTTTAGTGGTTCCTGTGAAACAAAAAAAATGTGGTTAAAAAAGTTGTTGTACATAGGGTAGGGGGTCGTGACCAATTGGTCATTTTGGCGACAAGCATCAGGTCAGTTCTTAGCTTACCTGGTACCCTTATATATGATACTGGTCTCCCCTCTCACATGCACACACAATTCAATATTTAAGTGAAGTAGAGTGAAAAAGAAAGTTGGCTATCTCACATACACACAATTTAGTATTGAGTGAAGTAGAGTGATGTAACACCCTTAACCCGTATCTGTTGCCGGACTAGGGTTAAAGGCATTACCGGACAAATCAGATCATTTTACTAACAATTCAATAACATCATCCACAACATAGTCAAACATCATTATAGAGTCCCTTATATAGGTCAACGAGACCTAAAACATACTTTAGAAAGGGGTCGGGACTAAACCAAGCTCATACAAATTTTTTCAAAAATTAAATATTTTTCAAAGTTACAGAGGTCACACGCCCGTGTGAACAGGCCATGTGCCTCACACGGCTTTAGACACGCCCATGTGTCTAGGCTATGTCAAAATAGGGCATACATATTGACTTAATCACACGGCCACAAGACATGCCCGTGTGCCTTGGCCATGGTCGAGACTGACTTAAAATCGTAAGGTACCCCAGGGGACACACGGCCGTGCAGCATGACCATGTGTCGTACATGGCTGAGACACACACCCGTGTCTCTACCCATGTGGAAAAAAATAGGTCATTTGAAAAACCAATTTGCCACCCAATTTGGGTCAAACCTACAAGCATCAAACCAAGCACATTTGCACTAAAATTTCAGCCAATTTCTATACCAAAACATACATCATTCATGCCATATCATTATCAACCAACTTCATGCTTAATATTCATACCAAATTATGCCAAAACATAAAAAAAAATTCATATCTAAACATTTGTTTCATAAACTCATTTTACATCATTCAAACACATGTTATAAACTTACCAATATCTCAAATTTGCACATACCAAAACTTACCAAAATTGACCATTTCATTTGGTCATTCAAAACGCATCATAATGATCATATTGCATCACATATTTCATACCAAGAACTCATTCATATACACAACCATAATCAAGCCAAATCACATGGCTAGATATAAACATCACAAAACATAATCAAATTACTTCTAGCCAATACATGCCATACTTCAATATATACATTTTCAAAAAGTACCAAAATATATTTCGATAGTGTGGTGATAATCCTCAACGATCCCTGAGCTTCCGATAGCTTTGATATCTATAAAACAGTTGAAAAACACATAGAGTAAGCTTTCAAAAGCTTAGTAAGCCATATACAAATAAACTTAACAATATAAACGTATAAGCATCATAATATATACGTATAATCTTTAACCACATGCTATCACAAAACACATAGCTCAAATACATTTCACATATTCTTCATTCATTTGCACATAATGCATATTTTCTTATACTTTTGTCACATATACTCACTTGAACATAAATATACATATACTTACCTTTCAAGATCAAATATGATATACAACTTGTAAACTGAAAAATATATAGGATTTTTCCTATATAAATTATCACCTTTTACTTAAATTTGTTGTTAAAGCCAAGTAATTGTTAAATAAATTAATGAAATATGTGAAAATATGAAAACATGACATAGAAATTATTAAAATGTGATTTTATGTTTTATTATATATATTATATAGTTTTCATGCATAAAATGGCTTATTTCATATTAAATTGAGCATATTATATTTTTATGACATAAAGTGGGCCATGCATGATTAAATTAAATAATAAAATATAAAATTATATTTAATAATTCATTTTAAAATATTTCATTAATAATTTGGGTTTTAATTAATTTAATTAAGTTGGTAAAATTTAATTCTTTTGTCCTCTAACTTATTGATTTATTTTTGGACAGGTCTGAGAGCTTTAATTTGATTACAAAACCATCCAAATGGAGAGCCAAGTCAACCCAAAATTCGGCTAAATATGGAGGTTCATAAACCATCTTTTGGTTTAATTACATAAGGTCCTTGAAGAGTTGAAGAAATCAGAGATTTGCCCGAAGATTTGCTGGTGACTGTGTAACACCCCGAACCCGAGACCATCGCCGGTGTCGGACGCGAGGGGTTAACGAGCCAAGTCCTCTTAAAGCACCGACCAATTTGGCATTTCCAGACAGGCTGGAAAACTGCGTCACTGTCGCCTTAAAAATCATATCTCAAGTTTCAAAACTCGGAAACTGATTCCGTAAATTTTTCCTGAATTTAGACTCATATATCCTTCCATGGATTTATTTCTAGAATTTTTGGTCGGGCCAATTGGTACAGTTTATTAGTTAAAGTCACCCATGTTACAGGGATCGACTGCTCTGACCTTCGCGCATTACAACTTGAATATCTCTCTGTACAGGGCTTTAATACTGGTGCCATTTGTTTCTAATGAAACTAGACTCAAAATGGAATCTGCACATATAAGGCATGACTCCTAATTCTTTCTGGATAATTTATAGTAAATTTTTAAAGTCGCGACAGGGGACCCAGAAACCGTTCTGGCCCTGTCTCACGATAACTTTAATATCTCTTAACAAGTAACTCCTATGACCGTTTCGTTTCTTCCATATGAAAGTAGACTCATCAAGGTTCATTCACATAACTTATTCACTATTTAATACCATTCCTACAATTTTTGTGATTTTTCAAAACCACACCACTGCTGCTGCCAGCATCTGTTTTCAAGGTAACCTTTACCTATTTCATGATTTCCACGATTCAATTGCCCTCTTTGCATACATAGCACAAAGTGTGATCATGATTAACCATTCCAATGGCTAATCTTCTCAAAACAATTCCATACCCCATAATGATCAACATACAACGATTATAGTATCATACCAAAACGATATATAGCCATTTTCGCATGGCTATCCAAGTTTACACAAAACCGAAAGGTACATGACCTTCAACAATAGGGTAGTCCTATACATGCCATTTCAAAGTTCAACCAAAATTATACCAAAATGGAGGCTTTGATAGTGTAGATGACTTCGACTTTAATGATCCCGAATCCGATCGCTAACGAGCAAAATCTATAAAACAGAGAGCCAAAGCAACGGGGTAAGCATTTTTATGCTTAGTAAGTCTCAAGAAATAAAATCAGCTTTAACTAAAGCATTACATTCACATAGCCAAATGAATCATTTCATTAATACACATTCACGTAATCATACTTACTTCACACTTCATCATTATGTACTTTCACAAGATATCAACCAATTCAATAGCTGAAAACTCGTTAGTCGATTGAACGAATGTTACTCAACCATATCGACTTTTCCAATGCACATATAAACATACCTTATCCTTTGGGCTTTTCGAGCGTACTAATTAAATTTATTACAGCAACCAACGCTCACCTCCAGCCCAAGCTTCTTCGGAATACAACCGGATATAACCACATGCACGAATGCCTTGGTCTTAGCCCGGATAGAACGACTTGCACAAATGCCTTGGGTATTAGCCCGGATTTAACAACTTGCACGAATGCCTTGGTCTTAGCCGGATGTAGTCACTAGCACAATTGCCTTGGTCTTAACCGGATATAATTACTAGCATAAATGTCTTGGGACTTAGCCGGATATCATTCAATTGCTCATGCACACACATACATCAATAATCATTACACATCCATGTTTCATTTTCGTTACTAAGGCTCAAACACAAACATATCACTAGCATAATCGCCTTGGGACTTAGCCGGTATCATTCAAATACTCATACACACATAAATCAATAACCATTACACATCCATATTTCATTTCACATAATTCGAGTAGGGTCATTTCTTGAGGACTTACCTCGGATGTTGTCGAACGGCTTCAACGGCTATTCGATCACTTTTTCCTTCCCTTTATCGGATTTAGCTCCTTTCGCTCTTGAGCTTAACGAATACAAGTAGAAGTATTCAATATTTCTATCAATAATGTTTACTAGTAAATCACATTCGGCATCTCATATCATCTCACTTTATTATAATTTATCATTCAACCTTTGAACCAAAACGCCATTATATGGCCACATATACATACATCCATATATTTAAGCTCAAGAATTTTAACATAACATCAAGTGCTCAAATTACTCATGTGGCCGATTATACATGGTCATAAATACACAAAATCAAAAATAATTTCAAGGTTTTTCACACTATACATGTACTAGGCCGAATGTACATGCAAATTTCACAACATTCTTCAACAAATTTCTTCTTTAAACAAACATATTTATCACTTTCTTCATAATCAAAATATCATGTGCAAACATATATACACATATAGGTGCAAGGCCGAATTTCAAGGTGTCCATAACCATCCAAAACACAAATTTTAACTAACATGCAAGAAGCATAGACCATGCTCATGAATGCATCATGGCCGAATACATCACAATCATGCCCCTTTCAACTTCGGTCATGGTTAAACAAAAAAAACTCAATGTCTTACTTAATATTGCTACACAGAAATTTCAAGAGTAGTCAATCCATCATTGCATGCATCATTAGCAAGCTTCACATTTAGCATGCAATGGCTTTAACCCAATAACAACCTTGGCCAAATACCATTCCCATGGCATAACAAGGATTTGAACCATGGCTAACATGAACATCAAGTTAGCAACTAAAACATGCATGAATCTCATGACACAACCTCATACATACCTTAATCTTGATGCAAGTTTAGCCAAATCTCCTTCTAGATCTCTTCTAAACAAAGAAAATGAAGCAAAATCTCTTCTTCCTCTTAGGAATTTCGCCAAAGGAAGGAGGGAAAAGATGAACAATTTTTTTGTTTTTCTTTCTTAGTTACACGCAATGGGGAATGCTACACTCTCACACACATTTTTTTTATTTCTCTTCCCACATCTAATTATTTTATCACTTAATACATCATGCATTAACAAAACATGTCATAACATGTTTTCTTTGCCCATAATTCCTTGCCATGGCCGCCACCACCCATAAAAGGGAATTTGACATGCAAGTCCATTGTTTTGCATGCATGCTTTAATTAGTCATCACACAATTCCCTATCGTACTTTCAAAGTTCACTACTAAGTCCTTTCTAGTGAAATTCACCTTTATAACACTAATTCAATCACCAAAAAATGTCACACATGAGCACACACATATTATAGGCATCAAAATAAATTTTAAATTATTTTTATGCCTCGATTTTGTGGTACCGAAACCACATTCCGACTAGGGTCAATTTTGGGCTGTCAAAGACTGAGTCTTAGTCCCGAGTTGTTGTGGCACTCAAATTGACCAAGAATCAAGCAAAATCAGCCACATTCCCTCAATTCATGGCCGGCCATCCTTGGAAGGAGTTTTGACAGATGGACACTCCTCTTTTTAGCAAACTAGCTCCCATGCCTCACCTATAAATAAGAGCCCCTTTCTCACTTTTTCAATCATCCCTCATTCATTCATCATTCTCTCCTCTCTCAACTCTCTTAGCCCTCACGCCTATCATCATCTTTGCATAAATATTTCTAGCAAGTTAGCCTCTTAAAGAGCCCTCGGTTGGCCACCTTGGAGAGCCATCAGCAAAGGAGCAAAGTGAAGGAACGAAGGAGCCCTCGTCAGTCAGAGTTTTGGGTGACAGCCACTTTGATTTGGGTTTAATCTTTCTTTTCTTTAACTTAATTCAAGAATGTTTGCTATGTGTTCTTTGTTCTTGTTTACAACAATGATAGCTTAATTTTATTTCAGCTAGGATGATTGCTTTGATTTAATAATAATTATTTGATTCATGCTTATAATATTTGTGCCTTAATTGATCATTTTTTCAATTAAAATCAAGTCTGTATTTCGTTCATACGTGATTAAAATGCACCTGAATTAGCTGAGCAATCCTAACCAGACAACGGCTAATGGATGCATAATTGAAATGTGCATGCGCAATTTAGATCCTAACCCGACTAAATTGCAGGTTGTATAGCATCTCTAACCAGGCTCTGTTATCTGCATAGTTTTTAGATTTGTGTGATTAAATTGTTTCGAACCTAACACGTTCCTGTTACCTCGCATGAATACTAAGAAACCCTTTGTAAATAAGGATCAGTAAAATGCGTATTTACTAAGTAAAGGATTCCGAAAGGACCTAACATGGTTTCCAAACTCATGAAAGATCGAGTTGCCATGGAATGTTTTTCCGAATATTGATAAGCATGTTGATAATAATTTTAGTTTAATTAAAGTAATTGTCCTAGCTTATTTATGTTATAATTGTTGCTTATTGTGTTAATTCTGCTAAAGTCTATCTTATTCATATAGTTTGCATACTTAGGATAAATTGCATTAGGGATCATTGCATTTAGTTTCGTATACTTAATTTTTCATCACTTCTCAATTATATTGTTTTTATTTTTCAAAATTTAATACACTTTTACAAATTAAGTGACTTAGCACAAATACAATCCCTGTGGAGACGATAACTCGATACTTACTTATTACTTGATAACGACTGTGTACACTTGCACAAACCCAAGCATTACACAACTTCAAATGTACCTGAATCGAATACACATTTCATATTATCCTTCATTTCCTGGAATGTATGTTGAACCATTCAGAATCATGAGGATATGTGGATAACTCGGAAAGCTCGTACAATGCCACATCCTAGACGTGGTCTTACATGTAATCAAATATCGATGCCACTGTCCCAGACAGGGTCTTACACGAAATCAAGTATGATGCCAATGTCCCAGACGCGGTCTTACACGTAAATCATGAGTCGATGCCAACGTCCCAGACGTGGTCTTACATGATAACACATATCGGATCCTATGTCATAACATATGTATCCTAAATATTCCTAAGGTTCGTATGAGGCTTTTCAGACTTCGAAACTTTGTCGATACTTTCTCAGATGTCTCAAATTCAATGTATAAAGCCATTCATCATTTTTCAATAACATATAAGCATAAATAAACCATTTCAAATACATTTATTTGTATATAGACTTACCTCGTACGGATTCGAATAAATAGGATCGGCTACTCGACGACTTTCAACTTTCCCCGATCTAATTCCATTTTCTTTTGTTCTTGATCTATATAAATTCAAATTTAACTCTTTTATTCACCAAATCATTCAAATCAATCCACAAACACATTTAGGGAATTTTACAAATTAGCCCTCAGATTTTCATATTTTGACAATTTAGTCCCTATTTCACAAAATCACAAAATTACAAAATACACAAAATTTTCATATACCCATGTTAGGTCAAATTCTCATAGCATTCATATAAGCCCATATGTTTCATTTATTTCACATTTTAGTCCCTCAAAATCTCATTTTCACAATTTAATCCATTTTACTCAAATTCATCAAAAATTCAAAGACAAAATATATCAACCCAACATATATCTTTAATTTACTAACATCAAACTTCATAAAACTCATCGTTTCATCAATTACATAACTCAAAATCATCAACAAAATCCAAACATTGAGACATGGGCTTGATAGTATACAAAGCAACGATCACAAAAACGTAGAAATTATCGAAAACGGATCAAAACACATACCTTAATCAAACAAAACCTTAGCTGAACCCTAAACTGTTTTTATTATTCTTTTACTTAGTATTTTTGGAACCATATATGAAAATGATAAAAAAATATGACTTTTGTTTTAATTATAATTCATTTTATAATCAAATACCATTTTTAACCTTAATAACTAAACATATAATTCATATTCATTAAGGCTATTTATGACCACTCATGCTTTCAATGGTTTAATTGCATCATAAAGACCTCTCTTTTAATAAGACAAATAAATTAAGCACTTTAACAAACAGGAAATAACTTTTACATTTTACGCAATTAGGTCATTTTATCAAATTGAGCACACAAACGATTAAATTTTTATATGAAACTTTCATACATGCTAATTCACATATTATAAGCACGAAAATAATATTAAAATATTTTTTGACTCGAATTTGTGGTCCCGAAACCACTATTCCGACTAGGGTCTAAACCGGACTGTTACAAGTGAAAAAAAAAGTTGGTTGTGTATTTTGGAGTTTTAGGAGGAAAAATTTGTTCGTGTTGGAGTTTTAAGGAGATATTGTGATAGTTTTAAGGTAGATTTTTATTGTTTGTAATAATAATTTGTATGTTGTATGTTTTAATTTATTATTAATCTTTAGATTTAAAATTTAAGATTATATTTTTGTTTGTAAAAAATTGTTTGTATTGGAGTTTTAGAGATAGATTATGATAATTTTAAGGTTTTTTTAGTTTGTATAATAATAATTATATTATATGTTTATATTTCTTTTTAATATTTAGATTTGATGTTTTAGAATATATTTTTGTTTGTAAATTTTTTTGTTTGTGTTGGAGTTTTGGAGAGAAAAAAGGTTGACTTGTCTTATTTGTATTGGAGTTTTTTTTTGTTTATTATTATTTATATTTTACTAGATTAGTTATGCTTATTGTCGAAACCATTTTTTTAAATCGAGTTTTGGAAAATGGGAATCGACTTTAATAAAAACGAAAACGGGAGCCGCCACCAATCTTTTTAGGTGTGATTGGATCACCTTATAAAATATTTTGTTTTAAAACATTAATTTTGGTTTACGAAAGTCGAGAAAACGGATTCGGGAGTCGGTTACGTACGAGGAAGGGTTAGCACCCTCGTAACGCCCAAAAATTGGTACCTAATTGATTATCAAGTGTCTTTAATGTCGGAAATTTGAAAGTTTTAAGATGCAAACCTCTTTTAATTAGAATGTCTCAATTTTGAAAATTAAGGCTCACTTATTTCAAACGAGTCAAAACATCACATCTAGTAAGTTAGGACGCAATATTTTAAAACCTTCGAAACTAAGCTCGTCTTTCCAAAATTTCTATCTCGAAACAACAAAACGCCATATCCAGTAAGTTAGGACACTATGTTTTGAAATCTCGAAATAATTGTTTAAGTTTTGAAAACTCAAAATCACTTAGAAGGGTGCTTGACTATTAGAATTCAACGAGAAAAGTTGCAACCCAGTAAGTTAGGGCACTACCTTTCTCGAAGTTTCCAAACATCAAGCATTGCCTTTTATTTTTTTTTAAAAAAACCTTGGAATATTATTTTAAATGACATTTTAGGATCACATTTAATGCATCATGAAGTTTTAGGATCACATATTAATGCATCATGAAGCATAGATGTACAAAATATTCTAACATTTCCATACAAACATAAATAATATCATTAAGACAAAACTAAATAACATGAACATACGTTTAATGAAAAAAATCATACTAGGTAAATATAAGATAATAAACAAATAAAAACATGAGTAAACTAAAAGAAAAATATAATACATGCAAAAATTATACAACAATATATATCATAAAATAGCACATAAAAGAAAAAATTAAACATAGCATATAAAAAAATGAAACTATGCACAAATAAGATAAATGACATACACTAAAAAATGAATAAATAGAAAATTTACAAATTATAAAAATATAATGCAATAGTTCAAAATACATGAAATGATAATATAATATATATACATGCATAGAAAATATATATTTGAAAACTATATAAAAGGTTAAATATTATAATATATAAAATACATAATCAAATGTATAAAAGATAGGAATAAATATACATATTTGAAAAATGAAGAAATTTAAATAAAAAAGGGTTGAAAACTAAGATAGAGCGAAGAATAAAATAAGAACAAACCACGAGAGTAAGAACGCAAGAGGAGAGAAATTTGAGTGAATGCTCTCAAGAATTCTTATTGCTTCCCAAAACTCAAGTGATTTACAATGAAGGGAAAGGCCTCTATTTATAGTTGAGCCTCCCCAAATCCAACGGTACAAATCAATTACATCAACGGTTAAGATTAAAGGATATCGACAAATTAAATCTCTAAGATTACAAAATCATATCTTCTAAGATTGCATATCATATCTAAGATTGCAATCATATCTAAGATTGTATCATATCTAAGATTGCATATCACATCTAAGATTGCATATTATTGAAGATTATATTTCCATATGAGTCAAGCTTGTAGATGGACCTTAAATCTTTTCAAGTAATGGGCCATTCCGATCGGGCCAAATTATATTTGTAATTATAGACTGAACTTGGACTTTGTTTTTTTGGGTTTATTATTTTTGTTTTTGGACTTATTTCTGGGCCCGGGCAAAATTGAGTGTCTATAGCTGCCCCTCTTTGCTCATTGCTGTGTAACAGGAATAGAGCAAAGACTATAAAAGGACCAATTTTGCCTGGGCTCGCCGATTCTTGAGTTCTTGATCCTTGATCTTCTTTAAATGGCCTTTTGATGGCTTCGATCTACTTCACTGCAACTCAAGAAGGCGATATCTGCTATCTTTGATCTGCTCCCCATCTAATACAGAGATGCCAAATCTGTTATCTTCGATCTGCTCCCCGTCTAATACAGAGACGCCAAATTTGCTTCTTCAATCTGCTCCCCGTCTAATACAGAGATGCCAAATCTGTTATCTCTGATTTGCTCCCCGTCTAATACAAAGATGCCAAACTTGTCATCTTGGATCTGCTTCGATGTAAACACATGAAGGTCAGATCTGCTATGTCTTCGATCTGCTCCCCGTCTAATACAGAGATGCCAAATCATTTTGAATCTGCTTCAGCGTAAACACGTGAAAGCCAAATCTGCTGTGTCTTCGATTTGCTCCTTGTGAACACAAGGATGCCAAATCATCTTGGATCTGCTTCAGTAAAATCATCTAAAGGTTAGATCTGCTATGTATCTGCTCTCCGTCGAAATGAAGATGCCAGATCTATTATTTTCGATCTGCTCTCTGACAATACAGAGACGCCAAATCATCTTAGATTTGCTTCAACGTAAACACGTGAAAGCCAAATCAGCTATGTCTTCGATCTGCTCCCTGCCAATATAGAGACGCCAAATCATCTTAGATTTGCTTCAACGTAAACATGTGAAAACCAAATCAGCTATGTCCTTGATCTGCTCCCTGCCAATACAAAGACGCCAAATCATCTTATATTTTCTTCAATGTAAATACGTGAAAGCCAAATCAGCTATGTCTTCGATCTACTCCCTGCCAATACAGAGACGCCAAATCATCTTAGATTTGCTTCAACGTAAACACGTGAAAGCCAAATTAGCTATGTCTTTGATTTGCTCCCTGCCAATATAGAGATGCCAAATCATCTTAGATTTGCTTCAATGTAAACACGTGAAAGCCAAATTAGCTAAGTCCTCGATCTGCTCCCTGCCAATACAGAGACGCCAAATCTACTGTCTTCGATCTGCTCTCTGCCACTACAGAGATGCCAAAACTATTATCTTCGATCTGCTCTCTGCCAATACAGAGATGCCAAATCTGTTATCTTCGATCTGCTTTCTGACAATACAGGATGCCAAATCATCTTGGATTTGCTTCAGTGTAAACACTTGAAGGTCAGATCTGCTATGCTTTAGCCTATTACCCTACTGCTTAGGGGGTTAAGGCGTACCAATCTTCATTGTCCCTTGAAGGACACAACCTGTATAATGTGTATGAATTCATGCCTATTGATTAGGATGCTTATGATTAAAATGGGTCAAATGCTCCTAATTAAACCTGTTATAATGCAAAATGTTTATGAATACGACCCCTATTCAGACATCACTACTCATTATTTCATCCAAGCTCATCCTTATTTCTCTCGAAATATCATTCTTTACTCAGCCCATGGGTTTGTACCATTCTTCAAATGCTATGACCCATCAAAGATATTTGTAAGATAATCCTCTCTTAGGATCGAATCGTTTGATTTGTCCAATCATCATTTTGGACCAAAGAAAGAATTCATTCGAGTTCTTTCGAATCTCACCTGCGTGAATTCCTTGAACAATTTTTCTATTTTAGTTTCTTGTATTTTCTAGAAACTTACAGAGTAATGATTAAAACTTCATTTGTGAAAATTGTTTAGTTCATCTATCATTGTTGTAATGCAACATACTTTAAGAATATTGGAAGATGAATTTAATCTTGAGAATAATTAGATTTGAATAAATTTGTCAAAAATACAAAAGAAATTAATCTGAAAGCCTATCTTTGAGAAGAAAAAGAATCTAAAGGTAGCAAACAGGACAAAAGTTAGATGCCCTAGATATCGCCGCTTGAGCGTTTATATGCCAGCTACATGAAGACTTTCTTGAATTCAACATGTGTTTAAAAGATCCAAAGTACTTTGTTGATGCCCAGATATGCAACGTGCTTCACTCTTCGTTAAATCAGTATAGCAAGATTACCATGTGCTCTTCAAAATTTGAGCTGCCTTTTCGGGTTTTCAACTCAAAACCCCTTTGGTCACAAGGCGCCCTTTGCGGGTTTTCACCTTGGCCTCTCCATTTTTCTTTTTTCTTTTTTTTTTTCTCTTTTTTTTTTTGAAATAGAAGTCCCAAAGTGCCCTTTTCGGGTTTTCACCTTGGCTTCCCTTTCTCCTTCAGACAAAGTACTCCTTGACCAAGTCCGAATTGACTGGATCAGATAAATTCTTCCTATCCATTTCTTGTCAAAATCAGTGCACCTCTAGAGAAAGCTCTCTTTGCAACATATGGCCTTTCCCAATTCGGCATCCTTTTGCATGGGAAGGATCTCTTTCAGCACAAGGTTTTTTTTATGAAATTCTTTTGGATGAACCTTCTTTGTCATAAGTCTGTGTCATCCATTCTTGGTACATTTGATTAGGATGAATACTTTCAAGTTAAGTTTACTAGAGGTATTCAATTCTTGACTCCATCAAAGCTTGGAGGAAAAATCTTGATTCATAAACCCATGAGAAAAGGATTGCCCCAACAGCAGTCCTGACTGTTGTTTGTCAAACCCTACAAAAAGATGGTTCAATGATTCTCATCAGACAAGAATGAAGTTGCTGACTTTATCCTTCAACCTGAAAAGCTGAGGTACAGAGATTACTCCTGGAGTATACATCCCATCATGACTCGATGATGTTTCTGAAGCATCCCTAATCTTCATAAATTACCCCCAACTGTGAAGCTTCCAAATGAGCGTAGTAAATAGGAGCCACAACAAATATGGCTGTGGTGCTCCTTTGATACATATAGTGTAGAGAATGAACAAACTCTTGCAGATCATTAGCCAAAAACCTAGCCTGGTCTAAGAGAACATGATAGTGGGTCTGCCTCATGATTCCAATCATTCCAGCATAGGTGCCAAGGTAAAAATCATTGTTCTTTGGATGACATACTTTGTTGTCAATGACAGTACCATGTAGCACATTGTCAGGAGATCCCTGCTGAAAAAAAAACTTGGTATGATGGTTTTTCGTACAACAATAACCACAATCTTTAGGGTTCCACTTCTCGTCAAGGAACTTGCAAGCCTCAATAACTTGATCAAAACTTGATTAAATTAAGACTCGCTAACCCCATCCTTGAAAATAATGATTTGATCAGGTTTCCTCTTCCCTGAACTTGTATAGAAGTCTAAGAGAGCTTCTTTCATGATACCGTCATCCACTTTGTCAGAAACTAGTTTTGAAGAAAGAATCTATCATTTTAAGCTTCTGAGACTGTGTACGGCCTGATGCCCCATAGCTGAAAATCAATGGCCACCGCCTGGAGCTAACCATTGCAGCTATTGATAGCACATCAGACTGCTCAGGAAAGCCAAACAATGCACCCATTCCAAGGATGATGGTTGGAACCTTTGAAACAACTGGAATTGAAGGTGTTTTCCCAAATAAGCATAGAGAGTAGGCGGTAGTTTCTTATGCCAATTTTACCGATCTCGGTCATCTTCGTAATTTGTTTTTCTTCTTTTTCTTTTCTTTTGGCAACCTTTGTTGTACTGTGGTATGGCGATTATCTTTGAAAAGACGCAAACTTTTAGCATTGTGCAGTTATATATAATCTTTTTTTTTTGAAATGGATGACTTTTGACTTTGTAATATTGGCATATGAAGCTATCTCCCCCTCTTAATGGAGTGGTTGAGGTCCACAAAGATGAGTCATTGTCAGCTTGAAACTTTTGACGAGCTCGGGCCCATAACATACATGCCCCATAAGTCTTGACTCCTTTAAATTTGGCATTCATTGTACAACTGATGCGATCCCTTTCTATGGTGGACCAACAGTGCCCCAAAACCTCATGTTTATCCTGGCAATTGCAAATCCTCCTGCATGCGTCTTTGGACCACATTTTTGAATTCCCATAATAGTCTCAACAAGGTCTTGTTTTGTCTCCTCAGCTAATTCCAATTTTGCAATCTTTCCTTCCTCTAAGGCTATATTTCCTACCACCACTTCATGGGGTAAAAACCATTTTCAACAAATTCAGAAACAAGTTACAATTTCATCACCTTTAAAGTCTCGATATTCCTCTAAACACATATCGCACTCAAAAGGAACTCGAATCAGAGTATCGTTGTTCGTGTCATTGATATCTAGGGATCTATGATAGGCACACAAAAGAATATACAAGGAATAAATGAATTCAAGAATGACTATTTACATGAAATGAAAATTTATAAAGAATGTCAAAGGTCAAAAGAATCGTAATGAAAGAATATTTACTCGGATAAATAATAAAATTATGTTTTATTGAAAATAAAATGTCGAACATGAGCCCACTTCTCAAAAGAAATCTCATTACTCTTAGGCTTTAGAGCAACAAGAGTGTTCTGAATATTACTCTGTAAAATTCCTAAAGATTACAGGAAGTTCTTCTGCAGTCCAATTGTTTAAAGAACTTCCCCGTTCGTAAGGGCGAATGCCCTCAAGGTTTCTTTGTTCAGTCCTTTCCTCATGTATGACATTGATGGGATGATTTTCATTTCCAAACACCCCCTTCTTCGGGTAAGCTATCCCTCCTGACACAAAAGTCGGGGATATGTAAGGGAACATCGTTAATTTCCATTCAACTTCTTTTTCACTCAGCTATGACCCTTTTCTCTCTCTCTCTTTTTCTTTCTCTTTTTAATAACTTTAACTAATTGGGGTCTTTTTATAATTTTGAATGCAAATGATGCAATGAAATGCTATAAGATGCAAATGAATGTAAAAGGTATCGATCTCGATTCAATCTCATTTAGAAAACTTTATTTAAAAAAAGAATATCTTTACATATAAATGGATTACAAATACGCTTTCGCCTTAATGCCCAAAGTTTTAACTCTATCTAATAAAAGGGCTAACACTCGACCTACATCCGACGATGACTCATGCATCATACTCAATACGTCAACTCGTACTACCAAGTCTCGAACGTGTTCAGTTACCTCTCGGATCTGAATTATGGCTTCTCCAATAAGGTAATCTCTATCTCTGACTTGTTCTTTAGACTGGCGCAGTTCTCCCCTTAATGATCCTCTCGTGCCTCAAGCTGCTCGATAAAAAGCTTACTAACTTGCAATGCTGATTCCAACTCCTCAACTTTGCCTTTTAGCTTCTTTACCTCTACCGTAGAATCACGACTTTGTTGTAGATGAAGGGATCGCCCAAAGCTCAGTCACCCTAATTTTTAACCCTTGATTTTCTTTCTCTAAGGTCAAATTCCGTAGTTGCATCTCTTGGAACTTCTTCTTCCAATATTCGGCTTTGGACTTTTCCCCTCGGACCTCTTTCTGCAACTGATCTGTAGACCCTCCTATTCCCACTTTCTTCAAGGATACTTGTGCCCTTTTGTAGTGCTCCTTTAAATCATCTCGATCTTCCTCTATCTTTCTCTTTTCCTTTTTTACCTTCTCGACCTCCATCTTTTGCACATCGACGTCTAGGCTCAAGTATATCTTTTCTTCCTCGAGCTTTGCTATCCTCTTCTCGAGCTTCAAGTTCTTTCTCTCAAACTCTTGCTTCATAATTTTTAACTCCGAGGGCGTCACTTGCAAATATTCCTCTATCGGTCGAGCTCCTTCCACGCTTGGCTTAGGGATGTTATCATTAATCCTTCTACCTCTCCACTCGACGTACTCCGAAGTTGTAGCAGAGCTAATAACTACTTCCTTTAATCGACAAGTCTTATTCCGAGCACTAGAGATCTCACTAACCTTCCTCTTGTAGTCAGCTCCTCTATACATGAACTCACTTTGAACTAAACCGTAAGTTGCCGGTATGAACTGTCTCAATCCATGTTGCATCAGCATAAGCAAAGGGGCATAACCAATGGCACCCCAAATTCCCAACAGAGGGACCCAATCAAAACTACCGCATCAGTAAAGAATCTCACCAGGAATCATCCATGGATCCCTCCACTCTACGTCCTTTGGCTACAGATTCTGAAGTAGTGCTATCCAACTTTTTTCAGGAACATCAACTTTCCTAGTTAAAGCTGCTATGTCTTTCAACGGGGAGTAATCCTCGAAGAAGACCCGACAAACCACCCTATCTATCAAACGGAAGTGATCAGAGAACCAAGCTAAAAGTAACTGAGCACAACCAACAAACCTGCCCGCATTGGCCCTCCTACATGCATTCAAAGACCTGAATGTCTCTGCCAAAATCGCAGAAACAGGAGTGACCCACTTGCTAAGTCGATGAAAGAGATCCGTGGTCGCCTCATCCACATATCCTAAGGCCTTGGGGAAAACCATCAATCCGTATAAGCTTAAGGCAAAAATGTCTACCCTTTTCGCCTCATCTGGATGTATCTGGATCAGATCTTTCAAAGCTCCCCACAGAATGCACTTACTCTCACCCTTTTCCTTAATTCTAGCCATGATCCACTACTCGCTCATCCCCGTAATGGTCATCAACTTCTTACCAAAGGTTGGGACACAAGCAGCTCGAGAATAAATCCTATCACACTGAAATATAGGACACCGAAGTAAGGCTGTGTATTCCTCCACAGTAGGCACTAAATCTACCTCCCCAAAGGTAAAACAACTGTATGCTGGGTTCCAAAACTGAGCGAGAGCTTGAAACAAGTTCTCATCAACCTGAATATCAAACAAATAGGGCAAATCTCCGTACTTATCGTAGAATGATTGCTTGGTCTCATTGCCCCATTGATCCCAAATCGCCTTAAGCTCCTACAGATTATTCTGTGTGACACTGATGCGAGTGTAGTCTGATAACTCTGACATATATCCCACAGTTATGCTATCCCCTTTTCCTAGCTGAGTTTGCTCAGACCATCTATGGACGTTAGCGTTGCCCTCCACTCTATCAAGAAGTCCATTCTCCATAATAAAACTTTCTAACTTAGAAACTGACCATGAATCAATACCTTTTAAATGCAAAATGACATGCAATGAAAAAAAGAAACAGTCAGTATCACATAATATTAATAAACTCAAGAATGATATGTGAAGGTAATATCTAAAGTATAATTCTAACTAAGTTGAGCTCTTACGGTTTTTCTATATGAGGTTTTAGTTCTAAAGTTGAGGTACCTGAACCAGCAGATTCCTCGATTCTCACCCATTATAGGCTCATTTGAATCGAGTTCAGTTCAGGGGAATACATTTCCCTATGGCTACACGGAGATGAAAATCTCACGAAACCATAGGTACGGATGTATCCCGAAAGTGATCCACTATCCTGCACAGAGGCGAAAACCTCACGAAGGTGTAGTTTCTCACTCCCACTTAAGGGTGTGACCACAACGGTCATACAAATGCAATGCGTATCAGAATATATAACATATGCAATAATACAAACACATGTGATACAAAGAGGATTGAATTTTAAAATTTTTCAAATTTTCAACATTAAGAAAAAAGGTAATCAATTATACGGCTTGACTCTCTTATTAGTTCCCAGTGGAGTCGCCAAGCTGTCGAGACCATTTTTTTAAATTGAGTTTTGGAAAATGGGAATTGACTTTAATAAAAATGAAAACGGGAGTCGTCACCAATCTTTTTAGGTGTGATTGGATCACCTTATAAAATGTTTTGTTTTAAAATATTAATTTTGGTCTACGAAAGTCGAGAAAACGGATTCGGGAGTCGGTTACGTATGAGGAAGGGTTAACACCCTCGTAACGCCCAAAAATTGGTACCTAATTGATTATCAAGTGTCTTTAATGTCGGAAAGTTGAAAGTTTTAAGATGCAAACCTCTTTTAATTAGAATGTCTCAATTTTGAAAATTAAGGCTCACTTATTTCAAACGAGTTAAAACATCACATCTAGTAAGTTAGGACGCAACATTTTAAAACCTTCGAAACTAAGCTCATTTTTCGAAAATTTCTATCTCAAAACAACAAAACACCATATCCAGTAAGTTAGGACACTATTTTTTGAAATCTCAAAATAATTGTTTAAGTTTTGAAAACTCAAAATCACTTAGAAGTGTGCTTGACTATTTGAATTCAACGAGAAAAGTCGCAACCCAGTAAGTTAGGGCACTACCTTTCTCGAAGTTTCCAAACATCAAGCATTGCCTTTTATTTTTTTAAAAAAAAAACCTTGGAATATCATTTTAAATGACATTTTAGGATCACATATTAATGCATCATGAAGTTTTAGGATCACATATTAATGCATCATGAAGCATAGATGTACAAAATATTCTAACATTTCCATACAAACATAAATAATATCATTAAGACAAAACTAAATAACATGAACATACGTTTAATGAAAAAAATCATACTAGGTAAATATAAAATAATAAACAAATAAAAACATGAGTAAACTAAAAGAAAAACATAATACATGCAAAAATTATACAACAATATATATCATAAAATAGCACATAAAAGAAAAAATTAAACATAGCATATAAAAAAATGAAACTATGCACAAATAAGATAAATGACATACACTAAAAATGAATAAATAGAAAATTTACAAATTATAAAAATATAATGCAATAGTTCAAAATACATGAAATGATAATATAATATATATACATGCATAGAAAATATATATTTGAAAACTATATAAAAGGTTAAATATTATAATATATAAAATACATAATCAAATGTATAAAAGATAGGAATAAATATACATATTTGAAAAATGAAGAAATTAAAATAAAAAAGGGTTGAAAACTAAGATAGACGAAGAATAAAATAAGAACAAACCACGAGAGTAAGAACGCAAGAGGGAGAGAAATTTGAGTGAATGCTCTCAAGAATTCTTATTGCTTCCCAAAACTCAAGTGATTTACAATGAAGGGAGAGGCCTCTATTTATAGTTGAGCCTCCCCAAATCCAACAAGATGATCAATTACATCAACGGTTAAGATTAAAGGATATCTACAAATTAGATCTCTAAGATTACAAAATCATATCTTCTAAGATTGCATATCATATCTAAGATTGCAATCATATCTAAGATTGTATCATATCTAAGATTGCATATCACATCTAAGATTGCATATCATTGAAGATTATATTTCCATATGAGTCAAGCTTGTAGATGGACCTTAAATCTTTTCAAGTAATGGGCCATTTCGATCGGGCCAAATTATATTTGTAATTATAGACTGAACTTGGACTTTGTTTTTTTTTGGGTTTATTATTTTTGTTTTTGGACTTATTTCTGGGCCCGGGCAAAATTGAGTGTCTACACTTATATCTATATATTTAATAAGATACTTAAATTTCAACTGCAAACATATGGGTTAAGGTAATTTATTTTAATAATTTTTTGTTTAGTTTGTCGTTAATATTATTATGTGGATATTTTATTTAAATAAAAAAAAATTATTTACAAATATGAGTTATGGTAAATATTATTATGTGGAAGCATTTATGTTTTAAAATGGTATGTTTATTTAATTTTGTTTGTGCAGATATCGAAATGGGTTCATTAATTAGAGCAAGTGATCACACTGCCATGATGATTAATGTTTCAGTAAAAAAATTGGTACTTCCTATTCACGGGTATTTTATAAATTTGCACGTCATTAATTTTTTAATTAACATATTTAACTAATATGGTAATTTGTTATGGATAGGGTGAGTATCACATCTTGAGAGCACATGTCCACAGTATGAGCTACCGACCAGATGAACGTATTTTCCCCTATTTGGATGTCGGGGGATTTGGAATGACGACATTAATTAGAATGTTTGAGCTTAGGGTTGACTTGATATCCACATTGGTTGAGCGGTGGCACCTGGAGACCTACATATTTCATTTGCCATGTGGGGAGTGGACCATCATCTTAGAAGATGTTCATTGTAACTCGAGCTTTCAACTGGTGATGTTGCGGTCATGGGTTCAAGTAAAGTGATCAAACTTGTGTTACTTTGCTATTAGTTGCTTGGATGAACGTTGGGTGGTGGTGTTGCTAAGTTTACCAATTTGAAATTTTCCTGGTTAAAACAAAAATTTGAAACTTTACCTAGTGCCTTTGAGTGGGAGAAGATGTGTGCTACTTAGACGTATTTACTGGAGCTGATAAGGGGGTACTAATGTTGGACAGATGTAATAATAAAGTCCACCTGGTGTAGTTGCCTCTATTGACTGATTTTCAAGCTGCCTATTCATATAGTTAGGGTTCAATAGTATTAGTAACATTGTATAATGAGTTTTTTTGATGACAAGGCATGATACACAAGATATAGACGGGGCTTGCTACCGTTGCAGTCTTGGGCGCTGTACAGGATGTCATTTCTGGCATCACTGGGTCACCAACAATATGTTTTCCCATTGTAAATAGGTAAAAAAATAAAACTTTGATTATGAATTATTTTTTTTTTAAGAAAATGTTATTTAACAAGTTTTCTTTCTTTTCAGATGGTATACTTGTCCGAGGATCGAGATGTCTGAAACCATCATTGTGTACATAAAAATTATTGAGACATACGTCGTGGAGGAGGGGGTTTTTGTTTTCAAAATAAAATTATATTTATGTCATGTAATTATTTTAATTATGTTATTTTACCCATGTCACTATTTCCATGATATAAATTATGCAGTTCGTGTGGATTTTATATGTTGCATTAGATGTTGCGGGTGTAATTCCTAGTTGGTTTACCACCATTCATATGCGTGGTGCATTAACGCACCTGTGTTGAATTTTTCAATCATTGAGTGGTATAATAGAGACTGGGTTCTCTAATAATTCAAGAGTAAGCAAGATGCTCTGGAAGTTCCAGTCAACTTCGACAATGTCCACAACATTAATAAAAGGGGAAAGGATGCCAAGAATTGGACAGTGGAGCATTTATTGGATTTGGTGCCCTAATGCAATGTATTCATTCGTACTCTTGTAATATTTTCGAATAGATTGGTTAATAAAATTATTCATGAATTAAATTAATACTCTTTTTATATTGTCCTAACGTGGTTTTTGCATGTAAAGCAAAATAGAAGAAAATATTAGCTCATTAGTTGTCTAATGTTTAACTAATACTAAGCAGTATTACGTGGTCGGATCGTAATACAGAAATACAACTTATATTAGTATATGAACCAAAACTGTAACAGTCCGGCTTAGACCATAGTCAGAATAGTAGTTTCGAGACCAAAAATCTGAGTAAGAAAAATATTTAAATATTATTTTCTGTGCTTAAAATATGTGAATTGACATGTGTGAAAGTTTCGTGTGAAAATTTGATCATTTGTGTGCTTAATTTGCAAAAAGGACCTAATCGCGTAAAATGTAAAAGTTGCCTTCTAATTGATAAAGTTTCTATTTGATGTGTCTTTCTAAATGAAAGGTCCCAATGTTGCAATTGGACCATTAAAAAGGTTAATGGACATTAATGACCATCCATTAAATGATTATTATATGGTTTAATAAAAGGGAAAATTTGGTATTTGATTAATAATTGTAAGTTAAGTAAAATAAAAACATGAAATTGGCCATTAATTCATCCATGTTGCCAAAATCATCAAAAGAAAAAGAAAGAAATATAAGCTAGGGTTCGGTTTTGATTTTCATTGATTGAGGTATGAGTTTTTTTCTGTTTTCGATAATTTCTACGTTTTTGTGATCGTTGCTTAGTAACCTATCAAGCCCATGTCTCAAATTATAATTTTTTTTGATGATGTTGAGTTATGTTATTGTTGACAATGTGAGCTTTATGAAGTTTGATGAGAGTAAGTGAAAAATATGTTTTGGGTTAACATATTTTGTATTTGAATTTTTGATGAATTTGAGTAATTTGGACTAAATTGTGAAATTTGTAAATTTAGGGACTAAAATGTGGAATAAATGAAACATATGGGCTTACATGAATACTATGAGAATTCAGCATAACATGGGTATATGCAAATTTTGTGTATTTTGTGATTTTTGTGATTAGGGACTAAATTGTCAAAATATGAAAATATGAGGGCTAATGTGTAAAATTCCCTAAATGTGTGTTTGTGGATTGATTTGAATGATTTTGTGAATAAAAGAGTTAAATTTGAATTTATATATATCAAGAACAAAAGAAAACGAAATTAGATCGGGGGAATCGAAAGTCGTTGAGTAGTCAATTCTGTTCGTCCGGATCTATATGAGGTAAGTCTATATACAAATAAATGTGTTTGAAATGATTTATTTGTGCTTATATTCTATTGAATAATGATGAATAGCTTAATGCATTGAATATGAGATATCCAAAAGAGTATCGACAAAGTTTCGATGTCCGAAAAGCCTCGTACGAACCATAGGAATAGTTAGGATACATATGTCATGACATAGGATCCGATATGTGTTTCAGTGTAAGACCACGTCTGGGACATTGGCATCGACTTATGATTTACTTGTAAGACCACGTCTGGGATGTTGGCATTATATTTAATTTCGTTTAAAACCCTTTCTGGGACAGTGGCATCGATATTTGATTACATGTAAGACTAGTTTGGGACATTGGCATTGTATGAGCTTTCCGAGTTATCCACGTATCCTTATGATTTTGAATGGTTCAATGAGCTTTCCAAGAAACGATTGATTATATGAGATGTGTATCCAATTCAGGTACGTTCGAACTGTACACTATGTTTGAGAATAAAAGGTAAGTATATGTACAAGTGATATATTTGTTATAAGTATGAGAAAATATGCTATACGTGTAAATGAATTGGAATATGTGAAATGTATATGAACTATGTGCTTTGAGATAGTATTTGGCCATGGAGTATATGTAATTTGATGATGCTTTCATGTTATGAATGATAAGTTTATTTGTATATGGCTTACTAAGCTTTTGAAAGCTTACCTTGTGTGTGTTTGCATTGGTTTATAGATCATCGAAGCTACCGAAAGCTTGGGGATCATCGAGGATCATCACCACACTATCGAACCTTATTTTGGTACCTTTTGATATTGTGAATATAAAAATATGGAATGTATAGGCTAGAAGTACTTTGAGGTATGTTTTGTAATTTGTATATCATGCCATGTGGTATGGCTAGATTATGGTTGAACTTATAGTTTGATTTTGATATATGATATATGATGCAATTGTGGTATGTTTGATGTGTTCATGAATGACCAAAAGAAATGGTAAGTTTGGTAAGTTTTTGGTATGTGCTTAATTGTGGAATTGGTAAGAATGTGGTATGAAATTGAATAAGTATATTAATGTTTATAAACCATATGTTTTGGTATGATTTTGGCTTATGAGATGACATGTTTTTTTATGTGTTACAAGCACGAATTTGTTGTTAATGAAATGGCATGAATGATGAATGTTTTGTGGTTGAAATTGGTTGGAAATATGTTGTATATGTTGTGGTTTTGATACTTGTAGGGAGGACCCTTAATGGGTTGCATTTTGGCCTTGTAAATGGCCTATTTTTACCCACATGTGAGGGACACGGGAGTGTGTCTCAGCCGTGTTGCTCGAGGGTCATTTCAAAATAAGCCTGAGCAGACCACATGGTCACACACACGAGCGTGTGCTAGGCCGTGTTGCCAAGTTAGTTTCAAGCACGGGCTAGACACACGGGCGTGTGACTAGCCATGTGACCCAAGTTAATAGCCTCCCTAATTTTCACACGGCTTGGCACACGGGCGTGTCTTGTGGTCCTGTGGACAAGTCAGTATGTATGCCCTATTTTGACACGGCCTAGACGCACAGGTGTGTCTAAAGCCGTGTGAGGCACACGGCCTGTTCACACGGGCGTGTGACCTGTGCAACTTTGAAAAATTGTTTAAGTTTTGAAAATTTTTGTATGAACTCGGTTTAGTCCCGACCCTTTTCTAATGCATGTTTGAGGTCTTGGTGACCTATATAAGGGACTCTATGATAATGTTTGACTATGATTGTGAATAATGTATATGAGTTGTTCATATAATGTTCCAATTTGTCTGGTAACGTCTTTAACCCTTGTCTGGCGACGGATACGTGTTAGGGGTGTTACAAAAACATGTCCTTAGTCTAATCGAAAATTAGTAAACTAATTGAACAACTAATATGTTGTCTATTAAGTCCAATTGGGGAGATGCTTTATCTTGGGTATTGGAGTGGATGACTCTTAGAAGATAGAGACATAGATAGAACTGATTGGACTGACATTACATCGGACTGGACCCAAGCATGATAGATCCTGAATTCGTTTATGGATTTATCCATTTATGACATTCATAGTGTGACATACCTTAAATCTTGAGTGGATGATGGAATATGTATGCGTGACTCATATACTTTGATGTAAGTAAAAGCCTGGGTTGGAATAGATAAGGGATTGAAAGCTGGTGCGCTAGGTATTCAACTTTTGTAGTATGTAGCATCATTCACAATAGTGGAATTCATAGCCCAAGACATGGGTAAATGATATCCTTGACCTACCAACAAAAGTGGTAACAATTTTAGTACATTTTGGCACTTATAAGGCTTGCTTTCTAGTCATTTTACATTTAATAATTATATTTTTAGCTTTTATCGTATAGATTTAATTATTTGCAAAATAAGCATTTTTACACGAGAATTTACATTAGTTGACCTATTAGGCCAATTTGAGCCTTAGGTAGTTTGACGTGTTGAATTGAGTGTGTAGTATGTATATTTAGCAGCTCGACAGCCTTTTGGATGACACTCATGTGTAGGACAAGCTTCCAGAGACACAAAATGTGAAGTTGGAACTCTTAACTAGGGAAATCAGTGTCGTGATATAGGTCTGAATGTGGGGCAGAAGACTCAAAAGGGATAAAAACATCCACGCAATAAATATTTTTTGGGATTAGGGCCTGTAATAGACCTAATTAGGGTTTCTAAATATTAGTGTAAATAGAAAGGTTATTGCTAATATCAAGTAGGCTTTTAAGAGTCGTAGTTAGTATACTTAGGTTTCAGTTCATTTTCTTTTCCGTTATGAAACACTGTTGTTCTTTTCGACTAGGTTCGGTTTGAACCTAGGTATTTTATATTGAAGTATTTAACAATTTATTTTATTTTTGTTTTGCAAACATCAAAGATCAGTAAATTTCAAGAGATTACACAATTCCGAGCACATCCGATTCAATCAATTGAGCAATTTCTTACCTTTCACTTATTTTAATTTATTAATGCTCTTTTGCATGTTTAAATTAAACGTAAGAGTTATGACATCTGGATCCATGAGAGGCTAAGTCTCTATGAAGATTAATGAGTGGATGTAGGAGTAGTTAACGAAGGAATATGAGTTTTCCATAGGAATTAATTGGTTTTAAATTATGTGAGCTTAAACCCTAGGATTGACGACCTAAGGAAGTTTTTTAGGTCAAATGAGGTTGGGAGATAAGTTTGTCGAGTAAATCATAATTTATCCCAGTGGGGAAATTGAGGTCGGTAGATAAGTGAGTACCTATCAATTAGTTAATTAGTAGAGACCTAGAGGCAATACTAGTTAATTAATAGTTAATTCCATTTAAACCCAAATTTTGATGTTAACTATAACCACTGAAATGAGTTAATCTTCTGCCTATTAACCTGATTTAGTTGTTTGTTTTTTTTTCTATTATTTAATTTAGTGAAGCTTAATTTATGAATTTTATCTCTTTCATTAGTTGTCGTAATATAGAATTTAATTATTGCTATTTAGACTTGTTATTGTGGAAGTAGATTTTGGGTTTAATTTGTTCTCCCTTGGGTACGATCCTCAGAATACTTCCCCGTGTTCTATTGTAACACTTACTATATTATAATTTGACTCATATACTTGTGGACATTGCTTACTTAATTTTATATATTTTGGTGTGGTATTTTCTAGTTTAATGTTCGCATGTTTAGCAGCGGTCAAATTATTGGCACCGGTGCCGAGGAGGTTTTGGCATTAAATCGAAATTTTATTTTATACAATTAACAAGATAAATAGGAAAGTTAAAATTTATATATACAAATTATTTTCTATTTTAATTGCTAGCTTTGATTTTTCTTAGGGTTTAGTGCATGACTCGAAGTGGAAGCATCCAAATCGAGCCGTACCTTGGTCAATAGCAACTCCTAAGGTGTAACCATCAAGTAAGGAAATACAATCCAGCAGCGACAATTGATTTACCTTGAGAGAATCTATTGTTTAATGATCCACCTGAACAACAAGATCAACAATCAACACCAATAATTTTGAGATAAAGATGGCTACAATTTAGAACACATTGCAGTTCAAGGGAAATATGATCGATGATCCAAATCAACGTTTGTAGTGGTTCCTTTAACAATGTGACACCTTCAAGTATAACGAAGTAACTGATGATGTTGTTCGTCTTTGGTTATTTCCATCCCTATTATTCGATAATGCGGCTGAATGGTTAGATCCATTGGAACTTGGCTCAATAACAACATGGGATGAACTAGCAAAAAAATTTCTTCATAACTTTTTCCTAAAAGCCGAACCATTCAACTCAGATGCGATATCACCAATTTTAAACAATTCAAAGGTGAATCATTGTACGAAGCATAAGAATGATTCAAATAAATGATAGAAAAGTGCCTTTACCATGGATTACAAGATTTGCTCCAGATTCAAGTTTTTTACAACGGTGTAGGCAGTAACATAAAGGGCAACATCAATGGAGCGGCTGAAGGATCTCTTATGCCCACACATATGAGAGAGCATATCAGATCATAAATGATATGGTAATGAACTCATACATGTGGTCAAATAAGAGATTCCAGTACAAACCAAAACCTCCAACTGTGAAAACAATCAATGAAGAAGATAAATATTAACAAATTTTGGAGAAGCTGAACCGGTTGGATACAACTATCAAACTTACAAGAATAGATCCATACATGGAGAACCAATAGGAGGATGTTAGCTATATCAGTAATATGGGTAGAAATTCCTATTCAAATACATATAATCCCAGTTGGAAGGATCATTCAAATCTCAAGTGGAGAGGTAATCAAGGAAGAGAAAATCATGTGTAGAATAGACTGAACCCTCCATACCAACCACCAAATGTGCAAAGAACTCAAGAAAGATCCATGGGACATGACCATACTGCATATGGTCAACAATTTGATTGAATCGAAGGGGAAATGCAAGCCATGTGTGTAGATATGAACGACATGAAGGAAAAAATACTCCAAATGATGACTTTATTACAAAATCAAATAGGCCAAGGCACCCCAGGTAATGCGAAGAACAACCATTGGAGAGATGGGAAAGAACATGTGAATGCGACCGTCCTGCGATCAGGTAAGAAACCTGACAACCCAAGTGCACCCATAC
The DNA here is from genome assembly GCF_025698485.1 of Gossypium arboreum. Lineage (NCBI taxonomy): Eukaryota > Viridiplantae > Streptophyta > Magnoliopsida > Malvales > Malvaceae > Gossypium > Gossypium arboreum. The sequence continues at coordinate 17,875,881 of NC_069075.1, read as the reverse complement.
ATGAAGAGGAGAAATTACTTGAAGCTATTGATAAGCTTTTGAAAGAAATTGAGAATGAAAAGCCGATAAAAGAAATAGTGGAAATGGTAGCTGAACCAGTAATATCAAAATCAAGCACAAAAAATGTACCATTCCTATTTAGGTTAGACGACAAAAAAGAAGAAGGGATGAAGTTGATTTTGGAGGTTTTCTTAATTTGTTTAAATCCATCAATGTTAGTTTGCCACTCTTGGAACTCATAGATAAAATTCCTAAATATGCCAAGTACTCATGATAAGACATAAAAAATTGAAAAAGGGTGAAGAAATTGATATTGATGCCTCATGTAGTGCCATTATTGTTAAAAACATACCCCCTAAATTAAAAAAACCAGAGAGTTTTACAATCCCAGTAGAGATAAGGGATAAACATTTGAGCAAAGCAATTTGTGACTTAGGTGTTAGCATTAACTTGATGCCTCTATCGATCTACCAAAAACTCAAATTAGGTTAGTTAAAAAATACTTCGATAACACTATAGTTAGCCGATAGATCTCTAGTATGCACGAAACAAGACAAATGGAAAGATCCCAATTGGAATGAACTCTATTGGATGGATGAAGATGATTGACAAAGGTTGTATAGGTCGATGGTAAAACTTGACAAATTACCAGACGACTCTGGTAACAATACATAATTAAAACATCAAAAATTAAATTACAATTATACATTTTGTAAATTAATTTTCATTTTTCATTTTTAGGATTTTTTTTAATTGTTTGATTTAGTAGGCACAAGTTTCAGGAAATAAGATACGAAGCACGAAGTTGTCCAAGGTAACTACCAACAACTAGAGGACTCCAAAATGAATTGAAAGAAGAAATTTAGCTAGTTCAAGGTCATGTTGCAACACATGCACTCCTATTTTGTGATACACAACTTCGAAATAGGGAAATTAGAGATATTAGAGTCGTGTTGCTACACACAACCCATGTGTTGTGATACAGAAAATTGAACTAACCAGATTGGGGGAATACAACATTGTGTTGCGACACACCTTCCCTGTGTCATGACACACCAACTAAATTAGACAACTTTCATTTTTTTTCAGACCAAACAAAATCTTTCAAGATTTTACAAAGATCACATGGCAAAGTTTCCCTAAAAACCCTTATAAATTCCCCTTGATTAGCAGCTAATGTCCCAAGCCATCCTGAAACACCAATGTAACACCCCTCACCCGTTCCGATCATCAGAACCAAGCAATAGGATGTTACTAACAAAATATTATCTAATACAAACAATTTATAATTTATAATTTAATTCAAATTAATATTAATAAATAAATAATAAGTTTATACATAATTCACTAATTTACATATCATACAAACATAACAATTAGGAAACAATAGCCTAGGCATGAAATGGGTTTAAAAAGTAAAATCTCAAAGTTTTAAGTTGGTATCAATGATTCATAGTTGGTATCGATACTGTATTGGTACCTTATGAAAAGTCGATTCCAAATTTTGATTCTATTTATTACCACAAAACATAAGTATTGATATTTTTTAGGTGGTATCAATATTTTATGAAAAAGTATTGATACTCAAGTAAAAAATAGATTCCATTTTATCATTCTGTTTATTTTAAAATTGTTCATACGGGAAGGTATCAATACTAGATGCTAAAATATTGATACATAATTTCAAAGTAGTAAAATTTCAACATTAAAAGGGTCATTTCATGCCAAATTTACCTATCCAACAAAAGACAATAATATCACCTATTCAAACACTTAATGTCTAACCAATGTGTCTTCATTGACACCATAATTCAATATTCAAATCAATTTCACATTTCACACCAACAAATGGCATTCAAATTCATATATTCATACATAATACATATAACAAACTTACCAAATTTCAAATGCCATAATGAGACTATCAAATGGCTAAAGACAAGTTCATATAGACATGTATATCCCAAAACTATAAACACATATACAAGTACTTATCTATCACATGAAATCATTATTCAAATTATACACATAACATACCTGTTAAGTTCATACTAACATATATAAACACACAACTTATATATGTTTCCAACCAAAACACAAAATGTCCATTAAAATACAAAATGAGTTTTATAGCTTAAAATACTTCCTAAGTGCATGCCAAGAACCAAAATAAAAACATCACCAAGAAGTTGAGTCTGAAATTATCTTTAGATGCTGAGTCAATGTACCAATTCAAAAATTACCTAACTTGTACATGAATTTAAAAGGTATACTGAGTATTACTCAATTGAATTTTTATAATTCTAACACTACTAGAAAAATATTATGCCTTCAAATATTCAATGTAAGACAAAAAGATACTATGTAATTATCAACTCAAATGTTCAACTTCATAAGATACTTTTTTATATGTATTTTACTAATGTTAATACATAGCAAATTCTATTCATACACATCCATTTCATAAGTGAATTTCCAATACACATTTCATTTCATATTACTTGCCATTTCAAATCGATACTCAATTTTATCATTTACTTCACCTATTAACACAACTCGGACTAGAATGAATACGTGGATCCAACCAACACACCAGTTTGGCACCCAGTGCCTCATCGGATGAATCCAAAGAAAATAATGGTACCCAGTGCTATAAATAAAATTGACACCCAGTGTTTCATCGGTTAAACCAAAGAAAACTGACACCCAGTGCCACATCGACTCGTGGTCGAGGTAACCCTAAACTCTTCCTATCCTATGGCATGCCAATTATACCCGACGCTGCCCGAACAATTAATAGGGTAATAATGTTTCCAATTCAATTTTTGATCTCATTTCATATCAAATCCAATATTACATTCATTATATAAAATTCTTACAACTATGCAATTTAACACCTTGTAGTTCTTAACTATTCAATCAACTCATTCCAATTCAATTTCACATCTCAATAATAACATTTCAAAGGACCAACTTACCTTATAAATGTATGCTTACCAATTAAAGCAATGTATAAAAGCAACATTTTAAATAGTTTGGATTATAGAAACACAAACCGTAAACTCTGAGTTATTCGTCGACAACCTTGTCTTTTCTCTTCTTTTATGAGGAATCCAGGTCGACGTTAGCTATGAAATAAAACAAACAACACATTCCATCAATACACAACCAATTCCAAATTCAATTGTCAAATTATGCAACTTTTGTATTTTATTCAATATAATCCTAAAATTTGGACTAGCTTAACTTTCACATTTAACCCCCAATTTATATACCAATGTTACTCTAAGCCAAATTTATATCTCTATTTGTCATTTCTACCCTTAAATTTTGAAATGTTCACAATTTAGTCCCTAATGCTCAAAATCAACAATTAACTTTATAATTTAATCCTTATCCACTTCTAACTTAAAAATCTATCAAAATAACATCACATTAATTATTCACTAATGATAAGACTTACAATCTCTAGGCATACTAAAAATTATAACATGGGTCGGATATTTCTAAGTACCGGATTCTGAAACATAAAAATTACAAGAAAAGAGACTAAATTTACTAACCAATTGAAACTTGAATGCTTAAAACCCCTCAAGGTCATTTGTTGTTTCTTTTCTTCTCCCCCCATGCATGAACAAAAATGGGAAAAGAATGTGTTTTCATTCTTTTAATCCCACTAACTTGTCACTATCATGACTATATATATTTATTTATTTAGTCCTACATATTCAACTCTAATTATAATTTCTTTAATAATTAAAGTTTTGATCCTTTTATAAATTAATCCTTGAGCTCTACTTAAACATTATTTCGTCGAAATTACTTAACCAAAATTCAATTCACTTCATAAGTAATTCCGTAAATATTTAATAAAAATATTTACGAGTCCGATTTTTTAAAATGAGGTCTCAAAACTACATTTTCAAATACCACTGACTTTTGGGTCGTTACAACCAAAATAACTCCTTAGTCAATTTTTTCGTACAATTGTTTGTGTGTTTTCATCCTTGAAAACATGCAAAACCACTTTCTCGATGGTAAATCCTTTTCTAACAAATTCGTTCAAATAAAAGAAAAAGAAGGAGATTTTGAGAGTTATCTCTGGGAGATCAAAAGAAAAACACCACTTTAAGAAAAAGGTTTTGAATCCTTATTCGCGCTAAACGATGATACTCGAGAAAGAGTTCGTTACCATAGATGGGAAAATATTTGTAAACTCCCAATCGAATATGCTAGCATCCTAATTGTTCAAGAGTTCTATGTGATATGTTGTGAACTAACTAAAAATTTGACTAAGGCAAGTGCACCTATCAATTAATAGTATAGCTACGGTGAGTAAAAATATCGTTCTAACGAAGACTAAAAGTACTAGTAATTAGCGTATTTCTATTATTTAACCGATAAATTTGAGTGATCAATTAAAAACTAAAATTAACGAGACTAATTAACTACGAATGTGACAAAGAACAAATCAGGAAAATAATTGAGTAATAACCAAGAAGCAGAACAATACCCAAGAAAGAATTCACCTAGATTTCATCTGCCACTATCAATCTAAATTATGCAAATTCTTTATTTAGTATCTTAATCCATAGAAATCCCTAAATTATGCTAATAACTTCTTCAAGAGTATGAGCAACTGACTATAAGTTGATTAATTGAAATTTGTTTCTAATTAAAACCCCCCATTATCACATTAACTCAATATATAGATTCCCATGTTAGATTTGATTCTAATCCAGTAGATTTATGTCATCCTATTTCGAGGATTGCATGTAACTCTTCTCAATTACGCAAGATCTACTCTTAAATAGGGTCTATTCCTTCTCTGATTTAAGCACATCAAACATGGATCAATAAAATAGAAATATCAAACCAAGAATTAAGAACACGTAATTGAGAACAAGATCTAAGTATTTATTGAGTAAAATAAAAATCAAACGACAAAATCCATCATAGGGTTCATCTCCTCAAGTATTTAGAAAATTAGTTCATGCTTGAAAATAAAAGCATCCAAAACACAGTGTAACTGAAAGAAAAAAAAACACTTATGATAATCTCCTAGGAAATCAACTGTGAATCTTCAATCTTAAGAAAATCTGCTTCAAAATCGGCTTCATTGATGTTTTTCGAGTTGTTTTCTGCAATAGCCTATGACGATCCACTCCTATCTTCTTATTTTTTTTTCATATATACGTATTAGAATGCTGAAAAGCCTAAAAACATGATTTCCTACAGTTTAGGGTGCAAATTTGTGAAATCGAGTCGACTTATCACATGGCCGTGTGGCAGGCTATTTGGCTCATATGGTAGTGTGGCTAGGCCATGTGGCTCTTGTAATTTTTGGTTTTCAGTCATTTTTTCGCTCTTTTTTCTCCCAAATGCTTTCCTAATTATAAAAAAAAAAGAATTTAAAAGATTAGGATTATAAAATGCATTAAGAATGAGATTAAAACATGTTACTTTTATCACTTATCAAATATCCCCACACTTAAGTGTTTTCTTGTCCTTAAGCAAAATCCTCAACCCATATTCAAGTTAACTTCCCTTAATTTATTTTTCTTACCGATAATGTTTTAGGATAATTTATAGATTGAATAATCACCCTATCACTAACATTGAATAATCACCCAAAAATGCATTAAGAGTGAGATTAAAACATGTTACTTTTATCACTTATCAAGTATCCCCACACTTAAGCGTTTTCTTATCCTCAATCAAAATTCTCAACCCATATTCAAGTTAACTTCCCTTAATTTATTTTTCTCACCGATAATGTCTTAGGATAATTTATAGATAATCATGCATTAAAAATTCAACTAAAATGACACTAAAGAATACAAGCATCCAAGTAGAAATTTTCAAGACATAAGAACAAAGGCATCTCCCCTATCTAAAAAATTACCTAAAATTCAAACTCAACAATAATAAACACCCTCACAAGGATCACTCAAAGCACTTAAAGTATTTAATGCTCAAGTAATATGCACTCAACAGTTGAACAAGAAATGTTATTACTAAATGCTTGATGGAAAATCAAATCTGCACCACTATAGAATAAGATGACATAACAATCAAGAGGTCTTTACAAGGTTGTAATGAGGCTTAGGTTAAGGGTATGATAAATGTCAGAAAAGTTTGTTACAATTGAGAGTCGAGTTGATAAGTTACCAAACTAGAAGAAAATCAATTACTGAATTAAAAGAATTTACATCAATAAGAAATAAACAATGAAACCGAGCTTTCAACAGAATATGAATCTAACGATTCAAGCTCAATCAATTTTTTTTTTCAGTTTTTTGTGATTAAAGTAAAATTTAGCAATGCAGATAATGAAACATAGTCAGGCAACTAACCAAATCAAATCTCGACAAAAAGGGAGTCAACATAGATGTGGGTTATAGGTTAATATTAACGAGTTACAAAATGAGTTAGGATAAAAAAAATTTACTAAGGGTTAATTTAACATGTAAGTTGTTTAAAGATTAAGTGGGTTAAACCCTAAGTGCCTCTATCATCTCAATATATCAAATCACTAATGTGGTCTCGACATGTATAACTGAAACAAGTTCTAAAATAAAAAAAAAAAAAATCAAGTTGACATACTCACAACCAAAAATAAAAATGAGCATGAAATAATAAATATGCTTTATAGGTTCAAAAGCTCGCAAAAAAAATATGGTTTTGATGTCAAACTTGCAAATTTAAAATTTCAAAATAATTTTTTAGTTCAAGGTGACAATCTAAAATAATAATTTTTGAAAAACAACTTATCATGCTTGACTCTCTCATATCTTAAAGTATAAATCGAACAATACACAAAAACCCACAAATTATTCCAAAACAGAATCAATAAAAACTCTAAATTGAAAAAATTAGCTTCAATGATAGGTGTGAGAAAATTACTTAAACACAAACAATAATTCAAAGACTTCATCGCATAAGCATATAAATATCCTCCCCACACTTAAGATGTACATTGCCTTTAATATACAAACAAAATAAGTAAAATATCATAAGGGAATGAGAAAACTGAAACTGCCTTGAATTTGGATGAATTCGTTGAAATAGTGAAATCTAGAATTGTAAGTGATTCAAAATGAAGTACATGTTTCCAAGCAAACTAATAAGAAAATAGACAAAAATAAATAAGTTAAAGAGATAAAAATTAGAAAAAACAACAGAAAAAATAAAAAAAATAACAATGCATAGTAAAATAGAATAAAACATATTAAGTCTAAAAGATAAAATAAAAACAACTAACAAATAAAATAAAAGTACAATTGAAAATAAAAATAAAAATAAAACCAGAAAATTGAAGAAAATCAGTAATCGGGATCACAAGGTGCATGATCAGGTGGGTAAATACGGAAATGCTGGTAAATTTGTTGTAGATATGCACCAACGCTTTCGATCCGTGTTGACTGCTGCTGTTGAAGGCGATAGATATCGTTGAGTGTGAATGACTGTGCAGTAGTAGAGTGACTCGGCGGTGGAGAGGGTCAAGCCAGGTTCACAGAGTGAGGGGATCATCATCCGGGATCTCCTCGTGCTCATCATAAGGATCGAGATGGAAAAGTGTAAACCGGTGGGGACCCTTTCGGTGTTAGTGCTGGATTATCCTCATATGACTCATAATAGATAATCTCTGCAGGACCATTTGCCCGACTAAAGTGAATGAAGATATTCACTCTAGGATGTCGAGGAGTTCAAAGTACTTCACCAGTCGAGTCATGTAAGGACCCATACAAAGAGGGCCCTTCCAACTCCGATCAGACTGGTGGAGACAATAAAGAGCCACGAAGTAAAGAACATCAATAGGGTGGCGTGCCTCTATACTCTAAAAGAAATAAGCGTTAGACATACCAAAAATGCCTGTGCTCTCCCTCTGACCGATCAATGTGTGCGTCAAAATTGCATGAATATATCGCAGGGTGTGAGGTAGATAAGTCACCTTAGACTGGCTCGGGTTGTACAGTGCCGCAGTCTCGACGATCTAGGACCAACAGAGTGGAGCTGGTTTATGGACATGCTTGGGTTAGGTCGGGAACTCTTGGGTACTCATAAACTCCTCGGAATAAAGTCCAAGGCAGCTTCGAAGCCCAAGACGCTCAGATAACATGTTGTACCCCAGAGTCTAAAAGAGACAGTGCATGGCTCATCCCATCGTGACATAGCCTACTGCAGAAAGAATGTCGAATAGAGCTTTAGTGTAAGTTCTGTATATGTAGGCTCCACGATAGTGAAAAACCGATCCCACGGAGCTGTATCGACTAGAGCCCGAACTCTGCTAGCTAAATGGACCAACTGCAATGCTTTCCAGTCGATGCAATGGCTCAAACCCAAGGGTCACTCCTTTAAATGCTGATGCTGGTCCTCATGTGGACCCGGAGTTGATGTCCACAAAACCAACTAAAAATTTGACAAATGCAAGTGCACCAATCAATTAAAAGTATAGCTAGGTAAGCAAAGATATACCATTCCCCAAAGGACTAAAAGTACTAGTAATTACCATCTTTCTATGATTTAACCTGCAAATTAGAGAGATTGAGTAAAACTATGATTAACTAAAATTATTAACTAAAGAACACAACAAAGAACAAATTAGGAAAATAAACGATTAACAACGAAGAAGCAAGACAATACCCAAGAAAGAATCTACCTAGACTTCATCTGTCATTGTCAATCTATATTACGCAATTTCTTCACTTAGTACCTCGATCCGTAGAAATCCCTAAATTATGCTAATATCTCTTTCAAAAGTAAGAGCAACTAACTCTAGATTGATTAATTGAAATTTTTTTTTAATTAAAACCTCTATTATCGTATTAACTCAATTTGTGGACCCCTATTAGATTTAACTCTAATATGGTAGATTTATGTCATTCTAGTTCTAGGATTTCATGCAACTCCACTCAATTATACTAGATCTACTCTTAAACATGGACTTTTCCTCCTCTGATTTAAGCACATCAAACATGGATAAATAATCTGGAAATATTAAACCAAGAATTAAACACACAAAATTGAGAAAAAGATCCAAGTATTTATTGCGTAAAAATAGAAATAAAAAGATATAATTCATCATAGGGTTCATCTCCCCTGAGTATTTAGACAATATATCCACAAGAAACAAAGAAATTTATAATAAACTTCAAAGAAATCAAAAGAGAATCTTCAATCTTGGTGGAATCTGCTTTAGAGTCGTCTTCAATAGTATTTTTCGAGTTGTTTTCTTGAATATTCTCTAGCAACTTTCTTCTCTCTTCTTATCTTTGTCATATATAGGTCTTAGAATGCCCAAAAAACCTAAAAATTGCATTTTTTTTGTGTGTTTGGAGTGCGAATCGCGAAATCCATATGGTTTGGCACATGGTCGTATGGTAGCTTGTGTGGCTCACATGGCCGTGTGTCCAGCTGGTGTGGAATGGCCCAGCCTGTGTGGCTCTTGAAACTTACTTCAATTTTTCGATTTTTACTCAATTTTCACTTCTTTTGCTCCCAAATTCTCTACTAAGTATAGAAACATGAATTGATCAAATTAGGAATCAAATTCACCATTTTACCTCAAATAATCATCCAAAAAACGCATTAAGAATGGAATTAAAACATGTTAATTTTGGCATTTATCGGATATCCCCACACTTAAACATTTACTAGTCCTCAAGCAAAATCCTTAACCCACAATCAAATTAACTTTTCTCAATTTTTCATTTTCATCAATAATGTGTCAAGATAATTCGCAAACAATCATGCATTGGAAATTCAACTAGAGAGAACACTAAAGATTCAAGCAATCCAAGCTTTAATTTTTAAAGCACAAAAATGTAGGTGTCTCCCATTATCTAAATAATTACCTTAAATTCAAAATAAAAAATAATTGACAACCTCACAAAGATTCACTCAAGCACTCAAAGTGTTTAAGGTTCATGAAATATACACTCAAAAGTCAAACGAGAACTATCATTACCATATGCTTGCTTGAAAATCAAATCTCCACCACTATAACATGAAATGATTCACCAATCAAGAGGTCTCTAAAATGTTGTAATGGAGTATAGGTTAAGGGTATGGAAAATGGCAGTAAAGTTGGTTACAATCAAGAATCGAGTTGATAAATTGCCAAACTAGAAAGAAATCAAATGTTGAATTAAAATAATTAAAATCAACAAGAAATAATAAATAAAAATGAGATTTTTAACACAATATGAAACATACTATTCAAGCTTAATCAAATTTTTTTCCTCTTTTTTTTCAATTTTTTTCTTTCTTCATTTCTTTTTTTTATTTTGTTTTGGAAACAGAAATTAAAATTCAGCAATTAAAAAACATGAAAGATAGTTAGGCAACTAACCAAATCAAATCTCGACAAAAAGAGAGTCAATAAAAAGGATAATTTTACAACATACATATGGGTATAGGTTAAATTAACAGGTTAGAAAAATGTGTTAGGATCAATGGGGTTTACTAACGGTTAAGTCAGTAGGTAAGCTTTTTACAGGTTAAGTGGGTTAAATCCTAAGTGCCTCGATGATCTTAGTATATCAAATTAATAATTTGGTCTCGACATGCATAATCGAAGCAAGTTCTAGAATATCAAATCAAGTTGACATACTCTCAACCAAAAATAAAATGAGCACGAATAAATATATGCTTTATAGGCTCAAAAGCTCACAAAAATAATTGTTTCGATGTCAAACTTTCAAATTTAAAATATGAAGATAATACTTCAATTCAGGGAGACAACCTAGAACATTTATTTATGAAAAACAACTTATCATGCTTGACTCTCTTGTGACTTAAAGTATAAATCAATCAATGTACAAATATCCACAAATAAATCCAAAACAACATCAATAAAAATTCCAAATAGAAAAAAATTTACTCTAGTGGATGGTATGAGAATATTATTTAAACACAACAAATAATTTAGGGATTTTATCACAAATAAATAAACAACCTCCCCACACATAAGATGTACATTGTCCTCAATGTGCAAACATATATAAACAGAATAAGCACAATATCAAAAAAGAGAGAGAGAACTAAAACTACCCTAAATGTGGATGAAATTTTTGAAATAGTGAAAACCGAAACTGTGGGAATATCTAAATGTAGTGCATATTTCTTAGCAAACTAATAAGAAAAATAAATAAGAATATAAAGATATTACAAACTTGAATAGAAACAATCATCAAAATAAAAAATAACAACTTAGTTCAAAAATAAAATAAAATAAAGCAGTCATACTAATAAAAATAAAACAACTAACAAAACACAAAAACAAAACAAAAAAAATAAAAATAAAAGTACAATTGGAAATAAAAATAAATAAAGTAGAAAAACAAAGTAGATTAGTGATCGTTGTTGTGAGAGGCATCGAGATTGTGCGGTGTATAATCAAAATGAGAGATATGAAGGTGCTAGCGAATTTGATGCAAAGCCATGTCGATGCTATCGAACCGCTTAAAGTATCATTTCTTAAATCGGTAGAATCGCTCGAAGAGGTCCTCGAGTGTAACAGCAGGAGCAATGGTAATGCGACTCGGAGGCGGAGAATGAGGTAAGTCTGCATGGTGAGGAGGATCATCATCAGGAAACTCCTTATTCTCATCCTGAGGGTTGAAATGAGATAATATGTATCGACGTGGACCCATTCCACGTTGTCGCTCGCTCATCCTCATGTGACTCATAATCGATAATCCTTGCAGGATCATCTGTCCAACTAGTGTAAAGGAGGACGTCTGCTCTAAAGTTTCAAGGAGGCCAAAATACCTCACTACGTGAGTCATATAACGGCCCAAATAGATAGTAGCTTTCCTATTGTGGTCAGACTGGTGGCGAAAAGATAGGGCAATGAAGTAGGCAAGATCGAAGGGTCGTTGCATTACCATGCTCTAAAGAAAGTAAGCATCATATGTACCTATGACACCGGTGCTCTCCCTCGACTGATCAAAGTGTGCGCCAAGATGGCATGGATGTAGCTCAGTGTCGGAGGTAGAGAAGTAACCTTCGATTGACTTGGGTTGTATGGTGTCGCAGTCGTAGCAATGTCAGTCCAATAGAGAGAAGGTAACTGATGGATGTGTCGGTATAATGTGGGGAACCCTTCGGCACTCATGAACTCTTCAAAATATAAGCCAACTGTGGCTCTAGAACCCGGGACACTCAGATAACGGGTAGTATAGATGAGTCTGAAAGAAACAGTGCGTGACTCATCCCACTGCAACATAACTTGTTGTAGAGAAAATGTCTAACAAAAATCCATTGTGAGTTCAAAATAAGTTGGCTTGATAATGGTGAAAAATTGGTCCCATGGAGCTGTATCAATCAGTGCTCACACTCTATCAGCTAAGTGGATCACCTTTAATGCCTTCCAGTCTATGCAACGACCTAAACCCAAGGATCACTTCCTAAGGTGCTGATATTGGTCCTCATGTGGACTCGAAAATGATTGGAGAGATGGGTGTCTCGCAATTAGATGAGGTGTAGAGGACAAAGTCACCCCCGGTGTCTTCTGCTTTTTCAAAGCGGGGATGACAACCTTAGTCTTACCTCTGGTATTAGTCTTAATGTACCTGAAAAAACATATAAAAACCGAATAATGCAACATCAGTACAAATGAAATAACACATAGACAAATCAACATGAAAAAAATAGAACACAACAACAACCAATCCAACCAATGACGAAAGCTAAATCACATTACCAAAATTAAAGTCTATTATTAATATCAACTAGAACTAATACTAATTAGAATCAAATGGAGATAAGATAACTAACAACTTAAAACTAACAATTATAATACTAAGTAATATAATGCAAGAACAAACATCGTACTAATAGTAAAAAATAATAAAATAAATAAATAAAATAAAAACTAACTAAAAGACTATAATATAATATAAATATATATATATAAACTACTTCTACTCATAGTAATCGATAACAATAAATAAAAAAAAACTAAAAGTAATAATAATAACAATAATAATATGAACAATAATAATAATAAACAAAAAGAAAAAGGAAGGGCCAAATGGTGGGGGTTTGTGGAGGTTTACGGTGGTGGCGTATGTTGCGGAGGTATTGGTCGACAGAAGAAAATAGTAGACAATGGTGTAAAAAAAAGAGGAAGGGGAAGGAGGGTGGAGGTGCGGCGAATAGTGGATGAACGAGGGAAAATTTAGGGAAAGGGACCAGGGAGGTTTGGCGAGATTAGATCTAGAAAGCAGACAATGATGGTAGGCTACGCAAGCAAGGGAGATAGGGAGGAGTATGTGCAAGAGTGGGTGTTGAACAGCGGTGCAAATGATGGAACGATAAAGGAAACGATGGAGGGATGGGTCGACGAAAGAAAAGAGGAGAGGAGATAGAGGGGTACGGTTTTGAAGGTGGACCGGAGTTTAAAAGCGGGTGGCTAGTGATCGAGGGAGAGGCACTATTGGTTGATGCAGGCTTAGACAATGCGAGGAACAGAGGGAGAAAAGAGAGAAAGGGGATCAAAGAAAGGTAGAGGGTTGTTGGCATGGGTAGATTGATGGAGAAAATAGCGGTGTACGGTGGAGTTGCATAGTGGACGAATCAGCAAGGAGAGTTACTGTTGTTGCGTGGGGAGGGCTGTAGTTGCGTGGTCATCTGACTGATGAGGCGAGTTGCAGAACGAGGTTTAGGGTTTTAGGAAGGGAACGAATGATGTGTAAGGACAAAAGTAAAAAAAAATGTAAAAGAATGAAATTCTAAAATTTAATAAAGGGCATGTTCGTGTGTTGGCCCGTGTTGGGCCACACAGCCGTGCCACACACCTATGTGGGCACTCTCAGGTTGTGTGAAACTTCAAAATTTAAGAAAATGTAGCCCTAGGGCTGACACAGCTTGAGACACACTCATGTGCGAGGCCGTGTGGGGAACGTGGTCTCAACACGCTCGTGTGATAGGCCGTGTGTCTCACATGGTTGTGTCTATAGCCCGTGTTACTCACTGTTTTAAAATAAAATAAAATAAAAAAACTCATTCCAGTATACACACAGCCTGAGACACGCTTGTGTGTCCAGGCCGTGTGACCTCCTTTTTATTTTCAATTTTTTTTAAATTTTTTTGAATTTTTTTATTTAAAAAAACATGAAAGTAAAATAAATAAATAAATAAAAAACACTTGGGTTGCCTCCCAAGAAGCACTTATTTAGAGTTTAAGCTCGACTTCCCTTTATAAGCTCACAGTTAAGGCAGATTTTAAAGTCGAAGCTCCTATCTCTCGTTATCAGTATTACCACCAAAATAAAGTTTGAGGCAATGACTATTTATCTTGAATATGTCATTGTCAAGGTGTGTTACCTCAATGCTTCCGTATGTAAATATGTTTTTTACAACAGATGGGTCGAATCCTCTTAACTTAAACTTTGAAGGAAAATTTTATGGATCCAATTTGTCTAATAGCACTTTGTCACCAACTTTGAATTGGTTCATTCTCTTTACATGCACATCATGTCATTTCTTTGTTACTTCATTTTTCTTTCTTGATTTCTCATCAACCTTCATTCACCATCCGTCTAGGTTGTCGAGCTGCACCATTCGCTATTCACTTGTCCCTCGAGTTTTATCACTTTGAATAATATGGTTCCAACAAATTTTCATAAGGGATTTCCTGCAAAGAATGTTGAACCACATGATTACCAACATTAACAGAATAATTAGTATCATCTCGCTCACGAGAGACTCTCATAAAATTACGTGTTTGAAGAGTAATCTTCTCATCACCTACATGAAGCACAAGTTCACCATTAGCCACATCGATAATAGTTCTAATAGTGGCTAAAAAGGGTCGACCTAAAATCATAGGGACCTTAATATCCTTATTCATGTCCAATACAACAAAATCAACAAGGAATATAAATTTATCTACTTTTACAAGTACGTTCTCAATAATACCCTATGATATATGATTGATCTATTAGCTAATTGAGTACTTATCCTAGTAGGTTTTGGTTCCCCAAGATCAAGTTGTTTGAACATTTTATAAGGCATAACATTTATGCTAGCCCCTAAATCAGCCAAAGCTTTTTCAAAATTTAAACTACCAATGAGAAAGGAATAGTAAAACTTCCTAGATCTCTAAGTATTTTAAGTAGTTTATTTTAGAGAATGGTCAAATAAACTGCATTGAGCTCCACAATTGACAAGTCGTCTAACTTGTTATTTGTTAACAGCTCCTTTAAAAATTTGACATACTTTGACATCTTTGGAAGGGCTTCAACAAAAGGTAAGTTAATATGCAATTTTTTTAGAAGTTCAAGAAATTTACCAAATTGTTCTTTTTTGCAGTCTCTCTTCAATGTTGTTGGATATGAAATTCGATGTTTGTATTCTCTAATTGCCAACTTATGCTCTTTCTTACCTTCTTCAGCCTCATCACTTTTCACAATAACTTCTAGATTCGGTTTCTGTTCATGCTCAACTAACCCTTCCACACTTTGAACAATGATTACGTGGACTTGCTCCTTTGGGTTAGTTTTAGTGTTGCTAGGTAAGCTACCTTGTGGTATTTCTAAAACAAGTTTGGCAAGCTATCCAATTTGATTTTTAAGCCCATGACCGATGCTTGCTGATTTTTCATTGTTGTTTCGGTGTTTTGAAATTAAGTTTTTGACATCAAAATAAATTTAGCCAACATCTCCTCAAGGTTCAGTTTCTTCTCTTGTAGATAAGGTTACTGAAAACTCGAAGGGGCTTGTGACCTTGATTTCCTTGACCACCTCAAGAGAAATTTGGATGGTTCCTCCAACCTATATTATAGTTTTTAGTATAGGGGTTATATTGAGGTTTAGAATTTTTACCTATAAAATTGACTTGCTCATGCTCCATGATAGAACTGAAAGGTAAACATTCTAAATTGATCATCCCCACTCCATTCGTATCATATTGCATTACTAGGTTCACCTACATAGAAAAATTGAAACCATCAATTTTCTTATTTAGTGCTTCCACTTGACTTGACAACATAGCAACTGCATCTAGATTAAAAATGCCGGCTGCTTTCATTGTTTTTGTTCTCATGACTTGCCACTAATAGTTATCCAGTGCTATTTCCTAAATAAAATCTTGAGCTGCCTCGGGTGTTTTATTATTCAGTGTTCCACCAGCTACTGCATCAATTAATGACCTAGTTGAGGGATTCAAACCGTTGAAGAAGGTTTGAACTTGTAACCACAAAGGTAACCCATGATGAGGGCACATTCTCAAAAGATATTTAAATCTCTCACATGCATCATATAATGTCTCCAAATTAATTTGAGCAAAATAAGAGATATCATTCCTCAATTTAGCTATTTTAGTCAATGGGAAGTACTTTAAAAGAAACTTCTCAGTCATTTGATCTGAAGTCGTGATAGAACCTCGTGGCAATGAATTTAACCACTGTTTTACCTTACTCCTCAAAGAGAATGGGAACAACCGTAAATGTATGGTGTCATTAGCAGCGCCATTAATCTTAATTGTGTCACAAATCTCTAGAAAGTTAGCTAAATGAGTATTTAGATCTTCATCTTGCAAACCATCAAACTGAACATATTGTTGTACCATTTGAATTGTATTTGGCTTCAGCACAAAATTATTTGCAGTAATGGTAGGTCTCACAATACTCGATTCAGCCCCAATCAGAGTGGGCTTAGCATAGTAAAACACAGTACATGAGCAAGAGGAGTAGGAAGCTACTAATTATTTTGATTATCACCCATCTCCACAGTAATATTATTTTCCTCTTTATCGTCTACTATATTCTGTTGATTTTTCCTTGCTTCTCTAGCCTCTCTATGATTTCTAGGAGTAGCCTTGTCAATATCACTATCAAAAAGTAATAGATCCAGCGGGCTTCCTCTAGTTATAAACTAGAAGAACCTGCCATAAGCAAACAAATGAAAAATTAGAATGTAAAAATTAAATGAAAAACAAAAAATATTAAAATAAAAAATAAAATTTTCCTAATATTTTAGTCCCCGGCAAAGGCTCCAAAAACTTGATGTCCATGAAACCACCTAAAAAATTGACAAAGGCAAGTGCACTTATCAATTAATCGTATAGCTACGGTGAGTAAAGATATCATTCCCACGAGGACTAAATGTACTAGTAATTACCGTCTTTCTATTATTTAACTGACAAATTAGAGAGATTGAGTAAAACTAAAATTAACTAAACTTATTAACTAAAGAACATGACAAAGAACAAATCAAGAAAATAAATGATTAACAACGAAGAAGCAAGACAATACCCAGGAAAGAATCCACCTAGACTTCATTTGTCATTATCAACCTATATTACACAATTTCTTCACTTAGTATCTCGATCCGTAGAAATCCCTAAATTATGCTAATATCTCTTTCGAGAGTAAGAGCAACTGACTCTAGGTTGATTAATTAAATTTTTTTAATTAAAACACCTATTATCACATTAACTCGATCGATGGATCCCCCTATTAGATTTGACTCTAATATGGTAGATTTAAATCGTCTAATTTGTAACACCCCGAACCCGAGACCATCGCCGGTGTCGGACACGAGGGGTTAGCAAGCCAAGTTCACTTGTTTTGCCCATCCATTGGACATTTCCAGTCAGGCTGGAAAAACTGCGTCACTGTCGCCTTAAAAATCATATCTCGAGTTTCAAAACTCGGAAACTGGTTTCGTAAATTTTCCCTGAATTTAGACTCATATATCCATCCATGGATTTATTTCTAGAATTTTTGGTCGGGCCAATTGGTACAGTTTATTAGTTAAAGTCACCCATGTTACAGGGATCGACTGCTCTGACCTTCGCGCGGTATAACTTGAATATCTCTCTGTACAGGGATTTAATGCTGGTGCCGTTTGTTTCTAATGAAACTAGACTCAAAATGGAATCTGTACATATAAGGTATGTCTCCTAATTCTTTCTGAATAATTTATAGTAAATTTTTAAAGTTGCGACAGGGAACACAGAAACCGTTCTGGCCCTGTCTTACAATAGCTTTAATATCTCTTAACATGTAACTCCTATGACCATTTCGTTTCTTCCATATGAAAATAGACTCATCAATGTTCATTTACATAGCTGATTCACTATTTAATACAATCCCTACAAATTTTGGTGATTTTTCACATTCACGTTACTGCAGCTGGCAGCATCTGTTTTTAAGGTAGGTCTTACCTATTTTGTAGTCTCCATGAACCAACTAGTCTTGCCTTACATAGGTCCACATATGATCATTTTAACCATGCCAATGGCTGATCATGTGACCAACATTCCCATTTCCAATTCATAGTCACATCATGACACCATATATATATATACAAACCGCAAATAGTTTAAGTTGATTATATTCCTTGAGACTTACTAAGCATAAAAATGCTTACTCCGTTTTTTTTTGGCTCTCAGTTTTCTAGATTTCGCTCGATAGCAATCGGATTCGGGATCGTTGAAGTCGAAGTCATCCACACTATCAAGCCCCCATTTTGGTATAAATTCTTGGTTGAACTTGAAATGGCATGTATAGGACTACCCCTTGTTGTTTCTGTGTTCCCTGTCGCAACTTTAAAAATTTACTATAAATTATTCAGAAAGAATTAGGAGACATACCTTATATTTACAGATTCCATTTTGAGTCTAGTTTCATTAGAAACAAACGGCACCAGCATTAAATCCCTGTACAGAGAGATATTCAAGTTATACCGCGCGAAGGTCAGAGCAGTCGATCCCTGTAACATGGGTGACTTTAACTAATAAACTGTACCAATTGGCCCGACCAAAAATTCTAGAAATAAATCCATGGATGGATATATGAGTCTAAATTCAGGGAAAATTTACGAAACCAGTTTCCGAGTTTTGAAACTCGAGATATGATTTTTAAGGCGACAGTGACGCAGTTTTTCCAGCCTGACTGGAAATGTCCAATGGATGGGCAAAACAAGTGAACTTGGCTTGCTAACCCCTCGTGTCCGACACCGGCGATGGTCTCGGGTTCGGGGTGTTACATAATTTCTAGGATTGCATACAACTCCACTTAATTATGCTAGATTTACTCTTAAACAAGGACTTTTCCTCCACTGATTTAAGCATATTAAACATGGATAAATAATCTAGAAATATTAAACCAAGAATTAAACAAAAAAAATTGAGAACAAGATCCAAGTATTTATTGCGTAAAAATAGAAATCAAAAGATAAAATTCATCAAAGGGTTCATCTTCACTAGGTATTTAGAAAATTAGTTCTTAATCATAAATAAAAAATCTCAAAGATAGTATATTCACAAGAAATAAATAAATTCATAATAAACTTTAAAGAAATCAAAAGAAGATCTTCAATCTTTGTGGAAATCTACATCAGAGTAGGCTTCAATGGTGTTTTTCAAGTTGTTTTCTTGAATATTTCATGAAGACTTTCTCCTTTCTTCTTATCTTTGTCATATATAGGTCTTAGAATGCCTGAAAAACCTAAAAATTGCATTTTTTCTGCGTGTTTAGAGTGCAAATCATGAAATCCACACATTTTGGCACACAGCTGTATGGCAGCTCGTGTGGTTATACAGCCGTGTGTCCAAACCGTGTGGAATGGCTCAGCCCGTGTGGCTCTTGAAAGTTACTTCAGTTTTTCAATTTTCACTCCTTTTGCTTTCAAATGCTCTCGTAAGTATAGAAACATGAATTTAACGGATTAGGAGTATCAAATTCACCATTTTACATCAAATAATCATCTGAAAATGCATTAAGAATGGAATTAAAGCATGTTACTTTTGGCATTTATCAGGAGGAAATTGGAGACATGAATGTCTTGCGATTGTAGTTGGGGCTGAGGACGAGGTGGCACCTGGTGTCTTTCGCCTTTTATAGGCGGGGACGATGACCTTAGCTTTACCTCTAGCGTTTTTCATTATGTACATGAAAGAACAGACAAAAATCAAATAACTCAACAACATTACAAATTAAATAACAAATAATCAAATTGATATAAGAACCTAAATGCTTCAATTCACTTCCCAATGAACACCAATTCACTAAATATGCTAAAACTAGTATAGAAAAAATCTAATCCTAAAACTAAGAGTAAGACTAAAACTAATGAGCCAAAAACATCTCAACTAAACTAATAGTAGAATAATAAGAAACTAATATTAATAATAAACAAAATAATAATAATAAAATCATTATAATAATATAATAATGTAATAAAAATTAATAAAAAATAAAATAAAAAGTAAATAAGGTGGGCAAATAGTGGGGGGTTGGTAGACGACGGTGACGGAGCGACGAAGGGACGGTCGGTGGTGTCGGGGCAAAATACTAAAACAACTGACGAGAAACAGTGGCTACGATAAGGACGAGCAAGTGAGGAAGGAATGGGAGTGGGTGTTCTTCAATGAAAAAAAAAGGGAGAGAAAAAGGAAGGGGAAAAAATAGGGTTGGTGGTGGCGTGTAGGTTGGGGATAGGTCGATGGAGGAGAAGATCTAGGGGAACGGTGACTGAAAAGGGGAGGTTGAATGGGGGAAAGAAGAGAGTTGATGGGCGCAGTTGTTTGTGATCATCATGGTTGGTGTAACTAAGAGTGGTGGTGTGTGGTGGGGACAAGGGAAAAGGGAAGCAAACAGGGATGAGGGGAGGAAAGAATGATGACAAGAAGTGGAGAACGATGGTGAAGGGTTGGATGAAGCTTAAGGATATGAAAGACGGCCAAGAAAAGACAAAAGTGAGACATAAATTTTGAAACCCTAGATTTGAATAGAAGGAACGATTGTGTATATGGCTCGTGTTAGGCCACACGATCGTGTCTGGACACCATGTAAAGCCCCTTAGCCTATGTGTAATTCGAAACATAAAAAAATAAGCTTCAGTATCCACACGGCCTTGGATATGTCCATGTGTCCAGGCCATATGGTCTCTTTTAAACTGTGTGATCCTTTCGTTCACTTCTCCCATGGCCGTGTACATGGGCGTGTGAGTCACAAGGCCGTGTAACTCTCTGTGACCATGTGAGTTAAAATAAAATTGGAAAAAATTGGCTTCAGTATTCACACAATCTAGGAAACGTCTGTGTGTCTCACATGGCCGTGTTGTCAGGTTGTGTAGTGCTTCCAAGACCGTGTGGACCCTTTTATTATTATTATTTGATTTTTTTAATAACATACTTGGCATGCCTCAAAATTAAAAGAAATAAAAATCAACACACAAGTTGCCTCCTGAGAAGCTCTTATTTAGAGTCTAAGCACGACTTTCCTTTTCACGCATATGGTTAACTCGAATATTAGAGTCGTAGCTCCTCTCTTTCATTATTAATATCACCACCAAGATAAGATTTGAGTCAATGAAGATTTACCTTGAATGTGTCGTATTCAGGTTGTGTTACTTCTATTGTACCGTATGGGAAAACGTTCTATACTGCAAATGGGTTCGACCTTTTTGACTTAAGCTTTACAGGGAACATTCGTGGATCTAACTTGTCTAGCAGCACTTTGTCTCTAACTTTGAATTGATTTTGCCTCTTTACTTACACACCATGGCTTTGCTTTGTTGTTTCTTCAAACATTCTCAGTTTCTCATAAGCCTTTGGTCACCATTCATCTAATTCATCAAGTTGAACCATTAGTTCTCCACTCATCTATTGATTTTTATCACATTGAAAAGTATGCGGTTTTAACATATATTCGTGAGTGATTTCCTACAAATAATGTTCAGTCATATGATTACTAACATTATTAGAATAACGAGTATCATCTCGCTTGTTAGAAACTCTCACAAATTCACGTGCTTGAAAAGTAACCTCTTCATCACCTACCCTCAACACATGTTCACCATTACGTACATCAATAACAATTCTAGCAGTGGCTAAAAAGGGTCAACGTAAGATCATAGGTACCCAATATCCTCATCCATGTCTAATATAAATAAATCAACATGGAATATTAAATTATCTACTTTAACAAGTACATCCTCAATAATACTCTTAGGATATTTAATTGATATATCAGCTAATTGAATACTCATCCTAGTGGGTTTTGGTTCCCTGAGACCAAGTTGTTTGAACATTTTATAAGGCTTAAGATTTATACTAGCACCCAAATTAGCCAAAACTTTTTCTACATTTAAGCTACCATTAAAATAAGGAATAGTAAAACTCACTGGATCTTTAAGCTTGGTGGGTAGTTTATTTTTAAGAATGACAGAACAATCCTTATTGAGCTCTACAATTGACAAGTCATCTAACTTCCTTTTATTTGTTAACAGTTCCTTTAAAAATTTTGTATATTTTGGCATTTGCGAAAGGGTTTCAACAAAAGGTAAGTTAATATGCAATTTTTTCAAAAGTTCAAGAAATTTACCATATTGTTCATTCATGTGATCTTGCTTTACTTTTGCCGGATATGGAATTTGTGGTTTGTATTATCTGGCGACTGACTTATGCTCTTTCTTTCTTTCCTTAATCCCATCATTTTTCTCAACAACTTCCAAATTCATCTTCTTTTCAAGCTTGACTAACCTTTCCACGCTTTGAACAATGATTGCATGGACTTGTTCCTTTGTGTTGGTTTCAGTGTTACTAGGTAAGCTACCATTCTTTCTAAAACCAACTTATCAAGTTGTCCAATTTGATTTTTAAGCCCTTTAATCGGTGCTTGTTGATTTTTTTAGAGCTATATCAGTGTTCTGAAATCTAGTTTCAAACATTGAAATAAATTTAGTTAACATCTCCTCCAGGTTTGGTTTCTTTTCTTGCTGATAAGGTTGTTGAAAACCCGGAAGAGGTTGTGTATTTTGATTACCTTGATGACCTAAGAGAAATTTGGATGATTCCAACATCCTAGATTATAATTATTGCTATAGGGGTTGTTTTGAGGTTTGAAATTGTTACCCATAGAGTTGACTTGCTCATGCTCTATGCTAGAACCGAAGGGTAAACATCCTGGATTGATTATCCCCGCTCTAGCCGCAACACATTGCATTAACGGATTCATCTATTTATTTCAACTCAAACCATCAATCTTTTTACTTAGCACTTCCACCTAACTTGCCAACATAGCAACTGCGTCCATATTAAAAACACCGACTACCTTGATCGGTTTTGTTTCATGACTTGCCACTGATAGTTTTTCAATATCATCTCCTTAATAAATTCTTAGGCTTCCTCAGGTGACTTATTATTTAATATTCCACCAGCTACTGCATCAATTATCTTCCTAGCCGAGAGATTCAAACCATTGTAAAAAGTTTAAACTTTTAACCACAAAGGAAACTCATGATTAGGGCACCTTCTTAAAATATCCAAATCTCTCTCATGCATCATCTAATGTCTCAAGCTCCATTTAGGCAAAAAAAGAGATGTCATTCTTCACCTTTTCTATTTTGGATGGTGGAAAATATTTCAATAGGAAGTTCTTAGTCATCTAAGCCTAAGTCATGATAAAGCCCTAGGGAAGTGAACTCAACCACTGTTTTGTCTTACTCCTCAAAGAAAATGGGAACAACTGTAAGTGTATGGCATCATCAATAACGCAATTAATCTTAAATGTGTTACAAATCTCTGGAAAGTTAGCCTAATAAGCATTCAAATCTTCATCTTGCAGCCCATAAAACTGAACATATTGCTATACCATATAAATTGTGTTTGGTTTAATCTAAGAATTGTTTACAGCAATAGTCAGTTTGACGATACTCGATTCAGCCCCAATCAGAATGGCCTTCCCATAATCATACATAGTACGAAGAGCAATAGGTGCAAGATGCTACTGATTATTTTGATTATCATCCATCGCTATAGTAATATCATTTTCTTCTTAATCGTTTATTAAAACCTATTGACCTTCCATTGTTTCTCTAACCGCTTTACGATTTCTACAAGTAGTTCTTTCTATCTCACTGTCAAAAAATATTGGTTCGAACAGCTTGCCTCTAGTCATAAACTAAAAGAACATGTAAGAATCAAACAAAAAAAATTAAATATAAAAGTTAAATTAAAAAAATTAAAATTAAAATTAAAATAACTAAATTAATAGAAATAAAGTTTTCCTAATATTTTGGTCCCCGAAAACGGCGCCAAAAACTTGATGCGTAGTGAGCTAATTAAGAATTTGACTAAGGTAGCGCACCTATCAATTAATATTATAGCTATGGTGAGAAAAAATATCACTCCCATGAGAACTAAAAGTACTAGTAATTACTGTCTTTCTATTATTTAACTAATAAATTTGAGTGATCAATTAAAACTAACATTAACTAAATTAATTAAATATGAAAGTGATAAATAAAAATCAAGAAAATAATCGAGTAATAATCAAGAAGTGAAACAATACCAAGGAAATAATTCACCTAGATTTCATTTGTCACTATCAATCTAAATTACGAAAATTCTTTACTTATTATCTTGATCTGTAGAAATCCATAAATTATGCTAATATCTCTTTCGAGAGTAAAAGCAATTGACTCTAGGTTAATTAATTGAAATTTATTTCTAATTAAAACCCTTATTATCACATTAACTCAATCTATGGATTCTCTTATTAGATTTGAATCTAATTCGGTAGATTTATTTTGTCCTATTTCTAGGATTGCATGCAAGTCCACTCAATTACGCAAGATCTACTCAGGGTCTATTCCTCCTATGATTTAAGTACATCAAACCAAGAATTAAGCACACATAATTTAGAGCAAGATCTAAGTATATATTGCATAAAATAAAAATCAAACGACAGAATCCATCATTGGGTTCATCTCCCTAAGTATTTAGAAAATTAGTTCATGCTTGAAACTAAAACCATCCAAAACAAGCTGTGTGAACCCAAAATTTACCTAAAATCAAGCTATTTCAAAACCATTTCATGCATGACTTTTCAAACCATTTAAGCACACATTAAAGGGTTCAAACACCATTCAAACTTGCATAAACATACCATTTCAAGCATCCTAAATCATTTAACCAATATGCCATTTAAAGGCACCACAATGTGCATACAAACCTAGTCCATATAGGTACTAAATATACCACATAAAAATATTTCCTAGCCATTCAAAACATACCATAAGAGCCTTATTCACAAGCCTTAACAAGTGACCAAAATGACATAACTTAACAAGCATTACAAATCCATCAACCAAACATAATCTTCAAAGCAATAAATACCAAATCACCATTACATAACATCCTATACATGCCACTATAAACTTTGGAGAAAATTTTCAAAAACTACCGAATTGATTGTTCGATAGTATGATAGATCTTGAAGAGTTTCCAAACCGATTATGCTTTCGAAAATCTATAAAATAAGGAAAGAAACTACATAAGCAATGAGCGCTTAGTAAGATTCATATAAACTTAAACACAACTTACCATTTCATGTGCATAAAGTATATAACATAAGTGTAATATCAACTAAAACCATAAGCTTGGCATAAGCCTATACAACATCATCAAATTCACCAGTTAGAATTCTTGTACATGGTTCAAATGAATTCATCCATAACAAGTAAATTTATACATGTAATCACATCATTTAGTTCATAAATCATTTTCATAAGTTCATGATACACTCCATTTGAACACTTTCCATTTTGTTCCTTTTCATACCCATTGAGCCATCTAGAATTACATCGGATACTCAGGAAAGCTCACACGAAGTGTGCATTTACATATAATTGTAACATTTCCTTTACATCATTGCTCATACATGCTATGAGATGGGTCTGCTCACACGAGCTGTGGGCTAGAATGTAAGCTACACGGTGCTGCTCACGTGAGCTGTGGAGAATCTAAAACAAATGCACGACCTCAGCCATCAGTAGGACATTCAAGACAAGCACTCGAAACATGAAAACCCTACTGACATGTTATTTGTATCCTAAGAATTCTTAAGGTTCAACCGGGACTAGATATTCGTCAATTCATCATAGCATTGTTACATTGATATATTGATTGATTTACATTAAAACAACACAATAAGCATTCAATTTAAACAACATTAACTCAAATATAGTTTATATGAACTTACCTCAATAACTAAGGGTGTAGAAGTTAGATCGAATTAATCTGAAGTTTTAGCTTTTCTTCGATCTATGTCCAAACGTGGTTTTTCTTGATCTAAATAGGTAATTTCAATCAATTAAGTACTTTTAGAATTCAATTTAATCCATATTTCATATTTATGCAAATTTACCAATTTGCCCCTAACATTTTAACATTTCACAATTTAGTCCTTAACCTTATAACTTCAAATCTAACCATTTTTGTGACAGCCCTAAAGCAACCCTAGTCGGGAAGTGGTTTCGGGACCACTAAACCGAGGCACCAAAATATTTGAATGTGATAATTATTGTCTAGAATATGTAAATATGAATGTGTGAAAGTTTCAAGCTTCGATTTGGTCGATAGCATGTGAATTCAGTTAGTAGGACTTATGTGGGAAAATTTAGAAATATGCTAGGCAAATGCAAAGTGGCCTAATAATGCATGTTGTGAAAATGAGGGATTTGCATGTCAAATTTCCCTAAAGAAAGCCTAGTGGCCGGCCATGACAAGGTTTATGGGCAAAGAAAACATGTCATAACATGTTTTGTTAATGGATGATGTTAAAAATGATTAAAAATTTAAGGTTGTAGGAAGAGAAACAAAAAAAAAAATTGTGTGTGTGTGTGGTATCCCCCCCTTGCCGTGAGTTGAGGAAAGAAAAGAAGAAAAAAAAATTTTGTGTTCATCCTTTCTCATCTTTTTTGGCCGAAAATCCTAAGGAGGAAGGAAAGGGATTCTTGCTCCATGTTTAGTTTAGAAGAGGATTAGGAGGAGGTTTGGCCATACTTGTATCAAGATTAAGGTATGTTTGATGTTGTGCCATGAGATTCATGCATGTTTCTAGTTGCTAGCTTGAGTTCTAATTAGCCCATAGTTCAAATCTTTGCTATGACATGGGGATGATATTCGGCCAAGGTGGATTTTGTGTT
Organism: Gossypium arboreum; assembly: GCF_025698485.1. Lineage (NCBI taxonomy): Eukaryota > Viridiplantae > Streptophyta > Magnoliopsida > Malvales > Malvaceae > Gossypium > Gossypium arboreum. Next base: position 17,848,933 of record NC_069075.1, on the reverse strand, counting down.
AAAGCCATTGCATGCTAAATGTGAAGCTTGTTAATGATGCATGTGATGGTGGATTGACTACTCTTGAATTTTCTTTTTAGCATTCTTGAGAAAGACATTAAGTTCTTTGTTTAACCATGGCCAAAAATTGAAAAGGTATGGTGTTGTGATGTATTCGGCCATGGTATGTTCATAAGTATGATTTATGCTTATTGCATGATAGGTAAAATTTGTGTTTTGGATATATGTTTATATGTGGTTATGATCAACTTGAGATTCGGCTCTTGTACATATATATATATATGTTTGCACATGATGCATTGGTATGGCATATAGACTATCTCAAGGTATACATTTACATATGATGATGTTTCGGTTTTGAAGTATATAATTGGCCTCAACATGGACATGCATATTTGGCCACATGAGGTGGATTGTTGTACATGCATTCGGTTAGAGGAAAGCATATTGATGCCTATTTTTGACTTAGATAATCGGCTACCTTGCTATGAGCTAAGGCCGAATGTGAGTGGTTGTGTTGGAATATCACATGCTTGTTAGAGTGGTGAATGAAAGAGCCGAATGTGTGCATAGTTAAAGAGAATTGACTAAAGTGCTTAGTTATTTGATATTGGGTTAATGATGTGTGTATTCGGCCATAAGCTAGCAAGTGAGACTTTAATAAGTTGAATTTGTTTGAATTAGCTCAAGAGCTTAGAGGGCCACAGTTGGATAAGGGAAAGGAAAAAGTGATCGAATAGCCGTAGAAGCCGTTCGACAACATCCGAGGTAAGTCTTCGAGTAATGACCCTACTTGAATTATATTGAAATGACTTATCATATTATGGTGGATAGCCGAATGTGCGTAGGGACTACGTTATAAAGTCAATTGAAATTATGCTCTTTGTGTGTGTGGCTATTGAGCCGAAATTGGAAAGGTTTGATAAATGTTTTGTGTTTGAGCCTCAGTAACGAAAATGAAATATGGATGTGTCATGATTATTGATATATGTGTGCATGAGCATTTGAATGATACCGGGCTAAGTCCCAAGGCAATTATGCTAGTGATTATATCCGGCTAAGACCCAAGGCATTCGTATGAAGTTGTTATATCCGGCTAAGACCAAGGCATTTGTGCGAGTTGTTATATCCGGCTAAGACCAAAGGCATTCGTGCGAGTTGCTATACCCAGGTTAAGACCCGAAGGAAATGGTGCTTGTGGTTATATCCGGTTAAATTCCGAAGGAACTTGGTTTGAAGGTGAGCGTTTTGAGCTGTAATAAATTCAATTAGTACACTCGAAAAGCCCAAACGATAAGGTATGTTTGCATGTGCATCGGAAAAGTCGATTCATTTGAAATAGTGATTGTTTAATCGACTAACGAACTTTCAGCTCTTAGATAGGTTGATACCTTATGTGTGTATATGTCGATGAAGTGTGAAGTAAGTATGATTATGAGAATGTGTATTAATAAAGTGATTCATTTAGCTATGTGAATGTAATACTTTAGTCAAAGCCGATTTCATTACTTGAAACTTACTAAGCATTAAAATGCTTACCCCGTTGCTTTGGCTCTTTGTTTTCTAGATTTTGCTCGTTAGCTTTCGGATTCGAGATCATCGAAGTCGAAGTCATCCACACTATCAAATCCTTTTTGGTACTCTTTTAGTTGAACTCTGGATATGGCATGTATAGGACTACCCTTTGTTGTCCAAGTACTTTTGTGATGTATATGTGTACAGCCATGCGAAAATGGCTCGTAAAAGTGGAGTATGGCGTTAGACCATTTGTGTTTATGTAATTATATATGGTTTCATGATGTGACAATGGACTGGAATGGAAGTGTTGGGCAAATGATCAGCCATTGGAATGGCTAAATATGATCACATGTGGACCTATGTATGACAAAACTATAGTTGGTCCATGGAAACCACAAAATAGGTAAGGTTTACCTTGAAACAGATGCTGACAGCAGCAGTGGTGTGGATTTGAAAAATCACTAAACTTTTTAGGAATGGATTTAAATAGTGAATAAATTATGTAATCGAACCTTGATGAATATATTTTCATATGAAAGTAACAAAACGATCATATGGACAGTATATTAAGAGATATTAAAGTTCTCGTGAGACAGGGCCAGAACGGTTTCTGGATCCCCTGTTTCGACTTTGAAAATTTACCATATATTATCCAGAAACAATTAGAAGTCATGCCTTATATTTATAGATTTCCCTTTGAGTCTAGTTTCATTAGAAACAAATGGCATGAGTATTGAAGCTCTGTAGAGGGAGATATCCAAGTCGTAATACATGAAGGTCAGAGTAGTCGAACCCAAAATCAGGGGAGACTTTAACTAATAAACTGTACCAATTGGCCAGACCAAAAATTCTATAAATAAATCCACAGATGGATATATGAGTCTAAATTCATGGAAAATTTACGGAATCAGTTTTTGAGTTTTGAAACTCGAGATATGATTTTTAAGGCGACAGTGACGCAGTTATCCAGCTTGTCTGGAAATGTTAAATTGGTCGGTGCAATAAGTGGAGTTAGCTCGTTAACCCCTCGTGTCCGACTCCGGCGACGGTCTCGGGTACGGGGTGTTACAATTTTATTGGTATCAGAGCTATGGTTTAGTCGATTCTAGGACTACCGTAATACGTTTGGGTCTAGCTATACATGCCATTATGTGATTAATTGATAGTGTGGTGATTTCTGACATTTGAATTTGTGTTTATTAATAGTAATGGATCCCAATCCCAACCGAATAATAGCTGATGATGTGGAGAGTGTGGCGCCTGCTCCCGCACAAAGGACAGCACCGGCGGACTCTCAACCTATTGCTAGCAATCCGAATGATGAGGCTAGGCAAGCTTTTTATAGCGTGATGAATGATTGGTTCAACCAATACATTCGAACTAATACGGCTGTTCCACAACCTCCATTCCCGACTAATGCAACCCCCGCATCTACAATACCTCCGGTAATTGACCAAATAAGGTCAAGTAAGCCCCCAGTTGACAGAATCCGAAAACATGGGGCTACTGAATTTAAAGCTACGGATAGCGACGATGCCGAGCAAGCTGAATTTTGGTTGGACAACACTATCCGGTACTCGATGAGCTATCTTGTACACCGATGAATGCCTAAAGTGTACCATCTCCTTGCTACGATTACGCCTACTATTGGTGGAGTACTCGACTTCATTGTGCCCGAGAGCAAGTAACTTGGGAGTTTTTCCAAACCGAGTTTCGAAAAAAAATAAATCGATCGAGATTTTTGATCAAAACGGAAGGAGTTTCTTGAGCTTAAGCAAGGTTCTATGTCAGTTACTGACTACGAGCGAAAATTTGTTAGACTTAGTAGATACGCTCGGGAATGTGTTTCGTCCGAGGCTATCATGTGTAAACGCTTCGAGGATGGGCTGAATGAAGATATAAGAATGTTCGTTGGCATTCTTGAAATACGAGAGTTCGTAGTACTTGTCGAGCGAGCTTGTAAAGCCGAAGAGTTTAGAAAAGAAAAACAAAAAGTTGATGTGGGAACTGGAGAATTTCGTAAAAGGTCCTCGGGAAAGTCTCTTCAACAGGCATCGAAGAGATTTTGAGATGATGTGGGCCAGTCTAGAGGCGCTTCGGGCCTTTTTAGACGAGATCGTGATTGACCCCCCGTGGGTACACGAGGCACTTCGGTCTCTGGTGTTGGGAATGAACGTCGAGACAGAATGGAGTGTCAGCATTGTGGTAAATGGCATTTGGGGAGCTGTAGGTTCCGTGATCACTCCTGCTATAAGTGTGGATCAGCTGACCACTTTATCAAGGATTGCCCGAGGTTGCCTGAACAAAATGTAAGTCAGAGTGGAAAACCAGGTGCTACCACTGCTCGAGGTAGGCCATCTAGAAATACGGGCAATGCTAGTGGCGGTCAGAGAGGGTCGAGAAATGCTACAACTAGATCCGAGGCTCGTGCTCCTGCTAGGACTTATGCCATACGCGCACGCGAGGATGCTTCCTCGCCAGATGTTATTACCGGTAATTTTACTCTCTTTGATACTAATGTGATTGCTTTGATTGACCCTGGTTCTACTCATTCTTATATATGCGAAACCTTAGCATCCAGTAAGACGTTACCTATTGAGTCTACTGAGTTTGTAATTCAGGTGTCAAATCCCTTGGGTCATTACGTGCTTGTCAACAAAGTGTGTAAGAAATGTCCCCTAGTATTTCGAGGTTCCTGTTTTCCGGCGGACTTGATGCTTTTGCCGTTCGATGAATTTGATGTTATTCTTGGTTTGGATTGGTTGACCATGCACGATGCGGTTGTAAATTGCAAAAGCAAGACTATTGATCTGAGGTGCGCGAATAACGAGATAATCCGAGTTGAGTCTACGGACTTAAAGGGGTTACCAGTTGTAATATCAGCAATGTTGGCCCAGAAATATGTAAGAAAGGGGTGCGAAGCATACCTTGCGTATGTACTTGATGACAAGGAGTTAGAAAAGAAACCCGAATCTGTGCCGGTGGTTTGTGAATACCCGGATGTTTTTCCTGAAGAATTGCCGGGTTTACCACCTGATCGGGAGGTAGAGTTTGGCATCGAACTGGTACCTGGTACCACTCCAATTTCGATAGCTCTGTATCGTATGGCACCAACGGAATTAAAGGAGTTGAAAGCTCAGTTGCAAGAGTTGATGGATAGAGGTTTTGCTCGCCCGAGTTTTTCACCTTGGGGTGCACCAGTGTTGTTTGTAAAAAAGAAGGACGGAACCGTGAGGTTGTGCATCGACTATTGTCAGCTTAATAAAGTGACAATAAAGAACAAATATCCGTTACCGCGTATCGATGATTTGTTCGATCAACTGAAGGGAGCCTCAGTGTTCTCAAAAATAGATTTGAGATCGGGCTATTATCGATTCATGAATTCGAGATTTGGACATACCCAAAACGCCTTGAGCGAGATATGGTCACTACGAGTTCTTAGTGATGCCGTTTGGGCTCACTAATGCCCCTGCGGTATTTATGGATTTGATGAATCGGACCTTCAGACCATATTTGGATCGGTTCGTAGTTGTGTTCATTGATGACATCTTGGTCTATTCAAGAGATGAGATCGAACATGCTGAACACCTGAGATTAGTGTTGCAAATTTTACGGGATAAGCAGTTATATGCTAAGTTCAGCAAGTGTGAGTTCTGGTTAAGAGAGGTTAGCTTCTTGGGGCATGTGGTATCTGTATCGGGTATTCGAGTCGACCCGAACAAAATTTCAGCCATACTTAACTGGAAGCCTCCAAGAAATATTACTGAAGTTCGGAGCTTCCTGGGGCTCACCGGTTATTACCGACGATTTGTAAAAGGCTTCTCGACGATAGCCACACCAATTACTGAAGCTCCAATTTTAGTGCAACCCGATCAGGCAAAGAGTTTGTCATTTATAGTGACGCATCCCTACTTGGGTTGGGTTGCGTATTGATGCAAGAAGGTCGAGTTGTGGCCTATGCGTCGAGACAATTGAAGCCACATGAGAGAAATTATCCGACCCATGATCTCGAACTAGCCGCCATCGTATTTGCTTTGAAAATATGGCGACATTATTTGTTTGGTGAGAAGTGCCATGTATTTTCGGATCACAAAAGTCTCAAATATTTGATGACTCAGCGAGACTTGAATCTGCGACAAAGACGTTGGCTCGAGTTGTTAAAAGATTATGAGCTTGTCATTGATTATCACCCGGAAAGGCTAATGTGGTTGCGGACGCCTTAAGCGAAAATCACTATTTACTTTATGAAGCGATGAATGTACACTTGTGCATTCTACCCGACAATGTGTTAGTAGTGAATTAAAAGCCAAACCATCATTGATTCATCAAATTCGTGAAGCTCAGAAAGTTGATGATAAATTGGTTGCAAAACGAAATGAGTGTGTTCGAACAAGGAATCAGAGTTTCAAATTGATGATGATGATTGTTTGAGGTTCAAAAGTCGTCTGTGTATTCCAAGGAATTCGGAACTCATTTCGATGATTCTGAACGAAGCCCATTGTAGCCGAATGTCAATTCACCCGGAAGTACGAAAATGTACAACGATTTGAAACGTCGGTTTTGGTGGCATGGTATGAAACGAGACATCTCGACTTTGTTTGAGATGTTTAATATGTCAACAAGTGAAAGCGGAACATCAAGTGCCTTGAGATTACTTGACCGATCACGATACCCGAGTGGAAATGGGATCGAGTCACAATGGACCTTGTATCCGGACTGCCATTGTCAGCAAGTAAGAAGGATGCGATTTGGGTTGTTGTTGATAGACTGACTAAGTCGGCTCACTTCATCCCCGTGCATACGGATTTTTCATTGGATAAACTAGCTGAATTGTACGTTTCTCAGATTGTGAGATTACACGGGGTGCCTATTTCTATCATGTCGGATAGAGATCCGAGATTCACCTCGCGATTTTGGAAGAAGTTGCAAGAAGCTTTGCATACCAAGCTGCATTTTAGCACCGCTTTTCATCCACAAACCGATGGTCAATCTGAGCGGGTAATTCAGATACTTGAGGATATGTTGAGATGTTGCGTCCTTGAGTTTAATGGTTCATGGGAACTATATTTACCTTTGATTGAATTCGCTTACAACAATAGTTTTCAATCAAGTATTAAGATGGCACCTTACGAGGCTTTGTACGGGCGTAAATGCCGTACACCATTGTTTTGGACCGAGCTCGGTGAAAGCAAAATTTTCGGAGTGGATTTGATTAAAGATGCTGAACTGAAAGTAAAAGTAATCCGTGAAAGTCTGAAGATAGCCTCCGATCGTCAGAAGTCGTACGCGGATCTAAAACGAAAGGACATTGAGTATCAGGTGGGAGATAAAGTGTTTCTTAAAGTTTCGCCTTGGAAAAAGATACTCAGATTTGGCCGTAAAGGCAAATTGAGTCCGAGGTTCATCGGGCCATATGAAATATCCGAACGAGTCGGTCTAGTTGCATATCGATTGACTTTGCCCCCTGAACTCAGGAAGATTCACGACGTCTTTCATGTTTCAATGCTTCGACGTTATAGATCTGATCCATCACACGTAATTAGTCCATCAGAGGTTGAAATTCAATCTGACTTGAGTTATGAAGAAGAACCGATTCGTATCTTAGCACGTGAAGTGAAAGAGTTGCGAAACAAAAGGGTTCCGCTAGTGAAAATGTTATGGCTCAAACACAGAATGGAAGAAGCTACTTGGGAGACCGAGAACTCTATGAAAGAACGATACCCAAACCTATTTACCGGTAAGATTTTCGGGGACGAAAATTTCTTAAGTGGGGGAGAGTTGTGACAGCCCTAAAGCGACCCTAGTCGGGAAGTGGTTTCGGGACCACTAAACCGAGGCACCAAAATATTTGAATGTGATAATTATTGTCTAGAATATGTAAATATGAATGTGTGAAAGTTTCAAGCTTCGATTTGGTCGATAGCATGTGAATTCAGTTAGTAGGACTTATGTGGGAAAATTTAGAAATATGCTAGGCAAATGCAAAGTGGCCTAATAATGCATGTTGTGAAAATCAGGGATTTGCATGTCAAATTTCCCTAAAGAAAGCCTAGTGGCCGGCCATGACAAGGTTTATGGGCAAAGAAAACATGTCATAACATGTTTTGTTAATGGATGATGTTAAAAATGATTAAAAATTTAAGGTTGTAGGAAGAGAAACAAAAAAAAAATTGTGTATGTGTGCGGTATCCCCCCCTTGCCGTGAGTTGAGGAAAGAAAAGAAGAAAAAAAAATTTTATGTTCATCCTTTCTCATCTTTTTTGGCCGAAAATCCTAAGGAGGAAGGAAAGGGATTTTTGCTCCATGTTTAGTTTAGAAGAGGATTAGGAGGAGGTTTGGCCATACTTGTATCAAGATTAAGGTATGTTTGATGTTGTGCCATGAGATTCATGCATGTTTCTAGTTGCTAGCTTGAGTTCTAATTAGCCCATAGTTCAAATCTTTGCTATGACATGGGGATGATATTCGGCCAAGGTGGATTTTGTGTTAAAGCCATTGCATGCTAAATGTGAAGCTTGTTAATGATGCATGTGATGGTGGATTGACTACTCTTGAATTTTCTTTTAGCATTCTTGAGAAAGACATTAAGTTCTTTGTTTAACCATGGCCAAAATTGAAAGGGTATGGTGTTGTGATGTATTCGGCCATGGTATGTTCATAAGTATGATTTATGCTTATTGCATGATAGGTAAAATTTGTGTTTTGGATATATGTTTATATGTGGTTATGATCAACTTGAGATTCGGCTCTTGTACATATATATATATATATATATATGTTTTCACATGATGCATTGGTATGGCATATAGACTATCTCAAGGTATACATTTACATATGATGATGTTTCGGTTTTGAAGTATATAATTGGCCTCAACATGGACATGCATATTTGACCACATGAGGTGGATTGTTGTGCATGCATTCGGTTAGAGGCAAGCATATTGATGCCTATTTTTGACTTAGATAATCGGCTACCTTGCTATGAGCTAAGGCCGAATGTGAGTGGTTGTGTTGGAATATCACATGCTTGTTAGAGTGGTGAATGAAAGAGCCGAATGTGTGCATAGTTAAAGAGAATTGACTAAAGTATTTAGTTATTTGATATTGGGTTAATGATGTGTGTATTCGGCCATCAGCTAGCAAGTGAGACTTTAATAAGTTGAATTTGTTTGAATTAGCTCAAGAGCTTAGAGGGCCACAGTTGGATAAGGGAAAGGAAAAAGTGATCGAATAGCCGTAGAAGCCGTTCGACAACATCCGAGGTAAGTCTTCGAGTAATGACCCTACTTGAATTATATTGAAATGACTTATCATATTATGGCGGATAGCCGAATGTGCGTAGGGACTTGTTATAAAGTCAATTGAAATTATGCTCTTTGTGTGTGTGGCTATTGAGCTGAAATTGGAAAGGTTTGATAAATGTTTTGTGTTTGAGCCTCAGTAACGAAAATGAAATATGGATGTGTCATGATTATTGATATATGTGTGCATGAACATTTGAATGATACCCGGGCTAAGTCCCGAAGGCAATTATGCTAGTGATTATATCTGGGCTAAGACCCGAAGGCATTCGTGCGAGTTGTTATATCCGGGCTAAGACCCGAAGGCATTTGTGCGAGTTGTTATATCCGGGCTAAGACCCGAAGGCATTCGTATGAAGTTGCTATACCGGGTTAAGACCCGAAGGCAATGGTGCTTGTGGTTATATCCGGTTAAATTCCGAAGGAACTTGGTTTGAAGGTGAGCGTTTTGTGCTGTAATAAATTCAATTAGTACGCTCGAAAAGCCCAAACGATAAGGTATGTTTGCATGTGCATCGGAAAAGTCGATTCATTTGAAATAGTGATTGTTCAATCGACTAACGAACTTTCAGCTCTTAGATAGGTTGATACCTTATGTGTGTATATGTTGATGAAGTGTGAAGTAAGTATGATTATGAGAATGTGTATTAATAAAGTGATTCATTTAGCTATGTGAATGTAATACTTTAGTCAAAGCCGATTTCATTACTTGAAACTTACTAAGCATTAAAATGCTTACCCCGTTGCTTTGGCTCTTTGTTTTCTAGATTTTGCTCGTTAGCTATCGGATTCGGGCTCATCGAAGTCGAAGTCATCCACACTATCAAATCCCTTTTGGTACTCTTTTAGTTGAACTCTGGATATGGCATGTATAGGACTACCCTTTGTTGTCCAAGTACTTTTGTGATGTATATGTGTACAGCCATGCGAAAATGGCTCGTAAAAGTGGAGTATAGCATTAAACCATTTGTGTTTATGTAATTATATATGGTTTCATGATGTGACAATGGACTGGAATGGAAGTGTTGGGCAAATGATCAGCCATTGGAATGGCTAAATATGATCACATGTGGACCTATGTATGACAAGACTATAGTTGGTCCATGGAAACCACAAAATAGGTAAGGTTTACCTTGAAACAGATGCTGACAGCAGCAGTGGTGTGGATTTGAAAAATCACTAAACTTTTTAGGAATGGATTTAAATAGTGAATAAATTATGTAATCTAACCTTGATGAATCTATTTTCATATCAAAGTAACGAAACGATCATATGGATAGTATATTAAGAGATATTAAAGTTCTCGTGAGACAGGGCCAGAACGGTTTCTGGATCCTCTATTTCGACTTTGAAAATTTACCATAAATTATCCAGAAACAATTAGAAGTCATACCTTATATTTATAGATTCCCCTTTGAGTCTAGTTTCATTAGAAACAAACGGCATGAGTATTGAAGCTCTGTACAGGGAGATATCTAAGTCGTAATACATGAAGGTCAGAGTAGTCGAACCCAGAATCAGGGGAGACTTTAACTAATAAAATGTACCAATTGGCCAAACAAAAAATTCTAGAAATAAATCCACAGATGGATATTTGAGTCTAAATTCATGGAAAATTTACGGAATCAGTTTTTGAGTTTTGAAACTCGAGATATGATTTTTAAGGCGACAGTGACGCAGTTATCCAGCTTGTCTGGAAATGTTAAATTGGTCGGTGCAATAAGTGGAGTTAGCTCGTTAACCCCTCGTGTCTGACTCCGGCGACGGTCTCGGATACGGGGTGTTACAATTTTAATCTAAATCCATGTTAATGAAATATGCAAGGACCTTGAAAAAACCTATATTTATCATCATTTCACAATAAAACCCTAGAATTTATACTTTTAACAAATAAATCCCTATTTGCAATTTCATCAAAAATCACTTAACAAAACATTTTTTTCAACAAAGATTCATAATCTATCAACTAACATCAAAATCTATTCAAAAACATCCATGGCATAACCCTAAAAAATTAACAGTTTTACAAATTAACCCTCGGGCTAGCTAAATTAAGCTAAAACAATCTCAAAAACATAAAAATCATTAAAAACGGGACTCGGAATCACTCACATGCAAGAAACAAGCTTGACTGAACCTTTAAAGTGTAAAAATGGCTTCTTCTTTCCTTAATTTCGGTGGAGAAAACCCTTTAGGAAGATGATACCAAATTTTACCTTATTTTATTTTACATTAATTTATTAAATTACTATTTTAACCTTAGTTATTGACTTCAAAATCAACCAAATCATGTCCATAATTGTCCAATAAATTTAAGGATGGTATAATTACCATTTAAGTCCATTAGATTTCCTTTCCATAGTCTTTTATTCCTTTTAACTAATAGAACTAAACTTTTACACCTTTTATGATTTAGTCCTTTTTACTTAATTAACTATGTAAACTTTAAATTTTCTTAAAAAAAATTTAATACGACCCCAATATAATCCCATAAACATTAAATAATAATAAAATACTAACTTACTTGTTAGAATTGTGGTCCTGTAACTATTATTTTCGACACCACTGAAAACGGGTTGTTACGCACATGTGTGATTTTAGGTAAAGTTTATTCCTATAAATTGTATGTAATTGATTGTAATCTGTGTTAAATTGATTTGAATCATGGAAATACCACTGAGTTTTATCGCTCAGTGTATGGTTTGTTTTCTGTGCGTAGGTTTAGATATATCTCGAGGTCCTTAGTAGTGACTCCAACATCCAGCCAGAGACCCCTAACTCAGTAATGCTTGTATAGCCTCTTTTTGTTCGTTATATGACATGTATCTAGGTTGAATCAGTTCTTAATATAATAGGTGATCATGTGAATTTTAAGGTAAGAATTAAAAATTTTGAATTGATCGTATGATTATCTATATGAAATTGATAATGTTACAAGATTTGGTTATGTATAACTTATGGTAATGTATCTAATTACCTATATATATATATATGCCAATTAGTTCTATGAAGAGGATTGATGAAATGATTGTGAATTTGAATGGATTGGTTGAAATGGATAAAGACTTATATGTATAAATGGTACTTTAGCTATAATGGAATTCATTTTATATGTAGGTTTTTTTGAAATTATATTTTGCAAATGAATTTGAGGTGCTATAGGTGATTGCCAACAGGTACCAAAACTTGACCATTTGAAAAATAGTATGTCACATCGCGACTAAACCAAATTGCCATGCCACAATGGGACGCCGAGTATTGATCGTTGTGACGAGGCTAACTTAGTATGTTGCGTTGCGACGAGGAACCCCCTAACGTCACAGCGTCATCCTAGTGTTTTGAATTTTTTACAATTTGGTCATAATTCAACCTTGGCTTAGCTTTAGAGCTTTCGTAAGATCATTTAATGTTAGAGTATACCCAAAGACCAATCATGAGATGATTGTAATTACAAACTCGTGTTACCTTGTTATTAATATAAGACATTACCATTATTATTTCAATTTCTTTTTCTATGTGTATAAAATCGATTAATAATAAAGTCTAGAGAATAATATGATTATTCTTAAAAATTTCTTAGTTAAGTATTATTGTGGGTTTGGATAGTGAAAATGCATTGAGACTAATGTGTAGTTGATTGATGAAAATGTGTTGTCATTGACATAGGGATGTCAAAATCAACACACGAGTATGAGTTAGAGAACAACATATTGGACTGATCTGCTGTGAGTGTGTTTATTGGATTATTATGTATAGTCACAACATTGGGCATTACAAGAACCTATAAGGTCACACCCTATGGTTAAAACGAACAGACTTTACACAAATACATTGGGTATATGCCCTCCTACATACATCTTTGGTGAACTGTATTGCCTGATGGATAGTATTATTTGGCGGACTGCATCGCCTGATGGATAGTATCGTCTGACGAATTGCCTAGCAGACAGTATCACCTAGCGAATATGATTCACAACTACTTTTCAGAGTTAATATTTATGGAAGTCTATATTCTTTTGGAAAGAATATAAAGTTTTAATACCTTCCATGATTTCTCTAAAAGTAAAAAGGGAATTATTTTGTTTTATTATAGGTGATTAATAAAAGGAAAAAGATTCCAACAAATATGTGTGGGGGAAGTAAGAAAACTCAAGAGGTCTAGCAGCTAATTTTGAATTCTCTGAAAAAAAAAGTTCAAAGAGTTTTGTTGTTCGTTATTAATTGTATGAACTATGTAGAGGTCGAAACGATTCTATTGCAGCTTGGAATCGACACCTCGAAGTAAATCAAATATTGATGGCGTAGCTAGGAGGCTGGCAGGGGCCCCAGCCCCCCTAATATGGAAAAAGTTTCATTTAGGCCCTTTAAATTTTTTAAAATTTTAAATTAGTAAAGGTAAAATTGCACTTTGCCCCCCTAAAAATGATAAAATTTTGATTTATTATTTTAAAAATTATAAAGATATAGGCTATTCAAATGGTGAAAATGCATTTTTACTATTGTAAAAATTAAATTTTAATTTCAGCCCCCTAAAAAAATTTTCTGCCTTCACCCTTGTCAGATATCTAAAGGTATATCTTACAATTCTGTTTCAACTCGATTGGTTCCTCTTACATGGACCCTTAGTTGGTGATCGCCAGAATAATTTTTTTCACTACGTCATGGGGTGCACTGACGATCCAACAAATCCTAGATACATTCATAGATTAATTCACTTGGAATATTCATAGTGTGACTTACTTAAAATCTACCTAAATGAATAACTGTGTGTAACATATATACTTTGATGAGTTGAAAACCTATGTGTCTCAAAGTAATAAGCTAAAAATTGATACCTTTAGCATATGACTTATGCATGGTATAACTTCATTTACAATAATAGAATTATAGTTCTACAAGGGTAAATGGAATTGTATATCATGGATCATTTATCTTTGACAAATGATTAATTGTTACTTGGTATAATCATTTTGTTATAATAAATATAATGATGACTATTAGTTAAATGTGATCAAATTTTAAAGTATTACAAATATCTTATAAAAATAAAAAAAATATGACTAAATCAATGAACTAAATTCATGTACTTTCTCATGATTTGTCTAGCAATCCAATTTGTTTTTAGAAAAGCATATAGTTGGTCTGTTATAATTATTTCTTGTCTTCATGCTTCCGCAAGTAATGGTACCTAATTGCCAATTATACACGTTTCCTGAATGTAAGTTTTAGCGGTAGCATTTATTATAATTTGGCGAAAGAAGTTAGGCTATTTCTAGACTGCTGTCGATAGCAGCCATGTTTTAATTAGTCAAACCCAAGACTTAAAAGCATAAATATCCAGACGATCGAGAATAAGATTATGGTAGCAAGTTTCCAGTTTAGCTTCTCTTTCCAATCAGTTTGCTCAACTTATTGGCCACTTGCCACTAGACACGGCAGCGACCGACCACTTGCTTACCAGTCCAAGAAATAAACCGTTGAATTTGACTCGAAACAGACCAAATAAATCCCCCCCCCCGGGCTAAATAACACAATAAATTAAACTTCCACTTACATATCATATTCAGCAAGATGCTCCCAATAATCTTGGTTTTCATGGCTTTCCTCGTTGTCATCAGTTGCCGCCGTGTTTACGTTAAATGGTTTGGAAATAGATGTGACTTTGATTGCGTGGTCTGTCTAAGCAAGGTCTCCAAGGGAGAAAAACGCTGGTCATTACCGATATGTCACCATAATTTTCATGTTCACTGCATTGATGCCTGGCTCAAAGTTCGTCCAAATTGTCCACTTTGCAGGATTAACGTAGCCCCTCGACAAGACTTTTTCATTTCTTCTAGCTTGCTTTCTGATTTTGCTAAAACACTCGGAAAATGGATTGAAAACCCACTTTCTTTTGAGCTTACATCTGCAGTTTGTGAGAGTTTAGTCTATATTTAATGACAAAGCTGGGTTAGCCTAGCCTGCATATCATGATTGTTCTTTTATGCATATATAGGTTCTTCTTAAAGAGGAGGGCAATACCCCCAATTGTATTATATTGTTTTCCTCATCATTTGCTTTTGTTTGAAACATGGTAGCCTGAGATATGATTCAATTGATGAGAAAGTAAAACAATCCAATATATTGTTGGCTTCGTTTTGTTGCTTCGAAAAATCTATCATGTTTGATTACTTGCAAACGGGAATCCTCGGCACCAAGCGCTTCCCCCCTGCCCCCTCGTGTATATATATATATATGTATGTTGGGTTTAAATATGTCAAAATTCCCTGTACTCTTTTCAAATTTAAAATTCAGTCTTTATAGTTAAATTTTGATACATAGAGTCCTTGTACTTTTGTAGTTAAAAATCTTGTTCCCTCCATTTAATTTTACTGTTAAAGTTAACAATGCCAAAATTAAAATAACCTTTTTAGCTCTCAAAATTTACTGCTTTTGTCAATTTTTATGTACTTTTAAAGTATAATGACCAAATTGACAAAAACTATAAATGATAAGAGATAAAAAAGTTACTTTACCTTTGACACCGTTAACTTTAATGGAAAATTTATACGGTGGGACCAACATTTTTAAATAAAAAAGAACAAGAACTTAATGTCTCAAAAATAAATTATAGGGACTAATAAATTTCTAAAGAATATAGAGATCTTTGGCATATTTAAACAATTTTCATTTTATATCTTATAAACTTTAATTAAAATTAAAATTTATCTTCTCAATTTTATATTAATTATAAAAGAACTAAAATTTATAAGAAATAAAAATAACAAAATGTGTTAATAAATGAGAAATAAATAAAAATTAAACCAACTTTTCATGTATATATATATACACAAATTTATAGGAAAAATATATTTTAATGTGATTTTGTCGGTACTACTCTTTTGGAACTCGTGTCTATTATTAATAATGATTGTGCTAATAAGAAGATAGGATGCTAGGACCAAGTGTATGGAATAAGCCTGACGGCTCAGGTTTTAGTGACCCTCTCCTTATTTGCTTTTTTGTTCTTTTTTTTATAATTTATTGTATGTTGTGTTTTCCTTTAAAAAAAAAGTCTACAACATTAAACTAAATATTAAGTCTTTTATTAATAAAAAAACTCATATCAATGGAAAAGATTGCTTTTTGGGATATAATGAATTTATTAACATTGAAATAAAAATATTTATAATTTAAAAAACATCAATATAATCAAAATCAAACTAATTTAAGTTCACTTAATCGAACCGATTCAAATACAAGAAAATTCATAATTTAAAAAATTGAGTTCAAGAAAAACATGAGTTCAAGAAAGCATGAACATGAGAATATTCAAGTTCGAGCTAATCCAAGCTTAAAATAATCCAAATTCAAAGACAACCAAATCTGAACCTACAATAAATATTTTTTTTATTACTCTTGACACTAAAATAGAGCATATAACCCTTTTCAACAAAAGCTTGCCTCAATATTAACTATTTTAACTTTTTAAATATTTCCTAGTATTTTTCCTCAACTTATGTAACACCTCATTACCTGACTCGATCTCCAAGTCTGAATTACAAGGTACCACATTTATTGCCGAAGCAACTACAATTAATAATATTAAATCTAACATTATTATACATTTACATATAAACAAATCATGTGTATTAAATAGTACATAATCATTTTTGGGTCTTATACGAGCTTACAAAAGCTCCTTTGCTAACCTGAGGTCGAAATGGATCAAATTGTAAAGATTAAAAAATTTCAAGTTGATGTCGCGAATTCAGGGTTTTCTCTTCGCGACGTGACTCTCTGAGTTAGGTTCGTCGTGACCTTGAGGCTATGTCGTCGCAACATGAACCTTGAGCTATTTCTTGCCGCAACATCAAGGGTACATCGTTGTGACATGACAAACTATTACCTCAAAATTTAGTTTGTTACAAGTTTGTATGACTTGCAATTACACATACATACTCCCATACAACTAAATCATTAACATACCAAATGGAATCAAGTCAAAATATACCAAATTTTTAACCACGATAACATCAATTACCAACTCTAACTTCAACCATCTACAATCCAAAAACCAACCAAAAATCCTAGGTACATGCCCAATTCAATTCAAAAGGTACATTACAAACTTTGTGGAGCTAGAGAATCAATTTTTGGATGTTGGGCACGGAGAAAACTAACTGTACGTTGAGCAATAGTGCTCAATGATACATTTACAATTTAATATATATATATGACATAAACATTAGCATTAACTTCAAGCTAAAAGATGCAATTTGCACATAACATATTGTATCAATACCAAAATAACATATCCAATTTACCACAAATATAATCAATTCCAACTTACCTATCAATATTCAACCATATTTCAATTATCAAACTTTTCATCATCAATCCAAGTACATAAGTATACATATAATGGATACTAAATCATCCTACTCCAATTACATATATAAACACTTCAATTAACTTACAAATAGCCAACTATTCACAAGTAATATCAGTTCAATGTTATTCAACATCAAGCATACAATTATAAGTCTTTTCCACATACCACTTACAACATGCCATTTAAGTTTCACGACATATAATTTATTATTGATATTACATTTTCAACTCATTTTTGGATTCTACTGACTTATTTTGTATTTGTTTTGGCCCCTAAGGCTCAATTTCATCAAGTTTACATACTCAGTCGTATGTTTTCAACATTACATTTACATTTGAACATAATTGTTTCCAATGGTATCAAAATTAGAACCTGACTGGGACTCTAAAGGATACTTAGATCGTTCAACCAACACACCAAACTGGCTCTGAACTGCATCATTGGATAAACAGAGGTAAGGTAACTGGAATGTAAAGTGCATACTAGTGTACAAAATGTATCCTGGCGCACAAAGCGTATACTAGCACAGAAAGTGCATATTGATGCATAGAGCACATATTTGGCACACGAGGTGCATCCTGGCTCATAATCTCATACAGAACTCAATCATATGACATGTCAACTATATCTGACACAGTCAAACAACTAATAAGGTACCATAATCAACTCATTTACAATTAAGTACAATTTTCATTTATCAATTATACTCACAATCACAATCCAATCAATTAACGTATCACATAAGCTTCATGTAATTTGATACATTTTCATCAAATCTTATAGCACACATCATATTTCTTGCAATTCATACTATTTTACAACTTATTTAATTTAGTCCCTCATTTCGGCAAATCTATAATCAAGCTCAATTCAATAGCTTTTATTATCACAAATTACTCACCTAATATTTATAAATTTAGTTATCATGAAGATGCAACCAATTAAAACAACCTTAAATCGCAAATGTACAACCGTGGTCTCACGTCACTTGTCAACAACTCTCGCTTTTCCTTTCCCTTTCGAATGTTCCGCGTCAACGTTAGCTACGTATAGTCACAAAGCATATCACATTATCAAATTTCAGCCAAATTAGAATCAAATACCAAATTAAACATATTTGTCAATTTATCAATTTATTCCTTAAAATCGAGACAAGCATAACTTTCAATTTAGGGATTCATATTAACATTTGGTTTCACCAAAATTCATTAAGGACCTTCTATTTTCTATTCCTATCAATATTTCATAATATTTTTTTAATTTTATTCAATTTCGTCCTTAATTAACGAAACTAACAACTAAGCTTTACAATTAAGTTATTTTCTTAAATTAACTTAATTTCTAATAATTTCACACCAATTTCATTGAATTCTCAATAATTAAAACTTCAAAAAAATTTAACAGTTTTACAAATAGTACATGAACTAGCTAAATCAAGCTCCCATGATTCAAGTTTCATAAAAATCAAAGAAAAATAACTAAGGACTTACTTTAAATCAAAGCTGAAAGTTTAAAACCCTTAGCAATGGCATTTTCTTCTTCCTTTTTCTCTTATGGCCAGTTGAAGAAGATAAACTATCATCTCTCCTTCAACTAGCTTCTTATATATATATATATATATATAGGTAATTAAGTTTTAATTAATCCAAATTAGATTTTAATTAATCATTTCTTATAATTATAACTTTAATTAATTAATTTAATCACCAATTATTATTAATTCTTCTGCCTCATATTTATGGAGTTTATCAACAGGAGGCTTACCAGTTCTAATAAATTTCGTACTTTGAGGCATATCAGGAACCGATTGAGAAACAGGAGGGGGTGGAGGTTGTTGTACAGCCAGATTTGTTCTTACATATTATGTAAACCACTCATTCAGCATTTGGAAGAAGGCTTCTTTTGCCTCTCCTCCCCGTCCCTCAGATACGGGCCTTCTACTACTCAAGGCTGCTCTTTGTATTAAAGCTTGAGCATTACTTTCAGCTTTTTCTGAATCAACTCGATTTGATGACATTACTATATAAAAAAAACATGTTTTAAAATGGTCAGGAGATATCACACTATCACAGGTTATATAATGGTATGAATAGCTAGGCTCGTACATACTATGTTAGTTCGAGAATCGACTAAATCGTGGCTCTGATACCAATAAATGTAACACCCCTAACCCATATCTATCACTGAAATAGGGTTTCAGAGTATTACCAAAATTTACAGATTAAAATACAGACAATTCATATAATTTATACAATCATATCAAGAATTAATCATAAAGTCCCTTATAAGAGCTCTCGAGGCCCAAAACATTCATTAGAAACAAGTCGGGACTAAACTGGGTAATTAGAGAATTTTTTAGAAATCTCAAAATTTTTTTAAAGTGCAAGGTACACATGCCCTTGTGGCCAGGCCATATGGCTCACACGGTCGTGTCCCAGCCTGTGTCCCATACCCGTGTAACTCTCTGACTTAGGTCACACGACCAAGTCACACGCCCGTGTGCTAGGCCGTGTGAACATAATAACTTGCATTAAATAGGTGCGGAGGTCACACGGCCAAGCCACATGCCCGTGTGCCAGGCTGTGTGATCAATTGTGAGCGTTCTGTTTTGACATTTTTAAGATGCAGGGGACACAAGGCCAAAACACACACCCATGTGCTAGGACGTGTGTCACACACAGCTGAGACATATGCCCGTGTCTCTGCCCGTGTGGACGAAATAAGGTTATTTCTAAGCCAAATTTCTCACCCAATTTTGACATCCACCTATCACAATAAATTTCACATTTACAAACCATATCAAAGTACTCAAAATATGCCAAAATCATGTATTAAACATGACATATTACCACATTCAACCAATGTGCCTTTAAGCACCTCAATTGACAATTTATTTTCATGTCTACCTAATACTCGTATGCATATTCAATCTCCATTTCGCTTTCATTCATTCATCCACACACAAGCCCAATTTATGATACCACTTACATATATATATATATACACTTCAAAATGTACCAAACACTAGCCATTCAAATGGCTAATCTCAATAAAACATTTACTTCCAACATTGGCCAATTAACCTATACATGCCATTATAACCAAAATTAGTTTTATATTTGTACCAAAATGGGCCGATGGATAGTGTGATGTGTCTCAGACCAGCTTCCAACCTTAACGAGCTTTCGAGTACTATAAAACAGAAGAAAATAATTAGAATAAGCTTTAGAGCTTAATAAGTTCGTATAACAAAAAATTATCTTACCATTCATTTACAAATAAGGTAAGTACACAAAATACATACAAAGCAATTTGGCCAATAGTCTAAACACATATCCTCATCAAACAAGTTAGTCATGTATTTCATATGAATTTCAAGAAACATGAATGAGCTCATTAAATATCAAATCCCCATGCTCATAAATTTCCCACATATTGTATTCACATATATCAATTCCACGTATTTCAAGGTTACACGAGAAATGATTCATTTAGTACTTATATTTTTCTCATGTCTGGATTTTTCCCTTTGAATCATTGAGAATATCAATGGATACACAGAAAGTACACATAAAGTGTAAAAAACTATAATCCGTCAATTCATATACATGAATGCCCATGCAAACATGTAAATGGGAAGCTCTTTCAAGCCATAAAATGGGAAACTCATGTGAGCCATGTAATGGGAAGCTCCATAGAGCCATTAACGGGAAGTTCATAATAGCCAATAACGGGAAGGTTCAAGCGAGCCAATATTAGGAAGCTCCAAAGAGCCATTAATCGGGAAGCCCAGAAGAGCCATATAACTGGACGCTCATAAGAGCTGCGATGTGTCCACAACATATGTAGGATCACAACCAATCGGGATGCTCCAAAGAGCTATTAACGGGAAGCTTGTAAGAACCATATAATGGGAAGCTCATGAGAGCTAATTATAGGATGCTCTTTTGAACTGTTGTGTGTCTGCAACACATGTAGGACCATAACCAATTCGGGAAACTTGTATCCATCGAATTTCATTTATTCAAACGGAACTTAATATTTGTCGGGCATTGTTGGATATGTGATCAATTTCATATATATGGCATTTACAAAATTCACATATACAACATTCAATTCAAATATATAATTATACAAAATTTATTTACACAAACTTACCTCGACAAGTGTTCGTGTATTTGTAATCTACTAATCTGATACCTTCTCTTTTCCTCGTTCTAACTTCGTATTGATCTATATAAATGAATTTAACATCAATTCATATTCAATTCATTTCAATTCACATCTTTGGCAAAATTACCATTTTTCCTTATACTTTTATTTAATTACTATTTCATCCCTGGGCTCTGAAAATGAAATTCACGTAATTTAATCCTTATTCCAAGCCTAGCCAATTTTCACATATGACTATATCAGCCCATGTATTTAATAAAATTCAAATTTTTTCCATGAATTTTACATCTTTTCAATTGTGTCCCTAAACCACAATTTCATCAAAATTCACTTTACAAAAGTTTTTTATTTATCAACCTTCCATTTTCTACCATAAAACTTCATAATTCTTGCATATTTATCCATGGTAAAACCCTAGTACTTTGATAACTTTACAATTAATCCCCGAGATAGGTAAATTAAACTATTACGATCTCGAAAATACAAAAATGACTAAAAACGAGACAATGATACATACCTATTTGAGTCAAATAAGTTTTCTAGAGCTGAAATTCTCATGGCTTGGGTTTCCATGTTTTTAAGTTGGGAAAGATGACGATAAATGATGATATATTAGATTTTTATTATTTATCATCTTTAATTATTTCGTCTTTCCAATTTCATTCTTTTCTTTATTTAATTTTTCATGAATGAATCATCATACTTATCTACTAACTCCTATTAATAGTCTATTTGCCATATAATGATCTCCAATGTTGAATTCCATAGTTATTTGATCCTTTTAGCTGCTAGAATTCAACTTTTGCATGTTATGCAATTTGGTCTTTTTATCAATTAGACATGTAATCGCTAAAATTTTCTTAACAAAATTTTTATACAATATTTCAATCATAATGCAGAACATGAAATAATATTAAAATAATTTTCTTTCCGGACTCAGATTTGTGGTCCTGAAACCACTGATTCGATTTCACTAAAAATGGGTTGTTACAGCTTGATTCATTTACGTAGATTAATTAAATTGGAGCACCTTACTTCATTTCACATTAATTATAAACATAAATGTGAAACTTGTGTTGAGATAAAATTAACAAAGTCTTCATTTCAAACTGTTGAAAGAAGCATAGAACCACTTAATCTAATACATAACGATGTTTGTGACTTAAAGTTTGTGCAAACAAGATGAGGGCATAAATATTTTATTACCTTCAATGATGGTAGTACAAAATATTGCTACGTCTATTTGCTAAAGAGCAAAGATGAAGCTATAGAAAAATTTATTCTTTATAAGCAGAATGTTGAAAACCAACTTAATAAAAAGATTAAGATGGTGAGAAGTGATCATGGTGGCAAATATGTTGAACCATTCGGTGAATACTGTGCATAACATGGTATTATTCATGAAGAAACACCACCATACTCTCCTCAATCAAATGGAGTAGTCGAGTGGAAAAATCAGACTTCAAAGGAAATGATGAACGCATTGCTAAGAAGCTCTGGGTTAACACAAAACATGTGGGGGGAAGCTATTCTATCTGCTAATTACCTTTTAAATAAGGTTCCCCATCAAGAAAAGGGACAAAACACTATATGAGTTATGGAAAGGTAGAAAACCTTCCTACAACCACTTGAAAGTGTGGGGGTGTCTTGCAAAGGTAATGGTTCCATTACAAAGCAAATGAAAATAAGTCCTAAAACGATGGATTGTATTTTTATTGGCTATGCAGATCATGGCAATGCATATAGGGTTCTTGTTTATAAATCGAAAAATCCTGACATTCACAAGAATACCATATTGGAATCAAAGAATGTTTCGTTCTTTGAAAATATCTTCCCTTGTAAAGCTAGAAAAGTTTATTCAAGTTCAACAAAATGAACTTCAGAGACTATAGATGAAAATAGTCTTAACAAGGCTGAAACTGAGATAGAGCCAAGGAGGAGTAAACGAGCAAGGGTAGAAAAGCCTCTTGAATCATATTTTCTAACCTTCATGCTAGAGGCCGAACCTCAAATATATAATGATGCTATACGATCATCCGAAAGCATCTCATGAAAACTATTAAAAGTGAAATTGATTCCATCATGTAAAATCATATATGAGAATTAGTGGATCTTCCTCTAGGAATTAAACTACTAAATTCTAAATAGATTTTCAAACAGAAAATGAAAGCAGATGGAACAATTGATAAGTACAAGGTTAGATTGGTTATCAAAGGTTATAGACAAAAGGAAGGCCTTGACTACTTTGATACTTTTTCTCTAGTATCTAAAATAACTTCCATAAGGATGATACTTGCAATTTTCGCTTTGAAGGATCTAGAAGTACATCAAATGGATGTTAAAACAACTTTCCTAAATGGAGATCTTGATGAAGAAATTTACATGAAACAACTTGCAACCTGAGGGTTATATAGTTCTAGGACAAGAAAGGAAAATTTGTAAATTGATGAAGTCTTTATATGGACTTAAACAAGCAGCAAAACAATGGCATAAAAAGTTTGATAATGTCATGATGACAAATGGCCTGAAGATTAATTGCTGTGACAAATATATGTATGTCAAAACTACCGATGCTGGATATTTAATCCTATGCTTATATGTTGATAACATACTCATTGTTGGAAGTAACAATGAAATGGTAAAACATATCAAAGACATGTTAAATTCAAGATTTGACATGTAATACATGGGACTGGCTTATGTAATTTTGGGTATCCAAATTAAAAGGTCATCTAAAGGTCTCATATTGGCTTAGTCACACTATGTGGACAAGATTCTTGGGAAATTTAGTAAGGATGATTCTGGTATAGCCAGAACTTCAATAGATATAAGCCAACATCTGTCCAAAAATAGAGGTGAAAGCATTAACCAAGTGGAATATGCCAGGGTTATAGGCAGTTTAATATACCTTATGAGTTACACTAGACCAGATATAGCTTTCACCGTGAGTAGTTTAAGCAGATTCACAAGCAATCTAGGGGAAAACCACTAGAAAGCAATTGTGAGAGTACTGAGATATCTCAGATATACTTGGGATTATGAATTACATTATTCCAGTGATCTTGCTGTTTTAGAAGGATTCTCCGATGCCAGTTGGATATCTGATATTCAAGATACCAAAAGCACAAGTGGATATGTCTTTACATTGGGAGGATGAACTGTGTTATGTAAATCCTCAAGTTAAACGATTATAACCAGATTCACAATGGAATCTAAGTTTGTAGCTCTAGAAAAATCTAGAGAAGAGGCAGAATGACTTCAAAATTTCTTGGAGGATATTCTTAACTGGCCAAAACCTGTGCCCACAATAGGCATATATTGTGATAACCAATCAACAATTGGTAGAGTACATAATATAATGTATAATGGTAAGTCAAGACGTAAGCGTCGTTTACACAATATTATTAGAAAACTAATATCGAATGGAGTTATTTCTATTGATTTTGTAAAATCAAAAGATAACATTGTGGATCCACTACCTAAAGGCTTGAATCGAGATGTAACATCCTAAAATATTAAAGATTTTAATTGCGAGATTCTACAGTAATTAGAATTAGGTATCTGTAATTCAGTTTTCTGCAATTGAGTTTAAAGTCTGGAGTTCGAGTCGCATCATTAAAATTTTGTTGTTTTTGAGATCAACCCATAAGCACACGTTTTCCACTTAAGTTTGATTCAGTGTGAAAGTTTGACAAGAATGAGCCTGATGGTTTACTGGTTAAGCATCAGTCTTTATTTTGTCTAGTTTTGAATTCGAACCCATCGTATGCGTTAGCCATACATTTTTGTCAAGTGTTGGGAGTTTGTTTGGAAGTTAGAAATTAATTGATGATAGTTTCCTTCTTTCTTTTATTTCTTTTCTCTTTTTTTCCTTATTATTTTTGGCTTTCCTGTTTCGATAGTTTTCTTTTTTTCAGTTGATTGTGTGTTAATTAGAAAGGGTGAGAGAATATAGATTAACAGGAATTCTATTGTTAGTCACTATTTTGGAGGTCGGCGGTAAGTATCTGCAAGCAAATTCGTGATTGTTACTCTTTCTTCTCCTTATTCATTGTTAGGATGGAATACCGTTGTGAGTTTAGAATTTCTATTTCATGGTTGTGTTTCACCTAACAGGCGAAGCTTTTAACACCAAAGAGTAGCAACAAGACAATCCCTATGATTTTTACTGAAGTTTCGGTAAGTTTGGAATGTTTAAAGGTTTTATGTCGAAATTTTTAACGTGGGAATTAAGCGAGTAATCGGGAAGTCCTGTTGGTTAATTGGCTAAATTTTGTTATTGAATACTTGTTTTAGGTTTTGAGGATTCCTAGAATCGTTTTTTCTTTAAAATTAGTTAGGTGTGTGTCAGAAACTCTACTTTTCAAGTTTCAGATCTCCAAAAATGGTGACTGTCGACGCCACACAGGCGTAACTCATTGTTTACTGAATTAAGGCTACACGTGCATGTGATTAGGCTGTGTGTGACAATTTTAGTGCAGGGTTCACATGGCCAGGGATACGGACATCTGCCCAGGTCGTGTAACTCACTGTTTGAGGTGTAAAAACCACACGGCCAGGGACACGGGTGTGTGCCTAGGTTATGAAACTCACTATTCATCATATAAAATCATACGGGCAGGGACACGGGCGTGTGCCCAAGTCGTGTAACTCATTGTTTATAGTATAAAACCACACGGCTAAGGACACGGGCGTGTGACCAGGCCGTGTGACTCACTATTTGTGCTTAAAATCCAGACGGCCAAGGCACATGGGTGTGTGCCCAAGCTGTGTGGCACTATGATTGGGTCTCAGAACTATTTTTGGGGCTGAGATGGTTACTTAATTTTGTTATTGGTTTCTTCGATATACGAATGACTGAATTTGCTTACATGACACTGATCTTTGGATCACAAATTTGAATGTGCACTGTGATACTACTCTGTTATTGAACTACTTTATTAATTATGTAACGCCCCAATTTTCGAGAATTCTGTGAATGTTGGCATAGGTTTAATTATGTTAGTGGGCCTCTAGAAGGCCCAAGCTTAAGGTAGAACCTGGCAATTTTAGTTAATTTTTGTTCCATAAGAAAAAAGGGGTGAAATTATGAAATAGGACCTATGTGAAAATGTTTGAAAATGCTATAGGCTAAATTGAAGTGGCCAAATAAATAGGAGTGCAAAATAGGAGGATTTGCATGACAAACCTCCCATTTTACATGAAGTGGCCGGCCATCATGTTGTTGAAGACAATATGTGCACTTGATATCCATAATTTATGGTACAAATTGATAAAAAATTGATAATGGGTTAGATAAATGTTCCATGATGGGCATGATAAGCATTATGAGCATTTTTTTATTGACATTATGGCATAGGTATGGCACAAATAATATAGGTTATTTTGTGTCATAAAATGTTGGGTAATAAAATAACAAAAGGATGAAAAGAACAAAGTTTTGTCCATCTTTGTTCATCATAGCCGAAAGTTAAAGAAAAGAAAGGAGAGGAGAAAGCTCTTGAGTATTCAGTCACTAGGATGAGGAAAATTGAAGGTAAGTTCTTGGTACCTTGCTTCTATTTTGAGGTTCATGAGTTCTTCTTGATTCTACCTTAACTCTTGAAGCATATTTTGGTTTTTAGTTGTGTTGTGAGCATTTAGTCATGAATTAAAATGAAGGAAATGGTTGTTGTTTCATGTTCTTTTGATGAAAAATGAAAGATAGGTGAAGTTGAGCCAAACAAATGAGCATGCATGTGCCTTAGATACTAAAGGGAAAAATCGGCTAACATGTTGTGCTTTAAAATGATGAAATGGAGATTATACTTAAGTAAAATCATAGATATGTGATGATTGATTGGTGATATACATGTTTAAATAACATGCATGCAAGTTATGTGTGAAAGAGTGATTTGGTAATAAATCTGCTTGGGACAGCAGTAGTAACCTGACTTTGGAAAATCACCATAAATTGTGAGAGATGAGTTAGAAGGTGAATAAATTATGTAATTAAAGCTTAATGAGTCTAATTTCAAATGAAATAAACGATAACATATTTTGAATTCTGTACAATGACAAATTTGATTCGTAATGAAGAGTGGTCAGATTAGTCAAACAGTGAAACATGGGAAACTTTAAGAAAAATCTGGTATTGATTGGCCAAACAAAAAATTCTGAAAATTTTATGGATAGAAGATATATGAGTCTATTTTCAGGTAAAATTAACGGTACTTGATTTGGAATTTTTTAGCTCCATTTATAAATGATTTAGTGACTGTTGCTCAGGAAGATAGCTTGCAGTGAAATTATGATTATGTGGTAAACATTGACAAAAATTTGTTAATGAGTTGCTTATTGATTTCTTATAAGCATACTATGACCTGTAGGTGTGGTTGGCCAAATATTGTAAGGGGTTAATATGTAGTTCGTATTTGAATAGTTAGATTAACGTGTTAGTAATCCAATTGTAGGTAGTTCGTGTGTGGATCTCGTCAGCATATCGTCACAAACAGGTGTGTAACTAACACCCTCTTATAGACTAGATCGGAAAAAGCCGAAAAGCCAGTATTTTGAGATCTTGCGAGTGTGCTAATGCTCATGAGATTAATTGTTTGATGTATATGGTAAATTAAAGTGATAAGACTGTAGAGTGCGCGATTCCGTGCATTTCAATGTTTTTGGGCTTAATGGGCAAAAAACAGGATAATGGGCCAATAGGCCCAAGTTGGTAAGAAAACGCGGTAAGTGTTTCTGATCATACGTAAATGGCTATGTTGTGTATGGAAACCTTAAGAATAGTGAAATTACTTGAACACCCCTATGTATGCAAAATTATCGTTATACCCCTAGGGTTATTTTTTTTCCAAAAAGCATGATGTTACATTTACGTATCGTATGCCATGACATATTATTTACATTACATGGGGACATGGGTTATATTATGGAGGAAGCGTCCGGTGGCTATGCCACAAATATCGATCTGGTGGCTCGCCACATATATCTGATACGGTGGCTCGCCACGATTATCTCATATCTGGTGACTCTGTCACATTATACATTCAGCGACCATGCTACAAATTACGTGGTGTGTAGTGGTTGGGTGGGTCGAGTTGTCTCCCCACACGGTGTAAGGTTGGTACGGGGTGTATACGGTTGGATATGGTTGGGTTTCGCATAAACATGTAATATCTGCTACGTTACATTATGGGCCTATGGGCTTTATTCTCAATTGCAGGCTAAGGCCAACTTATTCTATTTCGTGGTTTGAGTGATATAGGCTATGGTTGGGTTAATTTACACACCGAGTTTCCCCAAACTCACCCTTTTATTTTCATCCACGCAGTAATCCCCAACCATAGTGGGCTTGAAGTCGTGAGGAATTTGGAGTGGCCACCGTTCTAAAAGTTTGATTTTCTTCGGTGAACTGGACATCCTTTTATTTACGTTTGAAGTTTTGGGTTTTAAATGTAATAAGGCCGCTTAATTATTTTTATGGTTTTAATATGTATTACTAAGATAGGTATTACTTATTTCAACTGTTGAAATTGGATAGCTTTAGGGCGCGTTTTCAAAAACAACAATTGATTTTAAAATAACACGACAACAAGCAAAGCTTCCGCAATGAAAGTATTTTCCAAAATTAATCACTTTTCCTAAAATGACTTAATCAAATCGGTTTCTAGAAATATCCATAACGTTAAGGTGTGGCAATGGCGGTATGCATGTCTAGGATTGGATCCGAAGGGAGCTTGGTACTAGCGATCCGATGGACTCACCACCTCTTTTCGGTTTCCTACCGGTGCATGACTTCCATTCACTTTAACCTATAATGAAATTATCTTTTAAAACACTAAGTAAGTTTTTCGGATCAACAATATAAAATGTTTTGAACGCTTCGATGTGGCATGTCGGATCTGGTCATAACGTCTGGGCCGGGTTTGGGGTGTTATAAATTATGTAATGTATTGGTATGAGTGAACATGTTATATAGAATATCGTATTCTGCATTAACATGTGGTGGGAGGTTCTGAAGAAGATGAGAGTCTGTACTAAAATCATGGCTATGCCACAATAAATATCATTCTGATTCTGGCACTTAGCGCTTGTCGCTTATTGAAATAGTAGCTAAACTGCGTTTCTGTGAAAGTGTCATTGAACAGTATAAAGGTGTGCAGGGATGGATGGGAAATAAATGTCCATAGTGGGATGGCTGAAGTTAATGTGTAGCGGATGGAATAGGGACATTGCATTCGAATCTGATCTGAACTATTTCTAAACTGGAATAATATATATATAAAAAATCTCTGCTCTAAACTTAGAATGAACACATCTCCATGTTAAACTAAATCTCTAAACTGGAAATTCTCTATAAGTTATCAATGTTGCATTACATTCTTTTTGATGCACTGAGTTCATAACTCACTCTATTATTGTTTAAATTTCAGGTGGTAATCAGAATCCACTGTTAAACGATGTTCTTAATATAACTACTACTAGTAAGAGTATTTGTCTTATGATGTTATGAATTTAGGAGAACAATGTGTTTAAATTACCGTTGTGTTGAATACTACTTGACTATCGGTATACTTTGGTTGCTTTATGGTTTTTTGATCTATGAAATGTATGATGTAACCCACAAACTTGGTCTGGACATCTAGGTCGGGTTTAGAATGTTACATTTAGTGGTATTAGAGCCAAGTTTAATAATATTCGGACTGTGTTTGGGCTCTTAATGTGTGAGAAACGTAGTTAGTAATAACTAGCATCCAAACTATTATGAAAACACTGAAACTTTCGTGAGTGACCGAGCCTCCGGCACCGACCCAATAAGTATTTCTATTCTGTTGTAAAGATTACAATACCTAACTATTATTGGTAAACTATTTTTTGTAAACTGGTAAAATCATCTTGCTGAATGTGTGAACTGATTTGTATACTTTGAAATTCGTTCAGCTAGATCATTATGAGTTTGTGTGGTAGTCGTGGACGTAGTATGTGAGGGCGTCGAGGACGCCGAGGAGGAGCTCGAGTAGAGTCATCTTCTATGGGTAGCATGCCTAATTTGGAGACCAGCGAGACAGTTGGTACTCTTACTACAAAGACAAAGTCTTAAACTTCTACGGCTGGAGACGATGCACTGTCCCGAGCAATGATACGGGCACTTGAGAGGGTTACTAGGACTCATTCAGGATCAGGAGGTCAATGGTCGATTATTGAACGACTCTGGTCAAATGTATCTAAACTGTTCAGGGGCGTCATAGGAGCCGCTCCTATTGTTACTGAGTATTGGCTCGAGGCTACCAAGCATATCATCGTAGGCCTTGACTACGCTCCTACGTAAAAATTAAGGGGTGTTGTATCTCTACTCCAATATGAAGCTTACCAATGGTGGCTAACCATCGAGCCAGGTGCTCAGCTGGGACAAATAGACTGGGATTATTTTAAGAATGCCTTTTGGGGTAAGTATGTGGGGGCGAGCTATGTTGAGGCTCGTCGATGTGATTTTATGATCCTTGTTCAGAGTGACCGGTCTGTGGCTAAATTTGAAGCTAAGTTTTTACGACTGAGTAGATATGCACGAACTTTAGTAGCGTCTGGTGATGAAAAGTATGTACAATTTGAGGAGGGTTTGAGATATGATTTGTGAGTTTTGATAGCTCCTCAGAGGAAGTAGGTTTTTATGATTTTAGTCGATAAAGCGAAGATAGTAGAGGAAGTGAAGCGCATTGAGCGTGAGCGTTATGACCATGAGAAGGACCAGCATAATGTTAAGAGGGATTCAGGTCCCTCCGATTCTATTCAGCGCCTTAAAAAACGGGTGAGGTTTGATAGGCCTCCGAGGTTGAGACATCAGTGATAGTGACTGATATTCAACAGTGTAGTGACTGCGAGAAGCACCATCCAGGCAAGTGCTAAAGGAAACTTGGAGCGTGCCTCCATTGTGGTTCGATAGAGCACCGAGTTAGGGATTTCCCCCGTCGATCTGATTCAATGTCAGTTGTGGTACAGACTCCAGCTCTGAATTCTGTTCAACCTCCATGAAAGGCACAACACCCATTCTGTGGTCGTGGTACTGGTAGGGTGGTAACGGATCTAGGAAAGGTCAGAGAGCACCGACTAGAGACGCCGTGAAGAGAGTGATGATGCTAATGTCATTACAGGTACCTTCTTTATTCATTCTGCCCTATATTATGCTCTCATTGATATAGGCTCTACACATTTATACATTGCTAGTGTTGTTTCTACAAATCTAGGTTTAACTGCTGAGAATACTACTAAAGAGTTTTTCATAATTAGTCCATTAGGTCAGTCAATTCGGTTTGATAGAGTATACAGGCGAGTACCTCTAGAACTATAGAGTTAGGTATTTTTGACTGATCTAATAGAATTACCCTTTAATAAGTTTGACTTAATTTTGGGAATGGATTGGCTCGTTGAGTATTGGGTCAGCCTAAACTATGCAGCCAAGAAGGTTACCCTGAAATCAATTAAGAATGATGAAGTGGTAATGATTAGGGAGTGTCGAGATTATCTCTCTAACGCGATCTCCACTTTGGTAGCAAATAAATCCTTAGTACAGCGATTGCAACATGTTGGCTCAGACGAGAATTCTAATTTTAGTTTGAATAGCGATAATTTAATATACTCCAAAGGTCAGATTTGTGTACCCAATGATAAATAATTAAGGCACTTGATTCTGCAGGTGGCACACAATAGCCCCTATGCTATGCATTCTAGTGGGAACAAGATGTATCGGGATCTCCAAGAACTTTACTGGTGGCCCGAACTGAAATAAGAGGTAGCCACTTTTGTGTCCCACTATTTGATGTGTCAAAAGGTTAAGGCTAAACATTAGTTTCCCTCTGGACTGCTTCAGCCGGTTAAGATTCCGTAGTGGAAATGGGAGCGGGTAACAATGGATTTCATTATAGGGTTGCCTTTAACTCTTGCTAAAAAGGATTCAGTTTGGGTCATAGTTGATCAATTGACCAAATCAGCTCATTTCATTCCAATCTGAATGGATTATTCCTTGCAGAAGTTAGCTAAATTGTACATCGCCGAGATTGTGAGGCTACACGGAATTCCTCTCTCGATCATTTCCGACAGAGATCTGCAATTTACGTCTCGATTCTGAAAGAAAATTCAAGAGGTTTTAGGTATTCGACTTAATTTTAGTACTGTGTATCACCCTCAGACTGAAGGACAATCGGAATAGGTTATTCAGATCCTAGAGGATATGCTTTAGGTTTGTGTGATAGACTTCAGGGGTAGTTGGGAGGAGTATCTACCATTAGAGAAGTTTGCTTACAACAATAGCTTTCAGTCTAGTATTCGGATGGCACCTTACGAAGTTTTATATGGTCATAAGTGCCGTACTCCATTATGTTGGACGAAGTTGAGCGAACGTTGTATACTGGGTCTTGAGTTGGTTTCTAAAACCGAGAGCACTATGAAAGTAATTCAAGAATGATTGAAAGCTGCATCTGATCAAAAAAAGTAGTATGCAGATTTAAAAAGGAAGGATATTGAGTTTTCGGTAGGTGATCAAGTGTTTCTAAAGGTATTACCTTGGAAAAGGGTCCTCGAATTTGGATGCAAAGGCAAGTTAAGCCCGAGATTTATGGGGCCTTACCGTATCTTAAGGCAAGTTGGACCCATTGCATACTAGTTAGAGTTATCGTCGGAGCTGGATCGGATTCATGATGTATTTCATGTCTCTATGTTGAGACGGTACTGATTGGATCTGTCACATATATTTACTATTGACAAGGTTGAGTTACAACCGGACTTAACATTCGAGGAAGAGCCTGTTCAAATCTTAGAACGTGACATTAAGAAACTGTGGAAGAAAATTATTCCTCTTGTGAAAATTCTATAGCAGAATCAAAGTACTAAGGAAGCCACGTAGGAACCAGAGGAATCAATACGATGACTATATCTGCATCTATTTGACTCAGGTAATTTTGAGGCTAAAATTTCTTCTAGGGGGCGAAAGTTGTAACGCCCCAAAATTTTCAAGACTTTAATTGCGAGATTCTACAGTAAGTAGAATTATTTCTTGTTCTATGTTCTGCAATTGAGTTTAAGGTCTAGAGTTCGAGTCGCATTATTAAAATTTTGTTGTTTTTGAGATCAACCCATAAGCACACATTTCCCACTTAAGTTTGATTCAGGGTGAAAGTTTGACAAAAATGAACCTGCTGGTTCACTGGTTAAGCATTTGTCTGTATTCTGTCTAGTTCTGAGTTCAAATCCCATCGTATGCATTAGGAATACATTTTTGTCAAATGTTGGGAATCCGTTTGGAAGTTAGGAATTAATTGACGATAGTTTCCTTGTTTCTTTTATTTTTTTCCTCTCTCTTTTTTCCTTATTCTTTTTGGCTTTGCTATTTTGATAGTTTTCTTTTTTTTTTCGGTTGATTGTGTGTTAATCGGAATGGGTGAGAGAGTACAGATTAACTGGACTTCTATTGTTAGTCACTGTTTTGAGGGTCGTCGGTAAGTATCTGTGAGCAAATTCATGATTGTTACTTTTTTTGCCTTATTCATTGTTAGGATGGAATATCATTGTGAGTTTGGAATTTCTACTTAATGGTTGTGTTTTATCTAACAGGTGAAGCTTTTAACACCAAAAAGTAGCAACAAAGCAGTCTCTGTAATTGTTACAGAAGTTTCAGTAAGTTTGGAATGTTTGAAGGTTTTATGTCAAAACTTTCAACGTAGGAATTAAGCAAGTAATCGAGAAGTCCTGTTGGTTAATTATCTAAATTGTGTTATTGAATACTTGTTTTAGGGATCACCAAAAATGGTGACTTCGACGCCACACGGACGTGGGACAGGCCGTGCAAACAGCTATGTAACTTACTGTTTACTGAATTAAGGCGACACAGGCGTGTGATTAGGCCATGTGTGGCCATTTTAGCGCAGGTTTTACACGGCCAGGGACACGGGCATGTGCCTAGGCTGTGTAACTCACTGTTTGAGGTGTAAAAAGCACACGGCCAGGGATAAGGGTATGTGCCCAGGCTGTGTAACTCACTATTTATCTTATAAAATCACACGGCCAGGGACATGGGTGTGTGCGCAAGCCATGTAACTCACTGTTCATAGTATAAAACCACACGGCCAGGGACACGAGCATGTGCCCAGGCGATGTGATTCACTATTTGTACTTACAATCCACACGGCCAAGGCACATAGGCGTGTGCCCAGGTCGTGTGGCACTATGATTGGGTCTGAGAACTGTTTTTGAGGTTGAGATGGTTACTTAAATTTGGTGTTGGTTCTTCGATATACGTATGACTGAATTTTCTTACATGACACTGATCTATGGATTTCATATTTGAATGTGCACTATGATACTACTCTGTTATCGAACTACTTTATTAATAATGTAATGTATTTTCATGACTGAACATGTTATATGGGCTACCTTATTCTGCATTAATACGTGGTGGGAGGTTGTGAAGAAGATGGGAGTATATATTGAAATCATGGCTATGCCATAATAAATTTTATTTTGATTCTAACACTTGTTCTTTATTGAAATAGAAGCTAAGCTATGTTTCTGTGAAAGCGTCACTGAACATTATA
This sequence comes from Gossypium arboreum, assembly GCF_025698485.1. Taxonomy (NCBI): domain Eukaryota; kingdom Viridiplantae; phylum Streptophyta; class Magnoliopsida; order Malvales; family Malvaceae; genus Gossypium; species Gossypium arboreum. The sequence goes on along the minus strand of NC_069075.1, from coordinate 17,813,990 downwards.
AAGGTGTGCAGGGATGGATGGGCATTAAATGTCCATAGTGGTGTGTTGGGATGGCTAAAATTGGTGTGTAGCAGATGGAATAAGGACATCGCATTCGAATCTGATCTGAACTATTTCTGAACTGGAACAATACAAATATATATATATATATGAAAAATCTATGCTCTGAACTTAGAATGAACTCATCTCCATGTTCAACTGAATCTCTGAATTGGAAATTCTCTATAAGTTACCAATGTTGCATTACATTCTTTTTGATGCTCTGAGTTCATAACTCGCTCTGTTACTGTTTGAATTTCAGGTGGTAATCAGACTTGATCGGGTCGGTTTGTGGAAGCTCGATCCACTGTTAAACAATGTTATTAGTATAACTACTACTAGTAAGAGTATTTGTCTTATGATGTTATGAATTTAGGAGTATTGTGTGTTTAAATTACCGTTGTGTTGAATACTACTTGACTATTGATTTACTTTGGCTGCTTTATGGTTGTTGATCTATGAAATGCATGATGTAACCCACGAACTTGGTCTGGACGTCTAGGTCAGGTTTAGGGTGTTAGACAAGATCAGGTTGATAAAACATCAAAAGGAAAGAGACTAAAGCCCATGAAAAATTAAATGCGCTATGTGAAGGAAAACCCTATCTAGTTTACTGGAGATCCCAAGATCTAGGTTCAAAGGGTCAACCTAATTGCATAGAACTTGTGAGGTCGCTATGGGGTTACCTATCCTAAGTCTGTTCCTATGATGTAAATAGGGACTAAAAATGGGATAGGTTAAACAATGCTTTTAATGACCATTGTGTGTTTCAGTGAGCCGAACAACATAAGTAACCTATGTAAGAGTAAAGTGGAGCTACTTCAAGGAGACAATTAGGGCTTAGTTCTCTCAAAATCTTGTACAACCAGGAGATGTTCACGACTATATGAACATACCTATTGGAACTAAAACATTGTCAGGGAGGTAGTTGTGCGAGGTATATCATCATTTACCCAAAAGGCATAACAGTCAAGGACATCACGTCCACTGGTCAGCTGGTAAAGTAAATATGCTTTCACAAGGGAATATTCAAGGGTGGATACCTACCTATCCTATGAAACTATCGATCGTAGATTTTATCACCACATCGAGTCAATGTTTTTCGATAAAACTATCAATTTTCATTCATGTAGGAATTGTTGGAAAAATTACATTTTATGAGAACTTTGAGGCATATTCTTAATAGGTAAAGGTGGAGAGTTGAATCATATAATTATGGTTTCATATTCTACTCCATGAGACCTTTACAACGGTATATCATATACTCAAAATGGTTGAGTGATGAATGAGAAATTGATGCGCAAAGTAAGCTACTTGGAAATATTGTTGAGGAAAAGTAAATGCTTAGATCCCACATTGGTTAAATACCAAGTGTGAGATGTGTTTATATATGTAAACTCTCTTGGAGGGTAATTGAATGACAAAGCTTGTAACCTTGTCTCGCGTAGGGGACAGGTGCAAGTCCAAACTCGATGGGGTTGGGGCACACCCGCACGACGTGGGCGACGTGAAATGTCCAGACCGATCGGGCCCAAATGGGCCTGCAAATATTTTAGCCTAACATGAATTTATTTTTCCTTTGGCTCCTTAATGGCAGATTTTGTGGTTATTTCCAAATTTTTCACCATCCTACATGCCTATAAAAGGTTGTGTTTTCTGTAGGATTAAACCTACATTCCATAATTTCTTCTATCGAAATTCTGTTTATTTCAAAATTCTTCTTTTGTCTCTCCGTATTTTTAAAACATTCTGGTGATAGAAAAATGCAAAGTTCATTCGTTGATCGTTGTAGATGTGCTACTACATTGATCACTATTATTGTTGTATCCTGGGAGACATTTGACCAACGTTTCTCCAAGTACCGTAGGAGCGGCCGAATCTGTCTTAAAGAAACTGTGTATCACAGGCCTCAACGTTTCGTAAAATTCTTATTCTTCCTTCTGATTTAAACTTTTATTCTGTTTTAATTTTGATTGTTTCTTATATTTGATAAATTAAATATAAATTATTCTATTTTATTCTATATTTTATATTTATATTTAATTTAATTTGTTCGCTAACATATTTTATTTAACACATATTCTTGAACTTAGGCTTTCAACGGCTTAGATTTTTCTTGAAATCAAAATTTACTTGAATTTCTCATATTTAAATTGGTTTAGGGCACACAAGCTTAGTCAGATTCAAATGATTTTGATGATTTATAAACTATAAGTATTTTTATTTCAAACTTAATAAACTCGTTATATCCTCAAAAGCAATCTTTTCCACTAATATGAGTTTTGTATTAATAAAAAAATTATTTTATTGTTGTAGATTTATGTATTTGGTTATCTATATTTTTCTATAAATTAATATATATCCATGATGGATTGATTTAAATTTTATTTACTTTTACAATTTACTTTTTTTATTTCTTATCAATTTTAATTATTTTATAATTAATATAGCATTGAAAAGATAAATTTTAATTTATTTAAAGTTTATAAAATATAAAATGAAAAAAAAAGTACATGAGGGGGCACGAAGGTAGGGGTGAGTATTTGATTGAGTCGAGTCGAATCGAGTCAGAAAATTTCGAGTTAGTCGAGTTGACAAATCCTATTTTAGCAACTGAACCCAATTTGAATTTTTTTCGAATCGGATCGAATCGAGTCAAAAAATTTCGATTCGAGTCAAGTCGAGTTAACGAACCCTATTATTTATATTTAATGTTGTGTTTACATGAACCGATTATTTAACTAGTAAACGAAGTACAAAATTATTTAACTATATAGACAATATAATAGTTTTTACTTTTAACTTAATGACTAAACATTTATTAAAACAATGTAGTTTTGCCTTTTAACTTAATGGTTTTGACTTTTAACTTTAAAAAAGGTAAACGTTTATCAAAACAGCACAGTTTTGCCTTTTCTTATTCGGATTTTTGGATAAATCGAATTGTGTAATTCATATTCGAGTTAAATCGAAAAACTTAATTTTTTTATTCAAGTTGATCCAAATAACTTGATTAACTCAAATAACTCGAACTATTTAATTCAAAATTTGAAAAATTTATCGAATTTTTCGAATCAAATCGAATTTTGCTCACCCCTCCACGAAGGTGCAAGAGCTTTGGGTAAGGGATTTGCGTTCGACTTAAATAGGGTTTATTTTACGAGATTTGAATAAGAGATCAACAATTTTGTGTTGGGATAAAACTATACAATTTTGAATGATAATTTAAATTATTAATTTTAAGAAAGGTTAAGAATGTAATTTCCCATCAATAAAAGATTAAAAGGGCTCAAATTAAATTATCATATTATATATAATGTAGTTTATTGAAGTAGTGTTATAAATTTAATATCAAATTCGTTAGTAAATTTATTTAAAATTATTTTATTAATTTTGATAAAATAAAGAATACTAATATAATATTTTTTTTCTTTTCTATTATCATTATATAAAATATTTAAATAAAACAACTAAAACTAATGCTCTATTTGTTTTCAAAATATAAGATGTTTTTGTTTTCATTTTGATAGAAAATAATAAAAAAACACTAAAGAAAACTTGTTTGATTAAAAAATTTAAAAGTATAAATGAAAGTACATGAAAATTATAAAACAATAAAACCTTTCAAGGAAAAAGTTGGTTTTATTGTTTTGACTAAAATTTTTGTAAAATTGAAAAAAAAATGGAAAACAACGATTTTTAACTTTGATAATTTGACACTTGGTTCAGATTTATAAAATGGCAATTTTTTCCCAAAGTTAATTGCATCATACATTCTCAAATTATAATCCTCATTTAAATTGGTTGTTGTTAAATATGACTCCTATTTTTAGTCAAATTTGAAAAATAATCTTTCAGTTAAACTATGTTTACTTGTTTCAATCAAACACTGATTAGTTTAGATTATTTTATTATTTGACCTATGAATTTAGCCTATAAATAGGCTCTTTTACAATCTTAGAAAAAAACACCCATTAGAGATTAGAACTCATAACACATTTAGAGAATTTTATGTTTACGTTTTGAGGGTTCTTTGTTTTCGGGTTTTCGGGGTTTAGTCTTTATCTCTATCTTTTGTACTCTTCGTTCTTTTGCCATTATAGTAAAATTATCTTTGCCCGTGGTTTTTTATCCTCTTTGGAGGTTTTTTCCACGTTAAATTTGTGTGTTCAATTTCTCAATTTATTCCGCTCTTTTTCTTATTCGTTGTTTAATCAGAGCTAATTCAATTTTCATAAATCAGCTCACTTAAAGATGGCAACAACAAGGTTTGAAATTGAGAAGTTCGATGGTGAGGCAAATTTCAATTTGTGGCAAGTTCGGATGATGGCAATTCTAGTTCAATCCGGTTTGAAAAAGGTTGTTACCGGGAAAAAACCTGAGAATCTAAATAAAACAGAATGGGAAGAACTTGATGAAAAGGCTTTATCTGCAATCCAGTTGTGCCTCGCGAATACGGTATTGCAGGAGGTATTGATGGAGAAGACCTCATCTGCCTTGTGGAAAAGGTTAGAAACTCTTTATGCGACTAAGTCTCTGGCTAACGGTTTAGTGTTGAAACAACGTCTATTTACGTTTCGCATGAACAAAGGTGAGCTTCTTAGAGATCACATCAGTCAATTCATTACTCTTTTAAATGATTTAAAGAACGTTGAGGTTCATATTGATGATGAAGATCAAGCTATGCTATTATTTTGCTCTTTACCTCCTTCATACAAGTCTTTCAGGGAGACCTTGATTTATGGCAGAGACAAACTTTCGTTTGAAGATGTGAAGGGTCATTTGTTGAGTAGAGACAAACTCGACAATGAGCTTCATTTGGATAGCAAGACAGATATGCAAGCTTCCGTTTTGGTAACATCAAAGAAATGAGACAACAGGTGTCGCTATTGTAAAAAGTTAGGTCACGTCAAAGCAGATTGTTATAAACTGCGAAATAAAAGAGTTACTGAGAGTAACGAGAAAGATGTAGTTGGTACTAATTTGGCCGATGAAAATGGTGATGATTTCTTGTTAGTGTCAACAAATGATAACTCCTAGCTCACGTCCGAGTGGATCCTAGATTCAGGATGTTCTTTCCACATGTGTCCCAATAGAGAATGGTTCTCCACATACAATTCGGTTGAAGGTGGAGTTGTGCGCATGAGAAGCGATTCATATAGTAAGGTAATTGGTATTGGTACTGTTAAAATTAGGATACACGATGGGACGATTAGGACACTCTCAGATGTCAGGCATGTACCTGATTTACGAAAGAATCTCATTTCCTTGAGTATTTTAGACTTGAAAGGATGCAGAATCAACATCGAGTCGAGCGGCATTAAAGTATCTTGTGGAACTCTCATTTTGTTAAAAGGTAAAAGAACCGACAGTCTTTATATTCTGGAAGGTTCTACAGTGATCGGTGAAATTGGACGTCCCTTGTCCGTTACGGAGTTGAAGTCAACTCATTTGGAGCGAAGGCAACTTGGTCATAGGAGGGAAAAATGTATGATCGTTTCGTTGAAGAGAGGTTCTCTTTTTTATGCAGGTTTTGAAAAGTTAGGGCACTGTGTTCGTGAAAATCAGACCCGGGTTAGTTTTGATTTGACAGTGTATAAGTCAAAGGCTAGAAGTCTTCCAGTTTCTAAACACAAATTCGACTCAGTTAATTCCCTGCATAGTTCAAGATAGGCTTGTGGCGGGCTTTGGTAAAGATGGCGTTGTGGAAATATGAGTCAATGTGGAAATTTGTTAAATATGACTCTTATTTTCAGTCAAATTTGAAAAATAATCTTTCAGTTAAACTCTGTTTACTTGTTTCAATCAAACACTGATTAGTTTAGATTATTTTATTATTTGACCTATGAATTTAGCCTATAAATAGGCTCTTTTACAACCTTAGAAAAAAACACCCATTAGAGATTAGAACTCATAACACATTTAGAGAATTTTGTGTTTACGTTTTGAGCGTTCTTTGTTTTCGGGTTTTCGGGGTTTAGTCTTTATCTCTATCTTTTGTACTCTTCGTTCTTTTGCCATTATAGTAAAATTATCTTTGCCCGTGGTTTTTTATCCTCTTTGGAGGGTTTTTCCACGTTGAATTTGTGTGTTCAATTTCTCAATTTATTCCGCTATTTTTCTTGTTCGTTGTTTCATTGGGTCGATCCTAACAGTTGTCAAACTTGAAAACATTCTAGCTATATCTTCAAACTATCGATGTTATATAAGTAAGGTCATTTTGTTACTAAAATCATTAATTTACCGATTAATTGAGACATCAGATCTTATGTGACATAATTTAGAAAAAAAATAAGTGTTGTGAAAAAAAATCTTGTTTTTGAGGTTTCTGAAGCTTTTACAAAAACTATCATTTACATTTTTTTTGGTTTTACTTTATTTTTTGTTTTTAATTTAAAAGTCACTACAGAAAAATAAGTGTTGTGATAAAACGCCGCAAAAATTGTAAAACACAGAGCAATAGCAGCGTTTTACCAAAAACGCCTCTAAAAGACGGAGCAATAGCGGTGCTTTTGGTAAAACGCCGCTAAAAGACGGAGCAATAGCGGCGCTTTTTGTAAAACGCCGCTAAAAACCGGAGCATTAGCGGCGTTTTTTGTGAAACGCCACTAAAAACCGGAGCATTAGCGGCGCTTTTTGTAAAACGCCGCTAAAAGTCATATAACCCCTAAAATCATAAACCTCAAAAAAATCATAAACACTAATCTATAACCCCTAAAATAGTAAACCCTAAACACTAAACTATAACCCCTAAAACCCTAAACTGGTTTATGTTCATAATAAATTATGGCAGCAATACTTAATATTGATTAAATTTATTTTTGGGTTTAGGGTTTAATGTTTAAAGTTTAAGGTCTGTGGTCTAGGGTATATAGTATGTTAATCTCAAGTGAATCATATTCAATAATTAAATCCTAAACCCTATAATTAATATATATTTAGGGGCATAAGTAGGGGGTTGAAAGGGTATCTGCTCCTCTAAAAATGAAAAATTTCCCATTTCGCTTTTTTGAAAATTTTAAAAATTTTAAAGGTAAAATTGCACTTCATCCCTTTGAATATTGGAAAATTTTTGATTTAATCATTTCAAAATTATAAAAATATATGCTAAACTTTAATCATTTAAAGTTTAAGGGGTAAAAGGTTAGAGATTAAGGGGTAGAAGTTCAGGGTTTATGTTTTATGGCTTAAGGTTTAGGGGGTTAAGAGTTATGGGTTTACGGGTTATGGGGTTTAGGGTTTAGGATATAGGTGTTAGGGTTTAGGATTTAGGGTAATTAGTGTGAAAAATATATGTTAAAAATTTAAAATACTATTATTTAAAATAAATTTAAAGTTTTTTGGGTATATTACTGATTATTTTTAATCTATATATTAAATAATTTCAAATTTTAAAGAATTAAAATTTTAAAAATTTTCAAGATTTCAAATTTTATGTAATTCTTTTAAATATTAGTTAAATTTTAAAAATTATTTATTTAAATAAAAAATTAAAATACTCTTGTTTAAAATAATTTTAATTTTTGGGTATATAAGTGATGTTTTTAATTTATTATAGCCATTTAATTATTTGTTTTCTTATTAAAATATATGATATTTATTTTGAAAGTACTTGGTTTTTTTTATAAAAATCTAATTTATAAAAATAGTAATAATAAATATTTTATAAAATCATGTAACTAATAATTTTAGCGAGACAAAATAAAAATATTTTAACAAAATAAAAGCGGCATCATTTTGTTCAAAATGAAATAATTTTTATGACATTTTTATAAAAAGCATACAAAAGATAAACAATCTTGGCGTTTTTAAAAAGCATAAAATTTCCTTTCTCACGCGTTTTATCCCCAAAATTTTCTCCGTGAAACCCTAATTTTCCCCTAAAATCATTTTTTCCCTTCATCTTAACCCATTTCAACTTTCCTTCCTTCGTTGATTTTTATGTGTTTTTATTTTAAATCTCTCGCAACATATATCAGTTAAAGTTTCAACCTTTATACCCAAATACAAGATTTTGAGTTTAAAAAAGCATCAGTCTTTGTTCTTTTGTGTATAAATCACGAGATTTGTTTAGTTTCTAAGAAAATATTTTATTCGTGTTTGGAAGATTTTCTTCACCATTTTAGAGGGTGTCTTTGTTTTTCTTTTCTTTGACGCTCTATAAAGTCTTAATTCCACCACTTCGTTTCATTTTCCCGAGAAAATGTTGGACTTGAAGGAAAATCCCAAGTTGGTAAGTATAATCTCTCGGGTTTTCTTCATTTTTCCCCTTATTCTTGTTCAATAGTTTTTTTCATCATCATAATCAATCGTTTCATTTCTAATATAAATCCTTGAAAAAATTTTATCTTCAAATTTGGGGATAGGATTTGGCATCTTCCAATGAGATTTCAACACAAAAAATCTCAGTTCCGGATCATATAAATGGGTTTCAATACACAGCTGATAAACCCGATAGCTTTGTTATCGACATGGATAGTTTCTCTCATGGAGGACTCAATAAAGAAATCAATCAAAACCCAAGAATCACAGTAAGTTTACTTTCTTTATTTTTTCTGGGAAAATTTCCAAGATCACGTATTCATCGGATTAGTTGGAGGGGACCATGATTTGTTATTGTTCATGATGCTCTGTTCTAGTAAGACTAGAATGTGAGGTGACTGTTTAGTGCTAGTTTCTTACAGATATGGAAATTTTGATATAGCGTGGAAGGCATTGTTTAAATTTCGTTGGCTTTGATCTTGTGGAGTGTGTCAAACCGGTTGATTGGCGCAGATTCTTGGGAAACTTATATGCAGAAGTATGTTGTTCCAATTAACATACTAATTCTCATTATTTAGGCCTCTTCTTGAATTCTGTTATGATCTATCCTTTTTTATTAAATGGAAAGACAGTTGCCTAGATGAGATACAGATTTTAGGTACTTTGATACTTAGCTTCTATGTATTATGTGATTTTGAAAGTTTTGGGTGAACTTAAATGGATTTGTATATATTTATCTGCCTCTTGCCATACATACATGTTGTTTTATATATAACCTTGTTCCTTTTGATGGTAGATTTTAACCTGTTTGCTTTGCTTGCTAGTCACCTAGTGAAGGAGGATGAGTGATGAACAATTAAATCATATAAATATCAATAAAAATTTGTTTATAATAGTGGATTGCATGGATATGCCCCTTGCACATGGCATAAGGGGTGATGTTCTGGTGGTTAATAACACTGCTAAGCAAATCTGTTAGAAAGCTGGCAATTAGATTTTCGACTATGTTTGTCCTTGAAATCGAGTTTTTTTGCTGACGGATCTTCATCCGGATCAATGCTTTCTCTGTTATTTGTATGTTAAGGATGATATCAAAACATGTCTATGGCAACCTTTCTAAGATCTTTCTGGTCTGAGAATGCTGAAACCAAATAAGTTATATTTGTGACACCCCTAATTTGACCCTAGTCGGAAAGTAGTTTCGGGACCACAAAACCGAGCCACAAAAATAATTAATTGTTATATTTTATGCTTATTATTTATGAATAAGTATGTGAGAAAATTTCATGCTTTAATTTTGTCATTTGGATGTGAAATAAATAAAAAGGGGCTTATGTGAAAAATCTTGAAAATGTCATAGGTTAATTGGTAGTGGCTAAAAATTTGCATGGTTTGAAGCATAAGGGACTTGCATGTCAAACATTCCTTTTTCTTGGTAGTGGACGGCAAGGATGGGCATGAATGACACATTTTGGCATTTTGTATGTTATATTTTAGTTAAATAATATCAAATAGTTTTATAATAAATCAAGTTATTATATGTCATAAGTGATAAGAGGAATTAAATAATTAAAGGGTGAAAAAAAAAACAAAGTTGGGTCTTTTCTTCTCCTCCATTGCCGTAGCCTAAAGGGGGGAAGAAAGTTTGGTTGCTTTGATTTTGGCTTAGAAGATGGCTAGAATGAGGTATGTATTGAATGATTCTTGAAAATCTATGCATGTTTGAGATGATTAGTTCAAACTCTACTTATCCCATAGATTAAACTTAGAATTTTGAGGTTTGAGATTCGGTCAATAAGCTTGAAACTCATAGTAGTTTGTTTTGGTAAGCTTGGTATACTGGATGATAGATGTGTTTTGGTTTTGGTTTGATAATGATGTTAATGATGGTGATTTTCGGTCATGCATTAACTTAAATTGTAAGTATGATTTATGGTATAATTTGTGTGATGGAATGGTCTTGAGATTTGGCTTGATTAAATGGGTAAAATGCTAAGTGTTTTAAAGATGATGTAATGGTTATTTCGGTTTATGTGAAGTAAATATAGATGATGGTTATAAGCTGTTTTATGATTTGATAATGGTGATTAAATCTTGTAGTTAAGTGTTTAAATATATATATATTAATAATGAATTTAGTTGTACTTGCTATGTGAGAAATGTGCAATGCTATAGGTATTTGATTATTAGATATGGTTATTTTAAGTTGATTTGTAATGGTATGATTGCATTGATGAAATGGTTTGGAAATGGTGGGAAGAATTGGCTATTATGCTTGATACTAATGCGAATATGAGAATGTTGTACTTGAAAATGTAGGTGAACATGACAAGTGTATTCGCTTAGGGCATAAAGGATATGAAAATTTGGTATTTATTTTTGATTGTGTGTGTATGACCATGGATAATTGGCTGCACAAATATTATGAATACATAATGTATGATAAATTTATTAAGCTACAAAACATTATACATGATCGGCCAATGTAAATTATTTGAGTAAAGTATATCTTGATGGTACATTTCGCTAGTATAAAATGTATATGGATGTCGATGACTATGTTTAATTTGGGAAGTAAATTGTTTGATTTAGCTCAAGAGCCTAGAGGATCAAAGTTGGATAAGAGAATGGAAAAAGTGATCGAATAGCCGTCGTAATCGTTCGGCAACTTCCGAGGTAAGTTTTAAGTGATTAAACGTTGAGTAAATTCAATCATAATAGGACATAATGAGTTGATTTAATAAGATATGATGTGGCCATGATATGTCTTAAACTCAAATGGTAAGTTCATAAGTGTTTGGACTTGGAAATTTAAGAGCAAATTGTAATAACTTGCTTAGGACAGCGGCAGTAACGTGATTTTAGAAAATCACTATAAATTGTTGGTGTGGAATTATAAGCTGAATAAAATATGTAATCAAAGCTTAATTAGTATAGTTTCTTATAAAAGAGACCGTGTAAGCAAAAAAATTTCCTATAAAGAGATATTTAAAGTTGTGTGAGACAGTGTCAGAATGACTCTAAAATCCCCTGTTCTGTTTTTAGAAAATCATTATAATTTTTACAAAAATGGTTATAAGATAAAATTTATATGCTTAGACTCCTTAATGAGTCTAGTTTCAAATGAAATCAAATATAACATATTTTGAATTCTGTACAATGAGAAATTTGATTCGTAGTGAAGAGTGGTCAGATTAGTCAAACAGTGAAACAGGGGAAACTTTAAGAAAAATCTGGTATTGATTGGCCAAACCTAAAATTCTGAAAATTTTATGGATGGAAGATATATGAGTCTATATTCAGGGAAAATTAACGGCAATTGATTTTGAGTTTTGTAGCTCCAGTTATAAATAATTTAGTGACTATTGCTCAGGAAAAACAGCTTGTAGTGAATATGTGAATTTGTTGTAAACATTGATGAAACTATTTGAGTTGCTTATAAGCTATTGCTGAAATTGATGTACAAGATAAATATATATGTGTGTGGTAAAGCCGAATGGCTAATGTGAAATATGTATGAGATATGTATATGTGGTAAAGCCGAATGGCTAGTGTGAAATATGTATGAGATATGTATATGTGGTAAAGCCGAATGGCTAGTGTGAAATATGTATGAGATATGTATATGTGGTAAAGCCGAATGGCTAGTGTGAACTATGTATGAGATATGTATACGTGGTAAAGCCGAATGGCTAGTGTGAAATATGTATGAGATATGTATATGTGGTAAAGCCGAATGGCTAATGCGAAATATGTATGAGATATGTATATGTGGTAAAGCCGAATGGCTAGTGATTCGGCTAGTGTGAAATATGTAGGAGATGTGTGTATATTGTGGCCGAATGACCAAATGTGAAAGGTGTGTATTATTAGATATTTGATGAGGCAAATGAATTACAAATATGACAGTCGATGTGAATGTTGTAACATGTGAATAAATGTACATGAAACTTGGAAATATATTCCGGGTAAGACCAGATGACTACGTGTGGAGATTATGTCCGGGTAAGACCCGATGACTACGTGTGGAGATTATGTCCGGGTAAGACCCGATGACTACGTGTGGAGATTTTGTCCGGTAGGACCCGATAACTACGTGTGGGGACTATTCGAGCTAAAGGTTTCATTGAAGATTCGAGTAAAGCATAAGATTATACGACCTCACGATGAACGATTGGTAATAAATACGTTCAATGCGTTAAGTGGTCGGTATGTATTTTGAGATTATATTTAAGCTTGATTTGGACTAAATCACAAGGTCGTTATGTGATGCATATGTGAGTAAAGCAATAAGACATTCTATGATTATTGTGCATTCGGTCAATGTGGAAAGTTAGGTGAAAATGTGTAATGTACCTATGTTTATAAGAGATCACTATCAAGTGAGAATTTATCGCCTATTATATATGATGAGATGGGCATATTCGGTAAAGGGATGGTATGCTAGAAGGAAGAGTGAAATAAAAATACGAACAACTATGTTATAATTTGATTGTTATCTGTTGACCTTTGCTTAAAACTTACTAAGCATTGTAATGCTTACTCCGTTTACTTTGTTTCCTCTGTTTTATAGATCTCATTTGGAAGCTACAGGCTCGGGGATTGTCAGCAACTAGTCACACTATCACTATCCACTGCTTGTTACTGTTATGTTTTGAATTATTTTATGGCATGTAAAGAATAGACCAGTGGCCGAAGAATATTTTGGTTAATGTATATAAGCCATGCGAAAATGGCATCTTTTAAATGTGTACTTATAGCAGTTAAATTGTATCCCTGACTGTCTTTAGTATTTACCTAAAGGAACTTTCTTTATAAAAAAAAATACTCAAAATTTTTACTGTTCGGATATGAGTTTCAAGTCCGATAATGTCCCTTTACCTATTCCGGCGACGGATACGGGATAGGGGTGTTACAATATTTTTGGCTTTTTCACCATACAAGTGATTGTCAAGCCTGATCTGAACAATGAAGGGATCCCAAATTCCCGGTTTCTGAAATCTAAATACTGCAGTGACATGGTCCATTTCTTAAATAGGGCCACTTGTTTTGTGCTAACACGTCTTGCTGCCAATAATTAGTCACATGATACAGTTTATTTCATGTTACTCATAAGCTATTTGAGTTCATGTCTTGCATTGGTGTTTGATCTGTGATTTTTTCTGCAGCAATCATTTTATAATTCGACTGTCCAGATCACAAAGATATTTAAAAGATTGAAATATATAAGAGAAGTTATTGTGAGAAACTAGGAAGTCAAATTTTCTTTTCTTATCATTGTATGGTAATGAGTTTAATATATGTATATAGATGGTTACCAATAAGTGTTAAAAAAATCTTTTTCCTTTTGTTATTATCTGCTATTGAGATGCTATAGACACAAACATACACATATCTTTTGGCTTTCTTTCTCTATCATAATTTTCACTTTAAATTTGAGATGAAACATATGAATGGGTTTTCCACCTCTAAATGTAGCTATTAATCAACAAGTTGTAAACATCTCGTGTTTAATATACCCTGTCCACCTCCATATTAAATCAATCATGATTATATTGTCAGACAGTTATCTGCAGACTACTTTTATCAACTTTGGATGATCCTAATAGAAAACTTTTCACAAGAATCAAGTATGGTCAGTAGGAGCTATTGCAGATCTGTTGGCGAAAGTTGGCGGACTTGTTACCATTCCTCCTAAAGTTGATTGGTGATCAAACTAGCATGAAAGAAGGTAAGAAATATAGCATTTGTGCTCTAATTAATACTATTGCTTTTTGTTTCACGATCTTGAACATTTTCTCTTCATGTTTGGTGGTTTGATAGCCGTCCTAGATGGCTTACGTAGATGCCTTTTTTGTAATAACTTAGTTTTGAATGATTGATGGCTATTCTTTCTAACCTTTTCCATAAAGTTCTATTTGTATTTAAGTGTGTTATTATTAGTATACTCTGAGAATTTGGTGTCTGGTGAAGGATTCATTGCTTATTTATGTTTTTGTTGTTATTAAGGAGGTTTGTGTAGATATAAATATTCTCATCTGGTTATCTATTATTTTTCCCTTATATATTTTTTTCTTTTTTATCTCAGATTGGTTACTGTTTACTATTTAGTCATAAGGAAACTGACTTACCCTAGGCTGTAGCTTTGAAACAATTATAGGTAGCTAATTTCATAAGAAGATTTCTAGTTTGATTTTGCCTATGTCATAAAAACTTGAATTGATAGATGAAAAATATTGAGTTAAGTGATAACCTATATTACATTTTAAAAGAGAATGTATGTTTAAATTTTGATGGTAATATTATTGAAAGAGATGATACAAACTTCAAATATAATATTAACATAAATTTGACAAGAAAAATATTTAAAAATCATAAAACTTTGAGTTTTAAACCAAAGAGGAAGGGCAAATGTTAAGTTGAAATTAGAAACATGTTGATTGTTTACAGGGGGCCTCGAAGCGGAACTGTGTTTGTACTTTGCATTTCGTGTTTAAATGGTTTAAATTTTCATATAAATTACAAGAGAAATAATTTGCTTTTTTCACAAGGTACATCCACTATCTTGTTTTTAGCGTTAGTAACAATTGTGGTTGTTTTGAGATCTCATGATTAATTAAAACTAACAAGTAAAAAAACCATCAATAATTGAGGTTTTTTTATGCTGTTATATCATTCATAAAAGTTAATTTTTTATTATGTTATGTTAATTTTAGATGTTAACTTTGAAGTACATTTGTAAGGTGATTTTGCTATTCATTTTGCTCTTAGATTAATTTGTCCTTGTAGTAACTGAATGTTAACTTTATATTTTGCGGGAGTTGAGAAGGAAAGAGGATGCAATAGCACGAGGTAGGTTCTTTTTATTTTTTATCTTGATCATCCGAGTTTATCCATTACCGTTTGATTTTGACATGAGTCCCTTAAACATCTTTTTGCTTTTTTCTTCCAAAAGTTTAACGTCTTTCCATTAGAGTTTCATCGTCAAATTTATCTCCTCTTCCTTCTGATCGACATTTTTAATACTTTGGGTTCAAGATCCCCTATATGCTAGAGGTATAGAGTTCAAACCTTGGCATAAGCTTGTTTTTCAGCAACTATGGCATTTTTTGCTCATCTTCATCGATTAGACATTTCAAAGTGACTAAAGATAATACCAAATTTGTTTGAATGAAAAATAATTACTTTATCAATGCTATTGGACATAGAAATTAAGATTATGATAACTAAAAACCTGTGATATTTGTGAGCTTAATAAAAAACATGTTATGAGTCGCATGAAATCGAGAAAGGAGATAGACATTAAACACGTGAGGTTTGTCATGACATCTCATTTAACCTTCATTTGACCCTTTTTGTCTTTTTCATATATGCTACTTATTTTCTTTTTGAGGCCTTTACAAGTCCATCAACATGAAATCGGACTTATGCCATCACTTATTTACTGATGACATTAGCATTTATGATTAGCCTAGCATCGCTTTTTTATTATGGGTTTACTTTTTACTGATTTCACTTTCGTTAATAAATGGTATAGCTAATTTCCTTTTTTGCTCAATCAGGTGACCGAGATTCCGTTTAACAATTTTTTATTGCTGGAACAAGTCTTAACCAAGATCAAGATCAAAGTACTTCACTGAGTTATATATGCAGGCATTGCAATACTTTGGCTTCATCTAAAGCTTGAACCAGCCCTCTGTTGTATATTGTTTCTTCTTCTTTTCGATCTTTTCCTTTGATTAATGAGATGTGATGATGATTTGGCATTATTTTCTCACCAGGATGAATTATGTTTTAGAAATTCTAATACTTTGTGCATCTGTGTGTCTGTGTGTTTTTTATGTATTAAATTACATATTGAATCAATGTTTATGTATTAAATTTAAATTCATTAATTTTTATATTTAGTTTTGAAGTTTAAATTTTAATGGAAAATTTAATTTAATTAATATTTTTATTTATCCTTAAATGTATATAGTTTAAAGTTCAAATTTCAAAAATTAAACATAATATAATATTTAACATAGAAATAAATATTATTTAATTAAATTAAAATAATTTTTTTTAAGATCATTATTTTTAGCAGCGTTTGTTAAAAACACGCCGCTAAAGGTCATGGTCTTTAGCGGCGTTTGCTAAAAAAGCGCAGCTAAAGGTCACGGTCTTTAGTGGCGTTTTCAAAAAAAGCGCTGCTAAAGGTCATCGTCTTTAGCGGCGTTTGTGAAAAAAGCGCCACTAAAGCTCCTGGTTTTTAGTGGCGTTTTTTAAAAGTGCCGCTAAAGGTCATGGTCTTTAGCGGCGTTTTTCTCGAAAAAATGCCACTAATTTTTGCAACGTTGCAATAGCGACGTTTTTTGCGGCGCTTGGGAAAGCGCCGCTAAAAGTCTGTTTTCCTGTAGTGAGTTATACGACAACAGTTTACTTTACTTAAAAATTTTCATTTTAAATTATGTCACATAAGATTTTATGTATCATTTAATTGTTAAATTAACAATTTTAAAGATGTAATTAGAACATTTTAAAGATCAATTTAAAATTAGGGTCATAATTTAGAGATGTATGCTATAATTAACAGAGATGTATGCTATAATCAACTTTTTTTTCCAAACAATTTTCATTTTAAACTCTTTTTCCAACAATTTTCAAATATCAAACTTTTTCACTTGTTAAATCCATGTTAATGTAGAATTGCTTCTACTGTAGTCCTCACTATTCTATTATGAGAAAAAAATTACAAACATATTTTTATTTATAAAATGCAATTTTATTAAAAATAAAAAATGAATTTTTTGTCTAAAAGTAAAATGGAAAATATTTTCAAAAGTCAAACAAAACTTAAATGCTTAAAGATTGAACCCAAAGATAATGAACATTTATTCATAAATACTTTATCAATCTATCTATAATTAATTCTCTTATAAATAGAATTTTATTATTCAATTTTTATTCCACCTAGATTCCAAGTGTGATAAAATCTAGTTAATTATAAAGAAAATACTTAAAACAATATTAAAAGATAATATTTTTCATTTAAAAAATAATTTAATATATCATATTTGAATTTGGACACATTTTAATAATTTGTACCGTGATTATGTTAATAATATTGATAAAATAAAAACCCTAATTGATAAAGCTTGAGTTCTCTCAACCGCTTGTTTATCTTTCGCATCTAGAAGTTGTTGTTTCTCTTTATTGTTAGAACAAAGTAGAGCTTGCCTAACTTGTTTTATATTAGCCGATGGCTAGTATTTGGTAGAACGAATGGACTCAACATGTTGGACATTCTTTAACATCTTATGAGCGGTAAAATAATATATCATGTGATGAATTATTATCAAGATTTGTCAAACTTGTTTCTTTCAATTGTCTCTATGACATGGTTGAAGTAGAGCCATATCCATTTTATCAACTTAAACTAAGATTATTTTTGTTTTTCTAATGAAATTTATTTCTTTAGTATAAAGATTGTAATAGTCTTTGAATTTGTTCTCTGTGAAACCTTTCCTCATTGGATTCCTGCTATGTAGAACAAATGTTATGTTTGATTTTTGTAGGTAATTTTTTACAACATTCTGAACAGAAAAAGTCCATGATCATCTATGCCTAATTAGATGTCCTATAAGGCTCGAGATGTAACAAGAAGTTTTTTTTTTTTTTTTTAAGTCTTGGGATATGATTTTATTTGTATTTTATTTCTTGTAAGATAGTATTTTCATAATGATTATTGTTGGTGTGTATTAAAGTTTATGCAGAGATTACAAAGTTGCATCTCTGGTGAATAGAGTTTTATCCCTTCATCCTCAACAATTAGTTTGGACTTGTCCCCCTTTGGGGAGTATAGCTAGAGTGCTTTACCTACGGTTATATGTCATTTGCATTCATTAATAATGAAAGTGCTTTTCTATGATTTCTGGTAAAGTGCTGCTTGACATGCATCCAAAATTTCCTGAGTAATGTAATTTGAAACTGTTCGAAATTTGGATTTCTTACAGTAGTTGTTTTAATTCTAGATATTGCAAAACATTATTAGTGGGAATTGTTCAAAGTACTCTACAATCCCACAGGACACTTCCTTATAACGTGGATTTCTTTTTTGGATTTTTACATTAAAAGACAGGGGCCAGGTCAGAACAATTTTTAAGGAGGTCGGATGAAATTTTAATTTTTTTATACTTTCTATCTTTATAATTTGTAAATGATTAAATTAAATTTTTATAATTTTAGGAGAGCCAAAGTGAAATTTTACCTTTACCAATTTAAAAGTTTTAAAAAATTTAAAAGCCTAAATAATAATTTTTCATTTTAGGGGGCCAGGGACAGCCCCCTAGCTTCTCCCCTGTTAAAAGATATATTACTCATTTAAGCACTTTAATACATTTGGTTTTTTACGTTTTTACCAAAAAAAAAATTAATTAAATGATATATTCATCATTTCACCATTTTTTTTCTTATGCTGTCCCTTAAGCCAAATACATGAATATTGTTAAAATGTTTATTTCATTATATCCCACCAAAGCAGTATTTTATACATTCTATTTCATTTTCATAAAATTATTTTATTCTAGAAAACTAATCGTACCTACAAGTGAAGCAGAAAAAATTTTTTGGGGGGCCGAAGGAAATTTTAATTTTTTATAGTCTATATATTTATAATTTTTAAAGGATTAAATTGAATTTTTATAATTTTAAGGGGGTCAAAGTGTAATTTTACCTTTACTAATTTAAATTTTTAAAAAAATCTAAAGGGCCTAAATGAAAATTTCCCATTTTAGGGGGGCCGGGGCCCATGCCTGCCCCCCCTGGTTTCGCCCCTGCGTACCCATACTTTACCTTTTAAAATTATTTCAAATATAAATATTCATTAAAATCTAATAGAATATGGATTTAAATAAAAAAATGAATATCTTTATTTTTCGTTGTTATGCCAAAAGTCAATATTCCATCTCATGTATCAAAAAGAAAGAGAAGTCAATATTCCATCTCATGTATCAAAAAGAAAGAGAGTCAATATTCCATCTAATAACGAAGGAAAAAAAAACACACACACAATGAATAGTTTCATTACGACATTTTATTATCTTAATACCCAACAATTAAAGCTTCATGGGGAACGTGGTTCTAGGAACTAAACTATCGTATTTGGGAGTCGTTTTATGGTTACATCTTTATTAATTGAGAATGTACCCTTAAGTCGTGAAAAATAATGGTTGATTAAATTATATAAAAGAGCAGAAGAATATATAAATTCAATGGCCAAGAAAGAAGGTTGGTTGCAACATTTGCTTAAAATGGAGATGGAGTGTTAGACATGAAAAGTGCAATTAAGTTGAAGTAATATGGCAGCAAGCAAGTTTAAAGATCAGTATCACTACAACATTTCGCCCTCACCCTCATCCTCTACCCAATACCTAACAAAATGATAGGTGGATTTCATTAAATTAAATTAATTCAATCAACATTATCAATCACTCTCATCCACTTGTTATTTAAATAAAAATTATGATATCATCCATAAGAGATTACAAATTATGATAGTTTATATTATGGTTAAATTAAGTTTAAAATTAAGTAACCCTAATTAAGTTATTTATTTTTGTTGGGAAAAATATACAATCCATAAATTTTTATTTAACACTTTAAAAATTTTTGGTATGTCATCCAACACTGTTCTAAGATCAAATACCATGAAATTTTGAGGATATTGAAAAGTGAGTCCAATAAAAAAATTCATGAAAGGAAAATTGCTATTTGAGATGGAAATCATGAAATTATTGCGAATGTGGAAATGTGATAGAAAAGAGCAAATTTTAAATTCTAAAAAGTTTAAAGAATAAAGTGCAAACTTGACCAAGAAGAAAAATATGAATTATTATTGATTATTTGACATGAGAATGAATTGGTATATGTATTGGTGTTATAAAAATCACTTTTAGGATCAGAAAGATCTATAAGCATAGAGACTAAACTGTAAATTTTTAAGTTTTATCGAGAAAAGGGAAATCTGTAATTTTCACCACCCATAGACTTGTATTAAATAAAAAATATGAATTATGAGTTTGGAAGGGGTTAAGTGTCTAATTTTATGAAGAAAATATGTTCTAAGGCAAAAAGGTAAGTTAGTCATATAATAGTATTTTGGACATTTATTAAAAATTATAGGGTAAACCACAAAAAGTCATTTTTGTTTGCTTTAGATTACATTTTAGTCACTTCTATTTAAAATATTACATTTAGTCACTTACGTTATCGTTTTGTTACAAAATGGTCATTCTATCGTTAAGCTTCGTTACCTCCCTAATGGCGGTCCTGTGTGGCAGTCCAAATTAAATTTATTTAATTAAAAACCTATTTTAATCCTAGTAATTGGACATCCAAGTTGGCATTTAAAACCCATTTGGACTGCCACATAGGACTGTCATTAGAGAGGTAACGGAGTTTAACGGTAGAATGACCACTTCTTAATAAAATGAGAACATAAGTGACTCAAATATAATATTTTAAACACAAGTGACTAAAATGTAGTCTAAGACAAAAAAATAAAAGAAGACTATTTTTGTAGTTTACCCAAAATTATATAGTGAAAATATTATTTTCATGATATGTATGATGCATGAAATAATTTTGGACCATTGGATCTTGAATTAAGAAGGCGGGCTACAATTATTAAACTATGGATTTGGACCTTTAGCCCACTTGAGTGATTTTAAACATGAAGAAAATAGGAAAACCAACCCTCTTCTCCCCCATTCAATCGACCACCCTCTTTCCATAGGTGCTTTCTTCGTTTTCATCATCTTTCTTACTTTTCTTCGAATCTCACCAAAAAATATCAGCACCTACCTTGAATTTTTGTTAAAATTACTTGAAAAATCACCTCCAAAACTCATTTTCACCATCAATCTCTCAAATTTCAACCTAAGGTGTGGATAAGTTTAGTGAGAGAAGTTGAAGCTTGAGAGGCAAAGCTTCAATAAGATTAGTAATGATGTTTTCCACCTCCCTTATCTTGAGATTTGTGTTTGGTTGTTATGAAAAATATTGGAAACCTTATATGTTAATTATTTTCTTTTATTTTTATGTATAGGAAAATGAGGAAATGATGAGAATGAAATTTAAAGCTTGTAGAAAGATTAATTCAAGTGTTGGAAGCTTGATTATGAGTATTTCTGCATGCAAGAGGTAAGTACCCTTGGATACTCCTACTTTTCCATGTTAACATGTTTAGGAAACTTGATAAATTTGTGTAATAAATATGAAAATGATTGTGTAATGAATGTGTCTAAGTTTCATGACTCAATGTGTTGAAAACAAGTGGTTTGTAAAATTATGGCTTGATAAGCCTTGGTCATAAAGTGAAGTATTAATCTTTAATGTGCTATTGAAACTTGGTTGCTATGGAATAGTTATAAACGTGACTTAGTACATAGGGTTAAGCATGAAATGAGTTGTCAATGAGAAATTAGTTTAAATAGTGTAATAAAGTGTAAAATAACCTTGTATGGTTCAAATATGATTAGTAGTATATATACAAGAAAAATGATAACTTAGTAAGTTGTGATAGTTGGGCGTAACTTGGTGGAATCCATAAACATGGCATAATGTGGTAAAATGTGAATCAATGTTAAAATCAGCTAAAAATGCAATCTCCTAACAAGAGGGAATGAAAAAATAATGAAATGTGTAATGTTTCTATTTATGCATAGGAAAAACATTTTTGAAAGCACTAAGTTCTTGAACATCCTATTAAGTAAATATGCAATCTTCAATTGAAATTGCCCAATGAGTACTTAAAAATGGTATGTGATATGATGTGAAAATTGAAGATGTAAGATATTGCATGGAAGTTCATAAGCTCCAGTTACATGAACATGATATGTGTTATATATCATGAAAACATTGTATACATGGTTATATGTGCTTACGTGAATAATTGAATGCTTAAAGTGCCTTAATAAGTAAAATGCCCTAGTAACCTTAGTAGAATAGTTAGGATACAATGGGCATGCCAATAGGGACTAGATTGCATGCCCTGGAACGATGATATGAAATGATGCCTTTTTGGCACCACACTTAGGTGCACTCCTGAGCCTTCTATATGTATACATATGGTGTTAATGTTGGATACACATTTAGTGCAATATGTGAGAAGCTTGGGTGGGAGTCTGAGTATCCAAGTCATGTTTTACTAGAGTTTATTAAGGTTGAAATGGATTAAAATCTTGATAATAAAACTTGCCTATAATTATAAATGTTATATGTGAACTAAAGTGATACGAGATAAGGGCTTTGTAACACTATAAATATCCCTGATTAATCATACAATTGATTTCAGGTATATTAGCCACACTTTGGGCACAAAATATTGATTCAAATATTTTTAGAGCCATAAGTTCGTATTGAGACCCATTTTTAAATTTTTGGTCATGATCAAGCAAGATGTCTATATAAGGGGCAAAATAGTAATTTTGCCTTAGAAGGGTATTTTATACATTTTTTACAGAATATGTTAGAATACTTGAATCTATAAGTATAAGAGGTGATGGATGAATTTTGGACTGTTAGATCATCTTTTTTCATAGATTGTAAAAGTCTCTATTGTTGACTTTTCTTTGTGGTATTTTAAAATGCCATAATAAATGAAAAGGGGAAGAACCCCCATTCATTTTACACATTGGTCGACCAACACTAGAAAATATAGGAAAGTCTCCATTTTCTTCTCCTTGTAATTTTTCACCCTTTTTAAACAAAAAGCGAACCATTAGAGTCTATTCGCTAGTCTTTGTAGCACCCCACATCCAACCTAATCATCAGATTTGAGTTTGACGCCAAAGCAAATCAAGCTAGCTTCTAATTAAAATTCAACACAATAACCAAGCACCTATTTTGATTATAGTCATTTTCAAGTTATTTAAAAGACTTTACAAATCTTTTTAAACAAGTTATAAGTGTTCGAGGGTGATCAGAACCAAGTTCAAGTCTCCGGGAGTCAAAATAACTCAAAACAAGGGAGGGACCCTTATCAAACATAGTTGTATCCACATAATTACCCACTTGTGTCGATACATCTACCTAGTATTTTTCTTTTTTGGCTATTGACTTACTTGTTCCAATACTCCACTTGTACCAAAACAAGTTTGTTAGGACCCAAAACTCACCTAGTTTGATCCAAAATAACACCAATTCATTTCCAAACATTACAGGACATCAAGAGCAAGTTCTAAACATCATACATTTCTAATTTATCATAGTCGAGCACATAATTACAATCATAATCACAAAATTTCCAATTTCAAGCATCAATTTCACTTACTTGGCATGCAAGTAACACATAAACATAACATAAATATATCATTAGGTTTATGCATACCTTTTCTAAAAAAAAAGTTTCATGCATACCAACATATCCATAGAGTAACATATATATATAAACACCATTATACATATATGATCACACTCTAATTACAAGTCTCTAGCATAGTAAATACCAAAACATCAAAATGGACTCTAAAACTAAATTAGGACATTAGGTGCATGTCAACTTGTTACAAAATGCACAAAAAACTATACAAAATCTATTGAGCCAAGAAATTGAGTCCTAGATGTTGTCAATCCTCTCAAATCCTTGAGACCTGAATGTCACCTACACATGGAAACAAAAAATCCACACATTAAACAATAGAGCTCAATGGTGCCAACATGATTTGAAAGTAAAACAAAATAAAGCATAATTAAGTTAAGCAAATAAACTAGTTATGTCATTAATATATACATATTATTCAACGTCAATAACCCTTGTCCCATGCTTATTAGTATCATACTTTCATGACTTATGTTCAAATGTCATTTATTAACATTTGAATTCAAATTTCATACCATTATAATGTCAACTTAAATTACATGATACATAAATGATTTCATATTTGTATTCATAACACTTTTCCCTAATTGAATATATTGATTCGTTTCATAACGTCATTGGCCCTCAAGACTAGTAATACTTAATCTGCATGATCTTTCACATTCTATCATTTATCATGTTTACATTTACATTCACTTAATTGAATCAACATGATTTACTTCATTAGCCAATGTTAATTATCATATTCAATCACATATTGTACAATATATAACCCCTATTAACTAGACACAAGCTCAATATGGATACACGGATCAACTAACCATCACACCAATATACATTGCACCTAGTACATCATCGAAGTAATATGCATTCTGTGCCTCATCAGTTTAAACTGAAGTAATCCCTGTATAACTAATCTTATAGCATGCCAACTATACCCGATTTTATACGAGACCATTTAATAGGGTATTCATTATTTCAATGCAAACATGTTTCACATATTAAATAATGGAAAATACATATTGTTCACATATCATTTATATATCATTACTATGCTTTCACTTATCATTTACACAGTGGATCACACTTTCACTTATCATTCATTACATTCATCCATACCCATTATTTTGCATCAAAACATAATATAAAAACAATCACATAAACTTTCATCACATTACAACAATTCAACATAGCACCAAAAACTAACCATTAATAAGACAAGTATCATTTGTTACCTTAATCAACTTAGTACTTAGTAAGCTATGTATTGAACTCAAAGCCATGAAAGCACAAACTTGAATAAAGCGACTCATCTATGGCCTTTGTCTTTCCCTTATCAAGCGACATCCCGACATGTCTTTAGCTACGTATGAAAAATTCAATTATAGAAATGATATCATT
This sequence comes from Gossypium arboreum, assembly GCF_025698485.1. NCBI lineage: Eukaryota > Viridiplantae > Streptophyta > Magnoliopsida > Malvales > Malvaceae > Gossypium > Gossypium arboreum. The sequence goes on along the minus strand of NC_069075.1, from coordinate 17,788,927 downwards.
TTCATACAAAACTCATAGAAATACGTCAATGATTCATGAAATTTGATTTATTCATTTTAGTCCCTCTAAACCTTAATATTTGAAAACTTTGTATCTTTCGATTTTATCAATCGAATCTAATCCAACTTTGTATCTAATCACTAGGGACTTCAAGCTTCCAATTCATGACATAATTTTTTGATAACTTCCATTTTATTCTATTTGGCCCATAATGTAATAAATTTAACTAACAAACTTAGCTTAAATTCTAACTTAATCCCACACTTTCCTACTATTTTCTAACATGGTCCTAACATAATCAAAGCTTACCATTCAACAATTCTCAACATTCAAGGTTAATCTCTTAAAGAATTAATTAATGGCAACCTAAGATAAACTTGATAATTTGAAAATCTGACAAATAGGTTGACTTAATCAAACTCATTTAATCATAAATTATTTCTAAGTATAAATTCTATTTTTGGTACGAATTTTGTTTTGGTTCTATGTTTGATTCAAAATTGTCCACACTCGGAGCAATTCCTGGTATGAGAATAGTGGAGAGGGTCATTTGGTTGAAAATTGAGAACGTCAAGGATCCGTTTCGCTAAAAGCACATGTAATTTTCAGGAAAATTTTATTGCTATAAATATCACAAAACAATTCGGTTTTTAAAATTTTATTTTTCTGTTGTGCAAGAACACCATTTTAGAATCAAATTTTTTCCAACAATTGGTGTTAGAGCCAGGTTGTGCTATGTTTATGGTACAAAATGATAACGCATTTTTCTCTCTTTTTCATGTTTGGTTAATTTTTGAAAATATGTGACATTTTTATAATTATTAACATATTTTGTGTTATGTATGTGAATGAATTTTTATTATTTTATTATTTATATGATAAAGTAAATTTGCCAAAGTTGTGATTTTTAGAAATTAAAATGGTTGTAATTATAATTTTAATATTTTTGGGATATATAATTAGATCATGAACTATCATCTCCAAGTAGGAAGTATTTTATTTTATTTATTTTTAGAAACATTAATGTGAGCTGAAAATGAACATAATATTATGTAACCGAATTTTTTGACAAATTCAGAGAACCAAGACGCATCTAAAACTGATTTAGATGACGAAAACTAGACCCAACCAACCAGAAAAAAGACTGATGGTGGTCCAACATTGAATGTTGTCGATGGTCCAACGAAGGTGGTCAACAGTGGTCTAGTGGTGGCATGACATTGGCTGACAACAGTGGAAGGCGACTACTCGGTGATGTTGATGTCAACTAACGCGACAACGAAAGTTCATGGTAGCCATAACAGCTACAAGAAATCCCTTCAATGTTTTTCAAGGCATATCAGTTTTTAGGGAAATCCCCCAAAAATCAGGATATTTGGCTTTCAACCAGAATACCCAAAGTATAATTTGGGGTAACCATTTTAATTGTAATCTTTTAATATTTTCTAGGATGGAATCATGTAAACTTTGACTGGTTAGAGTCATTTAATTTTATGCTTTTTTGTGATAGCATGATGATATTTAAATTGACTGCAAAGTATGTTCATGTATGATAAGCATGCCATATAGTTTAGGAAAAGAATGTCACATGTACTTGTCATGCATTTATTAATCATTCATGATTGAAACCAGACATAAGAACCTTATTTGTTTTTAAAAGATTGAACGGGAGAAGATTCCTAAACAAGACTTATGGCCTCCATTGATGTTCTCTTTTAATGGCATGAAATGAACCTGCCCTAAGGTAGACGTTATGTGAATTTCACTGAGGAGATTTCCTAAAGAAAGAATAATTATCTTGTAATCGTATGATAGTTGGTCAACCACATTATAGGTATTATAATGCGATATAACAAGAAGTTTTTATTTAAATAGTACAATTAGTCATAGCATGTCACTCGGTGAGATTGTCCCAAGCTGACTCATTTTTCGTACATGATGTGATAGGTGTTGAGTTGATGGTTAAACACTCAAGATTATTCTAGTTAAGTAATCTCCCAAGAAAATATGCTTAAGATAAAATGGTGGCCAAACTCGAAATGATTATTAGTACATGTGAATGCCTAAAGAATTAGGTTTAGGTATTAATTAGATGGAATTCCATGTTATTACTAGTTGGTTAAGATTGCCCCAAGGTGACTTAACTTCAAGGGGTGTAGGAATTATCGCTTGTAACAACCAACTTTTCAGTGGTACCGAAAAAGGTAATTTCGAAACCCTATTTTCGTAAATCGAGTCCGTAAATATTAAGTATGAAAATTTACAAGGTTAATATAAAAGTATATTGATGTTTGGTCCATCAATTTTCTTAATCAAATAGTTAATTTAGTGTAGGGACTAAATTGTAAAAGTCCAATCACTATATTTTTTAATTGGACAAAGACTTACGGACTTAAATTGCAATTAGCCAAAGATCTAAAATGGTAATTAAACCATTTTATAATATGAATTAGTGAATGATGATAAAAGATTCTATTAATGTAACACCCAATACTCAGCCTAATCGTCGGGTCCGAACTATAAGATGCTACATTCCAATAAAACTTAACTTAGACTTTCAATATTATTATTCACAACTAAAAGAATGAAGATAAAGTATATATCTGATACTACTACTAAAAAATTTTAAATTTTACAAGCATCTATATCGATGCTAAAACCATGATTCAATATACAATAGTGTCACCAAGTAAACTTTAACGTGTTAAAATAATCACTTAGTATTAAAACAACTGGTATTCTAGTCGTTTAATTTCATAAACAAAAAACCTTGAGATTCCACCTTTGGGTCACCCCACTGTATGCATATTACAACTAAGTAATAAAATTTTTCTGATGCACTACAACCTCAGGTCTGGTCCCTTCTCAAACTCTTCGAATCCCCTATTTATCTGTAATGCATAATAAAACCAGTAAGTTCTAAAGAACTTAATGAGTCTTTATACCCTACTAACACAATGCTAATACAATTGAACTTTTTGGCTTGGATTTCACGATTATCTTTCCCATATTAGGACAACACGCCACCTTCTTTGTCACAGTGGATGATTCTTTGGTGATTTTCCCTTACAAATTCCATTTTTGTTTATTGCCGTCATGGCCCTTATGCATCTATCTCTTTGAGAGGGAATCCTTGAGGATTCTTACTTGCATACAATAAAAGATACTCCTTAAATAATTCCCACGACACACCTTGCACTAATGACTACAAAAATTCCTAAAAGACCATGCTTGGTGAATAGTCCTTATTGTGGGATATTGATAGTGTTTTTCTTATTGAAATCAAACTCATATTACGATCCTCTTAGATTCATAAGGGAAACACCCTTGTGGTTTAATATAGAAAGTCTTCTCGTCCCTATCAAATGGATAGATCAGGCGATACATCATCCCATCCCATTTGCACAATCAAGTAGTCCACTCCTGGTGGCTATCTCTTTGAAATAGATAACCTGTAGGCAGATTCTTAATAGTGAATCCTCTATTTATGGAATCATACATATGAGACAGTCATGTGGACTACCGTATATTTCACATATAGTTTCTTCATTTTGAAAGTATAGGAGAATATTGTATTGTCCCCAAAAGAAATTGGCAAACTGTCATCTATATATGATATGACTCCCTTACAATTTGTCTGTACAGTAAGCTCAAGCTTAAGATGTGCTATTAGCACGTGGACTTATTCTTTGCAGGATTTTGAAGTTAAATTTGAATCCTCATATTCTCCTACAACTTTTACCAAAGCTAATTCCATAGCTAATGTGGGTGCAAATCTACAAGAATAAGCTTGTGGATCGTCATAGCTTATATCCACCTCACTTTATGTTCTAGCACAAGTACCATGGCCTTCTCATAATAATAGATCACCCATTTTTTGGACTAATACTAGTAGACATATTGTTGAATCATATTCACAAGATAGTTCTAGCAAGCTTTCCTCACAATAATAGTCCTGACGGACTTTCCCCGTATTAGATAGTCCTCATGGACATCTGCAAAAGATAATCCTTATGAACCTCCACATTAGATAGTCATGACGGACTTTCCACATAAGATAGTCCTGACAGACTTTCAACATCAGATAGTCTTGATGGGCTTCTCACATATACGGTAATGTCATGGCCATGGACTTCCATTAGTCCCACTAAGGGCTCTTATACATCCCACACAAGTGGCTCTCAATCATCCCATAAAGGGCTCTCATACTGGTGTGAATCGTTCTTCGTATCATTTCAAATCTCCTTCACTAGCTTAGTCCAACTGAACCTTCCTCAAAGCCACATACGTAAAATGCATAAGTAACCTACGCATGACCATCCAAACCTCGAAAAATCCATATAAATAGAATGCATATCTTATACAGATTCTGCCAATAAAGGCTACGAATCATACGACATATAACATGCCAATTCAATTGACTTATCATAATCATACTTACTATATGCCAATCATATCAATTTAATATGCAATAACACATTACACCAAATAAATTTTTACTCAACATAGTTACTTACAACCATTTGTATATTTTCATGCCACATTGCTTACAATCACCATGCATATATCTTCGTCATAGCATAATCATAGTTCAACCATTGAATAATTCATCATTTACATAACTAACTTGACATCAAATGTAGTAGTTATTTTGCTATATTTTCGCACTTTGGGAGCTTGTTTTCAAGGCATTTTAATATTAATTATTTCATTTTCAATAGTTAGTACCTAAGTCATAAAAGTTAATAAAATAAGTATTTTTGACACATTTTTTAGTGTTGATGACCTATTAGGCCGACACTGGCCTTAGGTAGGTTTAATTTGTGTACTTAAGCATGCAGGAGGCTTAATTTTAGGCCCAATTGACGTAAAAAACTTGGGACGAGTATTGCACAAGCTTCTCGAGTCATGAAAGCATGACAAAAACCTCCAAAGCCATAAAATGACTATTGTGGCATGACATAAAAAATCTATGGCGCAACATGCACCTTATGTTGAGCCATAGCAGCCCTGTGTTGAGTCATAGCATCCTATGTTGAGCCATTAGCCCAAAGGTAGGTCAAAAGCCATGATGACATCAACAATCGTACTTTGGCAGATTCTCATAAATTTTATTTATTACTTGCACCCAAAGTATCGGGGGCATATTGGGCATAAAGTGCATATATTTAACTTATAAATAAAAGGCTTCTGTGCACAAATTAAGGCATCCATCCATCAAACATAATTTTTCTCATTCAGATTTCTTTGTATTTTCTTTTTATGTTCGTTTAGTTAGAACTTTTTTATTGCAATGTGAAGATACTTAGGAGCGGAGATTGCTTTAGATTCGCGCTTCAATATATTTATTCCTGAGCATTATCTTATCTTATCTCTTCTATTATTTTATTTATATTTCGTTGATTTGGCCAATTAATCATTGTATGCATATTAGGATAGATTATTGTTCTTTACTCATATCTCTCATGATTCGAGTATTAAACTAATTTATCTTTTAAGTGATTATTTATCTGAAATTGGTTATTTATTCAAGAGTAATTAGTATATTGAAGTGACGCCCTTGATAGAATATCTAGAGAAGTTAAACTGAAAGGTATCCTGTCATGTATAACATGTTCCAAGTGGGGAGACCGAAAGGGTATCCATATGCCTAGGAAGAGACTAGAAGGGTGACTTAGGACGTAATCCTTTGTGAAGATGAGACCAGAAGGGTGACTTAGTTAAGGGTGATAAATAACTCAATTGAGGATAAGTAATTATTTAATTAGATAATTAGGGAATTAATCCATCTTAGGCTAAAGGCTTACATTGTCAACACTAGGAATAGAAAATTCCATTAGGTTAATTTAAGTTTATTTAATTTAATTAGTTTAATAATACGTTAATTCGGATTAACACTAATAATTCGTGGCTCAATCAGATTAGTAATTATATTTTGTAATTAATTTAATAATAGTTTCTCCAATCTACAATCCCTTGGGTAAGACCCTCGAAATACTTATCGATGTTTCGTTGTAAACTTTACTATATTACAATTTGACTTTCACGCTTGTAGATACTGCACCTAAATATTCATATTTTTTATTTGCATGATTTTAAATATAAATGATAACATGTTTATAGGTGGTCAATAACAACTGAAGTAAATAAATTATACTCTTGAAAATGTACAAAAACATCCATTTACTAGTTGAGTTTTGGAACTTACTTGTAAATTAATGCCAACCCATTTGATAATTCTTTTTCCCTTGCAATATGAGCCTCCTTAGTCAAGACAAAATACTAACCATTTCAGAATCTCCAAACATCATGAGATTCATACTTTACTTACATGTAGAAACCATTTAAGCAAATATTCATAACTTCAACCCAGAACAAAACAAATTTGGCAGTTAACTAACATTTTTACTTTCTTTCTTTTCCTTGAATCCAGGCATGCAGAAAGATTAGGAAACTTACCATCTTGATAATTCATCCATTATTCGTGCACAATCTTTAGATTCTTTACACCATGCAGACCTTTCCTTAATATTCCTTTCTTGTAACTCCCTTCGTAAGGATGATGAAGAAATAATAGAGAAAAAAAGAATCATCCTGGAGGTTAACATATCTCCCTTAAATGGTACTCCTCTTCTTTCACCAATCTCAATTCTATTAACCAAGTCTACAAATCCATAATCATCTTGTCTCCCACTATCATCTTTCTAATTCATAACCAACCAGACTATGGTTGAAATCCAAATTTTCCTTAACCAACCTGCTACTTGTTCTTATTTGCAAAAAGAACCCACCAGATTAGAGAACCTTTCAATTTATTACGCCAAACTCTTTTGTTACTTAGGATATTACAAATCCGAGTCTGACAACTCTCCCATTAAAGAAAATTTTGCACCCGAAATTTCTTATAATTGAGGAAAAAACTTGCGGTAGGGCAACATGTATTAACTTCGTACAAGGTACTTAAGAAAATCTTTGTACCTCGATATCTGGTGGATTAATCATATTACAATGCAACTAGAGAACCATAACCCTTGTGTAGAATGCTCTACTGAATAATCACATTAGCAATTGCATTACAATTATATTTACATGAACGGTCACTTTGGCGGATAATCTTACTAAAGAATCATAAGATAAAATTTTGTGGAGCACAAGAACAGATATCCTTAATGAATAATGGCTCTTCAACATCCATTCTTGACGGATACATAATGGGCGAAGCTTACTTGGTGAATACTTATCTTCATGGAAAGAATTAGTGAATATTCCCACTTTTTGAATACCAAAGTTTTAAGAAAAACCTTCGTGAATAACCAACAACTATTAAGCATATATTTGGGAATGTGAAAATTTTATTACCATTTTGAACTTGAAACTTCCAAGAGACGAGTGCTTTATATAATTAATTGCAAAGAAAGTAAATCATTACTTAATCAAATTGTTTTTCCCTAAATTTTTTTGTCCCTTGAATTCTTTCTAAGCCCTAATTTCTCTTCTTCTTCTTTCTCTTTCCTTCATTTGTTCACATCAGAGCATTTCTACTTTTTTTACTATAGCACAACCCATCCTAAAGTTAATAGGTAATCCTCCATTCTTCGACTAGAGTTAGGATAGGTACGGTGGATAGAGTCAATAGTCATAGTGGCTAAAATATGAGAGGCCGGGGTAGAAGGTATGAAGTGGAAATAAGCCACAAAATTATAGAACTGATACGCCAGTCGAATATCCATTTCATAGGTGTACAACCACCTAAGAGGAGACTGTTAAACACCTGGAAGCCAGAGGAATCAACTTTCCCAACTTTGCCTACAATTTTGATATTGTTGAAGGGGAATGTCATTTGAATGATTCAAATGATAGGTTTATCCTCCCAAAATAATTGTTAGAGGTATACTTGTTAGAGGCAGGCTTCCACATTCCTCTACATCATTTATTTTGTACGATGTTGAACAACTACAGAATTGTGCCAGAATAGCTTGCTGTCCTTTCTTTGTGGACACTGGTGGCGTTCTTCATTGACTACAACCAGCATTGTGAGTCACACTTCATTGGCATATTCTAACATATTTACCAATTAAAGCCTATCACCCAAGGTGTCTTAGTTGGAATGGTCCATTTCTGTACACGCAAGGGCCACGAGCCCATTATTCAAAATTGGATTTAAAATATTCACTTGAACCGTCAAATATTCATACAGGTAAGGAGGAAAATTTATGGTAGACTTCGCTTTCCTACTAGGTGGTCCACCCTCATGAACTACTTGTCTCTAGCAGCAAGTATTTGATTTCGACATGTAATGCCCCCATGCTCGAGACCATCACCGGAGTTGAGCTTGAGGGGTTACCGAACATAATTTATCAATTTAAGAACTTCAAATCATTTGTTTCTACATTCACAGCTTTCTAGCTACTCGCACCACAGTTACAAGAAAAATCATATCTCAAGTTACGAAACTCAAAATCAAGATCTGTAAATTTTCCCTGAATCTAAACTCATATATCTATTTACTAATGTTTTTCTAGAATTTTTTATTGGGCCAATTAGTACAGTTTATTAATTAAAGTATCTCCTATTTCAGGGTTTGACTACTCTGACCTCTGTGTATTACGAATCAGATATATCTCTATACAAAATTTCAATGACTATGAGGTTTGTTTCTATTAAAACTAGACTCAATAAGGAATATTTACATATAAATAAAAACTTCTAATTATTTTAGTAAAATTTATTATGAATTTTTAAAGTCAAAACAGGGGATCCAGAAATCACTCTGGCCCTGTTTCGCAAAAGTTTACATATCTCATAAAATATAATTTATATTCCTGTTTTGTTCAATTCATATGAAAATAGACTCATTAAGCTTCAATTTCATAACTTACTAATCATTTAGTTCTATTTATACTATTTTTAGTGATTTTTCAAATTCATGTCATTGCTGCAGTAATATTCTGTTTTAAGGCAAGTTTCATCTTTCCATGAATTTTTATGAACTAGATAACCTGTTAAACTTCCATGATACCAAACATGATCTAAATTAGCCATCACCATGACTTATCAATATCAAACATTTTCTCAAACAAACATGGTCATATCATAAAATTATTTACACAAAATAGGTATATTGCTATACATGCCATACTTAAGTAGTTGTACAAGCCATTTACCAAGATAAAAGTCCTTTGGATAGTGTGATCGAACTTTCGACCTGTCCCGATTCCTGAGCCGGCTTGTTCAAAACTACAGTGAATGAAAAGGAAGGAGTAAGCATAAATGCTTAGTAAGTTCATATGTAAATAACAAGTAACATAACAATAAAAATATACCAAACAACTTTAGCATGGTACCACCAAAACATATATCACATCTTTAAACATCATTCATCATCTTACCACCTTATCGTTGTTGTATCTATTTTCAACCCGAGGGTTAAGAACATACCTGTCCAAAGTGTCCATTTCACAACGCTTACCCAAAACGTCACTTATATCTTAAGTGCCCTTCCATTAAACTAGAAATTTCACTCGTTGAACACATCAAAATATAACTCGGATACATGGATAATTTGCACATAAGTGCCACATATGTAATCAAGAAATCATGTAACCCGCCCCTAAGTGAACTCGGACTCAACTCAACGAGCTCGGGCATTCGCATCCATAAATGAACTCGGACTCAACTCAACGAGTTCGGATGCCTAGTTGCATCTGACGAACTCGGACTCAACTCAACGAGTTCGGATGCCTAGTTACATCTCACGAACTCGGACTCAACTCAACGAGTTCGGACATTTGCATCCATAAGTGAACTCGGACTCAACTCAACGAGTTCGGATGCTCGACCATCCTAGTGACATGTCACTTGTATCCTAATCTATTCCTAAGGTTCAAACGGGATCTTTCCCTCGATCTCACATTTGTCGTCTTCCATGGAATATCGGAACCGATACTTAGTAGCAATTCATATTTATCAAGTAGTAAACATGATTTGCATATTACTCAACATTAAACACAAAGCATAATATTTCACGATTAAAATCAGCGTATCATATAATTAACATCAATAACTTAAAAATAACAATTACGCTACATTATTTACACATGAACTTACCTTGGTACTAAAATATAAAGATTTTGCAATTTAGTCTACAATCTTTTCTTTTCCTCGATCACGACTTGAATCTCGTTTTTCTTGATCTATAATACCAAATTAATCTTATTTAATACATACATTTATCAAAACAGCATTTAATACTGAACTTTAAAAATTACACTTTTGCCCTAAACTTTTGCATAATTACACTTTTGCCCCTAGGCTCGGAATTAAACTTTATTCCTTATTCTTATGTTTTATAACATGCTGATCACTTTTCCTTCTATGGCAACATCAAATTCTCTCTCTAACATATACTTGTGACTATTAGGTATTTTTGCCGATTAAGCCCTTTTACTCGTTTTCACTAAAAACCGAGTAGCACAAGTTGTCTAACATAATTTAAAACCCTATATTCTATCATAAAACATCAAAATACACAAATTTCACCTATGGGTATTTTTCCAAATATAAACCCTAGGTTGAATTATTGCTAGCATAAGCTTAATCGAGCTTTCGGGATTCCAAAAACGTAATGAACATTAAAAACGGGGCTTGGAATCACTTACTATGGAGCTTGGAAGCTTGAGACAAACCCTAGCTATGGAGAACCCTTGAAATTTTGGCCTAATGAAGAAGATAGACAAAACTTGGCTTTTAATTTTGTTTTTAATTCATTTTAATAACTAAATGACCAAAATACCATTACTACTAAACTTTCCAAAAATTCCTTCCATGTCCTAATTTTGTCCATGAACTTAAATTTGGTCAAATTGTTATTTAAGACCTCCTCATTAATATTCCAAAACAATTTCATACTAAAAACTTCTAGAATGCAAGTTTTGCAACTTATTTGATTTAGTCCCTACTTTCAATTTAAGCACTTTAGGCATAGAATTTCTTTCACACAATCATGCAATCATATCATAAACATCAAAATCATTGTAAAATAATTATTTCTATCTCGGATTTGTGGTCACGAAACCACTATTCCATTAAGCCCTAATTCAGGATATTACAACTCTCCCCCCCTTTTAAGGATTTTCGTCCTCGAAAATCTTACCGGTAAACAGGTGTGGGTATTGGTTTCTCATAGTTTCTTCAGGTTCCCATGTAGTCTCTTCTACCCCATGCTTTTGCCACAACACTTTCACAAGTGCAACACTTTTATTTATTAGTTGTTTGACTTCTCGAGCTAAAATCTTAATCGGTTCTTCTTCATAAGTCATATCCAATCGCAGTTCAATTTCTGTCGGTGAAATTATATGTGAAGGATCCGAACGATACCGACGTAACATAGATACGTGAAACACATCATGAATCTTCTCTAATTCAGGTGGTAACTCTAGCCGATATGCTACCGGTCCAACTTTTTCAATTATTTCACACGGTCCAACAAAACGCAGACTTAACTTGCCCTTTCGTCCAAATCTAAGGACTTTCTTCCATGGAGACACTTTCAAAAATACCTTATCACCAACTTGAAACTCCATTTCCTTTTGTTTCAAATCCGCATAAGATTTCTGTCTATCTGAAGTAGCTTTCAAACAATCTCGAATCACTTTCACCTTTTCTTCGGTTTCTCTTATTAAATCAACTCCATAAATCTGATTTTCCTTGAGTTCAGTCCAATACAATGGCGTCCGACATTTACGACCATATAATGCTTCATAAGGTGCCATCTTCAAACTTGTCTGATAACTATTATTATAAGCAAATTCTACCAACGGTAAATACTTTTCCCAACTACCTTGAAATTCCAATACACAACATCTGAGCATGTCTTCAAGAATCTAAATTACTCTCTCTGATTGTCCATCAGTTTGTGGATGAACGGCAGTGCTCAAATTTAACTTTGTACCTAATGCTTCTTGCAACTTTTGCCAAAACCGTAAGGTAAACCTCGGATCTCTATCCGAAATGATTGACAAAGGTATCCCATGAAGTTTAACAATCTCTCGGATATACAATTCAGCCAACTTATTAAGAGAATAATCAGACGTCTTAGGAATAAAATGAGCCGATTTAGTCGATCATCAACTATTGCCCAGATGGCATTTTTCTTCCTTGGAGTTAATCGCAACCCCGATATAAAATCCATAGTAATCTGATCTCATTTCCATTCAGGATTCATAATAGGCTGGAGTAATCCCGAAGGTACTTGGTGTTCAACTTTCACTTGTTGACAAACTAAGCACTTTGATACAAACTCGAAATATCTCTTTTCATTCCACTCCACCAAGACATTTTCTTCAAGTCATTATACATCTTCAGATCGCCGGATGAACCGCTAAACAACCATTATGTGCTTCATGCAAAATCTTTTGAATCAACTCATCATTTTTCTATTTACAAATCCAATTTTAAACATCAAACAACCATCGAACCGATTCAAATCGATCCCGTGACGACTTCACACTATTTTCTTTTGGCTAGCAAATCTTGATCATTTTTTTGAGCTTCAGAAATCTCTTGTAAAAACATCGATCTTGCTCTTAACTCTGCTAGAATCGAACCGTCATCTGAAATTTTCAACTGAGTGTTCATAACTTTCAAAGCAAACAACAACTTTCTGCGTAAAGCATCGGCAACCACATTCGCTTTTCCTGGATGATAATCGATAACAAGCTCGTAATCTTTCAATAACTCCAACCATCTTCACTGTCTCAAATTCAAGTCTTTTTGTGACATCAAGTATTTAAGACTTTTGTGATCGGTATATACTCGCACTTTTCACCATACAAATAATGTCGCCAAATCTTCAAAGCAAATACCACCGCACCAATTCCAAATCGTGAGTAGGATAATTCTTCTCATGAGGTTTTAACTGCTCAAGCATAAGCCACCACTTTTCCTTCTTGCATGAGTACACACCCAAACCATTTAGAGAAGCATCACTATACACCACAAATTCTTTACGATTCGGGTTGTATCAACACCGGTGCTTCAGCTTAATAACTTTTTCAATTCTTTGAAACTCGTTGACATTCTTCCGTCCATTCAAATTTAACATCCTTTCGAGTAGTCTAGTCATAGGAGCAGCAATTATAGAAAATCCATTTACGAACCGCCGATAATACCCACTAGCCCCAAGAAACTTCTAACTTTAGTTACATTTTTGGTGGTTTCCAATCAACAATGGCTGAAATTTTACTAGGATCAACCCGTATACCATCACCTGAAACAATATGACCTAAAAATCCAACTTCCTAGAGCCAAAATTCACTTTTACTAAACTTAGCATACAGCTGCTTATCTCTCAAAGTTTGCAAAACTATCATTAAATGCTCAAGATGCTCGTTTCATCTTTTGAATAAATTAAAATATCATCTATAAACACCACAACAAATCTGTCCAAGTATGGCGAAATATGCGATTCATTAAATCCATAAACACAAAGAGGAGCATTTGTCAACCCGAATGGCATAACTAAAATTCATGATGACCGTACCTTGTTCTAAAAGCGCTTTTAGGCACATCGACTCTTTTACTCAGAATGATAATACCCGGATCTCAAGTCAATCTTTGAAAACCATGTCGCTCCTTTTAGCCGATCAAACAAATCATCAATTCTCGCAACGAATACTTGTTTTTGATTGTCACCTTGTTTAACCGCCGATAATCAACACATAATCTCATAGAACCATCCTTCTTTTCACAAATAACACGGAGCACCCCAAGGTGAAAAACTCGGTCTCATAAAGCCTTTATCACCAACTCTTGCAATCTGCGACTTTAATTCTTTCAACTCTGTTGGGGCCATTCTATATGGAGCAATCGAGATCGGAGTCGTTCCCTATTAAATCAATACCAAATTCTACTTCCTCGATCGAGGCAAACCCGCAATTCTTCTAGAAATACGTCCAAATTCACACACAACCAAAGACGATTCAACTTTCTTTTCAACTTCTTTTGTATTAATTACATATGCCAAATAAGCTTCATAACCCTTTCTCAAATATCTCTGAGCCGACATCGAAGAAATCATACAAGATAATGCCTCTGATTTGTCTGGCTCAACCCGTAGAATTTCACCACTTTCACACTTTAATTCTATAACCTTTTCTTTGCAATTTATTATAGCATCATGCAATGTCAATCAATCCATACCCAAAATAACATCAAATTCATCAAACGGCAACAACATCAAGTCGGCCGGAAAGTAATGACCCCGAATCATTAAAGGGCATTTCTTGCTTACTTTATCAACTATCACGCATTTGCCTAACGGGTTCGACACTCTAATCATAAATTCGTGTTCTCAACGGTATATTCATACTAGACACCAGTTTAATGCATACGTATGAATGAGTAGAACCAGGATCAATCAAAGCAATAACATTAATATCATAAAGAGAAAATGTACCGTAATCACATCGGGTGAGGAAGCATCTTCACGCTTTAATAGCATAAGTTCTAGCGGAGCTCTTCCTTCAGATCTAATCTGCGCATCTCTGGCTACATTCTTATTGCTTGTTTCACTTCCACTTTTCTCGGATACCTTCCCTCGAGTTTGCACCACTAGCTTTTACACTCAAAATTTTTCTTTCTCTCTCTCTCGGCGCCTCTAATAAAATGATCCAGAGAACCACATTGAAAACATTCATTTGCTCTGCATGCACCAAAATGATTTCTACCACACACGGCACTTTCGGGTTTAACAAATCTCGAGTTCCCTACACTGGCTGCAGAAGTATTCTGAGATTTAGGACCCACATTCTACTTCTTAAAATTTCCATATGATTGCCCAGCTGAAACTTGGGAACGAGGATTCATATTTCTTGACTTTCCGGGTTGCTGTAAAGGTGCCTTACTCATTGGCCCTTTCTTCCAATTTCGTGTCTCACCTCTACCTTCCTCTTCTCTTTAAGTAGTTCTTCAGCCTTACAAGCTCGATCAACTAGGACTACCATTTCTTTCAGTTCAAGGATCCCGACAAATACTTTAATGTCTTCGTTGAGCCCGTCTTCAAATTGTCGGCACATCTTGGCTTCAGAGGAACATATTCCCCGCATACTTACTCAATCGAACAAACTCTCTTTCATATTCGAGATCATCATATTACCTTGCTTCACTCAAGAAACTCTTTACATTTCGATCAATAAATCTTTCACTAATATATTTCTTTCAAACTCTTCTTGAAAGAATTCCCAGTTACCCTCTCTTTCGGTACCACCAAAATCAAAGTCTTCCACCAATTATAGGTGAATCTCTCAACAAAGATGTAGCACATTTCAAACATTCTTCGGTGTACAAGATAATTCATCAAATACCGGATAGAATTTTCAAGCGAACTCGCTTTCTCGCATCATCATCAATATTTGCTCTAAATTCTTCACCCCTTGTTTACTTAATTCTATCAACGGGGTTCTGTGAAATTTTATCATATCCACTCCTTGAGGCATTGAAGGCATAGGTTGAGGAATTGGGGAGGTGGGGAGGTCGTACATTTGGGTTCGTACGAACGAACTCAGTGTACCATGCACTCATCATTTGGAGAAAGGCTTCTCGATCCCTTTCTCCTCCTCCCTGACCAACAGTACGAGGTGGGTTTTCAGTCGGCACTACCCCTTTAGCCGGAGCTGGTGTATTACTCTCTACTTCATCTGCCACAGCAGGATCGGGATCCATTTACTATATAAAAATCATTTAAAAAGGTCAGAAGTCGTCACACTATCACAATTCATACATATGGCATGTATAGCAAAATCCGTACATACAACACGTAGTCCGAGAACCGACTAAACCTGCTCTGATACCACTAAATGTAACACCCCATGCCCGAGACCATCACCGGAGTCGAGCTTGAGGGGTTACCGAACATAATTTATCAATTTAAGAACTTCAAATCATTTGTTTCTACATTCACAGCTTTCTAGCTACTCGCGTCACAGTTACAAGAAAAATCATATCTCGAGTTACGAAACTCAAAATCAAGATCCGTAAATTTTCCCTGAATCTAGACTCATATATCTATTTACTAATTTGTTTCTAGAATTTTTTATTGGGCCAATTATTACATTTTATTAATTAAAGTATCCCCTGTTTTAGGGTTCGACTACTCTGACCTCTGTGTATTACGAATCAGATATCTCTCTATAAACAATTTCAATAACTATGAGGTTTGTTTCTATTAAAACTATACTCAATAAGGAATCTGTACATATAAATAAAAACTTCTAATTATTTTAGTCAAATTTATTATGAATTTTTAAAGTCATAATAGGGGATCCAGATATCACTCTGGCCCTGTTTTGTAAAAGTTTAAATATCTCATAAAATATAATTTATATTCCTGTTTTGCTCAATCCATATGAAAATAGACTCATTAAGCTTCAATTTCATAACTTACTAATCATTTAGTTCTATTTATACTATTTTTAGTGATTTTTCAAATTCATGTCATTGCTGCAGCAATATTCATTTTAAGGCAAGTTTCATCTTTCCATGAATTTTTATGAACTAGATAACTGTGTTAAACTTCCATGATATCAAACATGATCTAAATTAGCCATCACCATAACTTATCAATATCAAAAATTTTCTCAACCAAACATGGCCATATCATAAAATTATTTACACAAAATAGGTATATTGCTATACATGCTATACTTAAGTAGTTGTACAAGCCATTTACCAAGATAAAAGTCCTTTGGATAGTGTGATCGAACTTTCGACCGTCCCGATTCTGGAGCCTTGTTCAAAACTACAATGAATGAAAAGGAAGGAGTAAGCATAAATGCTTAGTAAGTTCATATGTAAATAACAAGTAACATAACAATAAAAATATACCAAACAACTTTAGCATGGTACCACCAAAACATATATCACATCTTTAAACATCATTCATCATCTTACCACCTTATCGTTGTTGTATCTATTTTCAACCCGAGGGTGAAGAACATACCTGTCCAAAGTGTCCATTTCACAACACTTACCCAAAACGTCACTTATATCTTAAGTGCTCTTCCATTAAACTAGAAATTTCACCCGTTGAACACATCGAAATATAACTCGGATACATGGATAATTTGCACATGAGTGCCACATATGTAATCAAGAAATCATGTAACCTGCCCCTAAGTGAACTCGGACTCAACTCAACGAGTTCGGACATTTGCATCCATAAGTGAACTCGGACTCAACTCAACGAGTTCGGATGCTCGACCATCCTAGTGACATGTCACTTGTATCCTAATCTATTTCTAAGGTTCAAACGGGCTTTTTCCCTTGATCTCACATTTGTCGTCTTCCATGGAATATCGGAACCAATACTCGGTAGCAATTCATATTTATCAAGTAGTAAACATGATTTGCATATTACTCAACATTAAACACAAAGCATAATATTTCACGATTAAAAATCAGCGTATCATATAATTAACATCAATAACTTAAAAATAACAATTACGCTACATTATTTACACATGAACTTACCTTGGTACTAAAATATAAAGATTTTGCAATTTAGTCCACAATCTTTTCTTTTCCTCGATCACGACTTGAATCTCGTTTTTCTTGATCTATAATACCAAATTAATCTTATTCAATACATACATTTATCAAAACAGCATTTAATACAAACTTTAAAAAAATTACACTTTTGCCCCTAAACTTTTGCATAATTACACTTTTGCCCCTAGGCTCGGGAATTAAACTTTATTCCTTATTCTTATGTTTTATAACATGCTGGTCACTTTTCCCTTCTATGGCAACATCAAATTCTCTCTCTAACATATACTTGTGACTATTAGGTATTTTGCCGATTAAGCCCTTTTACTCGTTTTCACTAAAAACCGAGTAGCACAAGTTGTCTAACATAATTTAAAACCCCATATTCTATCATAAAACATCAAAATACAAAAATTTCACCTATGGGTATTTTTCCAAATATAAACCCTAGGTTGAATTATTGCTAGCATAAGCTTAATCGAGCTTCTGGGATTCCAAAAACGTAAAGAACATTAAAAACGGGGCTTGGAATCACTTACTATGGAGCTTGGAAGCTTGGAAGCTTGAAACAAACCCTAGCTATGGAGAACCCTTGAAATTTCAGCCTAATGAAGAAGATGGACAAAAATTGGCTTTTAATTTTGTTTTTAATTCATTTTAATAACTAAATGACCAAAATACCATTACTACTAAACTTTCCAAAAATTCCTTCCATGTCCTAATTTTGTCCATGAACTTAAAATTGGTCAAATTGTTATTTAAGACCTCCTCATTAATATTCCAGAACAATTTCATACTAAAAACTTCTAGAATGCAAGTTTTGCAACTTATTCGATTTAGTCCCTATTTTCAATTTAAGCACTTTAGGCATAGAATTTCATCACGAAATTTTCACACAATCATGCAATCATATCATAAACATCAAAATCATTGTAAAATAATTATTTCTATCTCAGATTTGTGGTCACGAAACCACTATTCTGATTAAGCCCTAATTCAGGATATTACACGACATCTCTATGGCATAATACGATCAATTAAAGTTGAGCCACACATTAAAACTGGAGAAAGTACTGGTAGTTAAAAACATCTTCCGATACTATTTAGCAAGACAATGCCCCAATGGTTTTAAAGCAGCATAATTGATGGTGGAGGTAGATCCCCAAAGAGTAAAATATACCAGCGAAGCGTGGCTTTATATAGCCATTGATGAATTAGCCTTATCGATGATGAGGAGAAGAAGGGAACCTACTAACTTTTTTTTTCTACCTACAATATACATTCCTGCCATTGGTCTACTTTGTTCAAGGGTGATAAAGGTGAGTCTTCTAGTAGAGCTCTAGTTCTTAATAGGGCTAACACTGTTGTTACTACTATTGTAGGCCCTACTTCTTCTAATCCGTAAAACTCTGTGCAACACGATATGGGTGTTGAAGAATTAATGGACTATTCACGAAAGGAAGAATTTGTTTTCCCAAGACTAAGGGTCAACAATAGTGGCAACAAGAGGCCACGTGAGGAGGAACGATCTCTAAGTGTCGAATGTAGCAATGATGAACAATTAGCTTGTTGCAGTCCTAGGAAGGCTCCAATGATAAACGAGGGAAGGGCTACTTCTATTCAAGTTCTTGAGTCTCCATCTAAGTTAGCCATTCACATGGATCCTCCCGTTCCTATAACTATACCATCTCCTGTCGAGTTTACCTTTGGTACCACTCGGTCATTCCTACAGAGGTGCCCTTTCAGCTTCTTGCAAATCACTAACTCATTTAGTGAGGTACAAACCTTCTTCCATTGGAGAGACCACTTCCAAGCAGGTCAATATCTTTTCTCCCCCAACGAAGTCAAATGAAAATGGGAGAGCGACCTGTATCCAAAGTTAAGAGAAAACATTTACCCTTCTTCTTTTATCCAGAAACCTACATTGAAAGAGTTAGTGGGCTCTTTCCAGTTAGTGGTGGTGAAATGCAGACTTCTTGGCTGTTGTCACACCTGGTTCACCTAAGGGCTCTAACTTAAAGAAAATTTAAGGAGCCAAATGTATAGGAACAAAAAGTTATGGACTCGAATGAGATATTTAGAGACATGAGTAGTTAGTTAGGAATGATTGGATTCCAATCCTAGCTTAGTTAGATTGTAATTGGCTAGTTCCTTAGTGGGGAAAAAATGCTTATTATTTAGTGGCGGTAATGGCCTGTGAAGATTGTGTCGATGGAGTATATATATGTGTGGGTGGAAACAGAATTCCTCTTAATTCTACTTCCCTAAATCTTTCTCTTTAAGCATCATCTTTAATTACTCTGAAGAAGAAGATGATGCAGCTAAAGGAAGCTCTGCATGTTACAACAATCGTATGATTTGGAGTCTAGAAGTAGAAAGATTGAGAACTGTTGCCAGAAAAAAGGAGGATCTAGAGTTTGGGCAAGCCAAGTTAATAAGGATAAGGAAGTAATGTGAGTTTCTATACTCGTTCTCTAGAATGTTGTGTGTTTAGCATGAGTATGTGTTAATTTCAAAATGAATTCCATGACAAAGCATGACCTCTGTTGCATGAGAATGCTTGTCTGCTTAAGGTTGAGTAAGTTATGAGTATCCTCCAGCATGTTGTTATGAAATGATGTTATAAATTTCTTATAATGTTTTTTTTACGGTGGAACACAGAAAGAGATTATTGAAGGGTTTAGAAGAAGTTAGGGTTTGGAAAGGGAAATCCTATTAGATACCACCAAACAGTGTTGTTGTGTGCACTCATGATGTGTGAAACTTTGGGCCTTGCAAAGGGGACACTATGGTGTTCGAGCATCAATGTATAGGATGGTGAATGGAAGAATGGGAGGAGGAATAGGGAAAAAGGAAATTGGAATTCTATTAAGATTCCACCATTCGGGATTTTTGGGAGCAAACCATGATTTGCGAAGCTTCGAGCCTTACCGAAGGGACACTTCGGTGTTTGATGTGTCATAAACTAACTAAAAATTTGATTAAGGCAAGTGCACTTATCAATTAATAGTATAGCTACGGTCAACAAAGATATTGTTCCCATGAAGACTAAAAGTATGAGTAATTATAGTCTTTCTATTATTTAACCGATAAATTTGAATGATTGATTGAAAACTAAAATTAACTAAATTAATTAGCTAATGAACACAACAAAGAACAAATCAAGAAAATAAACGATTAACAACCAAGAAGCGAAACAATACCCAAGAAAGAATTCAACTAGATTTCATCTGTCATTATCAATCTAAATTATGCAATTTCTTTACTTAGTAACTTGATCCGTAGAAATCCTTAAATTATTTTAATGTCTCTTTCAAGAGTAAGAACAACTGACTCTAGGTTTTTTAATTGAATATTTTTTCTAATTAAAAACTCTATTATCGTATTAACTCGATCTATAGATTCCCTATTAAATTCGACTCTATTCCAGTAGATTTATGTCGTCTATTTCTAGGATTGCATGCAACTCTACTCAATTATGCAATATCTACTCTTAAACAAGGTCTATTCCTCCTCTAATTTAAGCACATCAAACATGGATCAATAATATAGAAATATCAAACCAAGAACAAGGCACACATAATTAAGAAAAAAAACTAAGAATTTACAGTGTAAAATAAAAAATAAAAGACAGAATTCATGATAGGGTTCGTTTCCCCTAGATATTTAGAAAATTAGTTCATACTTAACAATAAAAACATCCAAGATACAGTATACCCACATGAAACAAACAAATTCATGATGGCTTCCTAAGAAATCAAATGCAAATCTTCAATTTTGATGGAAATCTGCTTCAGAATCGACTTCAATGGTGTTTTTCAAGTTGTTTTCTTAAATATTTTATAACGGCTGACTCTTATCTTCTTATTTTTTACATATATACATTTTAAAATGCCCAAAAAAACCTAAAAAAATGATTTCTCGCGGTTTATGGTGCAAATTCACGAAATTGAAACGACCTACCATATAGCTGTGTGACAGGCCGTGTGGAATGGGTCAACCCATGTGGCTCCTATATCTAGCTTCGATTTTCTTGTTTTCCCTTGTTTTTCACTCATTTTGCTCCCAAATGCTCTATTAAGCATAAAAACGTAAATTTAAAGGATTAGGAGCATAAAATTGACAATTAACATCAACTAATCACCCAAAAACGTAGTAAGAATAAGATGAAAACTTGTTACCTTTTGTACTTATTAGTGTTTGAGATTCAAGGTGAAATGTGAAAATGGTTATTCGGGAT
This sequence comes from Gossypium arboreum, assembly GCF_025698485.1. NCBI lineage: Eukaryota > Viridiplantae > Streptophyta > Magnoliopsida > Malvales > Malvaceae > Gossypium > Gossypium arboreum. Next base: position 17,767,146 of record NC_069075.1, on the reverse strand, counting down.
GACATCGTGACAACGATATTTAGGTTCCATAGAGCACCATCACGATGGCAGTCAGCAGGCTCTATTGGGTAACATCACAATAACGATAAGGTCCTTCAGGACGACACCTCAAAAAGGTCTAAAGTGTAGGACAATAGTTCACTATGGCAACTAGGGTAGTCCGCCAAGATAATAAATACAAGGTAGTCCATTGGGACAGTAAACACTGGGAATGTTCACTAGGACAAAAGATAGGGGAACGTCTTCCAGGACATTTAGTATGGGGAAAAAGAGTGAAAGAGCATAGCTTGATTATGGAATCATAAATAGTTAGCCAATAAGGTGAACATAAGAATCATAAGGCGTAAGATCTTAGCTAAGTGATGGATTTGTAAATATCGCAAAATGGGGATGAACTCTAAGGCTGACAGAACAAGGTAAACCTCCTTACGAGGTTTTACCATTTAAATTATGAAGTACACATGAAAACGAGATTGCAAATCTTAGACAAGTAATCCTGTAACAAAGGATGTGCTAAATGAAAGAGTACAATTTAAGGGTCCGTAGATAAAGGGAAAATAAAGGGGACTAAGTCCATCGAGGTCATACTGATGTTGATTTACTTAACTAACTAAAATCATGACAAAGGCAAGCGCACTTATCGAGTAGTAGTATAATTATGGTGAGTCGGGGATATCGTATCCACGAGGACTAAAAGCTCTAGTAATTACCTTTTTTCTATTATTTAGCCTATAAATTGAAGGGTTTGTAACGCCCTCATGCCCGAGACCGTCGCCAGAGTCGAGCTTGAGGTGTTACTAAACTTAATTCATTAATTAAACAGCTCAAACAATTTATTTTTAAAAATTTCCAGACAAGCTGGCTAACTGCATCATAGTCGCTTAAAAATTCATATCTTGAGTTACGAAACTCGAAATTAAGATCTGTAAATTTTTCCTGAAACTAGATTCATATATCTATCTACTAATTTTTTTCTAGAAGTTTTGGTCAAGCTAATTAGTACAGTTTTTTTATTAAAGTCTCCCCTGTTTCAGGGTTCGACTACTCTGACCCCTGTATATTATGAATCAGATATCTCCTTGTAAAGAGTTTCAATGATTATGCCGTTTATTTCTCATAAAACTAGACTCAATAAGGAATCAGTAAATATAAATTACAACTTCTAATTAGTTTTGTACAATTTCTGGTGAATTTTTAAATTCAGAACATGGGATTCAGAGACCACTATGACCCTGTTCCACCAAAACTTAAATATCTCATAAAATATAACTCATTTACCTGTTTTGTTCCATCCATATGAAAATATACTCATCAAGATTCAATTTCATAACTTATTCATCATTTAATTCCATTTCTACTATATTTAGTGATTTTTCAAATTCACATCACTGCTGCTGTATGACTCTATTTTATGGCCAATTTTACCATTCCAAGGATTTTCATGGTTTAGTTAAGACATAAAGCATACATGTTATCATATATAAACTTGATTATCCATTCCAATAGCTAATCATTTACAAACCCTTTTCTTACCAAACCATAACCATATCATAAGATCATTTATACAAAGTGAGCATATTGCTATACATGCCACACTCAAAATATACAAGCCATTTTACCAATTTAGGTCTTGGGATAGTGTGAACAAGCCTTCGACCTATCTCGATTCTCAAGCCGACTTGTCAAAACTACAATGAAGGAAAATGAGGGAGTAAGCATAAATGCTTAGTAAGTTCACATATAAATTATAAGTAACATGATTATGCAATCCAACAAAAACATCATTAAATCACTCATAACATAAAAATACTTACTATCTTACCACAATTTTTTCTCACCAAGTTCTCAACCAAGAATTAAACTCATACCTGTCCATTTTCACTTCTTCAACACATTCATCATCGAATCACTTTCGTTTTAAGCATCCTCAATATTCTCTTAGGATTCTCCCGTTGAACACGTAAGAATATAATTTCGGATACGCGGATAGTGTGCACGTAAGTGCTATACTCATAACTGAATAAGCTCAATAGCTTTTGAACCTATGTAGCCAAGCTACCATGTAACTCGCCCATAAATGAATCGGACTCAACTCAACGAGCTCGGGCGTTCGCATCCATAAGTGAACTCGGACTCAACTCAACGAGCTCGGATGCCTAGTTACATCTCACGAACTCGGACTCAACTCAACGAGTTCGGAACTCAATCATCCTAGTGACATGTCACTTGTACCCTAATCTATTCCCAAGGTTCAAATAAGATTATTTTCAATTACACATTTCAATCGCCTTCTTCGGAATATAGAAATCGATACTTGCTAACATCTCAAACTTATCAAGTTGTTCACATAACTTGCATATCACCAAATAATAATTTACAAAACATCATATTTCATGATAAAAAGTATTATGTCATATAAATAACATTAAATCACTTAAAATAAAAATTATGTTACCTTATTTACACATGAACTTACCCCGATACAAAATATTAGCAATCGAGCCTATTCCTCATAAACTTTGTTTTTCCCTCGATCGTGACTTGAATCTCATTTCTCTTGATCTATAATGCCAAATTAATTTTATTTAATACATACATTCATCAAAACAGCCCTTAGTACGAACTTTGGCAAAATTACCATTTTGCCCCTAAACTTTCACATATTTGCACTTTTTCCCAAGGCTCGTAAATTAAACCTCATCCTATTTTCTTATGTTTTATGACATGCTGATCATTTTTCCCTTCTATGGCAACATCAAATTCACACTCTAACATGTGCTTATGACTATTAGATATTTTTACCGATTAAGCCCTTTTACTCGTTTTCACTTAAAACCGAGTAGCACAACTTGTCTAACATAATTTAAAACCTCATATTCTATCATAAAACACCAAAATACACACATTTCACCTATGGGTATTTTTCCAAATATGAACCCTAGGTTGACTTATTGTTAGCATAAGCTAAATCGAGCCGGGATTCCAAAAACGTAAAGAACAGTAAAAACGGGGCTTGGAATCACTTACTATGGAGCTTGGAAGCTTGAAACAAACCCTAGCTATGGAGAATCCTTGAAATTTCGGCCTAATGAAGAAGATGGACAAAAATTGGCTTTTAATTTTGTTTTTAATTCATTTTAATAACTAAATGACCAAAATGCCCTTAATTAAAAACTATGGTGTTTTATCTTCCTTTAGGTATTTTTGTCCAAACTAGTATAATTGTCTAATTACTATCCAAGGACCTCCACTTTAAAAACCCATTACTCACAAGTACTTAATACCTTTGTGAACTAGAACACACATTTTACAACTTTTGCAATTTAGTCCTAAATATCAAATTGGACCTCTATCAATAAAATTTCTAAACGAAATTTTCACACTATCATGCTATCATGCCATAGACCTTAAAATGATAATAAATTTTTCTACCTCGTATTTGTGGTCACGAAACTACTATTCCGATTAGGCCCTAATTCGGGATATTCAGGGTTATTGTTAACCTAAAATTAAACTAATTATTAAGGACACGACAGAGAATGAATTGTGAAATTTGTAACACCCCTTACCCGTATCTGATGCCGGGATAAGGTTCGAAGCATTGCCGGACTTAAACATTCACAAACATACAAAACCGGGTCACAAAATTATTCCAAAAATTAAAAATTTTCAAATACATGTATATTGTCCCTTATACAGGCCTTCGAGGCCTAAAACATGCATCAGGGTGGTTCGGGACTAAACTGAGAACTTTCGATAAACTTTGGACAACTTAACAAATTTTCTTGCTTTGGAGAGTCACACGCTCGTGTGGGTTGGGCCGTGTGGTCACGCACGCCTATGTGGCTTGGGACACGCCCGTGTCCTCAGCCTATGTAACTCTCTGTTTGTAACGTCAGCAAAACAATTTGAACCACACGGCCAGGCCACACGCCCGTGTGCTAGGCCGTGTCCTCCACACGGCTGGGACACATGGTCGTGTCTCTGCCCATGTGACTAACACTTAGGCTATTTTCCAGGCCTTTTTTTTGGTTTAATCCTTCACATGCTTAAACACTTCATAGACACATACTATAACTTCAATTTGATGGTTTTTATCCATTATTAAAACTCAAAGTAATATTCGTATAACTATATACATGTGAATCACATACTCGTATAATATCTAGTCTAAACACACCCATTCATATTCTTTGGCTTTACCATTTCAATCACTCTCTCTACTCTTACACCATGTTCAATAACATACCATTTACTCTCAACAAAAACAACAAGCATACATATCATGATATCATCTAATCATAGCAATCAAGCCAAATCATATAACCACTTCATAGGGTAATATTACATAACTTGGATAATCAGGCTTACAAGCCATAACCATCATAAGCCACATCTCATGGCTATATACAATGTACTAATATAAGCCAACATCTTGGCCAAAACATAAGAGCACATATCAATAATTAAGTCCCTATACATGCCACACACTTGAAGACATTAAGATCCATCAATACTCCAAAGGTGGTAGCTTGATAGTGTGAGGTTGCCTCTGACGATCTCCAATCCCGAGCTACCCTGTCAATACTAAAGAAATGGAAGGGAGAGAATAAGCTTAAAGCTTAGTAAGTCCATATGAAAATAATAAGCAAATTATCAACATGATTCCATGGAAATATAATCATAATTACACTTTACTTATTTTCTGGTCATGTTGTTTTCTCGAGTCATAGTTACTAATTTATTTATATCTGGAGCTACAGAACTCTAAATTAAGATCAGTAAATTTTTCTTGAAATTAGACTAATATATCTTCTTACCATAAAATTTCCAAATTTTTTTTATCTACCCAATAAGTACAGTTTTTCTTTGAAGTTACCATTGTTCTACTATTTGATAGCTTTGACCTTTCTTTACTAAAAATCAATTATCTCTTAGTACGGGTTTCAATTAATGTTCCCATATATTTCTCTTGAAAATATACTCATTAAGGATATTTTCATATAAATCCTAGCCCATAATAACTTTTTTACAATTTTTATTTTTTTCCAAATTCGAGACAGGGGATCTCGAAATCACTCTAACTCTATCTCACAAAAGTTCAAATATCTCATAATATGAAACTCTTTTGCTTACATTGTTTCTTCTTTATGAAACTAGATTCAATAAGATTTAATATCATATCTTATTCAGTCTCTAATTTAATTTCCAATATTTTTGGTGGATCTTCAAAGTCACACAACTGCTAATGTCCAACACTATCTTAGTACAATATAATGTTAGCTATTATAAGTTCATTTTCAACTAATCATGAACTTACCATTTCATGGATTTTATGTTCAATTTCACAAAGACATTATAACATAACCATAAATATTATTCATCATTCATACCCTTTTGTCTTACTTATCATATACACATATATACTTGCTCATCATAAATCGATATTTACCAAGGCATTATTCATCAGTTTAGCATACGTAATTGTACTCATCTTAGTGTATCATATAACCATACCTCTTTAACATGCCTTCCACTGGACTTTTATCACATTCAATACATTACCCGTTAAACACTAGGTATACTATTGGATACGCGAAAACTAACATACGTAGCCAAAGCTACGTCATAACATGTATACATCAATAATGAACTCGGACCTCTCAACGAGCTCGGATGCTCGCATCCATAATGAACTCAGACCTCTCAACGAGCTCGGATGCCACATAAATCACGAACTTGGACCACTCAACAAGTTTGGATTCTCACATATATTGTTAGAATTAAGTGACCCAAATTCTTATTTAAATAAAATACGATGGAAAATAAAATAAAGGTAAAATCCATATAGAACTAAACTTCTTTTATTTTATTTTAGAAAAAAGTTTTTAAACATTATTAAACTTCATCTATTTTATATTGATTAGGATAAGGTGTTTCAATCCTACTAGAATATGGCTTTGCAAGCCTATAAATAGACATAGTCTATTCCTCTTGTATTAGATTCAAATTTTTTGACATAGTAAATTTTCTTCTCCCCTGCCCGTGGTTTTTTTCCCGAAAGGGTTTCCACGTAAAATTTGTGTGTTCTTTATTTTATTTATTTTATTTTATTTTATTTTTCAAAAATTGGTATTAGAGCTTCCGGGTTATTCATCTCGATCACGGTAATGGCGTCTTTGAAGTATGAAATTCTGCTGTTGGATTGCAATACCTGATTTGCGTTGTGGCAAATTAAGATGCAAGCAGTTCTTGCACAGATGGATCTGGAGGATGCCCTGCTAGGGATAGATAAGATGCCTTCGACATTAATAGATGAAGAGAAGAAGCGTAAGGATCGAAAGGCATTAACACAATTACATCTGCATTTGACCAACGAAATTTTGCAGGATGTGATGAAAGAGAAAACTGTCGCTACATTATGGAAGAGGCTAGAACAAATATGTATGTTAAAAACTCTAACAAGCAAGTTGCATATGAAGCAACGTCTTTATGCTCATCGTTTGGAGGAAGGTGCGTCTGTACACGAACACTTAACAGTGTTTAAAGAAATTCTCTTAAACTTGGAGGCCATGGAGGTTCAGTATGATAAGGAAGATCTAGGGTTAATTCTACTTTGTTCGTTGCCCCCGTCTTATTCAACCTTTAGAGACACGATTTTATATAGCCGCGAGTCTCTCACAGTTGATGAGGTTTATAATTCTTTAACCTCGTATGATAAGATGAAACATCTTGTGGTTAAACCCGACTCTCAGGGAGAGGGTCTCATTGTTTGTGGGAGACAAGATCGGAATGCTGATGATGATCGTGGTAGGACACAGGAACGGAATCCTCGTGGTAAATCTAAGGGTAGATCGAAGTCTTCAAACAGAGGTAAAACTTGCAACTTCTACAAGAAGAAAGGGCACATTAAATCTGAGTGCTATAAGCTACAAAATAAGATTAAAAGGGAAGCTGCGAATCAAAAAGGAAAACAACCATAAAATTCCAGTAAAGATGATGTTGTAGAAGACTACAGCGATGGTGAACTTCTAGTCGCTTCTGTCAATGATTCTAAAGTAAGCGAGGAGTGGATACTTGATTCAGGCTGCACCTTCCACATGAGTCCCAATCGGGATTGGTTTACAACTTACGAAACAGTATCTGAATGTGTTGTTTTGATAAGAAATAATGCTTCATGTAAAATCACAGGTGTTCGAACAATTAAAGTTAAGATGTTTGATGGAGTTACAGAACACTTAGTGACGTACGGCATGTTCCAGAATTGAAAAGAAATTTAATTTCATTGAGTACTCTTGATTCAAAAGGGTACAGATACACAGCTGAAAGTGGGGTTTTAAAGATTTCCAAAAGGTCCCTTGTTGTGATGAAAGGGTAGAGAAAGATTGCCAAGTTATATGTTTTACAGGGTTCTACTATTACTGGTGATGCAGTTGTCGCTTCCTCTTCCTTGTCAGATGATGATATTACTAAACTTTGGCATATGCGCCTAGGGCAATGGCATGGCAGAATTAAGCAAAAGAGGACTTCTTAATGGGCAAGGAATTTGCAAACTAAATTTTTGTGAGCACTGTGTTTTTGGGAAGCAAAAGAGAGTTTGATTCACTAGAGGAATCCATAACATGAAGGGAATGTTGGAGTATATTCATTCTGGTCTGTAGGGGCCATCCAGAGTGCCTTCGAGAGGTGGAGCTAATTATATGCTAACCTTTATTGATGATTTTTCCAGAAAAGTTTGGGCGTTTTTCCTAAAGCAGAAAAGCGATGTGTTTTCTGCATTTAAGTCTTGGAAAATTATGATTGAAAAATAGAAGGGAAAACAGATAAAATACCTCCGTACAGACAATGGCTTAGAGTTTTGTTTTGATGAGTTTAATAGATTGTGCAAGTTAGAAGGGATCATGAGACACTTGACATTTCGTCATACTCCACAGCAAAACAGCGTTGCAGAATGAATGAACAGAACGATCATGGAGAAGGTTCGATGTATGTTGTCAAATGCCAACTTACCGAAGGCATTTTGGGAAGAAGCTGCCTCTACTGCATGTTTTTTGATCAACCGATCTCCATCCGTTGCCATTGAGAAAAAGACTCCACAAGAGGTATAGTGTGGTAATCCTGCTAATTATTCTAATTTAAAGATTTTTGGGTGTCCTGCTTATGCTCATGTTGATAATGGAAAATTGGAACCGAGATCTATTAAATGCATTTTTCTTGGTTATAAAGCTGGTGTAAAAGGGTATAAGTTATGGTGTCCTGAAAATAGAAAAGTTGTGATTAGCAGAGATGTTGTTTTTGATGAAACTGCTATGCTACCTAACTTATCTCTTAAAGACTCTTCCAATAAAGAAAATCAAAAGCAGGTGGAGCATCAGATTAATACAGAGTCAACTCCTCAAGCCAGAACAAAAATTGAGAATAGAGTTGCTTCTTCACCACAATACTCTATCGCCAAAAATAGAACTAGAAGAGAAATTAAACCTCCAAAGAAGTATGCCGAGGTTGATCTAGTTGCTTATGCTTTAAATGTGGCTAAAGATATAGATGCGAATCAAGAGCCATCTAATTATTCTGAGGCGGTTAGCTGTGAAGACTCAGAAAATTGGATGTTTGCTATGCAAGAAGAGATGGAATCACTCCACAAAAACAGAACATGGGACCTTGTGAAACTTCCTAAAGGTAAAATGGTTTTTCGTTGTAAATGGGTGTTTAAAAAGAAAGAAGGGACTCTAGGAGTTGAAGAACCCAGATATAAAGCAAGGCTTGTTGCAAAGGGTTACAGATCAAATTCCGTGAGTGGACTTCTGAGATGTGTTCTCTCCGGTTGTTAAGCATAGTTTGATTCGAGCTTTGCTTGGTATTGTGGCCATGCATGATTTGGAGCTTGAGCAGTTAGATGTAAAAACTGCATTTCTACATGGAGAACTTGAGGAAGATATTTACATGCAACAACCAGAGGGTTTTATAGTCTCAAAAAAAGAGGACTATGTTTGCTTGCTGAGAAAGTCCCTTTACGGTTTGAAACAGTCACCAAGACAGTGGTACAAGAGGTTTGATTCCTTTATGACCTCTCATGATTTCAAAAGAAGTAGTTTAGACAGTTGTGTTTACTTTAAGGAAAACAGTGATGGTTCTTTTGTGTATCTACTTCTTTATGTTGATGACATGTTGATAGCAGCAAAAGATAAAGGAGAGATAAAAAAGGTTAAAGCCCAACTAAGTGAAGAATTTGAGATGAAAGATTTAGGACCAGCAAAGAAGATACTTGGTATGGAGATTCTCAGAGATAGAAAAGCAAGTAAATTGTACCTAAGTCGGAAGGGTACATTGAGAAAGTTCTTTGCGTGTTCAATATGCAGAGTGCTAAGCTGTTAGTACTCCTTTAGCACCCATTTCGACTTTCATCGGCCTTGTCTCCTCAATCAGATGATGAGATTGAGTACATGTTACATGTTCCATACTCTAGTGCAGTGGGATCTCTCATGTATGCTATGGTTTGCTCACGTCCAGATTTATCATATGCAGTCAGTGCAGTTAGCAAATATATGGCAAATCCCGGTAAAGAACATTAGAAAGCAGTTCAGTGGATTTTAAGATACTTACGAGGCACTACTGATGTTTGCTTACAGTTTGGAAGAACTAAAGATGGAGTTATAGGATATGTTGATGCTGATTTTGCTGGAGACCTTGATAGAAGAAGATCCCTCACAGGTTACGTCTTTACAATCAGAGGTTGTGCAATTAGTTGGAAAGCCACTTTGCAAACTACAATCGCTATGTCTACCACTGAAGCTGAGTACATGGCGATTACTGAGGCTTGTAAAGAAGCTATTTGGTTGAAGGGACTATTTAGTGAACTCAATGAAGACCTTCAAATCAACACAGTATTTTGTGACAGTCAGAGTGCCATCTTTCTTGCAAAAGATCAAATGTTTCATGAGAGAACAAACCACATTGATATTCGGTATCATTTTGTTCGTGATATTATTGCTCGTGGTGATATTGTTGTGAGCAAAATTAGTACTCATGAAAATCCTGCAGATATGATGACTAAGTCACTTCCTATAACCAAGTTTGAGCATTGCTTAGACTTGGTTGGTGTTTATTGTTAAAGTTACACCCTTAAGGGGTTTTATGGAAGAGGTGGAGAACTTGTTTATTGAAAGTTCGCGATGAAGAACTTATTCATTGAGAATTTGTGTCAAGGTGGAGATTGTTAGAATTAAGTGACCCAAATTCTTATTTAAATAAAATACGATGGAAAATAAAATAAAAGTAAAATCCATATAGAACTAAACTTCATTTATTTTATTTTAGAATAAGGTTTTTAAACCTTATTAAACTCCATCTATTTTATATTGATTAGGATAAGGTGTTTCAATCCTACTAGAATATGGCTTTGCAAGCCTATAAATAGACATAGTCTATTCCTCTTGTATTAGATTCAAATTTTTCGACATAGTTAATTTTCTTCTCCTCTACCTGTGGTTTTTTTCCTGAAAGGGTTTCCACGTAAAATTTGTGTGTTCTTTATTTTATTTATTTTATTTTATTTTATTTTTCACATATATCACGAACTCGGACCGCTCAACGAGCTCGGATTTCTAAATTCCTATTGACATGTCACTTGTATCCTAAACTATTCCTAAGGTTCAAACAGGTTTTTCTCATTGCACATAGCATCTCCATCGTACTTCTCGTAATGTCGTGGATAAGGACCATAATATCATTCATGCTTACAAATTCACTATTCTTATATTCATGAAATAAACATGGCATTGTTCATAATTACATTTAGGCATTTGTCACATAATACAATCATCATATCAACTATATAAATATTCACCACATAATGATCAGACATCAATTTAATTTCGAACATAAACAATGATATTATTGCATTATTATTGGCATATGAACTTACCTCGAATGCTAGCACGGCTATATATTCTGATTTAGTCCATAATCTCATCCATTTCCAATCTAAGCCCGAATCTCATTTTCCTTGATCTATAATATCACATTTAGCTCACTAATTAGTCACATTATTCATATGGGTCCAAAAATTATATTTTTATAAATTTGCATTTTCACCCCTAAACTTTAACATATTTGCACTTTTGCTCCAAGGCTCGTAAAATGATTTTTATTCAATTTCCTTGCATTTTATGTCTAGCTGAATCATTTTCATAACTATAGCAGAACCTAATTTCCACTCAATCACACTTTTATGACAAATTTTCTAGCTTTTACAAAACGGTCCTTTTTTACAATTTCACCGAAAATCACTTAGTAAAAGTCGTTTATTACACACCGAGCATTCATATTCTAAAATTAAAGATCAAAACACATGCATGTCATCCATGGGTATATTTTTAAACACAAACCCTAGCTTAAAATAATGGTAGAAATAGATAGATCTTGTTACGAGGATTTCAAAAATGTAAAAATTATTAAAAACGGGGCTAGAACGGACTTACAATCGAGCTTGGAAGCTTGAAAAACCCTAGCTATGTCTTCTCCATGCAATTTTCGGCCATGGGGTAGAATATGGACAAAAATTGGCTTTTAATTTTGTTTTTAATTCATTTTAATTACTAAACGACCAAAATGCCCCTAACTTAAAAATATTCTATTTCACCTATTTCATGTCCATTTTTGTTCAACATATTAGCCAATGGTCTAATTGCCATTTAAGGACTTCCAATTTGAAATTTCAAATCAATTTGACACCTCTAACATGTAGAACTCAACTTTTGTACTTTTTACAATTTAGTCCTTTTGACCAAATTGAGTGCCCAAACGTCAAAATTTTCAAACTAAATTTTCACAAAATCGTTCCGTGAAATGTTAGAGAATAAAAATATAATAAAAATAAGTTTTCTTATGTCCGATTTGTGGTCCCAAAACCACTGTTCCGACTAGGCCCTAATTCGGGATGTTACAACTCTCCCCCCTTTAGGGATTTTCGTCCCCGAAAATCTTACCAGAAGAGTGGTTTAGCTTACACATAAACTCCACTATCACATAATCATTGCTAAAGAATTTTAACTCAAGCTATGCTTAATACTTAGCTCTTGAATTTCTCATACTAAAGTCGTGAACAATTCTATGTTAGACAACGCATCAATCGAATCTTGACTTCTATCGGAGCTTTCATGTATACAAGGGTCGAACCCATACCATCATAGAATATATATACACATCATACTTGAATCCTCTTGGATTCAAATGGCGTAGCCATCCCGATCATCATGGCCTCAAGTTCTCTATCATTAAAATTTAGAGCCTCATTTAGCTTCTTCTTTTTTCAATAATTCACGATATAATCCCGGATCTCAATCGATTAACAAAAACTAGCATTTTAAGAAATTCAACAATCTCAAAGATACTTAATCCCATAAGTCTGATGAGCAGAAATTCAGTACTTACTGACATGATTTGTAGATTCATCAATTACTTAACAACAAGTCACATGGCATCCTTCTCTTTCAAAGATAGGAATAATTCTGATATGAAATCTATAGTAATCTTATTCTCATTTCCATTCAATTACCACTACTGGCAAAAATCATTCTGACATGACCTGATATTAAACTTTAACCCTAATAACATTTCATGTATCAAACACAAAGATCAGAAATGTCGAGTTCCAAACTTGAACACCAACACATTACTCCTATGAGCTTGCTTGCAACTCTTTGTATAAGCTCTGGACTTTTTACCCAAGCACTTGTAACCACATTTTCCATTTCTCAAAGATCATACAATAATAATTTCAGATCATCTACACTATCTCAAACTCAAATATTTCTATAATAGCAGATACATTAGGCTATCACATTGCCTTTTTGTCCCAAAACGTATCACAATCCGTTTAATGACACATCATAGAAAATCAAGAATTTCTTGCCTGATGTAGGCTAAACCGAGTCTAACGTTCTGATTAATAATGTTCTTGTCTATTCTAAGATTTACTAACATGAATGGACCGTTCAACTTTCACAAGACGATAACTTTATCATTCATAGCAACTTTAAATCATATCAAAATCTTCTAAGATATATACACTTTTCATTCAGACTATCTGTCTTTTACCCGGAGAGATAAAATCTTGTTCTCAGACTTGGGAAAAATTTCAGACATAAATATCCCATTAAATCTTTCAAACAATAACCCATACAAACTGAACAATCAAGTCGGTCTTAATTATTACTTGATAAAGTTTCAGGAAATCCTTCATTTCAATTGACAAAACGATTTAACATGTAATCATGCAAAATTAACTCATCATACTAATGAAAATCCATTTCAATTGCATTAGCTCAAGGTAGTATAAATGTTCCCAATCGAAGGCATTAACTTGATTAACTTTCTTGAGAAAAGACATCCATCATACAAGCTGATACTAGCAATTTCACCATTTATGCCTTTGCCGATGTCAAATCCTTCATGAAGATTTAGAGAAATCCAGATACTAGAATTACCACATTACTGTGATCAAACTAGAAGCATAGTCACACTTGACATGATTATCACAACTAAAGAACACAATGTAGATATGAGCCGTGATTGATAAATTCTAAAATATAGATAGCAAGAAAACCAGGATTAAGAAGTCCAAGATAGAGAAATCCAAGATAAAGAAATCCAAGATACAATATCATAATGAAAGACCTAGAACAATGCTCATAAGAAAATATGGAAGATTTCAATAATTTCCTAGGGAAAAAGAAGTCCAGAAGAATACATCATTTAAGCCCACTGGAATTAAATGAAACAAGGATAATGTACCTTCCCATATATATATCAAACAGAGCATCCATTAGAAGAAATAGTATCATAACATCAGGTACATTATCTCATAAAATCCCAACAGATGAAATGTAATAGAATGCCAGAGGGAAAATAGAGCAATACAGATTATATACCAGTCAAACTATCAATACTTTCATTTTATTCCAAAATTAGAAAACATTCTCGCACGATAACAATTTATCTGAAAATAGATAGCCCCAGTAATACTTCAAAGAGTAAATGAACTCATAGAGTACCTCAAGAGAGACAGTCATAATCTACTTACTATAATTACCATATTCCGATATCTTAAATGTCAAGGTTTATTCCTCCAACTATTTTTGTTATTACAAATCCCACATTATGATTTTCATTGAAGAAGATCGATTTTGAAGAAATTCCAGTTAGTACATTTCTCGACATCGCACTTTACTAGCTCTATCTTTTCTTATCAATTGATTAATCTCTAATCATAGTTATAATCATTCTACAGCTGAACTCTTTGGTCTCATACTTGTGAGTTTATTCAACACTGATCTTATAAAATCCTTTACAAATCACCACTCTGATAAGGGGGTGGGGTCGTAAGGTCCCTGACTCGTCTCTTATACACATATACATACAACACTATTTCATCATCATAGTAACATTTTCACAAGCATATCATCCACTCCAGGAAAACTATTATTCACGTTCGTTTGACACGAACTTTTCAGTTATCTTATTTAAACAAGTGTATTTATGCATGCATTCTATGGATTCTGTATAACTTTACTTATCCCATTCATTCAATTAAACAAGTCATGCACATAACATCTTATGAGGACCAAACAAACATGGATAAGTATGTCACAATCAAAACTTTTATTTTACACATCATCCTATACATATCATTACCTTCATATAACTCAATTCAATCAATTTTAGCACATTTACTTAAACTATATTAGTTTTCCCATTATAATTATCCAAACAAGTATGCACAAACATTCGTTCCATCAATAAGGTTGGTGAGTTACCCAAATACATACACTCACTAGAGCAAATCGATCATATGTATCATAGAACTATCAACTAAACATAGATAAGCTTATCATAATGTATTCCTTTATCTCATTTAAAGATATCATTGCAATCCATCAACATTCAATGTTCAATCCAGACAATGACATTTTATTTGTATCATGTTATTATGAACCTTTTATTCATACCTTCATGAATTTCTATTTTTCACATTCACTTAATCAAGTAAATCAAGTGCACAACATCATAGGAATATCAAACAAGCATAGATACTCATCACAACATGAACTTTTATCTCACATGTTTTCACGTACATATCATGAAGTTTTATTCATACTTTTCTGAGTTTAGACTCATCATAACTGTACTTTACCCGAATGCCTTCGCTTCACATCGAAAATGGACGGTATAGCTAGGTTGGAGAGCACCTTTGTCCAAAAAGGATGCTTCTCATTCACGTCGGGAGACATCACACTATCAAGGATTTTGTGGCATGTATAGCTAGACTCTCATACATGCTAGGTTAGTCTGAGAATCGACTAAGTCATAGCTCTGATACCACTAAATATAACATCCCTTACCCTTATCCGACGCTGGGAGAGGGTTCGAAGCGTTATCGGACTTAAACATTCACAAACATGCAAAACCAATCACAAAATTTTGCCCAAAATTAAAAATTTTCCAATACATTTATATCGTCCCTTATACGGGCCTTCAAAACCTAAAACATGCATCGGGGTGGTTCGAGACTAAACCGAGAACTTACGATAAACTTTGGACAACTTAACAAATTTTCTTGCTTTAGAGAGTCACACGCCCGTGTGGGTTACGCCCTGTGGTCACACACGCCCGTGTGGCTTGGGACATGCCCGTGTCCTCAGCCCGTGTAACTCTCTGTTTGTGATGTCAACAAAACAATTTGAACCACACGGCTAGGCCATACGCCCATGTGCTAGGCCTTGTCCTCCATACGGCTGGGACACATGGTCGTGTCTTTGCCCGTGTGACTAACACTTAGGCTATTTTCCAAGCCTTTTTGTTGGTTTAATCCTTCACATGCTTAAACACTTCATAAACATATACTATAACTTCAATTTGATGGTTTCTTATCCCTTATTAAAACTCAAAGTAATATTCGTATAATTACATACATGTGAATCACATACTCGTATAATATCTAGTCTAAACGCACCCATTCATATTCATATTCTTTGGCTTTACCATTTCAATCACTCTCTATACTCTTACACCATGTTCAATAACATACCATTTACTCTCAACAAAAACAACAAGCATACATATCATGATATCATCTAATCATAGCAATCAAGTCAAATCATATAACCACTTCACAGGGTAATATTACATAACTTGGATAATTAGGCTTACAAGCCATAACCATCATAAGTCACATCTCATGGCTATATACAATATACAAATATAAGCCAACATCTTGGCCAAGACATAAGAGCACATATCAATAATTAAGTCCCTATACATGCCACTCACTTTAAGACATTAAGATTCATCAATACTCCGAAAGTGGTAGCTTGATAGTGTGAGGTTGCCTCTGACGATATCCAATCCCGAGCTAACCTGTTAATACTAAAGAAATGGAAAGGAGAGAGTCAGCTTAAAGCTTAGTAAGTCCATATGAAAATAATAAGCAAATTATCAACATGATTCCATGGAAATACAATCATAATTACACTTTACTTATTTTTTGGTCATGTTGTTTTCTCGAGTCATAGTTACTAATTTATTTATATTTGGAGCTACAGAACTCCAAATTAAGATCCGTACATTTTTCCTGAAATTAGACTCATATATCTTCTTACTATAAAATTTCTAGAATTTTTTATCCAGCCAATAATTACAGTGTTTTCTTTAAAGTTACCCCTGTTCTAGTGTTTGACAGCTTCGACCTTTCTTTACTAAAAATCAATTATCTCTCAGTAGAAGTTTTGATTAATGTTCTTGTCTATTTCTATTGAAAATAGACTCATTAAGGATTTTTTTTCATATAAATCCTATCCCATAATCATTTTTGTACAATTTTTAGTTATTTTCCAAATTCGAGATAGGGGAGCCCGAAATCACTTTGACTCTGTCTCACAAAAGTTCAAATATCTCATAATATGAAACTCTTTTGCTTACACCGTTTCTTCTATATGAAACTAGATTCAATTAGATTTAATCTCATATCTTATTCAGTCTCTAATTCAATTTCCATAAGTTTTGGTGGATTTTCAAAGTCACACAATTGCTAATGTCCAACACTATATTAGTACAATATAATGGTAGCTATCATAAGTTCATTTTCAACGAATCATGAACTTACCATTTCATGGATTTCATGTTCAATTTCACAAAGACATTATAACATAACCATAAATATTATTCATCATTCATACCCTTTTGGCTTACTTATCATATACACATATATACTTGCTCATCATAAATCGATATTTTCCAAGGCATTATTCATAAGTTTAGCATACGTAACTGTACTCATGTTAGTGTATCATATAACCATACCTCTTTAACATGCCCTGCACGAGACTTTTATCACATTCAATGCATTACCCATTGAACACTAGGAATACTACTGGATATGCAAAAACTTGTACCTAAGTGCCACATATACATACGTAGCCAAAGCTACGTCATAACATGTATACATCCATAATGAACTCGGACCTCTCAATGAGTTCAGATGCCACATATATCACGAACTTGGACCACTCAACAAGTTCGGATTCTCACATATATCACGAACTTGGACCGCTCAACGAGCTCGGATTTCTAAATTCCTATTGACATGTCACTTGTATCCTAAACTATTCCTAAGGTTCAAACAGGGTTTTTCTCATTGCACATAGCATCTCCATCATACTTGCTCGTAATGTCGTGGATAAGGACCATAATATCATTCATGCTTACAAATTCACCATTCTCATATTCATGAAATAAACATGGCATTGCTCATAATTACATTTAGGCATTTGTCACATAATACAATCATCATATCAACTATATAAATATTCACCACATAATCTTCAGACATCAATTTAATTTTGAACATAAACAATGTTATTATTGCATTATTATTGACATACAAACTTACCTCAAATGCGAGCATGGCTACATATTCCGATTTAGTTCATAATCTCATTCATTTCCAATCTATGCCCGAATCTCATTTTCCTTGATCTATAATATCACATTTAGCTCACTAATTAGTCACATTATTCATATGGGTCCAAAAATCACATTTTTACAAATTTTCATTTTAACCCCTAAACTTTAACATATTTGCACTTTTGCCCCAAGGCTCGTAAAATGATTTTTATTCAATTTCCTTTCATTTTAAGTCTATCCGAATCATTTTTAATAACTATAGCAACCCCTAATTTCCACTCAATCACACTTTTATGACAAATTTTCTAACTTTTACAAAACGTTCCTTTTTGACAATTTCACCGAAAATCATTAGTAAAAGTCGTTTATTACACATCGAGCATTCATATTCTACCATTGAACATCAAAAAACATGCATGTCATCCATGGGTATATTTTTAAACACAAACCCTAGCTTAAAATAATGGTAGAAATAGATAGATCTTGTTACGAGGATTTCAAAATTGTAAAAATCATTAAAAACGGGGCTAGAACGAACTTATAATCGAGCTTGGAAGCTTGAAAAACCCTAGCTATGTATTCTCCATACAAGTTTCGGCCATGGGGTAGAAGATGAACAAAAATTGGCTTTTAATTTTATTTTTAATTCATTTTAATTACTAAATGACCAAAATGCCCATAACTTAAAAATATTCTATTTCACCTATTTCATATCCGTTTTTGTCCAACAAATTAACCAATGGTCTTATTACCATTTACGGACTTCCAATTTAAAATTTCAAATCAATTGACACCTCTAACATGTAGAATTCAACTTTTGTACTTTTTACAATTTAGTCCTTTTGACCAAATTGAGTGCCCAAACGTCAAACTTTTAGAACGAAATTTTCACAAAATCATCCCCTGAAATTGTAGACCATAAAAACATAATAAAAATAAGTTTTCTTACGTCAAATTTGTGGTCCCGAAACCACTATTCCGACTAGGCCCTAATTCGGGATGTTACAAAAATATTCGAAGAAAACCAATGATAAAGACAATACCTAGGAAAGAATCCACCTAGACTTCAGTTATTATTCTGAATCTGATTTAAAATATTTATTCACTTGGCTTGATCCGTAGAAATCGCTAAATTATATTAATATCTCTTTTGAGAGTAAAAATAATTGACTCTAGGTTGATTAATTTAAATCTCTTTCTAATTAAAACCCCTATTGTCACATTAACTCAATCTATGGATTCTCCTATTAGATTTTAATCTAATCAGGTAGATTTATGTCATCCTATTTCTAGGATTGCATGCAACTCCACTCAATTATGCCAGATCTACTCTTAAACACGGACTTTTGCTCCACTGAAATAAGCACATCAATCATGAATTAATATCCTAAAAACATTAACACATGAAGTAAGTACACATAATTGAGATCAAGAACAAATATTTATCATGTAACGCAGAAAAATCAAATAATAATATTCATCATAGGTTTCATCTTCCCTAGGTATCTAGGGAATTTAGTTCAAAATTTGGGGAGAAAACATCTCAAAATTAGGAAAACAACAAGACATAAAGAACCCAAAAACTTCTAAAGAAATTGAATGGAGATCTTCAATCTTGAAGGAGATCCTGCTTCTGAGTTGATTCTGACGGCGTTCTTCGAGTAATTTCTTCCTTCTACTTAGCATGCTCCCTTAGGTCCTCTTCTAGTGTGTATTTATAAACTTTAGAATGCTCAGAATCCCTAAAAATTGGTTTTTTTCGCGTGTTTGGGAAACAGGGAGCGAAATCGGCACGGGCTGGCACATGGGCATGTGGCTAGCCCGTGTGTCTCACACAGGCATGTGCTCAGCCCGTATGGGAATGGCCAGGCCGTGTGGATCCTGAAAGTAGCTTGTTTTGTCCGATTTTGGCTCGTTTTCTGCTCTTTTTTCTCCCCTATGCTCTCTTACGTATAAAAACATGAAATTAAGGGATTAAGAGCATCAAATTCACTAAATTATATGATAAATTGTCCAAAAAACATGCCAAGCATGGGATTAAAATATGTTTCTTTTATGGTTTATCAAATATCCTCACACTTAAGCGTTTGCTTGTCCTCAAGCAAAATCCTCCACTCACAATTAAAATAAACTTTCTCAATTCATAATTCTCATCAATAATGTTTGTCATAATTCACAAGTAATCACACATTGATATTTCAACTAAAAGAGAACTTAAGATTGAAACAATCCAAGCCATACATTTTTAAAGCATGAAAATATAGGTGTTTCTGCTTATCTAAATAATTACCTTCAATTCAAAACCGACAAGAATTGACATCCTCACTAAAGATTCACTCAAATCACTCAAAGGGTTGAAGGTTAAAAAAAAATAAGCTGAAAATCAAAATCTCCACCACTATAAAATGAGATGATATACAAATCAAAAGGTCTTTAAAGGGTTGTAATGGGGCTTGGTTTAAAGGTGTGGATAAAGGCTGAAAAAGAGGGTTAGAATCGAGATTAAATTAATAAATTACCTAACTAGAAAAATAAACTAATGTTGAATAATTACATCAACCGAAATTATCAAATAATAACACGAACTTCTTCTAAAAATCTAAAATTAACCATTTAAGCTCATAGAACTAGTAATAATCAAAATTAATATGTATTTATTTTTTTTCTATTTTTTCTCTTTTTTTTTAGATCGATTGATAATAAGAGAACATTTAGCAACTGAAACAAAAGAACATAGTTAGTCAACTAACGAAATCAAATCTCGACAAAAAGGGGGTCAATAAAATAGAAACAATTCTCAACGAATCAAAATTGACTTATGGGTTAATATTAATGGGTAAATCAAGAACTGGTTTGTTAGGCTCAAAGAGGTTCACTAAGGGTTAATTATGAAGGTAGGCTTTTTGGGATAAGTGGGTTAAAACCTAGGTGCCTTTATCATCTCAGTATATCAAATCAAAGGTGTGGTCTCGACATGCATAATCGAAGCAAGTTCTAGAATAACCAATCAGTATTGACACACTCATAACCAATATTAAAGTGAGCAAGAAAAGTGTATGCTCTAAAGGCTCAAAATCTCACAAAAATTATGGTTTTTGATATCAATCTTGCAAATCTCAAACTTCAAGGTAATACCTCAATTTAGGGAAACAACCTAGCAATTTTTTTTATTCTGAAAATAGACTTATCATGCTTGATCCTCTAATGTCTTAAAGTTTAAACAATCAATGCACAATTACCTATGAATTTAATCTAAAACATATCAATAAAAATCACAAATCGGTAAGAATTCATTCTAATAGTAAAATGAGAAATTTCTTAAACACAAGACATAATTCAGGGATTTTCTAATAATCATATAAATAACCTCCCCAAGTTTAAGATGTATATTATCCTCAATGTACAAAAATAGATAATCACAATAGAAACAAACTATCATAAGAGAGGGAAAGAATTGAAACAGCCTTGAATATTGGACGAAATGCCCAGAATAGTGTAAAGCGGAATTGTAGATAAATGTAGATGTAGGGAATTATTCTAAGCAGCTGATAAGAAAATAAACACAACGCTGAAGAAGATTAAAGGGCTACTAGATTAGAAACAACCAATAAATAAAATATAGTTCAAAATATAAAAACGAAAAAGTCTAGGAAAATACAAATAAAAATAAAAATAAAAATAAAAATAAAAACTAATAAGAAAAATAAAAGAAAATAAAAATAAATGGACTCAAAAGTCCTCATCATCAGACGCATCAGCATCATGAGTCGTCAGCACTAGAGGAGAAATATAGAAATGCTGACAAATCTGCTGCAATACCGCATCAATACTATCGAACCTCTAAACACAGTATGACGAAAACCAATGAACTCCTCGGAAGATACTTCTTGGAAGCTAGCAGCAGAAGGAACAGGTCGGTGACTCGAAGGTGGAGGCTGTGGTGGGTCCTTGTGATAGGGAGGAACATCATCAGTGAAGTCCTCGGATTCATTCTGAGCGTCAGAATTAAATAATCTGTACTGAGGAGGATCTACTCCACATCGTCGCTTGATTATCCTTATGTATATCATGCTCGAGATGCCCTGAGGGGACATCTGGCCGACTACTACTCCAGTGTGTCGAGGAGACTGAAGTGTCGAGCAAGATGAGTCACGTAATGGCCTAGACAGATGGGGCTCTTCCTGTGGTAGTCAGTCTGATGGCAAAAAGATAGAGCGAGGAAGTACGCCAAATCAGATATATGTTCGTGTGCCATGCTCCATAGAAAGTAAGCATCGTGAGTGCTAACGACTCCGATGCTCTCTCCCTAACCTTTCAAGGTGTGAGCTAAAATAGCGTGAATATATCGTAAGACCAGAGAGAGAGAAGTCACCTTCGAGTGACTCGGATCATATGGTGTAAGGTCGGTCCAACAACATGATGGCAAGTGGTGGATATGCCGATGAAGTCTAAGGAAGTCGACAGCACTCATGAATTTCTCCGTATAGAGTCTCATGGCTGTATCAAACTCTGGGACACTCATCTGTCGCACTAAACCACTGAGGAAAAAAGCGACGGTGCCTGGCTCATCATGAACAATTATGACTCGCTGTACCAGAAACGTCGAGAAAAACTCCAACGTCAGCTCCATGTAGGTGGGCTCGATGATGGCAAAGAATCTATCCCACAGAGCTGTGGCGATAATAATGCGAACGTCATCAGCGAGTCGGGCCTGCTTCAACACAGCCCAATCAATGTAGCGGCTTGGACCAAGTGGTTGTACTCGAAGGAGCTGATATAAATTCTCTTGGAGGCCCCCCGAGAATCGAAGATAGGGGTGACGTGCCTCGACAGAAGCGCTCAAGGAGGAGGTCCCACTAGAACCTTTTTGCTTTTTCAAAGCGGGGACAGTTACATTAGAAATAAATAAATAGTCCTAAATAGCAAATTTCTCTTAAATAAAGAATCAAAATATTCTAAAAGCAAGAGTAATGAAAAGTAGAAATAAATAAATAATCCTAATACTAGGAACAGAGAATACACCACTCAGTCTAAGAAAGTTAGAAACAGTGAGAAAGGACATTGAAATAAGAAACTCAGAATGCATTAGGAAAATGCCTAAAAATATAAAGTAAAGCAGCAGTAGTAATACTAATAAATGATTTACTAAAGAGAAAGTAAAATAAGTAGCAACTATATTCATAAAAGAAAAAGAAAATAACTGCTAATAATAAAAATAATAATAAACAATATAGAAAAAATAATATAGTAATAATAATACATAAGAAATCAATAATTAATCAAATAAAGAACATAGAAGGGAAAAAGGGGAAAACCGACTGAGAAGAACGTGTTGATCGGAGCTAGGCACGTGGCGGTGGGGTGGTTCGTGTGTGTGGGCTGATGAGAGTGTGCGAAAGGGAAATGAGGAGGATGGAAAGGGGAGTTGAAGGAGGAGAGGGGCGGTCGGGGTTAGTGCACGAGCGGCTGGGTTTGGCTCGACGAGGGTGTGAGGGGAATGTTCAGTTAGGGTGGATTTGTAGTGGTGGTTGCTGTGCGATGGGGTGAGGAAGAAAGAAAGTAAGGGGGCGCGAAAGGGGGAAAGACGGAGGTGTAGTGGTCGTGCAGCTTGGGTAATAAGGGGAAAAAAGGGGAAAAGAGGAAAGAAAGAAAGGTAAGTGAGGTTAATGATGGGCATTGGAGCGAAGGTAAAAGGAAAGAAGTAGAAGAGGGAAGTTTAGCGTGGTGGCTGGTCAGGGAATAGTGCCAGAGTAGAGGAAGGTTGGGGTTGACGGCGGCTAGGGTTCTTGGGGATTTAGGAGGAAAAAGACAAAATAAAGAAATAAAATAAAAGAAGTTAAGATTTTATGGGGTGACAAGTCGTGTTTAGGCCCGTGTTGGGCTACACAGCTATGTCACACACCCGTGTGGTCTCCTGTTCAGCCCGTGTGTGATTAATGAAATAGCCCAGTTTTCACACGGCCTTCGACACGCCTATGTGTCTAAGCCTATGGTTCACACAGTCGTGTTGCGCAGCTGTGTGCACTATCCTGCGCTTCTCCTACACCTGTGTAACCTCCCAAATGCCCGTGAGGCACGGCCGTGTCTCGCACATGGTCGTATGCCTTGCCCATGTAACTCTCTGACTTGTTTTAAATTTGAAAAGTTAAGCTCCAGGTTTCACACGGCCTAGGACACGTCTGTATTTCTATGTTGTGTGGTCCACACACCCGTGTGGACTGTTTTAGCCTGTGTCTTAGTTGACTTTTGGAAAAATTAAGTCCCAGGCTCCACACGGCCAAGGAAACACCCGTCTGTCCAGGCCGTGTGGGTCATACGGCCATGTCACTTGGTAGTGTAACTCATTGTCGATTTTTTTCAAAATTTAAAACTAAGTCAAAAAGATCCACACGGCCTAGGACATGCCCTTGTATCCAGGCCATGTGGGTTTTAAAAACCTTTTTTTATTAATTAATTTTAAAAATATCATGAGATAAAATTAGTAAATTAGAAATGTTAGCGCTCGGGTTGCCTCCCAAAAAGCGCTTATTTAAAGTTTAAGCTCGACTTACCTCGTATTTGCATGGTCACGGTGGTTTGTGGAGTCAAAACTCCTCTTTCTCGTTGTTAAGTCTTTTATTCAAATAAGGTTTAAGTCGAGTAATGTTTACCTTAAAGGTGCCGAAATGAGAATGAGTTACCTCAATTGTACCGTATGGGAAAACATTGAGTATCGTCAAAGGAGTCACTCCATTTGCGTTAAGCTCTGAAATGGTTATTCAAGGGTCGATTTCATCTAATAACACCTGATCTCCAACCTTAAATTGGTTCGTCCCATCCTTAAGCTCATCATGGAGTCACTTTGGTTCATCGTGTATTCTCTATTTCTCCTTGACGTGCGTCCGGAATTCATCTAGTTCATCGATTTGTAGTCTTCTTTCTTTATGATTTGTTCTCTTTTTGTCATATAAACTGGATCGTGGCTCTATCACGTTTTTCTGACGTGTTTCCTAGAAAGAATGTTGAGCCACAAGTTTATTAACATTAACAGAACTCGTATAATCATCTCGATCACTAGATATCCTAACAGAATCACGAGCTTGGAGTTTAATCGTGTCATCACCTACAGAAAGTATTAACTCACCTGTACCAACATCTATGATAGTTCTAGCAGTTGCTAAAAATGGTCGTCCTAAAATTAAAGGTACGTCACTATCCTCATCCATGTCTAGAACAACAAAGTCAACTGGGAATATAAATTTATCAATTTTAACAAGCATGTCTTCAACAATACCCCTAAGAAATCTAATAGTTCTATCTACCAATTGAGTGCTCATCCTAGTTTGTTTGGGTTTCCCAAGACCTAGTTATTTAAACATTTTATAGGTCATGACATTGATACTTGCCCATAAATCAGCTAAAGCATTATTAACATTTAAACTACCAATCAAACAAGGAATAGTAAAACTCCCTGGATCTTTCAACTTGTTGTGTAGTTTATTCTGCAAAATGGCTGAGCAAATTGCATTTAGCTCCATATGCGGCGAATCATCTAACTTCCGCTTATTTGCTGAAAGCTCTTTTAAAAATTTAACGGAATTTGGCATCTGTAAAAGAGCTTCAATAAATGGTAAGTTAATATGCAACTTTTTCAAAAGTTTAAGAAATTTACTAAATTTTTCGTTTGTGTGGTCTTTCCTAATCGCATTTCAATATCACACACGAGGTTTATACTCCTTTCTTACAGGTTTTTGTTCGTTGTGGCTTACTTTAGCCTTACGATTACTTACCACAGTTTCTTGCCTCGATTCAGATTCAAATTCAGCTAACCCTTCTTCATCTCAAATAGTAATTGCATGAAGCTACTCTCTTGGGTTAGTTTCAGTGTTGCTTGGCAAGCTACCTTGTGGTTGTTCTGAAATTATCTTTTCCAATTGACCGATTTGATTCTCAAGCCCTTGAATCGACGCTTGTTGATTTTTAAGTGATGTTTCAGTGTTTTGGAAGCGGATTTCTGACACTGAAATAAATTTCGTCAATATCTTCTCAAGGTTCGGCTTCTTCTCTTGCTGGTAGGGTTGTTGCTGAAAGCTTGGAGAGGGTTGTGGTCTTCGATTTCCTTGACTACCCAAGGAGAAATTGGGATGGTTCCTCCAACTTACATTATAAGTGTTATTATAGGGATTATTTTGATGTCTAGAATTTTTACCCATATAGTTGACTTGTTCGCTTTCTGTGCTAGGGTTGTACGATAGACATTCTGAATTGTTCATCCCTCATCCATTTGTATTGCACTGCATCACAAGACTTACCTTCGTAGAACCCTATAAACCATCAATCTTTTTATTTAAAAGTTATACCTGATTCGATAAAATGGTGACCGCATCAACATTAAAGACACCGGCTGCTTTCATTGGCTTTGTCCTTATAACTTACCACTGATAATTATTCAGTGGCATCTCCTCTATAAACTCAAAAGCCGCTTCAGGTGTTTTATTATTCAAATTACCACCAGTGGCTGCATCGATTAGTTGCCTAGTTGAGGGGTTCAAACTGTTGTAGAAAGTTTGGACCTGTAGCCATAAAGGTAACCCATGGTTAGGGAACCTTCTTAATAAATCCTTATACCTCTCCCATGCATAGTAAAGGGTTTCTAAATCCATTTGCACGAAGGAAAAGATATCATTCCTTAGCTTGGCTGTCTTAGCTAGTGGAAAGTACTTTAACAAAAATTTCTCTATAATTTGCTCTCATGTAGTGATAGAACCTCGTGGTAAGGAATTCAACCACTATTTTGCCTTATTCCTCAATGAGAAGAGTAACAACCGAAGGCGAATGGCATCTTCAGAAAAGCCATTTATCTTAAAAGTGTCACAGAATTCTAGGAAATTAGCTAAATGAGTATTTGGGTCTTCGTCCTGCAAACCATCAAACTGAACAAACTGTTGAATTATTTGAATAGTGTTAGGTTTTAGTTTAAAATTATTTGCAGCAATAGTAGGTCTAACAATACTCGATTCAGCCCTAGTTAAATTGGGCTTGGCATAATTGTACATAGTACAAGGAGCAAGATTTGCTGCAACTACAGGAGGCAGTTGATTATCCTAATTTTCAGCCATCTCCTCAGTAATAACAATAACTTCCTCTTTCTCTTCTATTGTACTCTGTCGACTTTTCCTCGCTTCTCTATGGTTTCTACAAGCTTTACTTTCGATCTCACTGTCAAATATAAGAGGTCCTGACGAGTTTCTTCTAGTCATATACTAAAGGAACCTGCCAAAAGCAAACAAAAAGAAAAATTAGTAAACATAATTAAACTAAAAACAAAAATAAAATGCAATTAAAATTAAAATGGCTAAAGTAATAAAAATTAAGTGTTCCTAATATTTTAGTCCCCGGCAATGGTGCCAAAAACTTGATGTTGATTCACTTAACTAACTAAAATCACGACAAAGACAATTGTACCTATCAAGTAGTAGGATAGTTATGATGAGTTGAGGATATCGTATCCATGAGGACTAAAAGTACTGGTAATTACCTTTCTTCTATTATTTAGCCTATAAATTGAAGGGTTGTTTTTAACCTAAAATTAAACTAATTACTAAGGACTCGACAGAGAATGACTTGGGAAAATATTCGAAGAAAACCAATGATAAAGACAATACCTTGGAAAGAATCCACCTAGACTTCACTTATTATTCTGAATCTGAGTTAAATGATTTATTCACTTGCCTTGATCTATAGAAATCCATAAATTATACTAATATCTCTTTTAAGAGTAAAAATAACTGACTCTAGGTTGATTAATTTAAATCTCTTTCTAATTAAAACCTCTATTGTCGCATTAACTCGATCTATGGATTCCCCTATTAGATTTGACTCTAATCTGGTAGATTTATGTCGTCCTATTTCTAGGATTGCATGTAACTTCACTCAATTATGCTAGATCTACTCTTACATAGGGACTTTTGCTCCACTAAAATAAGCACATCAATCATGAATTAATATCCTAAAAACATTAACACATGAAGTAAGTACACATAATTGAGATCAAGAACAAATATTTATCATGTAACTCAAAAAAATCAAATAATAATATTCATCATAGGTTTCATCTTCCCTAGGTATCTAGGGAATTTAGTTCATAATTTGGGGAGAAAACATCTCAAAATTAGGAAAACAACAAGACATAAAGAACCCAAAAAATTCTAGAGAAATTGAATGAAGATATTCAATCTTGAAGGTGATCCTGCTTCTGAGTTGATTTCGACAATGTTCTTCAAGTAATTTCTTCCTTCTACTCTGCATGCTCCCTTAGGCCCTCTTCTAGTGTGTATTTATAGACCTTGGAATGCTCAGAATCCCTAAAAATTGGCTTTTTCCACATGCTTAGGAAACAGGGAGCGAAATCGATACGAGCTGGCACATGGGCGTGTGGCCAGCCCGTGTAGGAATTGCTAGGCAGTGTGGATCCTGAAAGTAGCTCGTTTTGTCTAATTGTGGCTCGTTTTCTACTCTTTTTGCTCCCTTATGCTCTTCTAAGTATAAAAACATGAAATTAAAGGATTAAAAGCATCAAATTCACTAAATTATATGATAAATCATCCAAAAAACATGCCAAGCATGGGATTAGAATATGTTACTTTTATGGCATATCACATACGGGGGCTAAATCCCTCAGGCTGGCTAAAGATTGAGTTCGACAAGGACTAACCTAGGGCAAGTAGTCTGCCAAGATATAGGGAGGATAAGAATATGAAATTCTAGGGAAGTCAATGTCAGATAGCAAATGACTGACATTGGGTCTCCCATCTAAGATTGCGAGGGAACAAAAAATTTGGTTGAAGTGTGTTCAAGTCCATGTTCCTAGAGAACACATATCTTGAAGAAAATTCGTGTATACTGCAAATAAAGAAGAAGTCAGTTGTAGTGGACTTTAAGGGAAAAAGGGGAAGACAAAGACCACATTACTACAGTCTGCTAGTAGTTCACAACAGAATGTGCAAGTATACACAATCATTATCAAGTAATAAGTAACTAAGAAAATAGTATCATCTCTTCAGGGACTGTGTTGAAATCAATAATTGTAAAATTAATATTCACAAGTTGGTTAACAAAACACAATATTTTTAAGATGATGGATGTTAAAATTAAATTAATCAACTATATACAAATTAATTAACCTAAATGCAGTGAAATGAAATAAAATGCAATGAAATGGTTTAGCAGCAATTCTCAAGTTTAACAACAATAACATGAATAAGCTAGAACAATTACAACACTTGACTCAATTCATTCTTTTTATTGTTTAATAAAGTTCCAAAAAAATTCCATCGCAACTCTATCATTCATTAAGTTGGAATCTCATATAAGTTCTTTCAAAGTCTTATACTTAGGAAAACATGCATATTTCTATGTAAATATTTAAAGATTACTTAGAATTTATGTGAAGTAACAGGGAGTGTGTCGGTTTGAAACAATTTAATCACTCAAACCTAAAGTTATGCAACGTAATAGTATTCTTTTGGAATCATTACGAACCTTTAATTTATTCTGGGTTGGATATAAATTAAGCATGCACCTTCCAATTATTGTGTATTAATCATCATCTGGGTCAGATTAAGCAACTAATTGTAATGTATTCAAACATATTTTAGTGCATGAATCATTTTAATTTGAAGCATGAACAATTGAGGCACAGAACAATAAAAACATGAGTTTAATAAATTTAATCAAATCATTTCAATTATTCTAGCTGAAACAATTTAAGTCATCATCATTAATGGAAAAACAATCAAACAATTTGCAAACATAATTAAAAACTAAGAAAAAATTAAAGATAAAGGAAGAAGAAACTCTTGATGAATTCGGTGATTCCCCAAAGACTATTTGTGGTGGCTTCCTCAAATTTTCGTGGTTGCTCCTTTGCAAATTGTTCCTTAAGGTGGCTGACCAAGAGCGTTTTTCTCTCATAGAAATGCTAGCTAAAAGAAAATGGAAAGATGGAGAGCTTTAGGCGTGGAAGAGAGGAGAGAATAATGAGAGAATTGTTAAGTATTGAGGGATGAGATGAAAGGTGAATGAAAGGCCTATTTGTACTTGAGGGAGAGCTTGGGAGTTTCCTAAAACTATCATGCACATCCCTTGAGAATCTCTTAAGCATGGTTGGCCATGATTTGTTGGGTAAAGGGTTGATGGTTGCTTGATTTATGACTGATTCGTCCTTGATTCAAGGAATGGGGTTGGACAGCAATCAAGGCAACTTGTTTGGGCAATTATGTGATTTTTTAACACATGTAGGGACCTTAAATAGTTGTTCCAAAAGTCTTTTTGGGCTGCTCTTCATGTCTCTGCTGAATTTGGGCTTTTCTTCCCCCTATTGGATGGTGTGTCAACCCAATTAAAAAGTAGATTAATTCTTTTCAGCAACCATCTTCCAAGCTGGGTCAAGGCAATTTTTACGAGCCCCATTCATCAGCTTGTTGTCCACATTGTTGAATAATTAGCTCACTTGCATGTGTTTCCTAACTAGGTCCCAAAATTGAGTAATTTAGTGGTCCATACTGCAATATTTTAACAAGGAAATTAACATGTAGCATAATAAAGTGAATTTATGTAAAATTAATACCTAATAAAGTGCGTCATGTCTCAATATGAACTAACGTTACACAATTAGCTATTTAAATGCTAGAGATATGAATAAATTCTAAGTAAAAAGTGATAAACAAACTTATGCAATTTAGACTTATCAGCTAGTGACCAGAGACTGGAAAAATTATTTCAAACCTACAATCCCTTGGTTTTGAATTTTATTATGTGAACGTTATGCATAATCTCACTAAGTTTTATTAAACTTACAAATGATCGTTGTTACCTAGAAAATCGAGTGGATGGTTGAGCCAGACATAGCCAACTTAAGGAAAAAAAGGGACGATAGTCATAACATGCGTATAAAAGGGCGCTCTTAAAGACCACGACTCGGGTTTAGTCAATTCATAAAATTTTCAAGCCTTATAGTCAAATTTTGAATTAAATTTGTAAGGCCACAACTTTAAAAGATGTGTACGCTAGTATAGGTTAATTTGTATAAATAATAGTCAAAATTTAAATAATATTTAAATTTAGAAATGTTAACCAGTTATTCAAGTCTTATTTCATTTGGGACTTGAAGACCGGGTCGGGCCTAAGGTGTTAAGCTGGGTATTTTCTAAAACTTGTAGAGAGAATAAGGCTAAGCAGATTGAGCTCAAAAATTCCATGAGTTCTCTTAATGAATCACTTGCTTAGTTTCGCCACATTCATGAAGGCACAGTCCACCAAAATTAGGAGCTTTTTTATTCCGTCTCTATTTGGGAGGCTAAGTACAATTCCTTGGAGAAGGAGATAAATGAAAAGTTCTGCCAACTAGAGGCTAATAAGAAGGCTCTAGATGGACAACACCTCTCATACTTGAAGTAGCTCTAAAAAGAAAACCACGAGGCTCTAAAGAATTATAAGGTGGAGACTAAAGCTAGCATTAAAAGCTATTTGCCTAAACTAAGATCAAATTTGATACTGTACGCCTAAGTCACTACAGGTCCGTTTAATGTGGGTTTGGTAAATTTGCATTGCACATACAAACTCACAAATTTGGATCTTACTTTCGATGTTTTCAGTCCCTCAGGTGAAGAGTGGGAAAATTTTAGAAGGAATGGAGAGAATCAGGTAAGCTCTTCTATTCTCAGGATCTATGGTTAACTAGCCCCACTCCCAAAAAAGGAATTGGCCCTAAGGAAGAGGGTCTAGAAGATCCCGCCACTACAACTCCACCAGATGAAGAAAAGGATTAAAATTTTCTCTTTTTGTAATTGTACATGCCTCTTTCTTTTATTAATGAAATTTTTATATTCTTCTCTAGCCTTTATGACTACTTACTCTTCTTGCTTGCTTTCTCTTTTCCTTACAATCTTTTGAATATTCATACTCAACTCCTTGGTTTGCTGATTCTCTTTCGCATTTTACACTCCTCACCTTAATATGCCTATAGAAATTCAACTTCCCAACACACAACATAACAGTCACACCTAGTTTCCTTTAAACCTGGAAATTAAGACATTTAGGGGTTAAATTGAAAGAGACAGTAAGCTGGAGGTCTCTTCTGAAAAATAAGGAAAAGATAGAATTAAAATTGGACAAGGTTGAGATCCAAATCTGGTTCAATTGGATTAGAACCAATCGATCTCTTAGTAGGAGGCACAATGACTGTGAATGGGTGGATTTTAGATGGTTGAAGACTCATTATGTATTCTAACCAATACTCAGACCAATACATAGCCCTAGCAGAATCATCTTCTATCTTTCCACAAAATTTTTCAGCCTTACATTTTCTAATTTTATCAATCAGGGACTATGTAAGCTTTTAGTATTCTGAAGACAAGTAGGTGTCGTCGAAGGCACAATAAGGGGCGGATGTTACGGAGACGTAGGGTTGGCTCCCATAAACTCGGTAAACCATTAGCTCATTATACCGCAGAAGGCATTTTTTGCCTCATTTATAGAAAATTACAGAATTGACTTGCTCCCTAATTGGAAGCCAGAATGTTACTATCAACTTCATCAATGACAGAACAGTTTGATTCGGCCGACATCTTTATATCTATAAGAAAACAAGATAATATCGGATCAAATAGCATCACACTATCACAAGTTAATATGGCATGTATTTTCTAGACTCAGCACACACTACGTTCAATCTTAGAATCGACTAAATTGTAGCTATGATGCCACTAAGTGTAGCAACCCTCACCAGGTTCGATCGTTGGACTTGAATTATAGGATGCTACAATAGTTAATGGAGCAATTCAGATACAATTCCAACTTTAAACATTTAATTAAACAATCAAAACAATTCATAATTCATGCATAATATCATTTACAAACTAATTCGAGTCTCAATCGAACTTACGAAATCTTACAAGTTAACCCATGTATAAATAAGGACCATACTGAAAGCTTTTCAAAAAGTAAGGTAATTTTTGAAGTTAAGGCCACATGGTCGTGTGCCCAGGCCGTGTTACAAATGGTAACCGTGTAGAATTAGAGTCACAAGACCATGTCGCAGGGCCGTGTAACAAACTAAGACCGTGTGAAAATTAAAAGACTACATCAATAGTACCCATACGGGCGTGTGGCTAGCCCATGTGACATTCGAAAATCGTATAATACATAAATCTCCTAACTACCATAGAGCACACAGTCGTGTCACTTTTCTATATGTGACACACAATTGTGTGTTAGCCAGTGTATGCGAAATGAACCTTTTCATGCAAGTCACCAAAACCAATCTTAAATAGGGTAACCAAATGCATCTATCAACTTTTAAAATCTATACAAAACATACCAAATCATATCATATAAATAGACCTAATCATCTAACCAATATGCCTCAATGGCACCATCACAATTCAAATATTTCAAATAACTACAAATCATTCAACTAAATTTGTACCATTCATGTTATTCATGTTATGCACCAAACATACCATTTCACATACTAGCTCGTCCAAACCAACTTCATGCTTGGTTCACTTCCATGAACCAACAAGTGAACATATCTATAATGAAATTCCTATAAACATATCATCAACCATTCAAAACAACATTAAACTTATAAGCCACTCTTATTGCCTAGAAAAGGTATACACTTTGACATATTAAACCCATTTACAATTTATATACATATTCAAGACAAGTACCATTTAAAGACCATTTCACCAACTTTCAATATCAACACTTAACTATATAAAACCCTATTTACATGCCACATAATTAGATCTAAAACGATTCAAAAATCTACTAAAACTGAAGTTGGATAGTGTGATCTCCGAGTTGGTCCAATCTTTACGTTCCGCAAAAGACAACTACAAGACAGGAAACATAATCAAGTAAGAATTATATATGCTTAGTAAGCTCATAAGTGTTAACACATTAACTTACCTCATTTCATAAGTAAATCTATCAAAATAACAAGTTTAACTAAGTTTCTTGTCAAAACATATCACAACAGTAAGGTGAGTATTTCATATTTAGTCATATAATCTGTAAATTTGCTCACACCATTCAGATCAGTATCATTTCATCAAAACTATCAAACGGAAACATGATTTTTGCTCAATTAAGCATAAGAACACATATAGTTGTATGAACACATTCATTTCCAATTATATACGAAATCAAACAATATATTTCCTTTTAAATAGTTAGCCCGATGAACTAAATGAATAGATACGAATACGCAAGTAACTATACCACACAGTAGGCACTGAAGTGCTTTAACAGTAGGCAAGTGAAAATTCTGTACAACCGCAGCTAACCCTATTGGCATGCCAATTGTATCCTATCCTATGCTCATCTGGGCTCAATACACATATTATAACAATTCTTTACATTTCAGTCCTTCTTGCCTTTTGTACCATTTTGAATACATTTCAAAATCAATTTATATAACAAAAATTCATAATTTAAGCACAATCAATATATTTATAAACATAAATACACCATATGAACTTATAGGAGCAAACAACAATAACAGAATGTTAGGGACTAGTCTGTAATTTTCCCTTTTCCTAGATTATTTTTCTATCGGTTCACTTCTTAATCTATAGAGTAATTCATTTCAAATTATAATTTCCAATTACCTTAAATCATCTTATTCAGTGTACATGTCAACTTAATTTTTTTTCATAATTTTCCTAAAGATTCACATTTTTTCAATTTAATCCCTAAAACCAAAACTATCATATCTTTCCCATTTAAGCTTCGTTTTTCAATCTGTTTTCAATTTCATCCTTATTTAACCATATAGAAACAGTAATTACATAATTTTCATGTCAAATTAATAACATTTTTATTTTAGTCCCTAAACTCAAAACTAACCAAATTCACTTACAAATTAGTCCTTAATCATTTCTAAGCTTACAACCAAACCATTTAACATCAAAAACCTCAAAATTCATCAATGAAAACATTTTAAAACTTTGACAATTTTACAAAATAGTCCATGGGCTAGCTAAGATTAAGCTACAACGATATCAAAAACATAAAATTTACTAAAAAAAGGGGCCCCGAAAGTACTTACATGCATGGTTGGAAGCTTGGCCAAAACTCTCTAAGCTTAAAAATGGAGTTTCGGTGAAGAAAGGCAGAAAATGAAAAGGAAATGGCCATATGCTTTGTTTTATGCTTTAACAAATTTTAATTATAAACTAATATTATGATTAACATAAATTTTCCATTTAAAACCATATATTAACCGTCCACTATAATATATTATGGCATAATTGTCATTTAAATCCATTCAATTATATCATTTACCCCACTTAGCTAATATAAATTAAATATGATTGACTTTTATAATTTTTCCAATTTAGTCCTTATATCTTAATTACTAACTAATCAATAAAATTATCGGACCAAAAATCACCATAATACTATAAATGACATGTAAATATTAATAAATAATATTTATTGACTCGATCATCAGAAAATGGGGTGCTGAAACACACTATTTTTGGTACTACTGAAAACGAGTTGTTACAAAAAATTTATTGCTATAAATATCACAAACTAGCTCAATTTTCAAAATTTTATTTTTTGTTGTGCAAAAAAAAATGTTTTCAGACCAGATTTTTCTAGCAAAACATATAATCAAAAATATTTTGCATTTTATTCATTTTGGTCCCTTTATTTGAAAAGCTCATATTTTTTTTATATTTAACATCATATCAAAATTTGATTTCATATTGACATTGTACTTTTAATCTATAGCATAATTTCTTAATAACTTTCAATTTATTCATTTTAGGGTACGTTTGGTTCATTGTAATGGAATAGGGCTATAATTGAATAGAGGTGTAATGGAATAGAGCTGTAATTAGTAATTCAATTGTTTGGTTGAATAGAATGGAATAGAGCTGTAATAGCATTATTTAGTTTGGTTGAATGGAATAGATGTTGTAATAGTATAAGGAAAAAGACTTGATTGACCAAAGTACCCTTAGCGTAATTTGTTTAGGTAAATGATTATTGTTATTGTTATTAAATTTTAATAAATTTATTGTTAAATATATTTTAATAAAAATAAAATAAATAATTTAATCATATTTTAATATAATTATTATCAAATACAATTTAGTAAAATAATATATAATTTAATAATATTCTTAATATAATTATTATATGAATTAAAAATCATAATATATAATATTATAAAAATAATATATAACCTATTTTATTATTTTTAAACGCAATACATATTTAATGTGCTAAAATATCATTAATGAAACAAATAATTTAATTATTCTACAATAATAAAAACAAAGTATTAGAAGTATAAATAGCTTGTGATTAAAAAATTTAGACACTAAAATAGAAATAATGATATAATTTAAATGTTAATTTATGAGTTAAGTAATAATTTTAATCGATACTTTGTTGCATATAACAAACATTATAATGTTAAATTTCACATTTTCATTTCATTTTAATTGTGACAGAAAAATGTTAAACAGCACATACATATAAACTATTTTTGAAAGCTAGACTGTTAAGCTATAAGCTTTTCATAGCTAATCTTTTAAGCAATTAACTTTTCACCAACATAACTAAGTTCGTTAGAGTTAGAACAAAAAACATGGAAGCTAGACTGTTAGAATACTAGCTTTTCACACACTGCAAAGACGCCACAATAACATTAGCATTTTTGCTTTTATTGACCATACCATACCATATATAAGATGGTCCAGAAATTGATCCACCTTACATATTCGAACTTGTGGCATTAATTAGATGATGAAACATGATTGTGCTGTATAGCACCACATGAAGTATGAAGTAGTGGATCCTAATGAACACATTCTCCTTGAAGATCATCCATTGAGATCTCAAACACACAATGCGTGTGAATCCTTCTAAAGCAATCTTGGTACCTTTAAGTAACAATAAACTCCAAAGAAACAAACTATCGAGCAGATAGAGAGCAATAGAAAATAATTCAAGAGCTACTCTGATCCAAGACAATAGATTCCACAGCAGATCGAATCCATTTACCAAACTGAATTTACTCAAGAGCATCAATAATTAACAGATCAAACTATTTTACTAATCCACGAGTAGCAAAGACATAACTAACCACATTCACATCACCTCAAATTTAGATTAACAGAGTTAATGTATTGAAACTAGAAGTAGCAAAAATGAACAGATTGAAACTCATTCATCAGACTAGATCATCAAGCAGCTGGCAGCAGATATCTAAGTAATTCTTCAGTTGCACTTAACAAAAACATAAAGTATTAAGGTTCTTTTACATTTCTCCAAGCTCAAGCACGTTGAATATTAAACTACAACAAAAATTAATAAACATCAAATGACAAGAAGGAAATAGCATCACCATTGTCAATGGAGATTCCCATTATATTTGTAGTTTCTAAAGGTCACTTTCTCAATACAGGAAAATTCTAAGGACATGTATCATTCTTGGGATTTCATGCCAACCTAGCTCCACCAAATCTCTAAACTTGTATCTACAATACGTATGCTGGAGAAGTACTCACATGTATCTCCGATTATGCACTTATCAGCCATCAAGTTGAATTTTTATCAGTATTGCCTTCTTGTTGTGCTTTAGAAGAATCTTCCTTTTTATCCATGATCTGCTGGATACCTTCTTGATATCCTTCTATGAAACTCTTAAAAGCATCTCTATATGCAGAAGCCCTTGTCATGTATAACCTCTGTAAAGCAGGCCTTAAATCCATCCCTCCTCTTGCAGCAATCATTATTAAATCATTTCCATAGACAACATCAAAACAATGTAAAATTTAAGAAAATAAACTATAATACTAGGAAAATAAGAGAGAGAAAAGGGTGAGAGGAGAGAAATTTGGCCTAAAAAATTTTAGTTGAAAATTTAATATCTTCCTTAACAACTGAACCTTGGCCTGGTGAAGAAAGGATTCATCAAAAATATGCCAATGGAAGTGTAAAATATAAGACTTGAACACAGGTGCCAACAACAAAATAAAACAAAATACAGTCACAGATGACTCTGAACAGCAAGGGGAAAAAGAAATCAAAAAATAAATTCCATGCTACCTCCAGACAAGTTCTACGAAAAAAGGAAATTGAAATGAAAACCTAACTGAACTCAAACATTACGGGACTTTGATCCTTGACCTCCATAAGATGTCTCAAGCACAACGTAAACCATCAAAAAATACAGTTCTACAATCCAGTTCTAATATAGCTTCTTCATCAGATAAACCATCCAAAAATACAATACTACTTAATCAAAATGCAATACTACTTAATCAATACTACTTCAAAAGGCTTGCTTGATAGCTTGGCCAAAATGCAATACTACTTAATCAATGTAGACTTAGGTTTAATAGTTGAAATAGTAAATACTTCTAAGTTGTTCTCTGGCTTATTCTATAAATTGTTTTTCTCTATTATTCTCTTTCTTTGTTTTCCTTCTTTCACTCACATTTCTTCTCCCTTTTCACTCTAAGGTGCTTCCATCTATCTTTCTTCCTTTGTTGCTCACGGTTAACAGTTTGCTTCCTTTATAAGTTACAATGATTAAGCTCATATCTAGATGATTATCATCCAAATTCAACCAGGATAAACTAATAATAAGAAATGGAGTTCATATAGAATGTTCACATGGCAAACCAAAATTTAATCTTATATTAACTTAAGCCAGATATCTCAAGTCAACAAGGAATCTGCATAGCAGTCACAAAAATGAAAATCAAAAGACAAAATATATGATACTAAGGTAAGTGAGCATTGGATATGAGTACGTGTCTTACACAAGTATACTCATTTTTTTCGAAGTTTTTCTATATATTTGGACGATGATACTACATATTTGTGTCTATATATGTGTCAAACACAGGCATAAAGAGTTGGTAACATAAGACAGTATTTATAAACTGACTAAAGCATCTACATTCTTTTCAACTTGCAACAATCCCTATCCTATTCATGTTGATTTCCATAACAACAAATATGCATTTATAAGGATAAAAGCTATCAAACCCAGGGTCAAAGAAATCATTACCTTCCAAGGCCATAATGTAGTTATAGTAGTCTCTACCATCGAGAAGAAAGCTGGAAGACCCAACAGAGTTGTCAAAACCAGACCTTGTTCCTTAAACACTTTAAGAATCATAGATGCCTTAGGCCAAGCATTCCTCAACAACAATATGCACTACCCAATAACTCCATAACCAGCATTAGCCACTCCATCTACAGTAAAAACTCTTTTGCATCCAAACACCAATACACCACAAACCATTGCCACCAAAATACCCCTTTTCACCAAAACCATTTTTTGATCATTCCCCACACCTTCATTCTCTTCCCTCAACGATCCCACATGACCAAAAATACCATTTTTGAGGAATCCAAAAGCTTTGAAAGTTGGGGGTTTGAACAGGTGGAGATAATAGGAGTTGGGTAGTGATTGGTTTTGGGTAAAAAATTTGATTGGTTCTTCAAATTTCGATTAAAAAACATGAAAGATGAGGAATTTGTTGAATAAATAAAAGTAGGTCGGCTGAAAATTGAGGATTCAAGTGCCATTTTTATCAATAAGAATAAATCAATAATTAAAAAAAAGATCGAAACTTGTTTAAGCAAAAAAAAAAAGAAGAAGGGATTTTCAGGTTTCAAAGGAAGAGTCGTTTTGTAATGGAAAGATTCTAGTTAGCTGCAAGTGGGATGGCAATATATTGAAGAGAGAAAAATTTGAATAAGAAGAGAAACTGCAAATTGGGTTCAGAGGAAATGGGATTAAAAAAAGGTTTAAATTGATAAATTGGGAATTTGTTGATATTATAGTGGAAGGAAGAAGCATGAAAAAGAAAGGAAAATATTTCAGACGCGAGAAAAAAAGGATAACGGCAAAGGTAAAATTGAAAGCTTTAGCTAATTTCTTACCCACCCATTCCCTGAATCCTCATTCTATGGGGAGACCACCGAATGCTAAACAGCATTTTTGCCCTGAATAAGCCTGTATGGAATAGGGCTGTAATAGCTTATTACACCCAACCAAACAATGGTTTAATAATAGGTCCACTGAATTGAGCTGTAATGCATAGGTATTACATCCAACCAAACATGCTGTTAGTTTCTAATGTCACAAAACTAAATAATCAAGCCTAGTTAAATTTCAAATTTATTCCAATAGTTTTCTTTACTTTTCAACTTGGTCCTAACATGCTCAAAACTCATACTTCAATTTCTCTTCAAAATCAAACTCAATTTCATCAAATACCCATTAATGACAATTTGATAAACATTTAAAAATTGACAATTCCAAGGCATGAGTAAGCTTAAACAAAGCTTAGATGATCATGAAAACATAAAAAAATTCAAAGAATGGACTTAGTACGTTAGGGATTTTGAACAAATTTGTAAAGAAAGAAAAGAGAAAATTCTTTCTTTTTCTTCCTATTTGGAGGACGCAAGCTTGAAAAAGATGAATACTCTCTCCACTACTTGTTATTTATACTAAGATTAATGTTTTAATTAACTTAATTAATCATGATTAGTTTACTAAATTAAGACATGTACGTGTTTATTAATTATAATTATGGAACTAAATGGATATCATCATCATTTTCCACTATCACACAAGAAACAATGGTTTAATAATATTTAGGTCATTTGGTTGATTACTAATTAGGTCCTCAAGTGTTTTCGAAATTAAAATTTAATAGTGATTGAACTTTTACAATTTAGTCCCTGAACTTTAATTAATGATTTTCTCGATTTAATTTCTCAATAATTTACTAATATATTTTCATACTAACTTTGTAAATCCTTCTATTCATATTTTCACTAACTCTGTTTATGGAATTGGGTTCCGAAATTTCATTTTCCAACACCAAAAAAGTCAGATCGTTACAGAATGGATTTAACCCATAGAAATTAAGGATATCCTATAAGGGTAACACATATAACAAAGTCATTGGATGAGAACTTAATAAGTAGATTCTGTAATGGTATATAAAAGGGAGAGCTCAATCATGGTACTTTAGTGGAATGACTCAATGACTAAATAATGTTGTAATTAATAGACGAAGAGTTAGAATTTAATTTTATTATTTGAACCCTAATTATATATGTCTAATCAATCACTCTGCTAGCTTAATATAACATTGATGGTTTACATTTGAATCAATGAGATGAGTAAATGTAAATGATGAACTAGAGAAATAGGTCGCATATATTACTATTCGCTGTGAATTTATTTTCTCACTATGAGTAAGAGATGACTTAGAGATTGAAGTAATATTTTCAAATTAGTATTTGATTGATTGTGACTAAATAATTGAATATCAAAGTGCAAATTAAATTAATTAGTCATTGCAATCTTGTTGAGCAAGGAAATTAAATTAATTTACTCATTGATTCTAACATGATAATGTGGTCATGACTTTAATGAAATTAGAATTTGGTTAAAAATAAATAAATTATAAAATTAATTAAATTTATTTTAATTAATTAATTTTTGATAGTAGAAAATGATTATTAGGTAGGTTAAATTATATGAGATAATTAAATATCTAAATAACACATATAATTATACCCAACATACAAATGAGTCTAAGAGACTTGATTAATACATGATGGGCAAAAAACCCTAGTCTCCATAGAGGAAGGTGTTGCCCCTTATTTAGTCCTAGTAAGAATGCATATTTTAAATTAAAATATTATTATTTTTTAGCTCCTTCTTGTTCAACTAATACTCTTGTGATTTTCTCAATAAATAAAGACAGTTGGCAAGGGAAAAAAAACAATATTTAGTGTCGGTACTCTATCAAAATTCAGTGACATTTATTCTTCCAAATATATTCTAATTTTGAGAGTTTTTTTTCTATTTCTAGACTATGAGAATTACTTATATTCCCACTAAGTATCAATAGAAACATCGGTTTGTGAATTAGAGCACACACTCTAAGCAAGTTAGGGTTTGAGAATAGAAAAGAATATCATGTTGGTCGAAAGTTGGGAAACATCTTATATTGCCTATTCCAAAGCACAGGTACAAATTTAATAAAGAATTTATTGCTATAAATAGCACCATATTTCGAGTTTTAGTTAAAAAAAACATAATTTTTTGTTGTGCAACAAATCTGTTTTATAAACTAAAGTTTTCCAACAGAAACACTAGGAAGCACATAAGTGTTCATCCTTCAAGCATACCAAAAAGCACCGAACTGCTAAGCACGAAGGCATCATGGACTACATGTGAATGCAAGGCCCAAAGACAAAAGAGAGTGCACAAAATAGGTGTAATGCTCAAAAGCATCAGAACTCCAACCATATTTAATCCATATCCAATCATATCCTATTTATTTCACTAAGTTTACTAGGACACATTATGTACATAAATATCTTAAATCAATTATGGCAAAAAAACATATTCATCATTCATACAGAAATGAATACAAAGCTTATAGAGTTCACATAGTTTCGAGTATATCAGACA
Organism: Gossypium arboreum; assembly: GCF_025698485.1. NCBI lineage: Eukaryota > Viridiplantae > Streptophyta > Magnoliopsida > Malvales > Malvaceae > Gossypium > Gossypium arboreum. The sequence goes on along the minus strand of NC_069075.1, from coordinate 17,724,665 downwards.
AACTTTTGTCTAATTTCACATATTGGCACAATGAATGCCTTCACAAATACGTTCAATTCCAATTTATCAATTTAGGTCTTATAGCCATGTTCATTGTTCAGATTATTATTTTCAAGCATCAAAGGTATTAAGTTTATTTGTTTGTTAACATTTTCATAGTGATTTCTAAGAACGGTTGTCATGACCTCACATATAATTGAACCTCCATTTTATAAGTTATACACCATTATCATGTACCAAAAATTCTCTTATTAAACAAGATAGCTTGTAAATACATGTTACTCGTCAATATTACCAACCCACACACACGTACTAATCAAATCACTTTTATATGCCATTCCATGGCAACCAAATTTTTCATATCACATTATTAGTTGGTTTGGCACATTATAACTAAGGCTCATTAGGCTTAAACCTTTCACAAGTCAATGTTTCAACCACCCTTGTCCATGGAGATTTCCATGCAATTATTACATAAACATTTTCAGATTCATTACAAAATTTAACTAATTTCCTAAACATATTAGTATAGGAAAGTAAAATCAAGCCTCACTTGAATCCATCCTTTTACTAGCTTGAAAATTCATTTCTCATCATTCCTCATTCACCTATCCACAAACACATAACCAAATATTATTCAAAGTTTTCTCGTAACAACCCATAACAAATATCAAGTTAAGGAAGATGGAAAACTTTATTACTAACCTTATTGAAGCTTTCTATCTCTAGCTTCAAGTTGATCTATAAAAAGAACCATAAAAAGACCTTGCTAAAATAATGGTTTTGAAGGTTATTCAAGCTTGATTATGAATTTCCTAGTTGATCTATGCAAGAACTCAATATGGGTGTTGATATTTTTTTAAGAGATTTAGAGAAAATAACAAAACAATGAAAAGGGAAAGCTTCCCCTCGGTGAAGGAGAGGGGGCGGCTGGTGGGTGGAGGAAGAGGATGACTTTTCACCCCTTTTTTTCCCATTTTAAAATACCAAAATAACCTAAAGTCAAAGTTGGTCAAAATTCATTTAAAATTTATGTGATCCACAATTCTTCTCACAAAAATAATCACATTAAATATCTTATCAAAATAATATTTTCAATATTAAATTCTTGAGAAATGAACAAATGCCCTTTTGTAGCAAAATAATCATTTTACGTCTCTTTGTACAACCTTTACAACAAATAGATACTTGTCAACTCAAATATCATAATTCATATTTAATCTTTAATATCAATCCATGGGTAAGGAAAATTACATATTTTCCTTTTCTCAATAAAATGGAAAATTTGTAATTTAATATCTATACTTTCAAATCTTTTCAATTTGGTTCCGGAAATGACTTTCATTACATCAATTCATATTCTAACTTATTCTCATGTCAATTAATCAATAATAACTTGAATTCCTCATTTTGGTTAAAATGTATACTTTAGTCATCAAACTTTTCAAAATTTGTAATTTAATTCTTTTGTCACTTTTCCCACATCTACAATACTTCTCATCAATTTTCATCGCTCATGTCAATTTCTCTCTTCTTCTTTTTTTAAACATTCTTTATTTGACTCAATTTCCAAATTTCTCAAAAATTCACCTTTTTTTTTTCTAGTCGCAAACATTACATGTCTTATAAAAAATTTGGAGGATTACAAAGTAAAAAAATTAATAATAGGATAAACTATAAAAATGGTTATCCAACTATGCCCACGTTACTGTTTCAATCATCCAACTTTAAAAATTTCTAATTTAGGCACTAATATTTAGTTCCTATTTTGGTTACTTGCTATTAAATTGATAACGGAAAGCCTTTTTCTAACTAGTGTAATAACACATTTAGTCCTCAATACTTATTTGTTCTATTCATTTGATCCTAGCTTAAAATAATTCAATAAATTTAACCCTTCACGTTTACAAATTCTATCAATTTAAACCTCAAACTTCCTAATCAAAGCTTTTAGCTTTTAAAAAAGAGGCATCCCACATCTATTAATTGCTTTATTTATGGTTGAAATTATCCAATTTAGTACATAACCCTTTTTGTTAAATTTTTAAGAAGTTGATGCTAGAAATTAACTAAACACCATTAAAAATAATAGAAAATATAATTTTAAAAATATAATATATAATAAAATTATATAAATAGTTTAATATTTGTAAAAATAATTTTTCATTCTTACTAGCATAATTTTAGCTTTTAATTAATTTGGTAAATGATTAGAAACTAAATCAGATTATTGGTGATACATATAGCTTATTATGGATTTAGAAAATAAAAAATAATTAAAATAAATAGAACACATAATAATATCTTAATCAAAATCATTATCAATGTAACAAAAGGAAATTCTATTAATTCTTTCACATTTTTATCTTATGAAAAATTAAATGTTATAATTTTTGCTTATATAATTATCGATTGAACAATTGAACTTTTCAAAACTATATTTTTAACTCTAGATTTAATTTCCAATTTCAAGAACTAATTTCGAGGACTATTTCTATGCACCTTGAAGGAAATATCATACTATTAACAATAAGAGTAAATCTAAAGTATTTTTTAAGGTTTTCTTATTTTCTTTAGCTAAATTTTTATCAATTAAAGGGTTATAAAATATTATATTTAGAAGAAAACCAATGAGAAAAAAGAAAAGAAATAAGGTGTCAAGATAAACTCATTGGTATAAGGAATTGGCTCAAAAAACTTTGATTAGGAAGTTTGATGATCAAATTGATAGAATTTGCAAACGTGAAAGGTTAAGTTATTGAATTATTTAGAGTTAGGATCAAATTGATAAAATAAGTAAGTATGGAGGATCAAATGTGTTATTATACCGGTTAGAAAAAGACATTTGTAGGGTGACCAAAACAAAAACGAATTCAAATGCCAATGCCTAAATAAAAAATAAAAAATTGTAGGGTGACCAAAGCAAGAACACAGGAATAATTGGGTGATCATTTGTATAATTTACTGTTAATAATAAATAACACAATTTAGTTAAAATTAGTATAATTAATTTATAATAAACACTATATAATTTAAATAGATATTTAGTAGGTCAAAATATATGAGAAATTCTCTCTTAGTCAATAATTTTTCAAGTTATATAAATAAGTAGTAAAATATCATTATTTTAAAAATAAATATATGTATTAAATTAAAATATTGCTATTATTTTATAAAAATATGACCAACTTTATTTACAAAAATGGGCCACTTTTTTTATTATTTACTGGAATGGACTGAAAACACTAAAACGCATTCATGTAGGAGCGTTTTAGGGAGAAATTCCAACAAAACGTGTCCTTAAGGGAGCGATTTTTCCATGTTATCACAAAACGCGCTGATGTGGACGCGCTTTGCTGACATGGCAAAATCGCTCCCTTAAGGACTCGTTTTAGCCCGTATTTTTTACCCCCAACAGTTATTTAAAATTTTGACCGTTGAGGGGTCCAACGGTAAAAAAAAATATAAAAACCCTCCAATTTTTTTCACACAAATATTTCTTCCAAAATTCTCAAAAAACCTCTTAAATTTTTCCCTAAATTTCTCAAAGTACTCTTTAATTAATTATTTCCTTTAATTTTTCTCTAAATTAGTATTTTTTATAATTTAAGAAATATTTGATCGTCTTAGCAATGGCTGGGGAATTAATTCGTCTCGATCATAAACACATCTCCGTCAAACAAATAAAAATGGTAAGGGTTAATTTCAAATTTGAATATTATTTAATATTTTTTTCATTTATGTAATTTTAATTAATTTTTATTTTATAATTTTTTATAATAGTCTGTAGATCGGGTGTTACAATGTTATATTCATAATATGTCTGGTCCTTCATCACCGTTGATAGAAAATTACTTGAGGGAAACGGGTTTTTGGCACGTGGCCAACATGGGTGGGGGGTGCAAGTTAGACTCGAAACTCATCAGCACATTCTTAAAGAGGAGGAGGATTTGTAGTTACAATTGGGATTGCCGATAGATGGGTCCGTACTCACCAAGTCCGTTCAATCTGCTGATTGAAGGGCCATATGCTACGATCTTTTAGGTGCGATTCCAAATAATATTTATGGAGGTCGAATCGAGATGAGCTGGTTACGAGACACATTCTCGGAGCCGGGGAATGATTCGACTGAAGTAGAAAGAATACGATATGCTTTGGCATACATCCTTGAGATCATTAAAGGTTATCTGATGCGGACTTGTTACGGAAACTCGTACATCTGAGGTGGCTGCTGAAATTCGTTGATTTTAGAGTAGCTGGTTAACTTAGTTGGGGCTTTACCATGTTGGCAACATTGTACAAGGAGACGTACGAGGCGATGAAACCAAATAAAGCCAAAATCGGAGGTTGCTTATCACTACTACAATCATTGGCTCAGTTTCGCTTTCCATTTTTACGTCTTTGAGTGAACCACCCATATACATTCTCACTCATAACGAGGTAAAATTTATATTAGATTTTACAATTATTACATAGATTTAAAATATAATTTTATGCTAAAAATTTATTTAATTAAGTGGAACCATTTGACGAGTTATGTTGGAATACCTACCGCTCTTGAAGATATACGGCTTCTATTAGACCAACGGTTGGAAGCGCATGTAAGTATTAAATAAAATATATATGTAAGTATTAAATAAAATATATATATACATAACATATTCATTTCATATTTAGTATTTAGTATTATGTATATAACTAATATTTTTATCACGTTCATATAGTTTCAATGGACACCATACGAGAATCCGACAATTCGAGCAGTAATTCCAGATGAATTCTGTCAAAATTCGAACATTTGGCATGTTAATGTCCCATTGGTCAACTATGCTAGAGATGCACCAGACCGATAGAGTGTTGCAACAATTTGGATTCTGACAACTGATTCCCGTGACACTTGAGGTGCTCGATGATGAGCACAAAATCGACTTACAGCAATCGAATACGCATTGGCCGATATTCTTCTCAGAATATATCAAAATTTGGGAAAATCAGTATGATCATATGCCTACTTGCGAACCGATCATCGTTCCAGAGTTAGCATGCGTACCAGATTACATGCCATGGTTTAGGATCCATGGCAAGTCATATTTGCTCTCAGAAGAGCAGAGGCGTCGATAAATCTGTGTTGAAAGGAAATGACGGAGCCCTTTAAATCCAACGAGAATGGATGACGGCACGGGCCCATCAACAGTGCCTATACAATCACTGGGCCCAATGCCTCAAGTGACGACACCCACACTACAACCCCTTCAAATTATGCAGGTGCTTATCCTAGCCTTTATATGTATCCTAACCCTTATATGTTTCTTTTTCCCAGTCTTATGCTAGGTTAGAATGCATGGCCCATTGCATTTCCTTTCCCGATAACTCAAAGTCAACCGACGCAAGAGGGATCATATGACGCACCGTCAGGAAGCTCACCTCATTCCAATCCCTATCGCCTTATGGAATTCAAACACCTCCACTGTGGGTTATGCAAACACCTCCGCATTTTTTTATTTTATCAAGGTAGGTCATCCTCCCAACACCCACAACCAGAACAACCACAAACCCCACTGAAAGCTGAACTAAGAAGGAATCTAGTGCGTAACTATCGACCATCCCCATGTGGAACTGATTCCGACCAGCACATACATTGATTTTTTTAATATATTTGTATAAACTATTTTTATATTATTTCATTTAATAAAATAAAAGTTGTTTTGAATATTTTAATAGTAAATTATTTTTATATTTTGTCTTATTTAATAAAATAAAAATTCTTTTGAATAAGGTAATAGAATTAATGCAACATAGTTTCATTTAAGCAATTATCAACTATTTCGATTTGGATATATTTGAATTGTATAACCTGGGTTCCTACACCATCCGCACAATTTTTGTTGGTTCATTCTTTCTCGGATATCATATTATCACATATTTGACTCGAGCAATGTCGACTTTTTGGTTTGCGACATAATTCTCTATTCGGTAACAACTTAAATAGAGCAAGTGATACAAATGGCCACTTACGTTCTTCTGGGACCAGTGGGAATACGTGTCTCTACACATTGTAAATGTATTCTATTTTGTACACTTCGTTGCCATAGCTTATTGGATCAAAACGAAGATTCTGACAAGCTGCAATTCCATGAGTGTATGGATAACAAAACGCGTCAAACGTCCTACAGTCGCAAGTCCTATTTCTCAAGTGTACACGTATGCTTGTGTCCACTGATCGAAAGGTATGTTACAGAGGTACTCTGCGTCTTGATCGTTAACTAACCGCAAAATCACCAACATCTCATGAAAATAGTCCTTATTGATCTCGTACCCTGTCAATATAAGTTGATAGCGAAAATTACATACCACTTTTCTAATCAATATAAATTGAATATTACAAACGAAATTATATTAATAAAGATTAAATACCCATGTTGATCACTTGTCGTTGTTCAGCGATAAACTAATATTGCCCGTAGTAGTTGGACACAACGTACCTTAGATAATAACGATGGTGTGTGTGATCCCATAGGTTTCCTTGCCGCTCAATTACAGCTAGTATTTCAATACCCCGATTTGATATAACACAGATATCAGGTTGGGGGCAGACATGCCTCTTTAACCTAGAAAGAAAGAAATCTCAGTCATCACCTGACTCCCTCAGTGTTATTGCAAATGCAATTGGAAGGATTCTCCCACCGCCATCCTGTGCCATAGTTAGTAATAGTCGATAGGTATATCTACCATACATAAAGGTACCTTCAATTTGTACCAATGGCTTGCAGTACACAAATGCATCTCGGCATTGCTTAAAGCTTCAGAACAGATGCTTGAACACTTGGCATCCACGGAGCAAGCAGTTGTTGTAATATACTAGGGCTATTTCAAGTTCTGTTATGCAACCTAGGACGTACCTCTCCAGCACCTGACACCACTATCACACCTCATTATATAAAGCATCCCACCCACTATACATCTTTTCCAATGCCTTCTACTTAGCTATCTAGCCTTACGGTAAAAGGGCGTATACCTTAATTGGCTACGAATATTGGCAATTAAGGCCGATACAGAAGCCTTGGGATCTGCTTTCACTATCGGTAGTATTAAGCTAGCCATCATATCTGAATCCATCTTGGGATGATCTTGTGAAACACTTGTCAACGAAGTATATTAAATAATACAACATTAAGTAATAACAATATTATTCAAAAACCCTAAACACCCAGTGATATTGTATCGGCAACACAGGTATGTGGACCTTTGTACTTTTTCTATCTCCTACAAGCCTGTCTTTTTCCTAACCGAAGCCGTAATTTTTCATGAACATGTACCATCTTATACTGCACACTTGGCCTCAAAATTCTCAGATTTGGATTTAACCGCATGGTAGTTAATGCCGTTTATAATGCTATATTGTTTCAATGCACCAAGAAAACTATTCTTACTGGAAAACTCCATATCAACTTCTAATTCACCCTAATCCAACGACAAATTTGTACGATCATGCCTTCTGTGTGGTAGATCTGGAAACTCCAACGTATCATCTGTCAATAGATCGACATTATGCCTGTGGGCTGGAGGCGAATAAGCCCTAAATTGTAGATCTTCTTCTTCATCATCTAAACCCCATTCACTGTCTTCAGGTTCAGTTGGAACAGACTTCGGTTCAAAAAATAATACAAACTTCTGCACTATCACGGCCGGGCTCTCGAGGTGGATCCACATCGGACTCATCATTCAACCTACCATCATCTACAACGTACTAGGTCCCCTCGCCGGTGGATGTCGTAGGGAGTACATCATCCCTTCTTGTGGACGTTTTGTAATGTCCCCAATCAGGTGTGGATTGCTAACTACTAGAAGTTGATGTCATTCCCCAGTATATATTTCCAGCATCGAACATCGACCCACTGAGGTGCATGTCCCATCCACTAACTAAGTGTCGTGCAGGAGTTATGTATTTCATACTGCCACCAAACACCGGTGCTTCCGTGTTCTACCTCCCACTGACTGAGTGTCGGGTAGGGGTCGTGTATTCCTCTCAAATAGTAGTAGATGTTGAAGTCGCAAATACTTCATTTGGCGATGAAAATTATATATATAACTCAAGATAGGGTGATCCATTAGCGAGATGAGTCTGTACCATCGCCTCCAAGCTACGACCCTTTTTGATATCAAATAAGTCATATATGTCACGGGATCAACCGAAGCACAAAATTGATACTTAATAGATGAAACTCTCATTGGCATCATTCTAAAGATTTTGTGCTTAAGTCTTTTACGAAGTTCTGTCAAATCTATGTTCTAGTTAAAAACCAGTCGCATTGTGTTCTCCGATAAAAAAATAACGTCGTTCTCGGTGTCACAGACCTCACCATCATAGTAAATAACAACACTAATACGTTCACTCATCTTCAATTTCTATTTTCCTTAGCCTCTCTAATTTTTCTTGTTGTAACTTCTGCAACATGAGAATGAAATTTGGCTCATTTATAGCCTAAAGCCAATCAGGAACTACTGTAGAAAAAGAGCGTCGACGTGGGAGCTTTTTTCAGTAATTTTGCTGACAGTGCATCCTACTTGAAGCATTTTTTACACTATTTTTCAGAACCTTCTTCTCAAATTATTTTTTCAGGAACTAATGTAGAAAAAAAACGTCCACATGGGAGCTTTTTTAATAAATTTTGCTGACAGTGCATCCTGCTTGAAGCGTTTTTGACATTATTTTTCAGAACCGTCTTCTCAAAATTATTTTTTCAGGAACTACTGTAAAAAAAGAGCGTCCACGTGGGAGCTTTTTTTAGTAATTTTGTTGACAGTACATCCTGCTTGAAGCATCTTTTACACTATTTTTCAAAACCGTCTTCTCAAAATTATTTTTTTAGGAACTACTCTAGAAAAAGAGCGTCCACGTGGGAGCTTTTTTCAGTAATTTTGCTGACACTGCATCCTGCTTGAAGCGTTTTTGATACTATTTTTTCAGAACTGTCTTCTCAAAATTAATTTTTCTGAAACTATTGTAACAAAAAAAAACAAAATCCTTCTTGTCAATATATTTTTTCTAAACCCTAAACCTAAATCTTTTTACAAAAACCCTAAAAGCTAAACACAAAAATTATTTTAAAAAAACTAAACCCTAATTTAATTAATTTTCTTAAAAACTCTAAATCCTAATTTAATTTATTTATTTAAAACCCTAAAACCTAATTTAATTAATTTTTAAAAAATTCTAAACCTTAATTTATTTTTTAAAATTCTTAAACCCTAAATAAAAACCCTAAATTATTTTAACAAAACACTAACACTACAACCCTAAAACCCTAAACCCAAAAACCCTAGGCGCTAAACATGCAAATAGCCCTAACCCTAGAAAAACACGGGCTAAAATGCGTCATTGAAGGAGCAATTTTGCCATGTCAGCAAAGCGCATCCATGTCAACGCATTTTGTGCTGACATGACAAAACCGCTCCCTCAAGGATGCGTTTTATTGGAAATTTTCCCTAAAATGCTCCTATGTGGACACGTTTTGGTGTTTTCGGCCCATTCAGATAAATAATGAAAAAAGTGGCTCATTTCCATAAATAAAGTTGAAAATGAGCCTTTATTGATAAAATAGTCTAAAAATATTCATAAATTTAACATCATATACAAGTATATTTGAAAAGCTAAAATAATTGAATCTAGATGTAATTTTTGTAATTAATTAAATACGTAATTACTTTAATTTTCATCTTCTTTCTAACAATTAAAAAACGTAATTAAAGTATTCCAATTATACTATATTCAATAAAATACAGTAATTACCATAATTACCCCATACACCATATATATATATATATATATATATATATATATATATAAAAGCAACTACGATCAAATTTCAAAATCGGCCTCAATTAGCCGGTGCCTTTTTATGCAGGAAGAAAATAGCTTATCTGTGAGTCGAGCTATACGGTATAATGATGAACTGAGATGAGAACAACACTTAGCAGCGTATATTCTATCATGTGATTCGAGGGATTAATGCATAATTTGCTGCGTATGTTTTGGGGGGACTCCATTCTTATCTACTTTTCCGGGTTTTGGAGGGAAATGCTAGACCAGACTGACTAGCACTATAGCGTCCAATTTATGGCCAGAGATGAGTTCACCACTAGTTACCCTTATCAAAATCCCAACATCTGCAATCATTTCTCTTATTTCCAAATTATAACATCTTTTCTATCAAAAAACAAAAAGGAAAAATGAAAGGAAAAATATAGAAACCCAGTGTAGTACTTTTTAACTTTGTAATTATTAAAAACCATGCCCATTGGTTAAACTACTAATATTTAATAATTTTGGTAATTTGATGGCCAAGCAGGGTACGCTAGCACCAAATAAGGAAAAGGGGTGTTGCACATTTTATCAATCAGTAGGATCGAGAGTAATCGTCCCATTGAAAGGAAAAAAGGCAAAGCTATTCATAGTACACCAACAACGAACCAGTGGTTTTAGGTAAGATACAAAGAAAAAGGAAAGTGGAGACAGACCTTACCATTGTAATTTCTATAATGCCAGCTCAAATTAGCATTAAGAAAAAAGCTTATGGCTCTTCAGCACGTCCTGGCTCGCAAAGTTGGTTCATTGGTTCGCCTCGTCCCGGACAGTTACTCAATTTCACAGCTAAGCCAAAATCTTCTATGTTTTCAGTGCATGAATCTCAATACCCAGTAGCACACGACTTGACCTTGGAGAGCACTAGGACGACACAGAACAGCTATGAAACCAAATCAATCAAACGACTCCAACTAAAATAATAACAATGTTGCAAGCATGTAATGTTTCGACATCAATTGGTCACCGACATGAACTTAACATAGTAGAAACATCAGTCAAGATCCAACTGACCCTCCTCCCAAGGAACCAAACCCCCTATACATAATTTCTAGTACAGAGCAAACCTTTGGAGCATTTAAAAGGATTCCCTAAAGTAGACTGTTATAACCACTCACTACAATTTTTTTTCCATGTTGTGACACCTATATCAAAGTTGAAGCAGTGGCAACGCCATTACAATACCAAAGATGGAAACAAGCAACAACATCATCCACGTCGGGAAAGACTGTTTCTGGTTTCTTCGTGTATTCCTGAGGGTATCTACTTTTTTAACATCTTTCCCTGAAGAGTTAACAACTTTTTCAGTCTCGGGTTTAGAATTTTCTCCTTGAGGTGATTCTGGTGATAAATGCTCTGACACAAGCTGCTGCTGCTTGTTGTGCTTATCCACATACTCCGGAAACAGTTTTCTGAATGTGGGGCTGCCAAAACAGACCTAAGATGTAATTCTCAATATGGAAAGCAATGTGCACAAACAGTTTAGAAAACAAAACCAAGGCAAAATTTTCCTGATAGTAACTGCGCAGACACCGTTCAAAAAATAAATTGAAAATAAAAAGGGAGGTACAATGGAAAATGTGCAAAGATTTAGACTGAAGCAAACTACTCAAAGCAACTTATTACTGTTAACATCATGTACAACCGTGTAAAGTTTATTTTTTTGCAAATAACAATAATAATCCAGCTGACAGAAATACATTTAGCTTCCGAAAGACTGCCAAAGCATATTCACAGCGGCAGACAATGGATGAAACTAAATTGGAGACCCTTATATCATAAATAAATAAATAAACAGAAAAAATGAAAAAAAACCAATGCAGGTGAATCAGTAGACTCACTTTTTACAATTAAATGCAAGGGATGCCTTTGCCAAGCGTAGCTTTTCAGAAACAGTAGTGTTCACACTGCCAGTGGTAGGACTATTATCCATCTGCACAAGAAATAAAGCAGCTCAGCATAAGGACATCCCCAATGTAAGCAAGAAGTATCCACAACCTAACTGCAATCTAAATTATTTAAATGACAAGAAAGACACCAAGTCTCACCATGAAAGAGAGAAGCCCGGTAAGTATGCTGCAATATTAAAGAAAAAGATTTTTAGCAACAAGAGCTAAAGATGCAAATACAAGCTATAGCAACTGTAACACAGTCAACAGCACCCTGTGACAGTTACATGTTTGAACATATGATGCAACAACAAAAGGAACTGGCAATTAGAATGTAATCTTCATACCTAGATACAGACCACATAGGGTTCCAACTTTCTGGATGAACTGAAAAAGAACATGACCAAGATTAAAATGAAAGCAGCTGTTAGAGATGCAGATAAAACAGGAATCTAATTCATTAAAAAATATTACAATCACTCATGGACAAGCATATTTTCTTCTGTGTCATAAACCGTCCATTGGGGGTGATCATCCTACATAGAAGAAAAATGCAGTTCAAGGTTTCAAAGAGCTTTGTGTTTTCTATCATAAATTTTAAAAGGGTTAAAACAGTAAGAAAGTGCATACGTGATTCCAGGAGGTTTGTAGGGATACTCTGGAGGGAACTTGATCTTTCCATAATAATACCCACCTTAGCAAACCAAATTGAATGAATAAATAAATGTCAGTTAGCTTCTTCCAGAGTGCACAATGATCCAGAGAAAATCAACCACAAACATCATGGAGTAAACTAGCTAACCTGCAAAAGGCGTTCCTTCACTCCCTTCCAGCACATAATCTGAATGAGCGAAGCAGAAAAATTAAATCAATGTCCATAAAAACCACTGCATCAGTAATATAACTTAGACAAGAAAATCATAGCAATTCAATCAAATACTTAACCCAGTGCTGGAACCTCATTCAATGAAAAAAGACTAGGGTACTTGGATAACAGGTCAAACAGAAGTAATATCCGGGAAACAAGTCAATTTTATAATGCAACTGCACGAGTTGAGGAACAATATGCCATTCCTGAGTGATACAATATCCATACTTATTACTTGCAACAGTGAAGAAATCAACTAACCAAATTGAGGATAGACGACAACTTCCTTCAGAACAATATCTTGGAAGGTATAATTGGATAAAGATTACGAGACAATAGAGATTGAACTTAGTTTTTGTACAATTATACCCGAAGTCTGCTACAGGTTCCATTTCCACATTCAATCACAAATTTACAGTCCACAACTTAGCTAGCATGAAGCATATTGCAAACCAACTACCATCCCCACACATAATTAACCAACAGTCAAGCCATGAATCATTTCTCAACAGCATTGCGCAACAGGAAAACACATTTTCCCGCTTTTACATAAGATGTTTTCATGTGATTGTTACAGAGTCTTATCCAAAGAAAGAAGATGAAAAAAAAGATTTAATAAACTTACGCCACTCAAGAATGTCATTTGGGGATGGACGAGCAACAACATGAGAAACTGGTTCCTACAAGGTCATAGAATAACTGTTAAAAATTATCAAAAAATAGTATTAAGCTATAATAATACCAACAACTTCTTATTCTAGCATCAATTTTCTAATATTTTCAATTTATTAGTGAAATGAGTGAAAAGATATCCAAAAAATTATTTGTCAATGGTTATGTAAGTTTAACAGAATGCTGAATTGTAGACTGATAAACTACTAAAACAGACAATAATTCCCAATCTGTCCACTCTTGATGCAAGTCATACACACGGTACCATAGGCATAAAATTTTCCTTGAATCAAAAGAAGAGTTATAAACCACACAGATACATAAATACTAAAAAATTACATTGAAATGACAGGATAACTAGATAATATTAATGAATAAAGAACAGCTAAGCATATCCATCACCAACTCATATAAAAAGCATGAGTAACAATAAAAGGAACTGGATGAAATGAAAGGATAAAACCATACCTTACAAAGTGCTCTATATTCTTTCTGAAGGCGCTTAACACACGATTTCTCCGCCATTCCTCTGAAACCTAAAAGTGGTCTGGGCCACAAGAAAATAAAACCCCACCCCCTGTTTCGTTTCTTCAACTTTCAAATTATAATTATTCACTGACCCAAGAAAAAAATAGAAAGAGTAAAATAAGAACAAACAGTTAAATGGAAGACAGCAATACGATAAATTCCACAAACATTTGCCTAAAATCCTCTACCTAAAGATCCATATAAGCAGGCAAATTAGCTAATTTATCGACTAATCAAAGGCCTAAAAACTCCAACAATAAATTTACGTACTCGTAACCAAGAATCATGAGAATAACTCAACAAAAGTAACATCCTTTTTTCTTAGATTACTTTAGTTAACAGCTAGTTTAATAATAAAACAAAGATTACCTTAAGGAGTTGCCAAAATCATTGCAAAACAATTAACAAATAAATTGCTAAATCTGTTTTAGACTGATATAGATTGAATTATAAAATTTGATGATCAATTAATTAAATTTAAACTCAACGTCTTATCAAGGAATCACCCTTTTAAAAAAAAATGAAAATGGAGATCGGACTTTTATTACTGAAATTCAAAGACGATAAGTTCAAAAATATCCCAAAATCGAGGGGGGGAAAAAACTAAAGAGAAAATTGAATTTGAAAAAGAGAGAGAAATTACCTGGGGATCGAGGCAGATAAAAGAAGCTGAAACTATAACTAAAAGAAAGACGAAAGAGAGGAAAGGAAAGATCTAACGGAGAGCGAAAGCGAGAGAGGAGGATTCTTTTGACGCTGGGGATTTGTTTGTTACGCTTTATGTGATAGTACTGTAGCGTACTACTAATGGTGCCGCTGCTCCTTCCTTTCCTTTCCTTTCTCCAGTTATCGTCTCTCCTTCGAGATCGACTTGCCGGAGGATTTTGCTTTTGCTGCTTCCCTGAAATGACATTATCAGCCTTCTTCAAATCATTTCATTTTCTAGTATGTGGAAATAATTAATGGTTAATTTGGTAATATCAGATGCTTGTTTACTTTTTGAATAACATTTGTTTTAGCACGGATTGGAAATGCAGTTTGACAACTGTATTTTATATTGCCAAAAAAGAAAAAAGAAAAACTAAATTCAGAATTTTCAAAAAAATAAAAAAATAAAACCAAAACAGAAGTACTTAAAAAAACCTTAATTGAAAATTACAATTAATTGAGTCAAAATTAGACATGAATTCAGCAATTGAAATATAATTTTCGTTGTGACAGGTGATATGTGAAAATTGCTGATTTGACGTAGAAAAATGTTAATACATGAGTTTAGTTTTAATTATTTTTATAGAATTTAATTGATTTTTAATTATTTAAGCTTAAAAATTGTAAAATACTATAATAAATGTAGAAATTTATAAAACCTACAAGAAAATAAAAGGTAAATGATATCTTCTCATCGACATTACATGATAAATACAAAAATAACGTAATCACGAGTTATTTGTCTAGAACGAATGATTTAATTACTTTATGTTATGATTAACTTTTTCATGAAGAAAAATATAATGTTTATCATGAGATAAAATAGATTATATTGGGAGAATGAATTTTATCCCAAAAAGATCAATGATGTCATATGTAGTTAACACATATATGATAATGTCATTGGACAAGCAGTTGATAAGTAGCTTTCGTAATGGTATATAATATGGAGAGCTCGATCATAATATTTTAGTGGAATGACTCTATGACTAAATAATGTTATAATCAATAGAAAATGGCTCGAAACTTAATTACAAATTATTTGTACTCTAATTATATATATATGTTTAATTAATCCCTCTACTAGTTCGATATAACCTTGATGGTTTGCATTTGGATCGATGAGATGAACTGTAACACCCTTCACCATCCCATCAAATAGTATGAATGGGAGTTGCTATCGAAAACTTTCTTACCTTGTTTGAAAATTTTCTTTTAATAAAACAACATTAGGAATGTTATAAAAAAGCCAATTTTACCAATAAAGGCCCATTTCCAACTCTATTTATAGAAAAAGGACCACTTTTTTCATTATTTATCGGAATGAGCCGAAAACACTAAAACTCGTCCACGTAAGAGCGTTTTAGGGGGAAATTCCAACAAAATGGTGTCCTTGAGGGAGCGATTTTACCATGTCAACACGACACGTTTTGCTGACATGGCAAAATCACTCTCTCAGAGACGCGTTTTAGTCTGTGTTTTTCTAGGGTTAGGGCTATTTGCATGTTTAGTGCCTAGGGTTTGTCGGTTTAAGGTTTTAAGGTTGTAGTGTTAGTGTTTTATTAAAATAATTTAGGGTTTTATTTATTTAAGGTTTAAGAATTTTATAAAAAAATTAGGGTTTATATTTTTTAAAATTAATTAAATTAGGTTTTAGGGGTTTTAAATAAATTAATTAAATTAGGGTTTAGTTTTTTTAAAAATAATTTTTGTGTTTAGCTTTTAGGGTTTTTGTAAAAAGGTTTATGTTAAGGGTTTAGAAAAAATTATATTGACAAGAAAGGTTTTGTTTTTTTTTCTACAGTAGTTTCAGAAAAATTAATTTTGAGAAGACGGTTTTGAAAAGATAATGTCAAAAACACTTCAAGCAGGATGCACTGTTAGTAAAATTATTGAAAAAAGCTCCCACATGAATGCTCTTTTTCTACAGTAGTTCTTGAAAAAATAATTTTGAGAAAGACTGTTATAAAAAAAATAGTGTAAAAAACACTTCAAGCAGGATGCACTGTCAGTAAAATTATTGAAAAATTCTCCCACGTGGACGCTCTTTTTCTACAGTGGTTCCTGAAAAATAATTTTGAGAAGACGATTTTGAAAAAATAGTGTAAAAACGCTTCAAGCAGGATGCACTATCAAAAAATTAATGAAAAAAACTCTCATGTGGACGCTTTTTTTCTACGGTAGGTCTTGTTTGGCCTTAGGCTATAAATGAACCAAATTTTATTCTCATATTGCATAAGTTACAACTGAAAAATTAGAGAAGCTAAGCAGAATAGAAATTGAAAATGAGTGAACGTATTAGTGCTGTTATTTACTATGATGGTGAGGTCCATGACACCTAGAACAACATTGTTTTTTTATCGGAGAACACAATACGACTGGTTTTTAACGAGAACATACAGAACTTTGTAAAAGGCTTAAGTGCAAAATCTTCGGAACAACTACAATGAGAGTTTTGTCTATTAAGTATCGATTTTGTGCTTTGGTTGATCCCATGACATATGACTCATTTGATATTAAAGGTGGTCGTAGCTTAAAGGCAATAGTGCAGATTCATCTCGCTAGTGGATCACCCTATCTTGAGTTATATGTACAATTGTCATTACCAAATGAAGCATTTGCGACTTCAACATCTATTGCTGTTCGAGAGGAACACACGACCTCTACCCGACACTCCGTTAGTAGGAGGCAAAACACGGAAGCTCCCATGTTTGGTGGTAGTATGGAATATACAACTCCTGCACGACAATCGGTTAGTGGATGAGATATGCATCTCGGTGTGTCGATGTTCGATGTTGGAAATACGTACTGGGGAATGACATCAACTTCTAGTGGTTGGCAATCCACATTGATTCGAGACGTTACGAAACTTCCACAAGAAGGGATGATGTACTCTCTACGATGTCCACCGGTGAGGGGACCTTGTACGTTGCAGATCATGGAGGGTTGGATGATGAGTCAAATGTGGATCCACCTCGAGAACCTGGCCTCGATAGTGTAGAAGTTGTATTATTTTCTGAACCAAGGCTTATTCCAACTGAACCTAAAGACGGCGAAGGGGGTTCAGATGAAGAAAAAGAAGATCTGCGATTCAGGGAGTACTCGTCTCTAGCCCACATGCATAATGTCAATCTATCGACAGATGATGCGTTAGAGTTTCCAGATCTACCATACAAAAGGTGTGATCGTACAAGTTCGTCATTGGATTCGGGTGAATTGGAAGTTGGTAAGGAGTTTTCCAGTAATGATAGTTTTATTGGTGTATGGAAACAACATAGCATCATGAATGAAGTTAACTACCATGTGGATAAATCCAAATCCGAGAAGTTCGAGGCCAAGTGTGCAGTGCAAGACAGTACATGTTTATGGAAAATCATGGCTTCGATTAGGAAAAAGACATGCTTATGAGAGATAAAAAAAGTACAAAGGTCCACATACCTGTGTTACCAGTACAGTATCACTGGGTGTTTAGGGTTTTTACATAGTACTATTATTACTTAATGTTGCATTATTTAACGTACTTCATTGACAAGTGTTTCACAAGATCATCCTAAGATGGATTCAGATATGATATCTAGCTTAATACGACAAATAGTGAAGGCAGATCCCAGAACTTCTATGTCGGTCTTAATTGCCAATATTCGTAGCCAATTGAGGTACACGCTCTCTTATCGCAAGGCTTGGATAGGTAAGCAAAAGGCGTTGAAAAATATGCATAGTGGGTGGGACACTTCATATAATGAGGTGTGGCAGTAGTGTCTGGTGCTAAAGAGGTACATCCTAAGTGGCATAACAGGCCTTGAAACTAGCCCTGCATACTACAATGATCGCTTGCTTCGTGGATGCCAAGTGTTCAAGCGTTTGTTCTGGAGCTTTAAGCAATGTCAGGACGCATTTGTGTATTGCAAGCCATTGGTACAAATTGACGGTACCTCTATGTATGGTAGATATACCCATTGGCTATTGCTAGTTGTGGCATAGGATGGCGGTGGGTGAATCCTTTCAATTGTGTTTGCAATAACACCGAGGAGTCAAGTGATGACTGAAATTTTTTCCTTTCTAGGTTAAGGAGGCATGTCTGCCTATAACTTGATATTTGCATTATATCAGATCGGGGCACTAAAATACTAGCCTTAATTGAGTGACAGGGAAGCTTATGGGATCACACACATTATCGGTATTGTCCAAGGAACATTGCGTCCAACTACTACGGGCAATATCGGTCTACCACTGAACAACGACAAGTGACGAACATGAGTATTTAATCTCTATTAATATAATTTCGTTTGTAATATTCAATTTATTCTAAATAGAAGAGTGGTACGTAATTTTCGCTATCAACTAATATTGGTAGGGTACGAGATCAATAAGGACCATTTTCATGAGATGTTGGCGATTTTATGGTCAGTTAACAATCAAGGCGCAGACTACCTCTGTAACATACCTTTCGATCAGTGGATAGAAGCATACGACGGTGGCCTACAATATGGTCATATGACCTCAAACCTGGCTAAATGCATAAATTTTGTTCTGAAAGGAATGCATCATTTGCTGATAACCTCGATTGTACGAGAGACATATTTTCATTTGGCGGTACTATTTCCAAAGTGAGTAGCAAGTTATAAAGGCCAAATGCAGGAAGGCCATATATGGTGCTGAAAGGTATTGCAAGAAATTAACAAGGCGAAGGCACAGGCCAACACCATACAGACAGTGTGTCACGATCGAGACAACCTATGGTTTTGTGTGACGGACTACGATAGACCGAACCTATAACACCCCACGCCTGTATCCGACGCCGGGACAGGGTTCGAGGTGCTACCGAAATTACACACTAATAAACAAATAAAACTGAGTCATATATCTATATTTCAATTTAAAATTTCTCAAATTTCATCTTTAAGTCCCTAATATGGACCTACGAGGCCCAAAATATGCTTAAAAGTGATTTGGGACTAAACTGGGTACTTTGGAAACTTTTTCTTGAAAAAAGGGCACACACCCGTGTGGCTCCCATGGCCGTGGGGCCAGCACGTGGGTAGATTTGTGTTGCTCACAGGACCATGGGACTAGCCTGTGGGTGATTCTGACTTTGCCACACGGCCTGGGCACACGCCCATGTGACTTGGCTGTGACAGCCCAAAATAGACCCTAGCCGGAATGTGGTTTCGGGACCACAAAACCGAGGCATAACAATAATTTAAAATTTATTTCGATGCCTATAATATGTGTGTATTCATGTATGACATTTTTTGATGATTGATTTAGTGTTATAAAGGTGAATTCCACTAGAAAGGACTTAGTAGTGAACTTTGAAAATACGATAGGGAAAGGGGTGATGACTAATTAAAGCATGCATGCAAAATAATGGACTTGCATGTCAAATTTCCCTTTTACAAGTAATGGCCGCCATGACAAAGAGATATGGGTTAAACATGTCATGAAACATGTTTTGTTGGGCATTAGGGAGAAATAGTAAACAAATAAGCATGGGTAAAAAAGAATGAAAAAAAAATGTGTGAGAGAGTGGCATACTCCATTGCGTGCAACCAAGAAGAGAAAAACAAAAAATTTGTTCATGCTTGCTCTCTCCCTTTTGGCGAAAATACTAAGAGGAAGAAGGGATTTTGCTTCATTTCCTTTGTTTAGAAGAGATCTAGAAGGTGATTTGGCTAAATTTGCATCAAGATTAAGGTATGTATGAGGTTGTGTTGGGAGTTTCATGCATGTTTTGGTTGCTAACTTGATGTGCATGTTAGCCATGGCTCAAATCTTTGTTATGCCATGGAAATGGTATTTGGCCAAAGTTGTTATAGTGATAAAGCCATTGCATGCTAAGTGTGAAGCTTGATGATGATGCATGCAAAGATGGATTGCCTACTCTTGAGTAAGACTTTGAGTTTTCTCTTTGTTTTATCATGATTGAAGTTGAAAAGGAGCATGATTGTCATATTCGCCATGATGCATTCTTGAGCATGATTCATGCTTCTTGCATGTTAGTTAAAATTTGTGTTTTGGATGGCTATGGACACCTTGAAAATTCGCCATGCTCATATATGCATATATATGATTGCACATTATGTTTGGTTATGAACTAAGTGATGAATATATTGGTTTAAAGAAGAAAATGTGGAAGAATGCTTGTGAAATTGCAAGCACAATTAACCTAGCACACATATAAGTGCTTGATGCTATATTATAAGTTTTGGGCCACAATGTGCAAAGCATTAATTAGTAAATTGCATGCTGTTTTTGTGAGCTATTAAGTGCAAAATTGACCTCAACATGTACATGAATATTCGGCCTTGGGTAGCCTATTGAAGGCCTTAGCATTTCCTTGATGCTCAAATAAATTGTATTGAATTGCTTGATGTAGTATAAAATGTGCATGACCATTGTGTATTCAAGCTAAAGAGTGGCCATATGACCTTTTAAAATCCTTGTCATATTCGGCCATAAGCAAGCACAATGAGGTTTTAATAAATTGAATTTGTTTGAATTAGCTCAAGAGCTAAGAGGGCCACAATTGGACAAGGGGAAGGAAAAGGTGATCGAATAGCCGAAAAAGCCGTTCGACAACATCCGAGGTAAGTCCTCAAGAAGTGACCTTACTTGAATTATGTGAGATGAAATATGGATGTGTATGATTATTGATTATGTGTGTATGAGTATTTGAATTCCACCCGCTAAGTCCCAAGGCGAATATGCTAATGATTATAATTGTGTTTGAGCCTTAGTAACGAAAATGAAATATGTATGTCCAATGATTATTGATGTATGTGTGCATGAGAAATTGAATGATATCCGGCTAAGCCACAAGACAATTATGCTGGAAATTATATCCGGGTTAAGACCCGAAGGCAATTGTGCTAGTGGCTATATCCGGGCTAAGACCCGAAGGCATTCGTGCGAGTTATTCTATCCGGGCTAAGACCCGAAGGCATTTGTGCACGTGATTATATCCGGTTATATTCAAGAATCTTGGGCTGGAGGTGAGTATTGGTTGCTGTAATGAATTCAATCAAGACACTCGAAAAGCCCAAAGGATAAGGTACGTTATATGTGCATTGGAAAGTCGACATGTTTGAGCAACATTCGCTCAATCGACTAATGAATTTCAGTTATTGAATTGATTGATACTTTGTGAAATTATATAATGATGAAGTGTGAAGTAAGAATGTGTATAAATGAAATGATGCATTTGGCTATGTGAATGTATTGCTGTAATTAGAGTTGATTATATTCCTTGAGACTTACTAAGCATAAAAATGCTTACCCCGTTGCTTTGGCTCTCAGTTTTTTTTAGATTTAAGCTCAAGCAATCGGATTTGGGATCGTTGAAGTCAAAGTCATCCACACTATCAAGCCTCCATTTTGGTATAAATTTTTGGTTGAACTTGAGATGGCATGTATAGGACTACCTCTTGTTTGTTAAATATGTTGTAATGTAAGTATGTACGGCCATGCGAAAATGGCTCGAAAAGGAAGCATGAACTTAGACTAATTGTGGTTTGTATATATATATTTGGTGTCATGATGTGGCTATGGCTTGAAATGGGAATGTTGGTCATATGATCAGCCATTGGCATGGTTAAAATGATCATATATGAACCTATGTATGGCAAGACTAGTTGATTCATGGAGACTACCAAATAGGTAAGCCCTACCTTAAAACAGATGCTGCCAGCTGCAGTGGCGTGAATGTGAAAAATCACCAAAATTCATAGGAATGGAATTAAATAGTGAATAAGCTATGTAAATGAACCTTGATGAGTCTATTTTCTTATGGAAGAAACGAAATGGTCATAGGAGTTACAGGTTAAGAGATATTAAAGCTATTGTGAGACAGGGCCAGAATGGTTTCTGGGTTCCCTGTCGCAAATTTAAAAATTCACTATAAATTATCCAAAAATAATTAGGAGACATACCTTATATGTACAGATTCCATTTTGAGTCTAGTTTCATTGGAAAGAAACGGCACCAGCATTAAAGCCCTTTACAGAGAGATATTCAAGTTATACCGCGTGAAGGTCAGAGCAGTCGATCCCTGTAACATGGGTGACTTTAACTAATAAACTGTACCAATTGGCCCGACCAAAAATTCTAGAAATAAATCCATGGATGGATATATGAGTCTAAATTCAGGGAAAATTTACGAAACCAGTTTCTGAGTTTTGAAACTCGAGATATGATTTTTAAGGCGACAGTGACGCAGTTTTTCCAGCCTGACCGAAATGTCCAATGGATGGGCAAAACAAGTGAACTTGGCTCGCTAACCCTCGTGTCCGACACGGCGATGGTCTCGGGTTCGGGTGTTACAATTTTATTGGTATCGAGCCACGGTTTAGTCGATTCTAGGACTACCGTGATGTGTTTGGGGTCTAGCTATACATGCCATTAAATGATGAATCGATAGTGTGGTGATTTCGACAACTTGACTTTGTGTTTGTTTATAGCAATGGATCCCGATCCCAACCGAGCGATAGCTGATGATGTGGAGAGTGTGGCGCTGCTCCCGCAAGGGACAGCGGCGGACTCTCAACCTACGGCCAGCAATCCTAATGACGAGGCTAGGCAAGCCTTTTATAGTGTGATGAATGAATGGTTTAATCAATACATTCGAACCAACACTACTGTTCCACAACCTCCATTCCCGACAAATGCAACCCCGCCCTACAATACCTCCGGTGACTGACCAAATAAGGTCAAGTAAGCCCCAAATCGATAGGATTCAAAACATGGGGCCACTGAATTTAAGGCTACGGATGATGATGATGCCGAAGCGAGCTGAATTTTGGTTAGATAACACTATCCGGTGCTTGATGAGCTATCCTGTACACCGATGAGTGCTTAAAGTGTACCATCTCCTTGCTTACGCGAGTCCGCCTACTATTGGTGGAGTACTCGACTTCTGTGGTGCCTAGAGAGCAAGTGACTTGGGAATTCTTTCAAACCGAGTTCAAAAAAGTATATCGATCGAGATTCATCGACCAAAAGCGGAGGAATTTCTTGATCTTAAGCAAGGTTCTATGTCCGTTACCGACTACGAACGAAAGTTTGTGAGGCTTAGCCGATGCGCGCGAGAATGCATTTCGTCCGAAGCTATTATGTAAACGCTTGAGGATGGGCTGAATGATGATATAAGGATGTTTGTTGGCATTCTCGAGATACGAGAGTTCGTAGTACTTGTTGAGCGAGCTTGTAAAGTCAAGAGCTTAGAAAGGAGAAACAAAAAGCTGATGTGGGACCTGGAGAATTCGAAGAGGTCCTCGGAAAGTCTCTTCAACAAGCATCGAAGAGATTTGAGATGATGCGAGCCGGTCTAGAGGTGTTTCGGGCTTTTCTAGACGAGGACGCGATCGACCCCTGTGACCACACGAGTCACCTCGATCACGGTGGTGGAAATGATCGCGAGAGAGGCGGAGTGGCCACATTGTGGCAAATGGCATTCGGGAGCTGTTGGTTTCGTGATCGCTCTGCTATAAGTGTGGATCGGCCGACCACTTTATGAAGGATTGCCCGAGGATGCATGAACAGAATGTAAGTCATAGTGCAAACCCGGGTGCTACCACTGCTCGAGGTAGGCCACCTAGAAATATGGGCAATGTCAGTGGCGGTCAGAGAGGATCTAGAGATGCTACCATCGGATCTGAGGCTCGTGCTCTGCTAGGACTTATGCCATCGCGCACGCCGAGGATGCCTCTCCGGATGTTATTACCGGTACTTTCACTCTTTTCAATACAAATGTGATTGCTTTGATTGACCTGGTTCTACTCATTCATATATATGTGAAACCTTAGCATCCAAGAAGACTTTGCCTATTGAGTCTCTCGAGTTTGTAATTCGGTGTCAAACCCTTGGGTCATTACGTGCTTGTCAACAAAGTGTGCAAGAAAAGTCCCTAGTGTTCCGAGGTTCTTGTTTTCCGGCGGACTTAATGCTTTTGCCGTTCGATGAGTTCGATGTTATTCTTGGTTTGGATTGGTTGACCATGCACGATGCGGTTGTAAATTGCAAGAGCAAGACTATCGATTTGAGGTCGCGAATAATGAAATAATTCGGGTTGAGTCCACGGACTTAAAGGGTTGCCAATGTAATATCGCGATGTTGGCCCGAAATATGTAAGAAAAGGGTGCGAAGCGTACCTTGCGTCGTGCTTTCGATGACAAGGAATCGAGAAGAAACCCGAATCGTGCGTAGTTTGTGAATACCGGATGTTTTCCAGAAGAATTGCGGGTTTACCACTGTTCGGAAATAGAATTTGGCATCAAATTGGTACCGGTACCACTCCAATTTCGATAGCTCCGTATCGTATGGCACCAATGGAATTAAAGGAGTTGAAAGCTCGATTGCAAGAATTGGTGGATAGAGGTTTTGCTCACCCGAGTTTTTCGCCTTGGGGTGCGCGGTGTTGTTCGTGAAGAAGAAGGATGGAACCATGCGATTGTGCATCGACTATCGTCGACAATAAAGCGACGATAAAGAACAAATATCCGTTGCCACGTATTGACGACTTGTTCGATCAATCAAGGGAGCCTCGGTGTTCTCGAAAATAGATTTGAGATCGGGCTACTATCAATTGTGAATCCGAGATTGGACGTGCCCAAGACCGCCTTGAGCGAGATATGGTCACTATGAGTTCCTAGTGATGCCGTTTGGGCTCACTAATGCCCTGCGGTATTTATGGATTTAATGAATCGGATCTTTAGACCATATTTGGATCGATTCGTAGTCGTGTTCATTGATGACATCTTGGTCTATTCAAGAAATGAGACCGAACATCTTTGAACACCTGCGATTAGTCTTTGCAAATTTTACGGACAAGCAATTATATGCTAAGTTCAAGCAAGTGTGAGTTACGGTTAAGAGAGGTTAGCTTCTTGGGTCATGTGGTATCAGCATCGGGTATTCGAGTCGAATCGAATAAAATTTCAGCCATACTTAATTGGAAGCCTCAGAAATATTCTTGAGGTTCGAGACTTTTTGGGGCTTGCGGTTATTACCGACGATTTGTAAAGGCTTCAACGATAGCCACGCCGATGACGGCTACTCCAAAAGGACGTTAAGTTCGAATGGATTTGAGAAATGCCAAAAAGTTTCGATCAATCGAAAACTTATTTGATGAAGCCCCAATTCTAGTGCAACCCGAGTCCCAAGGAGTTTGTCATCTATAGCGACGCCTCTCTACTTGGGTTAGGTTGCGTATTAATGCAAGAAGGTCGAGTTGTGGCCTATCGTCGAGGCAATTAAAGCCACATGAGAAAAATTATCCGACTCATGATCTCGAGTTGGCGCCATCGTATTCGCCTTAAAGATTTGGCGACATTACTTATTTGGCGAAAGGTGCCATGTATACTCGGATCACAAAAGTCTCAAATATTTGATGACCCAAAGAGACTTAAATCTGCGACAAAGACGTTGGCTCGAAATGTTAAAGGATTATGAGTGATCATTGACTATCACCGGGAAAGGCGAATGTGGTTGCGGATGCCTTGAGTCGTAAATCGTTATTCACTTTACTGACGATGAATGTGCACTTATGCATCGATCCGACGGTGTGTTAGTGGCTGAATTGAAAGCCAAACCATCATTGACACACCAAATTCGAGAAGCTCGAAAAGTCGACGACGAGTTGGTTGCAAAACGCGGCTGCGTGTGTTCGAACAAGGACTCGGAGTTTCAAATCGACGATGACGATTGTTTGAGGTTCAAAGGTCGTCTGTGTGTCCCAAAGAATTGAACTCATTTCGATAATTTTGAATGAAGCCCATTGTAGCCGAATGGCAATCCACCCGGGAGTACGAAGATGTACAATGATTTGAAACGTCGGTTTTGGTGGCATGGTATGAAGCGAGACATCTCCGACTTTGTTTGAGATGTTTAATATGTCAACAAGTGAAAGCGGAACATCGGTGCCTTCAGATTACTTGACCAATCACGATACCCGAGTGGAAATGGGATCGAGTCACAATGGACTTTGTATCCGGACCGCCATTGTCGACAAGTAAGAAGGATGCGGTTTGGGCCGTGGTAGATCGATTGACTAAGTCGGCCCACTTTATCCCCGTCGTCTGATTTTTCAATGGACAAACTAGCCGAATTATGCGTTTCTCGATTGTGAGATTACACGGGTGCCTATTTCCATCGTGTCGGATAGAGATCCGAGATTTACCTCGCGATTTTGGAAAAAGTTGCAAGAAGCTTTGGGTACCAAGTTGCATTTCAAAGACCGCCTTTCACCCCCAAACCGATGGTCAATCCGGCGGATAATTCGGATACTTGAGGATATGTTAAGATGTTGCGTCCTCGAGTTTAGTGGTTCATGGGAGCGGTATTTGCCGTTGATTGAATTCGCTTACAACAACGACTTTCAATCAAGTATTAAGATGGCACCCTACGAGGCCTTATGCGGCCGTAAATGCCGTACACCATTGTTTTGACCGAGCTCGGTGAAAGCAAGATTTTCGGGTGGATTTGATTAGGGATCTTTGAGCAGAAAGTGAAAGTAATCCGTGAAAGTCTCAAGATAGCCTCCGATCGTCGAAAGTCGTGACGCGGATCTAAAGCGTAAGGATATCGAGTATCGGTGGGTGATAAAGTGTTTCTCAAGGTATCGCCTTGGAAAAGGATACTCGAGTTCTACCGTAAGGGCAAGTTGAGCCCGAGGTTCATTGGGCCATATGAGATATCGAGCGAGTCGGTCCGGTGGCATATCGCTTGATTTTGCCCCCGAACTCAAAAGGTTCACGATGTCTTTCACGTTTCGATGCTTGACGCTATAGATCCGATCCATCGCACGTGATTAGTCCATCGAAATTGAAATTCAAGCTAATATGAGTTATGAGGAAGAACCGATTCGTATCCTATCACGAAGTGAAAGAGTTGCGAAACAAGCGGGTTCCGCTAGTGAAAGTGTTATGGCTCAAGCACGGGATAGAAGAAGCTACTTGGGAGACCGAGAACTCTATGAAAGAGCGATATCCAAACCTATTTACGGTAAGATTTTCGGGGACGAAAATTTCTTAAGAGGGGGAGAGTTGTGACAGCCCAAAATAGACCCTAGCCGGAATGTGGTTTCGGGACCACAAAACCGAGGCATAACAATAATTTAAAATTTATTTCGATGCCTATAATATGTGTGTATTCATGTATGACATTTTTGATGATTGATTTAGTGTTATAAAGGTGAATTCCACTAGAAAGGACTTAGTAGTGAACTTTGAAAATACGATAGGGAAAGGGGTGATGACTAATTAAAGCATGCATGCAAAATAATGGACTTGCATGTCAAATTTCCCTTTTACAAGTAATGGCCGCCATGACAAAGAGATATGGGTTAAACATGTCATGAAACATGTTTTGTTGGGCATTAGGGAGAAATAGTAAACAAATAAGCATGGGTAAGAAAAGAATGAAAAAAAATGTGTGTGAGAGAGTGGCATACTCCATTGCTTGTGCAACCAAGAAGAGAAAAACAAAAAATTTGTTCATGCTTGCTCTCTCCCTTTTGGCCGAAAATACTAAGAGGAAGAAGGATTTTTGCTTCATTTCCTTTGTTTAGAAGAGATCTAGAAGGTGATTTGGCTAAATTTGCATCAAGATTAAGGTATGTATGAGGTTGTGTTGGGAGTTTCATGCATGTTTTGGTTGCTAACTTGATGTGCATGTTAGCCATGGCTCAAATCTTTGTTATGCCATGGAAATGGTATTTGGCCAAAGTTGTTATAGTGATAAAGCCATTGCATGCTAAGTGTGAAGCTTGATGATGATGCATGCAAAGATGGATTGCCTACTCTTGAGTAAGACTTTGAGTTTTCTCTTTGTTTTATCATGATTGAAGTTGAAAAGGAGCATGATTGTCATATTCGGCCATGATGCATTCTTGAGCATGATTCATGCTTCTTGCATGTTAGTTAAAATTTGTGTTTTGGATGGCTATGGACACCTTGAAAATTGCCATGCTCATATATGCATATATATGATTGCACATTATGTTTGGTTATGAACTAAGTGATGAATATATTGGTTTAAAGAAGAAAATGTGGAAGAATGCTTGTGAAATTGCAAGCACAATTAACCTAGCACACATATAAGTGCTTGATGCTATATTATAAGTTTTGGGCCACAATGTGCAAAGCATTAATTAGTAAATTGCATGCTGTTTTTGTGAGGTATTAAGTGCAAAATTGACCTCAACATGTACATGAATATTCGGCCTTGGGTAGCCTATTGAAGGCCTTAGCATTTCCTTGATGCTCAAATAAATTGTATTGAATTGCTTGATGTAGTATAAAATGTGCATGACCATTGTGTATTCAAGCTAAAGAGTGGCCATATGACCATTTAAAATCCTTGTCATATTCGGCCATAAGCAAGCACAATGAGGTTTTAATAAATTGAATTTGTTTGAATTAGCTCAAGAGCTAAGAGGGCCACAATTGGACAAGGGGAAGGAAAAGGTGATCGAATAGCCGAAAAAGCCGTTCGACAACATCCGAGGTAAGTCCTCAAGAAGTGACCTTACTTGAATTATGTGAGATGAAATATGGATGTGTATGATTATTGATTATGTGTGTATGAGTATTTGAATTCCACCCGGCTAAGTCCCAAAGGCGAATATGCTAATGATTATAATTGTGTTTGAGCCTTAGTAAATGAAAATGAAATATGTATGTCCAATGATTATTGATGTATGTGTGCATGAGAAATTGAATGATATCCGGGCTAAGCCCGAAGACAATTATGCTGGAAATTATATCCGGGTTAAGACCCGAAGGCAATTGTGCTAGTGGCTATATCCGGGCTAAGACCCGAAGGCATTCGTGCGAGTTATTCTATCCGGGCTAAGACCCGAAGGCATTTGTGCACGTGATTATATCCGGTTATATTCCGAAGAATCTTGGGCTGGAGGTGAGTATTGGTTGCTGTAATGAATTCAATCAGTACACTCGAAAAGCCCAAAGGATAAGGTACGTTATATGTGCATTGGAAAGTCGACATGTTTGAGCAACATTCGCTCAATCGACTAATGAATTTCAGTTATTGAATTGATTGATACTTTGTGAAATTATATAATGATGAAGTGTGAAGTAAGAATGTGTATAAATGAAATGATGCATTTGGCTATGTGAATGTATTGCTGTAATTAGAGTTGATTATATTCCTTGAGACTTACTAAGCATAAAATGCTTACCCGTTGCTTTGGCTCTCGCTTTTTTTTAGATTTCGCTCAAGCAATCGGATTTGGGATTGTTGAAGTCAAGTCATCCACACTATCAAGCCTCCATTTTGGTATAAATTTTTGGTTGAACTTGAGATGGCATGTATAGGACTACCTCTTGTTTGTTAAATATGTTGTAATGTAAGTATGTACGGCCATGCGAAAATGGCTCGAAAAGGGAAGCATGAACTTAGACTAATTGTGGTTTGTATATATATATTTGGTGTCATGATGTGGCTATGGCTTGGAAATGGGAATGTTGGTCATATGATCAGCCATTGGCATGGTTAAAATGATCATATATGAACCTATGTATGGCAAGACTAGTTGATTCATGGAGACTACCAAATAGGTAAGCCCTACCTTAAAAACAGATGCTGCCAGCTGCAGTGGCGTGAATGTGAAAAATCACCAAAATTCATAGGAATGGAATTAAATAGTGAATAAGCTATGTAAATGAACCTTGATGAGTCTATTTTCTTATGGAAGAAACGAAATGGTCATAGGAGTTATAGGTTAAGAGATATTAAAGCTATTGTGAGACAGGGCCAGAATGGTTTCTGGGTTCCCTGTCGCAACTTTAAAAATACACTATAAATTATCCAAAAATAATTAGGAGACATACCTTATATGTACAGATTCCATTTTGAGTCTAGTTTCATTAGAAAGAAACGGCACCAGCATTAAAGCCCTGTACAGAGAGATATTCAAGTTATACCGCGTGAAGGTCAGAGCAGTCGATCCCTGTAACATGGGTGACTTTAACTAATAAACTGTACCAATTGGCCCGACCAAAAATTCTAGAAATAAATCCATGGATGGATATATGAGTCTAAATTCAGGGAAAATTTACGAAACCAGTTTCCGAGTTTTGAAACTCGAGATATGATTTTTAAGGCGACAGTGATGCAGTTTTTCCAGCCTGACTGGAAATGTCCAATGGATGGGCAAAACAAGTGAACTTGGCTCGCTAACCCCTCGTGTCCGACACCGGCGATGGTCTCGGGTTCGGGGTGTTACATTGGCCGTGTGAAAACCTGATTTTTCACCATTTTTAAGCTACTTTCACATTTCAAACACACCTAGTTCATGCCCAAAACATTGACTTATAAATCTTGATCAAATAACATTCATTTATCCATTTCCTGTACCTAAACACAATTATACACTAATAGAATCCAACCAATCAATTATTTCAAGCCAAAACATGTATATTTCATTTTAAAAAACAAATCATCACATTGAACATACTTTGAATACTTAATCATTCATACAATTACATTATCAAATCACCTCCTATACATGCCATATAAATAAAAAAGTTGTTTAACAAAATCTACCGGAGTAAATCTGGATAGTGTGATCCTTGTTGTAGATCTGATCCTCTGTATGTATATAAGTCAATCTACAAAACAAATGTCATACACAAGTAAGCTTATAAAAGCTTAGTAAGCTCATAGGCATAAAAACACAAATCTTGCCTAACATTGTACATAATCATACATCTTTTAATTTTAACTACTTTATCCTGTAAATCACAAATTCATTATTAAACTCTTTTGAATAATTTCCATGTTGCTATTCACGAATTTAACTTCTTTGGGCCCCCTTTTTTCATTTATTTCCATTGTCAAATTATGGAACAGTAATGGGATTAAGTGCTTCATTATCATATTACCATAGTAAACTATGGACTTGTACATTGTCACATATCACACACCGAAGCCATAGCTTTGTTATGGTCTTATACGGATCACATCACACACCGATGCCATATCCCAGATATGGTCTTATACGGAATCACATTATCATGTCATACCGATGTCATAGCCCAGCTATGGTCTTATACGGGAACAAATATCACATTGCTCTGATGCCATAGCCCAGCTATGGTCTTATACAGAAGCACATATCACATCTTTTTCGTCAATTCATCATGGTCATAAAAATGAAAGCACTCAAAACCATTATTCCAACTAATTTGTACTTTTAATTACATATTATTTAGTAATTAATACAATTTGATAGCATTCATATACAATAATATACCTTAGTGAATCATAAGATTTTCACAACAAAACATTAAAATTTTGCCATATGAACTTAGCTGGCTTAATTTGCAAAAGTCGTAAAAATTCAGGGACTATTCTTAAATTTTCTCCTTTCCACGATTCACTTCGTTTTCTTGATCTATGATTATAAAATCATTCCTTCATTAGTATCTATTTCGATTCTATTCTATTTCACAACTTATGCCCTTAATTTTTTGAAATTACACTATTACCCCAAACTTTTCAATTTTTACAATTTAGTCCTTGCTCAATTTATTCATCAATTAAACTAATTCCTTTCAAATATCATTTTATCTAAACACTACAAACTACTTCACAGTCTTTGACAGTCCAAGTTTTAACACAAAACCCTAATTTCAACAACTTTCACAATTAGGTCCTAAAATTAATTTCTATGAAAATCTCTTCATAAAATTATCATATAATAAAACTAAAACTTCAATTCCATGATAAATCATCATAAATTTTCAGCACTTATTCATGGGAACTTTCAAAATTACCCATGAAATCAAAAACTAATGAATTAAACAAGTGGACCTAGTTGTAAAAATCTTAAAAACACAAAAATTACAAGAAATAATCAAGAGTTGAACTTACATGCTGTAGAATATAAAAACCAGCTTCTTATAAGCTCTCTAATGGTGTTTTTAGCTGATGAAGATGAAGAAAAATGTTGAATTCTCTAGAATTACCAACTTCATCATATTTTACTATTAAATTTTTACCCTATTTCCAATTTTGTCCCTTGTTCACACTTGATTTTTATTTTTCCTGCACACACATGCCGTCCAGCCCAATAATAGGTGTTTAATTGCCTATTTAGTCCTCCTTTAATTATTACTAGAACTATTTAATCACATCTCACAATTTTGCACTTAATTCAATTTAGTCCTTTTTACCCAATTAGCTACTGAAACCTTAAAATTTCTTGACGAAACTTTAATACTAACTAATTAACACTCTATAAATATTTCTAAAAATATTTATGGCTCGATTTATGAATTTGAGGTATCGATACCTCGTTTTTATCCCATTTATCTACAACTTCTTTTAATTCATAATTTCACTAATTCAAAATTATTTCTAAAACCACACTTAACATTTACTTACTAATATCTAAACTCACCTGTCGGATTTAGTGATTTCAAATCACTGTTCCGATATCACTCAAATTTGGGCCGTTACAATTCTCCCCCTTAGGAAATTTCGTCCTCGAAATTTCGTACCTGAAAACAAATGAGGATACTGTGATCTCATAGATTCTTCCGTTTCCCAAGTTGCCTCCTCTAATCCATGTCGATGCCATAACACTTTTACTAATGGTACTCGTTTATTCCATAGTTCTTTAACTTCCTGAGCTAATATTTTCACTGGTTCCTCCGAATAAGTCATATTTGATTGTAGCTCTATCTCAGTATGAGGAATCACATGTGAAGGGTCTGATCTATACCGTCTCAACATAGATACATGAAATACATTATGGATTTTCTCAAGTTCTTGAGGCAAGGCCAATCTATAAGCTACCAGACCAATCCTCTCAATGACTTTATCCGGTCCGATAAATCGTGGACTAAGCTTTCCTTTTCTACCGAACCGTAAAAATTTTTTCCACAGGGAAACTTTCAAAAACACACGATCACCCATATTGAACTCTATATCTCTTCTTTTCAAATCTGCATAGGACTTCTGACGATCGAAAACAACTTTCAAAATTTCTAGAATAATCTGAACTTTCTCTTTAGTTTCCCAAATTAAATCCACACCCACTAATTTCGATTCACTTAATTCTGACCAATACAACGGAGTTTTACATTTTCTTCCATACAGAGCTTCAAACGGTGCCATTTTGATACTAGCTTGATAACTATTATAATAAGCAAATTCAGCTAAAGGTAAATACCTTTCCCAGCTACCACTAAACTCGAGTATACAGCACCTCAACATATCTTCCAAAATCTGAATCACTCGTTCTGATTGCCCGTCAGTCTGAGGATGAAAAGTTGTACTAAATTTTAATTTGGTACCTAAAGCTTTCTATAGTTTACTCTAAAATCTCGAAGTAAACCTCGGATCTCGATCTGAAATAATTGATGTCGGCACCTCATGTAATCTCACAATTTCTGACACATATAATTCTACTGATTTTTCAAGCGAAAAATCTGTTCTGACCGGAATAAAATGCGTCGACTTAGTTAATCTGTCTACTATCACCCAAATTGAATCTTTCTTTTTCGGAGTCACAGGCAATCCAGATACAAAATTCATAGTCACATGTTCCCACTTCCATTCTGGAATCATTACAGGTTGTAACAAACTCGTGGGTACTTGATGTTCTACTTTTACCTGTCGACAAATCAAGCATTTAGCTACAAATTCACAAATTTCTCGCTTCATACCTGGCCACCAATACATTTTCTTCAAATTACAATACATCTTTGTACTGCCTGGATGAATCGAGTACATGCTACTATGAGCCTCTGATAAGATATCATTCTTCAATTCTAGATTATTCGGGACACAAATTCTATTGCGATAGTATAACATACCACTATTATTAATAGAGTACTCTAAGTTCATGTTGTATTGAACCATTTGTTGTTTCAGCACCAACTTCGGATCTTCATCTTGCAACTCCCGAATTCATCGAAAGAATACTGGTTTTGCCTTTAATTTGGCTAACACAGAACCATCTTTATTAATAGACAAATGAGCATTTAACACCTAAAGAGCAAATAATGATGATTTCCGACTAAGTGCATCTGCCACTACATTTGCCTTACTCAGATGATAATCAATGACAAGATCGTAATCTTTCAATAGCTCTAACCATCGCCTCTGTCTCAAGTTCAGCTCTTTCTGCGACATTAAATATTTCAAACTTTTATGGTTTGTATACACATAAAATTTCTCCCCATATAGGTAGTGTCTCCAAATTTTTAGAGCAAATACTATAGCAGTTAGCTCAAGATCATATGTAGGGTAGTTCCTCTCATGTGGTTTCAACTGTTGAGAAGCATATGCTATAACTTTTCCTAACTTCATCAATACATAACCTAAACCATTCAGTGACGCATCACTAAATACTACATATGGCACACCTGATTCAGGCTGAGTCAACACTAGGGCCTCTGTCAACCTTTTCTTTAATTGATCAAAACTTCATTGGAATTCTTCCAACCATACAAATTCAACATTCTTCTATAATAACCAGGTCATCAGTGAAGCAATCATTGAAAAATCCTTCAGAAATCAACGGTAGTAACCAGCCAATCCAAGAAAACTTCGCACTTCTGTAACATTCTTTGGAATTTTCCAATTAATCACTGCTGACACTTTGCTCGGATCTACTCGTATACCATCAGTCGACACAATGTGGCCCAAGAATCCCACTTCATGAAGCTAGAATTCACATTTGCTAAATTTTTCATATAACTGTTTTTCCCTCAAAATCTGCAGTACAATTCTCAAGTGCTGAGCATGCTTAGATTCTGTCCTTGAATAGATCAGTATATCGTCAATAAACACAACCACAAATCTACCCAAGTAAGACTGAAAAATTCGATTCATTAAATCCATAAAAGCAGCAGGAGCATTTGTCAAACCGAATGGCATAACTAAGAACTCATAGTGACCATACATAGTTCTAAAAGCTGTTTTCATTACATCACATTCCTTTACCTTTAACTGATAATACCCAGATCTGAGATCTATCTTCAAAAACACCACAGCATCTTTAAGCTGATTGAATAAATCATCAATACGAGGCAAATGATATTTATTTTTAATCGTTACCTTATCCAACTGTCTGTAATCTATACACAGCCTCAATGAACCGTCCTTCTTTTTCACAAATAAGACAGGTGCACCCCATGGCGACATACTTGGTCTGATAAACCCTTTGTCCAACAACTCTTGCAACTATGTCTTCAATTCTTTTAATTCTGCTAGAGCCATTCTATACGGTGTCACTGATATGGGAGCTGTTCCCGGAAGCACATCTATCACAAACTCAACCTTTTTATCGGGTGGTAAACCTGGTAATTCTTTAGGAAATACATCCATAAATTCATTCACAATAGATAATTGCTCTAACTTTGATTCAGAACTTCGAGTATCAAGAATATAGGCTAAATAAGCCTCATTTCCTTTACGTAACAATTTTTGAGCAGAAATAGATGAAATCATTCTAACCGTATCATCCAAATTTCTAGACTCAACCAAAATAATATCTCCCGTCTGACATTTCAAACTAATTCGTTTTTCTCGACAATTCACTACCGCATCATGTTTCATTAACCAGTCCATGCCTAAGATAATATCAAATTCCCCGAAAGGGTAGCAGCATTAAATCAGCGAGGAAATCACATTCCTTAACTTTCAGTGGATAGTTATGACATATTAAATTAACTACCACACTTTAACCTAACGGATATGTAACTTGTACATCATAACCAGTAGGCTCAACAATTAAATTCTTTTCAGATACTAACATAGTACAAATATATGAATGAGTAGACCCAGGGTCTATTAAAACATACACAGGAACATCATAAAGATAGAAAGTACCATCAATTGCATCCAAAGCTGTTGCTTTTTCTCTTGCTCGAATGGCATAAGTATAAGCAGGGGCCCTAACTTCTGATCAATTAGCAGTATCTTTCATACCTGAACGAGTAGCCACGGTAGCACTACTCTGACCAGAGCGTCTTCCTTTTTGAGGAGGAGTTTTCTGTTTCTCCTTCTGTTCCACTTCTTCTACTTGTAGTTAGGGATAATCACGAATAAAGTGATAACTGGCCCCATATTTATAACAAGCCCTTAACTTACTTCTACATTTACCCGGGTGACTTCTTCCACAATGTTGGCACTTAGGCTTTTGGGTATTTTATACACTACCCACACTAACAGCAGGTCTGTCAGATGCCTTATAATCAGATTGTCTTGGTCTACTCTTTCTCGATCTTTTCGGTGCTAAAGTGGCTCCACTAAATTCCTCTTTAGATTTCTTCATTGGTAAAGCTAAAAATGACTTAGATGCACTTCTTTTGAAAGATTCTTTACTTCTTCTGTCTCGTTGCATCTTTCTATTGTATACTTCTTCAAGTTTTTGAGCATGATTTGATAGAACAACGAATTCTCGTATCTCAGTGCCCCCTATCATCATTCTGATCTCATCATTTAGCCATTCTTTGAATCTGATACACATTTCTTCCTCAATGGGTACAATATCTTATGCATATTTGCTCAGATAAATAAATTCTCTTTCATATTCAGCCACTAACTTGTTTCCCTATCACAAGTCAAGAAATTCTCTTTTCTTCTTATCTAGATATCTTCTACCAACATATTTCTGCTTAAATTCATTTTGGAAAAATTCCCAAGTGATCTTCTCAGCCGGTACAATAGCTTCTATTGTTTCCCACCAGTTATAAGCTTCTTCTTTCAATAATGACACAGCACAAATTAAGTAATCATCTAGTGAGCACACCATTTGCTTAAAAACCCTCATTATACTTTATAGCCAATATTCAGCTTTGACGGGGTCATCATCTGTTCTTCCCCGAAATTATTCAGCCCCATGTTTTCTGAGCTTTTCAAATGGAGAACGTTTACCAGATTTAGTTGTCAGAGGAGGTGGAGGAGCAACCGGGGGTACTACTAATGTTGAAATAGGGGGAGGAGGTTGCTGAGTCTGATTTCTTTCTCGCACATTCTCATTATACCACTGATTCATGAATCCATAAATCATATTTTTGAGTTCTTGGTCGCGCATAAATGAAATTGAAACTTCACTACTTGTTCCTTGTTCAGAGGTTTGTCCTTTACTGTTAACTTATTCTTGCTTAATTTGTTCTGGTCTATCTGACATTTTTTCAAATTGAAGATAATCTATAATAAAAACAAGGAATAGATCGGATCATACACATAACACTATCAAAGATTTATATGGCATGTAATTCTAGACACTTTTCACATCATACATATTCTGAGAATCGGCTAAACCTGGCTCTGACACTAATAAATGTAACAACCTATGCCCGTATCCGATGTCGAGACAGGGTTCGAGGTGCTACTAGAATTATACACTAATAAACAAACAAAACCAAGTCATAAACCTGTATTTCAAT
Source organism: Gossypium arboreum (assembly GCF_025698485.1). Classification (NCBI taxonomy): domain Eukaryota; kingdom Viridiplantae; phylum Streptophyta; class Magnoliopsida; order Malvales; family Malvaceae; genus Gossypium; species Gossypium arboreum. The sequence goes on along the minus strand of NC_069075.1, from coordinate 17,686,718 downwards.
TTGAAATTTCTCAAATTTCATCTTTAAGTCCCTAATATGGACCTACGAGGCCCAAAATATGCTTAGAAAGTGATTTGGGACTAAACCGGGTACTTCGAAAACTTTTTCTTGAAAATAGGGGCATACACCCGTGTGGCCTGCTCGTAGGGCTCCCATGGCCGTGGGGCCAGCACGTGGGTAGATCTGTGTTGCTCACAAGACCGTGGGACTAGCCTGTGGGTGATTCTGACTTTGCCACACGGCCTGGGCACACGCCTATGTGACTTGGCCGTGTGAAAACCTGATTTTTCACCATTTTTAAGCTATTTTCACATATCAAACACACCTAGTTCATGCCCAAAACATTAACTTATAAATCTTGATCAAATAGCATTCATTTATCCATTTCCTGTACCTAAACACAATTATACACTAATAGAATCCAACCAATCAATTATTTCAAGCCAAAACATGTATATTTCATTTTAAAAAACAAACCATCACATTCAACATACTTTGAATACTTAATCATTCATACAATTACATTATCAAATCACCTCATATACATGCCATATAAATCAAAAAGTTGTTTAACAAAATCTACCGGAGTAAATCTGGATAGTGTGATCCTTGTTGTAGATCTGATCCTCCGTATGTATACAAGTCAATCTACAAAACAAATGTCATACACAAGTAAGCTTATAAAAGCTTAGTAAGCTCATAGGCATAAAAACACAAATCTTGCCGAACATTGTACACAATCATACATCTTTTAATTTAACTACTTTATCCTGTAAATCACAAATTCATTATTAAAATCTTTTGAATAATTTCCATGTTGCTATTCATGAATTTAACTTCTTTGGGCCCCCTTTTCTCATTTATTTCCATTGTCAAATTATGGAACAATAATGGAATTGAGTGCTTCATTATCACATTGCCATAGTAAACTATAGACTTGCACATTGTCACATATCACACACCGAAGCCATAGCCCTGCTATGGTCTTATACGGATCACATTACACACCGATGCCATATCCCAGATATGGTCTTATACGGAATCACATTATCATGTCATACCGATGCCATAGCCCAACTATGGTCTTATACGGAAACACATATCAGATTGCTCCGATGCTATAGGCCACCTATGGTCTTATACGAAAGCACATCACATCTTTTCGTCAATTCATCATGGTCATAAAAATGAATGCACTCAAAACCATTGTTCCAACTAATTTGTCCTTTTAATTACATATTATTTAGTATTTAATACAATTTGATAGCATTCATCTACAATAATATACCTTAGTAAATCATAAGATTTTCACAATAAAACATTAAAATTTTGCCATATGATATTACCTGGGCTACTTTTGCAAAAATCGTAGAAATTCAGGGTCTATTCTTGAATTTTCTCCTTCCCACGATTCACCTCGTTTTCTTGATCTATAATTATAAAGTCAATCCTTCATTAGTATCTATTTCGATTCTATTCTATTTTACAACTTATGCCCTTAAATTTTTAAAATTACACTATTTCCCCAAACTTTTTAAATTTTACAATTTAGTCCCTACTCAATTTATTCATCAACTAAACTAATTCCTTTCAAATATCATTTTATCTAAACACTACAAACTACTTCACAGTCTTTGACATACCAAGCTTTAACACAAAACCCTAATTTCAACAACTTTCACAATTAGGTCTTAAAATTAATTTCTATGAAAATTTCTTCATAAAATTATCATATAATAAAATTAAAACTTCAATTCCATGATAAATCATCATAAATTTTCAGCACTTATTCATGGGAACTTTCAAAATTATCCATGAAATCAAAAACTGATGACTTAAACAAGTGGACCTAGTTGTAAAAATCTTAAAAACACAAATTACAAGAAATAATCAAGAGTTGAACTTACATGCTGTAGAATATAAAAACCAGCTTCTTATAAGCTCTCTAATGGTGTTTTTAGCTGATGAAGATGAAGAAAAATGTTGAATTCTCTAGAATTACCAACTACATCATATTTTACTATTAAATTTTTACCCTATTTCCAATTTTGCCCCTTGTTCACACTTGATTTTTATTTTTTCCTGCACACACATGCCGTCCAACCCAATAATATGTGTTTAATTGCCTATTTATTCCTCCTTTAATTATTACTAGAGCTATTTAATCACATCTCACAATTTTGCACTTAATTCTATTTAGTCCTTTTTACCCAATTAATTACCGAAACCTTAAAATTTCTTGATGAAACTTTAGTACTAACTTATTAACACTCCATAAATATTTCTAAAAATATTTATGACTCGGTTTATGAATTCAAGGTCTCGATACCTCATTTTTATCCCATTTTATCTACAACTTCCTTTAATTCATAATTTCACTAATTCAAAATTATTTCTGAAACCACACTTAACATTTACTTACTAATATCTAAACTCACCTGTCGGATTTAGTGATTTCAAATCACTGTTCCAATATCACTGAAATTTGGGCCGTTACAGAACCAAGGTATTGCTGGTGGGCAATATCGTGTACGCTTGAAAAATAAGACTTGCGACTGTGAGATGTTTGATGCACTTTGTTATCCATGCACCCATGCAATTGTAGCTTGTCAGACTCTCCATTTGGATCCCATGAGCTATGTTAACGAAGTGTACAAAATAGATTACATGTACAATGTGTGAAGACATGTATTCCCATAGTCTTAGATAAACGTAAGTGGCTATCTGTATCGATTGCTCTGTTTAAGTTGTTACCGAATATAGAATTGCGTCGCAAACCAAACGGTCTACCTTTCTTAAGTAGAATACGTGGCAATATGGATATTCGATAAAGAGCGAACCAACAGAAGTAGTGCGGATGGTGTAGGAACCCAGATCATACAATTCAAACATGTCCAAATTGAAATAGTTGATAATTGCTTAAATGAAACTATGTTGTATTATTTCTATTGCCTTATTCAAAAGAACTTCTATTTTATTAAATAGGACAAAATATAAAAATAATTTACTATTAAAATATTCAAAACAACTTTTATTTTATTAAATGCAACAATATAAAAATAATTTATACAAATATATTAAAAAACTTGATACATGATATTCATGACATGTTTTAAAAATTTATAATTAAGCGTCCTTGAAACTAACTATTATCACGATGAAGGCAAATGTACCTATCGAACAGTAGTATAGCTTTAGCAAGATTGGATTGTCGAACCCAAAAGAACTAAGAGTACTAGTAATTACTTTCTTTTTATTATCTAGCCTAAAAATTAAGGGATTTGTTTATCTAAACTAATTAACTAAACTAAGAGTGCACAGAGAGAAATTGGGGAAAAGCTTTTGGGAAAATTCGATTGATTAAGACAATACCCAAGGAAAAATCCACCTAGACTTCACTTGTTATTTGACTCTAAATCAGACGATTTATTCATTTGACTTGATCTGTAGAAATCCCTAAGTTATATTATTATCCCTCTCGAGGCTAATAACGTCTAACCCTAGGTTGATTAATTGAAATCTCTTTCTAATTAACGCCTTAGTGTTGCATTAACTCGATCAATAGATCCCCTTATTAGGTTTTACCCTAATCCAGAAAAATCTTATCACCTTATCTCTTGGCGTGCAATCAACTCCGCTTAATTATGACAAATTTACTCTTAGACAGGGTCTCTTCCTCCTCTGAATAAGAGCATTAACTCGAATCAATATCCTGGAATATTAAAACAAGAATTAAGAACACATAATTAAGAATAAGTGAAATATTTATCATACAATTCAGATAATAATAACAAGATCCGTCTTAGGTTTCATTCCCCTTAGGTATTTAGGGGTCATTGCCCTTAGGTATTTAGGGGGTTTAGTTCATAATAGTAAAAGAAAACATCTCAGAAGAATAAAGAATACAAAACATAAAGAAAACCCAAAAACCCCTGAATGGAAATTGAAGGGAGATTTTCAGTCTTGACGACGAATCCAACTTCTAAGATAGACCAATCGGCTTCCCTTGAGTAATTCCTTACTTCCTACTTCGCGTCCCCCTTCTAAGTACCTCCTTAGGTGTTTAAATAGGCTTTAGAATGCCTAAGAGCCCTAAAAATTGGCCTTTCTGGATAGGACTATACTTGGGCTCGGCAGGGACATGCCCGTGTGACACGCCCGTGTACGATTACTCCAGCCCGTGGTTAAGGCATTGAATAGGCACGAGTGTGTAGTCTACCCGTGTAAGTCGTGCTTCGATCCTGCCAAATGGACACGGCCGTGTGACACGCCCGTGTGAGGAAGTCCAGGCCGTGTTAATTTCCCATGTGGGTCCATTTTCTCAATTTTTGGGCCGTTTCTCGCTCTTTTTACTCTCCTATGCTCACCTAAGTATAAAACATGAAATTAAAGAATTAGGAGCGTCGGATTCACCAAGTCTAAGGAGAAATCATCCATAAATGTGCTAAGCATGGGATAAAAATATGTATAAATTATGGTTTATCAAATATCCCCACACTTAAGCGTTTGCTTGTCCTCAAGCAAAATCCTCAACTCACAATCAAAATAAATTCTTCTTGATAAATGCCAAATGATCCATGTTTTTACCCCAAATACTTAGCATATTTATGGATGTTTACTACTAGATTTGTGGATTTTGGTGCTTTTAATCCGGTTATTTCATGTTTTGTACCCAGAAAAGCACCAAGAGTCAAAAGGAGCAAAAAACGAGCTAAAAAGGGACAAAACAAACCAAATCGAGAAGAGGCACACGACCTAAGCCTTGCCACACGGGCAGCTCACACGCCCATGCCTTTCAAGGGTGTCGACCAAGGTTTATACGACTCACACGGCCTGGCCATTGAGCCCACACAGTCGTGGAAATTTAACGGATCGCACACGGCTTAACACACGGGCGTGTCCCTTTTTCAAGGAGTTGTATTCTACACGGAAAAAGGATACTTAAGGGGAAAGAAAATCCAATCAAAAGCCTATATAAAATCCCTAAGTAGGACCTAGAAAGGAGGCTCTCCAGAATTTTTCTGGAACACAAAACCACACACCGGGAATTACTTGAAGGAAGCCAGACGATCCATCTCAAAAGCCGGAGCTACTCCAAGACTGAAGATCCCTCTCAGAATTCCTTCGGGGGTTTTAGAGTTTTCTTTATGTTTTGTTATTTTCATACTTTTGAGATGTACTCTTATTTTATTATGAACTAAACCCCTTAGATACCTAAGGGGGATAAAACCTATGATGGATCTTGTTATTATTATCTGAACTGTATGATAAATACTTGGTTTGTTCTTAATTATGTGTTTGTAATGCTTGAGTTAATAGTCCGAGTATTAATTCATGATTTGATGTGCTTATGCAGAGGAGGAATAGACCCTGCCTAAGAGTAGATTTGGCCTAATTAAGCGGAGTTGATCAAACGCCTAGAAATAGGGTTGCGAGATTTTGCCAGATTAGGGTGAAACCTAATATGGGAGTCCATAGAGTGATTTACTACTTCCTTAGGGGTTTTAATTAAGAAGTAAATTTCGATTAATTCAACTGATGGTTAGACGTTATAGTCTCGAAAGGGATAATAACATAGGTTAGGGAGTCTCACGGTGTAATAGCCCAAAATTGGGTCTAGTTGGAATAGAGGTTTCGAGACTACAAAATATGAGATAAAAATAATTATTTTATGATTATTTTGAGGTCTATGATATGATTTCATGATTGTGTGAAAATTTCGTGAAGAAATTCTATGCATAAAGTGCTTAATTTGAAGTTAGGGACTAAATTGAATAAGTTGTAAAACTTGCATTCTAGAAGTTTCTAGTTTGAAATTGCTTTGAAATATTAATTAGGAGTCTTAAATAGAAATTTTACCAATTTCTAAGTGATGGAAAAAAATTGGACATGGATGGAATTTTTGAAGGTTTAGTAAGGAAGGGCATTTCGGTCATTTGGTAATTAAAAGAAATAAAAAGAGAAAATAAAGCCAAAATTTACTCATCTTTTTCATGGAGGCCGAAATTAGCATGGGGGAAACCATGGCTAGGGTTTTCAAGCTTTCCAAGCTCAATAGTAAGTCTGTTCTAACCCCGTTTTTCAAGTTCTTTACGTTTTTGGAATCCCAGTAATTTGATTAAGCTTATTCTAGCAATAATTTAAGCTAGGGTTCATATTTGGAAAAATACCCATAGGTGAAATGTGTTTATTTTGATGTTTTATGATAGAATATGAGGTTTTAAATTATGTTAGACAACTTGTGCTACTCGATTTTAAGTGAAAACGAGTAAAAGGGCTTACTCGGTAAAAATACCTAATAGTCATAAGTATATGTTAGAGTGGGAATTTGATGTTGCCATAGAATAGAAAAGTGATCAGCATGTCATAAAACATAAGAATAAGGGATGAAGTTTAGTTCCCGAGCCTAGGGGAAAAAGTGTAAAAATGCAAAAGTTTAGGGGCAAAATTGTAAATTTTCCAAAGTTTGAGTTAAGGACTGTTTTGAATAGTACATTAATTAAATAAGTAAAATATGATGTTTTAGATCCCAGAAAACAAGATTTGAACCTAGAATGAGAGAAAAATCGAAAAATGGGAAAGTTGGTTAAATGGCCGTTTTAGTATCGAGGTAAGTTCATATGTATAATAAGCATTTATTTATGCATGTTTCAATGTAAAATTGATATATTTATTATAATTTTCGAGGTGTTGAAAGTATGTAAGTTGGTATGATAATAATACAGCAATAATGCTGTAATTTAATTTGAAAGTTAAATTTAGTGAATTAATTGAATTATATTAAATTGAATGATTATGGTGCCAAGGTTATGAATTGATTTAAAAATATGTCTATGGTACATGCGATTGCATTGAATTATCATACATAAATGTGATTTCTATGATTATGGATATTATGGGAAATTGTAAGTTCATATGATTTTTAATAAGGCAATCTGTAATTTAATGTTATTACCTTGATATTAAATAAGATGTAAGTTTATATGTAAGTAATACATCAATATTACTTGTATTATGATATTTTATAATAATATTGGAAATATGTTTGTGGATAATTACTTGATTGGTGAAATTGTTGGAAAAGAGAGAAATCCGGTTGAACCTTCGAAAGATTGGATGATCTGAGATAGTATGTAGCTAGGTCACATGTATGGTGCTAAGTGCACATCATGTGTACAAGAGAGCTACAAGACATTATGATGTAGCTAGATCGCATGGGTGATACTATGTGTATACCATGTAGACAAGAGAGCTACGGGATATATGTAGCTAGGTCGCATGTGTAGTACTAAGTGCAGGCTACTATGCGTACTCGATAACTTCGATCGCGTGTGTAGTACTAAGTGCAGACTACTACGTGTATTAGATAGTTAGGTCACATGTGTAGTACTAAGTGCAGGCTACTACGTATACCGAATAATTGGTCGCATGTGTAGTACTAAGTGCAGGCTACTATGCGTACCAGATAGTTTGGCTACATATGTGGCACTTATGTGCAAACTTTCCATGTATCCAAATTATATTCCGAAGTGTTCAACGGGAGACTCTCTATGTATTACTTTGTGAGTGTTGTGATGAATAAGTGCAGGAACTTGGTTATGTGAATGATGTGTTCATTAAGTGACCAGGATGTGGTAAGATTATAAACAAGTTATACATGAGGATGATTTTATGGTGATCTTGTGATCATGGGCCTATACTTGTGATGTATGAAATGTGGTGAAAATGATTTGTGATATGTATGTTAAAATGAGGTTAATACAAAGAAAGTGTGAAAGAGTGAATTAGCAATAAAACTATTTTGGACAGTAGCAGTGATGTGATTTTGAAAAATCACCAAAAATAGTATAAATTGAATCAGAGCCTGAATGAGATATCAAATTAAAGCTTAATAAGTCTATTTTCATATAAAAGAAACAGAGCAAGAAAAGGAGTTATATATTTTAAGATATTTATGTTTTTGTGAGACTAGTTTAGAATGATTACGTGATCCCCTGTTCTGACTTTGGAAAATCACAAAAAATTTGGAGAAAAATAATTAGAGGCTCAAACTTATATTTTTAAAATCCCTAATAAGTCTATTTTCAATATAAATCAACAAGAACATTATTCGAGTTCTGTACTGTGAGATAATTAATTTTTAGTGAATAGAGGTCAGAATTGTCAGAAAGTGAAACAGGGGAAATTTTATTGAATAAACTGTACTAATTGGATAAACCAAAAATTATACAAAATTTTATGGTGGAAAGATATGTGAGTCTAGTTTCAGGGGAAATTTATGGATCTTAATTTGGAGCTCTGTAGCTCAAATTATAAATAAGTAAGTAACTATGACTCGTGTGGACAGTTTGATGTGAGCATTTATTAGTAAATTGTGAAATCGTACTTACAAGAATGCTATATACATTAAGGATGTGGAATGGAGGGGAGGAGGAGGAAAATAAATATATGTGGAATACATGGAAACTATGGTATATGAAATATTGATATAATGAAATAAATGATATGTGTTTATAAGAAAACAGAAAGAGAATGATATGTATCATGACATGTATAGATATATATGACTAGTCTCAATGTAATGCTTGTTGGGTATGGAGTTGAATTGAAATGTTTCAGGCAAACATGTTATTCTGCGCATCTAAATTGTGGTATTTTTATAAAGATATGATCTAGCTTTAAATATGAATGCTTGATGATTAAGCTGAAGATACTTGGTAAGATGATAATCTTGGTATAAATGTATAAGTGGTACTATAATAGACAAGGTAAAATGAGTATGAGAGACACATGTATGATGACATACAAATGCTATGTTTGTGGTTTAATTGAGAATGTTTAATCATTAAATGAATACCATGTTATATGCTTTTGATTTTGTATAAGTGTGTAAGAGATTAAGGTTGACCAAAGCTTGGAAAATAGCATAGGTATATTCTACACAGGCAGAGACACGACCATGTGTCTCAGCCGTGTATGGAATACGACTTTGGGACACGGGCATGTGGAGCCTTAAAGTATGAAATTTCCAAGATTTTCGTAAGTTCTCGGTTTAGTCCCGAACCCTTTCTAAAGTATGTTTTGGGCTCCGTAGACTCAAATAAGGGACTATGTGTAAGTAAATGAACGTTTAGAAATATGAATGAAATTTTATGGCCCGTATTTTAGTTTAATGTTTGTATGTTTGTCCAGTAACACCTCGTACCTTATCCCGACCTCGGGTACGGGTAAGGGGTGTTACACACGGATCAAGTCAAGTGAATAAATCGTCCGGTTCAGAGTCAGATAACAAGTGAAATCTAGGTGGATTCCTTATTGGGTGTCGTCTCTATTAATTGCTTCTCTTCAAGTCTTTTTCCAAATTCTCTCTTCACTTTAATTAAATTAGTTAATTAGTTTAGATAATTAGTTTAATAAACAAACCCTTTTATTCTTAGGCTAGATAATAAAAAGATAGTTATTACCAGTACTTTTGGTTCCCTTGTGTACGATATCCCGATCTTGCCATTACTATACTATTGTTCGATAGGTGCGCTTGTCTTTTCGTCGTGATAATAGTTAGTCTAGGTTTGATCTTCATTATAAATATTTATTACTTGTTACGAATCACTGCGATCACTTCTCAATTTATAATCCCTATCAATAATATCTCAAAATAATCCATAAGTATTCATACATTGAAAATTCAACTAAAAGTACATCAAAGTTTCAAACATTCCAAGTTGAGTATTTTATTACGAAAACATAGGTGTCTCCCCTCATCTAAGTGATTACCTTTGATCAAAATATCACCGAGTTTAACATCCTCACTAAAGGTTCACTCAAATCACTCGAGGTGTTTAAGGACATCAATTAAAGCACTTATTAGTCAATATGAAAAGCTATTGCCATAGGCTTGCTTGAAAATCAAATCTCCACCACTATATATTGAGTTGATACATCAATCAAAAAGGTCTTTTAGAGGGTTGTAATGTGGCTTTGGTTAGGGGGTGTGGTCACAAGCTGAAAGAAAAGGTTAGAATTGAGATTGAATTGAAAAATTACCTAGCTAGAAAAATAACTAGTCATCAGTTGAATACAAGTGAGCTTTTTCTCAGAATATGGAATTAACACTCAAGCTCAAAAACGATGAATTACTACTAATATGTATTGAAGTATATATATATTTTAAGAACAAGTCAAATACATGGAACTTAATTGCTGCAACGAAGAATAAAACATAGCTAAGCAATTAGTTCAAATCAAATCTCGACAAAAATAAGGATCAAATTAGGGGATTTCAACAATAATGGGTTATGGGTTAATATTGAGGGTAAATCAATTAATGGCTTGTTAGGCTCAAAGGGGTTCACTAAAGGTTAATTATGAAGGTAGGGTTTTGTGGAGTGAGTGGGTTAAGCCTAAGTGCCTTTATCATCTTGACATATCAACTTAAATGGTGTGGTATTGACATGCATAATCAAGCAAGTTCTAGAATAACAAATCAAAACTGACGCACTCATAATAAAAGTGAGCATGAAAGGAATAAAATATGCTCTAAAGGCTCAAGAGCTCACAAAAATTATGGCTTTTTGATGTTTAAACTTGTGAATTTCAACTCACGATAATACCTAAACTTAAGGAAAGAACTGAAAAGTTTATAATTCTTAAAAAATTAACTTATCATGCTTGATTCCCTAATATCTTAAAGTTTAAACAATCAATGCATGAATGCCTATGTTTTAATTCAGGACATATCAATAAAAATCATAAATTAATTAAAATTCATTCTAATAGTGATATGAGTGATTCACGTAAGAATAAGACAAAATTCAGGGATAGCTAATGATGATATAAAAGACCCCCCACACTTAAGATGTACATCACCCTCAATGTACAAAGATAGATATATTGAAATATATAGATATATAATCATAAATAGGGAGAGAAGTGAAACTTCCTGAATGATGAATGAATTCCTTGAATTGGAGGTATAGAGAATAATCAGCCAAGGCAATGATGAGAGTGGAAGAGGATACTTCGGTGGTGGTAGAGGTTCATTAGTCCATAAGTCCTTTGCCATTGGAGTTTTTAGTTCCTATTTGATGATGAGCTTTGGAGCTCTTTATGACTGTGATAAATTCAGGATCTCTTTAGGAAATATAATGAAACATAATTACTCGTAATGAAATAGCCGAAAATAAAAATTGTAAAAACTCAAGATAAAATAGTATTAAAAGGAAATAAAAAGTAATTTCAAAATATAAAGATAAAAATAAAATAAATAATAGGTGTTTATGGAGAAATTGGGGCATACGGCCGTGGGGCACGCCCGTGTGCCTTCATTTCAGCCCGTGCATTTCATGGTTTTTAAAATTGGGCACATTAGTGTACACGGCCATGTCGCACGGCCGTGTCAATCTTTGTTCGCTTCTCCCATGCCCATGGATGCAGGTGCACGCCCGTGTTATTTTGACAGGCTGGACCACGGTCGATGGGCACAGTTGTGTCGGTTGCCCTTGTTAATTTGGTAGGATTGCCCATGGCAATGTCACACGGTTGTGGCAATTTATCGGATCCCGTGTTGGGGAAACGTTTTTGCTCTGTTTTCACAAGGCCGTATCGCACGGTCGTGTTGCATCTCGTAGTATGTGCACATCCTACGGCACACCCGTGTGCCTGGCCGTATGGTTCTGGAAATCTTGTCTTCAGTGACTCAGTTAGTGAATTAAATGTTAAAGACTAAAATTTAAAGAAGTCAACACCGTTAGTGCTCGGGGTGCCTCCCAAGAAGTGCTTGTTTATAGTCTAAGCTCGACTCTACCTTGTGGGTATATTTAGGTAACTTCGTGGAGCCGTAGCTCTTCTTTATCGTCTTTGAAATTCTCACCGTTATACATTTTGAGACGATGTCCATTTACCTTAAAAGTGCCTTGTGATGGATGACTTACCTCTACTGTGCCATATGGAAACACAGTTTGAACTACGAAAGGACCTAACCATTGTGGTTTAAGATTTCTAGGAATCAATTTGAGCCTCGAGTTATATAACAGGACAAGATCTCCAACTTCAAATTGCCTCCGTTGCTTCAAATGAGTGTTGTGGCGGTGTTTTTTCACTTTCTTATATAGGCGCGAATTTTCATATGCATTGGCTCGCCACTCATCTAACTCGTTCAACTGCATCAACCTATTTTCACCTGCAAGTTTGGGGTCAAGGTTTAGAAATTTTATAGCCCATAATGGTGACAACTTTTCCCATAAACAAGTTTGTAAGGAGATGTTCCTATGGGAGTCTTAAAAGCAGTTCTATAGGCCCATAAAGCATCATCTACTTTCATCACCCAATCTTTCCTATTTAATTCTACTGTCTTTTCTAGGATACGTTTAAGCTTTCGATTCGCTATTTCGACTTGGCCACTAGTTTGAGGGTGATAAGGGGTAGCTGTTTTGTGATGAACTCTGTATTTCTTAAGGGTCTTGTCAAATTGGGTGTTACAAAAATGAGTACCCCTATCACTGATAATTGCTCTAGGTGTACCAAATCGAGAGAAAAGTTTCTTAAGGAATCATACTACTACTCTAGCATCAGTAGTAGGTAAAGCTTGGGCTTCAACCCATTTGGACATATAATCAACAACTACTGAGATGTATTTATTCCTGAATGAATTAGGGAATAGACCCATGAATTCGATACCCCAAACATCAAATATTTCATATGAGAGCATATATGTCTGAGGCATTTCATCACATTTGGATATATTACCTGTCCTTTGACATTTGTCACAAGAAGTAACATACCTGTTGGCGTCTTTGAATAGAGTGGGCCAATAAAAATTTGATTTGAGGACTTTATGTACGATCTTCTTTCCACCGTAATGTCCTCCAGTCGATCCTGAGTGGTAATGTTCCAAGATTTTCAATGCTTCTGTCCTTGTAACGCATCTCCTAATGATTTGATTTGCATATTTACGGAAAAGAAAAAGGGTCTTCCTAGAAGTAGTTTTTCACATCAGTGAAGAATCGCTTCTTTTGCTGATGTGTCAACCTTTTTGGGATAATGTTAGCGGCTAAAAAATTTGCAATATCTACAAACCAAGGTACCTCAAAATCAGATATAGCAAAAAATTGTTCTTCAGGGAATGAATCATTTATTTCAATGTCATATGGTTTTTTGGTACTTAAGTTTTCAAGCCTGGAGGATGGTCAGCCGCAAGATTTAGCTTCTTTTTTATCCTTAATCTCCAAGTGAAATTCTTGCAATAATAAGATCCATCGAATGAGTCGAGGTTTTGCATCAGTTTTAGTCAAAAGGTGGCGAAGAGCGGAATGGTAAGTATAAATGACAACTTTAGACAATATTAAATATGACCTAAATTTATCGAATGCAAAAACCACAGCTAGCAGCTGTTTCTCCGTGGTGGTGTAATTTTCTTGTGCGGCTATCAAAGTCCTGCTAGCATAATAGATAGGTTGAAAATGTTTATCTCTTCGCTGTCCCAAAACTGCACCTACGACAAAATCACTCACATCGCACATTAGTTCAAAAGGTGAATTCCAGTCAGGTGCAATTATAATTGGAGCTTTAGTCAGTTTATCCTTTAAAGTATTCAATGCTTCTAAACACTCCTGATCGAAATTAAAATGCACATCTTTTTCTAGTAATTTAGTCAAAGGCTTAGCTATTTTAGAAAAGTCTTTAATAAATCTTCTATAAAACCCAGCATGTCCTAAGAAGCTTCTAATAGCCTTAACCGAATTAGGGGGAGGTAGTTTTTCAATGGTTTCAATTTTAGATTTATCAACCTCAATCCCTCTATAAGAAATTTTATGTCCTAACACAATACCTTCTTGAACCATAAAGTGACATTTTTTCCAGTTAAGCACAAGGTTTGTTTCCTCACATCTTATTAACACCCGCTTTAATTTTTTGAGGCAAAGATGAAAAGAGTTACCGAAAACTGAGAAATCATCCATAAATACCTCTATGACAACTTCTACGAGTTCGTCAAAAATGGCCATCATGCAGCGCTGAAAAGTAGCAGGAGCATTACATAATCCAAAAGGCATTCCACGATAAGCAAACATACCGTATGGACATGTAAATGTCATCTTTTCTTGATCTTCAAGAGCTATTGGGATTTCGAAATAGCCAGAGAGTCCGTCTAAAAAGCAGTAGTACATGTGTCCTGACAATTTTTCCAACATTTGGTCAATGAATGGAAGGGGAAAGTGGTCTTTTCTCGTGGCATCATTTAGCTTCCTATAATCAATGCACACTCTCTAACCTGTGATTGTCCTTGTTGGGATTAATTCATTCTTCTCATTGGCTACAACAGTTATGCCTCCTTTCTTAGGAACAACTTGCACTGGACTTACCCAAGAACTGTCAGAAATAGGATAAATTATTCCAGCATCTAGGAGTTTAATTACTTCAGCTTTAACAACTTTCTTCATGTTGGGGTTTAGTCATCTTTGGGCTTGCACGCATGGTTTATACTCATCTTCTGTTAAAATTTTGTGGGTGCAAAAAGAAGGGCTGATCCCTTTAATGTCAGAAATTTTCCAAGCTATGGCCCTTTTATGCTCTCTTAATACTTGGAGTAATTCCTCTTTCTCCTTGGGTTGCAAGTTGGATGAAATAATTACCGGTAATGTGGAGTTATTTCCAAGGAATACTTATTTCAAGTGATTCGACAATTGTTTAAGTTCCAGTTTGGGAGGTTCGTCAATAGAGGGTTTTTGCTTAAGTTCATCTTTTACCTTAATTCCCTCATATTTTGCTAGTTTTGGGGAGGTGTCATTGGAGTTTAGTTCGGTTCCTATTTCAGAATCATCATCCATCCCCTTTCCTTGGGCAAGACACAGTTCCATCGTGTCATTGTGTACGATTTCCTGAAAAGAATCTTGAGTAGCATGATCAATAGAGTCGATAAAATAACATGAGTCATCCTATTCTCTAGAAAATCTCATGGCATTATAAATTTTAAAAATAATCTCTTTGTCACCTACTCTAAGTACCAATTTACCATCACCCACATCAATTACAGCCCTAGTAGTGGCTAAAAATGGCCGACCTAAGATTAAAGGAACCTCAACATCTTCATCCATGTCAAGCACAACGAAATCAACGGAGAATATAAATTTATCTACTTTTACAAGTACGTCCTCTATAATTCCCCTAGGATATTTAACAGATCTATCAGCTAATTGAATACTCATCCTAGTGGGTTTAGGTTCCCTAAGACCAAGTTGTTTAAACATTTTATATGGCATCAAATTAACGCTGGCGCCTAAATCAGCTAGTGCTTTATCAACATTCAAACTACCAATTAAGCAGGGAATAGTAAAACTTCTTGGATCTTTCAGTTTAGTTGGCAGTTTATTTTGGAGTACGGCTGAGCACTCCTCACTAAGTTCTACTGTAGATAAGTCTTCAAACTTTCTTTTGTTTGTTAGAATCTCCTTTAAAAATTTTGCATATGTAGGCATCTACTATATAGCTTCAACAAAAGGTAAGTTAATATGCAGTTGTTTAAAAAGTTCAAGAAATTTACCGAATTGTGCATCCATGTGGTCTTTCTTCAACTTTGCTGGGTATAAGATTGGTGGTTTATATTCTTTTGGCATTAGATTGACATTGTTTTCGGGTTCGACCTTCTTTCTATCAGCTTCTTGTGGTGGCTTCTTTTCAAATTCAGCTAACACTTTCCCACTCCTTAGTGTAACTACTTTCACGTGTTATTTTGGGTTGGGTTCAATGTTACTAGGTAGACTTCCTGGTGGTCTTTCAGAAATTGGTTTGGCAAGCTGTCCTATCTGAGTTTCGAGCCCTTGAATTGACACTTGTTGATTCTTAAGTGCTGTTTCAGTATGCTAAAAACGAGTTTCTGACACTGAGATAAATTTTGTTAGCTTCTCCTCAAGGTTCAGCTTTTGCTCTTGTTGGTAGGGTGGTTGTTGGAAGCCTGGAGGTGGTGGTGATCGCTGATTCCCTTGGCCTCCCATAAAAAGTTTGGGTGGTTCCTCCAATCTGCATTGAAAGTATTACTATAAGGATTATTTTGAGATCAAGGATTTTTACCCATGTAGTTTAATTGCTCGTTCTCCATGTTGTGGCCATAGGGTGGGTTTTCTGAATTGCTTGATCCACCTCCACTTGCTTCTCACTTCATTACTGGGTGAACCTGTGAAGAACCAAGAAAACTGTCAATTTTTCTATTCAAAAGTTCTACCTGATTAGAGAGCATGGTGACCGAATCGATGTTAAAAACGCCAACTGTTTTCATTGGCTTTGTCCTCATGACTTGCCACTGATAATTATTCAGTGACATCTCTTATATAAATTTATAAGCATCTTCAGGTGTCTTATTGTTGATAGTTCCACCAACGGCTGCGTTAATCATCTATCGAGTCGAAGGATTTAGGCCATTATGAAACGTTTGAACCTGTAGCCAGAGTGGTAACCCATGGTGAGGGCACCTTCTCAAAAGGTCCTTGTATCTCTCCCATGCATCGTAGAGTGTTTCTAAATACATCTGCACAAAAGAACAGATATCATTACGTAATTTGGCTGTTTTAGCCGGCGAAAAATATTTTAATAAAAATTTTCGGTCATTTGTTCCCAAGTAGTGATTGACCCTTGTGGTAACGAGTTCAACCATTGTTTAGCCTTATTCCTCAACGAAAAGGGAAACAACTGAAGGCGAATGACATCATCAGACTAAAAATTGGCCTTTTCTGAATAGGACTATACTTAGGCTCGGCAGGGAAATGCCCATGTGACACACCCCTGTGCGATTACTCCAGCCCGTGATCAAGGTTGTTGAATAGGCACGGGCGTGTAGTCTACCTATGCAAGTCGTGCTTTGATCTTGCCAAATGGACACGGCCGTGTGACACGCCCGTGTGAGGAAGTCCAGGCCATGTTGATTTCCTATGTGGGTCCATTTTCTCTGTCATTTCTCGCTCTTTTTAATCTCCTATGCTTACCTAAGTACATGAAATTAAAGAATTAGAAGCATCGAATTCACCAAGTCTAAGGAGAAATCATCCATAAATGTGATAAGCATGGGATAAAAATATGTATAAATTACGGTTTATCAAAAATCAATGTATATGTTGGTCAGAATCAGTGCCACATGGGGGTGGTCAACAATTACGTACTGGATTCCTTCTTGGTTCAGCTTTTGATGGGTGTTGTGGTTGCTCTGGTGGGGATTGTGGTTGTCCTGGTTGTGGGTGTTGGGAGGATAACCTACCTTGATAGAATAAAGAATGCAGAGGTGTTTGCATCACCTTCGGTAGAGGTAATTGAATCCCATAAGGCGACGGGGATTGGAAATAAGATGAGCTCTCCAATGGTGCCTCGTGCGATCTTTCCTGTGATAATGGCCTATATATCATCGGTTGAGTCGAAGTCATCAGGAAAGGAGATGCATTGGGCCATGCATTCCAACCTGGCATAGGACTAGCAAAAGGAAATATATAAGGGTTAGGATACGCACCTGGCATAATCTGAAAGGGCTGTGGTGTGGGTGTCATTGCTTGCTGCATTGGCCTGGTGATTGTGTGGGCGCTGTTCATGGGCGTGTACCATTATCCTTTCTCCTTGGATTTAAAGGGCCCTGTCGTTCCCTTCCGACACGGATTTTCCGACTCCTTTGCTCTTTTGAGAGAAAATATGGCTTGCCAAGGATCCTAAACCATGGCATAATAATTCGGCGCGCACGATAACTCTAGAATAATGATCGGTTCGCGAGTAGGTATATGATCTCAAATTTTGAT
The DNA here is from genome assembly GCF_025698485.1 of Gossypium arboreum. NCBI lineage: Eukaryota > Viridiplantae > Streptophyta > Magnoliopsida > Malvales > Malvaceae > Gossypium > Gossypium arboreum. The sequence continues at coordinate 17,668,953 of NC_069075.1, read as the reverse complement.
ATATTCTGAGAAGAATACCGACCAATGCGTATTTGATTGTCATAAGTCAATTTTGTGCCCATCATCGAGCACCTCAAGTGTCACGAGAATCGGTTGTTAGAATCTAAATTACTGCAACACTATCTGTCTAGTGCATCTCGATAGTAGCATAGTTGACCAATGGGACCTTAACATGCCAAATGTTTGGATTTTGAAAGAATTCATTCGGAATTACTACTCGAATTGCTAGATCCTCGTATGGTGTCCATTGAAACTATATGAACGTGATAAAAATATTAATTATATACATAATACTAAACACTAAATATGAAAAAAATATTTTATGTATATATTTATTATTTAATACTTACTTGCGCTTCCGACTGTTGGTCTAATAGAATTCGTATATCTTCAAGAGCGGTAGGTATTCCAACATAACTCGTCGAATGGTTCTACCTAATTAAATAAATTTTTAGCATAAATTATCTTTTAAATCTATGTAATAATTGTAAAATCTAATATAAATTTTACCTTGTTATGAGTGAGAATGTATATGCATAGTTCACTCAATGACGTAAAAATGGAAAGCGAAATCGAGCCCATGATTGTAGTAGTGATAGACAACCTCGGATTTTGGCTTTATTTGGTTTCGTCGCCTTACACGTCTCCCGGTACAATGTTGCCAACATGGCAGACCCTTAACTAAGTTCGCTAGCTACTTTAAAATCAACGTGTTTCAGCAGCCACATCAGATGTACGAATTTTCGTGACAAGTCCAACATCTGATAACCTCCAATGATCTCAAGGATGTATGCCCGAGTATATCATATTCTTTCTACTTCAGTGGAATCATTCCCCGGCTCCGGGAATGTGTCTCGTAACCAACTCATCTCAATCTGACCTTCGTAAATATTATTCGGAATCGCAGCCAAAAGATTATACCATATGGCTCCCTAATCAGTAGATTGAACGGACCTGGTGAGTAGGACCCATCCACTGGCAATCCTGATTGTAACTGCACGTCCTCCAAAGTGATGGTACACTCTCCGCATGAAAGATGGAATGTATGTGTCTCGGGTCTCCACCTCTCTATGAATGCATTGATGAGTTTCGGGTCCAACTTGCACCCCCGGCCTATATTGGCCACGTGCCAAAAATTCGTTTCCCTCAAATAATTTTCTATCAACGGTGATGGAGGACCAAACATATTACGAATATAACATTGTAACATCCGATCTACAGGCTGTTATAAAAATTTGTAAAATAAAAATTAATTAAAATTGCACAAATGAAAAAAAACATAAATAATATTCAAAAATTGAAATTAACCCTTACCATTTTCATTTGTTCGACGGAGATATGTTTATAATTAAGCATAGAATTTCGTCATGAAACTTTAACACATGCTTATTTTCATATCCTAGACCTCATGATGATCATAAAATAATTATTTTAAGCGGATTAGTGGCCCCAAAACCACTACTTCGAATAGGCCCTAATTCGGGATGTTACACTTTGATTTTTTCGATGCCATAGTCCAACTATGGTCTTACACATAATTGCCAAGGCCCTGCCGTGGTCTTACATTCACATGCCATAACCCGATTATGGACTTATTATCCAATTTTCCATAGCCTAGCTATGGTCTTATTTAGCATCTCGTTTACTTAAATCGTACATTAAATTTAATATCTCCACATTTATCTATTAGAATAAATACTATCTCAATTTCATCCATCAAATAAATAGATACACATTTAAGTTCAATTATACAAACTTACCTCATGTACAGAAATGACGAAACGAACCGACTATTCAATTACTTTGCTTTTTCTCCGATCTAAGTTTGAATTCCTCTTTTCTTGATCTATAAGTAATCAAAATCAGCTTATTTAATCAACTATTCATTCAATTTAGTCCAAAATACACTTTATGGCTATTTTACACATTTTCCTCTAAACTTTCACATTTTTACAATTTAGTCCTTATCACATAAAATTGTAAATCCATGCAATTTAGTACAAACCCATGCTTATTCAAATTTAATACATGTTACTAGCAGCCCATATTTTCAATTTATTCACACTTTAACCACACATTTTTCACATTTCACAATTTAGCCCCTAATTTGCATTTTTACCAAAAATCACTTAACAAAACTTGTTTAACTAACATCAATATAATCTATCATTAAACATAAAAAATCATACATATTCATCAATGGAAACTTCCAAAATCTTTAACATTTTTGTAAATTAGTCACTGGGCTAGCTAGTACTAGTTGCAACGATCACAAAAACATAGAAATCATTAAAAACGGAACTAAAAATGGACTTACATGCTTAATATACCATAGCCGAAATTTTCAAGCTTTGAAATGGTGTTTTCAATCCCTAATTTTGGTGGTTTCTCCTATTAAAGAAGATGACACTTAATTTCTTTTTGTTTTATTAAATATATTAACTTAATTATTAATTTAACATTAAGTTTTAACCTTTATAAATTCATTTATAACGAACATAAATGTCCATTTAAACAAACATTGGTATATTTACCACATAAGGACTTCAACTTTATTAAACACCTTTAGCTAATAGAACACTACTTTTGCACTTTACGCGATTTAGTCTTTTTTCTCAAATTGACCATTTAAATGATAAAATTTCTTCACGAAATTTGCACACATACATGCTATCATGCTGTAAACATTAAAATAACAATAAAATAAAGATTTCAACCTCAGATTTGTGGCCCTGAAACCACTGTTTTGATTTGACTAAAAATAGGTTGTTACACACGGCTAGGCATACGGGCGTGTATGGCTATTTTTAGGGCACATGTACGTGTGTGTTGGCCGTGTGACTCTAGTCAGAGAGTTACACGGGGTCAGACATGGGCTGGGACATGGCCATGTGCTCCCATTTCGAATGTCCACATAGCCTGTGACACGGGCGTGTCTGGTGGCCATGTGAGACACACGACCTGGCCACATGGGCGTGTATCCCCTATGTTGAGAAAAAAGTTTCAAAGTTTTTTGAAAGTTTCTTGAGTTGCCGGTTTAGTCCTGAATCACTCCCAAAGCATGTTTAGGGCCTCATAGGCTCTTATAAGGGACAAATTGATTGAGATTAAATGATGAATTCTTAAATTGAGAAAATGTATGCTAAATGGATGTTTAATTATTTTGTAAGTCTGGTAATGCTCCGTAACCCTATTCTGGCATTAAATACGGGTGAGGGGTGTTACATTTATTGGTATTAGAGCTACGGTTTAGTTGATTTTAGGACTAACGTAGCGTGTGTGTGAGTCTAGCTATATATGACATATATATAACCTGTGATAGTGTGATGAATCCTGACATTATAAACTATGTTTTTGTATAGTAATGGATCCCGAACAAGCTGTAGTAGATGATGTTGAGAGTAATACGCCAGCTCCTGCTCAAGGGACAACGCCTTCTGAATCTAGACCCGTGTCGAGTAGTTACGGAGGTGAGGCTAAAGAAGCCTTCTTCCAAATGATGAATGAGTGGTTCACTCAATATATTCGTATGAACCCAGCTACTCAACAACTTCCACCCCCACCTATTCCCAAACTAATCCCTGTAGTTCCTCAAGGTATGGATCCTTTGCGATTGAATAATCCACCTGTTGTTAAGACACGAAAATATGGGCCTGAGGAATTCAAAGCTACTGTTAGCGATGATCCTGAGAGAGCTGAATTTTGGCTTGAGAACACGATTCGGGTATTTGATGAACTTTCTTGCACACCTGCAGAATGTTTAAAATGTGTTGTATGACTGTTGAGAGACACTGCATATTAGTGGTGGAATACCTTGATATCCGTAGTTCCGCGAGAAAGAGTTACTTGGGAATTCTTTCAAGTTGAATTTAGAAAGAAATACATCAGCTAATGGTTCATTGATCAGAAACGAAATGAATTTCCTGAACTGAAACAGGGTCGTATGTCGATAACAAAATATGAAATAGAGTTTGTACAACTCAGTAAATATGCTTGTGGATGTGTTTCTTCTAAGGCTATAATGTGTAAAAGGTTCGAAGATGGATTAAATGAAGAAATCAAATTGTTAGTTGGGATTTTTGAGCTGAAAGAGTTTGTCGTTCTAGTTGATAGAGCTTGCAAAGTCGAAGAGCTTAGCAAAGACAAAAGAAAAGCGAATTCTGAGGCTAGAGACTTTAGAAAGAGATTTGCAGGCAAATCACATCAGTCAGCATCAAAGAAATCTAAAGAAATCTAAAGAATATCAAAGAGATAAATGGATTTTGGTAAGTGAGTATGTTCATAAGTTAGCAAATTGCTGAGTTTTCGAGAATTAAATTCATAACAAACACGAACATGGTTATGATAATTTTAAGTTAAAGAATGCAATTGATCTAGCACATTTGTGTCATATTGATTAAAACTTGTTTTGAAATCGTGCATTGGAAATTGTTATTTTTATTTTATTTTACTTAGTTTAATTTTTAATCTTAATTAAACCCCTTTTCAAATCATCAAATTTTCACCACCAACTAGTTAAATTCTTTATTTCACAAATATTTCTTTGCACAGTCCCTATAGGTACGATAACTTGACATTTACTTGTCACTTTATTACTTGTTGTGATTTTGTACACTTGCACATTTCCATCATTCCAACCATCACCCTCTCGATTGTTAGAACAAGTAAACAAACTCATTTTCAATTTAAAATCAATAAGCATGGTTTCATCCAACACATCCTTAAATGCCTACTGTAACACCCCGAGCCCGAGACCGTTGCCGGAGTCGAACACGAGGTGTTAACAGACTTATTTCATTGTAAAACACAGTTCATTTAAAATTTCCAGACAAACTGGCTAACTGCGTCACTGTCACCTTAAAAATCATATCTCGAGTTCCAAAACTCGAAAACAAGTTCCGTAAATTTTTCCTGAAACTAGACTCATATGTCCATCTACAAATTGTTTTCTAGAATTTTTGGTAGGGCCAATTAGTACAGTTTATTAGTTAAAGTCTCCCCTGTTACAGGGTTCGACTATTCTGACCTTCATGCATTACGACTTAGATATCTTCCTGTACAGGGCTTCAATACTTATGTCGTTTGTTTCTAAAGAAACTAGACTCAAAAAGGAATCTGTACATATAGGGAATGACTTCTAATTATCTCTGATTAATTTATAGTGAATTTCCAAAGTCAGAACAGGGGATCCAGAAATCGCTCTGGCCCTGTTTCATGAAAACTTAAACATCTCATAAACTACGGCTCATATGATCGTTTCGTTACTTTAATATGAAAATAGGTTCATCAAGGTTCGATTACATAATTTATTCCTTATTTAATTCTATTCCTACTATTTTTAGTGATTTTTCATATTCACATCACTGCTGCTTTTGGTATCTGTTTTTAAGGTAGACTTTACCTATTTCATAATTTCCATGATTTAACTAGCCCTTTAACATACATAGCACAAAAATATGATCGTGATTAACCATTCCAATGGCTAATCATTGCCAAGCCTTTCCACACCTCTCAATAACCATATATATACAAAATAATTATAACGCTATGCTCAAAATATATAAGCCATTTTCGCATGGCTATCCAAATATATACAATACCAAAGTACTTGACTAACAACAAAAGGGTAGTCCTATACATGCCATTTTCAGAGTTCATCTAAATGAGTACCAAAAGGGCTTTGATAGTGTGGATGAGTTCGACTTTGACACTTCCAAGTCCGATGGTGACGAACCAAAATCTATAAAACAAAGAATCAAAGAAACGGAATAAGCATTTAATGCTTAGTAAGTTTTGAGTCTTGAAATCATGCACAAGCTGAAGTATAGCATTCATACGACTAAAGGAATAATTTCATATACATATTCTCACAATCATACCTACTTCACATTTCCAACCCTTATATTCATACATAAGGAATCAACTTGACTAAAAGCGGAAGCTTGTTAATCGATTGAGCGAATACTATTTAGAAGGAATCAATTATTTCAATGCACATCTGAAACATACCTCATCATTGGGATTTTACGAGCGTATTAATTGAAATTATTACAGCAAGATCGCTCATTCCCAAACCCAAGTATCTTGAGTTTAGCGGATATAACCACTCGCACAAGGCCTTGGTCTTAGCCCGGATATGGTCACTAGCATAAATGCCTTCGGGACTTAGCCCGGATATAGTCGCTAGCACAAATGCCTTCAGGTTTTAGCCCGGATATAGCAACTCGCACAAATGCCTTCGAATCTTAGTCCGGATATAGTCATTAGCATAAAAGCCTTCAGGACTTAGCCCAGATATCATTCGAATAACCATGCACATATATCAATAAATCATGACACATCCATATTTCATTTTCATTACCAAAGCTCAAACACAAGACACTTATCACACTTACTAATTTCGGCTCAATAGCCACATACAAAGAGCACGATCTTGATTGGCTTTATAACATGATCTCTATACACATTCGGCTACCCGTCATAGGTATAAACTAATCACCTCAATATATAATTCAAGTAGAACCATTATATCATCGTTTATTTGTCATACCTATATGTCATGACCTAATCGAATCATAATCTAAGTTCCATTACTCGAAAACTTACCAAGGATGTTGTCGAACGATTTCAACGTCTATTCGATCACCTTTTCCTTTCCTTTGTCAGATTTAGTTCCCCTTTGCTCTTGAGCTTAATTTAACAAATAAATTGATTTAATCATTTTGAACATCAAGGAGAAATTCAAGGTACTTAGCCCATGTATATTAGGCATTAGAGTCATATATGTATGAAATTATGAATCAAATTCAACATATTAGCCAATATTCCCCTTTAGCCGATTTTCTAAGTCAAGATAAAGCCATCAATATGCTTACCTATAGCCGAACGTGCAACATCAATCTATGTATTCATTCATGTGGCCGAATATGCATGTCTATGGTGAGGCCGATTGTATACTTAATACATTCTACAAATATGGTCACTTGTATTGACTAATTACCATTTTGTTTCAAGTTCAAAGCTCGGCTAAAACACATATATACACTAGAAATCAAATACTAACATTTGCACTTCACCTTAATAGCTAACTTAGCAACCCTTAATTTAACATATAATTGATCATAACAAAATTAAAGCATCCTCTCCATTCCATCAATTCAAAACACATACATTACTCAATAATATTCAAAGTCACATTCGGCCTTAGCACACAACTTCTCTACTTCATCTAACATGAACAACAACTATATTTCTCTTCTACTTCATACCATGGCCGAATGCTTCATGAAGTTGCTAAGACCTACTTTTTTTCAAATTCTCACACACACTCACATCCAATCCTTTTTGTTGAGCACTCAAACTCTATCATCTTCATACCTCATCAACACAACATCAAACATCAACCAAGAAGACAACACCCATGGCCGAGTATCATCTCCCTCACATAGCAAAGATTTAAACCATGGGCTAGGTAGAACTCAAGCTAACAACTAAAAATATACATGAATCTCATGGAGCAACATCAAACATACCTTAGCCTAGTTACATGCATGGCCGAACCTCTTCAACCTTTCTTCTTCCTTCCTCCTTAGAATTTTCGGCCAAAGATGTTAAAGGATGAACATTTTTTTTTCTTTTCTTTGATTTCATCACTCTTCATCCCCTTATTTTATTACTAACTCTTTTATTTTATTCTTTCCAACATGAAACATTAACACACCATGTTTATAATATACTATGACCCATAGCATGGCCGGCCACTAGCTCAAATTTTGGGTAATTTGACATGCAAACCCATCATTTCCATAACTTGCATTAATAGGCCACTTTACATTTGCCTAGCACATTTCTAATTTTTCTCACATAAGTCCTATTTACTAAAATTCACCTACAATTAACAAAATTCAAATATGAAAATTTCACACATGCATATATACATATAATAAGCATCAAATATGACAGTTAATTATTTTTATGACTCGGTTTTGTGGTCCCGAAACCACTTCCCGACTAGGGTCACATCAGGGCTGTCACACCTACATTGCCACAGAAAGTTGCTTCGCCCTACCTTGATTCTTACAATTATCAAGAATCTTATTAAAGTCACCATAAACAAGCCACAAAAAACTTAACCTCCCACCTAACCTGCCATAATTTGTAGTGGCAAATTAGGTACTTTCCAACACTTAACGAGGTTTTTTTTTAAGCCGTTTTATGTTATTGTATAGCATTTTCAGTTTTATTAGCTTATATTTAATTTTTTGTAAAATAAGCATTTTTACGCAAATAGATTTGTGTTAGTTCACCTATTGGGCCAATACGAGTCTTAAGGTAGTTTTAATGAGTTAATTGAGTGTGCAAGACATCTATTTTTAGGCCCAAAAGCATCAAAAAAGACAATCGGGTCACAACACGAGCTTCCGAGGTTGCAACACAGCAGATCGAACTCCAAATGTGAGATTCAAAGTTGTGTGTTGCGACATGCATAAGCCTGTATCGCAACACATGTTTGATGGCTGGGAAAAATTAATTAATGGTGTTTTCGTCCGCACAATCCATATTTAGCATAATTAAGGCTTGTAATTGACCTAATTGAGCAGCTAACTTTGCCTATAAATAGAAAAGCTTAGGCTAAGCTATGGGAGGTCGTTAGAAGGCTCCCTTAAGGGTTTTAGTTAGTAGACTTAAGGCCTATTTGGATGGGCATTTACCTCTAGTGTGGTGTCATCTATCGTAATTTGATATGGCAAATTAAGCTTTCTCGGTATACTTAAAGAGCTTATTCTCAAGCAAAGTAGCATTTTTTTTTGTAATTTTTGAAAATTTTAGATTTTAAGTTAATAAGTGCAAATGCCTTGTTTTTACTCATTTTGAGACTCAATTTGGTCAATAGAGCTATTGGGGCCCCTAACATATGGTTGAGTAATGTAGGGATGTGTTGGAGGTTGAAAATGAATGCAAACGGCACCAAAGGAGAGGGAATTTTAATATCCAAACCTTGGAATCGCGATACCTCAACCAGACTCGAAGACTGGAGACCACCCTCAATGGTATCATTATATCCACCCTTTAAGAAGATCCCCACCTTTGGAACTATCGGAGGTATCGCGATATCCTCTTTTATAGTGTTGCAATACAATATTGTGAGGGGACAAAATTAGACAAAAGGTTAGTCTTTGTCCACCCGAACCACCAATCAGTGAAAGCCCATTCAAGGTTATTTTGGGCACACAAAGTGGGCTAGAATAACTGCTATATCAACCAAAAATTGGGTGAGAGAAAAAGGAGGATACATTACCTTAGTTTAGGCTTAGTTTTCTCTAGGTTTTCGCTTAGCTTTTCTTCTTCTTCTTTTATGGTTTTTTTATTTTCATTTCTTTAGCTATAGATTTTACATTTCCCAGCAACTTTTCTTCTTGTTTTAGTTGTTCTTAGTGTTAGTTAAGTTAGTTATCACTGTAGCTTAGGTTTATTTTCATCTTTAGTCCTTGTAACTTGTTTGTAAGACATTTTTAGATTTAGTTTAATGTATTCCATTTTTTTTACTTTGTATTTGTTAAAGTTTTCTCCTTTTATGTTTATTGCATTAGATTTTCTTGTTGAATGTTTTTTTACATGCTTTTTACATTTTCTTACATAAAAATATCAACTTTTATATTTTTCTTAAGCTTTACTATAATTACTTCTTTGCTCTTCATTTACATGGTTATTAGTTTTATTTTCAGCATGAGTAACTAAACTTTTAAGAGGTTGGTTGATGGAGATATAGTAAGCTGATTTTTGGATGAATGGTCAAATTGTAATAAATTGGACTAATTTGAATGAACTTAAAAACTTAGGATTGACGATCTGAGGGGAACATTAAGGCAAGTGAGACCAAGAGGAGATCTTGTTAGCACCGATTCATTAGTCCCGAGTTAACCGATGATATCGAGAGATAATCCAGATTAATTTGTCTAACTTGGTAATGTGGAGACCGAGAGGTAAAACAGAGTCATTTTGGAAGTTAATCCAAGGATTAGTAAACCACATCAATGTCAACCAACCACCGATTGTTATATAATAGTTATTTGACAGTTTGGTCCTTTCTAACTAAATAGTAAAGTAGATTAATTTCTCTTAATTTTATGATTTGCCATAATATAGTTTTTTGCGATTAGTTAGTTAGGCTCTTTATCTTATACGTGTGTTATTTAGTAATTGAGCCAATCCACGATTCTCATGGGTTCAATCCTTAGAACACTACAAATATTACAACTGACTTGTCACACTTGTTGTAAAGCCGTGATTTTTATATCTTATTTTAAATTCTTGACTATTTATTTCATAGAGAGAGTCAATCGTAATGTGTTTTAGCTCTTTTTTTCTCATGTTATAATATCATTAGAGTATCTAGTCTTACCACCACCACTGTTTTTACACTAACCGTAGGTAAACGCACTGTCCATCCAAAGGGGCCCTTAGTTCTAATTAGGATTTTAATTAGGTTTTTATTTTCTTTTTCGAATATTTTTTATCTCTTGTTCTAACTTAGATTTGATTTGATTCCAAGACTTTGTTATTAAGTATTTTTATATTATTCATTCACTTTTTGCTTATCAACATCGATATCTCACTAGTTGTTAAAGGGTTTTGCAGAACCGAGCGCATCCAATTTATCAAACGAATCAATTTCTATCTTTCTTTTGTTTTAGTTTAATTTTTGTTTTGACTGATTTAAATCAATTCTTAGGAAAATGGTCTCTAGATTATGAGTAGCTAAGTCCTTTAGGAAGGTTAACGAGCGAGTGTGGAAGTTGTAGATAGGCCAATTTGCTCGGCCCCTTTTGAAACCCAAAATAAACCAAAAAAGAATAAATGTCAGTCCATTACAAGCCCAAACCTAATTCAAGCCCAAAACACCCGCGGCCCAAATGGCCCGAAACTTAAACAGACTTCAGCCAACCAAGAACCCTAGGGTTTCCCCTTGCACCGCAACAAGCCTCCAGCAGCCTCCAACGCCTCCGTACATTGTACGTCGTACACTTCCACGCCAAGTGCCAGCACACGCTCATACTTCGTACCTGCAAACAAACAAACGTAGTAGTAGCGAAAAAACAAAGAAAAATTGTGTATTTTATTTCATTTTTGAATATTCAGCTATAAAGCCTACTAGTTTTCAATTGTAAGGGGGACGCACATTCACGAACACATACAAAAGCAATAAAAGGCAAAAAATAGAAAGGTGATTTTCGGTTTTGAATCTTTGGGGTTTGTTACATTTTTCTCTCTCGATCTGCTCCCTTTGCTTTTCTTTTTCATTCTTTGCATCTAATAATAAAAGAAAAGAGAAAAATGAAGCTTTACATTGTGAATCCGCCACTGATTCTTCCTTGCCTCACTGAAGTCGAAGGTGGAGGAGGAATCACTGGGCTGTAAACTGGTCGGTTGTAGGCTGCAATGGGGCCATGGCCAAAGGGGGTTGGCTTAGTTCGGTTGGAAAAAGGGGAGGCTAGGGTTTGTTTGGCCGAATGATTCAGTTTTAGGTCCTTTTAAAGGATCAAATATGATGCCGTTTTAAGCCCGTTTCAATGGATCAGAAATGACGCCATCTAATCACGCCCGACCCGATCCAATTTGCTGCCCCGATGACCCACGTGTTTTCGCGGTGAGGGTATATTTCCAAAATCGGCCCCTCTCTTTTCGCACCACGTTTCAATCAGCTTGCACTTATGCTTTAGGATTTTTTTAAATTACCCCTGCGATTTGTGCGCGTTTGCACTCTAGTCCACAGTACAGTGTCGCGTTTTGGGCATCTGGAATATTTCCAGCTTTAGTCCCTACATATTTGCGCGGGTTATTTATTGACCCAATTTTCATTTTTTTATTTATTTATAAACTATTCATCTTATTTTAATTCTTTTTTATTTTAGTTTTCTATTTGTATAACTTACCTTTTAAACATACTTAATATTTCTATATCGATCTATTTTAATCAATTTGTTTGGTTATATTTGTACATTTGTTTTTGAAGATTTTTATTTAGATTATTTTAACATTCTTGTACAATATTCTTTTAGATAATATATATATTTGTACATGTAGTATTTTAATTGAGTTTTTGACTCATAATGCTTACTCTTTTAAAGTTCCTAATATTTTTATATACGTGTGTATATCGTTGAGTTCTTTTGAAAACTTTATTTTGTTTATAAAATCATCTTTTAAAATTCTTTTCACGTTAAATTATTTTAGCGCTTTTATATAACATTTTGATTAAATACTTATATATATATTGGTACATATATTTGATCTATATACTTTATTAGATCCATGATTTTATACCTATAGTCTTCTTTGTGTAATGAATTCAAGCTTCTTTTTATCATGTTATTTCGATGTTTATATGATATTTCTTTAAATATTCTATATATGTTTCATGTACATTTTTTAAATCAAGGTTTGTAATTTGTAATTTGTAATTTGTAATATTTGTCACTTTAAAGTGCTTAATATTTTTATATATTTGTTGAACTATTTCGATAACCTTTTCACATATTTTTCACCACCATTTTGTAGTTCATTTTATACTATAATATTTATGTAACACTTGTTCAAATGTTTCATGTATATTTGTTCATAAACAGTTAACAATTTAGTTCTATGTACGTATTTAGTCCCATACTAGAGTTATTTTATGAATTCTCTTAAATTTTTTTTCTCTCTCTCTCTCTCTATATATATATTCCTTTACGTACATAAGTCACCTTTTTTTTAAAAAAAAAACACATTTTGCTACACATTGTTTTGGTCTAAAATTTCACATTTAAATACTATTTTATACATGTACATATGTCTTTTAAATCTGTTTTGTGCGTTATGTCTCGTCTTGTACCCTTTCTATTCTTTTGCACATATATTATTTAAATTATCATGTACTGTGTCAACTTTTAAATGAATTTGTGTCTAAAATATTTTACGTGCAATTTGATTTAAACTTTGGTTCTATAATATCCATTTCAAAAATTATATGCCTATTCCTAGTTTTTATACAAGTTTGTCAACCTATATATTATGTGTCCATTTATTCGTTATTATTTTAAAATCGTTATGGCACATTAGCTTCTAATTGCTATGTTGTTTTTCTACATCTTGCATTGATTATTTTATATCACGCAATGTATATTGTTGTGACATGTTATTGTGTGTATTGTTTTGGTTGTGTTGAATTGTTACATTATTATTTTCGTCATTGTATTATGATATCAATTATTTCCCATGCATGATTGTAATCGGATTATATTCTTTGGTTAGTTGTATTTAATTTTTAGTTCGTTAATTGATTGTATCTTATGCGTGCACATTATCCTCTATCATTATTTTTCATTTGGTTTATGAAATGTGGTTTTATAAAATTCAAATCTTTATGATCAATTTCGTCTTATTTCAAAACACATTAAGACGTTTTAAGCTATTTTTATGATTATACATTTAAAAATTCTTTAAAACGAAGACGAGATTCGATATTTGGCAATTCGCGGAAAAGTGCCCTAACGTGTTGGGTTACAATTTCGCGTTTGCTCGAAATAATCGAATATCCCTTCAAACTTTCACTCATGCCTTTTAAAAATTCTTTAAAACGAAGGAAAAGTTTGATATTTGACAATTCGCGGAATCGTACCCTAACGTGTTGGGTTGCAATTTCTCGTTTGCTCAAAATAATCAAATATCCCTTCGAGATTCCATTCAGGTCTTCTAAAAAAATCCTCTAAAACAAAGGCAATACTCGGTGTTTGACAATTCGGGAATCATGCCCTATCGTGCTAGGTTGTGATTTCTCGTTTGTTCAAAACGATCGAATATTCCTTTAGGTTTTCACTCATGTCTTTTAAGAAAACCCTTTAAAACAAAGGTTATGTTCGATGTTTGGCAATTCGAGAGTCGTGCCCTATCGCGTTGGGATGCAATCTCTCGTTTGTTCAAAACAATCGAATATCTCTTTGGAATTTCACTCGTATTTTCTAAGGTGAGGCAATGGTCAATGTTTGGAAATTCGAGGAATCGTGCCCTACTATGCTGGGTTTCGGTTTTCCGTTGGACTAAATAGTTGAGCATCCTTTTGTGATTTTCAAATTATAAATTTCCGGACGTCGAAACGAGAAGATTTTTGACAATCAATTCGGGTTATCCAAATGTTATTAAAAAAGAACCACATTTCAAAAACATTTTTAATTTTAGACATAAAGACAGTGTTTAATCGATTTGGTACCAATTTTGGGCATAGTGAGGGTGCTAACCCTTCCTCATACGTAACCGACTCCCGAGCCCGTTTTCTAAAATTTTCATAGACCATAATCGGTGTTTTAGTAAACCAAAAATGTTTTATTAAAATAATCAAATCCTTAGGTGATTCGATCACACCAAAACAAAAGATCGGTGGTGACTCCATATTTCTATTTTCCAAAAAGTCGACCCCCCCGTATTTTCATTAAATTTAAAATTCTAAAATATTTGAAAAAGGGATGGTTTCGACAGCTTGGCGACTCCGTTGGGGACTTGAGAGTCGAGCCATAAAAATCGATTATTTACTGTCCTTTTGTCAAAAACTGAAAATGTATTTTAAAAATCATGTATCTTTCGATTGCATTTGATTGTATGATTGTTTTGGTGCGGGTCTTGTATAATAGTACTGCATTTCATTGCATGACCACTGTGGTCACACCTTCTAAGTGGGAGTAAGAAACTACGCTTTCGTGAGGTTTTCACCTCCTCATGGGCTAGTGGATTGCTTCCGGGGTACATCCGTACCTATGATTTCGTGAGATTTTCGTCTCCGCATAGTCATAGGGAAATGTATCCCCCCGAACCGAAATCGATCTATATGAGCCTATAATGGGTGAAGATTGAGGAATCTGCTGGTTCGGGTACCCTTATTCTAGAGCCGAGCCATATATAGAGAGACCTAGGAACTTACCCTAGGTAGAGCCACTCCGAACCCCTACCAATTACCCGATTAGGTACTTTGTTGGTTGTTTATTTCTGTACTAACGTGTTTTATTTTTTGTTTGTTCATTACATCATCATAGGAAGGAGGTGTTGATTCATATTCAATTGCTAAATAGAACAATTTGTCATAAGAAAACGAATTTCTTAATAACGCGGATTTACAATACAGTTGTCTGAATTCGGTCCAAGTGAACACGACAGAAGAAGGCTAATAGTTCATGGAGGAAAACAAAACTTTACCTAAGGATTCAAGTTGATAAGGATTATCCAAAAGCCGTCGCGTCCTGACTTTCTTAAAGGAGCTAATCAACATTGCGAGGATAGTAATTCGTGGCCCGGATCAAGCAAAAGGAGCTAGTAGAGGCACGCATTGGAAGCTTACAAGATTTGACTTTCAAAAGGGATCAGTGCCTTCGCCTCGAATACGAAAGTAAGGCCGTATACGTAATCCGTTTTTATGAAAAAGAATTTGTTTTATAGAAAAATTGTTCTAGGGGAATTGAATTCAAAATCAACATCTTCCTTGCTTTTGCATTCATCCCATGCATTTGCATTGCATTGCATCATTTGCATTGAATTTCCCAAAAGAACCCTAGTTAGGTAAAGTTATTTCAGAACCGACAAAAGATATGGACCAAAGATTGGAGAGAATAGAGCAAAGGCAAATGCAGATGCAAGAGTAGTTGATCGAAATTCAACAAGATATGCGAGAAATGCTAGAACTCCAAAGAAATATGATGGGCCAGTTAACCCATTTACTGGCCGGAGAATTTGAAAAAAGGAGTGGCCCAGTGGTCAATAGTGAGGATGATGTTGAAAAGATCATCTATTCCCCAGGCTTTGCCCCAATAAGCGTCTCGACCCAACCAGACATGCAGGAGGCACCCGTTGTTATCGGACACCAACATCAGACGAATACATCGGCACTGTTAAGCTTCTCGATGGGTTCAGGTTTTAACCTGAAAGATGATCAAGCCAAGCCAGTTGTTCTGGCAGAAACGAAGGCAAGGGGAGAGTGGACTTTAAAGGCCCCAAAGAAGAAGGAAAAGAGAGCAAGTAGTGCGAGTAGGTATAACAAGGGTTGCTTGGAGCTGATTATAGCAAGTCAGCCAAGGAGGGTAACTACAAGCCATCAGGCCTCCCCAAGGTGAGAACCCGATCGAAGACCAAGCTAAGAAAAACCCCAATACATGCCTATTCCAATCACGTACAGAGAGTTGTACCACGTTCTGTTCAATGCACATGTTGTATCCCCTTTTTACATGAAACCTATACTGCCCCCATACCCTAAATGGTACGATGCAAGCAGCCAATGTGAATACCATGCGGGCATCACGAGGCATTCCATCGAGAACTGTACCGCTTTTAAAAAGATAATCGAAAGATTTATTAAATTAGGTATTGTGAAATTTGATGGTCCCTCTGGAGTAGGAAATCAGTTATCTAACCTTTCTGTTAAAGAGGCGAACGTTATGAGTTCCATGCTGGATTGGGGCATGAGATTTAAGGGTACATCGAGCTCGGAACTCTAATGCAAGGCCTGGTATTGGGGAACCCAAACATCAATGATGTATCAGAAGAGGGAACCCGGGAGTAGACTTTTCCAAGCTTCTGCCCTTATGTACTTAGGGTGTTTTAAACAATGGGACTGTGAAAAGGATCCTTTTATTTTTAGAGCTAATCTAGAGTAATATTCAAAACAAGCTTGTTGATTTAAGCCTAGAAGCAACAAAAATCCTTTTGTGAAATAGGCTTATATCCAAAATCTTTATTTCAATGAAATACATGTTTGAGTAAATATTTTTTTATTCTTTCCATTTTATACTGTACAAACGACTATTCTTAGATTCTTTCATCCATGATCATACCATACAAATAATCATCATTAGAATCATTTATTCTTTGGAAAATGCCTTCGTACCTATAACAGGTCTCCAGACATCAATAACGTGAGCGACGCTGTCACTAATTCTGAGTCTCTTTTTGGAGCAAGATATGTGTCTAGAGGGATCTCAGGACCTTGAAGATGACAGAGATTGTGACTTATTTCCTAGTTTGTTAAGGACGGTAGAACAAGATGAAAAAATCGATCCTACTTTACGAAGGGTCAATGGACATTGTGAACAAGGGGCAAAGATCGAAACCTGAGTCACCACAGGGATAAAATGAATTGTCTTTGAATTACTTCAAGAAATTCAAAGATGTTTTCACATGATCATGTCGAGATATATTCGAGATATTAAGATCTGTGGATGATACAAAATGTCTATACAGTGCCAGAAGGACACTTGTTAAGGGTTTCATGGTAGCCACGCTAATCATGAGGTTTGGGTATTGTTGATCTACCATGGAAGGGGATTGCATTGGTTAATGCCACATTCATTTCTTCACAGATTTTCTCTATATGAGGCAAGAATGTTACCAGGCCATTCTCATCAATTCATTTTGGCAGGGGTGAAGGTCGCTTCATATGTCAATATTACAAGATTAATAGTCATAAAAAAATAGAAAAAAAGGGGAAGGGGTTGCTGACAAGTAATGTCAGAAAGGATCACTTTCAAATACAATTGCACAATGTCAAAAGTTTGCAGTTTGTTCAAAGATCAGACACTATATCATAGTGCAGTAAAGGCATCCAAAAAGAAAGACAAAAATTCAAAAATAGCAAAAGAAAAAAGGAAAAACAAACAATAGAACAAAAGTCATAGTGAAAAATGACTGAGTCTTGTAAATATTGGCATAAACAAGTTATCATTTACCCTCTATATTTATCGAATGTGAGCCTGAAACCTTCACCGGGGCAACATATTGATTTATAGGACTGAGATAGTTTTTTGAAAACGGGATTCCTTTTCTTCGAGTCATGGCAGAACTAAAGTTGGATGAATCATAATAAGTCCAATCCTGATATGATCAGTCAAATTTAAAGGGTATCTGTCACAGTCAGATGATGCAGGCATATGACAGAAAGGTTTATCCTTGAGAATTCCATGAAGGGAGCTTGATATTGAAGAAGATCTTTCCTATATAAAAGGACTTCAAAGGAAGAAATATGCCAAACTAAGAAAGACCTTATGCAAAGAAGGCCTGTTTTGGAGGAACATTGATATTGACCGAAAAGATTCGCCCAGTTTGGGGAAGTCAAAATACAGTCAAAGAGTATTCTACCTAAAAGGGAGAGGCCAAGGTGAAAATCGTAAAGGACACCTCGAGACCTTTTTTTTTTAAAAAAAAGAGAGATCGAAGTAAAAAATAAAAATAAAAATGAAATGGGCTGATTTGGTCAACCTATCCACAATCACCCACACCGAGTCTTTCTTTGATGGTGTCAAAGGCAACCCACTCACAAAGTCCATGGTTACCCTCTCCCACTTCCAAAGTGGTATTTTCACTTCTTTATAATGATCCGGAAGGTAATTGATGCTCAGCTTTCACTTGTTGGCATGTCAGACATTTTCCTACAAACTCCGTTACTTCTCGCTTAAGTCCAGGCCACCAGTACAATTCTCGCAAGTCGTGATACAACTTATTCCTTCCAGGATGCATGACACATAATCCCCCATGAGCTTCCTTTACTATTGTCTGCCTTAAATCAGAGTCCCTCGGAACACAAATTCTTCCTCGAAAACACAGAACTCCATCACCATTTAAACCGAACTCAGAAGTTTCCCCTTCCTTAACTTGTTGAAAATGAGCAACCAAAGACTCATCTTCCAACTGCTTTTCCTTAATCTGGTCCACCCAGGTTTGCCTTACTTGCAATTCAGCCAACAAACTGCCATCATCATACAGACTCAAATGAGCAAACATTGCTCTCAGATCAGATATGGTTCTACGACTTAAAGCATCAGCTACCACATTAGCCTTGCCTGGGTGATACTCGATCGAACAGTCATAATCCTTAAGCAACTCAATCAGACTCCTTTGCCTAAGGTTCAGCTCCTTCTGAGTCAACAAATACTTAAGACTCTTGTGGTCTGTGCATATAATACACCTTTGCCCGTACAAGTAATGTCTCCAAATCTTAAGTGCAAATATCACTGCTGCCAACTCCAAATCATGAGTAGGATAGTTCCCTTCGTGAGGTTTAAGCTGTCGTGATGCATATGCAACCACCTTACCCTCCTGCATTAACACGCAGCCCAAACCCACGTGTGATGCGTCACTGTACACAGTAAAATCCTTCCCAGACTCCGACTGAATCAACACAGGTGCTTCAGTCAGAACTTTCTTCAACTTCTAAAAAGTTTCCTGTTACTTCTTAGTCCATACAAACGGTACTCCTTTCATTATGAGTTTTGTCAGAGGTGCTGCCATCACAGAAAAACCTTCCACAAACCTTCTGTAGTATCCTGCCAACCCTAGGAAACTTCAAATTTCGACACCGCCCTAGGTGGCTTCCACTCCAAAATTGCTTCAATCTTCGAGGTCCACCTTAATCCCTTGGCAGAGACCACATGTCCTAAGAAGGTTACCTCCCTCAACCAAAATTCACACTTGCTGAACTTCGCAAAGAGTTCCTTCTCCGTTAGCACTCGTAGCACTATACGGAGATGCTCATCATGTTTCGCTTCAGTTTCAGAATATACCAGGATATCATCAATGAAGACGACTACGAATCGATCCAAGAATGGTTGGAACACCAGATTCATTAGATCCATAAATGCTGCAAGAGCGTTCGTCGGTCCAAATGGCATAACCAAAAACTCGTAATGACCATACTGAGTCCTGAATGCCGTCTTATGGATATTCGCCTCCTTGACCCTTAACTGATGATATCCAGATCGAAGGTCGATCTTAGAAAATACAAAAGCCCCTCTAAGCTGGTCAAATAGATCATCAATCCTTGGCAGTGGATACTTATTCTTAATTGTCAGTTTGTTCAACTAGCGATAATCAATGCACATCCGTATTGTACCATCCTTCTTCTTCACGAATAGCACCGGTGCTCCCCATGAAGCCCCTATCCAACAACTCTTGAATTTGTGCCTTTAGCTCCACCAACTCCTTCGGTGCCATTCTATATGGACACTGGTGCCGTTCCAAGCAATAAGTCGATTCCAAACTCCACTTCTCGGTTCGGAGGCAATCCTAGAAGCTCCTCCGAAAAAACATCTTGGAACTCCTTTACAGTCATAACCTTATCCACTGACAATCCCTCCCCTTCCGACTAACTTACAAATGTCAAATAGGTCTCATAACCTTTCCGAGTCCACTTTTCGACTCTTAATGCTGACACCACATTGGAAAAATAATCCCTTCGCTCGCCTATCATCATAACCTCCTCACCCTCCATGGTCCTTAACACCATTCGTTTTGCAGCAAAATCCAAAGTCACCCTATGCTTAACATGTGACAGCCCAAAATTGACCCTAGACGGGATGTGGTTTCGAGACCACAAAACCGAGGCATAAAAATAATTTAAAATTTATTGTGATGCCTATGATATGTGTTAAATTGTGTGTGACATTTTTGATGATTTGATTTAGTGTTATAAAGGTGAATTTCACTAGAAAGGACTTGTGTGAGAAAACTTAGAAATGAGATAGGCAAATGTTGAAGTGGCCTATTGATGCATGCTAGGAAATGTTGTCCTTGCATGTCAAATTTCCCAAATTTGACTATAGTGGCCGGCCAAGGTGGGTATGATGGGCAAGGGAAAACATGTTTCCAACATGTTTGGTTAGTGAGTTATGGATGAAGGAATATAATAAAAATTAGCATAAAAAAATGAACAAAAAAAAAAGAAAGATGAGCATGGATGCCCCCTTGTTGCCGTGAGTAGAGGAAAGAGAAAGGAGAAATTTTTGTTCATCCATTTTCACTTCTTGGCCGAAAATACTAAGAGGAAGAAGAGATTTTTGCTTCATTTCCTTTGTTTAGAAGAGATCTAGAAGGATATTTGGCTAAACTTGCATCAAGATTGAGGTATGTATGAGGTTGTGTCATGAGATTCATGCATGTTTTAGTTGCCAACTTGATGTTCATGTTAGCCATGGTTCAAATCCTTGTTATGCCATGGAAGTGGTATTTGGTCAAAGTTGGTATTGTGATAAAGCCATTGCATGCTAAGTGTGAAGCTTGATGATGATGCATGCAATGATGGATTGTCTACTCTTGAAATTTCTTTGTAGCCATCTTGAGTAAGACTTTGAGTTTTCTTTTTGTTTAACCATGATTGAAGTTGAAAGGGGCATGATTGTGATGTATTCGGCCATGATGCATTCATGAGCATGGTTCATGCTTCTTGCATGTTAGTAAAAATTTGTGTTTTGGATGGCTATGGACACCTTGAAATTCGGCCATGCTCATATATGTATATATATGTTTGCACATGATGTTTTGGTTATGAAGTAAGTGATGAATATGTTTGTTTAAAGAAGAAAATGTTGAAGAATGTTTGTGAAATTTCAAGTACATTCGGCCTAGTACACATATGATGTGGAAATCTTGGAATTTATTGTCGATTTGGTGCTAGTATGACTAAGTATAATCGGCCATATGAGTGCTTGATGATATATTATAAGTATTGAGCCACAATATGTAAAGCATTAACTAGTAAAATGCATGCTGTTTTTGTGTGGTGTTAAGTGTATAATTGGCCTCAAATTGGACATGTATGTTCGGCCTTAGGTAGCCGATTGATGGCCTTAGCTTTTCCTTGATGCTTGAATGAATTGTATTGAATTGCTTGATGTAGTATAAAATGTGCATGACCATTGTGTGCTCAAGCTAAAGGGTGGCCATATGACCATTTAGACTCCTTGTCATATTCGGCCATAAGCTAGCATAATGAGGTTTTAATAAATTAAATTTGTCTGAATTAGCTCAAGAGCTTAGAGGGCCACAATTGGACAAGGGGAAGGAAAAAGTGATCGAATAGCCGTAAAAGCCGTTCGACAACATCCGAGGTAAGTCCTCAAGAAATGACCCTACTCGAATTATGTGAAATGAGATAGGGATGTGTAATGATTATTGATTTATGTGTGTATGAGCAATTGAATGAAACCCGGGCTAAGTCCCGAAGGCGATTATGCTAGTGATAAGTTTGTGTTTGAGCCTTAGTAACGAGAATGAAACATGAATGTGTAATGATTATTGATGTATGTGTGTGCATGAGCAATTGAATGATATCCGGGCTAAGTCTCGAGGACATTTGTGCTAGTGACTACATCCGGGCTAAGACCCAAAGGCATTTGTGCAAATTGTGATATCCGGGCTAAGCCCGAAGGCAATTGTGCGAGTTGCGATATCCGGGTTAAGTCCCGAAGGCCTTTGTGCGGGCTACCATAACCGGGCTATGTCCCGAAGGCGTTTGAACGATCAGCTATAGCCGGATAAACTCCGAAGGTATGTGATTCGAGAATTTTGAACTTGCTGGAAAATTTTCAGTTTATACACTTGTGAAAGTCCCAACAACAAGGTATGTGTTGTATGTGCTTCGCACACTATGAGTAAGTGTGCATGAAAATTTGCTCTAATGATAAATGAGCTATCGGCATTAACTAGGCCGTTATTTGTGTATGAACATAATAGTTGGGATTGTGAAGTAAGTATGATTATGCGAATGTGTATTAATGAAATGATTCATTTGGCTATGTGAATGTAATGCTTTGGTTAAAGCTGATTTTTATTGCTTGAGACTTACTAAGCATAAAAAAAATGCTTACTCCGTTGCTTTGGCTTTCAGTTTTATAGATTTTGCTCGTCAGCGATCGGATTCGGGATCATTAAAGTCGAAGTCACCCACACTATCAAAGCCTCCATTTTGGTATAAATTTTTGGTTGAACTTTGAAATGGCATGTATAGGACTACCCCTTGCTGGTTTAAATATGTTGTGATGTATATGTGTACGGCCATGCGAAAATGGCTCGTAAAAGTGAAGTACGAACTTAGACTATTTGCGGTTTGTATATTTATATATATGGTGTCATGATGTGATTATGGATTGGAAATGGGAATGTTGGTCACATGATCAGCCATTGGTATGGTTAAAATGATCATAGATGAACCTATGTATGGCAAGACTAGTTGGTTCATGGAGACTACAAACTAGGTAAGACCTACCTTAAAAACAGATGCTGCCAGCTGCAGTGACGTGAATGTGAAAAATCACCAAAATTTGTAGGAATGGTATTAAATAGTGAATAAGCTATGTAAATGAACCTTGATGAGTCTATTTTCATATGGAAGAAACGAAACGGTCATAGGAGTTACATGTTAAGAGATATTAAAGCTATTGTGAGACAGGGCCAGAACCGTTTCTGGGTCCCCTGTCGCAACTTTAAAAATTTACTATAAATTATCCAGAAAGAATTAGGAGTCATGCTTTATATGTACAGATTCCATTTTGAGTCTAGTTTCATTAGAAACAAACGGAACCAGTATTAAAGCCCTGTACAGAGAGATATTCAACTTGTAACGCTCGAAGGTCAGAGCAGTCGATCCCTGTAACATGGGTGACTTTAACTAATAAACTGTACCAATTGGACCGACCAAAAATTCTAGAAATAAATCCATGGATGGATATATGAGTCTAAATTCAGGGAAAATTTACGAAACCAGTTTTCGAGTTTTGAAACTTGAGATATGATTTTTAAGGCGACGGTGATGCAGTTTTCCAGCCTGACTGGAAAAGTCAAATTGGTGGGCAAAATATGTGGACTTGGCTTGTTAACCCCTCGTGTCCGACACCGGCGATGGTCTCGGGTACGGGGTGTTACATAACAAGCCAGTCCATTCCCAGAATGAGGTCAAACTCTCCGAACGGTAACTCCATCAGATCTCCAGGGAAAACCTTGCCTTGAGTTTCTAAGGGTACATCCCTATATAGTTTGTCTACCCTAACCGAATGACCTAAAGGAATTAACACAGATACCCCACTCACCATCTTCTCAGAGTGCACACCCAACAACCCAGATATGGCACATGCAACATAGGAATAAGTAGATCCAATATCCACCAAAGCAGTATATGGCATGCCAGAAACCAAGAACGTACCAGTTATGACGTCAGGTGTGTCGCCCTCCTCTCGACGACGAGCTGCATACACCAAAGCTGGCTGTCGAGCTTCAGTATTTCCGACACCCCTGCTAGGTGCCCCCCGACCTTGACCGTTTCCATTTCCACCCCTACCTTGTCCACGTCTTCTCGGTGGTTGGGGTCTACCCCTTACGGGTTGAGCAATCCTCTGTTCAGCAACTTGAACCTGATCAGCTTTCTGAGGGCGGTCCCGTACTCTATACTCCATAATCCACATCGAAAACAAGCACTGGAGCGTTTCCTACACTCGCCCAAATGTACCTTACCACATTCTCCACAGATTGATGGTCTGACCACATTCATCGGCACTGCTCGAACTGGTTCCTCCACTCTTGCTCTCTTAATAATCCTATTTGCACCACCCGAGGGTTCTGAATCCCTCCTGAAACAGTTCCGATCCTTTTCCTGATTTTTCTTTTTAGCACGCTTAACCTCCTCAGCGATCCTTGCCTTCTCCACTAAGATCACGAAGTCTCGCTCCCTCTGCAAAGCGATTAACACCCTGAGGTCATCTCTAAGACCATCCTCGAAGCGCACACTTCGCTCATACTCCGTAGCAACTATGCCCACGGTATACCGACTCAACCTCAGAAACTCGGCCTCATACTCGGCAACTGTTTTACCTTTTTGCACCAGATTCAGGAATTCCTTCCTGCGGGCGTCCACATAACTCGCTCCAACATACTTCTCTTTAAAGGCCGTCTTAAACAGTTCCCAAGTTACCCTATTAGCTGGGGTTCCTTCTCTCACAGTGAGCCACCACTGGTAAGCCTCGTCCCGTAGCAATGATACGGCTCCCTTCAGCTTTTGCTCCACAAAGCAATCCAAGTCATCCATAATTCGTTCTGTGGCCTCCAACCAATATTCTGCCACATTCAAGGCGATACCAGACATACCCCTAAAGATCTCCGCTCCGTTGGCCCAGAGTCGTTCAGAAATCGATCCTCGAATTCTGTTGCCCAAACTTGTCCCGGCAACCCTTTCTAAAACACGAAGCATTGCCTGTGATAGAGCGTCATCCCCGAAACCACGATCATGAGACTCTACTTCCGTTGTCGATGGTATCGGTGCATCTGCCGCCGGCATATGTCCCAAAGACGAAGATACCGCTCGAGCCCTTCCTCGGCCACGTCCACGGCCTCTTCCACGAGTAGCTCTTGTACTCATATCGTATTATCTATTTACGAATTTTATGCATTAACTTAGTATTCCAGTGATTATTAAAGATGTTTTATGAATCAGACAGTAATTCAAAGTTTGTTTTCGCAGAATCGAAGTCTAGCTACAGTTTCAATCTCTTATCAGATTTTCCTATGGTTTTAGTATCATCCTATCTAGAGTGTCCTAGTAGGGTTTCAGTACAGACAAATAATTCAGGAAAATATTCAGAAAAATTCAGAATACTTACAGACTTGAGCCGGAGATTCGGAATGCCACCTTCTAAAGATCTAAATTTTGAAAATCGAGTTTTTCGCATTCTTTATAAAATTTTCGCTTTCGAAAATCTTTGTTTTTGTAAACCCATTCCACAGCCGAGTTGTTGCAACCTATGCTCTGATACCACTAAATGTAACACCCCAAACCCGGCCCAGACAAGCGTTCAAAATATTTTATATTGTTGATCCAGAAAAACTTACTTAGTGTTTTAAAAGATAATTTCATTATAGGTTAAAGTGAATGGAAGCTGTGCACCAGGTAGAAAACCGAAAAAGAGGTGGTGAGTCCATCGGATTGCTTAAGTACCAAGCTCCCTTCGGATACAATCCTAGACATGCATACCGCCATTGGCACACCTTAACGTCATGGATATTTCTAGGAAATCGGTTTGATTAAGTCATTTTTAGGAAAAGTGATTAATTTTGGAAAATACTTTCATTGCGAAAGCTTTGCTTTCATTGCGGAAGCTTTGCTTGTTGTCATATTATTTTGAAATCAATTGTTGTTTTTGAAAACGCGCCCTAAAGCTATCCAATTTCAACAGTTAAAATAAGAAATACCTATATTAGTAATACATATTAAAACCATCAAAAATAATTAAGCGGTCTTGTTACATTTAAAAACCCAAAACTTCAAACGTAAATAAAAGGATGTCCAGTTCACCAGAAGAAAATCAAACTTTCGAGCGGGTGGCCACTCAATTCCTCATGACTCCAAGCCCACTATGGTTGGGGATTACTGCGTGGATGAAAATAAAAGGGTGAGTTTGGGGAAACTCGGTGTGTAAATTAACCCAACCATAGCCTATATCAGCTCAAACCACAGAAATAGAATAAGTTGGCCTTAGCCCAGAACAGAATTCAGAATAAAGCCTATAGGCCCATAACACAACAGAACAGATATTACATGTTTATGCAAAAACCCAAGCAGATTCATCTATAACACCCCCGTACCAGCCTTACACCATGTGGGGAGACTACTCGGCCCACCCAACCGCTACACACCATAGAAATCGCAGCGAGGCTGCCAGATATTGTGACGAAGTCACCAAATACAGATATTGTGGCAGAGCCACTAGAACAGATATATGTGGCAGAGCCACCAGATCAGATAATTGTGGCATAGCCACCGGGCAGATATATGTGGCGAGCCACCGGATCGAATAATTGTGGCATAGCCACCAGGGCGCTTCCTCTATAGTATAACCCAAGTCCCCATGCAGCAGATATATAATCATGGCATACATCATACGAAATCGGATCGTCATGCTTTTCACCAAAAGTAACCCTAGGGGTATAATGGTAATTTTGCATACATAGGGGTATTCAAGTAATTTAACTATTCTTAAGGTTTTCATACATAACATAGCCATTTACGTGCGATCGAAACACTTACGCATTTTCTTACCAATTTGGGCGATTGACCCATTATCCCGTTTTGGCCCATTAAGCCCAAAAATATCGAAATGCATAGAATCGCGACTCTGCAGTCTTATCACTTTAATTTACCATATACATCAAACTATTAATCTCATGAGCATTCACACACTCGTAAGATCTCAAAATACTGGCTTTTCGACATTTCAGCTTTTCGGCTTGTGCCGATCTAGTCTATAAGAGGGTGTTAGTTACACAACTGTTTGCGACGATATGCTGACGAGATCAACAAACGAACCGCCTACAATTGGATTACTAACATGTTAATCTAACTATTCAAATACGAACTACGTATTAACCCCTTACAATATTCGGCCAACCACACCTACAGATCAGAGTAAGCTTATAAGAAATCAATAAGCAACTCATTAACAAATTTTTGTCAGTGTTTACCACATAATCATAATTTCACTGCAAGCTGTCTTCCTAAGCAACAGTCACTAAATCATTTATAACTGGAGCTACGAAACTCCAAATCAAGTGCCGTTAATTTTCCTTGAAAATAGACTCATATATCTTCTATCCATAAAATTTTCAGAAATTTTGGTTTAGTCAATCAATACCATATTTTTCTCAAAGTTTCCCATGTTTCACTGTTTGACTAATCTGACCACTCTTTATTACGAATCAAATTTCTCATTGCACAGAATTAAAAATATGTTCTTGTTTATTTCATTAGAAACTAGACTCAATAATATTTAATTACATAATTTATTCAGCTTCTAATTCATCTCCCACAATTTATGGTGATTTTCCAAAGTCACGTTACTTGCTCTTGTCCCAAGCGATTTATTACCAAATCACTCTTTCACACATACCTTGCATGCATGTTATTTAAACATGTATATCACCAATCAATCATCACATATCTATGATTTTACTTAAGTATAATCTCCATTTCATCATTTTAAAGCACAACATGTTAGCCAATTTTTCCCTTTAGCATCTAAGGCACATGCATGCTCATTTGTTTGGCTCAACTTCACCTATCTTCCATTTTTCATCAAAAGAACATGAAACAACAACCATTTTATTCATTTTAATTCATGACTAAATGCTCACAACACAACTAAAAACCAAAATATGCTTCAAGAGTTAAGGTAGAATCAAGAAGAACTCATGAACCTCAAAATAGAAGCAAGGTACCAAGAACTTACCTTCAATTTTCCTCCTCCTAGTGACCGAATACTCAATAGCTTTCTCCCCTCCTTTCTCTTCTCTAACTTTCGGCTATGATGAACAAAGATGGACAAAACTTTGTTCTTTTCATCCTTTTGTTATTTTATTACCCAACATTTTATGACACAAAATAACCTATATTATTTGTGCCATACCTATGCCATAATGTCAATAAAAAAATGCCCATAATGCTTATCATGCCCATCATGGAACATTTACCTAACCCATTATCAATTTTTTATCAATTTGTACCATAAATTATGGATATCAAGTGCACATATTGTCTTCAACAACATGATGGCCGGCCACTTCTTGTAAAATGGGAGGTTTGACATACAAATCCTCCTATTTTGCACTACTATTCATTTGGCCACTACAAATTAGCCTATAGCATTTTCAAACATTTTCACATAGGTCCTATTTCATAATTTCACTCACAAATGACAAAATCTAAGCATGAAATTTTGCCAACATTCACAGAATTCCTGAAAATTGGGGCGTTACACCACTTTTACCATTATGCTAAGTTACCAAATTATCCCTCAGGCACTCATATTCAACCATCATCATGTTATTTTTATAACATACAATTTCTACATAGCTATGATCACCTCAAATGGTCATAGAGCATACATCCAACACACATGTCATATTATCAACCATGCATGGCAACCAAAAGTAATCACATCATAAACATTAGACATAACATGAATAGCTAGATTTACAAACCGTAATCAATATGAGCCACATCTCATGGCCATATACATATAACTTAATATAAGCCAATACATTTGGCCAAAATCATAATAACACATGCGATAAAACTCGATCCCTATACATTCTGCTCACTTGAAAATTTCTAACACATGCTTCATCATTCCAAAGGTAGTGACTTGATAGTGTGATGCTGCCTCCGACGATCTCCAACCCCGAGCTAACCTGACAAAGCTAAAAGAAATGGAAGGGAGGAAGTAAGCTTCACGCTTAGTAAGTCCATAAAAAAATAATAAGAAATTTATCAATATGCTTCCACCAATTCTTATAACATGATCTCAAGGTAATACTCTCATAATTGCCTTTTTACCTATGTTCAGGTCAAGCTATTTTCTCAAGTCATAGTCACTAAATTATTTATATCTGGAGTTACTAAACTTCAAATTAAGATCTACTAATTTTCCCAAAAACTAGACTCACATATATTCTTACCATAAAATTTTCAGAATTTTTTGTTTAGCCAATAAGTACAGTTTATTCTTTAAAGTCACCCCTGATTTGTTATCTAATAGCTTCGACCCCTCTTCACTAAAAATTAATTATCTCGTCATACCGAATTCAGATGATGTTCCCATTTGTTTCTTTTGAAAATAGACTCATTACGTATTCTAAACATATAAATTATAACCCATAATTATTTTTTGTAAAATTTTTTATGATTTTCCCAAATCAAGATAGGGGATTTTGAAATCATTCTGACTTTTTCTCACAACAAATTAAATATTTCATAATATAAAACTCTTTTGCTTACACAATTTATTCTATGTGAAACTAGACTCATTAATATTTAATTTCATATTTTATTCAGCCTCTAACTCAATTTCCACTATTTTTGGTGGATTTTCAAAGTCGGACTACTGCTGCCGTCCAAAACTGTTTTAGTGTAAATTAATGATACTAAGTTTATCACACCTTATTAATTCATTTTCACCACATTGGTAAAAATACATGTTTATACATCATAAGTATAGACCTATAATCATAAGGTCATCACAAAATCACTCTCATAGGCATGACTTACCTATTTATATCCTTACCAAATCTGCATCATAAACCGAAATCTTTTCTCATGAGTTTGGCATACATACCTATGTTACTCAACATGCTCATATACTTTACTTACTCATATTCATTCCTTATTAATCATACAACATGAATTGATTCACATCTCATCAATTTCATGTAAAATACATGTATGGTCATAAGTAAACTTACTCACTTTCCTTCCTTACTAAACATACAACGTAAATGAAGTTCGTATTTCGTAATTCTAATTTAGGTATCTGTACCACTCATCACATGGTCATAAGTTCTTTCATTTCGATACAAACCATAAATCTTCCGTTGAACCATTTGGAATACTGCAGGATATTCATTAGCCCCAAACATGGGATAAGATGCCGACGCCATGTCCCAAACATAGTCTTACACTGGCTAGCACATCAAAGTCGATGCCATCTCAGACAGGTCTTACACTGACTTTCATATATCGAGGCCGATGTCGTGTCCCAGACAGGTCTTATACTGGCTCTCATCTATTACTGTCGATGCCATGTCCCAGACAGGTCTTACACTGACACAGAATAAGCTGACGCCATGTCCTAGACAGGTCTTACACTAGCTTGTATATCTCGAGGCCGATGCATGTCCCAGACATGTCTTACACTAGCTCTCGTCTCAATGCCGATGCATGTACCAGACATGTCTTTAACTGGCTGGTATATCTCAAGGCTGATGCATTACCCAGACATGTCTTACACTAGCACACATATCACCCAATGTCATGGCATGAATATCCAAATCTATCCCTAATGTTCAACCGAAAGTCTTTATATAAACTCTTATTCACAACGCAAATCAACAATTCATACCATACTAATCGTAAAATACATGATAATATTGAATTAGCATTATTTACGCATAACTTACTCGTTTCTATGGAATATCATATTCCATCACATTTCTAATGTATTCTATCTTCACATGAATGTTATTAACGTTTGGCATCACTTTCATCATACTCAATATCATCAACATATAATTCAATATAACCAAAGCAAGATAGATTTCAAGTAATTTTAACAAATACATGGATAACATGCTTATTTAGTCACACGGACTTACCTCGAGTACAATTTCGGCTAATTACTCCATTTTAGTCCATAACCTCGTACTTTTTGATTTAAGCCCGAATCTCGATTTTCTTGATCTAACTTGATGGAATTCACTCATTTAATCATTACATTAATTAAAACATTCTATAATTCACAATTTGGAAAAATGACCGTTTTGCCCTTAGACTTTACAAAAATTATGATTTTTCCCTTAGGCTCGTAAATCAATTTTTGTCGAATTTCCTTCTTTGCCAAGCCTATCTGAATTCTTTTTATAACTATAGCAACTCAAAATTTCAATTATTTCACACATTTACAACTTATTTTACAACTTTACAAAATGGTTTTTTTTAAATGTTTTCATGCAAACTATTTTCACAAAAGTTGTTTATTACACAACCATGACTCATTTTCTTCCATAAAAATTCAGTAAACAATATGAGTATTCACATGGAAAAACCCTAGACATTCAACCATTTTGCAAAATAGTCCCCTCATTAACTAGATTATGCTACAAGTGGCTGATATTTTTGAGCTTTTGAATCCCCTTCTTTGCTGGTATTTTCGGTGGGGGAGAAGAAGGATGAAAAGATGATACCTTTTGTTTTGTTTTATTTTATTTCTAGTCAAAATTAAGTTACCAACTTCACCTAATTTTGACTTTTCTACTTTCTTTCTCTCTATGGCCGGCCAAACCTTTCTTAAAGGTTTATTTGCTCTTTAAAGACCCCAAATTTTGATTCTATAGTTCTTTAACATATTTAACTAGCAAATCACAAATTTTGCGCTTTATGCAATTTAGTCTTTTTTCTCAATAAAGCTCACAAACACTAAAATTAATTCACCAAAATTTTCATGCACTAATATAATCATGTTATAATACCCAAAATAATATTAAAATAATTTTTTGACTTCGGATTTGTGGTACCAAAACCACTGTTTTGACTAAGCCCAAAATTAGGCTTTTACAATTCTCCCCCCTTTAGGGATTTTTGTCCCTGAAAATCTTACCAGGAAAGTGGTTTGGTTTTTTTTTCACATAAACTTCTCTTTCTCACAATCATTGCTAAAGAACTTTCACTCGTCTGTGCCTTTAATACTTATCTCATTATTTTCTCATATTCGAATCATGAGCGATTCTTCGTTATACAACGCTTTCACTGAACCTTAATCTCTATCAAAGAGTTCATGCACTCAAAAGTTTGATCCATACAATCATGCTACATATACACTCTTACTTGAAACTTTTCGAATTCGAATACTAAAACTAGTCAGTTCATTTTGGTCTTATGCTCTCTATAATTTCACACAGTCCAATTGTTTACCAATTCAACTTGTAACAGCCCGATTTTGGGCCTAGTCAGAACATTGGTCTCGAAACCACTATTCCAGGGTCAGAGAAATTATTTTTTAGTGTTATTTTATGTGTTATAGCATGATTATATGAGTGCATGAAAATTTTGGTGAAATAATTTTAGCGATTTCATGTTTAATTACGAAAAAGGACTAAATCGCATAAGGGGCAAAAGTTTTGTTTTGCCAACCAAATGTGTTAAATAGCTAGAGAACCATAATTAGGGGTCTTTAAAGTGCAAATAGGCCTTTAAATTAGTAGTGGTCAGCCATAGAGACAAAGGAATGAAAATTTTCAAAGGTTAGGTGAAATTGGTGGCTTGTTTGACCAGAAATAAAAAAAAAAGAAAGTGATATAATCTTTTCACCTTCATTCTCTCCACCAAAAATACCAGCAAAATAAGGGTTTTCAAAGCTTGAAATTTGCAGCCACTTTTCACCCTTGCAAGTAAGTGATTTTGATGGTCTTTCTTGATAATTTTTGTACTTTTGGGACCCTTGTAGCATAATTTAGCTAATGACTATTTTGCAAAATGGTTGAAAGTTTAGGGTTTTTCCATGAGAGTATTCATGTTTTTTTCTGAATTTTTATGGAAGAAAATGAATCTTGGTTGTTAAATAAACAACTTTTGTGAAGTGGTGTTCATGAAAAACACCTAAAAAGGGACTATTTTGTTAGCCCAAAACCCGGGCCATAAAATTTCTTTTAATTCAAAACTTTTTGTAATAACCCAAATTTTCCCGAGCCCGTAAATAAATAAAAATAAAAAAAAAATTTATTAATTAATAGAGTCTATTTACAGTCCATTAACAAAGCCCAAAACTCTGTTAGCCTAAAACCCCGTTATACCCAAAACCCTTAGCCTGATAGCCCAAACCCGTTTACATTAGTTTCCTAACAGATGACCCAAGACCCAATTAGCCTAAACTACCCAATACCCGTTTACACCCTCAACCCAAAACATACAAGGCCCAAATGGCCCAAAATGTTGACAGAAGACAGAAGGCCTAGGGTTTCTGAAACCCTAGGCGTCGCAGGCACACCAATAGTCACGCCTTTTCGTTTAGGCGCCGTTCCAGTGACTCTCCATCGATGCCGTGACTCCAGCCTTGTACCACGCCGCAATCGGTGCAACGTCAGCACACTCACTGCTGTGATATCCTCACTGGTATCTGCAAAATGGAAAGAACGACAGCAGAAAAAGAGAAGCAAAATATGGAAAGAAATCAAAGATTTCTTTCCCAAACTGTAATGACTTACAAAGGGCTATAAAAAGCCTTTCTTTTTTAATCTGTAGAGACACACGAGAGGAAATAAAAATAGCACAAGAGAAACAGATTACAGATTCACAGATTACAGATTTTTTTAAAACCAGAAAGCAAAGGTGACTTGTCTTGTTTTTTTATATTTTATTTTTCTCTTAAATATCTACATTTCATACATGTAAAAGATTAAAAATAAATAAATAACGGATTACCTTTCGATGCGGGGTAAAAGGTGAAGGTTTTCCAATTTCCAGCTGCCGTATGTGGTGGCGTTGACAGTGGTGCATGAGAGCGTAAAGACCACTGGACGGAGGCTCGATAGAGCTCCGAGAACCCCCCCAACCCTCTTTCAGAGGGTTTTTTTTTAAATCAGATTTCAAAAATGATTTTTAGGTCAAAATTTGGCTTATATAGCCATATGAAAACGATACCGTTTTGCTTAAAACAAATAGCATCAAAACGGCGTCGTTTCAGAGCCCAGGATTCGCGCGTTGACCCGTGACCTCGGGGAGGATCCGCGCGTTTTTAGTAAAAGGGCTAATTGCCCAATTGATCCTTCCAATTTTTTAATATTTACAATTTTATTTTATTTTTATTAAAATTTGGCCCTAACCTTTTATTTTTGTTTCAATTTAGTACTAATGGCCATTATAAAGCCTATTTTGGGACGACGTCGTTTTGGGATTAGGGTCGAATTACCCAATGAGTCCCTCGGCTTTTAGCGCATGTTTCAATTAGGCCCAGATTTTTTATTTATTTGTATTTAACCCAAGATTCTTTAAATTAAATTCAATTTTAATCCTTTTATATATTTAATTTATTTTAAATACCTTATATATATATATTTTTTATAAATACTAGTTATATAAAATAGTATATATTATTTTATCTATATATATTATCCATTATATTATTTATATTATTATTATACATTTTATTTATA
Source organism: Gossypium arboreum (assembly GCF_025698485.1). Lineage (NCBI taxonomy): Eukaryota > Viridiplantae > Streptophyta > Magnoliopsida > Malvales > Malvaceae > Gossypium > Gossypium arboreum. The sequence goes on along the minus strand of NC_069075.1, from coordinate 17,634,423 downwards.
AATTTTATTATATATTATATTTTACTATATATATTATTCCTTGTATTTTTATTTTATTATAAATTATGTATTATTTTATTATTCATTAATTGTCTAAAATTTTAAATATTTTAAAATTATTATTAAATAATAGTATATATATATTATCCTTATTTATATTATATTTATCGTATTATTTATATTTCATTATATTTTATTTGTATATTTTATTACATATCATATAGTATTATATATTATTCCTATATTATCTTCCTTTTATTATATATGTTATTTCATTATTTATTATTTATTAGTACGTAAAAATTAAATTTGTAAATTATTATAAACTAATACATATATTGTTATTATATGTCTATGTTTAAAATTAACTACTAAATTTTACTCCAATTTAACATATAATTTTTTCTATAAGTATATCAAGCTACTATATTACATAATATTTTTTAATTTTTTTTATTATTACTTATATTGCTTAATGTTTTTATTTTTTTGTTTTATTTTGTTTTTATCCCTTTTTGTATTTATTAGGTATTGTTTTAACACACTAATTTCATCTCATAAATTATTTGTTATTTTTCATGTTATTTATTTATTGTTATATATTCGCATGCAAATTGGTCATTTTATGTTGTTATTTAAAAATATATTCGCATGAAGTATTATTATATATGTTTAATTTGTCTTGATATATTCATTATTTTTGCAATTTTGTATTTTTGCATGAAATGATAATGTGTATACTCATGTTATTTGTGATTATATATGCATGAAATGTTAAAGTACGTAGTTTAATTAATCTAATATTGATCTTTTGTAATAGGTTAAATGCATCATCGTTTTTTTTAAAAAAAAAATTCATTTAATCCAAAGCAATCTTAAAAAACAAGGCAATGTCTTTTGTATTTAGGAATTCGGGGAATAGTGCCCTAACATGCTGGGTTGCGATTTCCCGTTTGTCTAAATATCTAAAGTATCCTTTTTAATAGATTTTACAAATTACGAGATGATCTTTAGTTACGAAAGTTTAAGAATATCGTGTCCAATCATGCTGGATGTGATGTTCGCATTCTTTTGGGACGAAAGAATTTCAATTTTCAACTCAAATTATTATGGTTTTAAAAGAGATCTTATTGCTAAATTCTTTCAAGCTTTTGACATTAAGATGAAATTATTCAATTTGGTACCAATTTTGGGCGTTGCAAGGGTGCTAACCCTTCTTCTTACGTAAACGACTCCCGAGCTCATTTTCTCATAATTTCGTAGACCAAAATGTTTTATAAGGTGATCCAATCACACTTTAAAAGGTTGGTGGCGACTCCCGTCTTTTCAAAATTCTCGCTTTTAAAAAGGAAGGTTTCGACACTTTTCAAACACATGCATGTCGTCTCTTATTTGGGTCTACAAAGCCCGAAACATACATCGGGATTGATTCGGGACTAAACAGAGAAATATAAGAAGTTTCAGGAAAACATAGAAAATTTTCCCATGAAACAGGGTCACAGGCCCGTGTGGACATAGGGACACACCTGTGTGTCTTTGACATGCCCGTGTCCTCAGACCATGTAACTCTCTGTTTATGACATCAGCATGCAAATTAAACTACATGGCCGAGCCACACGCCCATGTCTCCAGGCCGTGTAACTTACACGGTTGAGACACACGGTCATGTCTCAGCTGTGTGGCCAACACTTAGCCTATTTTCCAAGCCTTCATGTTACCCATAATCCCTTACAGCCTTATGCATATCAAAATCACAAATCATGGCATCATTTTAGTGATTAAACACCCTTTAGTAAGACACGTTCATAAAATTGACATGTCCTCTTACATGTAATGCACCTACTCATAAAATGCCAAGTCTAGATTCATTAATTCACATTCATAAGTCCCGTCATTTTGGTGACCATATTTACCATTATGCTAAGTTACCAACTTACCCCTCGGGCACTCATATTTAACCATCGTCATGTTGTTTTTATAACATACAATTTCTACATAGCTATGATCACCTCAAATGGTTATAGAGCCTACATCCAACACACATGTCATATTACCAACCATGCATGGCAACCAAACGTAATCACATCATAAACATTAGACATAATATGATTAGCTAGATTTACAAACCGTAATCAATATGAGCCACATCTCATGGCCATATACATATAACTCAATATAAGCCAATACATTTGGCCAAAATCATAATAACACATGTCATAAAACTAGATCCCTATACATTACCCTCACTTGAAAATTTCTAACATTTGCTTCATCATTCCAAAGGTAGTGACTTGATAGTGTGATGCTGCCTCCGACGATCTCCAACCCCGAGCTAACTTGACAAAGCTAAAAGAAATGGAAGGGAGGGAGTAAGCTTCATGCTTAGTAAGTTCATATAAAAATAATAAGCAATTTATCAATATGCTTCCACCAATTCTTACAACATGATCTCAAGGTAGTACTCTCATAATTGCATTTTACCTACGTTCAGGTCAAGCTATTTTCTCGAGTCACGGTCACTAAATTATTTATATTCAGACTTATGGAACTCCAAATTAAGATCCGCTAATTTTCCCAGAAAATATACTGACATATATTCTTACTATAAAATTTCAGAATTCTTTGTTTAGCCGATAAGTACAGTTTATTCTTTAAAGTCACCCCTGTTTTGTTATCTAATAGCTTCGACCCCTCTTCACTAAAAATTAATTATCTCGTCATACCAAATTCAGATGATGTTCCCATTTATTTCTTTTGAAAATAGACTCATTACGTATTCTAAACATATAAATTATAACCCATAATTATTTTTTATAAAATTTTTGATGATTTTCCCAAATCAAGACAGGGGATTTTGAAATCATTCTGACTCTTTCTCACAACAATTTAAATATTTGATAATATTAAACTCTTTTGCTTACATAGTTTATTCTATATGAAACTAGACTCATTAATATTTAATTTCATATTTTATTCAGCCTCTAACTCAATTTCCACTATTTTTGGTGGATTTCCAAAGTCGGACTACTACTGCTATCCAAAACTATTTTTGTGTAAATTAATGATACTAAGTTTATCACGCCTTATTAATTCATTTTCACCACATTGGTAAAAATACATGTTTATACATCATAAGTATAGACCTATAATCATAAGGTCATCACAAAATCATTCTCATAGACATGACTTACCTATTTACATCCTCACCAAATGTGCATCATAAACCGAAATCATTTCTCATGAGTTTGGCATACATACCTATGTTACTCAACATGCTCATATACTTTACTTACTCATATTCATTCCTTATTAATCATACAACATGAATTGAATTCAAATCTCATCAATTTCATGTATAATACACGGATGTTCATAAGCATAACTTACTCACTTTCCTTTCTTACTAAACATACAACATAAATGAAGCTCGTATTTCGTACTTCTCATTTAGGTATCTGTACCACTCACCAATGGTCATAAGTTCTTTCATTTCGATAAAAATCATAAATCTTACGTTGAACCATTTGGAATACTACAGGATATTCATTAGCCCCAAACATGGGATAAGATGCTGACGCCATGTCCCAGACATGGTCTTACACTGGCTAGCACATCAAAGTCGATGTCATGTCCCAAACAGGTCTTACAATGACTTTTATATATCGCGGCTTATGTCGTGTCCTAAATAGGTCTTACACTAGCTCTCATCTATTGTTATCAATCCCATGTCCCAGACAGGTCTTACACTAACACACAACAAGCTGATGCCATGTCCCAGAAAAGTCTTACACTAGCTTGTATATCTCGAGGCTGATGCATATCCCAGACATGTCTTACACTGGCTGGTATATCTCGAGGCTGATGCATTACCCAGACATGTCTTACACTAGCACACATATCACCCAATGCCATGGCATGAATATCCAAATCTATTCCTAATGTTCAACCGGAAGTTTTCATTATATAAATTCTCATTCACAACGCAAATCAACAATTCATACCATACTAATCGTACAATACATGATAATATTGAATTAGCATTATTTACGTACAACTTACTCATTTCTATGGAATATAATATTCCATCAACTTATTAACGTTTGGCATCACTTTCATCATACTCAATATCATCAACATATAATTCAATATAACCAAAGCAAGATAGATTTCAAGTAATTTTAACAAATACATGGATAACATGCTTATTTAGTCACACGAACTTACCTCGAATATAATTTCAGCTAATTACTCCATTTTCATCCATAACCTCATACTTTTCGATTTAAGCCCAAATCTCGATTTTCTTGATCTAACATGATGGAATTCACTCATTTAATCATACATTAATTAAAACATTCTATAATTCACAATTTGGAAAAATGACCGTTTTGCCCTTAGACTTTACAAAAATTATGATTTTTCCCTTAGGCTCGTAAATCAATTTTTGTCGAATTTTGTTCTTTTCCAAGCCTAGCTAAATTCTTTTTATAACTATAGCAACTCAAAATTTCAATTATTTCACACATTTACAACTTATTTTACAACTTTACAAAATGGCCCTTTTTAGGTGTTTTCATGCAAGCTTCTTTCACAAAAGTTGTTTATTACACAACCATGACTCATTTTATTCCATAAAAATTCAGTAAAAATATGAGTATTCACATGGAAAAACCCTATACATTCAACCATTTTGCAAAATTGTCCCCTCATTAGCTAGATTATGCTAAATGGTCTCAAAAGTACAAAAATTATCAAGAAAAGCCATCAAAATCACTTACTTGCAAGGGTGAAAAGTGGCTGATATTTTTGAGTTCCAAAACCCCCTCTTTGCTGGTATTTTTGGTGGGGAAAAAGGACGAAAAAGATGATACCTTTTGTTTTATTTTATTTTATTTCTAGACAAAATTAAGTTACCAACTTCACCTAATTTTGACTTTTCTATTTTCTTTCTCTCTATCGCCGGCCAAGCCTTTCTTAAAGGTCTATTTGCTCTTTAAAGACCCCAATTTTGGTTCTCTTGCTATTTAACATATTTAGCTAGCAAATCACAACTTTTGCCCTTTATGCGATTTTGTCTTTTTTCTCAATTAAGCTCACAAACACTAAAATTAATTCACCAAAATTTTCATGCACTCATATAATCATGTTATAATACCCAAAATAATATTAAAATATTTCTTAACTTCGGATTTGTGGTCTCGAAACCATTGTTCTGACTAAGCCCAAAATCGGGTTGTTACAAGATAAGTGAATCTCCTTATAACGTCTCACTTGTGACCCAAAGAGTATTTAACATGTCCCATAAGTGTAGAATAAAGCTAAACACCTTCTTGTACACCAACATGTCCCTTTGAATGGAGCATAGCTCGACATTCTCTTATCTCTCTATATGACCCACGGCGTTAACATCCAAATCACAGAACTTATAGGTGAACACTCACAATCCTTTGGTATGCCAATATATCCAACATAGGGTTTACATAAAGAGCTCGCGAAAACACAATTTGTAAAATCAAGCCTTTAAAACATATATTTAAAATATTTAAAACATAAGCTCCTGTAGAAGCACACATAAAACATATCTTTAAAAACATAACTGTAGATTTTGAAAACAGAGTTTATAGAAAAGCTTACTCTTGGACCTTAGTTTTTTTTTAAATGAAGAAAAAAACTAAGCTCCTGAAAACACAATGGTTAGTACACAAATGGCGATCCTTGACCACTGACCGATTAGTTGAGAATTTTAACAAGTTTTTATTTTCCTTTGTCCTTACTAGTAGATGGTCTAGCTGGTTCACAACATACATAAACATACACAAATTACTCAACAAACAAAACAAATAAAATTCAAATATACGAGTAAACCTAGTTTACTGGAAAATTTACCTTAGCATAATAGAGGCTTACCTTGGTTTCTAAGAACTTTAATTAAGAACAGAGACTAGAAAAAAATGAGAAGGGCTTAATTTATAGGCACTAGATGTTTTAGTACTCTTAGTGTACCCTACTTGACTTAGGAAAAGGTTACGTGCATAGATAGTGTCCTAATTGGAAAACAAGTCAATTTCCTAATTTAAGTGTAACTATACTTATAATGGCAAACCCCAATCACTAAACCAACTGGCAAACCCCAGCTCGCCAAACCAACTGGCGTACCCCAACTAGCCAAACCAACTAGCGAAACCCAACTTGCCAAACCAACCGACGAACCCCAGCTCTCCAATTCGCCAAACCAACTAGATAAAAATCCTTACTATGTCCTTAGGCATACACTGCTCACCGATCTTACTGATAAACCCTACTAAAAGTCTTCTGGCAAACACTAGTTTGCCTTACTACTAATGAATCCCTTGCTTATGAAGTCCAAACTTGTAGGCCCTATCTTGGGATGTTACAATAACATAGGTGGTAATCCTTAGTGAAGATGAGATCGAGAGAGAATTCATAGCTAAGGGTGGTAAATAACTCAGTTGAGTGTAATTAAATCAATAACAAATTTCTTCAATTTGTGATCCCTTGGTTACAATCCTCGGAATACTTCCCAAAGTGTTTTGTTGTAACATTTTTTTTACTATATTACAATTTGACTCGTATACTTATGGACCTCCCTATTTAATTATATATTTATTTGTTGCAGTAGTTCCAGTGCAGACGTTCGCACGTCTGGAGGCGGCCAGAAGGCTCAACCATAGATGTATTTTCAATCACTTCTCATGTTTCCACGCATTCTAGGTAGATGGGGTATAATATTATTAAAGATGGAAATATTTTTTAAAGGTAAGAAAAGAATGATGGATGATTTTATGATTGATTTTATGTTAGTAAATAATTATTGTTGGTAAATTAATTAAGTTATCTATAAGAAATTAAACTTGTGAATTTATATTGATGAATGATTGTATAATTCATGTGTTAGAATGATAGAGAAATTGTTCTTATATGAAAAGAATATATTATGCTTATTTGGAATAAAGAAAATTGGAACTCAAAGAAAGTATGAAATAATTAGTGATAAATTAAAATTTAAAATTTATTAAATCAAGTAAAGGATGATTTGAAGTTTGTTTAATTATATTAAATAGATTAGAAATGTTTTATATATGTATATATTGAAAATTTATTGAATAAAGTGTTCAATTTTGACAAAAATAGAAATAATGACTAAATTGTAAAATACCAAAATTTTGGAAAAATGGACTCTTTTGCAAAAACTATGCATGATGTAGCATCATTCCGTAACAATGAAATTTATAGCCTAATAAAGGGTAAATCATATCCTCTCATCAACATTACATGATGAATGAAAAGTAATGTGGTCAGGAGTCATTTTTCTTAGAGACAAATGATTTAATTATTATTTGTTAATAATTGGCTTTTTCATGAATGGATATGTAATGGTTACCATGACCATATTGGGAGAATGAATTTATCCGAAAGATATTAAAGATATCCTATGAAGTAACACACTTATGACAAGGTCATGGACGGACACTTATTTAGTAGCTTTCGTAATGGTATGTAATAAATGAGAGCTTAGTAATGATACTTTAGTGGAATGATTTCAAGACTAAAAAATGTTGTAATTAGCAGGTGAAGAGTTGAACTTAATTACAAATTATTTGAGTTCTAATTATATATGTCCAATTGGCCCATCCCCTGGCTCGAGATAACCATAAAATAATTGTATGTAAAACAAATAAATATGAAATGAATGAAAACGATGAAGTGAGAGAAAGATATCACATGTATCACAATCCGCAATGAATGCATTTTCTCTCTAAGTACAAACAATGATATAGAGATTAATTTGATTTCCTCGAATTATTATTTAATTGGTTGTGATTAAAAAATTAAAGTTCAAAGTAAGAATTAAATTAATTAGTCATCATGGATTTATTGAATAAGGCAATTAAATAAATTTCCTCATAAATTCTAGTACAGAAAAGTTACCACAACTTTAATCAAATTAGCATTAGTTTGAGAAAATAATTTCATTTAGAATTTAATTTAATTTAATTAATTGATTAAATAATTAATATTTTGGGAAATGAAAATGGATATTAGGTTGGATAAAATTTTTGAAAAAAGTTCAAATAACACTTATACTTGGACCTAAAACATGAAAGACTCAATAAGGCCTTGTGGAATACAAGGGGCCACTAACCCTAGTATCTTATAAGGCATGTCGCTGCCCTACCTCTTTTACGTAGAGTAAAAGTTGTATTTTCTATTAAAATATTATTATTCAATTAGACATTATTCAAACAGAACTTTTGTACTAATTCTCTATAAATAGGAACTATGTGTTGAATTATGCACACAATACATTATTCAACATCGTTATTTTTTCAAAAAGTAGTGGAAATTCATTTTACAAAATAAATTATTTTCTAAGAAAACACCTGGTTTCCGGTTAAAGAGAGAATTAACTTCCATATTGAAAGTTAATAAAAGCTATCATTATATGCGACTGATTTGGGATTCTTTTAGCCTACACGATAAAGTAATAGAAATACATCGCATGTATCACTATTAGCAGTGAATGTGTTTTCTCTCTAAGTGAAAATGATGACATAAAGATTAATTTGATTTCTTCAAATTATTATTTATGTAACAACCCGTTTTTTAGTGGTGTCGGAAATAGCGGTTTCAGAATCTCATTTCTGACAAGTAAGTGTCTAAATATTATTATTTAATATATACGAGTCTATTTTTAGTATTATATTAGATTTTGGTTTAGTAATTTTATTTTTTTGGTAATTAATTAAGGTATAAGGACTAAATTGTAAAAGTTGCAACAGTTAATCGCTATGAAGTTTTAGTTAATTAATGGACCAATTATGCAACTAGGCCATTAGAAAATTTATATTCAATGGTGGTGGATGATGGAACCACTAACTTAAGTTAATTTGGCTTATGGACAAGTTAAATAAGCTTAATTAGAATAATTAGTAATTAAATAAACCTAAACATAAGTATACAAGCCAAAACAAAAAAAATAAGGATCATCTTCATCTTTTTCAGCTAAAACTGATTCAAGGAGGAGAAACGAATTAGTTTCTTCCAAGATCTAAACCTTAAATTTGTAAGCAATTTTTTATTCATTTCTTGTAAATTTTATGTTTTTGAAGTCTTGATAACTCAATTTAGCTAGCCCAGTGCTAATTTGTAATATTTTTAGAGTTTTTAAAAGTTTCTATTTATGATTTTTGAATTTTTTTATGTTAAATGAATATTTTGTAAGCTTAGATGTGATAAATGATTAATTTGTAAAGTGAAATTTGTTAGTTTTGAACATAGGGATTAAAGTTTAAATATTTCAAAATTGGTATCAAACTTTTATAAATATGTACTGTAGAGGGTCTTAGAAGGATGAAATTGAGATCAATATCGAAATTGAGACTCAAATTTTAAACTTATGGCAATTTCGATTTTAGGGACTGAATTAAATAAAATGTGAAACTTTAGGTAACTTTTTAAAAATTAAATTAAAATATCATATGCATATATTTAGGTGTTATAGGATAATTGGAATTGATAAATTGAAATTTAATTATCGTATTGATCAAGATTTGAATTAAATTGAGGATAATTAGGGAAAGGGGGGAATTGATGAATAGTCCCTGCAATTCAACTTGTTTACTGAGTTTTCTCAAGTAAGTTCATATGGTATAATTGTGTATAAAATTTTATATAATTGAATTATGTATGTATGAATATTTAATTATACTTTGAAATCTTTACAATTTAGTACGAAATGTGAGATATGGATTAAACTATAAAGTCTTGTACATGTGACAATTATAACCTATATGGAGTATTGAATTGGTATGAAACGTTTCATGGTAGATGATATGTTCATGGAGATGCTACGGTGGCATATGTTTTGAAATCAGTATAAATGCCCATGTGAACTTAGTAAACGATTAGGATACGATTGACATGCTAATAGAGTTAGTTGCGCACTTGTATGGGTTTAGCACTTCTGTGCTCTCTGTTCAATACTTCGGTACTCACTAATCAGTACTTTGGTACCCTCTGATTAGCACATCGATGCTCTTTTCTTAGTGAACACCTCTGAACCTATTAACATCCGTAGTAGAAATCCTGCACAAAACATTAGAAAAAGTGGTATTCGCAAGTATACGGATCAGGTTGTAATATAGTTACAACGGATTAGATGAATACTTCGAGGATCGTAACTAAGGGATGCGAGCACCAAACTAATTATAATCTAAGCATAAATAGATTTAATTAGTACCTTAGATGAATTACATTATGATCAAACAAAAAGAAAGATTTTTAAGATTCTTAATAACAAGAAAAAGAAAAAGAAAAGAAATAAAGAAATAGTGAGAAATCAAATAGTAAATTTATCAATTTTGAGCATGGGTAATTAGCTTGCTCTGATAATCATAATCAACTATTGCTTTGGGTTTTCTTGTTCAATCAACTAGTCAATATCCGAGCAAGATCTTCTGATCTTCCACTAGAATAACGAGTTGGCAAGAACTACTTATCTCTCAACTTCACATTCCAGATCAGTTTAGGGCTAAGGTGTTAACGGATAAACCATATCAATTTTGGGTTAATTCCCACCTTACTGACTTCTTAGGTTTGTTAGGCCTAGGGTTTAAGATCTTCCTATCCTGAAGAGCTAATTCGCTGAAAGAACCCCATAAAATTGTTAGTTAATCATGCCTCTACTCACTAACACTCCACAGGAGGATTAGTTTCTCATGGATCTCTTAAACAATATAGACTTGATAGAAAGAATAGGCATGAACAATAATTCAAGAATATAAGGTTTAGAAGAAGCCTGATTTGTATTAGAATTGAATTATGAATCCTCCTATAGTTTGATCACATTTCAAAATTTTGATTTCTCCCACAAGGCAAAGAATAAAAAACTAAAATAAACCTAAAGCCTAAAAAGAGAAAAACTAAAGACTAAAACTAGAAAGAAAATTATACAATATGAAAGTTGTCCCAAAAATGTGTTAAATGAGCCTATTTATAGACTTTATAGTGGCTATCGTCCTTAACCCTAGGTCAAATGTCGTCCTTGTGCTTAATGTTTGATTGTGCTGACCAAAACACCCCTTGCTCATAATTATTTCTCGTACAGAGGTGATGTCGTGACACACAAAGTCCTGTGTCATGGCATCGAGGGCAATATACTCTATCTTCAAGGTATGTTGCGACATCTTCAAGCTGTGTGGTGACATCAAAGGCAGTCATGAAATCCTTCTATTTTGTTCCCTATGTTACGACATCTAGCTTTCCATGTTGCAACAAAATGATCAGTATCGAGTTAGCGCGCCTTCTAAGGATCACCTGCATGCTCACAAAGTATATTAGCCTGCCCTTAGGCCTCATTTGGCTCCTAAGGTCAATAAAAGACTCAAATTGCACACTTTTTTGAATTTAACTAAAATTATGAAAACATAATCAAAACTTAACTAAAATTCTTGTGTTCAAACTCTTAAAGTGTGAAAATTAGTTTAACATGTTACACCGAATTATAGTAGATCACTTAAAACTTTGTGCTCTCTGTTTAGGACTATGGTGCTTTCTAGTGTGGTGAGGTTATCCGTGTATTCAAGTTTATTCACTAAAGTTTATCGATCCATTTGAATAATAGAAAGTGAATTGAAATTGAAATGTTACGAGCTTGATGCTTAAATGGTATTTAATGATCTGATAATGTATATAGCATTGAAACATGAATTCTATGTGAATGTTACTAAATTGAATAACATTTTAAATGTTGAAATTACCATGTGATTTAGTGTATAATGAATTCACCTATTTTTTTGTGAATTTGCTATGTGTAACACTTGATTTGTGTAAGTGTACACAATTGTTAGCAAGTAATAAGTAAGTAAAAAAGTTATCGTCTCTACAGGGACCGTGTATGTTAATCAATATATTGCAAAATTAAAGTTAACAATTTGATGATAAAAACACAATATCTTGAGTGATGGGCGATTAACTACATTAAATTATCTAGATGCAAGGTTGATCCCTAATGCAATTTAAACTAAATGCGAAGTATGAAATGAAATGTATGAATGAATTTAGCAAGAACACAAACTTCAACAACCAGTAACATGAATAGGCTAGGATAATTACATCATTCAACTTAGCTTATTTTTACCATACTTAACAGTGTTCGGAAATTATTGCATGGCAACTCGATCTTTCATGAGTTTGGAAACCAAATTAAGTCCTTTCGGAATCTTTTACTTAGTAAAACATGCATTTTACTGATCATATTAAACTAAGGGTTTTTTAGGATTCATGTGAAGTAATAAGAACATGTTGGTTTGAAACATTTTAATCACATGAACCTAAAAACTATGCAAGGTAATAGAGATCATTAAAGTTATTATGAAACTTTGATTTAGTTAGGTTAGGATCTAAATTAAGCATCATATTTCAATAATTATGTCCACTAGCCATCATCTGGTTAGGCTCGCTCAGCTAATTATAATGCATCCAATCACGTATGAATGAAAAACATACTTAAGTGTAATTGAAAACAAGATCGAATGAAGCACAAACACTATAGACATGATTTAAACAAACTTCATTCAATAAATGTAATCATCCTAGCTAAACAGAATTAAGCTACCATTGTTGATGACAAGGTAATAAAGCACATTGCAAACATGATTAATATAAAAAAAAAACAAAGTAAAGGAAGAAAAAACTCTGTCAAATCAATAGTCTCATGAACTCTAATTGAAGATGTTTTCCTCTAATCCTTGTGTTGCTCCTTTGCTAATGGCTCCTCAAGGTGGTCAGCCAAGAGATAATCTTATCAAGGTTTTGGTTAAGAAATAAAATATGAGATGCTATGCGTGGAAATGAAGAGAGGAAATGAGAGAATGAATGATGATTGAAAGATGTAAAGAATGAGGGATGTAGGGATGGGGGATGATTAAAATGGGGAATGAGTGCGGATATTTATACTTGAAGTAGATGGTAGAGTTTATGAAAAATAGGGATTGGAATCCCTCTATTTTCTCCATTGCTTGGCCAGCCACATTTTGTGGACGAAGGTGGATGATGGTTCCTTTATTTGACCATAGAATCATGCTAAATTTAGGCATGGGTTGGACAGTTTCAAGGAAAATCTTTGTGTGTTGATTTCCAATGATTCTCCGAATGTAGGGACCTCCAGTAAATATCCCAAAACAAATTTTTGGGTAGCCAACATGCTTGCGCCGAATTTGGGCTTGACTCCCCCTTGTTGGACAATTCTGTAAACCATTAAATAATCAGACTTGTCTACCATATAGCATCATTTTAATTGGGTCAAAATAACACTTTGTTGACCCATTTAACATGGTTTTGTCGTCCAACATAGGAAATAAATAGCTCATGTTCATGCAACTTCATAATAAGCTCTTTATTAAATCAACTTCATGATCCATTGCACAATTAAATATAACGAATTAATAAATAACATGAAATAATTTAATTTATGCACAAAATTCATGTAATAAAGCAAAAATTTGCATATTTTATAAATTCATTCCATTATCGAGGTTTAAGAAAAATTAACCAAATTAATTAACAAATACTCAGGATTAGTATTATTTTAAGTAAAAATGTAGTAAAAGCTACTAGAAAAAACCTATATAAATTAAAGTTTACACTATGTCAGGTTATTTGTATCGTGTTACATTATTCAGTTATACGATTATTTGTATATAATTATTTACCTATGAACTTATAAAGCATTTGAAATGCTTACATAGTTGTTTTCTGCTTCTATAAATTGTTGTTTGCGAAACTCATTAGTTGGATTAGCTCGAAGATCACACTATCCCTCTATCGACTCGGTAGACTTTTACTCATTTAGCTTAGTATTGTGGCATGTACTTAGGGCCTTTTGTATGTCATATCTTGTGATTGTTGCTTTGGTTGACATTATGTTTAATGTTTGAACTTGGAAAGCTAATGTTATTATGTGCATGAATGCATTTTTAGGCAATATGTTATGCCTTATATGTGTATATTGTGGTGTGCTTAAATGGTGGACTTGAATAAATGCAAATGTTAATGGTTATGGATGTTATAATTAGAAAATGGTATGTTTAGGGACTATATTGATGTATGATATTGGTTGATTTGGAAATGGTTGAATAATGGTGTTTAAGGTATGATATGAATTGCTTTACACAGGTTTGTAGGGTGCCCTTAAGCACCATTTGATTTTTTGCTTGGCTTGAGCATGTAAAATCTGGAAAAAGGTGTCGATACCATGGATTAAGGTATTGGTACTTTACCAAATTACCATGATTCAAAATTAACAGAATGCCAATTTGGTACTGATACCAGTATAGAGTATCGATACTTATTCTCAAGGATCGATACTTTATAAATGTATCAATACAAATTGACTTGTGTTCAAATTATGAAAAATGGTAGAATGTCAAACTGGTATCAATATTGAATTTGATATTGATACTTCTTAACAAGAGTATCGGTACCTTATTCCAAGTATCAATACTTGTGCATTTTACTTTGATTTTTGAAATATCAAAGCTAAAAATGGTATTGATACCTAATGTAGGTATCGGTGCCTATTGTCAAAATCTTGAAAAGTTTTCAATATGATCCTTCTTCATGCTCAGGTCAACTTAAGAGCTTTTGGAAGCTCGACCGAGTCTTAGTTTTGTTTATAAATCATATTGTACATGAAATTAGGAAATAAATTGATGTTTAAGTGAATTAATTGTTATGAACTGTATATAATTTTCTTCGACATTTGTAGTAGCATTCCATAGCTCAGGTTCGACGATTGGATCAAGCAAGAGGTGTTACAATTTAATTGATTGTAATTAAATAATTGAAGTCCAAAGTAAGAATTAAAATAACTAGTTATCATGGATGTGTTAAATAAGGCAATAAATGTATTTCCTCATAGATTCTAGCATGGCAAAGTTACCATGACTTTTACGAAATTAGAATTGTGTTGAAAAAATAATTTTATTCAGAAATTAATTTGATTTAATTACTTGTTTAAATAAATAATGTTTTGGGAAATAGAAAATGGATATTGTGTTGGATAAATTATAAGTGTTTGATAAAAGTCTAGATAACACATATACTTGGACCCAGAACATGAAAGGCCCAATAAGGCCTTGTGGAATACAAGGGGCAACAAACCATAATATTCCATAGCGCATGTCGCCACCCCTACCACTTCTATTTAGAGTAGAAGTTGTATTTTCTATTAAAATATTATTATTTAGTTAGACCTTATTCAAACAGAACTCTTGTATTGATTCTTTATAAATAGGAACTATGTGTTGAACTATGCACACAATACATTATTTAGCGTGTTATTTTCTCAAAAATAGTGGAAATTTGTTTTAAATAATAAATTCTATTTTATGAAAAAAAACACATAGTTTCCAATTAAAAGAGATAAAATTTTTAATTATTAGCGATTGGTTTGCGATTCTTTGAGCCTACACAATGGAGTAAGAGAAATATATTACATTTATCACTATTCGTAGTGAATTTGTTCTCTCTAAGTACAACTGATGACTTAAAGATTAATTTGATTTCTTTAAATTATTAATTAATGAATTAAATGATTGAAGTACAAAGTAAGAATTAAATTAATTAGTAATCATAAATTTGTTGAATACAACAATTAAATATATTTTCTCATAGATTCTAGTACCACAAAGTTACCATCATTTTAATAAAATTAGAATTACATTAGGAAATTAATTTAATTTATTTTATTGATTAAATAAATAATTTTTGGGAAATAGAAAATGGATATTGGGTTGGATACATTATAAGTATTTGATAAAAGTCTAGATAACACTTATACTTGGACTCAGAAAATGAAAGGCCCAATAAGGCCTTACGGAATACAAGGGGTGGCAAACCATAGTATTCCATGGGGCAAGTCGTTGCCCCTACCTCTTCTACTTAGAGTAGAAGTTTTATTTTCTATTAAAAATTGTAACACCCCAAACCCGGCCTAGACGTTATGGCCAAATATAGCGATGTCACATGATAGTGCTTTAGAAATCGCAATGACGTTAAAACCAATTCTCCGTAGATACCTCTTTTCATTATCTTATGCTATCTTCCAAAACTGTGTCATTAACCATTTTCAAAATGTTAAACTTTGCAGAAGCTTTTTAAACCATTTCGTATGCGTGGTAATTTTGTAAAACATTTGATTCTATTGAAAACCCAAGTTTTCCTACTACTAGTAGTAAAAATCGCAAAACCTTACACAATCCCAAATTAAGCAAAAATCTGTAAAGGCCTTAATTACATCAATTTTTCCCAAATATAAATCAAATCATAAGAAAACAGGAAATAGTCAAAGTGGAAAAAAAAACCATGTGGCCATCGCTGAGTCCTCCGCTACTCCGACCTGTCTATTGCTGGGGATTACCTGAACAGATAAAACAGAAAGGGGGTGAGTTTTCGCAAACTCAGTATGTAATCCCCACAGATATCAAACACACAGAATAATCAATCATCAGAATACAGTCTGGGGACTTAGCCCACTCAGACACAGATGCAGAACAGACCTTCAAAGTCCTACCCACCAGCCTCTACACACCAACTCCATCCAACCCTACACACCATGTGGGGATAAATCAACCCACCCATCCCTACACACCAGGTTGTACCAAAATGCGACAAATAATTAGATAATCGCAGCTAAGCTGCCCGATATCAGGCTTAAAAGCCTTTCAGAATACTTCCTCCAATATTACATCAACCCAACCCCGATACAATGCAACATGCATATATGGCATGCTAAAATGCAGTCTATCAGATTACTCAAACAATTCAGAATTACATGCTAAGTGTCACATGATTAAATCATACATCACATAATCAGATCATGAAATTATGAGTCTAAGTAATGCTTACCAACCCTATGAAAGGTCACAGTCGACTAGGGTGACCCGTACAACCCTACAGAGTTTTCCAGAAAAATAGGCTCACACGCTTATGTGGTCTGCCTGTATGGGCCCACACGGCCCAAATTGGCCTTGTCCGTATGGATTACACGGCCTAACCTAGAATTCCACACACCAATGTGGTTCATCTGTGGGGCCCACACACCCGTATGGCCCACGCGACCCAAATTGGTCAAGCCCGTGTGTCGTACACAGCCTCATCGGCCAACACACGGCCGTGCGCTTCACGCACAGCCTGGCTTGTCGATCACATGCTTTTGTACTGCTACTCGGCCTACCACACGGGCGACCACATGCTCGTGTGGCGTTGACAGAATACTTTTTTTTACATTTTTTTGCTTCTTGTTTTCGATATTTCGGGTGTACACCTGGTATTGATTCGAAGCTAACAAGACCACGAGCACTCCAGAACCTATTATTGACCATTAGCACACCAATTAAATTATTTAATGCTAACTTCAATGAAAACACACAAGATAGCAAAATGCCAAACTTACAAAAATGTTACCTTTAGTTGATCAATCGGGGTTTCGCACACTTAAAACGTCAATCAGAGACCTCTAGCCCTTTGATCAATTCCTAGTCAACCAACAGAAAAACCCCTTAAACCTCTTAACCAGAAAACATTAACATAGAGTATGAACATAACTTACCGCACCACGAAATCACATGCTTACACCCGAAACGAACGAACAAAAGAAACCAATTAGGAAAAAAATAGGTGAGGGAAAAAGAATTTTCGGTAGCAAATTTGGCAACAATGAGGATGGAAAACAATGGCAAAAAGGGTGGAGAGATTATAGAGAAAAAGATAAACGGAATATCCAATATCCACCATTAATCCCCTATTTTTCTCCTAAAAACCGTCCACCACACTCCCACTATCCCTCAAATACTCAGTATTTTACTACACTTCAGACTCCTACACGAGATAAACAATAAAAATAATGCTCCTGTCCAAATTCGAACACAAGACCTCCTTCATACTAACACTCCACTTAACCACCAGACCAACAAACCCATTTTGATATAAACTTACCAACATTTAATTAAAAGCCTACCATCTAAAGATATGCCTTTTTTAATAAGAATACCATAATTTACCCAGGTTGTGGCTTGACCTTAGGACCTCTCACACACACTCAAAGCACTTAACCACTAAAGCAGATACTCAATTATGTTAATGAATTACAGAAACATATTTAAAAAACTTAGGGCGTTACAAAAATATTATTATTTATTTAGACCTAATTTGAACAGAACTCTTGTATAGATTCTCTATAAATAGGAACTTGTATTGATTCTCTATAAATAGGAACTATGTGTTGAACTATACACACATGCATTACAACATTGTTATTTTGTCAAAAAATAGTGAAAAATTATTTTACATGTGACACCCCTAATGTGACCCTAGTCGGAGAGTGGTTTCGGGACCACGAAACCGAGTCACAAGAATAATTAAGTGTTATATTCCGTGCTTATTGTATGAGGAATTGGTATGCGTAAATATTTCGTGTCTCGATTTTTATTAATTAGGTGCTAATTTATAAGAAAGGACCCATGTGCTAGGACTTGAAAATGTGATAGGTGTATTTTTAAGTGGCCTAGTAATGCATAAAGTGAAATAAATGGAGTTGCATGTCAATTATCCCTTTCCTAAGGTGGATGGCGGCCATGACAAATTATGGGCAAGGAAAACATGTTCCCAACATGTTTTACTAATGGATGATGTTAGAAATGATAAAATAAGAGTATGAAAAAAAGAGAAAAAAATGTTCATTCTTCTCCATAGGCTTGGCGAATGTCCTAAGGAAAGAAAAGAAAATTTGTTCATCCTTTCTCATCTTCTTGGCGAAAATACTAAGGGAAAAGGGGAGGATTTTTGCTTCATGCTTGGGTTGGAAGAGACCTAGAAGGAGATTTGGCTAAGTTTACATCAAGATTAAGGTTTGTATGAGGTTGTGTTGGGAGTTTCATGCATGGTTTGGTTGCTAATTTGATGTGCATGTTAGCCATGGCTCAAATCTTTGTTATGCCATGGAAATGGCATTTGGCCAAAGTTGTTATGGTGATAAAGCCATTGCATGCTAAGTGTGAAACTTGATGATGATGCATGCAATGATGGATTGTCTACTCATGAGTAAGATTTTGAGCTTTCTTTTTGTTTTATCATGATTGAAGTTGAAAAGAAGCATGATTGTCATATTCGCCATGATGCATTCTTGAGCATGATTCATGCTTCTTGCATGTTAGTTAAAATTTGTGTTTTGGATGGCTATGGACACCTTGAAATTGCCATGCTCATATATGCATATATATGATTGCATATTATGTTTTGGTTATGAACTAAGTGATGAATATATTGGTTTAAAGAAGAAGATGTGGAAGAATGCTTGTGAAATTGCAAGCACAATTCGGCCTAGCACACATGTAGGTGCTTGATGCTATATTATAAGTTTTGGGCCACAATGTGCAAGGCATTAATTAGTAAATTGCATGCTGTTTTTGTGAGGTATTAAGTGCAAAATTGACCTCAACATGTACATGAATATTCGGCCTTGGGTAGCCTATTGAAGGCCTTAGCATTTCCTTGATGCTCAAATAAATTGTATTGAATTGCTTGATGTAGTATAAAATGTGCATGACCATTGTGTATTCAAGCTAAAGAGTGGCCATATGACCATTTAAAATCCTTGTCATATTCGGCCATAAGCAAGCACAATGAGGTTTTAATAAATTGAATTTGTTTGAATTAGCTCAAGAGCTAAGAGGGCCACAATTGGACAAGGGGAAGGAAAAGGTGATCGAATAGCCGAAAAAGCCGTTCGACAACATCCGAGGTAAGTCCTCAAGAAGTGACCTTACTTGAATTATGTGGAATGAAATATGGATGTATTGATTATTGATTTATGTGTGTATGAGTATTCGAATGATACCCGGGCTAAGTCCCGAAGGCGATTATGTTAGTGATTATAATTGTGTTTGAGCCTTAGTAACGAAAATAAATATGTATGTCCAATGATTATTGATGTATGTGTGCATGAGAAATTGAATGATATCCGGCTAAGCCCCAAAGACAATTATGCTGGAAATTATATCCGGTTAAGACCGAAGGCAAATGTGCTAGTGGCTATATCCGGGCTAAGACCAAGGCATTCGTATGCGAGTTATTCTATCCGGGCTAAGACCAAGGCATTTGTGCACGTGATTATATCCGGTTATATTCGAAGAATCTTGGGCTGGAGGTGAGTGTTGGTTGCTGTAATGAATTCAATTAGTACACTCGGAAAGCCCAAAGGATAAGGTACGTTATATGTGCATTGGAAAGTCGACATGTTTGAGCAACATTCGCTCAATCGACTAATGAATTTCAGTTATTGAATTGATTGATGCTTTGTGAACTTATATAATGATGAAGTATGAAGTAAGAATGTGTATTAATGAAATGATGCATTTGGCTATGTGAATGTATTGCTGTAATTAGAGTTGATTATATTCCTTGAGACTTACTAAGCATAAAATGCTTACCCGTTGCTTTGGCTCTCGGTTTTCTAGATTTAAGCTCAAGCAATCGGATTTGGGATCGTTGAAGTCAAGTCATCCACACTATCAAGCCTCCATTTTGGTATAAATTTTGGTTGAACTTGAGATGGCATGTATAGGACTACCCTTGTTTGTTAAATATGTTGTAATGTAAGTATGTACGGCCATGCGAAAATGGCTCGAAAAGGGAAGCATGAACTTAGACTAATTGTGGGTTGTATGTATATATTTTGTGTCATGATGTGGCTATGGCTTGGAAATGGGAATGTTGGTCATATGATCAGCCATTGGCATGGTTAAAATGATCATATATGAACCTATGTATGGCAAGACTAGTTGAATCATGGAGACTACCAAATAGGTAAGACCTACCTTAAAACAGATGCTGCCAGCTGCAGTGGCGTGAATGTGAAAAATCACCAAAATTCATAGGAATGGAATTAAATAGTGAATAAGCTATGTAAATGAAGCTTGATGAGTCTATTTTCATATGGAAGAAACGAAATGGTCATAGGAGTTACAGGTTAAGAGATATTAAAGCTATTGTGAGACAGGGCCCGAATGGTTTCTGGGTTCCCTGTCGCAACTTTAAAATTCACTATAAATTATCCAAAAGAATTAGGAGACATACCTTATATGTACAGATTCCATTTTGAGTCTAGTTTCATTAGAAACAAACGACACCAGAATTAAATCCTGTACAGAGAGATATTCAAGTTATACCGCGAAGGTCAGAGCAGTCGATCCCTGTAACATGGGTAACTTTAACTAATAAACTGTACCAATTGGCCCGACCAAAAATCCTAGAAATAAATCCATGGATGGATATATGAGTCTGAATTCAGGAAAATTTACGAAACCAGTTTCCGAGTTTTGAAACTCGAGATATGATTTTAAAGGCGACAGTGGCGCAGTTTTCCAGCCTGACTGGAAATGTCAAATTGGTGGGCAAAAACATGTGAACTTGGCTTGTTAACCCCTCGGGTCCGACACGGCGATGGTCTCGGGTTTGGGGTGTTACAATTTTATTGGTATCGAGCCACGGTTTAGTCGATTCTAGGACTACCGTGATGTGTTTGGGGTCTAGCTATACATGCCATTAAATGATGAATCGATAGTGTGGTGATTTCGACAATTTGACTTTGTGTTTGTTTATAGCAATGGATCCCGATCCCAACCGAAGCGATAGCTGATGATGTGGAGAGTGTGGCGCTTTGCTCCGCGCAAGGGACAGCGCCGGGCGGACTCTCAACCTATGGCCAACAATCCTAATGACGAGGCTAAGCAAGCCTTTTATAGTGTGATGAGCGAATGGTTTAATCAATACATTCGAACCAACACTACTGTTCCACAACCTCCATTCCCGACAAATGCAACCCCAGACCTACAATACCTCCGTTGATGACCAAATAAGGTCAAGTAAGCCCCGATCGATAGGATTCGAAAACATGGGGCCACTGAATTTAAGGCCACGGATGATGATGATGCCGAAGCGCTGAATTTTGGTTAGATAACACTATCCGGTGCTTGATGAGCTATCCTGTACACCGATGAGTGCTTAAAGTGTACCATCTCCTTGCTACGCGAGTCCGCCTACTATTGGTGGAGTACTCGACTTCGTGGTGCCTAGAGAGCAAGTGACTTGGGAATTCTTTCAAACCGAGTTCAAAAAGTATATCGATCGAGATTCATCGACCAAAAGCGGAGGGAATTTCTTAATCTTAAGCAAGGTTCTATGTCCGCTTCTGACTCACGAATGAAAGTTTGTGAGGCTTAGCCAGATGCGCGAGAATGCATTTCGTCCGAAGCTATTATGTAAACGCTTCGAGGATGGGCTGAATGATGATATAAGAATGTTTGTTGGCATTCTCGAGATCGAGAGTTCGTAGTACTTGTTGAGCGAGCTTGTAAAGCCAAAGAGCTTAGAAAGGAGAAACAAAAAGCTGATGTGGGAACTGGAGAATTCGAAAGAGGTCCTCGGAAAGTCTCTTCAACAAGCATCGAAGAGATTTCGAGATGATGCGAGCCGGTCTAGAGGCGTTCGGGCTTTCCTAGACGAGGACGCGATCGACCCCTGTGACCACACGAGTCACCTCGATCGCGGTGGCGGAAATGATCGCCGAGAGAGGCGGAGTGTCCACATTGTAGCAAATGGCATTCGGGAGCTGTTGGTTTCGTGATCGCTCTGCTATAAGTGTGGATCGGCCGACCACTTTATGAAGGATTGCCCGAGGATGCATGAGCAGAATGTAAGTCGAGTGCAAACCCGGGGCTACCATCGCCGAGGTAGGCCACCTAGAAATATGGGCAATGTCGTTGGCGGTCGAGAGGATCTAGAGATGCTACCATCGGATCTGAGGCTCGTGCTCTGCTAGGACTTATGCCATCGCGCGCGACGAGGATCTGCCTCTCCGGATGTTATTACCGTACTTTCACTCTTTTCAATACAAATGTAATTGCTTTGATTGACCCCGGTTCTACTCATTCATATATATGTGAAACCTTAGCATCCAAGAAGACTTTGCCCATTGAGTCTCTGAGTTTGTAATTCGGTGTCAAACCCTTGGGTCATTACGTGCTTGTTAACAAAGTGTGCAAGAAAAGTCCCCTAGTGTTCGAGGTTCTTGTTTTCCGGGGACTTAATGCTTTTGCCATTCGATGAGTTCGATGTTATTCTTGGTTTGGATTGGTTGACCATGCACGATGCGGTTGTAAATTGCAAGAGCAAGACTATCGATTTGAGGTCTTGCGAATAATGAAATAATTCGGGTTGAGTCCACGGACTTAAAGGGTTGCCACCGTAATATCGCGATGTTGGCCCGAAATATGTAAGAAAAGGGTGCGGCGTACCTTGCGTCGTACTCGATGACAAGGAATCGAGAAGAAACCCGAATCTGTGCCGTGGTTTGTGAATACCGGATGTTTTCCCGAAGAATTGCGGGTTTACCACTGTTCGGAAATAGAATTTGGCATCGAATTGGTACTGGTACCACTCCAATTTCGATAGCTCCATATCGTATGGCACCAACGAATTAAAGGAGTTGAAAGCTTCGATTGCAAGAATTGGTGGATAGAGGTTTTGCTCGCCCGAGTTTTTCGCCTTGGGTGCGCCGGTGTTGTTCGTGAAGAAGAAGGATGGAACCATGCGATTGTGCATCGACTATCGTCAACTTAATAAAGCGACGATAAAGAACAAATATCCGTTGCCACGTATTGATGACTTGTTCGATCAAGCTGAAGGGAGCCTCGGTGTTCTCGAAAATAGATTTGAGATCGGGCTACTATCAATTGCGAATCCGAGATTCGACGTGCCCAAGACGCCTTGAGCGAGATATGGTCACTATGAGTTCCTAGTGATGCCGTTTGGGCTCACTAATGCCCTACGGTATTTATGGATTTAATGAATCAGATCTTTAGACCATATTTGGATCGATTAAGTAGTCGTGTTCATTGATGACATCTTGGTCTATTCAAGAAATGAGACCGAACATCTGAACACCTACGGTTAGTCTTTGCAAATTTTACGGGACAAGCAATTATATGCTAAGTTCAAGAAGTGTGAGTTACGGTTAAGAGAGGTTAGCTTCTTGGGTCATGTGGTATCTGCATCGGGTATTCGAGTCGACCGAATAAAATTTCAGCCATACTTAATTGGAAGCCTCAGAAATATTCTTGAGGTTCGAGACTTTTGGGGCTTCTTAGGTTATTACCGACGATTTGTAAAAGGCTTCTCAACGATAGCCACGCCGATGACTTAAGCTACTCCAAAAGGACGTTAAGTTGAATGGACGGAGAAATGCCAAAAAGTTTCGATCAATCGAAAACTTATTTGACCGAAGCCCCAATTCTAGTGCAACCCGAGTCCCAAGGAGTTTGTCATCTATAGCGACGCCTCTCTACTTGGGTTAGGTTGCGATTAATGCAAGAAGGTCGAGTTGTGGCCTATCGTCGAGGCAATTAAAGCCACATGAGAAAAATTATCCGACTCATGATCTCGAATTGGCGCCATCGTATTCGCCTTAAAGATTTGGCGACATTACTTATTTGGTGAAAGGTGCCATGTATACTCGGATCACAAAAGTCTCAAATATTTGATGACCCAAAGAGACTTAAATCTGCGACAAAGACGTTGGCTTGAGCTATTAAAGGATTATGAGTGATCATTGACTATCACCGGGAAAGGCGAATGTGGTTGCGGATGCCTTGAGTCGTAAATCGTTATTCACTTTACGACGATGAATGTGCACTTGTCTCGTCCGATCCGACGGTGTGTTAGTGGCTGAATTGAAAGCCAAACCATTATTGACACACCAAATTCGAGAAGCTCGGAAAGTCGACGACGAGTTGGTTGCAAAACGGGCTGCGTGTGTTCGAACAAGGACTCGGAGTTTCAAATCGGCGATGACGATTGTTTGAGGTTCAAAAGTCGTCTGTGTGTCCCAAAGAATTGAACTCATTTCGATAATTCGAATGAAGCCCATTGTAGCCAAATGGCAATCCACCCGGAGTCTGAAGATGTACAATGATTTGAAACGTCGGTTTTGGTGGCATGGTATGAAGCGAGACATCTCCGACTTTGTTTGAGATGTTTAATATGTCAACAAGTGAAAGCGGAACATCGGTGCCTTCAAGATTACTTGACCAATCATGATACCCGAGTGGAAATGGGATCGAGTCACAATGGACTTTGTATCCGGACCGCCATTGTCGACAAGTAAGAAGGATGCGGTTTGGGTCGTGGTAGATCGATTGACTAAGTCGGCCCACTTTGTCCCCATCGCACGGATTTTTCAATGGACAAATTAGCGAAATTGTACGTTTCTCGGTTGTGAGATTACACGGGTGCCTATTTCCATCGTGTGGGATAGAGATCCGAGATTTACCTCGCGATTTTGGAAAAAGTTGCAAGAAGCTTTGGGTACCAAGTTGCATTTCAGCACCGCCTTTCACCCCCAAACCGATGGTCAATCCGGCGGATAATTCGAGATACTTGAGGATATGTTAAGATGTTGCGTCCTCGAGTTTAGTGGTTCATGGGAGCGGTATTTGCCGTTGATTGAATTCGCTTACAACAACGACTTTCAATCAAGTATTAAGATGGCACCCTACGAGGCTTTGTACGGGCGTAAATGCCGTACACCATTGTTTTGGACCGAGCTTGGTGAAAGCAAGATTTTCGGGTGGATTTGATTAGGGATCTGAGCGAAAAGTGAAAGTAATCCGCGAAAGTTTGAAGATAGCCTTCGATCGTCGAGTCGTGCGCGGATATGAAGCGTAAGGATATCGAGTATCGGTGGGTGATAAAGTGTTTCTCAAGGTATCGCCTTGGAAAAAGATACTCGAGTTCTAGTAAGGGCAAGTTGAGCCCGAGGTTCATTGGGCCATATGAGATATCGAGCGAGTCGGTCCGGTGGCATATCGTTTGATTTTGCCCCTGAACTCAAAAGGTTCACGATGTCTTCCACGTTTGATGCTTGACGTTATAGATCCGATCCATCGCGTGATTAGTCCATCGAAATTGAAATTCAAGCTAATATGAGTTATGAGGAAGAACCGATTCGTATCCTATCACGAGAAGTGAAAGAGTTGCGAAACAAGCGGGTTCTGCTAGTGAAAGTGTTATGGCTCAAGCACGGGATAGAAGAAGCTACTTGGGAGACCGAGAACACTATGAGAGAGCGATATCCGAACCTATTTACGGTAACTTTTAGGGGACGAAAATCTCTTGAGTGGGGAGAGTTGTGACACCCTAATGTGACCCTAGTCGGAGAGTGGTTTGGGACCACGAAACCGAGTCACAAGAATAATTAAGTGTTATATTCCGTGCTTATTGTATGAGGAATTGGTATGCGTAAATATTTCGTGTCTCGATTTTTATTAATTAGGTGCTAATTTATAAGAAAGGACCCATGTGCTAGGACTTGAAAATGTGATAGGTGTATTTTAAGTGGCCTAATAATGCATAAAGTGAAATAAATGGAGTTGCATGTCAATTATCCCTTTCCCTAAGGTGGATGGCCGGCCATGACAAATTATGGGCAAGGAAAACATGTTCCCAACATGTTTTACTAATGGATGATGTTAGAAATGATAAAATAAGAGTATGAAAAAAAGAGAAAAAAAATGTTCATTCTTCTCCATAGGCTTGGCGAATGTCCTAAGGAAAGAAAAGAAAAATTTGTTCATCCTTTCTCATCTTCTTGGCCGAAAATACTAAGGGAAAAGGGGGAGGATTTTTGCTTCATGCTTGGGTTGGAAGAGACCTAGAAGGAGATTTGGCTAAGTTTACATCAAGATTAAGGTATGTATGAGGTTGTGTTGGGAGTTTCATGCATGGTTTGGTTGCTAATTTGATGTGCATGTTAGCCATGGCTCAAATCTTTGTTATGCCATGGAAATGGCATTTGGCCAAAGTTGTTATGGTGATAAAGCCATTGCATGCTAAGTGTGAAACTTGATGATGATGCATGCAATGATGGATTGTCTACTCATGAGTAAGATTTTGAGCTTTCTTTTGTTTTATCATGATTGAAGTTGAAAAGAAGCATGATTGTCATATTCGCCATGATGCATTCTTGAGCATGATTCATGCTTCTTGCATGTTAGTTAAAATTTGTGTTTTGGATGGCTATGGACACCTTGAAATTGACCATGCTCATATATGCATATATATGATTGCATATTATGTTTTGGTTATGAACTAAGTGATGAATATATTGGTTTAAAGAAGAAGATGTGGAAGAATGCTTGTGAAATTGCAAGCACAATTGACCTAGCACACATGTAGGTGCTTGATGCTATATTATAAGTTTTGGGCCACAATGTGCAAGGCATTAATTAGTAAATTGCATGCTGTTTTTGTGAGGTATTAAGTGCAAAATTGACCTCAACATGTACATGAATATTGGCCTTGGGTAGCCTATTGAAGGCCTTAGCATTTCCTTGATGCTCAAATAAATTGTATTGAATTGCTTGATGTAGTATAAAATGTGCATGACCATTGTGTATTCAAGCTAAAGAGTGGCCATATGACCATTTAAAATCCTTGTCATATTCGGCCATAAGCAAGCACAATGAGGTTTTAATAAATTGAATTTGTTTGAATTAGCTCAAGAGCTAAGAGGGCCACAATTGGACAAGGGAAGGAAAAGGTGATCGAATAGCGAAAAAGCCGTTCGACAACATCCGAGGTAAGTCCTCAAGAAGTGACCTTACTTGAATTATGTGGAATGAAATATGGATGTATTGATTATTGATTTATGTGTGTATGAGTATTGAATGATACCGGGCTAAGTCCCGAAGCGATTATGTTAGTGATTATAATTGTGTTTGAGCCTTAGTAACGAAAATAAATATGTATGTCCAATGATTATTGATGTATGTGTGCATGAGAAATTGAATGATATCCGGGCTAAGCCCCAAAGACAATTATGCTGGAAATTATATCCGGGTTAAGACCCGAAGGCAAATGTGCTAGTGGCTATATCCGGGCTAAGACCCGAAGGCATTCGTGCGAGTTATTCTATCCGGGCTAAGACCCGAAGGCATTTGTGCACGTGATTATATCCGGTTATATTCCGAAGAATCTTGGGCTGGAGGTGAGTGTTGGTTGCTGTAATGAATTCAATTAGTACACTCGGAAAGCCCAAAGGATAAGGTACGTTATATGTGCATTGGAAAGTCGACATGTTTGAGCAACATTCGCTCAATCGACTAATGAATTTCAGTTATTGAATTGATTGATGCTTTGTGAACTTATATAATGATGAAGTATGAAGTAAGAATGTGTATTAATGAAATGATGCATTTGGCTATGTGAATGTATTGCTGTAATTAGAGTTGATTATATTCCTTGAGACTTACTAAGCATAAAATGCTTACCCGTTGCTTTGGCTCTCGGTTTTCTAGATTTCGCTCAAGCAATCGGATTTGGGATCGTTGAAGTCGAAGTCATCCACACTATCAAGCCTCCATTTTGGTATAAATTTTTGGTTGAACTTGAGATGGCATGTATAGGACTACCCCTTGTTTGTTAAATATGTTGTAATGTAAGTATGTACGGCCATGCGAAAATGGCTCGAAAAGGAAGCATGAACTTAGACTAATTGTGGGTTGTATGTATATATTTTGTGTCATGATGTGGCTATGGCTTGGAAATGGGAATGTTGGTCATATGATCAGCCATTGGCATGGTTAAAATGATCATATATGAACCTATGTATGGCAAGACTAGTTGAATCATGGAGACTACCAAATAGGTAAGTCCTACCTTAAAAACAGATGCTGCCAGCTGCAGTGGCGTGAATGTGAAAAATCACCAAAATTCATAGGAATGGAATTAAATAGTGAATAAGCTATGTAAATGAAGCTTGATGAGTCTATTTTCATATGGAAGAAACGAAATGGTCATAGGAGTTACAGGTTAAGAGATATTAAAGCTATTGTGAGACAGGGCCCGAATGGTTTCTGGGTTCCCTGTCGCAACTTTAAAAATTCACTATAAATTATCCAAAAAGAATTAGGAGACATACCTTATATTTACAGATTCCATTTTGAGTCTAGTTTCATTAGAAACAAACGACACCAGAATTAAATCCCTTTACAGAGAGATATTCAAGTTATACCGCGCGAAGGTCAGAGCAGTTGATCCCTGTAACATGGGTAACTTTAACTAATAAACTGTACCAATTGGCCCAACCAAAAATCCTAGAAATAAATCCATGGATGGATATATGAGTCTAAATTCAGGGAAAATTTACGAAACCAGTTTCCGAGTTTTGAAACTCGAGATATGATTTTTAAGGCGACAGTGACGCAGTTTTCCAGCCTGACTGGAAATGTCAAATTGGTGGGCAAAAACATGTGAACTTGGCTTGTTAACCCCTCGGGTCCGACACCGGCGATGGTCTCGGGTTTGGGGTGTTACATTACATAATAAATTCTATTTCTTGAGAAAAACACATAGTTTCCGATTAAAGAGAGAATTAACTCCAGTACTTAATAAAAGTTTTCATTCTGTGCAATTGGTATGTGGTTCTTTGAACCCACATGATGAAGTAAGAGAAATATATCACATGTATCACCATTCGCAGTGAATGCGTTTTCTCTCTAAGTACAAATGATGACTTAGAGATTAATTTGTTTCTTTGAATTATTCTTAAATTGATTGTAATAAAATAATTGAAGTTAGAAGTTAAAATTAATTTAATTAGTTATAATGGATTTGTTGAATAAGGCAATTAAATATATTTCCTCATGGTTTTTGGTAAGGTAAAGTTATTATGATTTTAACGGATTTAGAATCTGGTTAAGAAAATAATTTACATGAGAAATTAGTTTGATCTAATTAATTGATTAAATAAATAATACTTTGGGAAACTGAATATGCATATGGGGTTGGATAAAGTATAAGTATTTGATAAAAGTCTAGATAACACAAGTACTTAGACCTAAAACATGAAAGACCCAATAAGACCTTGCAAAATACAAGGAGCGACAAACCTTAGTATCCCATAGGGCATGTTGTTGTCCTCACGTCTTTTACTTGGCTAAATTAACATTATATGTCATTTTTAAATAGTATTTGAGGGATTAGGTTGATTTTCACCATATTTATCGGAATGGGTCGATTTTGAAGAGAAAGGGAAAAACACCCCCTCTCTATAACGATCATCTGCCCCAACGGTCAAATTCCAACGGTAATTAAAAAAGGGCTAATTTTTTTCTTACATAAACCCAAATAGCCTCCTCATGTTTTCATTCAAATCCATTTCGATCAAGTCTCTCAATTCTCCTAATTATGTCAATTCTCTTAAATCTATCAACTTTTTTAAATATCTCAAGAATAAATTAAAATTCTCTCAAGTTCCTCTTTACTTAATTTGATTTTTTTTTGTTCCTGTTAATTCAATTTTGGAACTACAAATACTCTTACTTGTTTCAATGAAAACCACATTTCACAAATGGTAAGGAAATATTTCTAATTTGGATAATTATATGTATGTTCACTATTAAGTTGTTTAAAAGTTTAGAATTTTTTTGTTTTTTTATAATTAGGTCAAAGATCAGATTTTGGAGACATGTATACACAATCTATCTACGAGGGTCATTGTGTATTATTGAATCATATTTGGAAGTTGCGGGATTCTTTCACGTGTCTCATATGTCTAGGGGTGTAAATTGGACCTCAGACTTATCAACACGTTAGTGGAGAGATGGAAACCTGAGACACACACATTCCATCTTCCATGCAATGAGTGTACAATCACACTTTAGGATGTTCAATCATAGCTCAGTTTATAGGTGGATGAACCAGTCGTTATGGGATCAGTGGTTGTTGGCAATTGGAGTGATATTTGCGAGGAACTGTTAGGCAAGGTCCCACTAAAGTTTTTTGGTGGTCAGATAGAGTTGAAATGGTTGGAAGACAATTTCAAAGATCTTGATGAGAGTTTGAATCCCCTTAAAAGAGAGCAATACACTCAAGTGTACTTCATGAGGTTAACTGGAGGTGTTCTAATACCTGATAAATCTCGAACTCTTGTACATTTGAGGTGGTTACTACAACTCATTGACTTGAAAAAAGAGGGCGGACTTAGTTGAGGGTCAACCATGTTTCTGACATTGTACTGAGACTCTACCACTACCCTTTATCAAGCTGGTTTACAATAGTGCGGAAATAGCGGCTAAAAGATTCCCAATTATCTTATAGTATTGAGAGATGTATCAGGCAACACAACAACGAAAAACTAAAATTGATGGGCGTACTCCTTCTGCAGTCATGGGCATGGTTCCAGCTACCATTTACATTCCTGAACTAACTACCCTTATACTTTCCCATTCGTAATAAGGTAAAATTAATATTATAATGTAGTTATCATAACAATATTTAATTTGGCCGATTTTTGAAAAAAAAATATTATTTGAATAGGTGGAACCAGGGCTCGAGTTATGTGGGACAACCAGAGCAGCTCAAAGATATCTTGCAACTGTTAAATCAATGATCAGAAGTCGAGATTAGATTTTAAAAATTTTTAATTATGTAATATTTATGTAAGGATTTCAAAATTTTTAAAATTTTTATTTTATTATTTCGTACTATAGCTTGAATGGATGCCATATGCCGATCGAGAATTTGAGAATGCATCTCGTCTGAATTCCTAGTCATTCTCAATATCTTGCATGTGAAGGTGTCATTGATAGTTTACACCACGATGGAGATGCACAAATCTTATTGAGTGATGTAACAATTCGAGTTTAGGCAAACTATTCCATTACCACCCCAAGACATCGGAACACTGTATAAAGTTGACTTGCGAGGGAGAACCGACGAAGACTAGCCTAAATTCCATGAGCAATATATCAACACTTGGGAGCATAGGTACGATTTTTTACCTATTAGAGAACTAATTGTCACTCGAGAATTGGTGATCAATTCGAAGTGCATGTCATGGTTTAGACACTACGGTAAGTCATAGCTACTACCAGAGGAGGCGAGGGGTAGGCAACATCATTCGATAAGGCCACAATGATTGCACTAGAATCCAAGGTCTGGAGCAGGTGTCGAGTCGGGCTCATCATCGGCTCCAACTCAATAAGAGGCTCTGATGGTTGCACCACCTCCCAGTCAGTATGGCTTGACTTATTTTGGTTCTTTCACATATCCCGTAATTTTTACACAAGCATCACGCTATGAACCACCGCACCGTACTTTTACACCTTTAATAGGTATGTTTTTTACACCACCTCCATCCCCAACATATTACACGCTAATGTCAATGACAACACTGATGTATCCACCACCGACGTATCCAACACCTCCAATAATTCCACCATATTATCAGCCATCGGGGTATGTGTCACCATACACTTATACACCAATAGTGTCACAATCACCCCCAGCATTATTATTTTAAAAAGATGGTTCATCTTCACAACCACCTATTTGTACAACGGAGGACACATACGGAAACATAGGACGATACCGCACTCAACCATGGAGGAAGGAGATGAATATGAACATGGTGGTCGAGAAGAAGATGAAGATGAAGATGAAGATGAAGATGAAGATGTGGAGGAGCCAAAACCCCAACTTGTATAAAGAAATCCGTCTCACAACTGACACCATCGGGTTGTTGCACAAATTTAGCTCGATGACGCAGATGGTTTTGTTTTCTGTCTTATCATGTAAATCATACATGTAAAATTTGATACTTTAGACTGATATTAAGAATGTAATGGTTTCAAATAATTATATATTTTCAAACAAAATTGATAAATTTTAAGTGATAATTTGTTTGGAATAGTTATAAGAGATAAATTTTAATTATATCTCTCAAGCACTCAAAAATTATTATGTACTGGACCCTAGTATCGATACCCCCGGTATGGTATGATACCAATTTGAGCTTCGAAGTTAGGAAAATTTGGAAATAAACAAAATGTATAGAAAAAATTTTATATTGTATCGTTCTATTTGGCATATGAAAAATATATCGATATTTACAACCAATATTAATAATTTACTAAAAAAATCTATATCAATGAAAAAATTAACAAATTTTGGATAATAAATAAATAAATTTGTTCACAAGGTCTTGTCCTCAATGTATCCTCCAAGCGTGGACATTTTGGCCTAATATGCCCCGGGTTCCTACAATAACTACATAACTTTGGTTGGTGTGTTGTCACTTAAATATCCATATTGGCACATATTTTTGTAGAATTCAATCGACCTTTTAGGTTGCAGTGTAATGAAATATTCGATAGCAACTGGAATGGAACGCTCGATATAGGTAACCATATACGTTCATCTGGGACCAATGAGAATTCAAATTTCCATACATTATACATGTGTTCTAGTTTGTACACTTCATCCATAAAGCTCGTTAGTCTAAATGTGTCTGTGCACTTGTAGTAATTGTGTGTGTGCATGGATAACGAACTGCGTCAAATCTCCCACAGTCGCAGGTCCCTCATTTCAAGTTAACATGGTATATTCTTTTGGAAAAACCTTAGTCGGGTTTGTCAAACTCTGTAACCTGAAACGTTAGGTTTGGACATGAGTGACACACTACAGACATACAGCTCGCTCATTTACCTTGTCTAATCTCTTTCGTCATATCCTCGTACCAAATGTGACCGCCCTTTATCTGTCCTTCATATTTTTCTGCTTGCTTTGGAAATGATGCTGCCAAGTGGAAGTATATTTCTTTGACCACCAATGTTACTAGAAAATGGCGTGTCCCTCTCAATACGGAATTGATGCATTCCACTAGGTTTATTGTCATGTACTCGTATCATAGACCCCCATTATAGATTGAGTCCATTACTCAAAGAGTATGTTATTGAGGTATGCCACACCATTCTTGTTAATGCGTGCAAGTTTTCCAACATTTGATGAAAATGATGTTGGACGAGTTCGTACCTTGTCGCATCAAATAGTCATTTGCTCCATTTTTGCAAACACTGCATATGTGTAGGCATGATAGTTGGAAATATGTACCCAAATTAATTACTTGTGCCCACTGAGTAT
Source organism: Gossypium arboreum (assembly GCF_025698485.1). Taxonomy (NCBI): domain Eukaryota; kingdom Viridiplantae; phylum Streptophyta; class Magnoliopsida; order Malvales; family Malvaceae; genus Gossypium; species Gossypium arboreum. The sequence goes on along the minus strand of NC_069075.1, from coordinate 17,600,364 downwards.
CCGAACGGTATTGTCCGTGGTAATTAGCAGCTACATGTCTTAGACAATACCTATGGTGAGTGCGACCTCAAAGGCTTCTGTGTCATTCAATTTTCACAAGTATTTTGGGTCCCCTATCGGAAATGACGCATATATCGGGTTGGGCACTGCTATAGTATGCCCAAAGACCAATTATGAGATGATTATAATTACATACTTGTTTTACCTTGTTTAATAATATAAGGCATTGCCATTATTATTTCAGTTTTTTTTCTATCTATATAAATAAACTGAACTGTAATAAAGTCCTAAGAAAAATACGATTATTCTTAAAAGGTCCTTAGTCAAGTATTATTCAGTAATGCATTGAGACTAATGTGTAGTTGATTGATGACAAAGTGTTGTAATTGACATAGGGATGTCAAAATCAATACATGAGTATGTGCTAAAGAACAACATATTTGACTGGCCCGCTATGAGTATGTTTCTTGGATTATTATATAATAGTCACAACATTACTCATAGTGATCGTAGGTCTGTGCAAGTGTACACAATTGTTATCAAGTAATAAGTAAGTAAAAAGGTTATCGTCTCCACATGGATTGTATCTATTAATCAAATAATTGCAAAATTATGAATTTACAAGTTGGTAAAGAAAACACAACAATTTTGAAGTGATAGATGTTAAAATTAAATTAATTAACTAGATGCAAATTAACCTAAATACAAATTAGATCAAATAAAATGCAGGGTGATGGGCTAGCAGCAATTTCATAAGTTCGAGTACAATAACATTAATAAGCTAGAACAATTACAACACCTGACTCAATTCATTTTCATCATGTTTTTCGTAGCAACTTGACCGTTCATTAACTGAGAATCTCATATGAGTTCAATTAGATCCTATATTTAGAAAAATATGCATAAACCAATGTCATAATTTAACTAAGGATTCCTTAGAATTTATGTGAAGTAACAAGGATGGATTAGGTTTGAATCAATTTAATCACATAAACCTAAAGTTATGCAAGGTAGGTTCTTTTAGTCTATTACGAATTCCTAATTTATGTTGATTAGGATATAAATTAAGCATGCACCTTCCAATTATCGTGTCCATTAGTTATCATCTGATTAGGCTTGACTAACTAATGCTAACGCATTCAAACATATTTTAATGCATGAAATACATAATGATTTTAATTGGAAGCATGAACAACTGAGGCACAAAACAATATAAACATGAATTAAAAAATTTTTATCCAGTCATTGCAATTATTCTAACTAATAAAAATTAAGTTATCATTTTCAATGGAAAAATATCACAACAATTTGCAAACATGTTGAATAACTAAGAACAAAATTAAAGAATAGGAAAGAAAAAACTCTTGATGATTTCAGTGATTCTTTGAAGACCAATCGTGGTGGCTTCTTTCACTTCTCGTGATTGCAACTTCGCAAAATGCTGTTCAAGGTGGCCGACCAAGAGTGGTTTTCCTTAAGGGAAATTCTAGCAAAGGGAGGTGGAGAAATGGATGGCTTATGTGTGCAAAAGATGGAAGAAAAGATGAGAGGAATGTGTAACACACCTAACTCGTATCCGTCGCCGGAGTAGGGTTACGAGGTATTACTGATCAATTCACAACATATAACATACATTTATCAAGCATAAAGCAATTATTCTCATTAATCATTCAACACAATCACATTGTCCCTTATAAAGGCTTACGAGGCCTTAAACATGCTTCAGAAGTGGTTCGAAACTAAACCTATAACATATGAAAATTTTGGAAACTTAGAAAAATTTCAACCATACAGGGGCCACATGCCCGCGTGAACAGGCCGTGTGCCTCACACGGTTCCAGACACACCCGTGTCTCATGCCGTGTGGAAACAGGGCATACATACTAACTTAGGTCACACGGCCAACCATACACCCATGTGTCTAGCCCGTGCACGCTCGTGTGCCAAGCCGTGTGCTAGGCCATGCCAAAACTATAGGGTATACTGGCTTATGCAACATGACCAAGTCACATACCCGTGTGCTAGGCCGTGTGCCAAATAGGGAGTATACTGACTTGTACCACACGACCAGTCACATGCCCGTGTGTGAGAGCGGGTGGAGCACACTGACTTCAATTCAATTTCATTACCAGGGGACAAACGGCCATGTAAAATGACCGTGTGTCACACATGGCTGAGGCACACACCCGTTTCTCCACCAGTGTGGACAAAAATAGGCCATTTTCAAGGCCAATTTGCCACCCTTATCCATGCTCACCTAAACACCAAAATGGTACCATTTCATCATACAATTAGGCAGCCAAAATCATCAACCAAATGCACAATTCATACCATTAATTTCATCAATTCCAAATCTCAATTCACAACCATTCACTTAGCCAAATACATGCCAAAACAATATCAATCTATATAGTTCATTTACCATAATTCACACTCACATAACTTCTTTCTAAATAACCACACAACATCCAAAATCATAACTCATCAAGGCATTTCTCAAGCATTTTATACTCCACAAATCAATTAACCATTTAAGCAACTATAAAACCATAACCACATTCATACAAAACATACCAAAATTAACCATTACTCATGACTATATATACAAAACAAAACATATACAATTTACAAGCCAAATCTCATGGCTATAATCACAACCAAAATACCACATCTAGCCTATACATGCCATATACCATTAATGTACAATCCAAAAGTACCAACTTAGATGTTTGATAGTGCGATGATGTTCCTGAAAACTCCCGGATCCGAGCTAGCCTTGATTCACTATAAAACATAGAAAAATAACACAAAGTAAGCTTCATAGCTTAGTAAGCTCGTATGATATAAACTTCACTAATCACAAATACAACATTCATCAATCTAAACATATTATCATGTACTTTAAGATTACTAACAAACTTTTCAACTACTTATTCATAAGCTTATATACAAACTTTGTAACTTCTTCGATTTTAAGCTCATAATATACATGTACATACCTGTACCAATCATAACAATTTCATATATACACGAAATGTCATTGATTACTCAATGCCTCGCACACTAAGTGCCATACTCGATATCTCGCAAACTAAGTGCCACACTTGATATGTGACAGCCCAAAATTGACCCTAGTCAGAATGTGGTTTCGGGACCACAAAACCGAGGCATAAAAATAATTTAAAATTTATTTTGATGCCTATGATATGTGTTAAATTGTGTGTGACATTTTTGATGATTTGATTTAGTGTTATAAATGTGAATTTCACTAGAAAGGGCCTAGTAGTAAACTTTGAAAGTATGATAGGGAAATGTGTGATGACTAAGTAAAGCATGCATGCAAAACAATGGACTTGCATGTCAAATACCCCCTTTTATAGGTGGTGGCGGCCATGGCAAGAGAGGATGGGCTAAACATGTCATGAAACATGTTTTTGTAACACCGAACCGAGACCATCGCCGTGTTAATCGGACACTGAGGGTTAACAAGCCAAGTTCACATGTTTTGCCCACCAATTTGACATTTCAGTCAGGCTGGAAGACTGCGTCACCGTCGCCTTAAAATCATATCTCGAGTTTTAAAACTCGGAAACTGGTTTCGTAAATTTTCCTGAATTTAGACTCATATATCCATCCATGGATTTATTTCTAGAATTTTTGGTCAGGCCAATTGGTACAGTTTATTAGTTAAAGTCACCCATGTTACAGGGATCGACTGCTCTGACCTTCGCGCGGTATAACTTGAATATCTCTCTGTACAGGGCTTTAATACTGGTGCCGTTTGTTTCTAATGAAACTAGACTCAAAAAGGAATCTGTACATATAAGGCATGACTCCTAATTCTTTCTGGATAATTTATAGTAAATTTTTAAAGTTGCGACAGGGGACCCAGAAACCATTCTGGCCCTGTCTCACCATAGCTTTAATATCTCTTAACATGTAACTCCTATGACCATTTCGTTTCTTCCATATGAAAATAGACTCATCAAGGTTCATTTACATAGCTTATTCACTATTTAATACCATTCCTACAAATTTTGGTGATTTTTCACATTCACGTCACTGCAGCTGGCAGCATCTGTTTTTAAGGTAGGTCTTACCTATTTTTGTAGTCTCCATCAACCAACTAGTCTTGCCATACATGGGTTCACATATGATCATTTTAACCATACCAATGGCTGATCATGTGACCAACACTCCCATTTCAATCCATAATCACATCATGACACCATATATATACATACAAACCACAAATAGTCTAAGTTCATGCTTCCTTTTACGAGCCATTTTAGCATGGCGTATACATATCATCGCCACATTTTTAAACCAACAAGGGTAGTCCTATACATGCCATTTCAAAGTTCAACCAAAATTTATACCAAAATAGAGGCGTTGATAGTGTAGATGACTTCGACTTTAATGATCCCGAATCCGATCGCTATCGAGCAAAATCTATAAGACAGAGAGCCAAAGCAACGGGGTAAGCATTTTTATGCTTAGTAAGTCTCAAGGAATATAATCAGCTTTAATTAAAGCAATACATTCACATAACCAAATGCATCATTTCATTAATGCACATTCACATAATCGTACTTACTTCACCATCCCAACTCTTATGTTCATACACAAATAACGGCTTCATTAAGGCCGATAACTCGTTCCATCATAGGAGCGGATATTCATACGCTCTTACTCCTAGCGCATAAAGCACACACCGCACTTACCTTGTCATTGGGAAATTTCACAAGTGCATTTGCTGAAATTTTCCAGCAAGCTATAATTTTCAAATCACATACCTTGAGTTTAACCGGATGTCGCTACTCGTTCAATCGCCTTGGGACATAGCCCGGTTATGGTAACCCGCACCAAGGCCTCACGGGACTTAACCGGATATCACGATTTGCACAAATGCCTTGGTCTTAGCCGGATTTAACAACTTGCACGAATGCCTTGGTCTTAGCCCGGATATAGCTACTAGCACAATTGCCTTGGTCTTAACCGGATATAATTTTCAGCATAATTGTCTTGAGGCTTAGCCGGATATCATTCAATTTCTCATGCACACATACATCAATAATCATTGGACATACATATTTCATTTTCGTTACTAAGGCTCAAACACAATTACAATCATTAGCATGATCGCCTTGGGACTTAGCCGGGTATCATTCGAATACTCATACACATAAATCAATAATCAATACATCCATATTTCATTCCCCATAATTCAATTAAGGTCACTTCTTGAGGACTTACCTCGGATGTTGTCGAGCGGCTTTTACGGCTATTCGATCACTTTTCCTTCCCTTGTCCAATTGTGGCCCTCTTAGCTCTTGAGCTTAATCTTGATGCAATTTAGCCAAATCTCCTTCTAGATCTCTTCTAAACCAAGCATGAAGCAAAATCCTCTTTCTTCCTCCTTATGATTTTCGGCCAAAGGATGAGAAAGGAAGAACACAACAAATTTTTTCTTCCTTCTTTCTCAACTCACGGCAAGGGGGATTACCACACTCACACACATTTTTTTTCATTTTTTATCACCCATACACCTTTGTTTATTATTTCACCCTAATGCACCAACAAAACAGGTTTCATGACATGTTTAGCCCATCCTCCTTGTCATGGCCGGCCACCACCTATAAAAGGGAATTTGACATGCAAGTCCATTATTTTGCATGCATGCTTTAATTAGTCATCACACATTTCCTATCATACTTTCAAAGTTCACTACTAAGTCCTTTCTTGTGGAATTCACCCTTATAACACTAAATCAATCATCATAAAATGTCATACATGAGCACACACATATTATAGGCATCAAAATAAATTTTAATTATTTTTATGCCTCGATTTTAATGGTCCCGAGACCACCTTCCGACTAGGGTCAATTTTGGGCTGTCACAACTCTCCCCACTTAAGAAATTTTCGTCCCGAAAATCTTACCGTAAATAGGTTTGGATATCGCTCTTTCATATAGTTCTCGGTCTCCCAAGTAGCTTCTTCTATCCCGTGCTTGAGCCATAACACTTTTACTAGCGGAACCCGCTTGTTTCGCAACTCTTTCACTTCTCGTGATAGGATACGAATCGGTTCTTCCTCATAGCTCATATTAGCTTGAATTTCAATTTCGATGGACTAATCACGTGCGATGGATCGGATCTATAGCGTCGAAGCATCGAAGCGTGAAAGACATCGTGAACCTTTTCGAGTTCGGGGCAAAATCAAGCGATATGCCACTGGACCGACTCGCTCGGATATCTCATATGGCCCAATGAACCTCGGGCTCAACTTGCCCTTACGGTAGAATCGAGTATCTTTTTCCAAGGCGATACCTTGAGAAACACTTTATCACCCACGATACTCGATATCCTTACGCTTCAGATCCGCGTCGACTTCGACGATCGGAGGCTATCTTGAGACTTTCACGGATTACTTTCACTTTCATTCAGCATCCCTAATCAAATCCACCCGAAAATCTTGCTTTCACCGAGCTCGGTCAAAACAATGGTGTACGGCATTTACGATCGTACAAGGCCTCGTAGGGTGCCATCTTAATACTTGATTGAAAGTTTGTTGTTGTGGCGAATTCAATCAACGGCAAATACCGTTCCCATGAACCACTAAACTCGAGGACGCAACATCTTAACATATCCTCAAGTATCTGAATTATCCACTCGGATTGACCATCAGTTTGGGGGTGAAAGGCTTCTTGCAACTTTTTCCAAAATCGCGAGGTAAATCTCGGATCTCTATCCGACACGATGGAAATAGGCACCCCGTGTAATCTCACAATCGAAAGCGTACAATTCGCTAATTTGTCCATTGAAAAATCCGTGCGTCACGGGGACAAAGTGGGCCGACTTAGTCAATCGATCTACCACAACCCAAACCGTATCCTTCTTACTTGCTGACAATGGCGGTCCGGATACAAAGTCCATTGTGACTCGATCCCATTTCCACTCGGGTATCGTGATTGGTGAAGTAATCCACGAAGGCACCGATGTTCCGCTTTCACTTGTTGACATATTAAACATCTCAAACAAAGTCGGAGATGTCTCGCTTCATACCATGCCACCAAAACCGACGCTTCAAATCATTGTACATCTTCGTACTCCCGGGTGGATTGCCATTCGGCTACAATGGGCTTCATTCGAATTATCGAAATGAGTTCAATTCTTTGGAACACAGACGACTTTTGAACCTCAAACAATCGTCATCATCGATTTGAAATTCGAGTCCTTGTTCGGAACACACTCGGCCGTTTTGCAGCCAACTCATCGTCGACTTTCGAGCTTCTCGAATTTGATGTATCAATAGTGGTTTGGCTTTCAATTCAGCTACTAACACACTATCGGATCGAACAGACAAGTGCGTTCATCGCTCGTAAAAGCGAATAATGATTTACGACTCAAGGCGTCGCAACCACATTCGCCTTTCGGGTGATAGTCAATGACCAGCTCGTAATCCTTTAACACTCGAGCCAACGTCTTTGTCGCAGATTAAGTCTCTTTGGGTCATCAAATATTTGAGACTTTTGTGATTCGAGTACATGGCACCTTTCACCAAATAAGTAATGTCGCCAAATCTTTAAAGGCGAACACGATGGCGACCAACTCGAGATCATGGGTGGGATAATTTTTCTCATGTGGCTTTAATTGCCTCGACGCATAGGCCACAACTCAACCTTCTTGCATCAATCGCAACCTAACCCAAGGAGGGAGGCGTCGCTATAGATGACAAACTCTTTGCTTGGACTCGGGTTGCACTAGAATTGGGGCTTCAGTCAAATAAGTTTTCAGTTGATCGAAACTTTTTGGCATTTCTCCGTCCATTCGAACTTAACATCCTTTTGAAGTAACCGTCATCGGCGTGGCTATCGTTGAGAAACCTTTACAAATCGTCGGTAATAACCGCAAGCCCCAAAAAGCTCGAACCTCGATAATATTTCTCGAGGCTTCCAATTAAGTATGGCTGAAATTTTATTGAATTCGACTCGAATACCCGTCAGATACCACATGACCCAAGAAGCTAACCTCTCTAACCGAACTCACCCTTGCTGAACTTAGCATATAATTGCTTATCCCGTAAAATTTGCGGCACTAACCGCAGTGTTCAAGATGTTCGATCTCATTTCTTGAATAGACCAAGATGTCATCAATGAACACGACTACGAATCGATCCAAATATGGTCGAAGATCCGATTCATTAAATCCATAAATACCGCAGGGCATTAGTGAGCCCAAACGGCATCACTAGGAACTCATAGTGACCATATCTCGTTCGAAGGCGGTCTTGGAGTGCGTCCGAATCTCGGATTCGCAATTGATAATAGCCCGATCTCAAATCTATTTTCGAGAACACCGAGGCTCCCTTGAGTTGATCGAACAAGTCATCGATACGTGGTAACGGATATTTGTTCTTTATCGTCGCTTTATTAAGTCGACGATAGTCGATCTGCAACCGCATGGTTCCATCCTTCTTCTTCACGAACAACACCGGCGCACCCCAAGACGAGAAACTCGGGCGAGCAAAACCTCTATCCACCAATTCTTGCAACCGCTTTCAACTCCTTTAATTCCGTTAGTGCCATACGATACGAGCTATCGAAATGGAGTGGTACGGTACCAATTCGATGCCAAATTCTATTTCTCGAGCAGTGGTAAACCCGCAATTCTTGGGAAAACATCCGGGTATTCACAAACCACGGGCGCAGATTCGGGTTTCTTTTCGATTCCTTGTCATCGAGCACATACGCAAGGTACGCCGCACCTTTTCTTACATATTTCCGGGCCAACATTGCGATATTACGGTGGCAACCCCTTTAAGTCCGTAGACTCAACCCGAATTATCTCGTTATTTGCGCACCTCAAATCGATAGTCTTGCTTTTGCAATTTACGACCGCATCGTGCATGGTCAACCCATCCAAACCAAGAATAACGTCGAATTCATCGAACGGCAAAAGCATCAAGTCCATTGGGAAACAAGAACCTCGGAACACTAGGGACCTTTCTTGCATACTTTGTTGACAAGCACGTAATGACCCAAGGGTTTGATACCGAATTACAAACTCGATGAGACTCAATAGGCAAAGTCTTCTTGGATGCTAAGGTTTCACATATATATGAATGAGTAGAACCGGGGTCAATCAAAGCAATCACATTTGTATTGAAAAGAGTGAAAGTACGGTAATGACATCCGGAGGCGGCATCCTCGGCGTGCGCGTATGGCATAAGTCCTCGCAGAGCACGAGCCTCGAGATCGATGGTAGCATCTCTAGATCCTCTCGACCGCCATCGACATTGCCCATATTTCTAGGTGGCCTACCTCGAGCAGCGGTAGCACCGGGTTTCCACTCGACTCACATTCATTCAAGCATCCTCGGGCAATCCTTCATAAAGTGGTCGGCCGATCCCGTGATGACAACCAAAATAGACCCTAGCCGGAATGTGGTTTGGGACCACTAAACCGAGTCATAAAATAATTAATTGTTATATTCTATGCTTACTATGTGTGTGCATGCATATGTGGAAATTTCATTCTCTAATTTTACCCATTTGTATGAGAAAGTATTAAATAGGGATCGAGTGAAACATGGTGAAATATGATAGGCTAATTTTAAATGGCTTGTTAGTACATGTTAACAAAAGGTGGAGTTGCATGTCAAATAATCCCTTCCTAAGGAGGAGTGGCCGGCCATGACAAGGTTATGGGCAAGGGAACATGTTTCCAACATGTTTTGCTAGTGGTGTATGTAGGAAGTCATAAAATAAAGACTAGCATTAAAGAAAAAAAAAAATTGTTCATCCATTCTAAACACTTTGGCCGAATGTCCTAAGGAAAGAAAAGAAAAAATTTGTTCATCCTTTCTCATCTTCTTGGCCGAAAATACTAAGGGAAAAGGGGGAGGATTTTTGCTTCATGCTTGGGTTGGAAGAGACCTAGAAGGAGATTTGGCTAAGTTTGCATCAAGATTAAGGTATGTATGAGGTTGTGTTGGGAGTTTCATGCATGGTTTGGTTTCTAATTTGATGTGCATGTTAGCCATGGCTCAAGTCCTTGTTATGCCATGGAAATGGTATTTGGCCAAAGTTGTTATGGTGATAAAGCCATTGCATGCTAAGTGTGAAGCTTGATGATGATGCATGCAATGATGGATTGTCTACTCTTGAGTAAGATTTTGAGTTTTCTTTTGTGTTTAACCATGATTGAAGTTGAATGGAGCATGATTGTCATATTCGCCATGATGCATTCATGAGCATGGTTCATGCTTCTTGCATGTTAGTTAAAATTTGTATTTTGGATGGCTATGGACACCTTGAAATTCGCCATGCTCATATTGTATATATATGTTTGCACATGATGTTTTGGCTATGAAGTAAGTGATGAATATATTGGTTTAAAGAAGAAGATGTGGAAGAATGCTTGTGAAATTGCAAGCACAATTCGGCCTAGCACACATATAAGTGCTTGATGCTATATTATAAGTTTTGGGCCACAATGTGCAAAGCATTAACTAGTAAAATGCATGCTGTTTTTGTGAGGTATTAAGTGCAAAATTGGCCTCAACATGTACATGAATATTCGGCCTTGGGTAGCCTATTGAAGGCCTTAGCTTTTCCTTGATGCTCAAATAAATTGTATTGAATTGCTTGATGTAGTATAAAATGTGCATGACCATTGTGTATTCAAGCTAAAGAGTGGCCATATGACCATTTAAACTCCTTGTCATATTCGCCATAAGCAAGCACAATGAGGTTTTAATAAATTGAATTTGTTTGAATTAGCTCAAGAGCTAAGAGGGCCACAATTGGACAAGGGGAAGGAAAAGGTGATCGAATAGCCGAAAAAGCCGTTCGACAACATCCGAGGTAAGTCCTCAAGAAGTGACCTTACTTGAATTATGTGAGATGAAGTATGGATGTGTATGATTATTGATTTATGTGTGTATGAGAAATTGAATGATACCGGGCTAAGTCCCGGCGAATATGCTTGTGAATATATGTGCGTTTGAGCCTTAGTAACGAAAATGAAATATGTATGTCCAATGATTATAGATGTATGTGTACATGAGAAATTGAATGATATCCGCGCTAAGCCCCGAAGACAATTATGCTGGAAATTATATCCGGGTTAAGACCCGAAGGCAATTGTGCTAGTAGCTATATCCGGGCTAAGACCCGAAGGCATTCGTGCAAGTTGTTAAATCCGGGCTAAGACCCGAAGGCATTTGTGCACGTGATTATATCCGGTTATATTCCGAAGAATCTTGGGCTGGAGGTGAGTGTTGGTTGCTGTAATGAATTCAATTAGTACACTCGAAAAGCCCAAAGGATAAGGTACGTTATATGTGCATTGGAAAGTCGACATGTTTGAGCAACATTCGCTCAATCGACTAATGAATTTCAGTTATTGAATTGATTGATACTTTGTGAAAGTATATAATGATGAAGTGTGAAGTAAGAATGTGTATTAATGAAATGATGCATTTGGCTATGTGAATGTATTGCTGTAATTAGAGTTGATTATATTCCTTGAGACTTACTAAGCATAAAAAATGCTTACCCGTTACTTTGGCTCTCTTTTTATAGATTTCGCTCGATAGCAATCGGATTCGGGATCAATAAAGTCGAAGTCATCCACACTATCCACGCCTCTACTTTGGTATAAATTTTGGTTGAACTTTGAAATGGCATGTATAGGACTACCCTTGTTGGTTGAATATGTTGTGATGTATATATGTACGGCCATGCGAAAATGGCTCGTAAAAGTGAAGTATCGACTTAGACTAATTGTGGTTTGTATGTATATATTTGGTGTCATGATGTGGCTATGGCTTGGAAATGGGAATGTTGGTCATATGATCAGCCATTGGCATGGTTAAAATGATCATATATGAACCTATGTATGGCAAGACTAGTTGGTTCATGGAGACTACCAAATAGGTAAGACCTACCTTAAAAACAGATGCTGCCAGCTGCAGTGACGTGAATGTGAAAAATCACCAAAATTCGTAGGAATGGAATTAAATAGTGAATAAGCTATGTAAATGAACCTTGATGAGTCTATTTTCATATGGAAGAAACGAAATGGTCATAGGAGTTACATGTTAAGAGATATTAAAGCTATTGTGAGACAGGGCCAGAACGGTTTCTGGGTTCCCTGTCGCAACTTTAAAAATTTACTATAAATTATCCAAAAAGAATTAGGAGACATACCTTATATGTACAGATTTCATTTTGAGTCTAGTTTCATTAGAAACAAACGGCACCAGCATTAAAGCCCTGTACAGAGAGATATTCAAGTTATACCGCGCGAAGGTCAGAGCAGTCGATCCCTGTAACCTGGGTGACTTTAACTAATAAACTGTACCAATTTGCCTGACCAAAAATTCTAGAAATAAATCCATGGATGGATATATGAGTCTAAATTCAGGGAAAATTTACGAAACCAGTTTCTGAGTTTTGAAACTCGAGATATGATTTTTAAGGCGACAGTGACGCAGTTTTCCAGCCTGACTGGAAATGTCAAATGGATGGGCAAAACAAGTGAACTTGGCTTGTTAACCCCTCGTGTCCGACACCGGCGATGGTCTCGGGTTCGGGGTGTTACAGATCCACACTTATAGCAGGAGCGATCACGAAACCAACAGCTCCCCGAATGCCATTTGCCACAATGTAGACACTCCGCCCTCTCTCGGCGATCATTTCCTCCACTGGTGATAGAAGTGACTCGTGTGGTCACAGGGGGTCGATCGCGTCCTCGTCTAGAAAAGCCCGAAACGCCTCTAGACCGGCTCACATCATCTCGAAATCTTTTCGATGCTTGTTGAAGAGACTTTCCGAGGACCTCTTCGAATTCTCCGTTCCCACATCAACTTTTGTTTCTCCTTTCTAAGCTCTTCGGCTTTACAAGCTCGCTCAACAAGTACTACGAACTCTCGTATCTCGAGAATGCCAACGAACATCCTTATATCATCATTCAGCCCATCCTCGAAGCGTTTACACATAATGGCTTCGGACGAAATGCATTCTCGTGCGTACCGGCTAAGCCTCACAAATTTTCGTTCGTGATCGATGGCGACATCGAACCTTGCTTAAGATCAAGGAATTCCCTTCGCTTTTGGTCGATGAATCTCTGACTAATATACTTTTTTCGGAACTCGGTTTGAAAGAATTCCCAAGTCACTTGCTCTCTAGGCACCACAGAAGTCAGAGTACTCCACCAATAGTAGGCGGACTCGCGTAGCAAGGAGATGGTACACTTTAAGCACTCATCGGGTGTACAGGATAGCTCATCGAGCACCCGGATAGTGTTATCCAACCAAAATTCAGCTCGCTCGGCATCATCATCATCCGTAGCCTTAAATTCAGTGGCCCCATGTTTTCGAATCCTATCAACTGGGGGCTTACTTGACCTTATTTGGTCAGTCACCGGAGGTATTGTAGGTGCGGGGGTTGCATTTGTCGGGAATGGAGGTTGTGGAATAGCCGTGTTAGTTCGAATGTATTGATTAAACCATTCGTTCATCACACTATAAAAGGCTTGCCTAGCCTCATCATTCGGATTGCTGGCCATAGGTTGAGAGTCCGCCGGCGCTGTCCCTTGTGCGGGAGCAGGCGCCACACTCTCCACATCATCAGCTATTGCTCGGTTGGGATCGGGATCCATTGCTATAAACAAACTCAAAGTCAAATTGTCAGAAATCACCACACTATCGATTCATCATTTAATGGCATGTATAGCTAGACCCCAAACACCTCAAAGTAGTCCTAGAATCGACTAAACCGTGGCTCTGATACCAATAAAATTGTAACACCCGAACCGAGACCATCGCCGATTATCGGACACGAGGGTTAACAAGCCAAGTTCACATGTTTTGCCCACCAATTTGACATTTCCAGTCAGGCTGGAAGACTGCGTCACCGTCGCCTTAAAAATCATATCTCGAGTTTCAAAACTCGGAAACTGGTTTTGTAAATTTTCCCTGAATTTAGACTCATATATCCATACATGGATTTATTTCTAGAATTTTTGGTCGGGCCAATTGGTACAGTTTATTAGTTAAAGTCACCCATGTTACAGGGATCGACTGCTCTGACCTTCGCGCAGTATAACTTGAATATCTCTCTGTACAGGGCTTTAATACTGGTGCCGTTTGTTTCTAATGAAACTAGACTCAAAATGGAATCTGTAAATATAAGGCATGACTCCTAATTCTTTCTGGATAATTTATAGTAAATTTTTAAAGTTGCGACAGGGGACCCAGAAACCATTCTAGCCCTGTCTCACCATAGCTTTAATATCTCTTAACATGTAACTCCTATGACCATTTTGTTTCTTCCATATGAAAATAAACTCATCAAGGTTCATTTACATAGCTTATTCACTATTTAATACCATTCCTACAAATTTTGGTGATTTTTCACATTCACGTCACTGCAGCTGGCAGCATCTGTTTTTAAGGTAGGTCTTACCTATTTTTGTAGTCTCCATCAACCAACTAGTCTTGCCATACATGGGTTCACATATGATCATTTTAACCATACCAATGGCTGATCATGTGACCAACACTCCCATTTCCAATCCATAATCACATCATGACACCATATATATACATACAAACCGCAAATAGTCTAAGTTCATGCTTCCTTTTACGAGCCATTTTAGCATGGCCGTATACATATATCGCCACATTTTAAACCAACAAGGGTAGTCCTATACATGCCATTTCAAAGTTCAACCAAAATTTATACCAAAATAGAGGCATTGATAGTGTGGATGACTTCGACTTTAATGATCCCGAATCCGATCGCTATCGAGCAAAATCTATAAGACAGAGAGCCAAAGCAACGGGGTAAGCATTTTTATGCTTAGTAAGTCTCAAGGAATATAATCAGCTTTAATTAAAGCAATACATTCACATAACCAAATGCATCATTTCATTAATGCACATTCACATAATCGTACTTACTTCACCATCCCAACTCTTATGTTCATACACAAATAACGGCTTCATTAAGGCCGATAACTCGTTCCATCATAGGAGCGGATATTCATACGCTCTTACTCCTAGCGCGCAAAGCACACACCGCACTTACCTTGTCATTGGGAAATTTCACAAGTGCATTTGCTGAAATTTTCCAGCAAGCTTATAATTTTCAAATCACATACCTTGAGTTTAACCGGATGTCGCTACTCGTTCAATCGCCTTGGGACATAGCCCGGTTATGGTAACCCGCACCAAGGCCTCACGGGACTTAACCCGGATATCACGATTTGCACAAATGCCTTGGTCTTAGCCGGATTTAACAACTTGCACGAATGCCTTGGTCTTAGCCCGATATAGCTACTAGCACAATTGCCTTGGTCTTAACCGGATATAATTTTCAGCATAATTGTCTTGAGGCTTAGCCGGATATCATTCAATTTCTCATGCACACATACATCAATAATCATTGGACATACATATTTCATTTTCGTTACTAAGGCTCAAACACAATTATAATCATTAGCATGATCGCCTTCGGGACTTAGCCCGGGTATCATTCGAATACTCATACACACATAAATCAATAATCAATACATCCATATTTCATTCCCCATAATTCAATTAAGGTCACTTCTTGAGGACTTACCTCGGATGTTGTCGAACGGCTTTTACGGCTATTCGATCACTTTTTCCTTCCCCTTGTCCAATTGTGGCCCTCTTAGCTCTTGAGCTTAATCTTGATGCAATTTAGCCAAATCTCCTTCTAGATCTCTTCTAAACCAAGCATGAAGCAAAAATCCTCTTTCTTCCTCCTTATGATTTTCGGCCAAAAGGATGAGAAAGGAAGAACACAACAAATTTTTTTCTTCCTTCTTTCTCAACTCACGGCAAGGGGGATTACCACACTCACACACATTTTTTTCATTTTTTATCACCCATACACCTTTGTTTATTATTTCACCCTAATGCACCAACAAAACATGTTTCATGACATGTTTAGCCCATCCTCCTTGTCATGGCCGGCCACCACCTATAAAGGGGGAATTTGACATGCAAGTCCATTATTTTGCATGCATGCTTTAATTAGTCATCACACATTTCCTATCATACTTTCAAAGTTCACTACTAAGTCCTTTCTTGTGGAATTCACCCTTATAACACTAAATCAATCATCATAAAATGTCATACATGAGCACACACATATTATAGGCATCAAAATAAATTTTTAATTATTTTTATGCCTCGGTTTTGTGGTCCCGAGACCACCTTCCGACTAGGGTCAATTTTGGGCTGTCACATTTTGTTGGTGCATTAGGGAGAAATAATAAACAAAGGTGTATGGGTAAGAAAAGAATGAAAAAAAAATGTGTGTGAGTGTGGTATCTCCCCCCCTTTGCCGTGAGTTGTAGAGAAAGAAAGAAAAAAAATTGTTCATCCTTTCTTTGAGCCAAAACTAAGGAAGAAGGAGGGATTTTTGCTCCATTTTTGGTTTAGAAGAGATCTAGAAGGAGATTTGGCTATACTTGCATCAAGATTAAGGTATGTTTGATGTTGTGTCATGAGATTCATGCATGTTTTAGTTGCTAACTTGATGTTCATGTTAGCCCATGGTTCAAATCCTTGTTGTGCCATGGAAATGGTATTTGGCCAAGGTTGATATTGTGTTAAAGCCATTGCATGCTAAATGTGAAGCTTGTTGATGATGCATGCAATGATGGATTGACTACTCTTGAAATTTCTTTTAGCATTCTTGAGTAAGACATTGAATCTTTTGTTTAACCATGACCAAAAAAAATTAAAAGGAGTATGGTGTGTGAGGTGTTCGGCCATGGTATGCTCATGAGCATGGTTTATGCTTCTTGCATGTTAGTTAAAATTTGTGTTTTGGATGGTTATGGACACCTTGAAATTCGGCCTTGCACCTATATGTGTATATATGTTTGCAAATGATGTTTTGGTTATGAAGTAAGTGATAAATATGTTTGTTTAAAGAAGAAAGTGTTGAAGAATGTTTGTGAAATTGCAAGTACATTCGGCCTAGTACACATATGATGTGAAAATCTTGCAATTTATTGTTGATTTTGTGCAAGTATGACTAAGTATAATCGGCCACATGAGGGGAATTATTGTGCATGCATTCGGTTAGAGGCAAGGTTAATGGTGCCTATTCTTGACTTAGGTAATCGGCTACCTTGTTGTGAGCTAAGGCCGAATGTGTGCGTAATTAAAGAAAATTGACTAAAGTGCTTAGTTATGTGATGTTGAGTCAATGATATGTGTATTCGGCCAAGGCTAGCAAGCGAGACTTTAATAAATTGAATTTGTTTGAATTAGCTCAAGAGCTTAGAGGGCCACAATTGGATAAGGGGAAGGAAAAAGTGATCGAATAGCCGTTGAAGCCGTTCGACAACATCCGAGGTAAGTCTTCAAGTAATGACCCTACTTGAATTATGTGAAATGAAATTATGGATGTGTAATGATTACTGATATACGTGTGTATGAGTATTTGAATGATACCCGGGTTAAGTCCAGAAGGCAATTATGCTAGTGATTATATTTGTGTTTGAGCCTTAGTAACGAAAATGAAACATGAATGTGTAATGATTATTGATGTATGTGTGCATGAGCAATTGAATGATATCCGGGTTAAGACCCGAAGGCAATTGTGCTAGTGACTTTATCCGGGCTAAGACCCGAAGGCATTCGTGTAAGTTGTTATATCCGGGCTAATACCCGATGGCATTTGTGCGAGTCGTTATATCCGGGACTAAGACCCGAAGGCATTCGTGCAAGTTGTTATATCCGGGCTAATACCCGATGGCATTTGTGCGAGTCGTTATATCCGGGCTAAGACCCGAAGGCATTCGTGCGTGTGGTTATATCCGGTTGTATCCGAAGAAGCTTGGGTTGAAGGTGAGCGTTGGTCTGTAATAAATTTAATTAGTACGCTCGAAAAGCCCAAAAGAATAAGGCATGTTTACATGTGCAATGGAAAAGTCGATACGTTTGAATAATATTCGTCAATCGACTAACGAATTTTCAGCTCTTGAATTGGTTGACATCTAGTGAATGTATATGTTGATGAAGTGGGAAGTAAGTATGGTTATGTGAATGTGTATTAATGAAATGATTCATTTGGCTATGTGAATGTAATGCTTTAGTTAAAGCCGATTTCATTGCTTGAGATTTACTAAGCATAAACATGCTTACCCCGTTGCTTTGGCTCTCTGTTTTATAGATTTTGCTCGTTAGCGATCGGATTCGGGATCATTGTAGTGAAGTCATCCACACTATCAAACCCCCTTTTTGGTACTCTTTTAGTTGAACTTTGGATATGGCATGTATAGGACTACCCTCGGTTGTTTTTAAGTACTTTGTGATGTATATGTGTACGGCCATGCGAAAATGGTTCGTAAAAGTGGATTATGAATTTGACCATTTGTGCTTGTAATTATATTTGGTTTCATGATGTGATTATGGTTTGGAATGAGAGTGTTGGTCACATAATCAGCCATTGGAATGGCTAAGTATGATCATATGTGGACCTATGCTTGTCAAAATTATAGTTGGCCCGTGGAAGCCACAAGATAGGTAAATGTTACCTTGAAAACAGATGCTGGCAGCAGCAGTGGTGTGGTTTTGAAAAATCACCAAAATTTGTAGGAATAGTATTAAATAGTGAATAAGTTATGTAAACGAACCTTGACGAGTCTATTTTCATATGAAAGTAACGAAATGATCATATGAACAGTATATCGAGAGATATTAAAGTTCTCGTGAGACAGGGCCAGAACAGTTTCTGGGTCCCCTGTCGTGACTTTGAAAATTTACTATAAATTATCCAGAAAGAATTAGAAGTCATGCCTTATATGTGCAGATTCCATTTTGAGTCTAGTTTCATTAGAAACAAACGACACCAGTATTAAAGCCCTGTACAGAGAGATATTCAAGTTGTAACGCGCAAAGGTCAGTGTAGTCGACCTCTGTAACATGGGTGACTTTAACTAATAAACTGTACTAATTGGCCGGACCAAAAATTCTAGAAATAAATCCATGGATGGATATATGAGTCTAAATTCATAGAAAATTTACGGAATCAGTTTCCGAGTTTTGAAACTCGAGATATGATTTTTAAGGCGACAGTGATGCAGTTTTTCAGCCTGTCCGGAAATGCCAAATTGGTCGGTACTTTAAGAGGAATTGTCTCGTTAACCCCTCGTGTCCGACACCGGCGATGGTCTCGGGTTCAGGGTGTTACATGATATCTTGCACACTAACTGCCGTACATAGCCGAAGCTATCTCCAATCGCACACTAAGTGCCATAATAGCCAAAGCTAAGTCGAATCGCACACTAAGTGCCACAAATAACTGATTTGTCATCGAACATATCTATAGTCCCATATATACAATTTATCCAATATCAAAGCACTAAAAGCATAATTATTATAATGCTTAATTCATACGAACTTGCCTCGGATGTGAAAATAGTGAATCGAGTCAATTAGTCGATAACTTTATCTTTTCCCCAATCCAAGTTTGTATTCCGCTTTTCCTAATCTAATTATATTCAAATTAACTTATTCAATCATCTATCCATTCAATTTAGTCTAAAATACACTTTAAAACACATTTACACTTTTGCCCCCAAATTTCACATTTTTCACAATTTAGTCCTTATTTCACAAAATCACAAATTAATGAAATTCAAGACTAACCCATGCTAGTTGAATTACCATATTGGCCCTAGCAGGCCAAAACTTTCATTTATTTCACATTTCAACCACTCAATTTGCACATTTCACAATTTAATCCCTATTATGCATTTTCATCAAAAATCACTTTACAAAACATGAAAATCTATCATCAAAAATTCATATTTAATCCTCAAACACCAAAGAACACATAAACTCATCAATGGAAACTGTCAAAATCTTTAACAGTTTTGAAATTAAAGGTATGGGCTTGCTAGATTGAGCTGCAACAATTACAAAAACATAGAAATCATCAAAAATCACGCTAAAACCGTACCTTGATCAAGCTAAGAGTTGGTCGAATATCACAAGCCCTAAAATGGCTTCCTTCTTCCTTTTTATTTTCAGCTAGAGAAGATAAGCATGAAGTTTAAATTGATTTTATTTTATTTATCTTATGTTCATTACTAATTTACACATATACCCTTGATTATAAATCATGTAAAACATCCATTTAATGTCCATTATTGTCCACTTACACTAGAGATGGTCTAATTACAACATAAGAACCTTTTATTTATTAAATCATAGTAATTAAACACTTTTAACAAGTAGAATGCAACTTTAGCATTTTACGTGATTTAGTCCTTTTTCTCAAATTGACCATTTAAACGATAAAATTTCTTAACAAAATTTCCACACGATCATCATACCATGTTAAAAACATTAAAATAATAATACAATAAATATTTTTACTTTGGATTTGTGGTCCCGAAACCATTGTTCCAATTTAACTCAAAAATGAGTTATTACAACTCTCCCGCCCTTAGGGATTTTAGTCCCCAAAAATCTTACTAGTGAATAGATTCGGGTATTGTTTTCTCAAAGCATCCTCAGTTTCCCATGTAGCTTCTTCAACCCCTATCGATGCCATAATACTTTCACTATTGCAATTCTCTTCTTTCTCAACTCTTTTATCTCATGAGCTAAAATTCAAATCGGTTCTTCAACATATGACATATCAGATTGAATTTCAACCTCGATAGGGGACATGTGAAAGGTCAAATTGGTATCATCGAAGCATCGATACATAAAACACATTATGTATTTTCTCTAACTCAGACAGTAAATATAGTCAATATGCCACTGGCCCAATTCATTCGATAATCTCATACGGTCCGATGAATCGCGGACTCAATTTCCATTTCTAACCAAACCGCAATATCATTTTCCATGGCGACACTTTCAAAAACACTTTATCCCCGATCTAGAACTCAATATCTTTCCATTTCAAATCTACATACAATTTTTACCGATCTAAAGCTACTTTTAAACTATCACAAATTACTTTCACTTTTTCTTCAGTCTCTCTAATCAGATCAACCCCATGAATCTTATTTTCACTAAGCACTCTAGTCAATGGTGTTCGACTTTTACGACCGTATAGAGATTCATACATCGCCATCTTAATACTCAATTGGAAGCTATTATTGTAAGCAAATACAATCAGCGGGAGATATTTCTCCCAGCTACCTTCAAACTCAAGAATGCAACAACGCAACATATCCTCAAGTATCTGAATAACTCATTTGGATTGACCATCCGTTTGTGGGTGAAATGCAGTGCTAAAATGCAGCTTTGAACCTAAAGCTTCTTGTAATTTCTTCCAAAATTGCAAAGTAAATCTTGGATCTCTATCTGAAACAATTGATTGGGGAACACCATGTAATGTCACAATTTCAGAAATATACAACTTGGTTAATTTATCAAGCGAGAAATTTGTACATACCGAAATGAAATGAGCTGATTTTGTCAATCTGTCAATAACAACCCAGATTGCATCTTTCTTTTTCAGAGATAAGGGCAAACTCGATACGAAATCCATTGTTACTCTATCCCACTTCCATTCAAGAATCATAATAGGTTGTAATAAACCTGACGGCACTTGATGCTCAGCTTTGACTTGCTGACAAATTAAACATTTCAAAAAAAATTCTGAGATATTTTGTTTCATGCGTGCCACCAAGACTAACCCATGCTAGCAAATTACCATAGTGCCCCTAATAGGCCAAAACTTTCATTTATTTCACTTTTCAACCACTCAATTTGCACATTTCACAATTTAATTCCTATTATGCATTTTCATCAAAAATCACTTTACAAAACTTGAAAATCTATCATTAAAAATTCATATTTCATCCTCAAACACCAAAGAACACATAAAATCATCAATGGAAACTCTCAAAATCTTTAACAGTTTCAAAATTAAAGGTACGGGCTAGCTAGATTGAGCTGCAACGATTACAAAAACATAGAAATCATCAAAAACCGAGCTAAAATCGTACCTTAATCAAGCTAAGAGTTGGTCAAATATCTCAAGCCCTAAAATGGCTTTCTTCTTCCTTTCTATTTTCGGCTAGAGAAGATAAGCATGAAGTTTAAATTGATTCTTTTTTATTTATCTTATGTTAATTACTAATTTACACATATACCCTTGATTATAAATCATGTAAAACATTCATTTAATGTCCATTATTGTCCACTTACACTAAGGATGGTCTAATTATAACATAAGGACCTTTGACTTATTAAATCATAGCAATTAAACACTTTTAACAAGTAGAATGCAACTTTTGCATTTTACGCGATTTAGTTTTTTTCTCAAATTGACCATTTAAACGATAAAATTTCTTAATGAAATTTCCACACAATCATCATACCATGTTAAAAACATTAAAATAATAATAAAATAAATATTTTGACTTCAGATTTAGGGTCCCAAAACCACTGTTCTGATTTAACTCAAAAATAGGCTGTTACAAAATGTGAATTGAGAGATGAATAAGGGATGCTTGAAATGAGAAATGAGGGGTGGCATTTATAGTAGAGGAATGTCTAGTGAGTTTGTTAAAATAATCATGGAGATCCCTTGAAATGCTTCCTTGCTTGGTCGACCATGAAATGTGGAAGAAGAGGCTGGTGGTTGTTTGATTCATGCTTGATTTCGTGCATGAATCATGCAAGGAGTTGGACAATTTCTTGGGTATTAGTTGGGAACCGATTTATGATTTTTTCAATAGTGTAGGGACCTCCAAATTAATTATCCCAAATATAATTTGGGCTGCTCTTGATGCCTTGGCCGAATTGGACTACTTTCCCCCATCTTGGATGGTTTTGTGACCCAAATAACTATCAGACATTCTCTTTTCAACAAGACAACTTCAATTGGATCAAATTGACTTCTTTTGACTCAATTTGTTGTCTTTGTCATCCAATTGAGGTGGAGTATAACTCATGTCCAAGTATGATCTAAATAAGCTCCTACACTTCTAAATTCAATGGTCCCACTGCAACAATTAAAACACAGTTAATACTATGTAACATAAGATAGTTAACTTATACAAAATTTAATACATAAATCCATAAATTTGTATACTTTAGTAAAATTATGCCCGTTGTCTCAATATGAACAAAAATCGCCCAATTAAATATCCAAACACTTGGGATTAACATAAATTCTAATTAAAAAGGTGATTTAAACAGCTATAAAAAAAATCTATATAATTTAGAGTTTACAATGATAACTATGTATATGATTCTCAGACTTGAGATAATCATTATCCCAACATTGTGATTCGTATATTGTGATACAGTCAAAAGTCTTTCATAACAGGTTGTACTGAAAAGACTGATTTTGGATATCCCATAATCTCTGTAGTGGGATATTGTAATATCCTGATTTTGGGCCTGTCGGAATAGTAGTTTCGTGACCAAAAAATCTGAGATAGAAATAATTATTTTATGATTATTTTAAGGTCTATGATATGATTGCATGATTGTGTGAAAATTTCGTGAAAAAATTTTATGCATAAAGTGCTTAAATTGAAATTAGGGACTAAATCGAATAAATTGCAAAACTTGCATTCTAGAAGTTTCTAGTATGAAATTGTTTTGGAATATTAATGGGGAGGTCTTAAATAGCAATTTGACCAATTTTGAGTTCATGGACAAAATTAGGACATGGAAGGAATTTTTGGAAAGTTTAGTAGTAAGGGCATTTTAGTCATTTAGGGGTAAAATGAATTAAAATACAAAATTAAAAGCCAATTTTGCTCATCTTCAACCCCATGGCCGAATATAGCAAGGAGAAACCATGGCTAGGGTTTTTCAAGCTTCCAAGCTCGATTGTAAGTCCGTTCTAGCCTCGTTTTAATGATTTTTACGTTTTTAGAGTCCCTAGCTCGATTTAGCTTATGCTAGCAATAATTTAACCTAGGGTTTATATTTGGAAAAATACCCATAGGTGAAATTTGTGTATTTTGGTGTTTTATGATAGAATATTAGGTTTTAAATTATGTTAGACAACTTGTGCTACTCGGTTTTAAGTGAAAACGAGCAAAAGGGCTTAATCGGTAAAAATACCTAATAGTCATAAGTACATGTTAGAGTGAGAATTTGATGTTTCCATAGAAGGAAAAATGATCAGCATGTCATAAAACATAAGAAAATAGGATGAATTTTAATTTACGAGCTTTGGGGCAAAAGTGTAAATATGCAAAAGTTTAGGGCAAAATTGTAATTTTTCCAAAATATGATTTTGGGTCAATTTGAATAATGTGAGTCCTAATTAGACTATATTTTAAATGATAGAGCAAGGAAAACTGAAATTCGGGCTAAAATGGGGAAAATACCAAGTTGTGGACAAAATGGTAAAAGTAGCCATTTTCGCATACGAGGTAAGTTCATATGTAAATGTTGGTAACATAGTTATTATTTTAAATGTTTTAATGTTTTTTTAAATGATATGATAATTATTATGAAATATTATACTTGTGATAATTGTTTGATAATATGTCAAATTATGTGATATACTTGGAAAATGTGAAATACTACCGAGTATCGGTATCGGCATTCCGTAGAAGATGGTTGAGACACATGATTGGGAAAAAGGTCCGTTGAACCTTAGGAATGGATTAGGATACAAGTGACATGTCATTTGGGATATTTGGGCATCCGAACTCGTTGAGTTGAGTCCGAGTTCACTTATGGATGCGAGCGTCCAACTCGTTGAGTTGAGTCCGAGTTCGTGAGATGTAACTAGGCATCCGAACTCGTTGAGTTGAGTCCGAGTTCACTTATGGATGCGAACGCCCGAGCTCGTTGAGTTGAGTCCGAGTTCGCTTATGGGCGGGTTACATGATTGCTTGATTGAATATGTGGCACTTATGTGCAAGTTAATTATATTCCGATGTGTTCAACGGGTAAAGTTCTACTCAAATGGAGGAATACTCAAGATGAAAGGGACGTATTGGTAAGTGTTGTGAAATGGATACTTTGAACAGGTATGTACTTAACCCTCGGGTTGAAAACTCGATATAACAACAATATGGTAAGATGATAAATGAAAATGTGATATGAATGTCTCGGTGATGATTATGCAAATGATGTTTTATGTTTGCTTATATAGTTATGTTACTTGCTATTTGCATGTGAGCTTACTAAGCATTTATGCTTACTCCCTCCTTTTCATTCCTTGTAGTTTTGACAAGCCAGCTCGGAAATCGGGAACGGTCGGAGGCTCGCTCACACTATCCGTATACCATCTTGGCATAATGGCTTGTATATTTTGAGTATGGCATGTATAGCATTATAATCATTTTGTATATATGGTCTTATGATATGGTTATTGAGTGGTATGGAAATGCTTGGTAATGATTAGCCATTGGAATGGCTAATCATGATCATATTTGGTGTTATGTATGCTAAATTGCTAGCTAATCCATGGAAACCATGAAATAGGTAAAATTTACTATAAAATAGATTTAGACAATAGTAGTGACGTGAGTTTGAAAAATCACTAAAAATAGTAAAGATACAATTAGATGATGAATAATATATGGAATTGAAGAATTATGAGTCTATTTTCATATGGATGGAATAAAACAGGTATATGAGTTATATTTTATGAGATGTTTAAATATTTGTGAAACAGGGCCAGAGCGATTTCTGGATCCCCTGTTCTGACTTTGTAAATTCACCATAAATTTTAAAAAGATAATTAGAAGTCATACTTTATATGTACAGATTCCGTATGGAGTCTAGTTTTATTATATACAAACGTCATAGTCATTGAAGCTCTGTAGATGGAGATATCTGATTCGTAATACACAGAGGTCAGAGTAGTCGAACCCTGAAACAGGGGAGACTTTAACTAATAAACTGTACTAATTGGCCTGACCAAAAAATTCTAGAAAAACATTAGTCGATAGATATATGAGTCTAGTTTCAGGAAAAATTTACGGAATTGGATTTCGAGTTTCGGAACTCGAGATATGATTTTTAAAGCGACTGTGATGCAGTTAGCCAGCTTGTCTGGAAATTTTAAAATGAATTGTATGAGCTGTTTAAGTAATGAATTAAGTCCGTTAACACCTCGTGTTCGACTCCAGCAACGGTCTCGGGTACGGGGAGTTACATTTAGTGGTATCAGAGCAGGTTTAGTCGGTTCTCGGACTAACCTAGCATGTGTAAAAGTTTAGCTATACATGCCACTGATCTGTGATAGTGTGATGTCTTCCGACGCGTATGAGTACAGTACCGTCTTATTTAGACAGGGTACTCTCCAACCGAGCTGTGCCGACCATGTTCAATGTTATGTGAAGGTATTTGAGTAAAATTATGATTATGATAAGTCTCGGTTCAGAAAGTATGAATAAAAGTTTATGATACATATGTGATAATATGTGAGATGAAAGTTCATGTTGTGATAAATATCCATATTTGCTTAATGCTCATACGATGTAGTGTATGTGGCTTACTTGATAAGATGAACGGAATAAATAAAAAGTAGTAGAGGTATGAATAAAGGTCATAATATTATGATACGAGTGAAAATGTCCTTGTCTTGATTTGGACGTCGAATGTTGATAAATGTTAATGATATATAATTTTATGAGATAAAGGATTATAATGAAATAAACTTATCTATGTTAAATTGTTGGACCTAATTATATGATTGTAATGATATGTACATGATGATGCACGAAATGAAAGTTGTGATTGTGATGCAAATATCTATGTTTGTTTGACCTTATATAATGTCATGAGCATGAATTAATTTAATTAAATGAATGGATAAGTAAAGTCGTCTAGAAAACATAGAATGTATGCATAGTATATTGTCTAAATGGGACAATAGGAAAATTGGTGTAAGCCAACATGAATGAATGACATGATTTTGATGATGTTACTATGATGATGGAAGTTGTGTCATATGTGTATGTATAAGAAAGTCGAGTTAGAGGTCCTACAACCCTTCCCCCTTGCCAAAGTGGTACTTATAATGGAATTTCATGCTATTTGTATTAATAAGTTTTGGTTGAGAACCCAAAGAGTTCAAAGATAGAATAATTATAAGTATGATCGAGATTGAAAATGAGCTCATAAGTAAAGTCGAGCCAAGAAAGTATCGGATTGACGTAAAGATTATTGGAATTATGCAATTGTCCCGAGTTAGAAAAGGATTCTCCTTGGTAAATCGAATTACTCGTGCAAGGTCGAGAAAATCAAATCGAAATTTATTCAGAATCGGCCTTCTTTAGTGAATGGTTTAATATGAAATTTGTGACGGCAGAACTAGTTGGGGAAATGATAATTGAAATGTGAACTATCTGAGTGTGATGCTTATGACGGATGATTTAGCGTCTCTTTTGAGATGTTCTATGTGTTTACCCGTTCTCGAAATATTTCTATGGCTATTGATCTTCGAAGAAATTCTTGTTATATGGGAATGTCTTTTAATCTCGGTGTTGGATGAAAGCATTGGTAGTCCGACCGGTTTATAATTTATATTGCTCTATTTCATCGGGTATTCTATTTCATTTCGTCGATAAGAATTGATGAGAGAATACATATGATATTATGATTATGTTTCTTCTACTTGATGCTTCATCCGATATATATGTATGGGAAGATATATTGATCTTGTTATATTTGATTACAATGATTAAATGATGTTTTCTTTTGGACTTTCTTTCTTTCAAGAATTATCGGGTATTCTCATTTTCTCTATGAGTTTGATTTTCGATTCTCGGCATAGTATCATATCTTGGGTTTCTTTATTCGGATTTCCTTATTCGGATTTCTCTATCTTGGATTTCTTTATTCGGTTTCCTTGTTATCTTTGTTCCATAATTTGTCAATTATGACTCGTGTTCAAGTCGTTCTTCATTCGTGATAATCATGTCAAATATGACTATACTTCTAATTTGATCTTGGTAATGTGGTGATTTTAGTATTGGGATTTTTCTAATTTCGTAAGGATTTGACATCAAGAAAGGCATAGGTGATAAAAGCGCGAGTTTCATCGGTATGGTAAATTATTTATTTGAAAGATTTCATGTGACAATTATGTCGGATTATTTTTCCCAAGTCGATAATAGAATTTCATTTTGTACGGATAAAAGAGTAAATAGTTTGAACGAGAAGTGTATATTTATTAGAAAGAGTTGGATATTAGTTTAAGTCACTACGAATGATAAGGTTTCCATCTTGTGAAAGTGAAAAGTTTATTACATGTTGACGAGTTTGGATAGATGAGAATATTGGTAACCAAGGCGTCTGAACTAGACTAGTCTACATTGAGCAAAGACTTCCTGACTTTCAGTAATATATTGTTGTATGAATCGTGATGTGTTTCAAGACAGTAAGGTAATGTGATAGTTTAGAGCATCTGATGTTACATAAAATCGGAGTTGTTAAAGGGGTTAAAGCCGAGCATTGGGATCTATCAAAATTATCCTTGTCAGTGTTGATATTGGGATGGAAATGAGAAGGATTATTCTTGAGGCCATATCAGAATTATTTATATGGCGGAAAGAGGAAAATGTGATGTATTCTATTGTTAAATGTTTGGCGAGATCTATAAATCATATCTGTATTGAATGAATTTCTACTCATCAGATTCATGGAATTTCAGGTCTCTTTGATTGTTGGATTTCTTGGAATTCCGGTCTCCATTAAATCAAGTTGAGATCCGGGTTTTATGTCATGATATCATGGGAAACTGAGAAGGGTTGAAAATTTAAGAACAGTTGAGAGTTGAGACTGTAAGCTTTCATATCATAAGAAAAATTAAAGAGATGTATTGGAGGTACAGTCTAAGTGAAAGTTCTTTGGCACCGAATATGAGATTAAAAGTGAAGACCACTTTTCTGGTAAGATTTTCGAGGACGAAAATCCCTAAAGGGGGGGAGAGTTGTAACATCCTGATTTTGGGCCTAGTCGGAATAGTAGTTTCGTGACCAAAAAATCTGAGATAGAAATAATTATTTTATGATTATTTTAAGGTCTATGATATGATTGCATGATTGTGTGAAAATTTCGTGAAAAAAATTTATGCATAAAGTGCTTAAATTGAAATTAGGGACTAAATCGAATAAATTGCAAAACTTGCATTCTAGAAGTTTCTAGTATGAAATTGTTTTGGAATATTAATGAGGAGGTCTTAAATAGAAATTTGACCAATTTTGAGTTCATGGACAAAATTAGGACATGGAAGGAATTTTTGGAAAGTTTAGTAGTAAGGGCATTTTAGTCATTTAGGGGTAAAATGAATTAAAATACAAAATTAAAAGCCAATTTTGCTCATCTTCAACCCCATGGCCGAATATAGCAAGGAGAAACCATGGCTAGGGTTTTTCAAGCTTCCAAGCTCGATTGTAAGTCCGTTCTAGCCTCGTTTTTAATGATTTTTACGTTTTTAGAGTCCCGGTAGCTCGATTTAGCTTATGCTAGCAATAATTTAACCTAGGGTTTATATTTGGAAAAATACCCATAGGTGAAATTTGTGTATTTTGGTGTTTTATGATAGAATATTAGGTTTTAAATTATGTTAGACAACTTGTGCTACTCGGTTTTAAGTGAAAACGAGCAAAAGGGCTTAATCGGTAAAAATACCTAATAGTCATAAGTACATGTTAGAGTGAGAATTTGATGTTTCCATAGAAGGGAAAAATGATCAGCATGTCATAAAACATAAGAAAATAGGATGAATTTTAATTTACGAGCTTTGGGGCAAAAGTGTAAATATGCAAAAGTTTAGGGGCAAAATTGTAATTTTTCCAAAATATGATTTTGGGTCAATTTGAATAATGTGAGTCCTAATTAGACTATATTTTAAATGATAGAGCAAGGAAAACTGAAATTCGGGCTAAAATGGGGAAAATACCAAGTTGTGGACAAAATGGTAAAAGTAGCCATTTTCGCATACGAGGTAAGCTCATATGTAAATGTTGGTAACATAGTTATTATTTTAAATGTTTTAATGTTTTTTTAAATGATATGATAATTATTATGAAATATTATACTTGTGATAATTGTTTGATAATATGTCAAATTATGTGATATACTTGGAAAATGTGAAATACTACCGAGTATCAGATATCGGCATTCCGTAGAAGATGGTTGAGACACATGATTGGGAAAAAGGTGCCGTTGAACCTTAGGAATGGATTAGGATACAAGTGACATGTCACGGGATATTTGGGCATCCGAACTCGTTGAGTTGAGTCCGAGTTCACTTATGGATGCGAATGTCCGAACTCGTTGAGTTGAGTCCGAGTTCGTGAGATGTAACTAGGCATCCGAACTCGTTGAGTTGAGTCCGAGTTCACTTATGGATGCGAACGCCCGAGCTCGTTGAGTTGAGTCCGAGTTCGCTATGGGCGGGTTACATGATTGCTTGATTGCATATATGGCACTTATGTGCAAGTTATCCATGTATCCGAATTATATTCGATGTGTTCAACGGGTAAAGTTCTACTCAAATGGAGGAATACTCAAGATGAAAGGGACGTATTGGTAAGTGTTGCGAAATGGATACTTTGAACAGGTATGTACTTAACCCTCGGGTTGAAAACTCGATATAACAACAATATGGTAAGATGATAAATGAAAATGTGATATGAATGTCTCGGTGATGATTATGCAAATGATGTTTTATGTTTGCTTATATAGTTATGTTACTTGCTATTTGCATGTGAGCTTACTAAGCATTTATGCTTACTCCCTCCTTTTCATTCCTTGTAGTTTTGACAAGCCAGCTCGGAAATCGGGAACGGTCGGAGGCTTGCTCACACTATCCGTATACCATCTTGGCATAATGGCTTGTATATTTTGAGTATGGCATGTATAGCATTATAATCATTTTGTATATATGGTCTTATGATATGGTTATTGAGTGGTATGGAAATGCTTGGTAATGATTAGCCATTGGAATGGCTAATCATGATCATATTTGGTGTTATGTATGCTAAATTGCTAGCTAATCCATGGAAACCATGAAATAGGTAAAATTTACTATAAAATAGATTTAGACAGCAGTAGTGACGTGAGTTTGAAAAATCACTAAAAATAGTAAAGATACAATTAGATGATGAATAATATATGGAATTGAAGAATTATGAGTCTATTTTCATATGGATGGAATAAAACAGGTATATGAGTTATATTTTATGAGATGTTTAAATATTTGTGAAACAGGGCCAGAGCGATTTCTGGATCCCCTGTTCTGACTTTGTAAATTCACCATAAATTTTACAAAGATAATTAGAAGTCATACTTTATATGTACAGATTCCTTATGGAGTCTAGTTTTATTAGATACAAACTTCATAGTCATTGAAGCTCTGTAGATGGAGATATCTGATTCATAATACACAGAGGTCAGAGTAGTCAAACCCTGAAACAGGGGAGACTTTAACTAATAAACTGTACTAATTGGCCAGACCAAAAAATTCTAGAAAAACATTAGTAGATAGATATATGAGTCTAGTTTCAAGAAAAATTTACGGAATTGGATTTCGAGTTTCGGAACTCGAGATATGATTTTTAAAGCGACTGTGATGCAGTTAGCCAGCTTGTCTGGAAATTTTAAAATGAATTGTATGAGCTGTTTAAGTAATGAATTAAGTCCGTTAACACCTCGTGTTCGACTCCAGCAACGGTCTCGGGTACGGGGCGTTACAGATATGGTTAATCAATATAGGATTTGTCCCTTCTACATAATGGGAGCAATATCTTAGGCCACTTGATTGAGTGAGACTAGAAATGCATGGCTATGCTCGAATAAGTTGATACGATATATCATACTTATTTGTTTATCGTAGTCTACTCAAGATATCAAGAAACATGAGATTGGATTATGCAAGTGTGACTGTTCCATTACTTGTGTCTAGTCTAGATATAAAGGACAAAATGATGTAATACATGAAAGGTTTATCACAGAAAGGTTATGTTGGATTATGACTTCTTGTAACTTAAGTAGCAATGATGCATTGCTAGATGTCACTCATTGCTTGTATTATTACAAATGTTCTAGTATTACTACTAAGGTTACAAGAACCAACAAGGTCTCACCCTATGGTTAAAATGAACAAAATCCAAACACAGCTGGTATTGTGTTTAGCTGTCACATGAAATAAATTAATTATTGAATAATTTAATTTGGCAGTTAAATATTAAATGAATTAAATGTACAAGCTTGTTGTACACAAATTGAGAAAATAGTTAAATTTAATATTAATTTGATTCATATAAAATTTTAATAGGATATAGTTTACCAAAATTATTATAATTATGGTTTTGGTCATACATTGTAACTAGAGGTGTTCATGGGCCAGGCCGGGCCGGGCTCAACTAAAAAATCATGCCATTTATTGGGCTCGGGCTGGGCCGGGCCCAAAAAATGGGCCTAAAATTTTGTCCAAGCCCGAGCTGGATAAAAATACTAAAACTCGGGCCCGGCCCGGCCCGCCCAGATTAATTTTTATATTATTTTTAAATATATATATAATACATCAAAAATACAAAAATATCAAAATAAATATTTTCCAACAAATTGAAAATAAATTTTAAAAAATATGTAGACTTAAATAACACTAAGATAAATGCAACTTAACAAGAAATTGCTTCTAAAATAATAAAAATTTAACAAATGCCTTTAAAATAATAAGAAAATTAACAATAAAATAAATTTTATACAATATCCAAATAATAACAACAAAATAATAGCAATATAATAGTAAAATGGTAGCGAATAGGGAGAAAACAACAAGAAAATAACATTCAAAAATAAAATAAAAAATATGCAGATTTCTTTTTGTCCTTTAGTGTTTCGAGTTGGGCCAGGCTGGGCCCAAGCTAAAAATACATTACCCGAGGCCCGGCTCATTTTTTAAACGGGCCTTATTTTTTTGTCCAAGTCCATTTTTCGGGCCTATATTTTTGCCCAAACCCTCCCACATTTCGGGCAGGCCTTTTGGTAGGCAGTAGTAGTCTTACCATGCACACCTCTAATTGTAACATGGAAGTTATAATTCTTTTTGGAAAGAATATAACGTTTTTAATGCTCTCCATATGTTCTTTATAGGATGATTTATTTTCAATATATGGATACCAAAATCCCGAATTAGGGTTAAGTTTATTTTTAAAAAAATAAGAAAACAAGGTCTAACAGTCATTTTGGGAGATTTTTCTCTAGAAAAGTTCTTAGAGAGTTTTTGGCATTCATTTTAATACAGAGTGGGCTACATAGAGGTGAGGACGTTTTCATTGTGGTTTGGAATCGACATCAAATTAGTAACATCTTTTCATCAATTTTCAATTTAGGAGGCATATCTTCAACCTTATCTCAACACATTTTCATTCATCGTACATGGATCCATGGTTGAGGATCGTCGGAATATTGTTCCATTATGCCATGGGGCGCACGACGGTTTCAACAATGGTATCAGAGCCACTTGTACGATATGGATTCGTGATTAAATTGATTGGTTGATACGATTGTATGAGATATATGTTATTTGATATGTTTAATCAATCTTTTGTTATGAATATATCATGTAACACCTGTAACCCATAACCATCACTGGAATAGGTTAAGAAGCATTACCGGACTTGCAACTCAATTCAGAAAAATCATTTACCAAATGTCATCTCATTTCAGTAAATATCATTCATTCACAATCAATATGTACTTAAATCGAGCATACAAAGTTTAAATCATGCATTCGAAACTAAATCGGTAACACATGAAAAATTTGGAAACTTAGAAAAATTTCAACATTTCAAGTATCACACGCCCGTGTGAGCAGACCGTGTGCCTCACATGGCTAATAAACACGTCGTGTCTTAGACCGTGTGGAAACAGGGTATACATACTGACTTGGGTCACACGGCTGACCACACGCTCATGTGTCTAGCCCGTGTACCCATTCGAAATGGCCACGCACGCCCTTGTGCCATGGCTGCGTGCCACACACGGCCAATAGACACGCCCGTGTGTCTAGTCCATGTAACTCACTAACTTGATTTTTATTTAAGCTTTAAGGGACGCACGGTCGTGTATCAAGGCCATGTGTCACACACGGTTGAGTTACACGCTCGTGTGCCCTGCCTGTGTGGACGAAAATAGGCTATTCACAAGTCACATTTCTCACCCAAAACACATGTACCTACAATTATTCAAATGGTACCATTTCTATATACATATAAGCAACCAATCAATATCATTCAATGCACATTTCGTACCATATCATAATCTAATCATATCAATACTCAATCATCATCATTTACACATCCAAATATATCACTAACTTGACATGTTTTATGAGCAAATAAACACATATATATAATATGTTTATAACTCAACTTTTTAATCATACAATATGCCATACTTAACAAAACATTTTCAATCCAAATATAACCATCACATATTCAAACCATTTGCCTATCTTCATTTCATCAACTACTTGCTAAAACATGCCATATTTAATATACATATACATGATCAATATTTAACCAAGTTAAGCCAAATCACATGGCTTAAACACATCAATGCATATAAGATTCAATAGCTAAAATAACTCATACATCTCATATTATCAACTAGCCTATACATGCCATATTACCAATTTCAAAGAGTTCAAAAATACCAAATCAACTCCTAGATAGTGTGATGAAATCTTCAATGACTTCCAACCCGAGTGAGCTTTTAAATCACTGTAAAATATAGAAAATAAATAAAGTAAGCTAATAAGCTTAGTAAGCTCGTATGACTAGTATGTACTATATACAATTTAACAATTAATTCAGAATTAGAGAAACATGAGGATATAAAAATCAACTCCATCAAAATGAACACGTAATACAATAACAACCTTGTAATTCTTGTATGTATTCATCAGTTTTCATTTACATATTATATGAAATTATTAAATATCACTTACTTGTCGAGCATGTCACGTATACCTAAATTGATTCATATCATCATTTTGATTCTCGTACCGTTATTTTCTCTGTTGATCCATGAAAATAACATCGAATATTTTTTATCTTGCACACTAATAGGCATATATGTGGTTAAACCACCTATTTATCGATTCACATATATAACATTTGTTAATACATTATTATAACCTATATTACCATTTCAATACAATCCAACCAAATTTGCCAAATGCATAAGAATACAAAATCATCAATACCATGTAATTTACATAACATTATGGCAATTCATTTCTATTTGTATAAATTGTAATTCATTCATGTAACCAATAGTTCATCCGTATAAACAATAGTTCATCAGTAATAACAGTAATTCATCCGTATCAACACATATCTTATTCATATGATCGTTAACAGTAATTATAGACGCTGAACCTATTAGAATATTAAAGAATACTCGAGTGATACACTCTAAGTGTATTAATAGGTAATCTGTCAATTCGTTATCATTTATGCTCTTTCGAGCCATGATTGGTAAGCTACTCCTGAGCTGATGAACAATAAGCTCTATTGAGCTGAAACGATAAGCTCTATCGAGCTAAACAGTAAGCTCATACGAGCTAAAACGGTAAGCTCTAATGAGCTAAAAATAGTAAGCTCGTGAGTTTGCAACAAATGCAAGAGCTCGACCAAATTGGTAACCCTAGTGACATGCCACTCGTATTCTACGATTTTCTAAAGTTCGAACGGGGCTCGGTATTATCCAATTTCATCATTTAAACATTTTATTATCAATAATTCAATTTATCAAATCATATACATTCAATTCAATTAAATATATACATTTAAATACTCAATTTTCATACTCAATGCATATGATCATACCGAATCCATGTAACCTATGTAACATTTATGACATTTGACTTCTATTCATGTAAATAGTAATATAATCATGTAACCGGTAATTTGAATTTCAAGTGGATTATTCATTCAACTTATACACATACATTTTAGACAATTACATGTATATAATAATTTAGTTCTAGCTATACGAACTTACCTCGAGTTGCTCGAATAAAACTATTGGCTATTCGTCCACTTTTCGTTTTCCCCGATCTAGTTTGGTAATTGCTTATCTTGATCTAGATATAGTATCAAATTCAGTATATTAACTTCAAAATTATTCAATTTAACATATAATACACATTTTGGAAAAATTATGCTTTTGCCCCTAATGTTTTACATTTTTACAATTTAGTCCTTATCACGTAAAATTGCAAATTCATGCAATTTAAGGACAATCTATGCTAGCCGAATTTTACCCATATTACTAGCAGCCCATATTTTCAATTTAATCACACATCTAACCATGAATTTTACACTTTTCTCAATTTAGTCCTTAATTGACATTTTTGTCAAAAATCACTTTATAAAACTTGTTAATCTAGCTTCACACATTAATAATCTATCATAAAACATCTAAAAAACCAAGAATTAAACAATGGAATCATTAAAAATCTATAGCAGTTTCGAAAATGAAGGTACAAGCTAGCTAGATTAAGCAATGAGCTCAAAAACGTAGAAATCATTAAAAATTGAGCTAAAATTGTACCTTAATCAAGCTAATAGTGTGTCAAACCCAATAAATCTTCCATGGTTGTTTTCTTTGTTCAATTTCGGTGAAAGAGATGAGAAAATAAACTTAAAATTGTTTTTGTTTTATTTTATTAACCTTATTTACCAATTTACTAAATTAACCTTTAAAAATATTAAAAATTACACCATTTGCCATACTATCATCATCCACTAACCACAATTGGCCTATTTATAAGGACCTTTACCATAATATTCTATAGCTATTTGACACTTTTAGCTAATAGAACACAAGTTTTATGCGTTACTTGATTTAGTCCTTTTTACCGAATTAACCACTCAAACGGTAAAATTTCTTTACGAAATTTTCACACAAACATTCCATCATACTGTAAACCTTAATAAAATAATAAAATAAATATTTAGACTTCAAATTGTGGTCCCAAAACTACTATTCTAATTAACCCTAAAAACAAGAAGTTACATATCATATTTGTTAACTGCTATTTAAAACATACATGTTTAATTTGTTACACCTATGTGAGTATTTGTTCCTCTCGATTGATGATTAAGTGTTAATCATTGATTTTTGAAGTTTATTGGGTCTTGTATATGGTTTGTTAAGTGTTAACGAATCAGTCTTGGGGCAGTAGGGTTTTTTTTCATTCAAAGTTAATTGTTAACTTGTTAACTACATTTGAAATAGGAACAAAAGTTGTTCCAGTAAGAAGCATCTTAGATCAAATTTTTTAAAACAAAGATATTATTCTGTTTTGATAAAAGTTTTTAAACCGTGACATTTTCCATAGAGATATGAGTGCAGTTTTTTAAATTTCCTTGGGGTCTACCACTGAATGGTTAACGGCACTGTCGCCTGTAGCACCGAGGCACGAGACCACCGCAAAAGCCTTCGCCCCCTAACCCTTATGCATGGGCAACATTAACTGTAGAGACAATTTGGTAATTCACATTAAAAAATCATTAAATAAAACATATCAAATGTTGTATACTATGTTTGATATGCACGGTGTTTGGAAATGAATGGTTTTAGCCCGATAGCCTATTTAATTTATTAATTAAAAATATTGTAATTTTATAAATACAACCTACGTGTTGTGCCTTTCTATATTTCTCTTCTCATCTTACTCCTTCGTATGTAAAACGAGTTTCTATAATTGTAAATCATATGATCTGCTATGGATTAGAGGAAAAAAAGGTTGGGCTACCTAAAGTGGAAAAGAAGCTTGAGAAGCGGCATACACCCTTAGGATTCCTTTCGATTCTCTCATTTGCTTGGGAGGAACCACCTTGTTTTTATTAGCTATAACTGCATTTATTTACTACTTTATATCTTTCCTATATATGATACAATGGATGATATGGTAGCATGCATGTTATAGGACATTGATAAGATAAATTAAAGGATTAAATGGACAAATTTTGACCATTAATGGTGAGATTAATTTAATTTAGAAAACTTTAAGAAAATATTAAATTAATATTATCTTCCAATATTTACCCTTGTTAAAGCCTCGATCGATACAATGTGGGTTCTACTAAAGAAAAGTACATGTATCTATCTTGGTCAAACACGAAGAATAAGTAAGTGATAACCATCGGTTATAATATTGGTTAATAACTTAACTAGGTTATTTTAATAGGATTAGATGCCTAGAGGCAAGAGTTTTGGATAATCATGAGATGATTAGAACAAGAGCTGTTTACCAAATAGAAGAGTTACATCTGATGTCATTAGCAAGTGTTGTTTACCTAAATAACCATAATTTTGAGAGTAAAGCCAAAGCTGACTTAAGAAGAGGTGAAATATGGATCCTTACCCACTAGAAAAATTTAGAAAGAGTCTTTCCAAAATTAAAATATGAGGGTTAATAATTTTAAATAAAATAGTGGGAGCATCATTTAATAAATTCCTTTTGATGATTATAATAAGCTTGGTAAATTTATTCATAAGCATATTTTATTATTGTAGATTTATTATGGCAAACAACACAAACCCTTTATCATTACGATCTGTCCTTAAGAATGACAAGTTGAATGGCTTGAACTTCCTTGACTGGTTCCGTAACTTGAGGATTGTTCTCAAATAATAATGAAAATTATATGTCATTGAAGAACCCAATCCTTATGAATCAGCAGCTAATGCCTCTAGAGCTGACAATGATGCTTATAAGAAGCATCTTGATGACAAGTTGGGTATAGGATGTCAATGCTTGCCACCATGACTCGTGAGCTTCAAAAACTACATGAGGATATGGTTGCCTATGATATGATTCAGCACCTTAAGGAATTATATGAGGGGCAATCTTGTCAAGAGAGGTACAAGACCTCTAAGGCTCTGTTTCGATGCAAAATGGTGAGGGATCTCTTATGGGAACTAATGTTCTCAAGATGATAATATATATTGAAAGCCTTGAAAAACTAAGATTTCCTCTAGGTTTGGAGTTGGTCACCGATGTCATATTGCAATTATTGTTGGATAGTTCTAGCCAATTTGTCCTTAATTTTAACATGAATGAACTTAGCATGTTGTGAACTGCTGAAAGTAACATGAAAAAGGTTGGACCTAAGCCTATTCTGGTGGTATTCAAGGACAAGGGCAAAAGAAAACTTAATGCTAAGGCAAAGCCCAAGGAAAATGGCAAGGCCAAACCCAACAAAGGAAAAGATGCATTGAAACCTAAAGGAGGAATTGCTAAGGAAAATGTTTCCATTGTGGTAAGACTAGACACTTCATGTATTTATGTTATTAATATTAATTTATCAACATCTACTTCATAGGTATTAGATGCCAAATGTGGTTCTCATATTTGTACCTCTGTACAGGGACTATAAAGGAGTAGGAATTTGGCTAAAGGAGATGTGGACTTGTGAGTTGGAAATGGAGCAAGAGTTGTTGCATCAGCTGTAAGAACACATATTTTATCATTGCCTAGTGGACCTGATTTAATTTTCGAGGATTGTTATTTTGTGCCAAGTTTGACTAGAAACATTATTTTAATTTCTTGTTTAGAAAGAAATGGTTTTGAGATAATTATTAAGAATAATTTTTTTCATTTTATATCGATAATGTTTTCTATGGTTCGACACAACTAGTAAATGGCCTCTACATTTTAGATCAAGATAGACCTATTTATAACATGAATACTAAAAGATAAAAAATAAATTAATCTAATCAAACTTGTTTTTATCATTGCTAATCGGGCTATATAAGTGAGAAACAGATATCAAAGCTTGATAAACGCCAAATGATACATGTTTTTACCCCAAATACTTAGCATATTTATGGATGTTTACTACTAGATTTATGGATTTTGGTGTTTTTAATCTGGTTATTTCATGTTTTGTACCCAGGAGAGCATCAAGAGTCAAAAGGAGCCAAAAACGAGCTAAAAAAGGGACAAAATAGACCAAATCGAGAAGACCCACACAGCCTAAGCCTTGTCACACGGGCAGCTCACACGCCCGTGCCTTTCGAGGGTGTCGACCAAGGTTTACACGACTCACACGGCCTGGCCATTTAGCCCACACGGCTGTGGCAATTTAACGGATCGCACACGGCCTAACAACCACGTCACACGGCCGTGGCACACGGGCGTGTCCCTTTTTTAAGGAGTTGTATTCTACACGAAAAAGGGTACTTAAGGGGGAAGAAAAGCCAATCAAAATCCTATATAAACACCCTAAGTATGACTTAGAAATGGGGCTCTCCAGAACTTTTCTGGAACATAGAACCACACGCCGGGAATTACTTAAAGGAAGCCAGACGATTCATCTCAAAAGCTGGAGCTACTCCAAGATTGAAGATCTCTCTCAAAATTCCTTCAGGGGTTTTAGAGTTTTCTTTATGTTTTGTTATTTTCATACTTTTGAGATGTACTCTTATTTTATTATGAACTAAACCCCTTAGATACCTAAGGGGGATAAAACCTATGATAGATCTTGTTATTATTATCTGAATTGTATGATAAATACTTGATTTGTTCTTAATTATGTGTTCTTAATGCTTGAGTTAATATTCCAGGTATTAATTCATGATTTGATGTGCTTATGTAGAGGAGGAATAGACCCTGCCTAAGAGTAGATTTGGCATAATTAAACGGAGTTGATCGAACACCTAGAAATAGGGTTACGAGATTTTTCCAGATTAGGGTGAAACCTAATAAGGGGATCCATAGATCAAGTTAATGCAACCCTAGAGTGTTAATTAGAGAAAAGTTTCGGTTATTCAATTTAGGGATTAGATGTTATTAGTCTTGAATAGGGATAATACAAGTTAAGTGAATAAATCGTCCGGTTCAGAGCCAGATAACAAGTGAACTCTAGGTGGATTCCTCCTTGGGTGTCATCTTTATTAATTACTTCTCTTCAAGTCTTTTTCCAAATTCTCTCTTCGCTTTAATAAAATTAGTTAATTAGTTTAGATAATTAGTTTAATAAACAAACCCTTTTATTCTTAGGCTAGATAATAAAAAGATAGTTATTACTAGTACTTTTGGTTCCTTAGGGTACGATATCCCGGTCTTGCCATTACTATACTATTGTTCGATAGGTGCACTTGCCTTTTCACCATGATAATAGTTAGTCTTGGTTTGATCTTCATTATAAATATTTATTACTTGTTACGAATCTCGCGATCAAGTTTTTGGCGCCGTTGCCGGGGAACTAAAATATTAGGAACACTAAATTTTTATTACTTTAGCCATTTATTTTTCTTGCAATTTTATTTTATTTTACTATTTATTAATTTACTTTTTTCTTTCTCTTGGCAGGTTTTTATAGTTTATGACTAGAAGAAACCCGTCAGGACCCTTACTTTTTGATGAAGAAATCGATCGAAAAGTTCGTAGAAATCAAAGAGAAATAAGGCGTAGTTTACAATACACAGAAAACGAACAAGAAGACAATACTCAACCTCCAACCGATGAGATGGCTGAAAACCAAGACAATCAGCTGCCTCTTGCAATTGTAGCAAATCAAAATCCTGCTCCACGTACAATGTATGACTGTGCTAAACCCTCTTTAATAGGAATTGAATCAAGTATAGTTAGACCTGCTATTGCTGCGAATAATTTTGAATTAAAACCTAACACTATTCAGATGATACAGCAGTTTGTTCAGTTTGATGGTTTGTAGGATGAAGACCCCAACGCTCACTTAGCAAATTTCCTAGAATTTTGCGATACGTTCAAAATCAATGGCATTTCTAATGATGCCATTCGTCTTCGGTTATTTCCCTTTTCACTAAGAAATAAAGCTAAACAGTGGTTGAACTGTTACCACGAAGGTCTATCACTACTTGGGAACAAATGACCGAGAAATTTTTACTAAAATATTTTCTGCCGGCTAAAACAGCTAAATTACATAATGATCTCTTCTTTTGTGCAGATGGATTTGGAAACACTTTACAATGCATGGGAGAGATACAAAGACTTACTGTGAAGGTGCCCTCACCATGGGTTACCGCTTTGGTTGCAAGTTCAAACATTCCACAATGGCCTGAATCCCTCGACAAGACAAATGATTGACGCAGCTGCTGGTGGAACCATCAACAATAAAACACCGGAAGATGCCTATGAATTTATAGAGGAGATGTCACTGAATAACTATCAGTGGTAAGTTATGAGGACAAAGCCAACAAAAACAGTTGATGTCTATAACATTGATTCAGTCACCATACTCTCAAATCAGATCAAACTTCTCAATAAAAAGATTGATAGTTTTCTTAGTTCTATGTAGGTACATCCAGTAATGAGCTGTGACTCAAGTGGAGAAGGTGTACATATAGAATATCAATCCTTCAATGCCACAACTGAAGAGGAACAAGTCAACTAAATGGGTAACAATAACTTTAGATCTCAAAATAACCCATACAGTAATACTTATAATGTCGATTGGAGGAACCACCCAAATTTTTCCTGGGGTGGTCAAGGAAATCAAAAGCCACAAAATCCTCAAGGCTTTCAACAGCCACCTTATCAACAAGAGAAGAAACCAAACCTTGAAGAGATGCTTTCTAAATTCATCTCGGTGTCAAAAACCCGTTTCCAAAATACCGAGACTGCACTTAAGAATCAACAAGCATCGATACAAGGACTCGAAACTCAGATAGGCCAGCTATCCAAACTAATCTTCGAATGACCACAAGGTAGCCTACCAAGTAATATAGAACCTAATCCGAGGGAACACCTCAATGCAATTAGTACTGAAGATAAGGAAGGATTCATTACACCTGAGCCAGAAATACAGCAAAACAATGCGATAAACAAAGGACGAGAAGAGGTAAACAATAGTGATCCCAAATAGGTAAGTACGAATCATGAACCTCGTGTGCCGTATCCTAAAGCGA
Organism: Gossypium arboreum; assembly: GCF_025698485.1. Taxonomy (NCBI): domain Eukaryota; kingdom Viridiplantae; phylum Streptophyta; class Magnoliopsida; order Malvales; family Malvaceae; genus Gossypium; species Gossypium arboreum. Next base: position 17,557,438 of record NC_069075.1, on the reverse strand, counting down.
TGATGAAAGACAGAACAGAAGAAAAATTTGGTAAGTTTGTCAAACTCTTAAAGAAATTACATATTAACTTACCCTTTATTGAAGTTCTTTCGCAGATGCCCAACTCAGCAAAATTCTTAAAGGAAATTCTGAGCAATAAAAGGAAATTAGACACTACATCGCATGTGGAACTCAATGCAATCTGCTCTGCTATTCTAAAGAATAAGCTACCTAACAAATTGCAAGATCCAGGGAGTTTTACAATTCTTTACCTAATCGGTAGTTTATCTGTGAATAATGCTTTAGCTGATTTAGGGGCAAGTATAAATGTTATGCCTTATAAAATGTTTAAACGACTAGGTCTCAGTAAACCCAAACAGACTAGGATGAGCATACAATTGGCTAATAAAATAGTTAGATTTCCTAAGGGTATTATTGAAGACGTTCTCGTTAAAATTCATAAATTTATTTACCTAGTAGACTTCGTTGTCTTAGATATGGATGAGGATAACGAGGTACCTTTAATTTTAGGACGACCATTTTTAGCAACTGCCAGAACCATTATTAATGTAGGCACGAGAGAGCTAACACTTCGTGCAGGTGACTACGCAGTAACGCTCCAAGCACGCGACTCAGTCAAAACCTCTAAGACTCAAGATAATGCTATAAAAACTGTTGATGATAAAACTAATATTCAAATGTCCTTGTAGGAACTTCCTCGAAAAAAGACAACAGAAATAGTGCGCTACTATCATGAAGAGAACAAAGACATCCATGAAGAACGAAGACTACAGATAGAGGAGCTAGACGAATGGCGAGAACGTAAACCGAGGACACATGATAAACTGAAACTACATAAAAACAAGCTCGATACCTCTTTTAATCAACTTAAGGTCGACGATACAGTCTTATTAGATGCCGTTGATCCTCACATTGTCACTACTACACCAAATGAAGAAATCCCTCTTACGGTACTTAATATTTTTCCATTCGGTATAGTGGAGGTGAGTCATCCCAAGTTCGGCACTTTTAAGGTAAACAACACCCGTTTAAAACCTTATTTTAAAATTGACAACAGGAATGAGGAGTATGAACTCCTCGAACCACCATGATTATTCAACAGGAGAGGTAAGTTGAGCTTAGACTATAAATAAGCATTTCTCGGGAGGCAACCCCAGCACTAACTGTATTAACTTCTTTAAAAATTTAGCCATCAACACCTAACTTACTAACAAAGCTTTTTGAATACAGGTTTTTCACAGAGACACGGCCAAGCACACGGGCGTACTTATGGCCGTGTGAAAATAGGGCACGAAATTCCCCAAACACGGGCTATGATAACACGCCACAGCCGTACGACATGGCCGTGGTTGAGCCTGCCAAAACAACACGGGCATTCGACACTCCCGTATTAGAGAACCATGGTCGAACCTGTTAAGACAACACGGATGTGTGACACGCCCGTGTCTAACACCCATGGTCGAGCCTGTTCAATTACCACAGACATGCTATCATAACACACGGGCGTGGGAGAAGCGAACAAAGCTCATGCAACACACGCCCAAGATACACGGGCGTATGATAGTAGCCGGGCACGACCACATTTGAAAAATTCAAAAAACACGGGCTACCCTCACAGCACACGGGCGTGGCCCTAGGCCGTGTGCCCCTCCCCTATATAAACAAACCACTGTTCATCTTCTTCCTCCTTTCAAAACCCTAGCCGAAATCCACCCTACCTGTGACAACCCGAATTAGGGCCTAATCGGAATAGTGGTTTCATGACCACAAATCCGAGATAGAAATAATTGTTTTATAATTATTTTGGGGTTTATGATATGATTGCATGATTTTGTGAAAATTTCGTGATGAAATTCTATGCCTAAAGTGCTTAAATTGAAAGTAGGGACTAAATCGAATAAGTTGCAAAATTTGCATCCCTAAGTTTTAGTATGAAATTGTTTTGGAATATTAATTAGGAGGTCTTAAATAGCAATTTGACCAATTTTAAGTTCATGGACAAAATTAGGACATGGAAGGAATTTTTGAAAGTTTAGTAAGGAGGGCATTTTGGTCATTTGGATATTAAATGAAATAAAATGGGAAAAATAACACAAAATTGATCATCATCCTCCTTAGTTGCTGCGAATTCTCCTCTCTCCATAGCTAGGGTTTCTTCAATTTTCAAGCTCCATAGTAAGTGATTCCAAGCCCGCTTTTAATGTTCTTTACGCTTTTGGAATCCGGAAGCTCGATTAAGCTTATGCTAGTAATAATTTAACCTAGGGTTCATATTTGGAAAAATACCCATAGGTGAAATTTGTGTATTTTGATGTTTTATGATAGAATATGAGGTTTTAAATTATGTTAAATAACTTGTGCTACTCGGTTTTAAGTGAAAACGAGTAAAAGCAAGATAATCGGTAAAAATACCTATTGTTCATAACTATATGATAGAGTGAGAATTTGATGTTGTTGTAGAAGAGAAAATGTTCAGCATATCATAAAACATAAGAATAAGGGCTGAAATTAAATTCCGAGCCTAGGGGCAAAATTGTAATTTTGTAAAGTTAGGGGCAAAATGTAATTTTTCCATGATGTGATTTTTGGATTGAAATAAATAGTATGAGTATTAAATGAGCTAAATGTGTTATTATAGATCAAGAAAGACGCGAATTGATCTCGAACGGGAAGGAAAAAGTTTTGGACTAAATTGCAAAATTTCCATATTTTGCACCAAGGTAAGTTTGTATGTAAATATTACAATAATTTCATGTACATTCTTATATTTCAGCCTATTATATAAATATACTAGCTGATGTTAAAATGTAAATCGACTATTGGAAGAATGGAAATAAATATAGAGAGAGATCCGGTTGAACATTCTGGAGAGATCGAATGAAATAGAGGGCGTAGCTAGGTCACATGTATGATGCTGAGTGCACATCATGTGTACAAGAGAGCTACGAGACACCCGGTAGTAGCTCGGTCACATGTGTGATACGAGATGTATCCCATGTAGACAAGAGAGCTACGTGAAAGATAAATGTAGCTAGGTCGCATGCGTGATTCCAAGTGAAGGACACCATGTACGTGAGAGATAAATGTAGCTAGGTCGCATGCGTGATTCCAAGTGAAGGACACCATGTAGACAAGAGAGCTACGAGACAAATTGGCTAGGTCGCATGAGTGGTACTAAGTGTTCACCATGTGTACAAGAGAGCCAATTAAATGAAATATTATGGTGGGGTGTGTCTTTGAAACCATCAAGTATCGAGGATTAATCCGAATTGTTCAATGGGATGGTTTTGTGGTGATATTGTAGTCGTGGACCCACGCTTGATGCATGAAATGTGGTGAAAATGATTTGTGGTATATATATATGTAAATTAAAATGAGGTTAGTATAAAGAATGTGTGAAAGAGTGAAATTAGCATTGAAACTGTTTTGGACAGTAGCAGTGATGTGATTTTGAAAATTCACCAAAAATAGAAGGAATTTAATTAGAGGTTGAATGAGATGTTAAATTAAAGCTTAATGAGTCTATTTTCATATAAAAGAAATAGAGAAAGAAAAGGAATTCTATATTTCAAGATATTTACAATTGTGTGACACCTGTTCAGGATGACTATGTGATCCCCTGTTTCAACTTTGAAAAATCATTAAAAATTGTACAAAATAAATTAAGAAATATAGTTTATATGCCTAAATTCCTTGTTGAGTCTAGTTTTAAATGAAGCAGGTTTCATGGTTATTTGAATTGTTTATTGAGAGAAATTAAATTCGAAATGAATAGAGGTCAGATCAGTCGAGCTGTGTAACAGGGGAAATTTTAACTAATAAACTGTACTAATCGGCTGAACCAAAAATTATAGAAAAAAATTATCAAAAATATTTATGAGTCTAGATTCAGGGAAATTTTATGGATTTGAATTTCGAGTTTTTTAACTGGAGTTATGATTTATTTAGTGAATATGACGCAGCAGAGACAGCTTAATCAAAGTGGAATGAATAGTGAAGTTAAAGTAGGTATACTTGAATTGTTGTGTAAACATGTTAGATTCTTTAATTAGTATTTACATACTTACTTACTAAGCTATAAGCTTACTTTGTTTCTCTCTTTTGTCTTGTAGTGTCCTTCGGCTTGCTCAGGAGTTAAGAATCGTGAAGATCTACCCGCACTATCATACTTTAGGGTATTTGAACTAAACATTTTGAATTATGGCATGTATAGTAGGCTTAATTATTTTGTTACGTGTCATATTTGTCTAGGTTTAAAATATTAGTTACAATACTCGACCAGCTACTTTATACAAGCCATTAAAGTTGGCTAATATTGTTCAAGACATATGTTATACGATGCACTATCAAATTGGATGACATATTTATGTCTCGGTTATGTTTAATGGTATGTGTTATGTTCTGGTAATACCTTGTATCCTGTTCCGGCGATGGTAACGGGTAAGGGGTGTTACATTTAGTGGTATCAGAGCTATGGTTTAGTCGGTTCTCGGATTAATAAAGTGTGTGTAAAAGTCTAGCTATACATGCCATAAAAATATTGTGATAGTGTGGTGACTCTGATTATTCTAAACGTGTTTTGTTTTAATATAGTAATGGATCCCAAGGAACTGCTACCGATGATGTCTTTGCTAGTAATGTGCCGCTCCCGCACAAGGGACCGCTACTGTGGAAAGTAGACCTGAGACATTGAGACAAGGAGATGAGGCTCGGATGCCTTTCTCCAAATGATGAACAATTGGTATATCTGAATTTAGTCGAGCAAATCCAAATGCTCAACCTCCTCCACCCCTCCTATACCTCGGACGATTCTCTGTGGCTCAAGGTATAGATTTGGTAAGAATGAACAAGCCTCCGGTTGACAAGATTCAAAACAAGGGGTCAAGAGTTTAGAGCAAAGGTCGATGATGATCCCGAGAAAGCGGAATTCGCTTGAAAATTCTACCCGTGTATTTGATGAGCTCTCATGTACACCGAGGAATGCTTAAAGTGTCTGTATCACTTTTGAGAGATTCGACTTACCACTGGTGGAAGACTTTGGTTGCAATGGTGCCAAAAGAAAAGTTACTTGGGATTTCTTCCAGAAGAATTTAGAAAGAAATACATAAGTCAGCGATTTCTTGATCAAAACGGAAGGAGTTCCTTGAATTGAAGCGAGGGAAAATGTCTGTAGCAGTATGAACGCAAATTTGTAAGACTCAACAAGTATGCCCAGGAATGTGTGTCTACCGAGGCCATTATGTGTAGAAGATTTGAAGATGGGCTGAATAAGGACATTAAAGTGCTTGTAGGAATTTTGGAGTTGAAAGAATTTGTAGTATTGGTTGATCGAGCTCTTAAAGCCAAGAATTGAACAAAGAAAGAAGAAAAGTCGCTATTGAGGCCCGAGATGTCGAAAAAGATAGATAAGCAAGCCATTTCAATCTCAACCAAAGAGGTCCAAAGAGACAAACCCTCGAATGACAGTTTCAATTGGGGATTCACACAGAGATCGTGGTAGAGCATATTCGGGTCTAAAGCTCAAGCTACTTGATGGCAAGTGTGGGTAATGTGCGACCTAGAAAGCCCAAGTGTTAGCAATGTGGCGGCAACATTATGGTGAGTGTTGGGGACCGAAGCGAGCTTGTTTCAGTGATGATTCTCATGAGCATTTTATTAGAGATTGTCCGGAGAAAGTTAAAGAAGAAAGATTTCAGAGTGCTAGATGTAATACCACTACTAGTAGAGGTAGACCACCGAGAAATCTGGAGGTGGGACTAGTAGTAAACCGTGATGAAAGATTTAACAGCAAGATCGAAGCTAGAGCACCTGCTAGAGCTTATGCTATACGTGCCGAGAAGATGCATCATCTCCGATGTCATTCTCGGTACATTTTCTCTCTATGATACTATTGTTATTGCATTGATTGATCCTGTGTCCACTCATTCCTATATTTGCATGAATTTAGTATCCAATAAAAAGTTGCTGTTGAATTTATGAGTTTACGATTAAAGTGTCGAACCCCTTAGGCCAATATGTGCTAGTTGACAAAGTTTGCAAGAATTGCCCATTAATGATTCAAGGTCACTGCTTTTCCGCCAACTTGATGTCATTACCATTTGGTGAGTTTGACGTTATCTTCTGAATGGACCGGTTAACATTGTATGATGCTAAGGTAGATTGTAAACAAAAGACACTAGAGTTGAAATGTGAAAATGGAGAAATTCGTGGGTTGAAACAGATGAATCAAATAAATTGCCTATGGTGATTTCGCACATGTCTGCACGAAATACATGAGAAAAGGGTGTGAAGCTTATCCGCTTATGTAATGAATATTGAGTTGCCTCAACTGAAATTTGAATCGAGCATCGATAGTCTGTGAGTTTCGGATGTATTTCCAAAGGAATTGCCCGGTTGCCTCCGAACAGAGATAGATTTTGCCATTGATTTGTTGCCGCATCTGCACCGATCTCGATTGCTCCATATAGAATGGCTCCGATGAATTAAAAGAATTGAAGGCTCGATTGCAGGAGTTAATGACAAGGGATTTGTGAGACCGAGTTTCTCCCCAGGGTGCTCTGTATTATTCAGTAAGAAGAAGGATGGTTCAATGAGACTTTGCATTGATTACCGTCGACAATAAGGTGACTATAAAGAACAAGTACCCATTACCGAGGATTGATGATTTATTCGATCGCTTAAAGGGGCCACAAAGTTTTCAAAGATTGATTTGAGGTCCGGTTACTACCAGCTGAGAGTTAAGGAGTCAGATGTGCCGAAAACCGCCTTTAGGACAAGGTATGGACATTATGAGTTTCTTGTGATGCCTTTCGGCTTAACAAATGCTCCAGCTATATTTATGGACTTAATGAATCGGATCTTTCTACCATATTTGGATAAGTTTGTAGTAGTGTTTATAGATGACATTTTAATTTATTCTCGAGATGAGTCTGAACATGCCGAACACTTGAGAACTATATTGCAGATCTTGAGAGAAAAGAAACTGCTTGCCAAGTTTAGTAAAAGTGAGTTCGGCTTCGTGAAGTCGAATTTTGGGGCATATAGTCTCGGTGATGGTATTCGGTGGATCCAAGCAAGATTTCTGCGATCGTTGATTGGAAACCGCCAAGAATGTATCCGAGGTTAGAAGCTTTTTAGGCTTAGCCGGGTATTATAGACGTTTTGTTGAAGGATTTTCGATGATTGCCTCTCCTATGACTAAGTTGTTGCAAAAGAATGTTAAGTTTGAATGGACTGATAAATGTCAACAAAGTTTTGAAAAGTTGAAAGCACGATTGATCAAGCACCAATTTTAGTACAACTGAGTCGGAAAGGAGTTCGTAATTTATAGTGATGCATCATTGATGTGCCTTGGATGTGTGTTGATGCAAGAGGGTAAAGTGGTAGCTTATGCTTGACAGTTAAAACCGCATGAGAAAAACTATCCTACACATGATTTGAACCGGCATTGTTGTTTTTGCCTTGAAGATTTGGCGACATTATTTGTACGATGAAAAATGCCGAATTTTACCGATCACAAAAGTTTGAAGTACTTGATGAATCAAAAGGATCTGAATCTGCGACAATGAAGATGGCTTGAATTATTAAAGGATTATGATCTAGTGATTGATTATCATCCGGAAAAGCAAATGTAGTTACTTGATGCCTTGAGCGTAAAATTTCTTTTTACTTTGAGAGCCATGAACAGGGGTTAGCATTGTCGATGATGGGTCAATCTTAGCGAGATGAGAGCTAAACCGTTATTTCTCCAGTTGATTTGTGATGCTCAAAAGAATGATAGTGAGTTGCGGATCAAGAGAACTCAATGCGAATCAGGTTACGACTCAGATTTTCGAGTTGGACCAGATGACTGTTTGATGTTTCGAGACAGGATATGTGTGCCAAAAAACGATAAATTGATTCGAAAATATTACATGAGGTGCACAATGGTCATTTATCGGTTCATCCCGGTAGCACAAAAATGTATAATGATTTAAAGAAGTCAGATTGGTGGCGGTATGAAAAGGGACATTTCAATTTGTAACCAAGTGTTTGATCTGTCAACAAGTAAAAGTTGAACATCAAGTGCCTTCAGATTACTTCAACCGGTAATGGTGCCCGAGTGGAAATAGGACAAGATTACCATGGATTTTGTAACCGGTTTGCCTTTAACTCCTAAAAGAAGGATGCTGTTTGGGTAGTGGTTGATAGATTAACAAAGTCAGCCCACTTTATACCAAGACGCACCGATTACTCACTTGATAAATTAGCCAATTATATATTGCTGAAATTGTGAAGTTGCACGAGTACCTATGTCTATAATATCGATAGAGATCCAAGATTTACCTCGAGATTTTGGAAAAAGTTACAAGAAGCTTTGGGTACAAAATTGAACTTTAGTACCGCATTTCATCCACAAACAGATGGTCAAACGGAAAGAGTAATCCAGGTACTCGAGGATATGCTTAGATGCTGTGTTTTAGAATTTGGAGGTAGTTGGGAGAAATATCTATCTTTGATTGAGTTTGCCTACAATACCGCTTATCAATCAAGTATACAAATGGCACCGCATTTAAGCCTTGTATGGTCGTAAGTGTCGGACTCCTTTATATTGGACCGAGCTTAGTGAGAAACAGATTCATGGAGTTGATCTAGTTAAAGAAACCGAAGAGAAAATAAAAGTAATTCGGGATTGCTTGAAAGCTGCTTCAGATCGACAAAAGTCATATGCAGATTTAAAAAGAAAAGAGATTGAATTTCAGGTGGGTGATAAAGTGTTCTTGAAGGTGTCACCATGGAAAAAGATTCTGAGGTTTAGTCGAAAAGGCAAGTTGAGTCCGCGTTTTATTGGGCCGTACGAGATTACTGAGAGAATTGGACCAGTGGCATATCGGTTGGTCTTACCGGCAGAGTTAGAAAGAATTCATAACGTGTTTCATGTATCAATGTTGCGACGTTATCGTTCTGATCCTTCACATGTGATTTCCCCAACAGAAATTGAGATTCGATCGGATATGACCTATGAGGAGGAACCAATAAAGATTTTGGCTCGAGAGGTTAAACAGTTAAGAAATAAAAGTATAGCTTTAGTGAAAGTATTGTGGCACAAACATGGGATAGAAGAGGCTACGTGGGAACCTGAGGAAGCTATGAGGAAACAAGACCCAAACCTCTTTACGGTAAGATTTTCGGGACGAAAATCTCAAAAGGGGGAGAATTGTGACAACCCGAATTAGGGCCTAATCGAATAGTGGTTTCATGACCACAAATCCGAGATAGAAATAATTGTTTTATAATTATTTTGGGGTTTATGATATGATTGCATGATTTTGTGAAAATTTCGTGATGAAATTCTATGCCTAAAGTGCTTAAATTGAAAGTAGGGACTAAATCGAATAAGTTGCAAAATTTGTATCCCTAAGTTTTAGTATGAAATTATTTTGGAATATTAATTAGGAGGTCTTAAATAGCAATTTGACCAATTTTAAGTTCATGGACAAAATTAGGACATGGAAGGAATTTTGAAAGTTTAGTAAGGAGGGCATTTTGGTCATTTGGATATTAAATGAAATAAAATGGGAAAAATAACACAAATTTGATCATCATCCTCTTTAGTTGCTGCGAATTCTCCCTCTCTCCATAGCTAGGGTTTCTTCAATTTTCAAGCTCCATAGTAAGTGATTCCAAGCCCCGCTTTTAATGTTCTTTACGCTTTTGGAATCTCTAAGCTCGATTAAGCTTATGCTAGTAATAATTTAACCTAGGGTTCATATTTGGAAAAATACCCATAGGTGAAATTTGTGTATTTTGATGTTTTATAATAGAATATGAGGTTTTAAATTATGTTAAATAACTTGTGCTACTCGGTTTTAAGTGAAAACGAGTAAAACAAGATAATCGGTAAAAATACCTATTGTTCATAACTATATGATAGAGTGAGAATTTGATGTTGTTGTAGAAGAGAAAATGTTCAGCATATCATAAAACATAAGAATAAGGGCTGAAATTAAATTCCCGAGCCTAGGGGCAAAATTGTAATTTTGTAAAAGTTAGGGGGCAAAAATGTAATTTTTCCATGATGTGATTTGTAACACCCCATACCCGATACCGTTGCCGGAGTCAAACACGAGGTGTTAACGGACTTAATTCATTAATTAAACAGCTCATACAATTCATTTTAAAATTTCCAGACAAGCTGGCTAACTGCATCACAGTCGCTTTAAAATCATATCTCGAGTTAAAAACTCGAAATCCAATTCGTAAATTTTTCCTGAAACTAGACTCATATATATATCTACTAATTTTTTCTAGAATTTTGGTTGGGCCAATTAGTACAGTTTATTAGTTAAAGTCTCCCTGTTTCAGGGTTCAACTACTCTGACCTCTGTGTATTACGAATCAGATATCTCCCTATACAGACCTTCAATGACTATGCCGTTTGTCTCTAATAAAACTAGACTCAATAAGGAATCTGTACATATAAAGCGTGACTTCTAATTATCTTTTTAAAATTTATGGTGAATTTCCAAAGTCAGAACAGGGGATCTAGAAATCGCTCTGGCCCTATTTCACAAAAATTTAAACATCTCATAAAATATAGCTCATATACCTGTTTCGCTTATTCCATATGAAAATACACTCATCAAGCTTCGATTCCATAACTTATTCATTATTTAATTCCATTTCTACTATTTTTAGTGATTTTTTAAACTCACGTCACTGCTGCTGTCTGAATCTATTTTATGGTAAATTTTACCTATTTCATGGTTTCCATGGATTAGCTAGCAATTTGACATACATAATACCAAATATGATCATGATTAGCCATTCCAATGGCTAATCATTACCAAGCATTTCTATTTCCATACCACTCAATAACCATATCATAAGACCATATATACAAAATGATTATAATGCTATACATGCCATACTCAAAATATACAAGCCATTATGCCAAGATGGTATACGGATAGTGTGAGCGTGCCTCCGACCGCTTCCGATTTCCGAGCTGGCTTGTCAACACTACAAGGAATGAAAAGGAGGAGTAAGCATAAATGCTTAGTAAGCTCACATGCAAATAGCAAGTAACATAACCATATAAGCAAACATAAAACATCATTTGCATAATCATCACCAAGACATTCATATCACCTTTTCATTTATCATCTTACCATATTGTTGTTATATCGAGTTTTCAACCCGAGGGTTAAGTACATACCTGTTCAAATTATCCATTTCACAACACTTACCAATACGTCCCTTTCATCTTGAGTATTCCTCCATTTGAGTAGAACTTTACCCGTTGAACACATCGAATATAATTCGGATACATGGATAACTTGCACATAAGTGCCACATATTTAATCAAGCAATCATGTAACCCGCCCATAGCGAACTCGGACTCAACTCAACGAGCTCGGGCGTTCGCATCCATAAGTGAACTCGGACTCAACTCAACGAGTTCGGATGCCTAGTTACATCTCACGAACTCGGACTCAACTCAACGAGTTCGGACGCTCGCATCCATAAGTGAACTCGGACTCAACTCAACGAGTTCGGATGCCCAAATATCCCAGTGACATGTCACTTGTATCCTAATCCATTCCTAAGGTTCAACGGACCTTTTCCCAATCATGTGTCTCAACCATCTTCTACGGAATGCCGATACCGATACTCGGTAGTATTTCACATTTTCCAAGTATATCACATAATTTGACATATTATCAAACAATTATCACAAGTATAATATTTCATAATAATTATCATATCATTTAAAAACATTAAAACATTTAAAATAATAACCATGTTACCAACATTTACATATGAACTTACCTCGTATGCTAAAATGGCTATTTTACCATTTCGTCCACAACTTGGTATTTTCCCCATTTTAGCCCGAATTTCAAGTTTCCTTGCTCTATCATTTAAAATATAGTCTAATTAGGACTCACATTATTCAAATTGACCCAAAGTTCAAATTAAGCACTTTATGCATAAAATTTCTTCACGAAATTTTCACACAATCATGCAATCATATCATAGACCTTAAAATAATCATAAAATAATTATTTCTATATCGGATTTTGTGGTCACGAAACCACTATTCCGACTAGGCCCAAAATCGATATTACAACTCTCCCCCTTGAGGATTTTCGTCCCCAAAATCTTACCGAAAAAGTGGTCTTCACTTTTAATCTCATATTTGGTGCGAAGAACTTGCACTTAGACTGTACCTCCAATACATCTCTTCAATTTCTCATATGATCTAAAAGCTTACAGCCTCAACTCTCAACTGTTCTTAAATTTTCAACCCTTCTCAATTTCCCATGATATCATGACATAAAGCCCGGATCTCAACTTGATTTAATGGAGACCGAATTCCAAGAAATCCAACAATCAAAGAGACCGAAATTCCATGAATCGATGAGTAGGAATTCATTCAATACAGATGTGATTTATAGATCTCGCCAAACATTTAACAATAGGATACATCACATTTTCCTCTTTCCGCCATAGAAATAATTCGATATGGCCTCAAGAATAATCCTTCTCATTTCCATCCCAATATCAACATTGACAAGGATAATTTTGATAGATCCCAATGCTCGGCTTTAACCCCTTTAACAACTCCGATTTTATGTAACATCGGATGCTCTAAACTATCACATTACCTCACTGTCTTGAAACACATCACAATTCATACAACAATACATTACTGAAAGTCAGGAAGTCTTTGCTCAATGTAGACTAGTCTAGTTCAGACGGTTCAGTTACCAATATTCTCATCTATCCGAACTCATCAACATGTAATAAACTTTTCAGCTTTCACAAGATGGAAACCTTATCATTCAGAGTGACTTAAACTAATATTCAGCTCTTTCTATTAAATATACACTTCTCGTTCAAACTATTTACTCTTTTATCCGTACAAAATGAAATTCTATTATCAGACTTGGGAAAAATAATCCTGACATAATTGTCACATGAAATCTTTCAAATAAATAATTTACCATACCGACTAAAACTCGCGCTTTTATCACCTATGCCTTTACTGATGTCAAATCCTTACATAGAAATTAGAAAAAATCCCAATACTAAAATCACCACATTACCAAGATCAAATTAGAAGTATAGTCATATTTGACATGATTATCATGGGCTGCAGAACCCACTTCGAACATGAGTCGTAATTGACAAATTATGGAACAAAGATAACAAGAAAACCGAATAAAGAAATCCAAGATAGAGAAACCTAGAATAAAGAAATCCAGAATAAAGAGATCCAGGATAAAGAAACCCAAGATACGATACTATGCCGAGAATCAAAAACCAAATTCATAGAGAAAATACGAATACCCGATAATTCTTCAAAGAAAGAAAGTCCAAAAGAAAACATCATTTAATCCCAATGAAATCAAATATAACAAGATCAATATATCTTCCCATACATATATATCGATGAAGCATCAAGTAGAAGAAACAGAATCATAATATCATATGAATTCTCTCATCAATTCTTATCGATTTAAATGAAATAGAATACCCGATGAAATAGAGCAATATAAATTATAAACCAATCAGACTACCAATGCTTTCATCCAACACCAAATTAGAAGACATTCCCATATAACAAGAATTTCTTCAAAGATCAATAGCCATAGAAATATTTCGAGAACGGGTGAACACATAGAACATCTCAAAAGAGATCGCTAAATCGTCCGTCATAACTGTCACACTCGGATAATTCACATTTGAAATATCATTTCCCCAACTAGTTCTGCCGTCACAAATTTCATATTAAATCATTCACTAAAGAATGTCGGTTCTGAATAAATTTCGATTTACACTTTTCTCGACCTTGCACTTGAGTAATTCGATTTACCAAGGAGAATTCCTTTTCTAACTAGGACAAGGCATAACTACAATAATTTTACGTCAATCCGATACTTTCGGCTCGACTTTACTTATCAGCTCATTTTCAATCTCGGATCATACTTATAATTATTCTATCATTGAACTCTTTGGGTTTTCAACAGGAAACTTATTCAATACAAATCTCATAAAATTCCATTATAAGTACCACTTTGGTAAGGGGGAGGGGTTGTAGGACCTCTGACTCAACTTTCTTATACATACACATATGACACAACTTCCATCATCATAGTAACATCATCAAAATCATGTCATTCATTCATGTTGGCTTACACCAATTTTCCTATTGTCCCATTTAGACAATATACTTATGCATACATTCTATGTTTTCTAGACAGCTTTACTTATCCATTCATTTAATTAAATTAATTCATGCTCATGACATTATATAAGGCCAAACAAACATAGATATTTGCATCACAATCACAACTTTCATTTTGTGCATCATCATGTACATATCATTACAATCATATAATTCAGTCCAACAATTTAACATAGATAAGTTCATTTCATTATAATCCTTTATCTCATAAAAAAATTGTATATCATTAACATTCATCAACATTCAACGTCCAATCAAGACAAGGACATTTTCATTCGTATTATGATATTATGACCTTTATCCATACCTCTACTACTTTCTATTTATTCCGTTCATCTTATCAAGTAAGCCACATACACTACATCGTATGAGCATTAAGCAAATATGGATATTTATCACAACATGAACTTTCATCTCACATATTATCACATATGTATCATAAACTTTTATTCATACTTTTCTGAACCGAGACTTATCATAATCATAACTTTACTCAAATACCTTCACATAACCATGAACATGGTCGGCACAGCTCGGTTGGAGAGTACCCTGTCTAAATAAGACGGTACTCATACGCGTCGGAAGATATCACACTATCACAGATCAGTGGCATGTATAGCTAAACTTTTACACATGCTAGGTTAGTCCGAGAACCGACTAAACCTGCTCTGATACCACTAAATGTAACACCCCATACCCGATACCGTTGCCGGAGTCGAACACGAGGTGTTAACGGACTTAATTCATTAATTAAACAGCTCATACTATTCATTTTAAAATTTCCAGACAAGCTGGCTAACTGCATCACAGTCGCTTTAAAAATCATATCTCGAGTTACAAAACTCGAAATCCAATTCCGTAAATTTTTCCTGAAACTAGACTCATATATATATCTACTAATTTTTTCTAGAATTTTGGTTGGGCAAATTAGTACAGTTTATTAGTTAAAGTCTCCCTGTTTCAGGGTTCAACTACTCTGACCTCTGTGTATTACGAATCAGATATCTCCCTATACAGACCTTCAATGACTATGCCGTTTGTCTCTAATAAAACTAGACTCAATAAGGAATCTGTACATATAAAGCGTGACTTCTAATTATCTTTTTAAAATTTATGGTGAATTTCCAAAGTCAGAACAGGGATCCAGAAATCGCTCTGGCCCTGTTTCACAAAAATTTAAACATCTCATAAAATATAGCTCATATACCTGTTTCGCTTATTCCATATGAAAATAGACTCATCAAGCTTCGATTCCATAACTTATTCATTATTTAATTCCATTTCTACTATTTTTAGTGATTTTTAAACTCACGTCACTGCTGCTGTCTGAATCTATTTTATGGTAAATTTTACCTATTTCATGGTTTCCATGGATTAGCTAGCAATTTGACATACATAATACCAAATATGATCATGATTAGCCATTCCAATGGCTAATCATTACCAAGCATTTCTATTTCCATACCACTCAATAACCATATCATAAGACCATATATACAAAATGATTATAATGCTATACATGCCATACTCAAAATATACAAGCCATTATGCCAAGATGGTATACGGATAGTGTGAGCGTGCCTCCGACCGCTTCCGATTTCGAGCTGGCTTGTCAACACTACAAGGAATGAAAAGGAGGAGTAAGCATAAATGCTTAGTAAGCTCACATGCAAATAGCAAGTAACATAACCATATAAGCAAACATAAAACATCATTTGCATAATCATCACCAAGACATTCATATCACCTTTTCATTTATCATCTTACCATATTGTTGTTATATCGAGTTTTCAACCCGAGGGTTAAGTACATACCTGTTCAAATTATCCATTTCACAACACTTACCAATACGTCCCTTTCATCTTGAGTATTCCTCCATTTGAGTAGAACTTTACCCGTTGAACACATCGAATATAATTCGGATACATGGATAACTTGCACATAAGTGCCACATATTCAATCAAGCAATCATGTAACCCGCCCATAGCGAACTCGGACTCAACTCAACGAGCTCGGGCGTTCGATCCATAAGTGAACTCGGACTCAACTCAACGAGTTCGGATGCCTAGTTACATCTCACGAACTCGGACTCAACTCAACGAGTTCGGACGCCGCATCCATAAGTGAACTCGGACTCAACTCAACGAGTTCGGATGCCCAAATATCCCAAAGACATGTCACTTGTATCCTAATCCATTCCTAAGGTTCAACGGACCTTTTCCCAATCATGTGTCTCAACCATCTTCTACGGAATGCCGATACCGATACTCGGTAGTATTTCACATTTTCCAAGTATATCACATAATTTGACATATTATCAAACAATTATCACAAGTATAATATTTCATAATAATTATCATATCATTTAAAAACATTAAAACATTTAAAATAATAACCATGTTACCAACATTTACATATGAACTTACCTCGTATGCGAAAATGGCTATTTTTACCATTTCATCCACAACTTGGTATTTTCCCCATTTTAGCCCGAATTTCAAGTTTCCTTGCTCTATCATTTAAAATATAGTCTAATTAGGACTCACATTATTCAAATTGACCCAAATTTCAAATTAAGCACTTTATGCATAAAATTTCTTCACGAAATTTTCACACAATCATGCAATCATATCATAGACCTTAAAATAATCATAAAATAATTATTTCTATATCGGATTTTGTGGTCACGAAACCACTATTCCGACTAGGCCCAAAATCAGGATATTACATGATTTTTGGATTGAAATAAATAGTATGAGTATTAAATGAGCTAAATGTGTTATTATAGATCAAGAAAGACGCGGAATTGATCTCGAACGGGGGAAGGAAAAAGTTTTGGACTAAATTGCAAAATTTCCACATTTTGCACCAAGGTAAGTTTGTATGTAAATATTATAATAATTTCATGTACATTCTTATATTTCAGCCTATTATATAAATATACTAGCTGATGTTAAAATGTAAATCGACTATTGGAAAAATGGAAATAAATATAGAGAGAGAGATCCCGGTTGAACATTCGGAGAGATCGAATGAAATAGAGGGAGCGTAGCTAGGTCACATGTATGATGCTGAGTGCACATCATGTGTACAAGAGAGCTACGAGACACCCGGTAGTAGCTCGGTCACATGTGTGATACGAGATGTATCCCATGTAGACAAGAGAGCTACGTGAAAGATAAATGTAGCTAGGTCGCATGCGTGATTCCAAGTGAAGGACACCATGTACGTGAGAGATAAATGTAGCTAGGTCGCATGCGTGATTCCAAGTGAAGGACACCATGTAGACAAGAGAGCTACGAGACAAATTGGCTAGGTCGCATGAGTGGTACTAAGTGTTCACCATGTGTACAAGAGAGCCGAATTAAATGAAATATTATGGTGGGGCTGTGTGCTGAAACCATCAAGTATCGAGGATTAATCCGAATTGTTCAACGGGATGGTTTTGTGGTGATATTGTAGTCGTGGACCTACGCTTGTGATGCATGAAATGTGGTGAAAATGATTTGTGGTATATATATATGTAAATTAAAATGAGGTTAGTATAAAGAATGTGTGAAAGAGTGAAATTAGCATTGAAACTGTTTTGGACAGTAGCAGTGATGTGATTTTGAAAATTCACCAAAAATAGAAGGAATTTAATTAGAGGTTGAATGAGATGTTAAATTAAATCTTAATGAGTCTATTTTCATATAAAAGAAATAGAGAAAGAAAAGGAATTCTATATTTCAAGATATTTACAATTGTGTGACACCTGTTCAGGATGACTATGTGATCCCCTGTTTCAACTTTGAAAAATCATTAAAAATTGTACAAAACAAATTAAGAAATATAGTTTATATGCCTAAATTCCTTATTGAGTCTAGTTTTAAATGAAACAGGTTTCATGGTTATTTGAATTGTTTATTGAGAGAAATTAAATTCGTAATGAACAGAGGTCAGATCAGTCAAGCTGTGTAACAGGGGAAACTTTAACTAATAAACTGTACTAATCGGCTGAACCAAAAATTATAGAAAAAAATTAGCAAAAATATTTATGAGTCTAGATTCAGGGAAATTTTACGGATTTGAATTTTGAGTTTTTTAACTGGAGTTATGATTTATTTAGTGAATATGACGCAGCAGAGACAACTTAATCAAAGTGGAATGAATAGTGAAGTTAAAGTAGGTATACTTGAATTGTTGTGTAAACATGTTAGATTCTTTAATTAGTATTTACATACTTACTTACTAAGCTATAAGCTTACTTTGTTTCTCTCTTTTGTCTTATAGTGTCCTTCGGCTTGCTCAGGAGTTAAGGATCGTGAAGATCTACCCGCACTATCATACTTTAGGGTATTTGAACTAAACGTTTTGAATTATGGCATGTATAGTAGGCTTAATTATTTTGTTACGTGTCATATTTGTCTAGGTTTAAAATATTAGTTACAATACTCGACCAGCTACTTTGTACAAGCCATTAAAGTTGGCTAATATTGTTCAAGACATATGTTATACGATGCACTATCAAATTGGATGACATATTTATGTCTCGGTTATGTTTAATGGTATGTGTTATGTTCTGGTAATACCTTGTATCCTGTTCCGGCGACGGTAACGGGTAAGGGGTGTTACACTACCCCAACCCCTACTCCCTATTCCGGCCACCATTCCCTAGATTCTCACTTTCCCAACCCCAAACCACCCTCAAAGTCACTCCACTTGCATTAATCCCCATTTTCCCGTCCCTATACCCTCCATTTTCCCACCACACGGTTTCCTCTCCACATCACACGCCCGTGCTCGCCATCACACGCCCGTGCACCGCCTTCCAATAGCCCTTGGTTCACTTTCTTAACCTTTTTTTTCCAATTTGTGTTGTTACATTAGTATTTTTCATGCTTTACATATATATTGTTACTATTACAAATATGATTTAGACAAGTTAAGAATTTGCTTTAGAATTTTCTATATTTGACTTAAACACTAAATAACATATACTAGTTTTTGGGCCTCTTGCTTAACTACTAATGTATCTTGGATTCTATCAATGCTCATATATTTTCAGGTATATTATGTCGTCATCAAGGGGCAAGAAGGCCGCGGTCCCTTCCTCAAAAAGACGTAGGGGACTAGGTTCTTCCTCGGTACGAGCTACAGCCGAAGTTCAGCACCCGTTCCTTGAATTTCCACAAGCTTCATAGGAGGAGCTATTTCAAATACTACGCGCAAGACCCATCACCACAGGTCGCTGCATCGATTGGGCTGCCGTAGAGCAAGTCCAGCTCGCTGATGCAATCCCCACCATCCTATCCACAGACCCATGGGAACGGTTTTTCGCTATTACCGAGCCCACTTATTTAGAGCTAACTCTAGAACTATGCTATACTTTTCATTTACAGGTGTTAATGACGAACAATGACGACCCAGGCACCATTCACTTCCGATTAGGCAGTCTAGTTCATGCGATGAGTGTCTTAGAGTTTGGAGTTGCTCTGGGACTCTACACCGATGAATTTATGGAGGAGGAGAACCTGAATGTACTACCACACAATCTCCACATCTTCCCCTTCTTATGCTGGAAGGCTTTGGCACCACTCTCTTCTACCTACGACCTCAGCCGCTCGAAGGCTTCAGCCCTCGCTCCTTCCCTATGCTACCTCCATGCCATATTGGTACACACATTGACCGGGAGGAGAGAAAGAATCGGCGTCGTCACCACTCACGACGCCTACTATTTATGGTGCATAATGAATGCACATGTGACTGACTTGGCCTACTTCATTACTTTCGCCATTCGCCATCAGACCGAGTGGCATAGGAAGGGAGTGATATCCATCGGCCCCTACGTAACGCTCCTTGCCAGACACTTCGGCCTCCTTAACACCGCAGCACAGTCATCAGCGCTTACACTGATAGGTCAGATGTCCCCACAGGGCATCACGACTATGTTACACATGCGGATGTTCGAGCGCCAACGTGGGACCGATCCTCCTCAGTACCGTCTCTTACATGCCATTGACGAGGAGGATCTTGAGGACATTCCTGATGATGTTCCCCCACAGTACGAGGAGCCTTCGACCGCGACACCTAGGGAACGACCAGTTCCTGCGGCTGCTTCATTGGCACATCTTTCCAACCGATTCGCCCATTTCGAGCAGTACTGTACTACGTAGTTCGAGATGATCCACGAGCGAGATCGGCGACGGGATCGACAGATAAACGATATGCAGGCCATGATGCAGCAGCTGTGCTAGCACTTCCACATCGCACTTCCAGTACCACCACCTG
Source organism: Gossypium arboreum (assembly GCF_025698485.1). Classification (NCBI taxonomy): domain Eukaryota; kingdom Viridiplantae; phylum Streptophyta; class Magnoliopsida; order Malvales; family Malvaceae; genus Gossypium; species Gossypium arboreum. The sequence continues at coordinate 17,536,935 of NC_069075.1, read as the reverse complement.
AGGGCCCCACCGACGAGGATCATTAAATCCTCCTATTTTATTTTTATTTTTATTTTTATTTATTATTATTATTATTATTTTATTTATTTTATTCTTATTTTTCTTTTGATTTTTATTTTCATGTCAATTTTCTTATTTTGAAAGACATATCTATATTAGTAAATTTTTATTTTCCATTTTTAGTATTTCTAACAAGTAATTCCACTACACTCTCTTCCATACCAACTCTTAATAAGCTCTTCATGATTCTACAGACTTCCAAGCACAGCTGCTAGGAATATTTTACGCAATGAGGAAACAAATAGGGAACAATACCTAACGAGTGCCATGTTCAACGACCCAATTTCTTCATCTAGCCAAGAACAGTGGCCGCTACCATTGTCCCCAAATACTCTAGCCTCAGAATCAAGCTCCGCATCCTTCTAACAGGGAGTTTCACCTCTTTCCCTCTTATGATTTTCTTTATGTTGACTAGTCTATCTTTGTACATTGAGGGCAATGTACATCTTAAGTGTGGGGGGGTGAACATGGAACCTAACTTTTTGCATTATTCTCAAATCCCTGAATTTGGTCTTGTGCTTAAGTGATTTTCTCATAATATTGATAGAATGAATTCTGATTGATCTATAACTATTGTTGGTATGTCATGAATTAGACCATGGGAATTATGCATGATTATTTGATTATAGGACATTAAAGAATCGAGCATGATAAGTTGATATTTTGAGAACTAAAATTTTTAGATTATTTTCCTAAATTGAGGTATTATCTTGAAATCTTAAGTATACAGGACTGACATCAAAAACCTGAATTTTTGGTGAGATTTTTGAGCCTTTTAAGCATATAGCTTTCTTTCTTGCTCACTTCTTTTATGGTTTGAGTGTGTCAACATTGAACTGTTATTCTAGAACTTGCTTCAATTATACATGTCGAGATCATACGTATAATTTGATATACTGAGATGATAAAGGCACTTAGGATTTAACCCATTTACTTCATAAAAAGCCTTCCCACATAATTAAACCCTTAGTGAACCCCTTTTGAACTTATTAACCTTTTTCTTTGATTAACCCTCATCATTAACCCATTAACCCATTATTGTTGAAATTATCTTACTTAATTTGACCCTTTTTATCGAGATTGAATTTAATATTGTTACCTCACTATGTTCATATTTTTTGTTACTGAATCATGAAGTATAATTTCTGTATTGTATTAACTTGATTTGTTCTTAAAAAAAATGTGTGTAATTCTCAGCAAGTTAAAGTTGTCATGAACTCATGTAAAATAGTTCTAGCTATTTGTTTGTGATTCAGTAATTAAGTTTTTGATAGTGGGGTAACATATTGAAATTATCTCGATTTTAACCCCTGTTCTTCGACCTGTATCCACACCTATAACCTAAACCCCATTACAACCATGCAAAGACCTTTTGATTAGTGTATCATATCATTTACAAGTGGTGGAGATTTGATTTTCAGGCAAGCCTATGGTAATAACTTTTCATGTTAAACAATCGAGTGCTTAATCTTGACCCTTAAACACTTTGAGTGATTTGAGTGAATCTTTAGTGAGGATGTCATCTCTTGTGTATTTAGGACTAAAGTTAATTACTTAAAGGAAGGAGCTTACCTATAATTTTATTATCAAAATATCCGATTTAGATTGTTTGAGGCTTTAATGCCCTTGTAGTTAAATTCTCATTGTATAATTTTTCGTGGAATAGTTTGTAACATTATCAATACTGATATTGTGATTGAAAAGAATAAATTCTAGCAGTAAGTGAGAATTTTGCTTGAGGACAAGTAAATGCTTAAGTGTGAGGGTATTTGATAAACGCTAAATGATACATGTTTTTACCCCAAATACTTAGCATATTTATGGATGCTTACTACTAGATTTGTGGATTTTGGTGCTTTCAATCCGGTCATTTCATGTTTTGTACCTAGGAGAGCACCAAGAGTCAAAAGGAGCCAAAATCGAGCTAAAAAAAGGGACAAAACAGACCAAATCGAGAAGACCCACACGGCCTAAGCCTTGCCATACGGGCAGCTCACACGCCCGTGCCTTTCGAGGGTGTCGACCAAGGTTTACACGACTCACACAGCCTAGCCATTTAGCCCACACGGCCGTGGCAATTTAACGGATTGCACACGGCCGTGGCACACGGGAGTATCCCTTTTTCAAGGAGTTGTATTCTACACGAAAAAAGGATACTTAAGGGGGAAGAAAAGCCAATCAAAAGCCTATATAAACACCCTAAGTATGACCTAGAAAGGGGGCTCTCCAGAACTTTTCTAGAACACAGAACCATACACCAGAAATTACTTGAAGGAAGCCAGAAGATCCATCTCAAAAGCTGGAGCTACTCCAAGACTGAAGATATCTCTCAGAATTCCTTCAGGGGTTTTAGAGTTTTCTTTATGTTTTGTTATTTTCATACTTTTGAGATGTACTCTTATTTATTATGAACTAAACCCCTTAGATACCCAAGGGGGATAAAACCTATGATGGATCTTGTTATTATTATCTGAATTGTATGATAAATATTTGATTTGTTCTTAATTATGTGTTCTTAATGCTTAAGTTAATATTCTGAGTATTAATTCATAATTTGATGTGCTTATGCAGAGGAGGAATAGACCCTACCTAAGAGTAGATTTGGCATAATTAAGCGGAGTTAATCGAACGCCTAGAAATAGGGTTACGAGATTTTGTCGGATTAGGGTGAAACCTAATAAGGGGATCCATAGATCGAGTTAATGTAACCCTAGAGTGTTAATTAGAGAAAAGTCTCGATTATTCAATCAAAGGATTAGATGTTATTAGTCTTGGATAGGGATAATAACTTAACTTAGGGATCTCTACGGAACAAGTCAAGTGAATAAATCGTCCGGTTCAGAGTCAGATAACAAGTGAAATCTAGGTGGATTCCTCCTTGGGTGTCGTCTTTATTAATTGCTTCTCTTCAAGTCTTTTTCCAAATTCTCTCTTTGCTTTAATTAAATTAGTTAATTAGTTTAGATAATTAGTTTAATAAACAAACCCTTTTATTCTTAGGCTAGATAATAAAAAGATAGTTATTACTAGTACTTTTGGTTCCCTTGGGTATGATATCCCGATCTTGCCATTACTATACTATTGTTTGATAGGTGCGCTTGCCTTTTCACCGTGATAATAGTTAGTCTAAGTTTGATCTTCATTATAAATATTTATTACTTGTTACGAATCACGCGATCAAAGCTCCATAAAGATGGAGGTTTTTACTCTTTTGTTTTTGAACAATTGGATATATGTAAGTCTTACTTGTTAGGTAAAATGACTAAAACTCCTTTTAATAGTAAAAGTGAGCGAGCTAGTGATTTATTGGGCTTAATACATAGTGATGTATGTGGGCCAATGAACACACGAGTCAGGAGAGGTTTTCAATACTTTATTACTTTCACTGATGGCTTCAGTAGATATGGGTATATTTATCTTATTCTCCATAAGTTTCAAGCCCTTGAAAAGTTCAAAGAATTTAAAAATGAAGTACAAAGCCAACAAGGTAAAAGTATCAAGGCATTTTGATCAGATCGAGAAGGAGAATACTTAAGCTTAGAATTTAATGAATATTTGAAGGAATATGGGATTGTCTCACAACTTACACCTGTTGGTACTCCATAATGAAATGGAGTTTCTGAAAAGAGAAATTGAACACTGCTAGACATGGTTTGATCAATGATGAGTCATGTTGATCTTCCTACTTCCTTTTTGGGACATACACTTGAAATAGCTACTTTCACACTAAATCATGTTCCATCTAAATCGGTTCAAAAGACACCATATGAGATGTCGACTGAGAAGCATTCTAGTATGTCTTTCATAAAGATTTGGGGTTGTGAAGCTTATGTTAAACATCAGATGTCTACTAAGTTTGATCCCAAATCTAAATAGTGCATCTTTGTGGGATATCCTAAAGAAACTAAAGGATATTATTTCTTCAATCCTACCAAGAACAAGTGTTTGTTGCTCGGACATGAGTCTTCCTTGAAAGAGAGTTTGTATCTAGAAAAAGAAGTGGTAGCAGAATAGAACTCAGAGAAATTTAAGAATAACAACAGGTTTTACAAGTTGTTGTGGAAAAATCAATTGTTTTAGAAACACAACTACTGCAAAGATCTTTAAGAGAACATCATGTATCTGAGAGATATGGATGTCTCATTATAACACATGGTGATATTCTACTTATGATTCAAGATGAGCCTAGGACTTATCAAGAAGCTGTGGCAAGCTCAGATTATAATGGCTTGATGCCATAAGGTCTGAGATGGATTCAATGTTAGAAAACCAAGTATGGATCTTAGTTGACCCACCTGAAGGGGTTAAACCCATTGGGTGCAAGTGGGTTTTTAAAAGAAAACAGACATGGATGGTAATGTACAAACATACAAAAGGAAATTAGTTACTAAAGGTTTTCACCAAGTTCATGGTATTGACTATGATGAAACCTTTTTCTTCTGTTGCTATGTTTAAATCCATCCAGATCTTACTTACAATAGTTGTATTTTATGATTATGAAATCTGGCAGATAGATGTCAAAATAACTTTCCTTAATGGGAAACTGGAAGAGGATGTGTATATGACACAACTGAAGGTCTTTTCTATCCAAAAGATGTTGAAAATACATGCAAGCTACAAATATCTATTTATGGATTGAAGCAAGCTTCTCGAAGATTCCATATGCTTCGGCTATTGGGTCTATCATGTATGGCATGCTATGTACCTGTCTAAATGTTACGTATGCTTTAAGCATGACTAGTCAGTACCAAGTAGATCTCGATAAAGTTTATTAGGTCTCAGTTAAAAATATCCTTAAGTACTTGAGAAAGACTAAAGATACATTACTTATATATAGAGGTGAGGAAAAGCTGAGTGTAAAAGGTTACACTGATGCTAGCTTTCAAACCGAAAAGGATGATTCATGATTGCAATTAGGTTTTGTGTTTTTCCTTAATGGTGGCACTATGAGCTGGAAAAGTACAAAGCAAGATACAATTGTTGATTCTACAATAGAGGCTGAGTATATTGCAACTAGTAAGGCTGCAAAAGAGGCTATTTGGATCAAGAAGTTCATATCTGAACTAGGGGTTATGCGTAGCATATCAGATGCTATAAAACTTCGTTGTGACACCGACGGAGCCATTGTACAAGCAAAAGAACCCAGATTTCACTAGCGGTCCAAACATATATTTAGGTGTTTCCATCTTTTTCGAGAAATCATTTATCGATGAGATATAAAAATACAATATACCAACAAATGATAACATTGTTGATCCATTGACGAAGCCTCTACCATAGCAGAATTATGAACGTCACTTGGTATTAGATATATGAATGGTTGGTCTTAATACTAGTGGGAGGTTATTATAGTATGCCCAAAGACCAATCATGAGATGATTGTAATCACATACTCGTTTTACCTTGTTTATTAATATAAGGCATTGTCATTATTATTTTAGTTTCTTTTTCTGTGTATATAAATAAACTGAATTCTAATAAAGTCCTAAGAAAAATATAATTATTCTTAAAAGGTCCTTAGTCAAGTATTATTATGAGCTTGGACAACAATAATGCATTGAGACTAATGTGTAGTTGATTGATGACAAAGTGTTGTCATTGACATAGGGAAGTCAAAATCAATACATGAGTATGTGCTATAGAACAACATATTGGACTGACCCACTATGAGCATGTTTTTTGGCTTTTTATGTAACAGTTGCAACATTACTTATAATGATAACTATGTATACGATTCTCAGACTTGAGATTATCATTATCCCAACATTGTGAGTCGTATATTTTGGTCCAATCAAACGTCTTCCGTAAGAGATTGTACTGAAAAGACTGTGTTGGATACGTCACAATCTATGTAGTGGGATATGGTTAATCAATATAGGATTTGTCCCTCCTACATAATGGGAGTAATATCTTAGGCCATTTGATTGAGTGAGACTAGAAATGTATGGTCATGCTCGAATAAGTTGATATGAGATATCATACTTATTTGTTTATTGTAGTCTACTCAAGATATCAAAAAACATGAGATTGGATTATGCAAGTGTGACTGTTCCATGACTTATGTCCAATCTAGATATAAAGGACAAAAGGATGTAATACATGAAAGGTTTATTACAGAAAGGTTATGTCAAATTATGACTTCTTGTAACTTATGTAGCAATGATGCATTGCTAGATGCCACTCATTGCTTGTATTATTAGAAATGTTCTAGTATTACTACTAACATTAACCTACAAGGTCACACCTTATGGTTAAAACGAACAAAATCCAAACACAGTTGGTATTGTGTTTAGCTGTCACATGAATTAAATTAATTAACAGTTAATTGTTAAACGAATTAAATGAACAAACTTGTTGTACACAAATTGAAAAAATAGTTAAATTTAATATATGAATTTGATTCATATAAAATTTTAGCATGATATAGTTTACCGAAATTATTATAATAAATTATTATAATAATGTTTTTGGTCAAACATTGAAACATGTAAGTTATAATTCTTTTTGGTAAGAATATAACATTTTTAATACGTTCCATATATTCTCTATAGGATGATTCTATTTTCAATATATGGATACCAAAATCTCGAATTAGGGTTAAAAGTGTTTTAAGAAAAAAGGTCTAGCAATCGTTTTGGAAGATTTTTCTCTAGAAAAGTTCTTGGAGAGTTTTTTCCATTCGTTTTAATACAGGGTGGACTATGTAGAGGTTAGGACATTTTTGTTGTGGTTTGGAATCGACATCAAAGTAGCAACATCTTTTCATAATTTTTTAGTTAAGAAGGTATATCTTCAACCGTATCTCTACCATTTTCGTTCATCGTACATGGATCCATGGTTGAGGATCACCGAAATATTTTTCTGTTGTGCCACAAGGCATACTGGCAATCCCAACAGGATTACATGCCTTCTCAAGTTAGTCAAGAAGAAATCTCAATCATCTACCTTTTCTCTAGGCGTTATTGCGAAGACTATTGGCTGGATTTTTTTATTACTGGGAACACAAAAATATATAGACTTTTCAACACCTTTTGAGCCCAAATTCATGCAGTTTCGTAATAAATTTGGTCGAAATTTACAATTTAATTATAAAATAATTAATTTGCACTTAAAATATTAGCATATTGAATTTTAATTATTTTTATAATAAATTTTTCACAAATTTGGTTTATTTTCGATAGTTTTGCACAAAAGGTAAAAATTGGCTTGGCAAACACCTTAAAAGGCTTGAACCATTGGGGAATTTTTACATCAAGTGAACCAAGAGCAAGGCTGAATATTTTTCTAGCGAAGGACGGTCCAAATGATGATAATTTTATGCACTTTATATTTAATTTTTATCCAAATTTAATTGGGTTAAATTTTAATATAAAGCCTGAAGGAGAAAGTGGCCTAATTGTGCTAATAAAAGAAAACTGATCCAACAAGAGAAATGGCAGCCCAAAACTGTCCAACAAGCCGATCCAATCAGCTGAATTTTTCTACTTTTATGCTTGCAAAATAGCCCTCGAAGTTACCCTAAACTCCATTCAAACCCCTCTAGTTTTTGTGCCTTTGAAGATTTGCCCCCAGCTTAAAATAGCAAGTTTTTGTGCCATTCAAACTTGCTTGTTGTATGGCCCGCCAAGGAAGAGTGTGTGTCTACTAATTATTTGCTATTTTTAGCAGCCATTCATACCTATAAATACCCACTTTTGCTACCTTATTCAACACACCTTTCATTCCACACATCTCTCTCTCTTTCACTCATTTTCTCTTCTTATTTTCCATTTTTCTTTCTTGTCCCTTCCTTGCCAATTTCCCTATTGGAAAAGAGCCTTTCTTCCACCTTGGGTAGTAGCATTCAAGTGTTTTTAGAAGCCTCAGTTCAATAAGAATGAGCAGAGAAGGAGGAGCAGAGCAAACTAGTCAGGCTTCGGAAAAACACGAGATTTGATTCTAGTTTCCTATCCTTTAAATTTTCTTGTTGTTGCTATGAACATGTCTATGAATGTTTGTTATGTTGTTATTTTAAATTTAATTAACATGGATTAAATTTAATTCCTGGTAGGTTAATTGCATTTCGTTCACTTAAGTTATTAAAATTATGTTTGTGTTGTTATAGGTTTTGGTAAATTGTTTGATTAAGTAAAACTATGATTATGTTATTCTTGCATTACAATTGTAAGGTAACTAATGAATTAATTATTAATTGTATTGAAATTGTAATTAATTGACACAATACTTAATCAGTGTATGTTTAATCTTCTAAGGTAGAGATGTGCATGGGCCGGGCCGGGCTGGGTTCGGGCCGGGCCCATAAAAAAATTTTGGCCCGTTTTCAAGGCCGGCGCCTGCCCACCCAAAATATGGGCCTGAAAATTTGTCCAAGCCCGCCCGAGAAAAAATGGTAGGCTTGAGTCTGCCCGGCCCGGTCATATTAAATTTTTTTGCTTTTTTATTAAATAAAAACTTTAAAATATAATAAATCAAATACATTTAAAACATAAAACAAATATTAAAAAAAATAAATAAATAATGGGACTCAAATAATTATTAAAATAATACATAAATTAAAAATATAATAAAAAGTAATTATATTAAAATTGAAAAATTGAAAAAATTAAAACTAAATTAAGAATTAAATTATATTAATAACAAAAGTTTTACAATATCAAAATAACATCAAAACAACAAAAAATAAAGTAAAAGTACTAAAGTTATTTAAAATTAAAATAAAAAATTTTAAAATAATTTAATATTAAAATCGGGTAGGGCAGGCTCTCGCCAAAAAATCTTACAGAGGCTCGGCCCGCTTTCTAAACGGCCTCGTTTTTGTCCAACCCCGTTTTGGGCCTATATTTTACCCAAACCCTCCCATTTTTCTAAGGGAACTGCATGGTCGGTCAGCCCCTACCCATGCACACCTCTATTCTAAGGTAGCTGAGGGTTAAATTAGCGACTGTATTAAATGGTACACTAGCCTTGCATAACTTGCAAGATTATTATGATTACACCGTTTCAATGTAGGTATATATTGTTACCTCACTTAATATTTTACTTGCTTATTTAAACTGATAAATTATTTGAATTTGCATAGTGATATGTTCAAGAGATTAGTTAATTTAGTAAATCTGTATGTGTTATAGTTAACAAATTACCAAGTTGCCGTGAATTTATTCATAACAACATGAACATTGTTTTAGTAATATTAAGTTAAGAAATGTAATTGATCTAACACAATTATGTCATCTTGATTAAAACCATCTTTTGAAATTGTGCATTGAAACTTTTATTTTTATTCTATTCTGTTTTACTTATTTAAATTTTAGTTTTTAATTACTTCCTCAAATTCAAAATATTTTTAATCATCAAAGTGTTTGAATTTCATTTCATAAATATTTCTTTGTAGAGTCCTTGTAAATATGATAACTCGACATTTACTTATCACCTTATTACTTGTTGTGATTGCGTACAGTTGTACATTTCCATCATTCCAAGTTTTTGGCGACGTTGCTAGGGATTGTTTTAAAAGACATTATTTGTGAAATTGTTAATTTTGCATTTTGGTTTATTTTTTTCTGTTAAATTTTAATTCCATTTTTTGTGTTTGTTTAAGGTGTTTATGAGTATTGATCAAATTATTGACTTACTCCCCGTAGACCCTAAAATTGAAAGGACTTTCAGGCAAAGAAGAAGATATGCGAACTAAAGAAGGACCGAATAGATGAATTTTGAAATTCAAAACCAAAATCTAGGAGGAACATTTGCTTATAATACTCACAATCCGATCATTGTTGAAGATGACAGAAATTGTTCCATTTGACAATATGTCATTCCTCTATTCAATGAGGTTAATCCGAATACTAGAAGACCCAAGACACAACAATTTGAGCTAAAGCTGGTCATGTTCCAAATGTTGCAAAATATGGGTTAATTTAGTAGGATTCCTACTGAATATCCACATCTTCATCTTCAGCTATTCATGGAAGTGAGTGACTCATTTTAACTAGTCGGGGGATTGCGAACGCCTTAAGACTGAAATTATTCCATGCTCCATAAGAGATAAAGCACGAGCGTGGTTGAACTCCCTACCGTCCAATTCCATAACTACATGGTAAGAGTTGGTTGAACGTTTCTTAATGAAATATTTCCCTCCATCTTTAACCGTTAAGATTCGAAATGAAATCACTTCATTTCAACAACTTGATAAAGGATCTTTATATGAGGCATGGGAGCAGTTCAAAGAGTTATTATGAAAGTGCCCTCATCAATGTATTCCTTACTGCGTTCAAATGGAAACTTTATATATTGGTCTCAATATTCATACTAGAATGATGATGGATGCTTCGGCAAATGGAGCCCTTCTTTCTAAGTCTTATAACGATGCTTACGAGATTATTGAAATAATTGTCAGTAATAACTATCAATGGCCAACCAATCGAGCAACCTCAAAAAGACAAGTAGCAGGAGTAAATGAAGCAGATACACTTGCTTATTGTTGTTAATCTTGAGAACCCAGTTAATCTTGTTGTTATTATCGGTGCCAAGATCAATCATAATGTGCTTATTTCTGAAAAAATAATCACTTTCAATAGATCGACAAATTAAGCAACACAATCAAGATACTCAAGGCTTTTCCACCTTAAAACTCATTCCCTTCTATCTAAATTAGGTGGTGCATATCCTTGTTTTCATTTAATAAAATTTCAAAGGAGAAACCAAAATTTATTTAATATTTTACGAAGAATACTGCGAGATCATTCTTATAAACCTGAATCATCTAGTATATCTAACCTTCTGGTCAATAATATTTTACCAGGAATACTGCGGCCCTTAAGCAACCTTAAAAGAGGCATAAAAGAAAATTATTATTTGTTGATGAAGAAATAAATATGGAGTAAGCAAGTGCATGAAGCAAAGATTTTATTAGCATGTAATCCTAGCATTTGCTTTTACACTTAAGATAATAAAAACCACCAAAAATTTCCAAATCCACATAGGCAAGGTAATAAAGGTAATATAACATGACAAGGGAACTTTACTGCAGAGGAAATTTTTTCAATTTGACTTCTTAATAGTAAAAGAGAGATTTGCATAAAGAAAAACAACATTGCAACCCATGTTAGCATTGATCTTCAGCCAATTTACATTAAGAAATATAAATCCATAACCCATGTTAGCATTTAAGCTAATTTACGTTAAAAAATCCAAGCTCAGCAATATTATTATTCATAAGCATGGGAAAACAAATTGTAACATTTTTGTTCCATAACTTTTATGAACTCCTCACGTTTAGTAACTATATTTTTTATTATCAGGAAAACCAAGCTAAAAGACAAGGAGTAACCCTTTTCGAACCCCTATGATGCCTATGATTACTTAACGACAATGCATGATCAAATTATAACATAAACCAAAATATCAGACATATTTAGGGAAAAATAGATAAATACTATGATCTAAGCACAAAGATGAAAGGATCATCTTCCAAAAGAAAGAGAAACCGGGTTATTCCATTAAGTAGAACTTGTGAGATCTGGCTTTAATTCCTAAAAGGTGCTTTCAATCTAAGTGCAAACCGTAACAAATTAAACCTAATAAACCTAATTGAAATTTTTATTGAAATCAAAATTTCCCTTTAAAGAGGAAAAATTCTTCCACAAGAATTCAAAATCAAAACTAAAATTTGAAATATCAAAAGGTATTTCTCTAAATCCAATGAAAAAAGAACAATCCAAAATTAACATTGAGAAACCAGAAAGAAAATAGAGGAAGAAAAGTAATGGGAAATTGGAACGATTAGAAAGAGGTACCCTTGGATATTCTTGAGGGTTTGATTAAAACTAGAATCAAGGCTTTCTTTGTTATGCTGATCTTCTTTGCTATGGCTGCTACTGTTGTTCTTTCAAACCCCTCTTCTTTTTGCTCACTCCAAACATTCTATACAGGTATATTATTTTTGGGTTTAACTTAAGGAGAATTGTGAGGGTAAAGAGAAAGTTTAAATAAAACAGAAAAATTTCATACTCACACGATAATCTTTGAGATTTGTTGAAAAAATCTTAGATGGGAGTTTGAAGAGGATGTGAGATGGATATAAAAGGAAAGAAAAATAATTTTGTATATTACTAGAAGATTGAATAGCCATTCATTAGATATGGCATTGAATTGCTATTTAGTAGTTTTGGGGAATCAGGCTGTAATGGTTATTTAATGGAATAGGTTTTACAATCTGTAATGGTTATTCAATGGAATAGGTTTTACAATCAACCGAGCTCCTGAATAATTTTATTGTGTTGAATAAGGGAGGAATGACTAAGCCATTCATGTGAACCAAACAAGGCCTAAGAGAAATTTATTTCATTCTTTCTTCTTAATGACAACTATGTATAAGCCTATTCTCTTATCCACGCATTTATATACACTTAAGACATTGGCTTATTATCATTTAAGGGCTTGCTAAATTTTCTATTCTAACTTATTTGGTTTAGATCACTTGCAAATTAGACATTATATTATAATTAATAATTTATCTAATCAAGTATTTAATTTTTATTTTAAAAATCTTATTATAATTTTAATCATATTTATTTTTGTTGACAATAATGAAAATAGCTATCGACTTAAAAGATGTCTCGGCAATAATTTTATTTTCTAATTTCATATTCATTTTATAAACTCTTTGATTTAAAATTTTTGAACTACCTCGAATTTTGAAAATTTGGAAATCGAATTTTTCCAGAAATCGAATCGTCACACCTTGTATCAAGTTCCCCCTCTCCCTGTTACAAATGTCATTCCTCTTTAACATACCTTTTACAAATTGGTTCCTCAGAACTCAGAACTCTGAGTTCCCCAAATCCTTCATCTCATTGTGTGTGTGTCTTTTCCCAGTTGTTTTCCCTCTCTTTTCTTTTATTTTTCCCAATCCATACACGCCCTCATTGTTATTCAATTAAACCTGGGTTCTCATTCTCAATTCTGCCATATTAGACCTACACTTTTTTAAAAAAATTTCGTTCGATTTTGCTAGCTTTTCTCCTCTCTTTACTAGATAATTTCTATCTGGGTTCTTAATTGTCTCCCTATTTCTGATCTTTTTCTTGATCCAAACAAAAAGCATAAAACCTCAAATTCTCATGCTTTAATTCTGATAGAGCATACAAGTTTCTTTTTCTTTTTTTTTTTTTTACATGGGTGTTTCGTTTAAGGTTTCAAAAACCGGTACTAGGTTCAAGCCGAAGCCTTGTCTTCAATTGGAGGCTTCGGTTGATGTTGTCCCTGACAATTCTGAAAAGAGCTCATGGCCTAGAAAGCTCCAGGTAAATTCTGTAATGAACCATTTTCACAGGTAAATTGATGATAAAAAATATTGCTGTTAAATTAAAAAAAAAAAGGAGAAATTTTGGTTTTTGTTTCATTTAACATATCCTCCCAGTTTCCTTTTTTTAAATATCTATAATTGTATTTAATTCTATTTAAGTGGAATTTTAATTATTGGTTGCTGTTAGAAGTTAGGGGAGATTGAAGTGTTGGATTTTTTAATGTTTTGTTTATTTTAAAAATATACCAGTTAAGTCTTAAGCTAAAAATATAGGCTTGATTTCATAAAACATTATCTTGCCCTTGTTTTAGCCTTTATGGTTTTGGTGTAATAGATACTGTAGTTACGGGGTTTTGTTTTAGTTTTGAGTTTGCAACCTTCATAAAAACTTGTATAATTCTGTTTCTAGTACGAGTTTTCTCTCTATGATTCATAGTTCGTGGCTGAGAGAAGAAGGGATATAGAATAGAAATTAATATGTATCTATTTTCCTTTCTGTGATTTTGTCTGATTATTTGAATTGTTTATTGATCTAGGGTAATGTCATTGAAGGCGTTGAGCATGTTCCTGAGGTGTCTCAACCATTTGTTTCTGATGAAGTGCTTTGTGTTCCTAAAGGTTAGAGTCAAGACTAGTATTGTGTTTTGTTTTTATTTTTCCCTCTATAGATAATTGATAATGTTCGATTTGTGACTGCGTTGGTTATTTCTTGTTTTTGCAGACCATGAAATTTCATTCACCTTGAATCTTTATCCAGATGGATATTGTATTGGAAAACCACCAGAGGTTTGTTTAACACAATATTAATGTTACATTATTCATTGTAAAAGGTTCACTAAAAAGACATATTCTTTTGCTTCAATCAACTTACTTTAAAGTTAAAAGCAATTTTTGAATTTTCAGGATGCTTTGAATCAGGCTACTCTTCAGGGTGCTCCAAAGTTGCATCCATATGATAGGTCATCTGAAACTCTCTTCTTAGTAAGGATTTGATCAAGTATTTCTCTGATTGCTTTTTCTGACTATTCCTAATTATTCTTACCTTCTTTGTTATTCCTACAATGTTGTTATATAGGGTCTCTCATAATATCAAATATATCTTGGTTTTGGGTGCACATTTGGAAGTTCATTATTGAATGATAGAAAATAAAATCTCCAAATTAAATAGTTTAATTAGCAAAGGTTTGTCTCGCTTTCATTGATCCTTGGTGAATAGTACAGTGGAGGGATAGCATGGTTTCTTGTATAGTCCATATTATGCATCAGTTGTCAATAAGCACTAGGTTGGCAAAGTGGTATTTCCTAGGTTCATATTTAGTGATATAAGAAAGCAACGTTCATAATATTTGACCATAGTTATAGTAAAGCGCGATGTTGATATTATTATGTTATTTTATATATTAATTACTAGACACATGATAGACAATAAGAGCTTGATATTATTATTATTATTATTATTATTATTATTATTATTATTATTAGACATATGATAAATGGCTAGGACTAAAATTATTAGTCATCTTTAAGGTTTAAATCAAGGGCTAGGATTAAAACTTTTTTTGTAACCCTAGTATAAATAAGTTACTAAAATATTTATGTGAAGTAGAGAGAGAAAGAAGAGGATAAAAGAGAAGAAATAAGGCTGCTGTTTTTGTTTCTATTATGGTTGTTCAATCGTAAGGAAAAATAGAGAAAAGAGAGGAAAAATAGAGAAGAGGGAAATATTCTGAATGTATTTCTATATCAATATACACCCTAATACATATCCTATTTACACTAGCATCCGATACTAGGTTTCCTGAGAGTCTTAGCAAAAACATTTGCTAACTAGTCGTTTGAATTAACAAAGCTAATAAGAGTGCATCTTGACTTAGTCCTTTAGTCTCACAAGATGACAAATAATCTTTATATGTTTAGTTTTCTCATGAAACACTGGATATGACGCGATATACAATGCTGCTTGATTATCCCATTAACTTCATTGTGCTGATTGTTTCTTGTTTCAGTTCTTGAAGAAATTGTTTTAATCAAATTAACTCATAAGTAATTAGGGTTGTTACACGATATTTTGTTTCTAGACTTGATCTTTTTACAACACCTTGTTTCTTACTTTTCCATGATATTAAATTACCCTCAAAGAGAACACAATATCATGAAGTGGATCATCTATCTGAAGGAGATCCAGCCCAATCGGCTTCTAAGTATCCTACAGTCTGTGTATTCCCATGATCTTCATAGACTTTGTTTAGGAGCACTTTTGATGAAGCGAAAAATACATATTACTGCATTCTAACCACACTCATTGTAGAGGAGATGTCTAGTTGAGTGATGGGAAGGTAATTTAGTTTTTTGACCAACTTTCAATATTGGCTAGGACCTTATAGAAGCTCTCATTGGTCTGGAACAAGTTTGACATTAAGGTTCCGTTTGTTTGCTAGTAAAAACATTTTTCGAAAAATAATTTCTAAAAAATGATTTACTTTTCTGAAATGATTTACATTTTTGGTGTTTGAATGAATCTGTGTAAAATATTTTCTGTTGTTTGGCAGATTTCCTGAAAATATTTCATAAAAGCTGTTTTAAATGAAACAAATATGTATTTAAAATTTATTATCTTTTATTGTTTAATTGAGTTTATTATATATATTAATAAATTTATATTTTAAATTGTTTTTACATATATTGCAATAATTTATTTATAAATAAATCAAATTAAATATATAATAATACTCAAGTATTAAGCTAGAATATTAACCGTCATAAATTGAAAACAAGCAAAGCAAATAAATTATTTCTAACTGTGTTATAAAAAAATAAAAAACAAAGATTGAATAATTATAAAAAGGTTCTCCCCCTTTTTTTGGCTAAGTATATAACAAACTTGTGCATGCCAAAAACACAACAGGAGTGAAGCAAATGTTAATCCAAGAAACAGACGAGATTACAAAAGCTTGTATGGTAAATCTCCTCTGGTGAGACAAAATTGTAGCTTTTATATCAGTCATCCAAGGTGCTCCTAAATCCACCAGTAAAGCCAGCTCCATTACAATTCCCACATAAAATCTCCCTTTTCCCCTGCAACAAAAACACATATTAATTCTATCAAATGCCAATTGCTAATACTTCTACATTTTTCATCCATGGGATTAGAATGCTACTGATTCACTGGCGAGCTCCATGATTTGAGACAACAATCCCATCAACCCCTACTTCAACAGCCTTTATTGCTGCCAGTGTTGATATATCAAATTCAAGTGACTCTTTTTATATCAAGGACACAAGCTGACTTTAAATAATAAACCCCTTGCAATTGTTCTAAAAACATTTCTAATTCAGAAAGTTGAAATGTCCATTTCATCATTTACTATATTAATATAGCAAGAAACTATAATGCAACTAATTTGATGAGCCTCTTCTTACCATCTTCATGAGTAAGTACTCCCTTGAGCAGAACTGGCAAGTTTGTAATAGATCTTAACCATCCTATATCCTGCAAATGTTGCGATTAATGGCTTCAAGTTATCAGGACTGGAAAAAAAAAAGGGAGCTTAAATGCCTAGTGACTAAATGACAGTAAAAATATACATATAGGAGCTTCCTTAAGAGCCTTCTATCAAACTTTTAAGCTGATGGTAATTAAACAATATAACTATTTAGGTTAGTCCTGTACATTCACAAGTTACTTCTAATATAAGAATGGGTAAATATGAATTCCAAAAAGCATGTGACAAGTCAATCTATCCTGTTTGTTGGTTCATACTCTATACCTTCCAAGACAAAGAGGCATCAAATGCAGTGTTCGCATCAAATGCTTCTATTTTTGAACCGTCATCCTGTAAAAGTTCAATAAACTAGATGAATACGACATGCTTTAATGAATCTCAGCTTTGAATAGAACTTCCAAGGTAAGATCTATTCCCAGAAATGAACAACATAAACATGAATATCATCAGTGAACCCCAAAAGCTGAGCCTTCCAGCTTGGAGATTCCACACTGCCCTATCCAAGGGTGATTTGCCTCCATACTATAAGCAAGATAGCAGAAAGCAAAACCTGTACTTTCTTTTTTCTTCTGAACATGGACATAAGCATCAATGCATATTCCTTACAATTAATATCGCAGTGGTTGCATACTGGTATATTTAGCAATAATTGGGAAAAATAAAGTATCACTTACAGTGGAAACTCGAGTCGATATGAGACCTTCAAAGTTCTTCAATTGAGGGTTAACCATTCTACAAAAGTACTAAAAATTTTAAATGAAAGGCCTCTAGTCGAATATGTTGATATGAGGAATAAAATTTCAGCCCTATCCACAGCATATAAAGAATTTATATAAATTTGCTAGAATGAAACAAAATGAATGGATAATGAATAAGTATGTGACTTGTTCTTTATGTCTTTCTCCCTTCGACCAAGCCTAGGGCTATCAACCGTTAGGACAATGGCCTTGTATCCACATCTTTCAGCTCTCTGTAATAAATTAGCAGATATATCTCGCCTCTTGTATACCTGTTCAGTAAAGGATAAATTATCAATCTCTGATAAATTCAGTTCTATTTTGGGATTTGAAATCTGAAACAAAAAATGAAGATTCACTGGAATAGTTGGAGCAGCACTGTACATAACACTGGAAGAACCGAACAGCATTGCAGCTTGAAGCGACCTCCTCAATAGTACAGGTAGACCTGTAGGATAAAATCTGCATTCATAACACAATTCAGTACTCACATTTAGGCAAGCCAGTGAACCTAAAACTAGCTATATTATTTTTGTACCATTATTGTATCACATAAAGCAGCTGCTCTGGCTGTGGCAACCTCACCTGTTGAAACACAACGAAAATAGTAAAATTGGTACTTGAAATAGTAAAAGAAGTGAAGGACAGCCTAAGAAGATTCAAACCTTCAGGGTGTGCCCACTTATGCTTAGCACTTGGAGCAATCAAAATGGGCACTGAGATTTGGTAGCCGAGAACAGTTGTTGACAAATCGATTCTGCTGACATCAACAAGTATTCTTGGCCGGATCCTGAGAATGGAAGTAAAGAAATGGGTAGAATTTTCATCTTGCTACCTACATTACTTTCATTACCACGCTTAACAGCTTACGTAATTCCTTGAAATGCTTCCACATTTTGTTTTAGTGTGTACTCATCCTCAGCTCCACCACTATAATAGTCATAGTATATTTTGGGAAGGGCCTGCCTAGCTAATTCTTGGAACTCATTAACATTAACTGGTTCACCTTCCATGTATTCTGGAACTAAAGATGCAAATACAGCAAAAAAGAAAAGGTATTATCAATGCTCCAGATCCTTTACTTTTCAATATTTGATTTTATGTCAAAATTAAATCTGTTTTGAAGAACAACCTAAAATGATATTGCTCCTATGCAGAGAATCTTAAAAGATTCACATTTTATCATGAAAGGACCTTGATTTGAGATATATATATATATATATATTCTTACCAGGACATAGACTAGACTAGTTTGAGAAAAGCTAAGGTTCATAAGCAGCTAAGCAGGTTTTATTCCGAATATAGTTCATAATAGGAAAATTAGGCACAATCAAAATCTAATAAAAGAATTACAGTAACAAACAAAGTTCATGGAGAATAAAGTTGAATACTAACATTTAATTTTGCCCAGAAACCAAGTCGATAACTTATGCTAAAGGCCTATAACTCTCTCTAGGAATGTCATCATAAATGATTAAAATTAAAAGGAAACTGAAATTTGATCCAACTGAAGTTTCTTACTATATTTACAAATTGTTTGGTAAAGTTTACAACATACCTTTGAAGATTGAACTATATCAACTTGACCCTGCAAAATCACAGTGATACGAAAATTGCAATTTAAATCCATGCAACAGCACGTATATGTAGACAAATGAATATGATTAATGAGTTTCACTTTCTGCTCTCACAGTTTTGTCGTTGTTGGTGGTGGGGTTTTTCTTTTAATACATATTTAATATTGACAGGCTGTACAACCTTTTAGCAGAGGATAGAGATATTATGGTCACGAATCCAGTTACAAGAACCAAGAAAAAGAGGGAGTGGGCAGAATTAAACTGCAAATTTTGGAGAGGGCCGAAACAAATATTTTTACCACTTATTGACTAAAAATTTATCAAAAATTAAAGGCCTACAACCCCTTTGATGCTGATCTTGGACAGCTTTCATTACTTGAATCAGCTTTCCTCACCAATTAGTGATTACTGAGAGTAAAAACAATGTTGGCGCGTACTCACGACCCTCTCGATTATGTAACACTCGTATTCATTAAGGAAGTACCTGGTAGTAGGAACATCTCTCGTTTAAACAGATGCAACAAATAATCAGTTAAAACAAGTTCGTGCGAACTCGAGAAAAAATACCTAGAGATTTAGAGAGAACTCGTGTTGCATGGAACTTAAAAAATCCATGGGTGACAACTGGGCGACACCAAATCATGACCAACCCATGGAAAAGTTATTATTACAAGGTCCTTGTTATGTATTTTTTTTTTTTTACATATCTGTTCAAAATACGAATATTCTAAGAGAAAAAGAAAAAGGAAAAAAAAATATTTGAATGGGTGCATTCGTTCTCTTTGGCGGCCTTAATTTTTTTTTAAAAAAAAAGCATTTCAGTTGGAAAATGTGATAGAAAAAAAAATTCTATATATTTTTTTTGTTCTCATCGTTCTCGTTAGCGACACTTATGTCAAAAAATTTTATTTTTTTATTTTAGTGCCATCAGGCTGTGTAGCAGTTTAAAAGATTATATATGTCCATACATAATGGAAAATCAGTATATGTTGAAGTAGTTAGTTTTTTTTAAGAAAAATGAGAAGTTTTTGTGATTATTCACAAGGGAGAGAACATGAAAAAAAAGTTGAGAACATGAAAAAAAAAATTAAGTGTTGAGAAAATGGGAAGAGAATAATTTTTTTTTTGTTTTTGTTTTTGATTTTATGTTTGTGTTTTAGTTAGAAATTTTGATAGTTTGAACGTATGTCTTATTTAATGGTGATTCAGTGGAGCTTGGACACTGATGGATTTCATTTTTCGTTTTATGGAGTGCATCATCACCTTTAGATTTTATTTCCTAATTGATAGTTAAGCGGTCACAATTTCAAGTAAAAATAGCGCTCTCAGTTGACAATGGTTATACAGTCACAGGTTCTAATTGGTTATGTTGTCAAGGAAACCCTTTAGGGGAGGAGGTGCCAATTACGGTGGGAACAAGTTGATGGTTGTCTTGGTGCGACAACGATTATAGTTATTAAGGTGGTGCATTAGATGAAGGTTGATTGAACCTTTTCTCACTAAAAGCATCCTTGGGTCAAGGAATTGTTGATGAACTTGAATAAAGCAAGGTTGAATATCATGAGATTTTCGATAGACCTAATTCAAACCGAAAAAAAAGATAAATAAAACAAATCGGAAAAAAAATTGAAAAAAATATGAATAAAACAAATAAAAAAAAGGCCTGAGTTGGTTGGTATCGACCTACCACCTATCGCCGATCTGACCTCACGGTTACGCGTAAGTCAAGCTTTTTTTTCTTATTCTCCCCACTCTCCCTATATAAATCTCAATGGTCCCCCCTCCACCCCACCAGCTGAAATTTGGAAAAAAAAAAAAGAGAGAGAGAAAAATTGAAAATTTTGTATTTTTTTTTGTGTTATTTGAAGTTTTGAGAATGTTGTGTTTGCATTTTTGAAGGGGGAATTTAATAGATTTAATGTATGTGATTTTCTAATTGTAATAATTGTTATATTATAATATAATGTTTAATTGTATTTAGTTTTTTGAAATGGTGATTAATTTTTTTATTAATTATGCAGATATCACAAGGAGTTCTCTTCTCCAAGCATTTGATCACACTGCACTGATGATTAACGAGTTGATAAAATATTTTGATATTTATTATTCACAAATATATTTATAGAGTTGCGGTTTAATTTATATTTACTTAGTCAATTTAACAAATGTGATTATACGATATGGATAGGATGAGTACCGGGTGTTGAGGTCGTGAGTCCATATTCCGAGGTATTGTTCGGACGAACAAATTATACCGTAATTGGATGCTGCCAGATTTGGAATAGTGGCATTGGTTCAGATGTTTGACTTGAGGGTGGACTTAATATTTGCCTTGGTTGAATGGTGGCACCCGGAGACCCACACTTTTTATCGATTATGTGGGGAGTGGACCATTACCCTGGAATACGTCACAATGCAACTTGGGCTCCCAGTTGACGATGATGTGATCACAGGTCCAAGTAAAGTGGCTGAACCTTTAGCCCTCTGATACTAATTTCTTGGGCGATCATTTTAGTTATATGGAACCTAGATTTACTAGTTTGAAATTTTCTTGGTTGAATGAAAATTTCCAAACCTTATTGCAGCTGATAAGGGGTATTTATGCTGAATGCAAATAATAATAATGTCCACATTATGTACTTGCCTCTATTGGTCGATTTGTACTAGGCTCGTTCCTATAGTTGGGGCTCAGCGATATTGGCGACGTTATATCGTGAGCTTTGCCAGGTGACAAAGAATAAAACACAAGATATATGTTGATTTTTGATACTGTTGCAATCTTGGGCTCTGTACAGGATGCCATTTCTGGCATTAAGGAGTCACCAACCACATTTGTAGCCAATTGTAAATAGGTAAAAAAATTGTAAAATTGAATCAATATTAATTGCTTTTTTGGAATCTATGCTAATAAGTTTGCTTCGTTTTTAGATGGTATACGTGCCCGAGTATTAGGAAGTCCAAGACACTCGTTGTCTACTACTAGATGATAGAGGCATACGTTGGGGACAAAGTAATATATATATTTTAACTAAGTTATATTAATTTTATTTAATTACTTTGATCATGTTATTTGACTCATGTAACTATCATCATGTTAAATATTGTGCAGTTCGTGTGGATGTCATATTCCGCACTAGACGTTGTGGTTGGCATTACACCATGGGTTTATTACTTGAATCAACCTAATTCTCTCGAGTGAGAAAATGAGCCGTCTTGTGTAATCTAAACTATGGCAAAGCCCAAGCCCCAACCTCCAAAATCGGAGGGTACTTCTTACCATCTGGAGTTGTAGGTTGACAGCTTTGGTATAGGGTCCCAAAGCTACGTATATCAGACAAAGATTCCCAATTGCAGTTCTAATTATCAACAGCTGCAATCATCAATTATAATTGATATGTTTTGCTTGACACCCACGTATTTATGTAACATCCTAGTTTTGGAAGATTCAAGGTTATGATGTGTAGTTTCAAAATAGTTTGTGTGGCGAAGTTATAACACCCAGTTTTGGCGGGTCTCGAGTTGGCGAGTAAACGGGAATAATCTGTGTGGCGGGATCCCATTTTCCCAATTGTTGCTTTTTGCGGATAGTTCGGGCGCATAGTTAATGATAGAGTATAAGGTAAGGATTGTTCTCGGAATGTGTGGATTTGTATAAAAGAATGGATTGGTAAGTGTATCAAGGATTCTTGGGTAATGAGGGTATCACCAAAGGTAAGGTGCGCCAAGTTGGCCTAGTTACTATGCAAATTACATTCTAACGAGATGGTCAGGACTGAAAGAAGGTATAAGTCAAAAATAGGTAAAGATTTTTGGATCCTTGTATATATTTTCCTACAACTGTAAGTCACTAGTAAGGGCAGTTTTGAAAGTTAGTAACACATGTCAAGTTCTAATATGAGAGTATGGGTTTTATATATTATGATATGAGCTTTAGAAGAAAATGGAGTTATCTTCTTCCTTTTTTTGAAAACACCATTGCTAACTTGCTTTGAAGTTGATCGAGGATCTTTCTTGCTAAGTTGAAATTAAGGATCGGAGTTCATATAGAAGGTTTTTTCATATCCTTGATAAGTATTATAGACTTGCATATTGACTTTTGAAAGAGTAAGTCTATTTTATGTGCGTAAATAGTAAGATAAGGAAAAAATGTGTTGCATAAAAGTTATCAAGGTTTCAGATGATGATAAAAGTTATATAAATGAGTTTTAACGGTATTCTTATGTTTTATAAGTAGTGATTGCCAGGTTTTCATGTTGGATGTTTGGGATCTGGAGATCAAACTGCTATCCTTGGGTGTCAGGTAAGTCCCTAAGTCAACTTCTGTATGTTGTATGTTGTTCATTCTAGATACTTCTGCAAAATATCGCATGATGAATATGCTGATATATGAATGTTGGATAAGATTTGCATGTATAGCTTGTATAAATCTGAGAAGTATAGAGTATATGATGAGAAATATGGAGTCGAAAGTATGACTATAAAAGAATGTTTGATATGTATGTTAAGTTTGGTGCAAATGCATGAAATGTCTGTTAAGTGAGTTTGTGTTTGTTCACAACGGTCGAGTTTAAAATAGGCCCGTTGGAACTTTAAAAGTGATCTCTAAAAGGAAAGCCTATAGCCATGACACCATATCGTGTAAGACCATAACTAGTGGGTCATGGTAAACCTCACAAAATGTGAGTCTAGGAGAATCCCTATCGTAAACACGCTAGAAAATAGAAGCCTTTGTGGTAACCTATGAAATGGAAACCTTTGTGGCAATCTATGAAATAGAAGCCTTTGTAGCGATCTATAAACTGGAAGCCTTTGTGGTGATCTAAGGAAAGCAAAACCCTTGTGGTAAATGAAAACAGGAACGCATTTGTAGCTCATATAAAAGAATGGCCATTATGGCAACCATTTGAAGGAAACGCCTCTGTGGCAGACTATGAAAGAAAGAAATGGTGTTCCCGAAGCACTATAAAGGTAAAGTATGTAACGACCCCGAATTTACTGTTACCGGAAAAGTGTATTTTTGGGTCTTCATTTTTGAAAAATAGATTCGTAAATATTTATTAAAAAAATATTTACGAAGTTAATCGAGTGGTTAATTAGGCTTTAATTAAGTGAATTTAGTTTAATTAAGGATAATTGGATAAAAGGATTAAATTGAATATAGTGTGAAAGTTTAATTATAGAATAAATAAAATTAAAAGAGACTAAATCAACAAATAACCCAAAATGAGTTCCAAGTGTGTGATAAAAATAAAATACATGTGTAATAAATATTGTACATACATTTGTAATACATGTATGTACTTATTATTTAAGTAAATATTAATGTTATTATTATTATTTAATTGATATTATATTATTAAATAAATTAAATAAAAACAAGTGTATAGTAATGATTTGATACAAATGTATTAATAAAAATACATACATTTGTAATACATGTATTTAATATTAAATAGATATTTATTATTTAGTAAAAGATATTTATTAATTAAATAATTATATTATAAGATATTTATATGATAAATAAATTAAAGAAATACAAGTGTAAGGTGATAATATAGTACATGTGTAAATATAAGTAATATTACACTTGTAATAAAGATATTGATTATTAAATAGATATTTATTAAGTTATTATATAATATATATATACATACATATATATATATATATATATATATATAAAAGTAAATAAAGAAAGAAAAGAAAGAAAACAAAGAAAAGAAACAGAATGCTCAAACGAAAATGGGGGAAAGAAAGGAGAAAGAAAGAAAAAGAGAGAAATTGAGGTTTTGAAGCTTTAAACTTTAATAGGCAAGTCAATTTAGCCCTTTTTACTTTATTTTGATGTTTTAGAAGCCTTGGAATAAGGTTTTGATGAAATTAAGTTGATATTTTAAAAGTTATTAGATTTCTAGATAATGTTCATGTTGAATAAATTAAAGAATTACGGGTTAAATTGATAGAATTTTAAGTTAGAAGTGAAATAAGGATTGAATTGTAAAGTAAATTATAAGTTTTGAATAGTAGGGACTAAATTGAAATAATTTCAAAATTATGGTCCTATGGTGAAATTAGAGAATTGAAATTAGTTTAAAGTGAAACTTTAATGGAAATATTGAGCTAAATATAAAGAATAAAAGTTAGTCTCAATTTAGGGACTAAATTGGAATCTAGGCAAAAGTTGAATAAAAATTGAAATATTCAATGTGAAATTAAATGGTAGTGTATTGATAATATTTAATTGATTTCCGTAGCTAACATTGTGCCAGAAAACCTCGGCTAAGAAAGGACAAGGCAAAGTCGACGCGGGATAGCTCGGAAATTACGGTTTGTGTTTCTATAATCCGAACTTAATATTTAATTGTTGAATTTATTATTTAATGTGTAGGGTAATGGATTGAAAGGTGAAATTTATTGTTAATTATTTTATTTTCATTGAATATTATGGTAAGTAATTAAAGTATGAATTATTGTATTTTATGATTGAAATGGATTGATTTGGAATGTGTTAAATTTATTGAATTGATGATGAATAATGTGAAAGTGATATTGAATTAAGAAAGTGAACCGAAAACCCTATTAACAGTATCGGGCTAAGTCGGATATAGTTGGCATGCCATAGGATTGGAAGTGTTCAGGGATATTCTGACTGTGTGTCGATGAGACACTATAAGTGTCGCCTTACTATTATTGTTCCGGATTGGTTCCGAAGAGGTACTCTGTACCTTATTGTTATTGTTACTATTCCGGATTTGTTCTGGTAAGGTACTTTGTGTACCATACTGCTCTTATCTTATCATTCATTATTATTATTAATTCTTGACACGGTGTATTCCGGCTTTGGCTGATGAAATATTGTGTGCTATCCCGGTGTGTGGGTTGGATCCGTGTATCCGTCTAGGTCCAAGTCATGTTATTAGGGGTAAATAAAAGTACTAATAATTGACTGCTACTGAATAATTAACTGTTACTGAATAAACGACTGTTACTGAATAAATGATTATTACTGTTGACTGACTGATACTGAATAATAAAGATTAACTGATTGTTACTAAATATTGGACTACTACTGAATGTCTGGATGATATTGAATATTGGTTATTACTGTATGATAATGAAAAATCGACTGATATTGAACCAACACTGAAACTGTATATATATACATTGAAATTGAAATTGATTAACAATATCTTAGTATTATAAAATGAAAATAAATGATTGAACTATTAAGATTATTAGATTGAAATCTCAAAGTTCATTGATATATGATTTACTATTGATTTAAGTATCGGTTTATAGAAATACCTCTGAGTTCATACTCAGTGTACGGTTTGTTTCCATGCGCAGGTTAAATAAAGCTAGACCATTGAATCAGCATCCTAGGCCGATCTCGAATTCAATGAGGTAATGCATGTATATTACTGGTAATGGCATGTACCTAGGATGTCAAAAGTGGACATTTTGGAATGTTATTGTAAATGTTGTTATAAATGGTAATGGTTGAGTATATAACTTAATTAAGTCTAGTATGAAATGTGCAAATTTAAGTATAAATATAAATAAGCTTGGTTTAGTATTGGTATTTGTATTGGTTGTGGTTTGAAATTTACAGGGTTGGCTAGTAAAGTGTGAAGGGTTCATTATTCAGTCCACACGGCCTGACACATGGGCGTGTGACCAGATTGTGTGAGACACATGGCTTGCATATGGACATGTTGTTAGGTCGTGTGTCCCCTACATCTTGAATTTTAGCTCTTCGAATTGAGCACACGGGCAGAGACACGACCATGTGTCTTAGCCGTGTGGAGAAAACGGTATTGAACACGTGTATGCGGTACAGCTGTATGAAAACTGCACCTAAAATGCTACAAAATAAATCCACACGGGCTGAACACACGGGCGTGTGATTTACAAAAAAACGAGCGTGTCCCATAGGCCACATGGGTGTGTGGTACTATTCATTTAAGGAAAATTTGAAATTTTACAAAAAAATTTATAAGTTTTCAATTAAATCCCGAATTGATTTTACTGTTCATATTAGACTTCGAGGTCCCATAAAGGGACAACATGACTAATTTCTGATTTGTTTAATAAAATATTTCTTCATTACTCGTAACTGAACTGTACTGACTAGTAATGTCTCGTAATCCTGATTTGGGGACGGATAAGGGTTAAGGGATATTACATAGTATGTGTGGCAAACACTGAAGGGATAGTATGTATGGTGAACTTTGAAGGAATGGTAAGTATAATGAACCTTGAAGGAAAAGCCTTTATGGCGTATCATGTTAGACTTTCGATAAGATAATCTAATAAGTTTCCTTTGTGGTGAGATTCATTGATGTGCGTGATAAGTTTTATATTTATAATTGATCGTACTTGAGAACTAACTATTAGCACGATAAAGGCAAGCGCACCTATCAAACAGTAGTATAGCTTATAGCAAGACCGGAATGTCGAACCCATAGGAACTAAAAGTACTAGTATTAACCTTCTTTTTATTATCTAGCCTAAAAATAAGGGGATTTGCTTTATCTAAACTAATTAACTAAACTAAGAATGCATAGGAGTAAATTGGGGAAATACTTTTGGGAAAACTGATTGATTTAGACAATACTCAAGGAAGAATCCACCTAGACTTCACTTGTTATTTGACTCTGAATTATACGATTTATTCACTTGACTCGATCCGTAGAAATCCTTAAGTTATATTATTATCTCTCTCGAGACTAACAACGTCTAACCCTAGGTTGATTAATTGAAATCTCTTTCTAATTAAAACCCCTAGTGTTGCATTAACTCGATCTATGGATTCCCTTATTAGGTTTGACCCTAATCCGACAGATTTATGTCGCCCTATGTCTAGGGGTGCAATCAACTCCACTTAATTATGCTAGATCTACTCTTAAACGGGACTTTTGCTCCTCTGAATAAGCACATTAATACTTGAATCAATATCCTGGAATATTAAAGTAAGAATTAAGAACACATAATTAAGAACAAATCAAATATTTATCATATAATTCAGAAAATAATAACAAGATCCGTCTTAGGTTTCATCCCCCTTAGGTATTTAGGGTATTTAGTTCATATTTGTAAAATAAAACATCTCAAAAGAATAGTGATAACAAAACATAAAGAAAACCCAAAAACCCCTGAAGGAAATTGAAAAGAGATCTTCAGTCTTGAATGAGAATCCAGCTTCTGAGATGGATCAATTGGCTTTCTTCGAGTAATTCCTTGCCTCCTACTCCCTGTGTGTGTTCTCCTCCTCTCCTAGGGTGTTAATATATGCTTTAGAATGCTTCCCAACCCTAAAAAGTGCCCTTTTTCGAATAGAACTAGTCTTGGGCTTGACAGGGACATGGCTGTGTGTCACGCCCGTGTGTAAGTGCTTTAAACAGTGTTAAAGCCTGTTATATAGGCACGGGCGTGTGGTATACCCATATGAGGTGGTTTAGGCCGTGTTAGAATCTACTAAATAGACACAGGAGTATGGTCTACCTATGTAAGGAAGTCCAGACCGTGTTGATTTCCTACGTTGACCCATTTTCTCCGCTTTTGGCCCGTTTCTCGCTCTTTTTACTCTCCTATGCTCATCTAAGTATAAAACATGAAATTAAAGGATTAAGAGCATCAAATTCCATAAATCTAATGATAATTCATCCAAAAATGCGCTAAGCATGGGTTAAAAATATGTATAAATTATGACTTATCAAATACCCCCACACTTAAGCGTTTGCTTGTCTTTAAGCAAAATCCTCAATTCACAATTAAGAATCCATTTTTCTCAACTTATAATTCCTATCAACAATATCTCAAAATAATCCATAAGTAATCATACATTGAAAATTCAACTAAAAGAACATCAAAGTTTTAAACATTCCAAGTTGAGCATCTTATCACGAAAACATAGGTATCTCCCCTCATCTAAGTAATCACCTTCGATTCAAAATCTTACCGGGTTTAAAATCCTCACTAAAGATTCACTCAAATCACTCGAGGTGTTTAAGGACAACAAATTTAGCACTCAATAGTCAATATGAAAAGTTATTACCATAGGCTTGCGTGAAAATCAAATATCCACCACTATATATTGGGATGATACATCAATTAAAAGGTCTTTAGAGGGTTGTAACGTAGATTTGGTTAGGGGGTGTGGTCACAAGCTGAAAGAGAAGGTTAGAATTGAGATTTAATTTGAAAAATTACCTAACTAGAAAAATACTAATATTGACAAATTGCATTCCTAATTAGATGATCTTAGAATTGAGCTTTTCTTCATGGATAACATCGTTTTAATTCAAGCATTACATAATTTTGTAATATGCTAGATGATAAATTTCAATTGCAGAAGTTTTTTTTAAGAAAAAATCAAATAACTTTGCTAACTATCAGAAATAAAACATAGCTAAACAATTTATTCAAATCAAATCTCGACAAAAATAGGGATCAAATTAATTGAGGGGATTTCAACAATAATAGGTTATAGGTTAATATTGAGGGTAAATCAATGAATGGCTTGTTAGGCTCAAGGGGGTTTACTAAGGGTTAATTATGAAGTTAGACTTTTATGGAGTGAGTGGGTTAAACCTAAATGTCTTTATCATCTCGACATATCAAATCAATTGTGTGGTCTTGACATGCATAATCGAAGCAAGTTCTAGAATAACAAATCAATATTGACACGCTCATAGCAACAATAAAAGTGAGCATGAAAGAAATAATATATGCTCTAAAGGTTCAAGATCTCACAAAAATTATGGCCTTTTGATGTTAATCCTGTAAATTTCAACTTCAAGATAATACCTAAACTTGGGGAAATAACCTAGCAATTTTTTTAATTTTCAAAAATCAACTTATCATGGTTGATTCTCTAATTACTTAAATTTTAAATAATCAATGCATAAATGCCTATGTTTTAATTCAAGACATATCAATAAAAATCATAAATTAATCAACATTCATTCTAATAGTGATATGAGTGAGTCACGTGAGAATAAGACAAAATTCAGGGATTTTTCTGATAATTATATAAATAACCCCCCACACTTAAGATTTACATTGTTTTCAATGTAAAAAGATAGATTTACTGAACAATATAGATATAAGATCATAAGATAGGGAGAGAAGTGAAACTTTCTGAATGTTAGATGGAATCCTTGAATTGGAGTCATGGAAAGCAATCGACTAAGGCAATGATGAGATTTGAGGAAGATACTCCAGTGGTGGTAGAGGTTGTTAGTGCACAAGTCCTGCGCCAAAAGAATATTATATTTGGTGGTAGCTATGGTCGTGGTCGAGTAGGGCATGGAAGTCGTGAAGGACCTTTTCCAGTGGAGTTGTAAATTCCTAAGTAATAGTGAGCTTTGGAGCTCTTCATAACTGCGATAGGATTAATAACTCTTTAGGAATTATAAAGTAACATGATTACTCATAAAGAAATGGTCGAAACCATAAATTGCTTAATATAAATTGTAAAACCTAAAGATGAAGTAAAAATAGTATTAAAAAGAAATAAAAAGTAAATTAAAAAGATAAATAAATATAAAAATAAAAATAAAAAATAAAAAATCTTCAAAAATCCTCATCGCCAGATGGTTGCAAGGTGGGGGTGGCGATGAGATGTGAAGGTACTGACAAATCTGATGGAGGATTGTATCAATGTGATCAAAGCGCTGAAAACCTTGCTACTCGAATCGAGTAAGACGCTTAGAGATGTCAGAGAGTGAAGTAGCCGCATGAACTGGATGATGAATAGGTGGTGGCTGTAGTGGTGCGTCCTCGTGAGGTGGAAGGGCATCATCAGTAATGTCCTCTAGGTTTTCTTGCTCAGTTGACTGGATGAGGCTGTACTGAGGAGGATCAAATCCACGTCGTCGCTCGATCATCCTCATTTTGAGCATATTCGAGATGCCCTATGGGGACATTTGACCGATGAGGGTGAGGGAGGATGATTGCGCTACCGTGTTGAGGAGACCGAAGTACCGCGCCAGGCAAGTCACATAAGGGCCGATGGAAATGACTCCCTTCTTATGCCGCTCTGTCTGATGGCGAATGGTGAAGGCGATGAAATAGGTGAGGTCGAATACGTTCCCATGCGTCTTACTCCATAAAAAATAGGCGTCGTTAGTGTTGATGATGCTGATACTCTCTCGCTATCCTATCAGGGTGTGGTCTAGGATGGTGTGTAAGTATCTCAGTAATGGGGCGAAAGTCGATGCCTTAGAACGGCTAGGGTCAAAAGTGGCCGAAGCAGGGACTAAGGCTTCCAGCAATTTGAAGGCGAATAGTGGATGTGGAGATGGAGGCTGTCAAAGTCGTCGTCATCCATGAACTCCTCCGTATACAGTCCTAATGTGACACTAAACTCAGGCACGCTGAATTGGCGAACTAAACCGCTGAGACGGAACTTGACTGTTCCAGGATCATCGAATTCTGTCATTAAGGTTGAACAGAGTTCTAATGTGAGCTCGAGATATGTTGGCTCGACAATTTCGAAGAAGAAACCCCATGGGTCAGTAGTCAAGAGAGCCCGGACTGTGTCAGGGAGTTGGATCTACTCTAGTGTAGCCCAATCAATGCAATGGCCCACACCTAAGGGTCGGACCCGTAGTTTCTAGAAAAGTTCCTCTTGGGGTGCCAAAGGAAACTGTAGGAATGGATGCCAAATTTCAGTGGTAGGACCTGAGGATAATGCTGTTCCTTTTCGTTTCTTGGAGGCATAGACGACGGTTGTTTTACCACGGGGATTTGACATGGTATCTACAATGAAAAGACGAGTTATCATGTATGAACGGAGAATATAACATATGCTAACAAGTCTAAAAAGGAATTAACTATGTATTAAACTAACAAATTCAACCAAGAACTAATGACATTAACAAGACTCAACCAAAAGTAATCGAACTTCATATTTTAATTGCCTAAATACAATATGAAATAGATGAAAGTAGTTAATGATGGTAGGTCAAGGATTCAAAATACATGAAATAGATCCTAAGCATGAGAATGATATGATAAGCAATTAGTAAACAAAATGTAAGTAATAGGGGACAATTAATATCATCATGATAGTAAGCATCAAATGAATTTGAAAGAGAAGAGAAAATCGATACTGGAGAACCGGTGGCCGAAGGAGCGACGGGGTGGTGGTGGGGGTTTGTAGTGGGGAGAAAGAGAGAAAAAGGGAGGAATGTGTAGGGAAGGGGGGTGTGGCAAAGAATGGGGAGAAAATGGAAGAAGGAATGAGAGTTAGAAGTGACCAGTCGGTGGGGGGAAAGATTGCGGTGGCTAAGGTTAGGGTGTTGGGGAAAGGGATGATGAACAGTGGGGGTTTATATAAAAATTGAGGCACACGGCCGTGGGACACGCCCATGTGTTTCGTGGTTTTAAATTTGGGTGCGTCTGGAATTCGGCCTATGCCCGTGTTCTTTAGGCGTGTTGGTGCATATAGCCGTGTTGCACGGTCGTATCCTGCTTTGTTTGCTTCTCCCACGCCCGTGTATATAAATGCACACCCGTGTTATCGTGAAAGTTTCAACCACGGGTGGTAGGCACAGGCATGTCGTACGCCTGTGTTAATTTCTCAGTTTCTACAACAGCTTATAGGCACGGGCGTGTTGTACGCCCGTGTTGATTTGGCAGGATTGCCCACGGCCATGTCACACGGTCGTGGCAACGTATCGAATCTCGTGTTTTGGGAAAAATTTTGCCCTATTTTCACACGGCCATATCGCACGGCCGCATTGCCTCCCGTGGTATGAGTACAGCCTAAGGCACGCCCATGTGCCTGCCCGTGTGGATTTAGAAAACCTGTGTTCAAGGACTCAGTTAATGAATTAGATGTTAAAAACTAAAATTTAAAGAAATCAACACTGTTAGTGCTCGGGTTGCCCCCCGAGAAGCGCTAATTTAGATTCTAAGCTCGACTTACCTCTCTGTTGCGTGATTACAGTGGTTCGAGGAATTTGCACTCTTTATTCCTGCTATAAATTTTATCAAACTAAGGTTTTAGACGAGTACTATTTACCTTAAAAGTGCTGAATTTGGAATAAGTTACCTCGACTGCACTTGTGGAAAAATGTTAAGTACCATAAAATGGTTTGCTCTATTAGTTTCAGAAGTGGTAATACGAGGGTCTGCTGCATCTAATAGTACTTTGTCTCCAACATTAAGTTGATTTGGTGAAACATTGAGTCTGTTATGATGTGGTTTTCGTGTATCGTGTGTTCTCGAATTCTGTGTCTACCATTCATCTAGTTCATTGATCTATAGCCTTCGTTCTCCATAGATGGGTCCTTTGTTGTTACTTGAACATGTCTCTTGTATGCTCTTCGAATGTGTTTCCTACAGAGAAGGTTGCACCAAATGATCAGTATTAGTAATATGATTCATACAACCACCCTCAATATTCGGTGTGTTACTCGAATTATGAGCTTGAAGAGTGATTATTTCATCACCCACACGAAGTGTGAGTTCACCTGTACCAACATCAATAATAGTTCTAGCAGTTGCTAAAAAGGGTCATCCTAAAATTAAAGGCACGTCGCTATCCTCTTCTATGTTTAAAACAACAAAATCAAGTGGGAATATAAATTTATCAATTTGAACAAGTATATCTTCAATAATACCCCTAGGAAATCTAATTGTTTTATTTGCCAATTGAATGCCCATATTAGTTTGTTTGGGTTTGCCAAGACCTAGTTGTTTAAACATTTTATAGGGCATGACATTTATACTAGCCCCTAAATCAGCCAAAGTATTGTTAACGTTTAAACTACCAATTAAACAAGGAATCGTAAAACTCCCTGGATCTTTCAACTTGTTGGGTAGCTTATTCTGTAGAATGGCTAAGCAAACTGCATTCAACTCTACATGCGACGCCTCATCCAACTTTCGCTTATTTGCTAAGAGCTCCTTTAAAAATTTAACTGCATTCGGCATCTGCAAAAGAACTTCAATAAATAGTAAGCTAACATATAATTTCATTAATAATTTAAGGAATTTACCAAATTGTTCGTCTGTGTGATCTTTCCTTGTCGCACTGGGGTATGGCACTCGAGGTTTATATTATCTACTTACCGATTTTTTCTCGTTGTGGTCCACCTCATCCTTACCTTTATTTACCACAATTCCTTGATTCGATTCTAGTTCAGGCTCAACTAACCCTTTTTTATCTCGAACAATAATTGCATTAAGCTTCTCCCTTGGGTTATTTTTAGTATTACTCGGTAAACTACCTTGTGGTCATTCGGAAATCATCTTTTCCAACTGGCCTATTTGATTCTCGAGCCTTTGAATTGATGCTTGCTGGTTTTTAAGAGCTGTCTCGGTGTTTTAAAAACGTGTTTCAGATACCGCTATGAATTTTTTTAGCATCTCCTCAAGTTTTGGTTTCTTTTCCGCTGGTAAGGTGGTTGTTGAAAACCCGGAGGATGTTGTGGCCTTTGATTTCCTTGGCCATCCCACGAGAAGTTAGGATAGTTCATCCAACCTGCATTATAAGTGTTACTGTATGGGATATTTTGAGGCCTAGAATTATTGTTACCCATATATTGAACTTGTTCCTCCTCAATGCTGGGGTTGAAGGATTGATATTCTGTATGTACTCCTCCTTCATTTGAATCGCACCTCATCACTGAATGTACCTGAGTAGAACCATACAATCCGTCAATTTTTTTATTTAAAAGCTCTACCTGGTTAGACAGTATAGTAACCGTGTCGAGGTTGAAAACACTGGCTGCTTTTGCCGGCTTTGTTCTCATGACTTGCCACTGATAGTTATTCAGTGACATCTCTTCAATAAATTCGTAAGCCTCTTCAGTCGTTTTGTTGTTCAAACTTCCATCGACAGCTGCGTCGATAAGTTGTCTTGTTGAGGGGTTCACACCATTGTAAAATGTCTGAACTTGCAACCATTAGGGTAACCTATGGTGAGGGCACCTTCTCAAAAGATCCTTGTATCTCTCCCATGCATCATAAAGAGTTTTAAATCCATCTGCACAAAAAAAGAGATATCATTCCTTAGTTTAGCCGTTTTAGCCGATGGAAAATATTTAAGTAGAAATTTTTCGGTTGTTTGTTCCCAAGTAGTGATTGAAACTTGTGGTAACGAGTTCAACCACTGTTTAGCCTTATTCCTTAATGAAAGGGAATAACCGAAGGCAAATGGCATCATCAGAAACGCCATTGATTTTAAATGTGTCACAGAATTTCAGAAAATTTGCCAAATGAGTATTTGGATCCTCATCCTGCAAACCATCAAACCGAACAAATTGTTGTATCATTTGAATCGTGTTAGGTTTCAGTTCAAAATTATTTGCAGCAACAACAGGTCTAACTATACTTGATTCAGTTCCTGTTAAAGTAGGTTTAGCATAATTATACATAGTACGAGGAGTAGGATTCTGATCTACTGGATTTGCCGCAACCATATGAGGTAGCGGATTATTCTGATTTTCAGTCATCTCCTCGGTTGTAGTATGGATATCGTCCCCTTATTTTTATGCTAGATAATAAAAAGAAGGTTAATACTAGTACCATTAGTTTCTGTGGGTTTAACATTCCGGTCTTGCAATAAGCTATACTACTGTTCGATAGGTGTGCTTGCCTTTATTGTGATAATAGTTAGCTCTCAAGTACGGTCAATCATAAATATAAAACTTATCACACACATCAAGTTTTTGGCACCGTTGCCGAGGACTAAGATATTAGGAAGGCTTAATTTTTATTACTTTAGCCATTTATTTTATTGCAAGTGAAATTTTTTTTTGTTTATATTACTAAAGTCTTTTTTGTTTTCTTTTGACAGGTTCTTTATAGTTTATGACTAGAAGAAACCCGTCAGGACCATTAGTTTTTGATAGTGAGATCGAAAGCATAGCTCGCAGAAACGGGAGAGAAATAAGGTGAAGCATACGATACATAGAGGAAGAGCAAGAGGACAATATCCATACTACAACCGAGAAGATGGCTGAAAATCAGAATAATCCACTACCTCCTGTAGTTACGGTAAATCCAGTAGATCAGAACCCCGTTCCTCGTACTATGTATGATTATGCTAAACCTACTTTAACAGAAACTAAATCGAGTATAGTTAGACCTGCTATTGCTGTAAATAATTTTGAACTGAAACCTAACACGATTCAAATGATACAACAGTTTGTTCAGTTTGATGGTTTGTAGGATGAAGAACCAAACACTCATTTGGCTACCTTTCTGGAATTTTGTGACACATTTAAAATCAATAGCGTTTTTGATGCCATTCACCTTCGGTTATTCCCTTTTTCATTAAGGAATAAGGCTAAACAGTGGTTGAACTCGTTACCACGAGGGTCAATTACTACTTGGGAACAAATGACCAAAAAATTTCTATTTAAATATTTTCTGCCAGCTAAAACGGCTAAACTAAGGAATGATATCTCTTCTTTTATGCAGATAGATTTAGAAACTCTTTATGATGCATGGGAGAGATACAAGGATCTTTTAAGAAGGTGCCCTCACCATAGGTTACCCTTATGGTTGCAGGTTCAGACATTTTACAACGGTGTGAACTCCTCAACAAGGTAACTTATCGACGCAGCCGCTAGTGGAACTTTGAACAACAAATGGTTCCACTTTAGTTTTTCCAATTTATATTAAGTAATTTATATTTTCGGCCATTTCTTTACGAGTAATCATGTTACTTTATATTTTCTAAAGAGTTATTAATTCTATTGCAGTTATGAAAAGCTCCAAAGCTCACTATTACTTAGGAATTTGTAACTCCACTGAAAAAGGTCATCCACGACTGCCATGCCCTGCTCGACCACGACCATAGCTACTTCCAGATATAATATTCTTTTGGCGCAAGCTTGTGGACTAACAATCTTTACCTCCACCGGAGTATCCTCCTCCAATCTCACCCTTGCCTTAGCCGATTACTTTCCATGACTCCAATTCAAGGATTCCATCTAATATTCAGGAAGTTTCACTTCTCTCCCTATCTTATGATCTTATATCTATATTTTTCAGTAAATCTATCTTTGTACATTGAGGACAATGTACATCTTAAATGTGGGGGGTTATTTATATCATTATCAGAAAAATCTCTGAATTTTATCTTATTCTCACATGACTCACTTATATCACTATTAGAATGAATTTTGTCTAATTTATGATTTTTATTGATATGTCTTGAATTAAAACATAGGCATTTATGCATTGATTATTTAAACTTTAAGTAATTAGAGAATCAAGCATGATAAGTTGATTTTTGAAAATTAAAAAAATTACTAGGTTATTTCCCCAAGTTTAGGTATTATCATGAAGTTGAAATTTACAGGATTAACATCAAAAAGCCATAATTTTTGTGAGATCTTGAGCCTTTAGAGCATATATTAATTCTTTCATGCTCACTTTTATTGTTGCTATGAGTGTGTAAATATTGATTTGTTATTCTAGAACTTGCTTCGATTATGCATGTCAAGACCACACCATTGATTTGATATGTCGAGATGATAAAGACACTGAGGCTTAATCCACTCACTCCATAAAAGTCTACCTTTATAATTAACCCTTAGTGAACCCCCTTGAGCCTAACAAGCCATTCATTGATTTACCCTCAATATTAACCCATAACCCATTATTGTTGAAATCCCCTCAATTAATTTGATCCCTATTTTTGTCGAGATTTGATTTGAATAAATTGCTTAGCTATGTTTTATGTCTAATAGTTAGCAAAGTTCTATGTTACTTTGATTTGTTCTTAAAAAAAAAAGTTGTTGTAATTGAGATTTGTCGTCTAGCATACTACGAAATTATGTAAGGCTTGAATTAAAACAATTCTAGGATCATCTAATTAGGAATGTAATTTGTCAGTTTTAGTATTTTTCTAGTTAGGTAAATTTTCAATTCAATCTCGATTCTAACCTTCTCTTTCAGCTTGTGACCACACCCCCTAACCAAAGCTAAGTTACAACCCTCTAAAAGACCTTTTGATTGATGTATCATCTTAAGAAATAGTGGTGGAGATTTGATTTTCACGCAAGCCTATGGTAATAACTTTTCATATTGACTGTTTAGTGCTAAATTTGTTGTCCTTAAACACCTGAGTGATTTGAGTGAATCTATAGTGAGGATGTTAACTTCTATAATATTTTGAATCAAAGACGATTACCTAGATTAAGGGAGATACCTATGTTTTCGTGATAAAATGCTAAACTTGGAATGCTTGAAACTTTAATGTTCTTCTAGTTGAATTCTCAATGTATGATTACTTGTGGATTATTTTGAGATATTATTGATAGGAATTATAAGTTGAGAAAATTGAATTCTTAATTGTGAATTGAGGATTTTGCTTGAGGACAAGCAAACGCTTAAGTGTGGGGGTATTTGATAAGTCATAATTTATACATATTTTTATCCCATGCTTAGCGCACTTTTTGGATGAATTGTCATTAGATTTGTGGAATTTGATGCTTCTAATCGTTTAAATTCAAGTTTTATACTTAGATGAGCATAGAAGAGTAAAAAGAGCGAGAAACGAGCCAAAAACGGAGAAAATAGGTCAACGTGGGAAATCAGCACGGCCTGGACTTCCTTACACGGGTAGACCACATGACCGTGTCTATTTAGCAGATTCTAACACGGCCTAAGCCACCTCACACGGGTATACCACACACCTGTGCCTATCTAACAGGCTTTAACACGGTTTGAAGTACTTGCACACCGGCGTGTCACACGGGCATGTCCCTGTCGAGTCCAAGTCTAGTTCTATTCGGAAAAGGGAACTTTTAAAGGTGTGAAAGCATTCTAAAGCCTATATTAACACCCTAGGAGAGGAGGAAAAGGATACACATATTAGGAAGCAAGGAATTACTCGAAGAAAACCGATTGATCCATCTTAGAAGTCAGATTCTCCTTCAAGACTAAAGATCTCCTTTCAATTTCCTTTAGGGGTTTTTGGGTTTTCTTTATGTTTTGTTATCATTATTCTTTTGAGATGTTTTCTTTTACACATATGAACTAAAATCCTTAAATACCTAAGGGGAATGAAACCTAAGACGGATCTTGTTATTATTTTCTGAATTGTATGATAAATACTTGATTTGTTCTTAATTATGTGTTCTTAATTCTTGCTTTAATATTCCAGGATACTGATTCAAGTATTGATGTGCTTATTCTGAGGAGAAAAAGTCCCTGTCTAAGAGT
Organism: Gossypium arboreum; assembly: GCF_025698485.1. NCBI lineage: Eukaryota > Viridiplantae > Streptophyta > Magnoliopsida > Malvales > Malvaceae > Gossypium > Gossypium arboreum. The sequence goes on along the minus strand of NC_069075.1, from coordinate 17,497,556 downwards.
AGATCTGGCATAATTAAGCGGAGTTGATTGCACCCCTAGACATAGGGCGACGAAAATCTGCCGGATTAGGGTCAAACCTAATAAAGGAATCCATAGATCGAGTTAATGCAACACTAGGGGTTTTAATTAGAAAGAGATTTCAATTAATCAACCTAGGGTTAGACGTTGTTAGTCTCGAAAGAGCTAATAATATAACTTAGGGATTTTTACGGATCGAGTCAAATGAATAAATCGTCTGATTCAGAGTCAAATAACAAGTGAAGTCTAGGTGGATTTTTCCCTTGGGTATTGCCCAAACCAATCAGTTTTCCCAAAAGTATTTCCCCAATTTACTTTCTGTGCATTCTTAATTTAGTTAATTAGTTAGATAAAACAAATCCTCTTTTTTTAGGCTAGATAATAAAAAGAAGGTTAATATTAGTACTTTTAGTTCCTGTGGGTTCGACATCCTGGTCTTGCTATAAGCTATACTACTGTTCGATAGGTGCGCTTGCCTTTATCATGATAATAGTTAGTTCTCAAGTACAATCAATCATAAATATAAAACTTATCACGCATGTCAGCTTTATCTAAACTAATTAACTAAACTAAGAATGCACAGAAGTAAATTGGGGAAATACTTTTTGAGAAAACTGATTGATTTAGACAATACCCAAGGAAGAGTCCACCTAGCCTTCACTTGTTATTTGACTCTGAATTAGATGATTTATGCACTTGACTCAATCTGTAGAAATCCCTAATTTATATTATTATCTCTCTCGAGACTAAACACGTCTAACCCTAGGTTTATTAATTAAAATCTCTTTCTAATTAAAACCCCTAGTGTTGCATTAACTCGATCTATGGATTCCCTTATTAGGTTTGACCCTAATCCAGCAGATTATATTGCCCTGTGTCTAAGGGTGTAATCAACTCCGCTTAATTATGCTAGATCTACTCTTAGACAGGGACTTGTGTTCCTTTGAATAAGCACATCAATACTTGAATCTATATCCTGGAATATTAAAGCAAGAATTAAGAACACATAATTAAGAACAAATCAAATATTTATCATATAATTCAGAAAATAATAACAAGATTTGTCTTAGGTTTCATCCCCCTCTGGTATTTAGGGTATTTAGTTCATATTTGTAAAATAAAACATCTCAAAAGAATAATGATAACAAAACATAAAGAAAGCCCAAAAACCCCTGAAGGAAACTGAAGAGAGATCTTCAGTCTTGAATGAGTATCCGGCTTCTGAGATGGATCAATCGGCTTTCTTTGAGTAATTCCTTGCCTCTTACTCCCTATGTGTGTTCTCGTCCTCTCTTAGGGTGTTAATATATGCTTTAGAATGCTTCCCAACCCTCAAAAGTTCCCTTTTTCCGAATAGAACTAGTCTTGGGCTGGACAAGGACACGGCCGTGTGCCACACCTATGTGCAAGTGCTTCAAACCGTGTTAAAGCTTGTTAGATAGGCATGGGCGTGTGATATACCCGTGTGAGGTGGCTTAGGCCGTGTTAGAATCTGCTAAATAGACACGGGCGTGTGGTCTACCCGTGTAAGGAAGTTCAGGCCGTGTTGATTTCCCACGTTGACCCATTTTCTCCGTTTTTGGCCCATTTCTCACTCTTTTTACTCTCCTATGCTCATCTAAGTATAAAACATGAAATTAAAGGATTAGGAGAATCAAATTCCATAAATCTAATTATAATTCATCCAAAAATGCACTAAGTATGGGATAAAAATATGTATAAATTACGACTTATCATTCATATAAGTTGTTAGGCGGATCCTACATGGTTTTAAGATAAGAATAGAGAAAATGGAATGTGCCAGGGCATGTGGCAAATTCGAAGTATAGGTTAAGTAGACTTGAAGAACAAATCTGGGTAAGGGTCATGTCTGGTAAATTGAATAATACTATATGTTTGTAATTATTAGAAGAAAAATAGTATTCTCTAAAAAGAATCAAATCATATAATTAAAGAATGTATCTTCTATCTATGTATGAAATCATTCATGGATTTTGAAGAAATGATGACTTAGAGTATGTATGTAAAAATAACATTATTTTGTCTGTGTGGGCCTTTCGAATGGGTATGGTTAAGGAATCACGAAAGTGTGGAGTGAAGAATATGAATATTGTATTAAAGATGCGAAAAGTAAGACATGCTTTCAGAGTTAGGGGTGACATCTATGATGTGAAGAATGACATTCTAGGAAGGTATTTGTTAGAGACAAGTTGAGAAACAAAGAACAATGAGATGGCTAACTGAATTGCCAGATGCGAAATACAAAAAAATGATTCAGGTAAATGGATGTTTATCTCACTAAGTTCTCATGAACTTAACTATTATGCATACAGAGTGAGTTAGTACCTAATCTCAAATACAACTCACTATTATTTAATAATATAATATATAGTAAACTTAAATATCTCAGATTTTTTAGGATTAACCACCTCTAGAGGTGTGCATGGGCCGGGCTACCCGGCCCGACCAGAAGGCCCGCCCAAAAAATGGGAGGGTTCGAGTAAAAATATAGGCCCGAAATATAGGTTTGGGCAAAAAAAACGAGGCCCGTTTAGAAAACGGGCTGACTCTAACAAAACTTTTTGGCCGGGCCGACCAGTCTGCCAATTATATACTAAATATATATATTTTTATTTTAATCATATTTACATTTTATTTTCGATTTTAATATAATCACTTTTATTATATTTTCAATTTGTGTATTGTTTTAAGAATTGTTTTAGTATAATTTTTATTTGTTTCTTGTTTTAATATTTGTTTTAAATGTATTTGATTTATTATATTTTAAAACTTTTTATTTAATGAAATAAGCTAAAAAATTAATATGGGCCAGGCAGGGCCAGGCTCGGGCTTAATAATTTTATTTCGGGCCGAGCTTAGACAAATTTTTAGGCCCATATTTTGGGTCGGGCCGGGCCTGGGCCTAGAAAACGGGTCTAAAATTTTGTTTGGGCTATGCCAGAACCCGGCCTGGCCGACCCATGCACACCTCTAACCGCCTCAACTTATGCTTTTCATTTAATTGTCCTTTTAATCCTTTTTACTTTCTTTGTATTATATTTGTTTATTAATTTGACAATAATATAATATATATTATAACAAATATCTATTACTTAAATAATAAGTAAATTAAATACATAAACATATATTACAAATGTACATATTTTAATTAACACACTTGTATTTTATCATCACCATACACTTGTTTTTATTTATTTTATTTCATAATATAATAATAATTAATAAATATCTTTAACTTATTATTTAAGAAAATATACAAATATATTACAAGTGTATTTTCATGTATTTTACACATGTTTATTATCATTACCATACATTTGTCATTATTTTAATTTATTTAATAATAATAATTTTAATATAAAGCCATAATAATATTTATATATAATATAATCTAAGAAAAATCTTAAATTTTTCTTCCCATTTGCTGCCTCACCTAATGAAATAGGCATAATTGCCTATTTAATCCCCTTTTATTTTTATTTTAATCTATAATTAAACTTTTACCCTTTATTCAATTTAGTCATTTTTTTCCTAATTTCTCTTAATTGAGCTAAATTCACCTAATCAAAGCTTAATTAAACACATTACTAGCCTCATAAATATCTCTAATAATTATTTACGAATTCGGTTTATTAAGATGGAGGCTCGATAATGTACTTTTTTCAATGCCCCTGAATTTTGGGTCATTACAGGATGAGCGTATTCCAACGTTGTGTAAGTTAATGATAGTTCTTTGCCATATTACCATGTTAATTGGAAAATGATTACATCAAAGTAAAAATGTAGTTATGGTATGAGTTCATGCCAAAGGTATAGTGCGCCTATATGTCTGAATTACTGTTCAAGTTATGATACAAGGTAATCTAGTTAGGAGTCAACTACATTGTATAATCGAGTATTTAAAATATTGGATTTTCATTTATTTCATTCGTAGATTCTGTAAGCCATTATGAAAGATGAGCTCAAAATTCAGGTGATACGTGTTGAGCTCTTGTAAGTGAAATTGGACTATCTATATATGTGTATGGGCTTAGAGATAGAGGGTTGTTTTTCTCCTTCCTTATTTTAAAACGCTGCTATCTAATTCTTTCTGGAACCAAAAGCATTTCTCTCTCTTTTATGTTGGAAGCTGTAATTCTAGATCTCATCAGTAATTACTACAGGTCTAGGTAAGCAATATGATTTTGCATGTTCAACTTAAAAAGAGTAGTCTGTAAAGAATATTCGAGATTTAGAATGAAATTATGAAACTCTGCTTGGGAATTGTCAGTGTTTGAGATGCAAAAAATTGTTTTTGAATAAGTCTTTGATGATGTTCCTATGTTTTATTAGCAGTGGTTGCTACAATTTCTTGATGGGTGTTGAGTCTATAGTTCAAGCTGTTGTATGTGGGTGTTAGGTGAGTTCAATTCTGACTCTTGCATGTATATTGTTCATATCAAGAAAATACTTGTAGGAAATTGTTATAACTATGAATCTAAAACTATGGAAAGTATAATATGTATATGGGTAGTGAATCTGACAAACTCAAGTATGCGATGATTAGTGTATAAGTACTGAAACATTAAAGTATGGTTGTATATGTATTCTAGAATGTATGTTCTATTGGCTGTATATTAAAGAATGAAAATGTTGGGTTTAGATTTTCTCAGTGCATGAATAGTTTGTAAAGTGGGTCTGTGTCTAGTCACAGCGGTGGTGTTTAATGGAGTCTGTCAGGACAGAAAATACGAACTTTGATATGAAGATCTAAAGGAAAAGTCCATGGCTATGGCAATATCTGAAAAAGGAATTAAGGATGGCATACGTTGCTGGGGGTTCTCTGAGTGTCCCGAAACGATGATTGGCAAACCTCACGCGATATGAGTTTAAGAAAATCCATATCGCAAACACGACAATCTTGAAATGTCTAGGTGGCATTTTGTAAGCCTTTTTGCTGAACTTTGAAAGAATAGCCATTGTGGTGAACTTTGAAAGAATAGCCTTTGTGGCGAACTTTGAAAGAATAGCTTTCACAGCAAACTCTGAAAGAATAGCTTTTGAGGCAAACTTTGAGTGAACTACCGTTGTGGCATACCCTGATTTGAACGCTCTATGGCATGTTCTATATGAATATTTAAATTACAAAGTAAACATAGTATGGTATAAGAGATCTATTAGTTACATGGTAAGTACTATATAAGGATAGGATTTGACTAAAGTTAGTGAATTGAAAAGATATAGAGAAGAAATGAGATAATATTGAAAAGATGATTTTGATTAAAGGTTTTGTATCTATATGCTTGAAGATTGTATCCGCCAACTGTGTATGTGCTCATTCATGATAGGTGATTGTGCATTGGTACTGGTTGAGTATGCATATGTAATGATATTTTGAGTTGTATGGATCTTTGAAGAGGAAATTAGTTAAGATATAAGAATTTTCAAATTGAAGGATATAAGTAAAGAATCAAAGTCATTGATAGGAAACAAATAAATTCATAGTAAGTATGGTTACTAGTGTGTTTAAAGGATAAAAAATAGAGGAAGTATTCACCAGAAGTAAAGTTAAAAGTTGAGAACGACTTGTGCAAGTATCACTAAGGTAAATGGTGTTTTTCTCACTAGGTTCTTATGAACTTATCCCTGTATGTTATATTTCAGGTTGGATGATGTAAGCTGCGCTAGAAGGGATGATGTTGGGACTACGCTAATGGAGTGGCATATCTGGTTATTACGCATACAAAGCATGTTTATTGGCGTTTAAGAATCAATAGTACTATGTAGAAGTCAAGACTTAAGATAAATGTAATAAGTTATGATATTAGATGATAATTTTTGTAATTAAATTACTCTACTTATCTTTGTATATGTCATTGTTTATGTGATCAATAGAAATTGCAAATAATTATGGTATGTAATGATAGTCTAAATTTGTGTCTGTATTTGTGGGGTAACACCCAAGACTCGAATCTGACGAATCGAATTGAGTTGAGGGTGTTACAATTCGCAATACTCCATCCCTTGGGAAAAGCTTTGATCCGACATAAAATTTTTTAAGTGTGTTGAATACACCAAAAGGATCGTCCATGGATGATGAACATGTCAGTTTGGGTGAGGAGGATATGGACCGCAACTATCAACCCCGACACCAACGGAGGGCACCACAATGTTACACCCCCCAAACAACTCGAGGTTCCCAACATTTTTTATACTTGTAAATTTGATAATTTATACAATATTTGTAATTATGAAATTTTATATATTCTAATAAGAAATTTATAATAAATTTATACTTCCACAATCATGCAATTTCTCTTTATTTTTCAAAACATTGAACCTCAAAATTGTATCAATACATTGGTATAAATGCAATCGATACATAGGATTATTTTCTCAACTTTTTAAAACATTGAAGCCTAAATTGGTATTGATTTTTTTTTTCTCTTTATGATTTTTTTTCTCGTTTTTTCAAAATATCGAAGTCAAAATTGGTATCTCATCTGTCGCAATTTGTTGTAGCAAATTAAACTAGTTTCATACTTAGAGGAAGTGAAATATGAGAATTTTATTATATTTTATTTAGTTTTTCTATTTTAGTTTTAATTTATTAAAAAGTGTGATTTGAGCCGATTTTATGATCTTAGGGGCCGAAGTAGGCCTAAAGGAAGACTAATGTATTTGGTGAGTGTGCAAGACACCATTCGAGGGCATGAGAACTCGAGGCTGGTAGCCATGTTGGAACACAAAAGTTCAACATCACAACATAGTGAGTAGAATGCCAAAATAGCCATACTGCATTTGGTGTCATGACATAGGTAAACAATGTCGTAACACACCTCTGAAGTTGAGCCTGAGTCAAGCAAAATGCGTTCAATGTCACAACATAGGTAGTGGATGTTGTAACATCAGCCCTGTACATGAAGCATTAACAAGCTGAGAGTGTTTGGGTCCACACAATGTATTTTAACATAAAAATTTCAGTCAAACTAGGGCTAAGGATGATGGCCAACCCTAATATTATATATAGGCTCATTAAACTCTTGAAAGATCATCTCTTCTGTAACTCAGAATTTTCCTTTCAGTTTAGTTTTAAGTTTTAGTATTCTTTTATACTTAGGATTTATTTTCAGTTTATGTTTCATTATTGTTCTTCGGAGAATCTGACTTGTGGATACAAAGAAACTCTTTGTGGAATTATGCTCTTCATTCAAATACAATTCAGGATTCTTTTTAAACTTTTACTCTTGATTCGTTCTTTATGTTTATTTTCTTCATCAAACTTATATTGTTTATGGGATCCATGAGGAACTAATCCTATTATGGGGAATTAGCGAGTGGACTCATTAATTTTGATGTAGGGTTTCTTATTGGATCAGTTATTTGGGATAGGTAGACCTTAAACCCTTGGCCTGGCAACCCTAGAAAGTCATCTAGGTGGGAATTAACCTAAAATTGACATTGCCTATTCGTGCAGCCCTTACCCTGATACAGTCTGGATTGTGAGGTTAAGAGATAGGTAGTTCTTGTCAACTCATTAGTTTAGTAGAAGATCGAGAGATCCTGTTAGATTAGCGACCAGTTGCTTGAGTAGAACCCAAAATAGGAATTAGTTATGACTACCGAAGCGAGCTAATCACTCATGTTTAGATTTGATCGAGTTAGCATATCAGTTCTTCAGTTTTATTATGTTTTGCATGTTTATTTAGTTTTTTTTATAAAACCAATTCTTTTTCCTTTATGTTTCATTGTACTATAATTTATTTAAATTACTAATTAAATCTATTTATAGTTAAGTTAATATTAATTTAGTACTCGCCTCCCTTGGGTAGGATCCTCGGAATACTTACCAACTCCATTGTAAAACTATATTACAACCTGACCCGTGTACTTGCGAACACTGCCTTGATTCCTTATATTTTGTAGCAGTATTCATACTCTTGACGTTGATACGTTAGGAGGCAGTCAAGTTATTGGCGCCTTTGCCGGGAGGCAATGCTACTAAATTAATTTTAATTTTTGTGTCTTATAGAATAATTAATAAATTTTTAAATTATAAATATGATTTTTATTTAATTTTTTCTAAGGTTTTTATTTCTTTGTGGTTTCAGTGTATGACTCAAAGTAGGGGCATACCTATAGAGTCACCCACTAATCCAAAAAGACTAATTCATAAGAACCGTCAACAGTAGCAGAAGTAACAACATATGCAAAATAAACCACCTGCGGCAGGCAATCCATCACAAGAAAACCTGTTGTTCATCGAACCTGATGAAGCTAACATACAAGATCTACCACCACCACCACCACCACCAAAACTACCATTAAACCCACTGATGGCTCGAGAAGATCAAACTTTGAGAGATTATGCGTTAACTAATCTGGATATGGTACAAGGTAGTATTGCTAGGCCAGACATTATGACAAATAATTTCAAGATAAATTGGTCATGATCTAGATGATCCAAAATAATCTGCAATTTAGAGGAACCTTGATGGAGTACCCAAACCAACACTTAAAACATTTTCTCCAACTTTGTGAGACATTTCAATTCAATGGGGTCATCAATGACGCTATTCGTTTTTTACTGTTCCTCTTCTCCTTAATCGATAACTCTTTTTCTTGGTTAGACTCGCAGACACCAGGATCTATCACGACATGGAATGAACTTGTGGAGAAGTTTCGACACAAGTTCTTTTCTATCATCAAAATGATCCAACTAATGAGGGAGATAGCTACATTCAAGCAATTGAAAGGAGAAAGCTTTCATGAAGCTTGAGAACATTTTAAGATGCTGATCCAAAGATTTCCACATCATGATTTACTTGAATGGTTAACGTTGCAAATGTTTTATAACGAGTTGGATGCACACTGTAACGCCCTAAACCTGACCTAGACACTATGGCTAAATCTTGAAGATAACATTGGCCATGTTAATGGCACAGAAAATCATTTAACTATTTTCTAATGGTCGTCTTTAATTTTAAAACCTCATCTTGATTTGCTTTAAAAGATGCCATATACTATCTATAATTTTTCTTTTGAAAGAGTTCGTCGAAATCGTCTATCTTTTAGAAAAATTCAAGTATTGATAGTTTTCAGAAAACATAGCTTTTCAATTTAAAACATCGTAGCGGACAATTTATACATTTAAAAACTTGTTCATCATTTTGAAAATATAGGTATAATATAACTTGTAAACCATTTGTTTCGTGAGCAACTGGTGTTGAGTTTTGAAAATAGAATATCGAGTTTGAAAACACTATCGTTGAGTTGGATTAATCATATTGTGAAAAATTCATCATTTAATTGTTATTTGATAAAAACCTTTTAAGTACCAGTTTAAAAACATTCTTCATGCAAAACCATCCAAGAACCATAATAAATCCAAAGTCCAAAAAAAAGTCCAAGTTCACAACCAAAGTCCAAAGCAATTAAACACATTCTAAAATAAAGAATACGAAAATATAGTTTTTTGAAAAAGACCAAGAACACCTGCGTTGCCAAGCCCATCTAACCTCGACTATTATATGAAAATTCAGAATAAATAGGGTTGAGCTTTAAAAAGGCCAGTGTGGGTTACAAATCATAATAATAGAATTTAACACATAACAACAACAATGTAAGCAGATCATAAACATAAAGAACATTCAATCGTAAAATCAAATTTATCAGAATGCATAGTGACGATGTCAATGTAATACTTTTTTTCAGAAATCAATGTAGATTTGTAGAAAACAGAACATATCCATATCTGCTACACACCATAATGAGTTCCCTACAACTTGTCCATCCAAAAACACACCAATACTATGGACAATCCACTAGATAATGCAGTCGAGCTTCCAAAAACAAAATATTGTGGTTGAGCCACTAGATGATGTAGACATACTTCCAAATACAGAATATTGTAGGTATACCTCTAGTTAAATCATCCTGGGTTTCCTAGCAACGATGACTGGCCACCCTGGGTTAGCCGGCAACGATGGCTTACTCATATCAATATATAGTTAAACTGCTAGATACTTCCTCCATACACATTATCCCAACCTAATGCATGTGATATGGCATACAAAACAAATTTTATAGTGGGCATGTTTTACATGCGAACTAGATTTATTTTCGGTTTAATACATTGGCATTCTTAACATGCGAATCAGAATCAGAAATAATGGCATTCTTAACATGCAAATGAAAATAAAAAATAATGGCATGCTTAACATACGAGTCAAAATCAGTTGAATAGCAGCTTAACATGCGAATCAGAATATTAACATGTTTAGCATGCGAATTAGAACATCAATAATTCAATATCATGTTTATTGTACATACATGTTCAAATCACCATATATCAAATATCGAATATTATTAACAGAAATCACACAATCCCATATTTCATCAAAAACTTGAAGTTTTAGAACACTTACTTGAAATCCTCCTTTAATGGTTTTTTTCTATTCGGTACGAATAATTTATGTAATTTCCAAATAACACTTCTTAGATACTTAATTAAACAATAAGAAAATATTTCTCAAATGTAGATATTTTATGGCGATTAAATAATATTAATTATTTTTATCAAATAAATCCCCACACCTTTGCAAATCTGATCGCAAGGATTCTGATGCAACATCTAACAGAGGATATCACTACTTGAACCTTTATGGATTAACCATTCATATGTATTAGAACGGGTTACTGGAATAAATAATCCTTCAATATTATTTTATGAAGAAATACTTACGTAATAGATCGCCTAATCGCACTCTAATACAAGTCGTGTATGGATTCTGGAACTTGAATAGCACTTCAATAAAATTGTTAAACCGAATTAATTCGTCTTGTCTTAATCGAATATGTATATATAATATACACAAGAGTGAATCAAGAATAGATCTGAATGGGTTACTAGAATTAATTCATGTTGTCTTAATTAAATATATATGTATAATAGACACAATGCCATATATTGTTTATAATTTTCCTTTCGAAATAGTTCATCAAAATCATCTATCTTTTAGAAAAATTTAAGTATTGATAGTTTTTTGAAAACGTAGTTTTTTCAATTTAAAACATCGTAGCGGAAAATTTATACATTTAAAAATTTGTTCATCATTTTGAAAAGGCAAGTATAATATAACTTGTAAACATTAGTTTCGTGAGCAAGTGGTGTTGAGTTTTGAAAACAAAATATTGAGTTTGAAAACACTATCGTTGAGTTGGATTAATAATATTGTGAAAAAATCATCATTTAATTATTATTTGATAAAAAAATCTTAAGTACTAGTTTAAAAACATTCGTCATGCAAAACCATCCAAAAACCACATTAAATCCAAAGCCCAAAAAAAAGTCAAAGTTCAAAAAAAATTCCAAAGCAATTAAACACATTACAAAATAATGAATAAAAAATATAGCTTTCTGAAAAATGACTGAGAACACCTTTGTAGCCAAGCCCATCCTAACCTCGATTATTATTTTAAAAATCAAAATAAATAGAGGTGGGCTTTAAATAGCCCAGTCTGGGTTACAAATCATAATAACAAAATTTAACACATAACATCAACGGTGTAAGCAGATCATAAACATAAAGAACATTCAATCGCAAAATTACATTATCAAAATGCATAGTAACGATGTCAATGTAACACTTTTTCAGAAATAAACATAGATTTTCAGAAAACAGATCCTATCCATCTCCGCTACACACCGTAATGAGTTCTCCAGAACTCGTCCATCCAATAAAACACTAATATTGTGGACAATCCACCAGATAGTGTAGTCAAGTTGCCAGAAACAAAATATTGTGGTCGAGTCACCAGATAATGTAGATATACTGCCAAATACAGAATGCTGTAGGTATACTACTAGTTAAGTCATCTTGGGTTTAACATATTAGGCATGCTTTACATGCGAATCAAATTTATTTTCGATTTAACAGAGTAACATAATTAACAAGCAAATCAAAATTAGAAATAATGGCATGTTTCACATGTGAATCAAAATAAAAAAAAATGGCATGCTTAACATGCGAGTCAAAATCAGCTTAATAGCATGCTTAAGATGCGAATCAGAATATCAAAATATTAACATGTTTAACGTATGAGTTAGAAAATCAATAATTCAATATCACGTTTATCGTCCATACATATTCAAATCCGCATATATCACATATCATGAGTGAAAGGAAACCACACATCAACATTTTTAATAGAATACTTACTTGAAATCATCCTTTAACAATTTTTTTTTTCTAATCCATACAAATAATTTATGTAATCACCAAATAACGCTTCTCAGGTACTTAATTAAACAATAAGAAAATATTTCTCAAATATAAATATTTTATGTCGATTAAATAATATTAATTATTTTTATCAAATAAATCCCCACACATTTGCAAATCTAATTGCAAGGATTCTGATCCAACTTCTAACAAAGGAGATTGTTGCTTGAACCTTTATGGATTAACCATTCATACGTATTAGAATGGGTTACTCAAATAAATAATCCTTCAAGATTATTTTATGGAGAAGTACTTACGTAATCGATAGCCCAATCGCACTTTAACACAAGCGGTTTATGGATTCTAAGACTTGAATAACACTTCAATAAAATCATTAAACCGAATTAATCCATGTTATTTTAATTGAATATGTATGTATAAAATATACAAGAGTGAATTAAGAACAGAGGATTGACTATGCTTGCATAGTAATGGAAGAAAGAGGGCTCAACAACTTCCCACGATATGTTGATTAGAGAGGAGGATTCAACACTATTAGAAAATAATATGATGTGAAATAAAAGTTAGAAAATAGAATGGGAGGTAACCCTTTAATGAATAAAAATCAGAATTGATGGATTACAGAGATGAATTTTGAAAAGAGGAGGAGAAAAGAAGAAAATTGAGAAATTTTGGCTGCTGGTTGACGACGACAGCGACGATAGTAGCAGAGGAGAGGTTGTGGTGAGGTGAAGGTGCGGTGACCTTATGTAGTGGTGGAGTAGAGGAGAAATGAGAAGAAATGATGATTTAGGTGGTGAAATGGAAGAAAAAAAAATGAAAAGGGGGAGGAGCAAGGTGGTGGATGGCAAAGAGAGGGGAAGAAAGATAAATGAAAAAAAAATAAAAAGACTCCACAAGAGGTATGGTCTGGTAATCCTACAAATTATTCTGATTTAAAGATCTTTGGGTGTCCTGCGTATGCTCATGTTGATAATGGAAAATTGGAACCGAAATCCATTAAAAGTTTTTTTCTTGATTATAAAGCTGGTGTAAAAGGGTATAAGTTATAGTGTCCTGAAAATAGAAAAGTTGTGATTAGCAGAGATGTTGTTTTTGATGAAACTACTATGCTACCTAACTTATCTCTTAAATACTTTTCCAATAAAGAAAATCAAAAGCAGGTGAGTATCAGATTAATACAGAGTCAACTCCTCAAGCCAGTACAAAAATTGAGAATAGAGTTGCTTCTTCACCGCAATACTCTATCACCAAAAATAGAACTAGAAGAGAAATTAAACCTCCAAAGAAGTATGTCGAGGCTGGTCTAGCTGCTTATACTTTAAATGTGGCTGAAGATATAGATGCGAATCAAGAGCCATCTAATTATTCTGAGGCTGTTAGCTGTGAAGACTCAGAAAAGTGGATGTTTGCTATACAAGAGGAGATGGAATCACTCCACAAAAACAGAACATGGGATCTTATAAATCTTCCTAAAGGTAAGAAAGTTGTTCATTGTAAATGGGTGTTTAAAAAGAAATAAGGGACTCCAGGAGTTGAAGAACCCAGATATAAAGCAAGGCTTGTTGCAAAGGATTACAGTCAAATTCTAGGAGTGGACTTCATATATGTGTTCTTCCCAGTTGTTAAGCATAGTTCGATTCAAGCTTTGCTTGGTTTTGTGGCCATGCATGATTTGGAGCTTGAGCAATTAGATGTAAAAACTACATTTTTGCATAGAGAACTTGAGGAGGATATTTACATGCAACAACCAGAGGGTTTTACAGTCTCAGAAAAAGAGGACTATGTTTGCTTGCTGAAAAAGTCCCTTTACGGTTTGAAACAGTCACCAAGACAGTGGTACAAGAGGTTTGATTCCTTTATGACTACTCATGATTTCAAAGGAAGTAGTTTTGACAGTTGTGTTTAGTTTAAGAAAAATAGTGATGGTTCTTTTGTGTATCTACTTCTTTATATTGATGACATGTTGATAGCATTAAAAGATAAAGGAGATATAAGAAAGGTCAAAACCCAACTAAGTGAAGAATTTGAGATTAAAGATTTAGGACCAGCAAAGAAGATACTTGGTATGGAGATTCTCAGAGATAGAAAAGCAAGTAAATTGTACCTAAGTCAAAAGGGGTACGTTGAGAAAGTTCTTTGCAGGTTCAATATGAAAAGTGTTAAGCCTGTTAGTACTCCTTTAGCAGCCCATTTCAGACTTTCATCGGCTTTGTCTCCACAATCAGATGATGAGATTGAGTACATGTCACATGTTCCATACTCTAGTGCAGTGGGATCTCTCATGTATGCTATAGTTTTTTCACGTTCAGATTTATCATATGTAGTTAGTGCAGTTAGCAGATATATGGCAAATCCCGGTAAAGAACCTTGGAAAGTAGTTTAGTGGATTTTAAGATATTTACGAGGTACTGCTGATGTTTGCTTACAGTTTGGAAGAACTAGAGATGGAGTACTTCGGTATGTTGATGCTGATTTTGCTGGAGACGTTGATAGAAGAAGATCTCTCACAGGTTATGTCTTTGCAATCGGAGGTTGTGCAATTAGTTGGAAAGCCACTTTGCAAACTACTTTCGCTTTGTCTACCACTGAAGCTAAGTACATGGCGATTTCTGAGGCTTGTAAAGAAGCTATTTGGTTGAAGGGACTCTTTAATGAACTCAATGAAGACCTTCAAATCAGCACAGTATTTTGTGACAGTTAGAGTGCCATCTTTCTTACAAAAGATCAAATGTTTCATGAGAGAACAAAACACATTGATGTTCGGTATCATTTTGTTCGTGATATTATTGCTCGTGGTGATATTGTTGTGAGCAAAATTAGTACTCATGAAAATCCTGCAGATATGATGACTAAGTCACTTCCTATAACCAAGTTTGAGCATTGCTTAGACTTGGTTGGTGTTCATTGTTGAAGTTAAACCATTAAGGGGTTTTATGGAAGAGGTGGAGAACTTGTTCGTTGAGAGTTCGCGATGAAGAACTTGTTCATTGAGAATTCATGTCAAGGTGGAGATTGTTAGAATTAAGTGACCTGAATCCTTATTTAAATAAAATACAGTGGTAAAATAAAATACAAGAAGAATCCATATAGAATTACACTTCTTTTATTTTATTTTAGAATAAGGTTTTTTAAACCTTATTAAATTCAATCTATTTGATATTGATTAGAATAAGGTGTTATATGGCTTTACAAGCCTATAAATAGACATAGTCTATTTCTCTTGAAATTATTCGAATTCGACATAGTGAATTTTCTTCTCCGCTGCCTGTGATTTTTTCCCAAAAAGGTTTCCACGTAAAAATCTGTGTGTTTTTTATTTTATTTTTTACAATTCAGAATATGGTTCATAATAGGAAAGTTAGGCACTATCAAAATCTAATAAAAAAATTACAGTAACAAACAAATTCATGGAGAATAAAGTTGAATACTAACATTTAATTTTGCCTAGAAACCAAGTCGATAACTTATGCTAAAGGCCTATAACTCTCTCTAGGAATGTCATCATAAATGATTAAAGATTAAAAGGAAACTGAAATTTGATCCAACTGAAGTTTCTCACTATATTTACAAATTGTTTGATAAAGTTTACAACATACTTTTGAAGATTGAACTATACCAACCTGACCCTGCAAAATCACAGTGATAGAAAATTGCAATTGAAATTCAGGCAACAGCACGTATATGTAGACAAATGAATATGATTAATGAGTTTCACTTTCTGCACTCACAGTTTTGTCGTTGTTGGTGGTGGGGTTTTTCTTTTAATACATATTTAATATTGACAGGCTGTACAATCTTTTAGCAGAGGATAGACAGCTTATGGTCACGAATCCAGTTACAAGAACCAAGAGAGATAGGGAGTGGGCAGAATTGAACTCAAAATTTTGGAGACGGGCCGAAACAAATATTTTTACCATTTATTGACTAAAATTTAGCAAAAATTAAATGCCTACCAACCCCTTTGATGCTGACCTTAGACAGCTTTCATGAATCAGCTTTCCTCACCAATTAGTGATTAGTGAGAGTAAAAACAATATTGTCTCGTATCACAAGTCACAACCCTCCCAATCATACAACACTTGTATCCATTAAGGAAGTACATGGTAGTAGAAACATCTCACATTTAAAATAGCAAATGCAACGAATAACTAGCCAAAACGAGCTCGTACGAACACGATAAAAAATGGCTCTTTTATAAAAATAACTTTAAAAAATTAATTAATTACTTAAATAATTTATTTTTTTATAAAATACGAAAATAACCTAAATTCAAAAAAGTATTTAGAATTTTGAATTCTAAAAATATGTCTTGATTTATTTTCTTACATTTTCTGATACAAACATAGAATTTTTTAGATCACTTCAGATTAATACATTATTTGTATATCCACTAAATTAGAAAAAGAGTTTTCTCTATTGGGTTGAAAATAGGGAGATATAGTAATTCAGAGAAATAATGATCCATAAAGTTAAAAAATTGAAACTTAATGGATTAGTTTCGACAACCCAGTTAAAACCCTTAGATATATGTCCTCCGCGATCCGCTATAGTATAAATAGAAAAAAAATTATTATTCTATTATTTAATTATTTATTATTATAAATTGAACAGTAGAAGTTGGTGGAGCCAAAATGTTTGGCGTCACCAACATGCCATGTCAACAATCTACATTAAAAAATTAATTTTTTGGTAGAGCCATGTAGAATAACTCTACTTGTATAAATAATAAAAAAACACTGTGATTTTTAAAAGTATAATAGGAGACTTTAGTAATTTTACCTTTTTTTTATGGAGGTAAATAAATTTGTGCCACCATATTTCAAAAATTTAGCTCCTAACATCCTATTTCCTTATTCAAACAGTTTAAGGCTAATTTTTTATCTTTTATTTTCCCTTTCACGTCATATTATTTTAAGGCCAATTTTCTATTCTTTTTCCCTTTCAAGTCAGATTTTTAAATTGTCTTATTACTTTTTTCTTTTTTTTAAGTTTATATTTATTTAATTTTTTAAGTTGTTTATTTGTCCTTTATTTATTTTATTTATTTGATTATTATTGATTTAAAAAACTTGAAATGTATATTTGATATGTTTTATAATATTTTTTTAAATTTTAAATATATATATTTGAAATTATTTTTAAAATTTTAAATATTTGTAACACCCTTACCTACTTCAGTTGTTGGAATAGGGTGCGAGACGTTACTAGACTCAAACGTATGCATACAAACATTTCCAGGTCATAAAATTTCGTTCAAATTTAAAACTTTTCAATTTTTATCTTAAAGTCCCTTATATGGGCCTATGAAGCCCAAAACATACATTGGAGGTGGTTAGGGACTAAACCGAGAACTTTTGAAACTTTTGAAACACTAAGAAAATTTTCATATTTTGGAGAGTCACACGCCTGTGTGGGCAGGCCGTGTGGTCACACACGCCCGTGTGGCTCAGGATATGCCCGCATCTTCCACCTGTGTAACTCTCTGTTTATGACGTCATCACCCATTTAGGGTCACACGACCATGTCACACGTCCGTGTGTTAGGCCGTGTGGATGATAGTTAGGCTATTAACTAAGCCTTTTTCCGTCCAAAAAACACTTGCACACCCATACTAAGTTTATCAACACACAACATGACATTTTTAGGCATTCCAATAACCACACCATGGCATTCAAACACTATTTATAAATCACATTCAACATGCACAACCACACACACACTTAACTAATTATAACATGTAACTTACTCATCCATTCACATTTAGTATTTGCCACAAATAATTATCACATATTCACTCATCCGACCCAAACAAGCATGCACATCCATGTAATACTTCATTATAGACTTATAACATAGCAAATATTGGCCACACTAAATGGCCTTATACAATAATAAACTTCAATTAGCATAGGCCAATATTCTAGGCCAACTCATAATATCATGTACGCAATAACCAAATCCCTATACATGCCATACACTTGAAATGTTACAAAACCATTGATACCCATCAATAGCTTGTTAGTGTGATAGGATCTCCGACGATCTCCGACGATCTCTAACTCAAGCTAGCATCTGTGACACTATAGGAAAAAGGAAAGGAAGAGAGAGTAAGCATATAGCTTAGTAAGTAGGTATGTAAATAATAAACAATTAATTAACATGCTTTTAACAATCCTCATAA
This sequence comes from Gossypium arboreum, assembly GCF_025698485.1. NCBI lineage: Eukaryota > Viridiplantae > Streptophyta > Magnoliopsida > Malvales > Malvaceae > Gossypium > Gossypium arboreum. The sequence goes on along the minus strand of NC_069075.1, from coordinate 17,479,109 downwards.
TATGTTCTCAAGATAACGCAATCATAATTGCACAAAGTTCCACTATTCACTTATGTTCATATCAAGCTGTCTACGTGAGTTATAGTCACTAAATTATTTATATCATGAGCTACAGAACTCCAAATTAAGTTCCGCTAATTTTCCCTAAAACTAGACTCACATATCTCTTTACTGTAAAATTTCCAGAATTTTTGGTTTAGCCAATAAGTATAGTTTATTCATTAAATTTGTCCCTATTCTACTGTCTGACAGTTTCAACCCTTCTTCACTAAAAATTAATTATCTCCTCTTTCAGGACTCAGATGATGTTCGCGTTTGATTCTTTTGAAACTAGATTCATTAAGAATTTAAAAAAATAAATTATAACTCATAATTATTTTTATACTTTTTTAATGATTTTTCAAATTCAGAACAAGGGATTCCGAATTCATCCTGACCCTGTCCCACAAAATTTCAAACATCTCATAATATGAAATTCTTTTGCTTACGCTGTTTCTTCTATGTGAAATGAGACTTAATAAGATTTAATTTCATATCTATTCAATCTCTAATTCAATTTCCAAAAATTTTGGTGATTTTTCAAAATTACACTATTGCTCCTTTCCAGAACTATTTTACTGCTAACATTACTCTTTCATGATTCCTTTGTATTAACATCCATTTAATCATACATAACACCAAAGCATATCCTTAACTAGCCATTCCAATAGCTAGTTATTATCAATTATTTACACGCCATTCATTGGCCTATTTAACCTATACATCAACAACAAAACTTAAACTCATCATGTCTCAATTTAATTTGGCCTAAAAGCCTCACACATGATCATCAATCAAATTTACCACCTATTTATACATCATAAGTATAGACTTATAATCACAAGGTCATCACAAGATCATTTTCATAGGTAGGACTTACTCATTTACATTCTTACCAAATGTCCCATATACATCGAATTCATTACTTATGAATTTTGCATACATACCTGTACCCTTTTAACATGATCATACCTTGTCATTTCTTTGACAAAATCTTTAGATTTACCCGTTGAACCTCTTGGGATTCTAAAGATACTCGAGAAAACTCGTACATGATGTATCGTACCAATGCCATGTCCTAAACATGGTATGGACTTACACAATGCCTCATGCCAATGCCATGTCCCAGACATGGTCTTACACTAGCTCACATAACGATGCCGATGCCATGTCCCAGATATGGTCTTACACTGTTACACATATTGCCATGGTCCAACCATGGTCTTTACCGTCAATTCATAACATGTCATAATTCGATCATGCTCAACTTTGCATTTCTCTTAATTTGATCTTTCAATACGATCTTGTATTTTTATATTACTCATGATCCAATAATAACATACGAATTAATACATGATATCGATTAAGCATTTAAAGGTATCAAATTTAATGCTTATTAACATACAAACTTACCTCGGTATGAAACGACGAAATAAGTCAATTACTCGATTATCTTGCTTTTCCCCCGATCAAATTTCGAATTACATCTTCGTTTATCTATAACAATACATTTAATTTACTTATTCATCATGCCACTCAAATTAGCCCACTTTCACATTTTTGGTAAAATTACATTTTTACCCTTATACTTTGTCATATTTACACTTTTGCCTCTAGGCTCGTAAAATGAAATGTGTTCAATTTCTTTACTACCCATGCATAGCCGAACCTTTTTCATGCTTAGGGCAACCCACATTTTCTATTATTTCACACATTTACCACCAATTTTTCAACTTTTACAAAATGACCTATTTTAGGTGTTTTCAGGAAAATCATTTAACAAAAGTTGTTTATTTAACAACCAATATTCATTGTCTTCCATAAAAATGCAGAAAACAACATGAATATTCTCATGGCAAAACCCTAGACTTTCAACCATTTTTTCAGCCATTTTGCAAAATAGTCCCCTCATTAGCTAGATTAAGTCACAAGGGTTCCAAAAATTCAAAAATCATCAAATATGACCATTAAAATCACTTATGAGGGTTAGGAGTTGCTGAAAATTTCAAGCTCCATAGCCATTTCCTTGGGTAAGAATCAGTGGAGAAGAAAGAGAAGTAAAAACATGATATCTTTTCTTTTTATTTTACTATTATTCTACCTATTAAGTCACATAAAGCCACCAACTTTGACCATTTTAATTTTTTTGTCTCCATGTACATGCATCACTCATTATTAGTAGTCTATTTACTCAATAAAGACCTCCACATCTAATTTCTTTTGCTACATAACACTTTTGACTAGTAGAACATAATTTTCACTCTTTATGCGATTTAATCCGTTTTTCGAAATTAAGCATGCAACAGCTAAAATTAATTCACCAAACTTTTAAAATATCCATAAAATAATGCTATAGCACATAAAATAATATCAAAAAATAATTTCTCAAACCTCGCATTTGTGGTTCCGAAACCATTGTTCCGACAAGGCCTAAAATCGGGATGTTACACTTCTCCCCCCTTAGGGATTTTCGTCCTCGAAAATTTCATCGAAAAAGAGATTAGGGTATTGTTCTCATAGTTTCCCCTATCTTGGCAAAGAGTCCTCTTTGAGGGGGTACTTCCATGATCACTCTGCCATCAACCAGAATTCAAACATCTTAAATTTTCAAACCCATATACCACATGTCAGTCTAAAGTTGCTTTCAACTTTCACGAATCACTTTCACCCCCCTTTTTCCTTAGAATTGCAAATCAATCCCATCTCAAAGTATGAATAATAACAGAAATCCAAATCTAAAGTCTTCTCACATTGTACTTGTTTAGTTTCCACTTACCATCACATTCTGATAGTTCTCAATCTTGCAAAGAAGACATCACTTTAGCTTTACATTTTATCTAAATTCAGACTCCCATCAAATAGGAATGATCATGTAGCCAACACTCACAAAATGAACAAAGGCTTTCCATTCAATTTTCTATAACATTGCATCCTCTACATTCATGGAATCAAGGAGCATATGACTTTATTCGTCGAACAAACAAAGTAATCAATTTCTCAACACTGACACACTAGCAGTTGACTCTAAGTCACTCATTTAGCAACTCTTTTAATGAGATTTTAACCGTTTGAAAGCATAATATGTCACTTTATATTCTTATTTTAGAACACATTCCAATTCGTTCGATTGTGCATTACTTACAAATCCCGAATTCTCTAATCAATTTAAACATAACTCAAAACTAGCATTTTGATTAATAACACTTTCAATTGTTATTTTTCGATTTTACTAATATGCAACAGACCAGCTCATTCAAATGAAAACAATTGAGTCGATTTCAAACACCAAATAATAGCATATCAAAATACTCTTTCTTTTATGCTATTAACTAACTCAAACATACAATCTTTTACAACTCCTTTAGCATTCTAATCAGAACCTTCACAATTGCATTTGCTCAAGGAAAACAAAATATCCTAATTGAACTCACTGACTTTAATCAGCTTTCCTGAGAAAAAGAAAATTTTCATAGAGTTTGAGCCTGAGCTTTCACTATTTTTACCTTTGCCGAGGTCAATTCTTTTCACGAAAAATAGAGGAATTCTGATATCAAAAGCATTACATTCTCATGATCAAATTAGGATTACACCTATAACAAACATAGCTATCACAAGCCAACGACTACACATACTAGAAGTCCGAGAACCTAACTCATAAGAAAAGCAATGAGGATCTTAATGATTCCTCAGAGAAAATCGGAAGAAATCAACGCTTACATGTTCTAAAATCAATTGTAATAGGGATAATATATATATTCCAAATATACGAGTACAAAGCAAAACAACTTTCGGTAGAAATAGAAGAGTAGTCTCATATAAATTTTCATAATCCACTCGTATTCCAACATAATAGGATAGAATCCCGAAGAGATGAGGCAATGCCATTCCTAATTCAAACAGACCATACATACTTTCATCTAACATTAAAGTTAGCTAACATTCTCACAAATAAGAATTTCATTAGAAAACGGACATTCACGTGAATCCCTGAGGATGAATGAATATATACTCAGAATACTCAGAAAAGATCATTGTAATACTAAAAAAAGATCATTAAAATCTATTCAACCACAATTGTTACACACAGACATCTTTACAATTCAAACATCATTTCTCTGACTAATCCTGTTATCATAAACCCCCATATTATTCCACTCACTAACGAAAATCAATTCTGAAGAACTTTCAGTAAACACATCTTTAGACTCCATACCTAATTGAGTTGATTAGCTGAGAGTAACTTCTTCTTTAACCGCGACATTGCATAATCAGTATAATCTTTGAAACAATATGATATTTCTTTTAAAATTGAGTTCATTTATCGCACTATACTCAACTCTATTTGTATTACTAATTATTTCACCACTGCACTCTTTAGTTCACACTTATGAACTTATTCAACATGATTCTTGTAAAATTTTTTCATAAAGCAATATTGGTAAGGGGATGACATCGTAAAGCCTCTAACTTGACTCTCATAAATACACACATATGTCTTAGCATTCATCACTAATGTAATACCATCATAATCACATAGTTCATAACAAACAAATTAACACACTTATCTATTTTACAAATTTTTTCTGTCATCCACAATTTCAAATAATGAATTTACTTACTCGAGCTCAATATTAATATCTAATTAAATTCTAAAAATTAGCTTCCATTTACTTATCAACATTTGTCAAATTAGAGAACGCCTTACAGGTTTGAATACATCGTTTACTTGATGCCATAGTCCAACTATGGTCTTACACAAAATCATAATGCCATAGCCCAGCTATGGTCTTACATGTCATTACGATGCCATAGCCTAGCTATGGTCTTACATTCCATACTTTGCCATGGTCCAACCATGGTCTTATCCATCAATTCTTCATTGAACGATCATACTCATTTTCTGCGTTCTACTCAATTTGATCTTCCAATTCAATTTTTATACTATTATAATATTCATGGTTCAGTAACAAAGACATAAAACAAAACATCATATTATCTCTAATTTAACAATTAAACATACGATTCTACCATATGAACATACTGATTACACTTATTCAAGCAAGTGTACATAAACACACATTCCGTCTATTTTAGTAAATTTTCTTACCATATTCACTTAATCAATTATGTTGAGCACATAACATCATATGCATGCCAAGCAAACATGGATAGGCTTATCACCATATAAACTTTCATTTTATTCTACGTTTCCACATTTCTCAACTCATGGTTATCTCACTTCGTAAATTAACACATACATATCATGAACTTCTATTCCTACCATTCTAAGTTTCGTCTCATCATAAACACATTTCAATCACCTCAATATCATTTTTCAAAATTATTAAAAATAGCTCGGTTGAAAGTCATCTCTGTCTTAACAAAATAATTTCGTTAGAGTCGGGAGATATCACACTATCACGAGTAGTAATATGGCATGTATAGCTAGACTCACATACGCTACTTTAGTTTGAGAACTGACTAAACCGTATACCACTAAATGTTACTTACCTACATCCGTCGCCGAAATAGGGTACGAGGTGTTTCCAGACTCAAACGCATGTATACAAACATTTCCATGTCAGAAAATTTTGTTCAAATTTAAAACTTTTCAATTTCTATCTTAAAGTCCCTTATATGGGCCAATGAGGCCCAAAACATACATTGGAGGTGGTTAGGGACTAAACCGAGAACTTTTGAAACTTTTAAGGCACTAAAAGAATTTTCATATTTTGGAGAGTCACACGCCCATGTGGGCAAGCCGTGTGGTCACACACGCCCGTGTGGCTCAGGACATGCCTATGTCCTCCACCCGTGTAACTCTCTGTTTATAACATCATCACCCATTTAAGGTCACACGGCCATGTCACACGCCCGTGTGCTAGGTCGTGTGGCCATCCGTGTGGAAGATAGTTAGGCTATTTACTAAGCCTTTTTCCATCCAAAAACACTTGCACACCCATACTAAGTTTATCAACACACAACATGGAATTTTTAGGCATTCCAATTACCACACCATGGCATTCACACACTATTTATAAATCACATTCAACATGCACAACCACACACACACTTAACTAATTATAACATGTAACTTACTAAACCATTCGCATTTAGTAGTTGCCATACATAATTATCACACATTCACTCATCCAACCCAAACAAGCATGCACATCCATGTAATACCTCATCATAGACTTATAACATAGCAAATATTGGCCACACTAAATGGCCTTATACAACAATGACCTTTAATTAGCATAGGCCAATATTCTAGGCCAACTCATAATATCATGTACACAATAACCAAATCCCTATACATGCCATACACTTGAAATGCTACAAAATCATTGATACCCATCAATAGCTTGTTAGTGTGATAGGATCTCTGACGACCTCCAACTCGAGCTAGCATCTGTGACACTATAGGAAAAAGGAAAGAAAGAGAGAGTAAGCATATAGCTTAGTAAGCAGGTATGTAAATAATTAACAATTTATTAACATGCTTTTAATAATCCTCATAATATGTTTTCAAGATAATGCAATCATAATTGCACAAAGTTTCACTATTCACTTATGTTAATATTAAGCTATCTACGCGAGTTATAGTCACAAAATTATTTATATCCTGAGCTACGGAACTCCAAATTAAGTTCCACTAATTTTCCCTAAAACTAGACTCACATATCTCCTTACCATAAAATTTCTAGAATTTTTTATTTAGCCAATAAGTACATTTTATTCTTTAGAGTCGTCCCTATTTTGTTGTCTAACAGTTTTGACCGTTCTTAACTAAAAATTAATTATCTCTTCGTACGGGACTCGGATGATGTTCTAGTTTGATTCTATTGAAAATAAATTCATTTAGAATTTAAAAAATATAAATTATAACATGTAATTATTTTTATACTATTTTTAATGATTTTCCAAAGTCGAAATAGTGGATTCCAAATTCATCCTGACCCTGTCCCACAAAAATTCAAACATCTCATAATATGAAATTCTTTTGCTTATGTTGTTTCTTTTATGTAAAACTATACTTAATAAGATTTAATTTCATATCTTATTCAACCTCTAATTCAATTTCCACAAATTTTGGTGATTTTTCAAAGTTACACAACTTCTCCTTTCCAGAACTATTTTATTGCTAATTTTACTCTTTCATGATTCCTTTGTATTAACATCCATTTAATCATACATAACACCAAAGCATATCCTTAACTAACCATTCCAATAGCTAGTCATTAGCAAATATTTACACGCCATTCATTGGCCAATTTAACCTATACATCAACAACAAAACTTAAACTTATCATGTCTCAATTTAATTTGGCCTAAAAGCCTCACACATTATCATCAATCAAATTTACCACCTATTTATACATCGAATTCATTACTCATGAATTTTGCGTGCATACCTGTACCCTTTCAACATGATCATACATTGTCATTTCTTCGACAAAATCTTTGGATTTACCCGTTAAACCTCTTGGGATACCGAGTATACTCGGTAAAACTCGTACATGATGTATCGTACCAATGCCATGTCCTAGACATCGCCTTACATGGAAATCTCATATCGATGCCAATAGCCCAGCTATGGTCTTACACGATACCTCATGCCGATGCCATGTCCCAGACATGGTCTTACACTGGCTCACATAACGATACCGATGCCATGTCCCAGACATGGTCTTACACTGGCTCTCATAAAGATACCGAAGCCATGTCCCAAACATGGTCTTACACTGGCTCACATAACGATGCTGATGCCATGCCCCAGACATGGCCTTACACTGGCTCACATAATGATGTCGATGCCATGTCCCAGACATGGTCTTACACTGGCTCACATAACGATGCCGAAGCCATGTCCCAAACATGGTCTTACACTGGGTCACATAACGATGCCGATGCCATGTCCTAGACATGGTCTTACACGCTCACATAAGGATGCCTATGCCATGTCCCAGACATGGTCTTATACTGGCTTACATAACGATGCCGATGCCATGTCCCAGACATGGTCTTACATTGGCTCACATAACGATGCCGATGCTGATGCCATGTCCTAGACATGGTCTTACACTAGCTCACATAACGATGCCGATGCAATGTCCCAGATATGGTCTTATTGCCATGGTCCAACCATGGTCTTTACCGTCAATTCATAACATGTCATAATTCAATCATGCTCAACCCTGCATTTCTCTTAATTTGATCTTTCAATACAATCTCGTATTTTTATATTATTCATGATCCAATAATAACATACAAAATAATACATGATATCGATTAAGCATTTAAACGTATCAAATTTAACGCTTATTAACATACGAACTTACCTCGGTATGAAACGACGAAGTAAGTCAATCACTCGATTATCTTGCTTTTCCCCCGATCAAATTCTAAATTTCATCTTCCTTGATCTATAACAATACATTTAATTTATTTATTCATCATGCTACTCAAATTAGCCCAATTTCACATTTTTGGTAAAATTACATTTTTACCCTTATACTTTGTCATATTTACACTTTTTCCCCTAGGCTCGTAAAATGAAATGTGTTCAATATCTTTACTACCATGCATAGCCGAACCTTTTTCATGCTTAGGAAAGCCCAGATTTTCCATTATTTCACACATTTACCACCTAGTTTGCAACTTTTACGAATTGGCCCATTTTAGGTGTTTTCATGAAAATCATTTAACAAAGGTTGTGTATTTAACAACCAATATTCATTTTCTTCCATAAAAATACAGAAAAAAACATGAATATTCTCATGGAAAAACCCTAAAATTTCAAGCATTTTGCAAAATAGTCCCTCATTAGCTAAATTAAGCCACAAGGGTTCCAAAAATTCAAAAATCATCAAAAATAATCATCAAAATCACTTACTTGTGAGGGTTAGGAGTTGCTGAAATTTTCAAGCTCAATAGCCATTTCCTTGGGTAAGAATCGGTGGAGAAGAAAGAGAAGTAAAAACATGATAGCTTTTCTTTTTATTTTACTATTATTTACCTATTAAGTCACATAAAGCCACCAACTTTGACCATTTTAATTTTTGTGTCTCCATGTACATCCACCACTCATTATTAGTGGTCTATTTACTCAATAATGACCTCTACATCTAATTTCTTTAGCTACATAACACTTTTGACTAGTAGAACATAATTTTCACTCTTTATGCGATTTAATCCCTTTTTGGAAATTAAGCATGCAACTGCTAAAATTAATTCACTAAACTTTTAAAATATCTATAAAATAATGCTATAGCACATAAAATAATATCAAAAATAATTTTAAATATATTTTTAATAATATAAAAATTTAAATATTTTAAAGGTATGACCTTCCAAATTTATTATTAGTTTTATAATATTTTAAATGTATATTTTAAATATTTTTAATTTTACATATAATTTTAAAATTATAATTTTTAAATTATTTTTAAGGATATTCAAACCTTTTTAAAATTATATTTTAAATTTTAAAAATAATATTTTATTAAAGAATTTGAAATTTGAATTAATTAGAAAAAATAAAAAAATATTTGTTAAAAATGATTTATTTGTTAAAAAATATGACTTTATTTAAAAATATATATTAAAAACTAAAATTTTAAATTAAAATATATATTATAATCCATCACATCATGTCAATGACATCAACGATGTGACTAGTCATTAACATAAATATTAATTAAAGAAAAAATAAATGTAACATAATGTGGGTTTGGTACCCTTCTGAAGGAAGGAAAAAAGTATGTTATTTATAATTTTTATTTTGTATTTTATATTTTATAGTTATTGTAGTATAATAATTAATTATATTGTATTTACGTTTTTTATATTATGTAGATATCAAAATATCTTCTCGAGCAAGTACGGATCGCATTTCATCGAAGATCAACGAAACAGTAAAATTAATTATAAATTAAATAAAAAAAATCGTTTTAGTTTCTCGTTTTTTCTTGCTAAGTGCTACTTTGCTCAACATGTTTTGATTGCATGAAACTGATCTCTATTTAGTTGTTATTATTCCTTTTTAACTATTTTTTTGTATGAAATTAATCTCTACGTGTTAGTTATAATTTTTAAATTTTAGTACACATTCATAAATTAATATATTAATTTTTAATATGACGACCTTTCTGTTTAATTTTACTATTTATCGTGTTTGGTTTCATTTGTGGGTACAAAAATTTATATTTGTCTTTAACGAGTGAATTTTTTTTATAAAAGTTCTCGTATGTAAGATAAATTTTGAGTTTGAATACGCCTAGTTTATATTATATGTAAAACTCTATGTATTATTATAGATATTAATTCAATAAAATAAGTCTTTTTTATTTTTATATTTACCCATACCACCTATAGTTTTTAGGACATTATTATTTTTATGTACTTTTTGTAGTTATATAGTTGCCTTTATTTTTAATGCTTAACTATGATTAGGACATAAAAATCATATTTGATTTATACGTGTTATTATTAATATTTTATGTCAAATCTTCATTCTATTATTAATATTTTATTACATATTTAATTTAACTTAAATAAAAATACTTAAAATGGCTACATTCAGATAGTATAAGTGTGATGTTTTTGTTTTCTCAACCTTTCAATTTTGCTCTTCAATATATAATTTTATGTTTAAATTATATAGATAATTGATTTATTATATTTTTATAAAAAATTTATCATACAGGATGGGTATCGGGTTTTGAGGTCGCGGTTTCATTTTCTCAAATACAATCTGGACGAGCGAATCACACCATACTTACAGTTGGTGGGATTTGGGGACATCGCATTGATTTGGAGGTTTGACCTGAGGGCGAACTTAATATCCGCCTAGGTTGAGCGGTGGTGTACGGGGACTCACACCTTCATTATGTCGTGCGGGGAGTGCACTATCACATTGGAAGACATCTATGCAACTTGGGTTATGAGTTAACAGTTCTATGGTCACGGGTCGAAGCAAAGTGTTAGAACCTTTAGTACTATGCCACAGATTGCTTGGACGGTCCCCTAGTGGTGGGGAACAGAATTTCACATGCTTGACATTGGCATAGTTGAGAGCAAATTTTAAGGAGTTATCGAGCACTGCCACTGAGCACAAGGTGATGTGTGCTACTCGAGCCTATATTATACAGCTAACCGAGGGTACTTATACAGAAAAACACGTCTAATAGGGTCCACTTAAAGTACTTGCCACTATTGGAGGATTTTTCTCGTGCTAGTAGTTACAGCTAGGGATCGGCAATGTTTGTCGTATTGTACTATGAACTTTGCCGAGTAACAAAACATGGAGTTAGTAACATGGCTGGTTGTCTAGGTCTGCTACAGTCTAGGGCTTTATTCAGGATGCTGTTTCTAGTGGCTGTTAGGCACCAACCATACTCATGGCCACTTATAAATAGGTAAAAACAAAATTATACTTAACATTTAACGACTCATAAGTGTGAATAATATTTTCCAAAGTTTAACTACTAACATGTTTGTTTCGATTTTAGATGGGCCACGTCTCTAGGAATTGGCACGAGCCAAACATTAATCATTTACCGCCAAATGATAGAGGAGTACATCGGAGAGAAAGTAATATATATTAATATGGTTTAAGTAACGTTGATTTTAACTTATCCACTTGCAGTATGTGATGTAACTTGACTCATTATGTTATATTGTGTAGTTCTTATGGATGTCGTATTCTGCACTGAACATTGTAACCCTTATTCCTCTATGGGTTCACGTTGAAGCCCATATGTGGTGCATTAACACGCCAGTGCTCAACTTCTCAACCGTTGAGTGGTACAACGGTGATCAAGTTATAAGACAATTTGGGTGTAGACAATTTGTGTCAGTCGAGCCACAACAATTTGCTGATGTCCACGGTAAGACTATAAGGGGGAAACATACAGCATATTAGAATGTGGAACATCAATGCTATGTAGCACTATGGAATGCCCAGTACTACAGGCAGCCTAAGATGCACTCTAGCATGTTTGACTTCAGTCCCTCGACTGAATACATGCAGTGGTACATGACTCGATGGCGTGTTTATTATATGGTGGACAACTTATGATAGTACTAGGTCACGGCTACAGACGTGGAAATCAACCTATGGGGGAGCTAGAGGATCAACATATGGCAAAGCCTGACTCAGAGGACCAACCTTTGAACATATTGGACCAATGGGCTGACGCTTTTTGTAATTAGTCGCAGAGCAGTTCATATCACTCGGATATTGCCGGTTCAAGTTCATATCACTTATAGGCAGTTCGAGTTCATATCACCCGGACATAGGCTGTTCGAGTTCATTTCACCTAGAGCAACCACCGATATCATTTGATATGTTTGTTAATAACATGTACTCCACCTCGCCTCAGGCCATGTTCGATCCAACTGTCGATCCTCTTGATGTGTACAGTACGCCCTAATGTCCACCCCATCAACGAAGGCCTGTAAATCGCTATACTCCAAACAACGATACCACTGCCAGTTTTTTCCAATTTTAAGTTATGTAAATTTCAAGTGTTATGTAATATTTGTTGTATTGGTTTAGGGTTCCACAACTTACATATTAGTCTTTTTTTGTATAATTTATAATATCTTTTAAAGTATTAAAAGTTGAAACTTTTAATTTTAAATAAAAACTTAATACTAAATAATACAAACTTTATTTCTAATAGATCATAAAATGCAAATATCAGGTACAACATTTAATTTCTTTCAGACTGTGAAGATTGACTAGTGTAGACGTTTCCATGGGGACATTTGCTCCAATTGTGGCCAACTGTTCTATATATGGTGCAATGCTTTGGATCGACTTGTTCTCTTATATCCATGTCATTCCGAATCCTTATTTTTGTCGATCGACCTTTGACTCTCCTATGTAGTGACCGATCTGGCAACATCTCGAATGCAGGCGGCTGCACTTCCCATGTTGATACATTCCTTAATACGGGGAACTCGTTCCCCAAATACACAACGTATATTTAAATGTGTATACATCATCGATATATTGTTTGACATTCAATCTGTAGGTAGCAATCGCTGCAACCACATGCGCATACGGGTACTATAGTGTTTGGAACATCCCGCACTCACACCGCCTGTTTTAGAGATCAACTCTGTAGGACCATGGCAGGATCCTCGACCAATGACCGATATACTCTGTCACTCGAAAAGTTTCCAAATTTTGGGAATATAGTTCTACATTCATCGACCTAGCCCTTTGAGTGTTCTCTTTCATGGCATCCCTAATTTTTTTAACGTGCACATGTCCTACCTCTAACTATTTTGCTTGTTTCAACCCCATTTTTGGTATTAAGGTTGCTAGCCTATAAAATGTGGCTGAAAAAACTACTGAAATTGACAAGTGATGCTACACCTTAAGACGGAGTTAACAGCCTCAACGAAGTTAGTTATCATATGACCATACTGATACCCTCATCAAAACATTGAACCTATTGCCAAGGCTCCATGCTACCCAACCACTATCATAGAAAAGGTTTGGACCCCGCCATATCAGTCACTAACCTCGCCAACTTATGTCTGAATCGGTGTGCTTCTAAATCGTATCCTACGTATGTATTCCATAAAATGCGTTACCATCCCAATTAGGAAATTGACTCAAAATATTTACAAATATGAATTTAAATACGATATTTTTACACATGTTCACAATTTGTTTACGTTAGTCTTTGTTCTTGTACTCATTGTGAAAGTTGAGAGTGATGTGACAAATATAATAGACGGACCTCCACGGAACCTTGGATTGCCGAATCGTAGCAACAAGACCCTTCGATCTATTGAAGATAATGCAAATGTTGTCTTGCCTGATAACATGTCTCCACAAGTTTTGAATGAAATATGTCCATGATTTGGAGTTCTCCAACTCCACGATGGCAAAAGTGATCGGTAGTACATTTCCATTACTGTCTTGTGCAACCGCAATCAGAAGTATCTAAGTGTATTTTCTATAAAGCCATGTTCTATCAACTTGCACTAGCGGTTTGTAGTGGGAGAAGGCCCTAACACATGGATCAAAAGTCTAGAACAGTCGACGGAAAACTCTTCTCCCTAGTTCCAATTGTCCATTAGGGCTTCTATAAGGAAACGTTTGCAAGTCTAGGACAGTTCTTGGGATGTACTCCATCATCGCTGAAATCCAACCTTGAAGTTCATTGTATGACTCGTCCCAGTCACCGTACAATTGTTGCATGGCCATTTGTTTTTCCCACTATACATTCTTGTACAACACTCTGTACTGAAATCGAGTTTGCATGTCTACAATCAATGTCGACACAGGAATGATTGGGCTATCTTTCACTAGTGGCAAGATACAGTTGCAAATTATTTTGGCATTCAATTTTCGGTGTTCTTGAGACATATGTGCAATAGTACATATATGACACCCTTCTAATTTTTGTATTTGCCACTATTATGTCCTTTGTATAAATACAGCTTGAACTTGCCAACCACACACATCATCGGCTCTCCAACATTCCCCAACATATAATGTTAGTGTAGATTTGGCAACCTTGTAATCAATCGAAAACTTCATGCTGAATTATTTGATGGCAAACACACAATCCACCTTGTTCTTAAACTGTTGCCCAACGAACAACTCCTCGGCATACTCAGGGAACTTAGATGCATGCGCTGCATCTTGATCTACGTTCAACATGTTGTCCTCAGGTTCATTTTGTAAAATAATGCCACGACTCAGGTTACTGAATGAAGGGTCGTAAACATCTTCAACCTTTTCTGGGCCTTCATCATCGATATCGTCCAAAACCTCATTAATATCGGGGTCACTAAAATCTTCAACATCTTGATTAGAATCTTCACCATTATTGGTCATTTCTCTAAAATTTGCCTCTGTGCTTATTATCACCTCCGGATGTATTTATAGACGGGGACCGAGGGTAGGGTTGTTATACGAACTCTCACCATAATTAGGATTTTTGGGTATCTGCGATGTCCCTTCGCATTCTAGTTGGTCTGTCCATCCAACATTAATATCAAAGTTAAATTCGCGATGTTGACTTATTGGGCTAACATTCTCAACAGGCTCTAAGTCTACTAACTTAACAAATAACTCAACTAGTTGGGGGTTCTCACACCCAATCGACCACCATATTTCCATCATAGTGCCCAAGTCATCATCATCTAACAGCTGCATCTTACAAAATTTGAACGAATCTGTAGAGATTGGAAACTTGTAACATAATTTGGACATCACCCTTCTGCAACGGATAGCTATTTTTGCACGAATCATCCTTTTCATTTCTGCTAGCTTTACATTTTTTTTTTGAATTGCAAACCTACTATTTTTCAACCTTGAAATACACAACCAATGTAACAACTCATTTTTAGTCAAATCAGAATAGTGATTTTGGGACCACAAATCTAAGGTCGTAAAATTATTTTAATATTATTTAAAGTGTTTACAGCATGATAGCATGTCCATGTGAAAGTTTTCTGTAGTAATTTTATCGTTTGAATACTTAATTCAATAAGAAGGATTAAATCGCGTAAAGTGTAAAAGTTGAATTCTAATTGTTAAATGCACTAAATGGCTATGAGTATTAATGTGTAGGTCCTTAAGTGTTAAATGGACCATTATTAAGGTGAGTGGACATATTTGGACATTAAATAGATGATTTAAATGGTTTATAATTAAGGTTAAATTTGTAATTTACTAATAATGGTTAATTAAATAAAACAAAACCAAATTTAAGCTTCATTATCATCTTCTTTGGTCAAATATTGAAGAAGAAGAAAACATTTTTTTCATTTTAGGGTTTGGTCACTTGGGAGCTTAATTAGTAAATGATTTTGACTCGTTTTTTAATGATTTCTATATTTTCGTGATCATTGCATCTAGTACTAGCTAGCCCAGGGACTAATTTGCAAAACTGTTAAAGATTTTGAATGATACCATTGATGAATATGTATGAGTTTTGAAGTTTGATGATAGGTTTTGAATAGTTGTTGATAGTTAAGCAAGTTTTGTAGAGTGATTTTTGGTGAAAATGTAAAATAAGGATTAAATTGAGAAATGTGTAAAGTTAGTGGTTAAAATGTAAAACAAATGAAAAATATGGGCTGTTAGGGGAATTATGGTAATTCGGCTAGCATGGGTTTATTGTGTATTTTATTAATTTGTGATTTTATAAAATAAGGACTAAATTGTGAAAAATGTGAAAAATATGGGTCAAAAGTGTAAATGTGTTTTAAATTGTGTTTTGGACTAAATTGAATGAATAAATGATTAAATAAGTTAATTTTAAATATACATAGATAAAAAAAGGAGAAATACGAATTTGGATCGGGGAAAAGATAAAGTTATCGACTAACCGACTCGATTTGTCGTGTTAACATCCGAGGTAAGTTCGTATGTTTTAATTCCATTTCAAATGTATTTGATATGTTTTGATATAGCATGAATTGTGATTATGTGATTACGGACAAGTTTAAAAATGATTCGAAGATGATTTGACAAATGGAATCCCGGTTGAACCTTAGGGATAGTTTAGGATGCTAGTGACATGTCATTAGGTATACTTTAAGTTGGCTTCGAGCCATGTTATTAGCACTGCGAGTGTGAGATATACTGATTTGGCTTTGGGCCATGATATCATAATTTTAGATAAGTTACCTTGATTTGGCTTCGGGCCATGGTATAGGTACTTATCGTCTGAGACCCTTGAGTATTCTACTTCTATTGCGAATGGTTCAATAGGTAAATGAAAGACGAGAACATCTATGAGATTGGTACGAGATGGTACAGGTATGTGAATAAACCATTTTAGCTTTGAATTAAAGAAATGATGATAAGAGTATATAGTTTTATGAACGAGTACTTGAAAGGTTTGATAGTTAATGAATGTTACATATTGATTTATGCTTATGTGATTGCATTAAGTTTATCTCATACGAGCTTACTAAGCTTAATAGCTTACTTTGGTTATTTTTCCCGTGTTTTATAGTGATATCAAGCTACCTTGAATTCAGGGATTGTCGGAGATCGCATCACACTATCTACCTATCACTTGGTATCTTTGAACTTTGGTATATTAAGTATATGCCATGTATAGGGATTTTGAATCATGTTGATTATGTTTTGGTAATTATGTTGGCTAAATGAATTGGCATTGTAAATGTTTATATTTTGGTTTGTACATATATAGCCATAAGTGATGGTTTAATTTTAATGTACTTTGTATGTTTGAATCATGTGCATATATAAATGTTTATGCCTTGTATATATTGAGTTGGTTGTGATGATTGATGGTAATAGGTATCATGAGTGTTAAATGATTGATTAGCGAATGTTAATATGTTTGTGAAATTAGGCCAAATAATGTACAATTGGGTTTGGTTATATAGTTGTTTGAAACAATTGGTATTTAGTATGTTTTGAATGAGTAAAACATGAGTTTATATGTATGTTTGTGGTTGATATTGAAATGGTACATTCAGACTTAACTTGATTGATTTGGATGGTATATTATGCTATGGTTTGGTGTCATTTGTATAGGTGAATATGTATGCCAAATGGGGTGGAAAAATGGCTTAGTAAATAGCTTATTTTTGGCCACATGGACAGAGACACGGGCTTGTATCTCAGTCGTGTGTGACACACGGTTATGTTGCACAGTCGTGTGTCCCCTGGTGCGGTTTTAGAAATGAAGTCAGTATGCTCGACACGGTCTCACATATGGGCATTTGATCGACCATGTGGCACAAGTCGGTATACCCCCTAAATTGCTCATTGCTTAGAACACAGGCGTGTGGCTTGGCTGTGTTGCATAAGTCAGTATACCCTACAGGTTTGGCACAGCATAGCACACGGCCTTGCACAGGGACGTGTATGGCCATTTTGAAGGGCACACAGGCTAGACACACAGGCTTTTGGTTGGCCGTGTAACCCAAGTGAGTAAGCTCACTTATTCGGACACGAGTTGGGACACGGCCATGTGTTCCCATTTCGAATGTCCACACAGCCTATGAGACAGGCATGTTTGGTGGCAGTGTGAGACACGCGGCCGGGCCACACGGGCGTGTGTCCCCTGTTTTGAGAAAAATTTTCTAAGTGTGGAAAAGTTTCCCGAGTTAGCGGTTTAGTCCCGAACCACTTCTAATGAATGTTTAAGGCCTCGTAGGTTCGTCTGAGGGACATTGTGATTGGTTGTGATTAAATTGTATTTGAATTGATGAATTATATATGAAATGTGTATTTAAAAGTGTTGTAAGTTTAGTAATGCTTCGTAACTCTATTCCGGCGTTAAATACGGGTGAGGGGTGTTACATTTATTGGTATCAGAATTACGGTTTAGTCGATTCTAGGTCTAACATAGCGTGTGTGAGAGTCTAGCTATACATGCCATATATAAACTGTGATAGTGTGATGACTCTTTACATTTTAAAATGTGTTTTCATATATTAATGGATCCCAATCGAGATATAGCTGATAAGGTTGATAGTAATGCGCCAACACCCACTCAAGAGACAACGCCGTCTGATTCTAGACCTGTGTCAGGTAGCCAGGGAGGAAAGGCTAAGGAAGCCTTCTTCCAAATAATGAACGAGTGGTTCACTCAATACATTCGTACGAACCCAGCTAGTCAACAACCTCTACCTCCTCCTAATCCCCAACCGGTTCCTGTAGCTCCTCAAGGAGTTGAGCTTTTAAGATTGAGTAAGCCTTCAGTAGACAAGATTTGTAAACACAGGGCTGAAGAATTCAGAGCTAATGTTGATGATTATCCTGAAATAGTATAATTTTGGCTTCAAAATATGATTCAGGTATTTGATAAATTGTTGTGTACTCCAGATGAATGTTTAAAATGTGCTATATTTCTTTTAAGAGACACCGCATATTAGTGGTGGAATACATTAGTATCGATGATGCCGAAGGAGAGAGTCCCTTGGGAATTCTTTCAAACCGAGTTCTGAAAGAAATACATTAGTCAACATTTCCTAGATCAAAAGCACAAAGAGTTTTTAAAATCAAAAGAAGGCCGCATGACCGTAACAGAGTACGAGAGAGAATTTGTACAGTTTAGTAACTACACTCGGAAGTATGTTTCTACCGAAGAAATTATGTGTAAGCGGTTTGTCGATGGGTTGAACTAAGATATTAAACTTCTGGTCGGGATATTAGATTTAAAAGAATCCATTGTGTTAGTTGATCAGGCTTGTAAAGTCGAAGACTTTAGCTGAGAAAAGAAGAAAGCTGATTTAGAGGCTAG
Organism: Gossypium arboreum; assembly: GCF_025698485.1. Lineage (NCBI taxonomy): Eukaryota > Viridiplantae > Streptophyta > Magnoliopsida > Malvales > Malvaceae > Gossypium > Gossypium arboreum. The sequence continues at coordinate 17,459,805 of NC_069075.1, read as the reverse complement.
AGATTCGAGAAAAAGACCGACGAATAAACCTTATCATTCTTCATCAAAGAAATTTTAAGATTCATATAGTCGATTGAATGTATCACTAGGGTACCAAAATAAAGATCGTGGAAATCAACATGTGAATTCTAAAGCTCAAACTACTTCTGTTTCGAGTGTTGGCAATGTGAGAAATAACAAATCTGAGTGTCAATAGTGCGGAAGAAGACATTTTGGTGAATGCTAGAATAAAAGTACTTAAGCTTGTTTCAAATGTGGCTCGTCGGATCATTTTATTAAAGACTGTCCTAAGATGATTGAGAAATATAGACCTCAAAATATGAGACCAAGTAATACGTCGACTAGAGAAGGACCACCAAGAAGTGCTGGAAATGTGAGTGGTAGTCGAGGGGCGACAAAGGACTCCGCAGTGAGATCTGAAGCTAGAGCACCTGCCAGAGCCTATGCTATTCGCACTCGTGAAGAAGCATCATCACCAGATGTTATTACCGGTACATTTTCTCTTTACGACACTAATGTGATTACTTTAATTGATCCTAGATCGACACATTTGTGTGCTTGTAAGAGTTTAGTGTCTTGTAAGAAATTGCCTGTTGAAATTACTGAGTTTATGATTAAAGTACTGAACCCCTTTTGCAAGTATGTTCTAGTTGACAAAGTATGCAAGAACTGTCCTTTAATGACTCGGGATTACTATTTTTCGGCTGACTTGATGCTTTTACCATTTGATGAGTTCTATGTGATCTGGGTATGGATTGGTTGACTCTACATGATGCTGTTGTAAACTGTAGATGAAAGGCTATAGAATTGAAGTGTCAAAATAATGAAATTCTTTGGATTGAATCTGATGAGTTGAATGGATTGCCAATTGTGATTTCATCGATGTCGGCTCAGAAATATGTGAGAAAAGGTTGTGATGCGTACCCAGCATATGTTTTAGATACCAAGGTGTTTGAAAAGAAGATTGAATTGGTGCCTGTAGTTTGTGAATATCAGAATGTATTTCCAGAAGAATTGCCTGGGTTGTCACCAATCAGAGAGGTTGAGTTTGCCATTGAATTAGTACCACAAACTTCACCGATATCTATAGCTCCATACAGAATGGCTCTGACAGAGTTGAAAGAGTTGAAAGCTCAGTTGCAAGAGTTAACAGATAGAGGTTTTGCACAACCAATTTTTTCACCCTGGGGTGGCCAGTATTGTTTGTTAAGAAGAAAGACGAGTCAATGAGAATGTATATTAATTATCGTCAGCTTAATAAGGTTACGATAAAGAATAATTATTCATTACCAAGAATAGATGATTTGTTTGATCAATTGAAAGGTGCAGCATTATTTTCAAAGATTGATTTGAGATCAGGTTATTATCAGTTACGAGTTAAAGACTCAGACGTGCCAAAAAATACGTTCAGAACGAGGTACAGACATTATGAATTCCTTGTTATGCCTTTTGGACTAACTAATGCTCCTGCCATTTTTATGGATTTGATGAATCAAAATTTTAGACCATATTTAGACAAATTTGTTGTTGTGTTCATTGACGATATTCTGATCTATTCACGAGATGAGTCTGAGCATGCCGAGCATTTGAGGATTGTGTTGCAAACCTTGAGAGATAAGCAACTGTATGCTAAATTCAGCAAATGTGAGTTTTGGCTCCAGGAAGTTGGATTTTTGGGACATATTGTATCAATAGATGACATTCGAGTTGATTCGAGCAAGATTTCTACAGTTATTAACTGGAAACCATCTAAAAATGTATCCGAGGTTAGAAGTTTTCTAGGATTGGCTGGTTATTATCGATGATTTGTCAAAGGATTTTCGATGATTGCTACACCGATGACCAGATTGCTACAGAAAAATGTAAAGTTTGAATGGTCCGAAAAATGTCAACAAAGTTTTAATCGATTGAAAACATTGGTAACTGAGGCACTAGTGTTACTTCAACCTGAGTTGGGTAAAGAATATGTGATTTACAACTTAGTTCAACCTGAGTTGGGTAAAGAATTTTTGATTTACAACGACGCTTCATTAAATGGATTGGATTGTGTATTCATGCAATAAGGAAAAGTGATAGCTTATGCCTCCAGACAGTTGAAATCGAATGAAAAGAATTATCCGATGCATGATTTAGAGTTGGTTGCTATAGTTTTTGCGTTAAAAATTTGGCGTTATCATTTTTACAGTGAAAAATGTCACATCTTTACTGATCATGAAAAACTTAAAATATATTATGACTCAAAAAAATTTGACTTTGCGATAGCGGAGATGGCTCCAGTTATTAAAAGACTATGAGTTAGTAATTGATTATCACCCGGGGAATGCGAATGTGGTCACGAATGCTTTGAGTAGAAAATCATTGTTTGCTTGAGAGCAATGAATACACAGTTGATATTATCTGAGGATGGTTTGATTTTAGCTGAGTTAAAAGCTAAACCAGTATTTTTTTAGCAAATTTACGAAGCTCAGAAATGTGATAATGAATTGCAAGCTAAAAGAGTGCAATGCGAGTCGACTAGTGATTCAGAGTACCAAATCGGATCTGATGATTGTTTGATGTTTCGAGATAGAATCTGCGTACCAAAAAATTTAGAGTTGATTCAAAAAATTTTGCACGAGGCACATAGTGGTTGCTTCTTCGTTCCTCCTAGGACTACCAAAATGTACAATGATTTGAAGAAGTCATATTGGTGGTCGAGTATGAAACGAGAAATTTCTGAATTTGTATCGAAGCGTTTGATTTGTCATCAAGTGAAAGCAGAGCATCAAGTGCCGTCATGATTGCTTCAACCTGTGATGATACCGAACTAGGCAGAGTTACGATGGATTTTGTGACGGGATTACCTTTGTCTCTAAAAAAGAAAGATGTTATTTGGATTGTCGTTGATTGATTAACAAAATCAACACATTTCATTCCGGTACATACTGACTATTCACTTGATAGATTAGCTGAATTGTACATTGCTGAGATCGTTAAATTGCAAGGGGTGCCAATTTCGATTATTTTAGATAAAGATCCGAGGTTTACGTCTCGGTTTTGGAAGAAATTGCAAGAAGCTTTGGGAACGAAGTTCAATTTTAGTATAGCTTTTCATCCGCAGACCGATGGTCAGTCTAAGAGAGTAATTCAGATTCTCGATGCTTAGATATTGTATTTTAGAGTTTGAAGGCAATTGGGAGAAATATTTGTCGTTGGTTGAATTTGCGTATAATAATAGTTTCTAATCTAGCTTAAAGATGGCACCTTACGAAGCTTTATATGGTCGTAAATGCCAAAGCCCATTGTATTGGACCGAGCTTTCCGAGAAATAGATTCATGGGGTTGATTTGGTTAGAGAAACCGAAGAAACAGTGAAAGTAATTCGCGATTGTTTGAAAGCAACTTCAAATAGTCAGAAATCGTACACGTATTTGAAACGAAAAGGCATTTAATTTCAAATAGGTGATAAAGTGTTTTTGAAAGTATCTCTGTGGAAGAAAATACTTCGTTTCGGTCTAAAATGCAAATTAAGTCCACGATTCATCGGGCCGTATGAGATCATTGAAAGGATAGGTCCAGTGGCATATCGGCTAGCTTTACCGACTGAGATAGAGAAGATCCACAATGTATTTCATGTATCGATGTTGTACCGGTATAGATCTGATCCATCACATGTGATTTCTCCCTCTGAAATTGAAATTCAACCTGATTTGACGTACAACGAAGAACCGATCAAAATTCTAGCACGTGAGGTTAAACAGTTAAGAAATAAATGCATAGCTTTAGTGAAAATCTTGTGGCAATGTCACAGTGTCGAAAAGGCTATGTGGGAGCCTGAGGAAGCTATGAGAAAATAGTACTCTAACCTATTCACTGGTAAGATTTTCGAGGATAAAAATCCCTAAGAGAGGAGAGTTGTAACAACCCGTTTTTAATCAAATCAGAATAGTGGTTTCGAGACCACAAATTCAAGGTCTTAAAATTATTTTAATATTATTTAAAGTGTTTACAGCATGATAGCATGTGTGTGTGAAAGTTTCGTATAGTAATTTGATCGTTTGAATGCTTAATTTGGTAAAAAGAATTAAATCGTGTAAAGTGTAAAAGTTGAATTCTAATTCTTAAATGCACTAAATGGCTATGAGTATTAATGTGGAGGTCCTTAAGTGTTAAATGGACCATTATTAATGTGATTGGACATATTTGGACATTAAATAGATTATTTAAATGGTTTATAATTAAGGTTAAATTTGTAATTTATTAATAATGGTTAATTAAATAAAACAAAACCAACTTTAAGCTTCATTATCATATTGTTTGGCTGAATATTGAAGAAGAAGAAAACATTTTGTTCATTTTAGGGTTCGGTCACTTGGGAGCCTAATTGGTTAGTGATTTTGACTCAGTTTTTAATGATTTCTATGTTTTAGTGATCATTGTATCTAGTACTATCTAGCCCAGGGACTAATTTGCAAAAATTTTAAAGATTTTGAATGATGCCATTGATGAATATGTATGAGTTTTGAAGTTTGATGATAGATTTTGAATAGTTGTTGATAGTTAAGCAAGTTTTGTAAAGTGATTTTTGGAGAAAATGTAAAATAGGGATTAAATTGAAAAATATGTAAAGTTAGTAGTTAAAATGTGAAATAAATGAAAAATTTGGGTTGTTTGGGGCATTATGGTAATTTGGCTAGCATGGGTTTATTGTGAATTTCATTAATTTGTGATTTTATAAAATAAGGACTAAATTGTGAAAAATGTGAAATATGTGGGTCAAAAGTGTAAATGTGTTTTAAAGTGTGTTTTGGACTAAATTTAATGAATAGATGATTAAATAAGTTAATTTTAAATATATTTAGATCAAGAAAGGAGAAATACAATTTTGGATCAGGGAAAAGATAAAGTTATCGACTAATCGACTCGATTCACTGTTTTAACATCCGAGGTAAGTTCATATGTTTTAATTTCGTTTCAAATGTATTTGATATGTTTTGATATAGCATGAATTGTGATTATGTGATTATAGACAAGTTCGAAAATGATTCGAAGATGATTTGACAATTGGAATCCCGATTGAACCTTAGGAATAGTTTAGGATGCTAGTGACATGTCATTAGGTATACTTTAAGTTGGCTTCGAGCCATGTTATTAGCACTTCGGGTGCGAGGTATACCGGTTTGGCTTCAGGCCATGCATACCGGCTGATTTGGGTTCGGGCCATGATATCAAAATTTCGGATAAGTTACCTTTATTTAGCTTCGGGCCATGGTATAGATACTTATCGTCTGAGACCCTTGAGTATCCGACTTCTATTCTGAATGGTTCAATGGGTAAATGAAAGACGAAAACGTATATGAGATTGGTATGAGATGGTACAAGTATGTGAATAAACCATTTTAACTTTGAATCGAAGAAAAAATAATGAGAGTATATAGTTTTGTGAATGAGTACTTGAAAGGTTTGATAGTTTATGAATGTTACATATTGATTTATGCTTATGTGATTGCATTAAGCTTATCTCATACGAGCTTACTAAGCTTAATAGCTTACTTTTGTTATTTTTCCTGTGTTTTATAGTGATATCAAGCTAGCTTGGATTCAGGGATCGTCGGAGATCGTATCACACTATCTACCTATCACTTGGTATCTTTGAACTTTGGCATATTAAGTATATGGCATGTATAAGGACTTTGAGTCATGTTGATTATGTTTTGGTGATTATGTTGGCAAATTGAATTGGCATTGTAAATGTTTTTATTTTGGTTTGTATATATATAGCCATGAGTGATGGCTTAATTTTAGTATACTTTGTATGTTTGAATCATGTGCGAATATAAATGTTTATGCCTTGTGTATATTGAGTTGGTTGTGATGATTGATGGTAATAGGTATCATGAGTGTTAAATGATTGATTAGTGAATGTTAATATGTTTGTGAAATGAGGCCAAATAATGTACAATTGGGTTTGGTTATATCGTTTTTTGAAACAATTGGTATTTAGTATGTCTTGAATGAGTAAAACATGAGTATATAAGTATGTTTGTGGTTGATATTGAAATGGTACATTTAGACTTAACTTGGTTGATTTGGATGGTATATCATGCTATGGTTTGATGTCAATTGTATAGGTGAAGGTATATACCAAATGGGATGACAAAATTTCTTGGTAAATAGCCTATTTTTGTCCACATGGGCAGAGACAGGGGCGAGTGTCTCAGCCGTGTATGACACACAGTTATGTTACACGGCTGTGTTTCCCCTGGTGTGGTTTTAGAAATAAAGTCAGTATGCTCCACACGGTCTCACATATGGGTGTGTGATCGGTCATGTGGCACAAGTCGGTATACCCCCTGAATTGAACACGACTTAGCACACGAGCATGTGGCTTGGCCGTGTTGCATAAGTTAGTATACCCTATAGGTTTGGCACGGCGTAGAACACGGCCTGGTACACGGGCGTGTGTGGCCACTTCAAAGGGCACACAAGCTAGACACAAGGGCGTGTGATTGGTTGTGTGACCCAACTCAGTAAGCTCACTTATTCGGACACGGCCATGTGTTCCCATTTTGAATGTCTACACGGCTTGTGACACGGGCGTGTCTGGTGACAGTGCGAGACATACGGCCGGGCCATACAGGCGTGTGTCCCTTGTTTTGAGAAAAATTTTCTAAATGTGGAAAAGTTTCGAGTTAGCGGTTTTGTCCCGAACCACTTTTAATGCATGTTTAAGGCCTCGTAGGTTTGTTTGAGGGACATTATGATTGGTTTTGATTAAATTGTATTTGAATTGATGAATTATATATGAAATGCGTATTTAAAAGTGTTGTAAGTCTAGTAATGCTCCGTAACCTTATTCCGACGTTGAATACGGGTGAGGGGTGTTACAACCAACATCACCTTCTACAGTTTCATCATAAAAAAGAGCATACACCAAAAACACCTCATTACTCATCTTCAATAGATTTTTTGAACTCTCCTACTGAACACAACAGTTTCACCATTTTATATATGCTAGAGAACCAAGAGGTGGAGCCATTCAAAATAAAATATTAAATACAAAAATTTTATATTAAAAAAATACAAAATAGTACACTATAAAGTGATGCAGCCATTTAAAATGGCTCCACCAAATAAAATATTAATTTTAAAATTTTAAATTTAATTTAAAAAGCATTTGAATATCTTTAAAATTAATTTAAAATTAATAATTTATAAAAATTATATTTAAATTTTAAAAATATTTAAAATATACATTTAAAATATTATAAAACAAATAATAAATTTGAAATGTCATATCTTTAAAAATAATATATTTTTAAAAATTAAAAATATTTAAATTTTAAAATATACATTTAAAATATTATAAAACTAATAATAAATTTGAAAGGTCATATCTTTAAAATATTTAAATTTTTATATTATTAAAAATATATTTAAAATTTTTAAAAAAATTTAAATTTTAAAAATAATTTCAAATATATATTTAAAATTTTAAAAATATTATAAAACATTTCAAATATACATTTCAAATTTTGAAAATCAATAATAAACAAATAAATAAAATAAATAAACAAGGACAGATAAAAATTTAAAAAAGTAAATAAATATAAATTTAAAAAGAAAGAGAAATGTAATAAGACAATTCAAAGAATTTGACGTGAAAAGGAAAAAAAATAAAAAATTTGGCCTGAAACTGATTTGGCGTGAAAGGGGAAAAAATTGGCCTTAAACTGTTTGAATAGGGAAATAGAGTGTCAGCAACTAAATTTTTGAAATTTGGTAGCCCCAATTTATTTGGCTCTACCAGAAAAAGGTAAAATTACTAAAGTCCTCCTTATACTTTCAAAAATCACAGTATTTCCCTAGTATTTATACAAGTGGTATCATTTTACATGGCTCCACCAAAAAATTAATTTTTTTAATGTAGATTGCTGACGTGGTATGTTGGTGACGCCAAACACTTTGGCTCCATCAACTTTTACAGTAGATTTTAGATTATTTTAATATTTTATAAATAAATAGGTTATTTAAGTAATTAATAAATTTTTTAAGGTTATTTTTATAATAAAAAAAAGCCATAAAAAATACCGAGAGATTTAGAAAGAACTAGTGTTACATGAAACTTAAAAAATTCATGGGTGACACCAAATCATGACCAACCCATAGAAAAGTTATTACTACAAGGTCCTTGTTATGTTTTTTTTTTTTACATACATGTTAAAAATAAAAATATTCTAGAGGCAAAAGAAAAAAAGGAAAAATAGTAATATTTGAATGGATGCAATCGTTCTCTTTGGCGGCACTAGATAAATTTTTTTAAAAAAAAAGTATTTAAAATAAAAAAACGTGTCAGAAAAAAAATCTATATATTTTTTGTTGTCATCGTTCTCGTTGGTGGCACCCATGTTAGAAAATTTTATTTATTTTTATTTTGGTACTGCCAAGCTGTGTGGCAGCTTAAAAGGTTATATATACCCATACTCGATGGAAGATTAGTATATGTTGAAGTAGTTGATTTTTTTTAAGAAAATGGAGAACTTTTTGTGATTAATTGTAGGGGAGAGAACATGAAAAAAAAATTAAGTGTTAAGAAAACGCAGAGAGAATAATTTTTTTTGGTTTTTGTGTTTTTGTTTTAATTAGAAATTTTGATAGTTTGAAGGTATGTTTTATCTAACAGTGATTCGGTGGTGCTCGGACACTAATAGATTTCATTTTTTGTTTAGAGAATGTATCATCACCATCAGATTTTGTTTCCTAATTGATAGTTATGCGGTCATGGTTTCAAGTAAAAATAGGGCTCTCAGTTGACAATGGTTATACAGTCATAGGTTCTAATTGGTTATGTTGTCAGGGGAACCCTTTAGGGGAGGAGGTGCCAATTACGGTTGGCACAAGTTGATGGTAGTCTTGGTGCGACAACGATTCTAGTTATTAAGGTGGTGCATTAGATAAAGGCTGACCGAACCTTTTCTCACTAAAAGCATCATTGGGTCACGGAATTGTTGGACTCGAATAAAGCAAAGTTGAATATCATGGGATTTCCAGTGGACCTGATTCAAACCGGGAAAAAAATATGAATAAAACAAGTTAGAAAAAAAGGCCTCAGTTGGTTGGCATCAACCTACTACTTATCGTCGATTTGACCTTACGGTTACGCACAAGTCAAGCTTTTTCTTCTTTTTCTCCCCACTCTCCCTATATAAATCGCAATGGTCCCCCCTCCACCTCACCAGTTGAAATTTGGGAAAAAAAAGAGAGAGAAATTGAAAATTTTGTATTATTTGAAGTTTTGAGATTGTTGTGTTGGCATTTTGGGGGGAAATTTTAATTGTTTTAATGTATGTGATTTTTTAATTGTAATAATAGGTATAGTATAATATAATGTTTAATTGTATTTAGTTTTTTGAAATGGTGATTAATTTTTTTATTAATTATGCAGATATCACAATGAGTTCTCTTCTCCAAGCATCCTATCACACTACACTGATGATTAACGAGCTGATAAAATATTTTGATATTTATTATTCACAAATATATTTATAGAGATGTGGTTTAATTTATATGTACTTAGTCAATTTAACAAATGTGATTATACGATATGGACAGGATTAGTATCGGGTGTTGAGGTCGCAAGTCCATATTCCGAGGTACCGTTAGGACGAACAAATTATACCATAATTGGATGCCGCCGGATTTGGAATAGCGGCATTGGTCTAGATGTTTGACTTAAGGTTGGACTTAATATTCGCCTTGGTTGAATGGTGGCACCCGGAGACCCACACTTTTTATCAATCGTGTGGGGAGTAGACCATCACCCTGGAAGACCTCACAATGCAACTTGGGCTCCTAGTTGACAGTGATGCAATCATAGGTCCAAGTAAAGTGGCCAAACCTTTGGCCCTCTGATACCAAGTGCTTGGGCGCTCACTTTAGTAACGAGAAACCTAGATTTACTAGTTTGAAATTTTCTTGGTTGAATGAAAATTTCCAAACCTTATCGAGCAATGACACTGAGTCGTAGTTGATATGTGCTGCTCGAGCATATATATTGTAACACCCACATCTGACCCGATTACCAGAACCGAGTATGATGTGTCACAAATTAAAAACCAAATGAATTTGACAAAAATACTTGAAATTTTTAAAGCTTTGTTGTCTCGATGTATACCTCGAGTTTGGCATAAACCTCAATATAGCAACAATAAAATGATCAAATAAACTATACGCCAAGTAAAAAGTTTCAGACAAATATTTGGCGAAAGCCTTATAAAGTTGACAGAGTTATATAAATAGCAAGATGAGCTATTTCCCCAAAAAAAGTTTTAAATGCATCATTAATTGTTTAATATTATTCAAAATAGTTTAGTGTATTCACCTAAAAGATGATTTAATAAACCATAGTCAATAAGGTTTAACATATATTTCAAGAGTTCATAAAATATATCAAAAAATAATGTTTTAATGAAAGACATAAGTTCTTTCGAAGTTGGTTAGGTATACAAAAATAGACAAGTGTCTCACTACCAATAATAACTCTGGCGTAGTCCCCTTCTACAGAATCTCTTTCCTCAATCAACATGCTTGAGAAGGAAAGATTAACAAAGTAAGTTCAAATGAACTTAGTGAGTTCTATAGTTAAAGAAAGTACAAACAATGTACAGGGATACCACGGGTTACAAGCATTAATACCCATAATAATACTTAAACTTTCAGAAAGGTTTAGACATGCTAATCATAATATGCCCAATGACATTCACAGAACATAGACATGCTCGATTTTCCAACTTAACCTGACACATTAACCCAGGTTTAAGGACAACGGCCACCTGAACTCTGTAAATAGGCTCATTTAGCATATACTATGGACATTATTCACTTAGCCTAGATTTTCTTTAGTAAATTTAGTTTATTTTTTCTTTCATTTTTAGGTTCTAGAATTTATTTCATTTGTTCTTTGTTGTTCTCAAGAGATCTGAATTGTGGAAAGCATTCAAACTTTAAGGATCTCAATAATATTAGGCTCTTCCATATAATTTATACTATCGATTTAATTAGCATGTTTTCTCTTTATATTGATTCTATATTGTCTATTAAAACCATGAGGAACTAATCCCTCTATGGGGGATTAGTGAGTGGAGGTATGATCTATTAAGTGTCTTGTAGGGTTACTCAACAGATCAGCTATTTGGTAAATGAAGAACGTGGAATAAACCTTAGGCCTGACAACCCCGGGAAGTCATCAAGATGGGAATTAACCCAAAATTAGTATGGCCCATCCATGAACACCTTTACCCCAAGCCAATCTGGACTGTGAGGTCGAAAGATAAGTAGTCCTTTCTGACTCATTATGTTAGTGGAAGATCAGAAGATCCTACTAGGGTAGCAACTAGTTGATTGACAAAAAACCTAAAACGACAGTTGATGGGATTATCGAAGTGAGCTAATCACCAATAATTAAGATTTGATTCATTCTCCTTTTCTATCTTTTGAAGTTTATTTCTTTTTTGATATTTTATTTTATTATTATAAAAACCCTTAAAATCCTTTATTTTATGTTTTCTTACTATAACTAATTTAAAGTAATAATTAGATCTTTTAGTGTTTAGGTTAGAATTAATTTGGCACTCGCCTCCCTTAGGTACGATCCTCGGAGTACGATCCTACTTCGTTGTAAAACTATATTACAACTTTGCTCGTATACTTGCGAATATCTCCTTGTATTTCTATATTTTATTGTAGTATTCACACTCTGGATGTTAGTACATCTGGAGGCAGTCAAGTTGTTGGCTTCGTTGCTGGGGAGGCAATGTCACTAGATTGGTTTTAATTTTTGCATTTTAAAAAAATAGAATAATTAGGAAATTTGTAGGTTATAGCTACACCTTTTAATTTGTTTTGTTAATTAACATTTCTAACATTTTTTTAAGAACCCTAGACACCATCAACCAAATAATCAGTCAGAACAAAGCCATGGATAACTTTGATTATATGTGGTCCGATGAAGACTTCAATTATGACAAAGATATTTACGAAGGAGTCTATGAAGATTAAGAGATACAGGAAAACAAAAAATTACTAATGCTTGAATTAAGTCAACTCCAATGAGAAACCTCAATTCTTTTCCAAGGCGATAACAACAACGTCGATATACCATCAGAAAGGTACCAAGAGGTGCTAAGTTTGGAGTTGAGCAAAGAAGAGAGTGTCACTATAAACGCTTGTGAAGAAGGAAAACTCCTAGACTATTATCCATCTCAACAGATAGAAAAATATTTAGACAAATTAAATGCAACTGTAGAAAGATAAAATATAGAGCTAGTAGTAGAAATGGTTAGTGAACCGAAGAATCAGATCAGCATTGAACTCATTGTCCCAAAAATCTTAGGTTCTGCCAATAAGGCCGGAAGACAAGAATAGTATAAAATAGGCCAACCAATAAAGGCAATGGTAATTATGGTTGATCCAGTGGAAAAGTGTTTGTCGATTCAGGAATTCCCAGAGTAAAACAAAGAGATATTAGTAGTCTCGATTGATGAACATAAACTAACTACCCTTTTTATGACCTTAGTCCTAAACCAAGCACCCTAGAGATTTGACGGCCTAGGAATTTTTTGGATGCTAAACAGAATTGGAAAAATATATATAGACAGAACCTATGATCATATAGCAAGACTTGATCAAGCTGGACAACTTACTAGCATAAGCCTTGACCTACAATCATCGCAGAATGTTCAGACACTGCAGTAGCCATTCAAGGTAGCTATCTGTAAACAAATGGAGGAATTCAATAGACCATAGATGGATGAATTTAAAAGTCTAAAGAGTTGGAATCTAGGAGACTTTATGTAAAATCCCTGGCTAACCCCTTTGCCAATATTTGTTCCAATTATCACCTCAAGTACATCTGAAAAGCTATACTAGATCGATGAGATGAGTAGAGATATAATATACAAAAAGTATAGACCATAATTTCCAACCTTTTTACGAAGCAAGAACGCTAAGTGTAGGTTAAAGTGGTTGAGTGGTTACGTAGCTTCTCAAATAATTAATAGCTATAATCTGCGAAAAGAACTATCTGTTATCCAGGTAGGCCAGAAAGGAAAGTTTAAATAAAGAGACAATCGCCAACAAGTAGAATGGCATAATGGGTGCTAGACCAATATAGATAGAAACAAATTACAAAGAGCCCATCGACAAATATTGACTGAGCTGCCAGATGAGTCAAGTAGCAAAACCTAACATCCTTACGTAAGACTCTTACTAATTGTACATATTGTATATTTCGCTAACCAATACATTAAAACATTATAGGTAGATCAAAGATAGGTTTCACAAGAAATTAAAGCTGTTTAAAGATCATAAATTTGGGAAAACAAGGTCAACTTTACGATACAGAGAATTCATACATCACGAGCAGTAATAAAGAATTTAAAAAGTCAACTCGATTTTGCAACATCACTAACTTGTGACATGACATAGAAGACAGTTTTTTAGAATTTTAAAACTGCAGAGTGTGTCACGACATCGAACCCTGGTGTCGTGACATGAGCAATCTGCTAAAGATGTCACGACATGGAACCCCTGTGTCGTGACATCACTATAATTTTTCGCAGGGTCAACCTGACTCAATTGCGCAGCCTAACTTTTCAACCCTAGAAATACCTAGTTGTTTACCTCAAAAACATCCCTTTTAAGCATAAAAACACCATATTAACACAACCTAACCTAATTTTAACATCCAACCCTCTCTTAAAACTCTCTAAAACCTCTAATTCCCAAACCCCCTTTTTTCACCAAAAACTTAACTTTTCAATCCTTTACCTACATTTCTCAAAGCCGCATTGGAAGAGAACATCATCAAATCAATCAAAGCAAAGGCACATGCGGATTCAAAAGATTGAGGCTAAAGTAATCTCAACTCTCTTTTACTATTGCATTGATTACTATTCATATTTTTTTTGCTAGAAACTTTGTTTTTAGAAAATGCCTAATAAAAAAGTAAGAAAACTACAATACAAAATACTATGATAATTCCAGACCCAGAAAAATTTGAGAATCTAGAAACGAAAAAATATTTTCTTAAAGTTACAGGGCATGCGTTTAATCCAGGAACAAGGGTTTGAACCTTCAATGATTTTGTGCAATGAATTTTGGACTTTGGTTTGATACCATAGTTGGGAATAATTCTGCATCACTCCCAAAAAAAACTGTGGTGGTCTCGATAGTGCAAGAATTTTACACTTCTTTTAGGGACCAAGAAATACAAAAAAAGAATAAATTAGGACACTATGACAGTAAGGGGTGAAGAGGTGTCGATCACTCCTAGGGAGATATGTGAGTTCTACGATACACCTTTCTATGACAAAGACTTCCTTAGTAGCACCGATTTAGATAAATTTGATAATATAGACATAGAAGATGTTATTGAGTACTTGACTCAAGGTAGAGGTTTATGAAACTATAGGCTCAATACAGAGTTGACCACTAGTTTCAATCAAGCAATAATGTTCCCTACTACAAAAATGTGTATGCAATTCGTCGGCATTAGAATTGTGCTCGCTCTAAATGTTTTTAACATGAATATTTTTCAAGCTATTTTGTTATATGGCATTTTACAGCATAAGCAGGCTTATGTGGGCAAATAGATTTGCTAAGAAATAAGGCAGTGCAGGCATAGCCAAAAAGATGGAATCTTCTTTCCTCACTTGGTAACTGAATTGTGTCGATAGGCAAGAGTTCCAATGGGCAAGAATGAATAGTTCATGAAACCAACAAAAAGCTTAATTGGAGATTCGTTGTACACCCAATATGTCGAGCATCAAAGAAAACAAATCATGAATTGGAATCAGAGGAGGAAGGACAAAATGGATGTCCTAGTGTCACTTCAGTGAAAAGAGAAGACAATGGTTTGAAGAGGAACTAGCATGAGCAAGGAGGAGAAGCTTGATAGGATGATTCGGTAGATGCAGGAAACAAGCTCGGTACTCTAAAAATTTTCAAAATAGAATGGGTTATGCACTCCGAATTATCCCTCGGGCATGTTTAGGTCGACTTTGACACATCAAGATAAAGGGGCTAAACTTGAGGAAGAAAGTGTTGCTTAGGAGTACCCTGGAACGAAGGATGAATATGAAGCGGCATTTCAACCACAATTTTCTACAACAAAAGGGCCTGTCATACGAAGCCCAACTTGCCATATGCCTTCAATAGGTGGGAGCTCTCCCCAAACACATGTCAAAAGAAAGGGAAAAGCTCCGATAGAAATAAGGCATGCACCATAATAGGATGATGAAGAGGAGGATTGAACATTTTTATTTTTTTTTTCAAAAGCTTATATTAATTTTTTATAATTTTGATTCAGACACTATAAGAGTATGATTAATAGTATATTTTTAGTTATGTTTTGTTTAGGTTTTCTATGTAGGATCCCAACACGAAGGAAACACAAACAATTCGAGCTTAACACGATCAAAAGAGGAAGCAGCCACCATTAGTAATTAGAGCAACCACGATCAATCAAGTAACTTCTTTTCTTATATTAATTGGCAATACATTGAAGACAATATGTCAACTAAAATGTGGGGGTAACATAGAAAACTTGTTTATTTGTTTTTACATTTTTCTTTCATTTTTCCTCTCTTTTGTGTGCTTGAGCTTATAGAAATAATAGTGATTGGTTAGAAGCATGTACATAGGTTGCTTGTATTTATAAATAAATTTGGCATGATGGTAGATGATTTTAAATTTTTTATTATTAGACTACTAAGTTCTATATATTACACTATAAACAGGTATTAAGCAATCAATTGTACCAAATGATATAGAAAGTACAAGGAAACGAGCATGCTAGTATGAATAATAAATGGTTGAATTTGAGTTTGTTTGGTTGATTAAATTTGTGCATATTGAGATATTCAGGGATGACCTAAGGCATTGTTTGAAACACATCCAGAGCCAAAAAGTTGACCTATTTATATTTCACCTTTAGTACCAATTTGTGAGCTTGTTGACACTTCTTGATGAACCTCAATACAAACCTCGAGCCTGAAAATGTTAATTTGTATTTTCCCTTTTTCTTTACTCCTGCACTGCACAACTATAAATGTATAGTCATACATATTGAGGGTTAAGTAGATACATCATGGCAGAGTTTGTAAAAAATAGAGTGAAATAGGAAATATTGGTGTGATATAGGAACTATAAGTTTGCCTAATGAGCCAAAAAAAAGAGAGAAAAATCCAAAAAAAAATAGTACGAGTAGAAAAGTCCTAAACCAGCAAAAAAGGATTCATGAGTGAGATGTATTGAAAAAGAGAAAAGTGAAAAAGTCACAAAAGAAAGAAAAACTCGTTCATTAGTGCACAAAAACTCGTAAGGCTAGCCGTAGTTACCATGTCATGCTATGACTTCCTATATATTGAGAGACAAAGAAGGTGAGAGAAGGATAAATAAGTCCGTGAGCGGGTAAGGGTCACTAAAGGGGGAAGAATACGGATCAATGTGATGTGCCAAACTATTTTCATGTTTGTAACCATCTTGATGCTTCCTATCTTTGAATTCCATACGTACCCTCAGCCTCAAATCTTTTCAAGCCGAAAAGTCCTATGTGACATAAATATCCTTATACACGAATGGACATCATATTAAACATATGCATAAACGACTATTTGTATTCCACTCGACTAATCAAAGTACTTGTATGATTTATTAATGGATCCCTACAGGTGAGACTTTTTATGCTTGCATGCTTTGTGACATACTGAACTTAGATGTTTGTGTTCAAAAGTGGTAAATCAATTATTCATCACGTTAAAGTTGTGAGTGAATGTAAAATGACTAAGTCATGTGCTCCGAAGTCAATAGTTGTATCATATTTGCTCAAGGGTCGTCATTTTTTATTTGTCACTTATGTTTATGTTTCTTAAGGACAAGCAATGACTTAAGTGTGGGGGAGTTTGATCTGTCATAATTCGGTGTAGCAGATTAAACTAATCACAACACTTTAGGAGCTTGAAAATAAGCATTTTTAGTATATTGGAATTATGTTCTCTTAAGTTTTAATAAGTTAATAAATGTGAAAATTTGAGTTTATTATTGACCATAAGGTCCGAATAAGGCCTAAGGGTGATGTAACACACTTTGCGAATGTGCAGAAGACCTTTAGAAGGCATATTAAATTGATTTTGGTCGCTACATCACAACACGGGATGACTGATGTTGCAACATAGGGAGCATAATAGAAAAGCCTTAAGACTACCTTCAATGTCGCAACACAGCTTAAAGGTGTCGCGGCATACCCTTGAAGGTCATTCAAGAGGAGTATACTAACTACTATGTCATGAAACAGCTCTTGATGTGTCGTGACATCAACTCTGAAACAGAAATTAAATATGAAGCAGGGGCATTTTAGTTTGCACAATCATACTTAAAGCTCGGAAATGTCAATTAACCCAAGGTTAAGGACGACGACCACCTGAACTCTATAAATAGGCTCTTTTGGCACATACTATGGACATCATTCACTTAGCTTAGATTTTCTTTAGTAAATTTAGTTCAGCTTTTCTTTAATTTTTTGGTTTTAGAATTTATTCCAGTTGTTTTTTGTTGTTCTTAAGATATCTGAATTGGGGAAAGCATTCAAACTTTGTGGATTTGCAGTTAATCAGAATAATATCAGGCTCTTTCATATAATTTATACTATCGATTTAATTAGCATTTTTCTCTTTATAGTAATTCTATAATGAAAACCATGAGGAACTAATCCCTCTATTAATCGGGTGGAGGTATGATCTATTGACTTGTTTAGGGTTACTCAATAGATCAGCTATTTGGGAAAGGAAGAACATGAAACAAATCGTAGGTCTGAAAACTTTGGAAATTCATCAAGGTGAGAATTAACCCAAAATTGGTATGGCCCATCCGTGAACACCTTCACCCAAAGCCAATCTAGACTGTGAGGTCGAAAGATAAGTAGTCTTTGCTGACTCATCATCTTAGTGGAAGATCCGAAGATCCTGCTAGGGTGGTGACTATTTGATTGACAAGGAACTTGAAATGACAGTTGATGGGGATTACCAAAGTAAGCTAATCACCCATAATCAAGATTTGATTCATTCTCATTTTCTACCTCTTGAAGTTTGTTTCTTTTTTGATATTTTATTTTATTATTATAAAAACAAAAAAAAATCATTTATTTTATATTTTTGTACTATAACCAATTTAATGTAATACTTAGATCTTTTAGTGTTTAGGTTAGAATTGATCTGGCACTTGCCTACCTTGTGTACGATCTTCAGAGTACTCACTTATTTCGTTTTAAAACTATATTACAACTCGACCCATATACTTGCGGATACCGCCTCGTATTTCAATATTTTATTGCAATATTCACACTCTAGACATTAGTATATCTGAAGGCGGTTAGGTTCGCCCTGTGGTGCAGTGAAAATTTATTTCAACGATCCCCCACCTTCAGTATGCGACGTTAGTTTCTTCTTCTCTCATTCTTGTGCCGCACTTTGCATCCCAAACCTTAGTTCATCAAATTTTGATTTCCAAAACTATATTCCTTTGATTTCTCTCAACACCCAAGCCATAAACCTCAATAAAATTTCAAGAAAAACACCCAAAACACCATAGATTTCTCTATTATCAAGTTTGTGGGTTTTCTGGGCTTTCAATCAAAACTTCTTTTTCTTTCCTCGAAGGTAACCATTCATCTACCTATTAGTTATTAATGTTATTTAGTCTTTAAAACTGAGTTTTTAGCTATTGAATCACATGTTTTCAAAAAAAGCCAACAATTGTGTCATTAATAGTGAATTTTGGGGTTTTGGGTGAAAACATGGTTTCAAAGTGTTTTTCAATTAGTTATGATAAGATTAAAAGGTTTTTAAACTTACTTTGAAGTTTTGTTAAAGATTTCTAAGGATTTAATGAATTTTTGTGAAAATTTCCATAAACATGTCAAAAATTTTGATACCATGAATTGAGTAGTTTTGCATAGTTTAAAGGTTGAGAATCTGTCGTAGGAGAATAATTAGAAGAATGGAATTTTTTTGGGGGAAAGATTAAGTATAAACTGAGATATTTGAAATTTAAGTTTGCTATGTCAAAGGTTTCAATTACTTGAGAACTTAGCTTAGGCTTATTTTTTTATTACTTGATATGAGTCCTTACCTGATTGTGATTGTGTTGTTGTGTGATTTATGTTGTTGAAGCCATGATTCCTTAGGACCTTCCATGATTTAAGGAAAAGCTAGTTTGAGCTTTTGGTATTTCGACGAAAGTATAATTGGTGTGTGTTTTAAATCGCTGCTTATGGACACGATTCATTGCGTTAATTGGGAATTTAGAAGTAGCCTAAACTACTCTAAATTCAGAGTGTAAGCTTTCTCATACTTTTGATTTAATTTGTGAAATATGTGCTAGTGTGATTGTGAAAATGTGAACTGAGATGAGATGCTATAGCATGTGTTATGTGTTCATGATTACAGTTGTTAAAGTGTAAATGTAGGTATGTTATACATGCTAAATGGCAGAGATAATGTTGTGTTTATAATGTGATATTTGCAGTGAATAAGTGCAGTGAACGATGAGTAAATGTGTGTGTTAATAACGGATATTTTGGCCTTGTGATCTTTGAGACAGTTGGATATAGTTGGCATGTCATAGGATTGTGAGTACTCACATATATTTATCGTGTTTTTAGGTATTGAGGCCCTAGGGTAGGTTGGAGAGATAAGGGAATGTGAGCTAAGCTCCATTCAATGGGACATGTTTAGTGTGATGGAGAGTATTAGCTTTATGCTTCACTTTTTGAGATATGTTCAACTCTATGAGTCAATTGGTGTGTTAGAGATCCGTGTAAACAATGTGTGGTGATAGAGCCCACTTCTATATTTCATAGCTCAAGTGCCAAATCATCTTTAAATGTGATTATATGTGTAATGTGATATATGTTTAAAGTGTAAGTGATTACTAATTAAATGAGCCATTAATGTAACACTCCTAACCCGTATCCGTTGCCGGAATAGGGTTATAGAGCATTATCAGACTTAGTTTATAAATAATCATACATTTCATATATAATTTCTATTTCCAAATATAAATCATTCATAATCAATCACATAGTACCTAATACAAGTCTACGAGACCCAAATCATTCATTAGAAGTGGTTTGGAACTAAACCGATAACTCAACAAGTATTTGGAAAACTTAGAAAATTTTTCAAAATACAGGGGACACACGTCTGTGTGGCCTGGCCGTAGGTCTCACACAGCGAAAGACACACCTATGTGCCTCACACGGCCAAAGACACGCTCATGTCACAGGTCGTGTGGACATTCAAAATGGGATCACATGGCCGTATTGTAACACCCCTACCCGTATCCGCTGTCGAAATAGGGTACAAGGTATTACCGGAGTTTACTAAACATTTTCAGATAATTCTGAGTCATTTATTATTCATATTTTGAAAATAATCATAACATCTCTCTATTGGGCCCTTGAAGCCCAAAACATACATTAGAAACCAACCGGAATAAAATCGGGATCATAAAAAAATTTTCGCAAAATCTTAAATTATATTTTCATCTAAGTACTTACCATTTCAATGCTCCTTATAATTAAACATGTTACCATTCAATCAATAGCTTGCCACTTGTCAAAGCGTCAAACAACAACATCGTTAGTATACTTGCACATATTTCATATAAATTCAACATAGATATACCTATTTTCTCAACATATCACACTTGAGTTTAATAATAGTCTCAACTTACATAATTTCCTTGTATCAACATATCAAAGATAATTTCACAAAATATATTATTCTCTACTGTTTCTTCATAAGCATATATCATTCATTTTGTTATATCAATATTTCATGCACCATCATTTCCTTATATTTTATGTATATTTATTTCAGTAATAGTTCAGTATTAAACTTAACATAAATTAAATTCCATGTACCTATACTTATTTCATTTATCTATCTTCTTAATTATTTCATACAACTATTTTGTACATATATTTCCATATGACCAATTCTTGTAAACATTTCACACAACCATTTTGTATAACCAATTCATATAATCATTTTTCATCTAGTACATATTACCTGAATATTAGTTGTTCAACAGAGATCTTGGCGTCTCTCTTCCACGATCTTATTTATCTTCGACATGATGCTATAGTATCTTTCAACTATGGTTTTACTCGTTTTCTGTCATGTTGCCATGGTATCTTTCAACCATGGTCTTATTCATTTTCCCGTCATGTTGCCATGGTATCTTTCAACCATGGTCTTATTCATTTCATGTCACGTTGCCATGGTATCTTTCAACCATGGTCTTACACATTTCATATCATGTTGCCATGGTATCTTTCAACCATGGTCTTACATATTTCATATCAGGTTGCCATGGTATCTTTCAACCATGGTCTTACACATTTCATTTCAGAGAGCACACTCCCGCAAACCTCATCCTTACAGTGGGATTACCAGTCCAGGCTAAATCTCCTGTAATATAAACTCATAGAGTATTGTCGGGATTACCGTCTAGGCTAAATCCTTGCAACGACAATTACTCTAATGAGCTTGGATCCAATTACCAGTCAGGCTAAATTCAGACCCTAATTGGATTACCCGTCCGGGCTAAATCCATTTTCCACATATTCTTCGGGAGGGCTATATCAGGATAGGATCACCCGTCCGGGCTAGATCCTTTTTACTGTCAATTCCTTTTCAGATATCCATCGAATTTTCCTTTCATTCAATCGGGATTTCTTCCGCTTTTTCATCAAATATATCAATGTTTTATCAATTTTCATATAATGAACATTCAAATCATACTCATATCAAAAACATACATTTCAAGCATTTAAGAATATAATTCAAGTTACACGAACTTACCTAGCGAAATTGTAGAAATATCAAGATTCAGGGGCATTTTGGTATTTTACCATTTTCCTGATTTTCATTCGATCTTAAATTGACAATTTCATTCAATTTATTAATTTAAATAATAAAACAATTCATTCCCTTCAATTTGGTCATTTTTGACATTTTTATGAAATTGCCCCTTGAAGTTTTACTTTTATTCAATTTAGTCCTTAAGCCTAAAACATGCAAATTAGCCATGCTAGCTGGATATTCATATATAATTTCCTCCTCCTCCTCTACATTCCACATCCTTAATGTATATAACACACTTGTAAGTAACATCATCTATAATTTTTTTATTATATACTTTTATGAATATTCAAGCTGTCCATCTGTGTCATAGTCACTAAATTATTTATATCTGGAGCTATAGAACTTCAAATTAATATCTGCTAATTTTCCCTGAAATTAGACTCATATATTCTTACCATAAAATTTTCAGAATTTTTGGTTTAACCAATAAATCTGATTTATTCTTTAAAGTTACCCTCTTCTACTCTCTGACAGCTTCAATTCTTCTTCACTAAAATTAATTATCTCCTTTCACGAATTCAAATGATATTCCCGTTTATTGATCTTGAAAATATACTCATTCAGGATTCTAAAATTATAAATTTAAGCCCATTATTATTTTTATCCAATTTTTTATAATTTTCCAAAGTCGAATCAGGGTACAAATTCATTCTGACCTTGTCTCACAAAATTTATTATATCTCATGATTTACAAATCCATTGCTTACATTGTTTCTTCTATGAGAAACTAGACTCAATAAGTTTTAATTTCATATTTTTTCATCTTCTAATTCTATTTCCACAATTTATGGTTATTTTTCAAAGTTAATTTACTACTACTGTCCAATATTATTTTAGTGTAAGCTGTTTATTACCATTTTTCCCTTAAGCTTTAATAAATAACAATTTCGTCCCTACTCAATTAGCCTCTCAATTGAGCTGATTTTTCTCAATTAACACTTTATTCTATCACTTTAAACTACTTTACAACTTTTGGAAATCATAATTTCAGCACTAGACTTTAATTCCAACATTTTCACAATTAGGTCCTAAAATCAATTTCCATTAATTTTACTAACTTAATTCATACTCTATTTCTATTCAAGTTCCATCCCATCTCAAATTTAACTACTAAATTTTCAGCTTATTTAACTAGTTTCAAAATTTCCTCAAATTAGCCCTTCAACATAAAACTTATGAATTACTTTACAATTCAATCCTTATTTCATTTCTAACTTGAATTTCCATCAATTTAACCCTTATTTCATCATTTTACTCAACATGAACATTATCTAGAAATCTAATAACTTTCAAAATATCAACTTAATTTCATCAAAATCTTATTCCAAAACTTCTAAAACATCAAATTTAAGTAAAAAGGGCTAAATTAACTTACCTATTAAACTTCCAAACTTTACACCTTGAATTTTCCCTTTTCTTCTTTCTTTTCTCTTTTTCTTTCTTTCCTTCCCCTGCTCTCTGTTTCGTTTGCTTTGTTTTTTTTTTCTATCCATTTTCTTTCTTTTATTTCCTTCTTTTATATATATACACATATGTATTTATACTTAAATAATAAGTATTATTTATTTATTAATGTGTATATTATTAGTACATTTGTATTCATTTATAACCATACATTTGTCATTATTTAATATATTTATCATATAAAATCTTATAAAATAATTATTTAATTAATAAATATCTTTTATAAAATAATAAATATTTATTTAATATCTAATACATGTATTACAAATGTATGTATATTTATCCATACACTTGTATATTTTATTTATTATACATTTGTCTTTATACTAATTTATTTATCATATAAATGTCTTATAATATAATTATAATAAATTAATTTAATATCATTTATTACTAATAAATATATATATATATTATAATTAAAATCTAAGTGAAAATCTTAGATTTTTTTTACTTTATATCTTTGCCTCACTTATGCTAAATGGCATAATTGCCATTTTGGTCCTTTTTATTTTCTTTTAATCTATAATTAAACTTTTACACTTTATTCAATTTAATCCTTTTATCCAATTATCCTTAATTAAGCTAAATTCACTTAATTAAACTCTAATTAACCACTCAATTAACTTTTTAAATATTTTTGATAAATATTTACGGACCCATTTTTTAGTAACGAAGACTTGAGAATACACTTTTCCGATAACCGTAATTCGGGTTATTACACGTATCCCAACCCGTGTCTGATACCGTGTAACTCTCTGACTTGGTTCACACAGCCAACACACACGCCCGTATGACTAGCTCGGGTGCCCTTCGAAATGGCCACACATGCCTGTATGCCAGGCCATGTGCTAGGCCATGCCAAAACTATAGGGTATACTGACTTATGCCACACGGCCAAGTCACACGCCCGTGTGCTGGGTCGTGTAGAGCATACTAACTTGGTTTCTAAATAAACACTAGGGGACACACAGCATGTCACCGAACCGTGTGTCACACACGGTTGAGACACACGCCCGTGTCTCTGCCTGTGTGTACAAAATAAGCTATTTTCCAAGCCATTTTTCTCACAAAATTACATACACCAAACCAAACCAAAATGCACATAACCATATCTTCAAATGGCATTTAAACTCATCTAAACTAAGTTCAATTCATCCTATATCAATACCATCAACTATATGGCTCATAACATTATGTTTTGCCAATTCAAAACATACCAATCTCACATTCACAAATCACTTAACTAATTGACTTCATATATACACATTCTTACCTAAAATCACATGCATACTCTATCTCAAAATTCAATCATTTAGTGCTCAACATACCAATTCAAAACAAGCATTTACTTAACAATTACCAATCACATGACAAAGGCCATTTGCACATATATATACATAACCAAATATACCAAAATAAGTCAAATCACATAGCTATACACATAACCAAACACTTATCATTTACAATGCCAAATCAAATGGCTAAATCCATTACCAACATAAAGATCATATTGACCACAACTCCTATACATTCCATATAACCAAATACATAAGTTCAAAAGTACAAAAATGATAGCTTGATAGTGTGATGAGATCTCCGACGACTCCTAAATCCGAGCAAGGTTCGATATTCACTATAAAACATGGAAAAGTAAACAGAGTAAGCTATAAAGCTTAGTAAGTTCGTATAATAATAAACTCAACTTACCATATATACACAATTTAAGCAATTAAACATATCATAATATAACTCATATTGATCCACAAACCTATCACATATTCATTCACAAGGTTAGATAAAAAATTCACAAGTTTCTTCAATTCAATGCCGGTACGGTTCATGTACATACCTGTATCAATTCGTATCAATCTCATACTCACCCATATCCTTGATATACCCGTTGAACCATTAGGAATAATATCAGATACTCGGGAATCTCACACCCTAAGTGCCAATACATAGCCGAAGCTATCTCTATCTCATATCTCATATAATGCTCATTCTCGAGCTATCAACGAGTTTGCTCACACAAGCTAATGGTCAAGACGTAAGTACACGATACTGCTCACACAAGCTGACAAGAACCCACAGCACATGTCGAAAAACTCAGCCACTGGTAGAACATACAGACCAGCACCCAAAACACATAACCCCTAATAACATGTCATTCGTATCCTAATCTATTCCTAAGGTTCAACCGGGATTTCACATTGTCGAATCTTCATTGCACATATCTGTAAGATCATATTCACAATTAATTTAATAATAAAGCACTTAAAACACAATTATATTAATGCTTATTAACATACGAACTTACCTCAATTTATAAAAACGACAAAATGAATCGACTAGTCCAATACTTTGTTTTTCCCCCAATCTAGATCTGAACTTCATTTTTCTTGATCTATATAATATCAAATTTAACTTATTCAATTATCATTCTATTTAATTTAGCCCAAAAATCACATTATGGTAAAATTACACTTTTACCCTAATATTTTAACATGTTTACAAATTAGTCCTTAGCTTATAAAAGTAGAAATTCATGCAATTATGTCTCTACCCATGCTAGCTGAATTTCCTTTATTAACATAGTAGTCCATATTTTTCATTTATTTCACATTTCTACCATAATTTTCATATTTTACAAATGAATCATTAATTGACAGTTTTATCAAAAATCACTTAACAAATGTTGTTTATCTAACAACAACATTTCATTTTCTATCATCAAACATCAAAATACACACATATTCATCAATGGAAAATCCTAAACCTTTAACAGTTTTACAAAATAGTCCCTGAGCTAGCTAGATTAAGCTACAACGACTCCAAAAACATAGAAATCATTAAAAACCAAGTCAAAATCACTTACATGCACAAAGGAAACTTGTTTGAATGCTTCAAGCTATTCCCATGGCTTTTCTATGCCCTAATTTTGGCTTAGAGAAGATGAATGAACCAAATATTTTCATTTGCTTTCTGTAATTTAACTTTAATTACTAAATACCAAAATTAACCTTAACAATTATCACAAATTTCAAAATTACAAAGACATTATCATCCACTAACATATTAATGGGCTATTTACCACATAAAGACCTCCACTTTAAGGTTCTATATGTAACAGCCCGATTTTGGTCCTAGTCAGAACAATGGTTTCGGGACCACAAATCTGACACGGTAAAATTCATTTTTATTATATTTTTATGGTTTACGATTTTATGGAATTTTTTTGTGAAAATTTTGTTCAAAAATTTTGACGTTTGGGCACTCAATTTAGTCAAAAGGACTAATTGTAAAAAGTGCAAAACTTGATTTCTAGAAGCTAGACTAGAAGTTAGAGGTGTCTAATTGCTATGAAATTTTAAATTGGAGGTCCTTAAATGGTAATTATACCATTGGTTAAGTTGGTGGATAAAAATGGACACGGTTTGGTATATTTCTAAAGTTTTTCATTAAAGGCATTTAGGTCATTTCGTTATTAAAATGAATCAACAACAAAATTAAAAGCCACTTTTTATCCATCTTCAACCCCATGGCCGAATTTCACAAGGGGAAACCATGGCTAGGGTTTTTCAAGCTTCCAAGCTCGATTGTAAGTCCGTTCTAGCCTCGTTTTTAATGATTTTCATGTTTTTGAAATCCTTGTATCATGATCTATCTATTTCTCCCATTAATTTGAGATATGATGAAGGTCTAGGTTTTGAACCATGTTATGAATTTGTGTATTTTGATGTTTAATGGTAGATTATGCAAGTTTAATGTTAGATAAACAACTTTTACTAAGTGATTTTCGGTGAGAATGCTTAAAAGGACTAATTTGAAAAAGTTATAAAAATATGTAGTAAAAGTGTGTTTTAATGAAAAATGTGGGCTGTTATAAGTATAAAAGAGGTTCGGCTAGACTTGGGAATCGAAGAAATTGAATAAATTTCAATTTTTCGAGCTTAAGGGCAAAAATGTAAATATGTCAAACTTTAGGCGCAAAAACGTAATTTTTCCATAATATGATTTTTGGGTCATATTGAATAATGTGACTAATATTTGAGCTAAATTTGATATTATAGATCAAGAAAAACGAAGTTCGAGTCTAGATCAGGGGGAAAACAAATATTGGACAAATAGGTCTTTTTTGCCATTGTCGCATTCGAGGTAAGTTCGTATGTTAATAATGCAATATTATAGTTATATTTTAATGTTATGATATTGTATGAAATGTATGATTATTTCCATAATATTGCATTATTTACATAATATGATTTTTGCGCCACATTGAATAATGTGACTAATAATTGGGCTAAATTTGATATTATAGATCAAGAAAAACGAAGTTCGAGTCTAGATTAGGGGAAAAACAAATATTAGACAAATAGGTCCTTTTCGCCGTTGTCGCATTCGAGGTTACTTCGTATTTAAATAATGCAATATTATAGTTGTATTTTAATATTTTGATATTGTATGAAATGTATGATTATTTCCATGAGCATAATTCGACGAAGTTCCGACAAGAGAGAGAAATCCCGTTTAAACCTTAGGAATAGATAGGATTCAAATTTCATGACATTAGGGTTACTGAGATTACGTGTAAGACCATATCTAGGATATGGCATCGATATGAGACTTTGTATAAGACTATATCTTGGATATGGCATCAATGTGAGATTTCGTGTAAGACCATAACTGGGCTATTGGCATCGATACGAGATTACATGTAAGACCATATCTAGGATATGGCATTGGTACGGTACGGTGTGTACGATATTCCTGAGTATCCTTTAGTAATCCAAGTGGTTCAACGGGAAATTCAACGATTATGTCAATGATAAAAATGAATATGAGATTATGTTGAAACGGTACAGGTATGTACGTAAGGTTTATAATCAATGATTTCATGATATTGTGAATTGATGTTCACTATAGGTATGACTTTGTGATGACCTTGTGTTTATTGGTCTATACTTGTGATATGTGAAATACATGGTAAATTTGATTGATGATTATGTGATTTGCTTTTGGGCCAAATAGAGTTGTGATATAGCATGTCTTATTCACTTAAGTGGCGATTTATCAGATATAAAAAAAAATGAAAGTTGGCATAATTGCCTATTGAAAATGGTTATGAAAGTACGGGAGGATAAAAGATTATGAAATCGAAAGATATTAAGAGATATGCTTGGAAATATGAGTACACATAATTAATGTGCATGTTTATTATGAGATTTAAAGTGATTTGTTAATTACTATAATATGTTATAAAGGAAAGATCATGGTTGTTAGGCTAAAGCTAAAATGTGTTAAATTATGCTTAAAAGTTGAAAGGGGTATGCATTGTGACTGAATAAATTATAACCATGAGATTAGGGTAGATTATAATAATGTGTGTTCATATTGTTAAACATGGAAAACACTTGGTAAGATATGAATAAGTTATATTTATGAGATTTAAATGACATTTGTATGGTTTTACATTACGTTAATTGTATGATATATGTATAGTTGAGGTTACTTATTATTTGCATATGAACTTACTAAGCAATATAGCTTACCCTCTTCCTTTCCCATGTCTTATAGGGTTATTAAACTAGCTCGGGTTAGAGATCACTGGAGATACTATCACACTATCAAGTTATCATTTTTGGGTATAAACGAATTCAAGTATTTTAAGTTTATGGCATGTATAGGGACTTGGTCATTTTTGTTCTATGTGTCATTATGACTTTAACCTATGTATTGTCCTATAATTGTCAACGGTTTGCTTTGATATTTGGCCATGCAAATTGGTTTACTTTGGCTAACATGGCTATGATCCTAAGTACATCCATATATGTGTCAACGTCTATAGTGATATGATCATGGTATGCTTGGCGAAGGTGAAATTGACCTGAATGATTTATGGCATGATAAATGTTGTGTGTATGATAGATGTTGATATGGTACCGATATGTGATAGTCACATGTTATTGTCTTGGTTGTGATTATTTGGTTGCTTTTCAAGCTTGAGTTTGTGCCATGTGATTGTTGAGTAAATATGTGCAAGTGAGGGTGGCAAAATGGCTTGGTAAATAGCCTTGTTTTTGTCCACACTGGTAAACACACGGGCGTGTGTCTTGGCCATGTGTGACACACGGTCAGCCCCATCGGCGTGTGATCTGGTCGTGTGTCCTCTACACCTAAATTGTTGCCAAACAGAATGCTCAGTATCGAGCACACGGGCAAAGACACGATTTTGTGTCTCAGCCATGTGAAGGACACGGCCTCAGGACACGGGCGTGTGTCTTGGCCGTGTGACTTTAATTTGTTGATGACGTTATAAATAGAGAGTTACACGGGTTATGGACACAGACGTGTGTAATCACACGGCCTACCCACACGGGCGTGTCCCAAGCCACACGAGCGTGTGACCCTATTTTGATGAAAGATTTTCTAAGTATCGTAAAATTTTCTAAAGTTATCAGTTTAGTCCTAAACCGCTTCCAAAGCATGTTTTGGGCCTCGTAGGCTTGTGTTAGGGACTTTATGCTCGATTTCAAAAAGTTTTAATTTTGACAAAAATTTATGATTCGAAAATGTATGTTTGCTTCTATTTAAGCCCGGTAATGCCTCATACCTTGTTTCGACATCAAACACGGGTAAGAGGTGTTACACTATAGCTATTAGACACATTTAGCTAATAGAACTCAAGTTTTACACTTTACTCGATTTAGTCCTTTTTATCAAATTGAGCACTCAAACAATAAAATTTCTTAACGAAATTTTTAAACAATCATACTAACATGCTGTAGACATTAAAATAATAATAAAATAATTATTTCAACCTTAGATTTTTGGTCATGAAACCATTGTTCTGTTACAATTAAACAATGCATGAGTAAGTATAATATGACATTAAAGTTGGTATTGTTGTAATTATGTTATATAAATGTTTCGTTAATGCATGATGACTTTTTTGCATGGTAGTTATTCTAGGAAATCACTGAGCTTGTTAAGTTCACCTACTCCTTTTAAACCATTGCAGATTAGTAGGTTTACAATATGAGGGGTATGGTTTCAAAGGATTGATCCAAACTAGATCTAGTAATTCTTCATTGGTGATTTATTATCCGTTTATGTTTTGGGAAAATAAGGGCAATGTGGTAGACTTTCCGTCGGTATTTGTCATGATATTTTGGATGTTTTCATAGCTTATTTGTTCATAGGATTTAAATATTTGAATCGTGATATGTTGATTATTGTTCAAACTTATTTTTGATGTTTGAAACTATTATTGTAGTCGTTCTAACGCTTATTTGATATGGTAAAGGATGCATATTGAATAGACTTGCGTTGGAATGGTTTTTATAATTTTATATGCTAATTTTTACCGTCTGAAGTAGAGGTATCGATATTCGAGTTTTAAAAACAATAACTCTATAATTTTCAAATGTGCAGGAAGTCAGAATCCTAATTTGGTATTGATATATCACGAGTATCAATACTCAGGGTAAAATTACCGATACGTATTGAAAGGTACCGATAACCTTTAGTGTTTTATTTTTAGGCGAGAAACTGAATGCTTTTTTGGTATCGATTTTTCAATCATCATCGATACCGTATAAGGAAAATATCGATACTCATGTTCCAGTATCGATACCTACGTAGTCAGTTTTGAAATTTTGCTAAGTGGCTCTCATGTATGTACAACTGTTATTATATGATCAATTAAAGTGTGTGTAGTAAGTCTTAATGATAACTTAGAGTATATTTGACTTAAAACTCGTGTAAATGTTAAAATGAAAGATGTTTCTGTAATAATGAACTCATTTGTACTGTGTATGATGTGAGATGGTGGTGTGGCATCCTAATATTCGGGCTCAGCGACCAAGTCGAGTATAGGATGTTACAATTCTTTCCAAAAGAATATAACTTTCCATGTCCTTTTATATTTTGACCGAAATTATTATAACTGTTTATATTAATAATTTCAAGTAAAATATATATAGTTAATATTTTGTATCAATAAAATTTATATATTAATTTTATATATGTTCTCTATTTGTGTACAATAAGTTTGTACATAGAATGTGTTTAATATTTAACTATCAATTAAATTAATTCATGTGACATCTAAATACAATACCAAATGTATTTAAATTTTGTTCGTTTCAACTATAGGGTGTAACCATGTAGGCTCTTGTAATGTTGGTAGTAATACTACAACATTTTTAAAATTATAAGTAATAAGTAACATCTAGCAATGCATCATTGCTACCCAAGTTACAAGAAGTCATGATTCGACATAACCTTTCTGTGATAATCTTTTGGTGTATTATATCCTTTTATCCTTAATATTTAGATTGGACATAAGTCATGAAATAGTCACACTTGTATAGTCCAATCTCATATTTCTTGATTTTTATGATTATACTAAAATAAATAAATAAGTATAATATCTTATATCAACTTATTCGAGCATGGTCATGCATTTCTAGTTTCACTCCATTAAGAGGCCTGTAACATCCCGAAATAGGGTCTAGTCGGAATAGTGGTTTAAGACCATAAATATGACATCAAAATACTTATTTTATGACTATTATGAGGTTTAGAATATGAGAATATGCATGTGTTAAAGTTTCATGAAGAAATTTTTTGAGTAAGGTGTCTAATTGGAAATTTAGGGACTAAACTGAATAAATTGCAAAACTTGGATTCTAGAAGCAATTTGTATAAAATTAATTTAGATTATAAATTAGAAGGTCGCAATTTTCCCAATTTCTAAGTTTTTGAACAAAAATGAGCTTGCATGGGTGAAATTTTAAAGAAATGGCTTAAGGGCATTTTGGTCATTTGGCTTTTAAATAAAATAAAATGGGAAAAATCAAGCCAAAATCAGCCATCTTCTTCCCCATAGCTGCCGAAATTCTCTTGTCACCATAGCTAGGGTTTTCAAACATTTCAAGCTCAATAGTAAGTACTCCCAAGCCCCGTTTTTAATGTTCTTTGTATTTTTGAGATCCCGGTAGTTTGTTCTCTCCATTCCTACCCATATTTCATCCTAGGGTTCATGTTTAAAAATTTACCCATGCATGAGTTGCTTGTATTTTGATGGATTATGGAGGGATATGAAAGTTGGATGTGTGTTAAACATCTTTTTCTAGATGATTTTCGTGAAAAACCCTTAAAGGGACCTTTTTGCAAAAGTAGTAAATTATGTGGTAGAAATGGAGAAATAATGGTAAAAGTAGGCTGCCATAAGAGAGAAAGTTGGTCGGCTAGGCTTGGGTAAGGTAGAAATAACATGCATTTCATTTTACGAGCCTAGGGACTAAATCGTAAAAATATGAAAGGTTAGGGGCAAAACGATCATTTGCACTGGGGGTGGAATTTAGACTTGAAATGTATAGTGTGAGTTGTTAATAATCTATTTTATTGTTATAGACCTCGATGAATAAATTTCAGAGGTCGATCGAGGAAAACGAAAGGTTTCAGAATAACCGAAACACGAAACCGAAACGAATACCAGGTAAGTTTGGATAACTCAAAGTAAACTCATAATGTTCTTAATTATATAGTTTATGAATGCATGATAATTGCGTTTATGGATGACATGAAATTACATGAAATGCATGCTTAATAATGATTTATTGAAAAGTGTCTCGGTTGAGGTTAAAAAGGGAACTCGATGGATAAACCATATTTGGTCTGTGTAATGAGATCCTGCATGTGTTGCAAAAAGGATTTAGCCCAGACGGGTAATCCGTGATCTCAATTATGAAAAGGATCTAGCCCGGACGGGTGTTCCTTTGGATGATTGAGCCTCTTGAAGAATACATGTGCATTATGGATTTAGCCCGAACGAGTAATCCAATTAGGATCTGAATTTAGCCTGGACAGGTAATTCAGATCTGAGCTCAATAAAGGTGTTTGTCGTTATAAGGGATTTAGCTTGGACTGGTAATCCCAACATCACCTTATGAGTTTATAGAATGGGGAGATTTAGCCTGGACTGGTAATCCCGCCATAAGATGTAAGGTTCGTGGGAGTGCATACTTGAAATTATCATCGTTATGAATTGACGGTTAATGGATATTCCATTGAGATTTCCTAAAAACTCATCGAGATTAAATATGAAACATATGTACTAAATGAGATGTTTAATGATGAGCTCATCTAAGATAAATTACATGATGCTTTATTATGTGACTAACTCATTGATTGAGTGCGTGTGACAGGGACCATTTCATACTTGTTGGTTTCATTATTTATTATGGATGTATGCAAATTACTTGGTAAGTTTACTTTCTGGTTATTCAAGCTTACTAAGCATGTAAATGCTTACCCCTCTCTTTTCTCCTGTCTTATAGAGCTCGAGGACTCGTAAAGATGGAAGACGGTCGGAGAGTCAACACACTATCAACTAGCCCTGCTTTGGTATAAATACATTTTATTTTGTTAAATGGCATGTATAGGGCTTTAATTTATTTTGGGTTATTTGTGAATTGTACTGCCCTATGAAGGCATGTAAATATATATCTATCATTTTGTATATGGCCATAAGAATTGGCTTATTTTGAAGTAGGCTATGACCTACAAACCCATGTGTGTTTATATTTCATATGATGGATTGTTTTGAATTGGCAATGAGTCTCAAGAACGAGCCAAGTTTCAAATATGTTAAAGTATCATGGTAACCTATAAATACACGACGGGAAATGACCTAGCATGTATGAAACTAATGATATGAGGTTTCCATGCATTAAGACTTCGCAAAGATCATTTATAAAAGTGTACTTATGTTTTATTTTGCATTTGATAGTCAATAAGAACAATTGATAAAAAAGGGTGACCAAAGGCTTGGAAAATAGCCTATAAGAGTCCACACGGTTGGACACATGGGCGTGGATCTAGGCCGTGTGTGACACACGGGCCGCTCCCATGGGTGTATGGTATGGCCGTGCGTCCTCTGCACCTAAAAATTTTAAGTCAATTTCAAACACGGGCTAGCCACACGGGCATGTTTCTTGGCCGTGTGAATCTAACAGAATGCTCAAGTTTTAGGCATGGGGTAACCACACGGGTGTGTGTAACGACCATGCTATAAAGTCAATGTTGCCCACGGGCTAAGAGCATGGACGTGTCCTAAGTCACACGGGGGTGTGTGACTACACGGCCCTAGTACACGGGCATGTGATTCTTTATAATGAGAAATATTTTCTAGGGTGTCCAAAGTTTATCATATGTTTTCGGTTTCGTCCCAAATCCTTCCGATGTATATTTTAAAGCCTCGAAGACTCATTTGAGGGTCAATAAGAATGTTTTTGAAAAAGTCTTTAATGGAGACGAAATTTAGTGACTCGGTTTATTATGATGTGAAAGCGTAAGTCTGGTAACGCCTCAAACCTTGTCCCAGGGATGGGTACGGGTAAGGGGTGTTACAAGGCCTAAGATATTTCTCCCATTATGTTGGAGGGATAAATTCTTTCTTGATCAACCATATCTCTCTACATAGATTGTGGTATATCCAACATCAGTCTTTATAGTACAACCTGTTACGGTATATGTTTGACTGTATCAAAATATACGACTCTCGATTTTGAGACAATGATGATCTCAAGTCGGAGGATCTTATACATAGTTATCACTGTGAGTAATATTTGTGATTATACATAATAATCTAAGAAACATACTCATGGCAGGTCAGTCTAGTATGTTGTTCTCTAACACGTACTCATGTATTGATTTTGTCATCCTTATGTCAATGACAACACTTTGTCATCAATCAATTACACATTAGGCTCAATGCATTATTATTATCCAAGTCCATAATAATACTCCACTAAGGACCTTTTTAAGAATAATCATATTATTCTTAGGACTTTATTATTAACCAGTTTATTTATACACATAGAAAAGAAACTAAAATAACAAAGGTAGTGTCTTATATTAACAAACAAGGTAAAACAAGTATGTGATTATAATCATCTCATGATTGGTCTTTAGGCATACTCTAACAGTTACACCACTAGAAAACGGGTCATTACAGTACAACTATTAAGGAGGCAAGCAACATCCTTGAAATTTCCCATGAAGGAACTAACTTAGTAAAGCAATCTAAGACGCAAATATTAACCACTAAATTCGAGACCTTGAGAATGCAGGATTCAGAAACCAATGGTGAGTTCTATGCTAAACTTTGTGATTTGTCTAATCAAACATTTGTTCTTGAATAAGAATATTACAATTCTGAGTTGGTTAAAAGGGTGCTAAAATAATTGCCTAGAAGGTTCGCCATCAAAGACAATGTCATTGAGGTGGCAAAAAATCTAAACAATCTAATAATGAATGAACTAATTAGATCAAAGTCAAACTCAAACTTTAGTTCCTTTATTACCTCTTATTACACTTTTTTCACAACAAATAGGCTTTTACCAAACTCAAACTTCATAAATCACATTCATTCTCTAATATAAGTTTTTAAGTGAAAATTACACTTATGCCCTTTTTACGATAAAATGTAAAATTACAATTTTGTTTTTATACTTTCTAATCTTTTCCAATTTAGTTCCAAAGTGGTTTTTATCATACTAATACATATTCCATGCCACATAATCATTTCATTTTCCTTAATTTGGTTAAATTACATTTTGGTCCTTATACATTTCAAATTTTACGATTTGGTCATTTTCACATTTTCATATTCATAATTTTCTACCTTTATTCCTACCTCCAAGATTAACTAAATTCCTCATAATATGTTTTAATCTGACTCATTTCCCAATTTATTAAAAAATTCATTGTGTTTGATACCAAAATAGTTTTAAATGTTATATTGGAAATTTTAGGAACATTACAAGTCACATGACCTACTTCATAGTAAGAAACATAAAAAAGAAAATAGAGAGGAGATAGTAATATTCAAATACTAACACATGAGAGTATTTTTTTCCATTATGTGCGAGTGGGAGATTGTAACATCATGTTTTTCAGTGGTGTTGAAAATGATGGTTTTGAAGCCCCATTTTCAATGTTCGAGTCTGTAAGTATTATTATTTAATATTTATGAGGTTATTATAAAGGTTAATTAAAGTTTGGTCCCTTAATTTTGTCAAATTGATAGTTAATTAAAGTATAAAGACTAAATTGTAAAAGTTGTAAAAGCAAATCAATATGGATTATAATTAATTGAAGGACCAAATGAGTAAATAGACCACTAAAATTTAGTCAAATGGTGGTGGATGACAATAAGCATCCACCACTTGTGTTAATTATGCTTAAGTTGGTTTAATAAGGTTTAATTAAACTAATTATGATTAATTACATGTTAAACCAAGTTTAAAAGACAAAAATAAAATGAAAATAAAACATTTTCTCTCCATATTCTTCTTTAAGCCATATGAAAGAAAGAAGAAACCCTATTTTGAAGCTCAAACTTTCGACATAAATTTGGTATGTTCAATTAAATCATTTTCTTGTAATTTTTATCTTTTTAAGGTCGTGTGAGCTTAATTTAGCTAACCCATATGCCAATTTGCAAAACTGTTAAAGTTTCTAAAAGTTTTCATTGATGAGTTCTTGATGAAATTGATATTAAATTGTTAGATTTTAGGCTTAGAAATGAAAAAGGACTAGTTTGTAAAGTAAAAATTGTTAATTTTGAACATAGCGACTAAAGTGCAAAGATTTTAAAATTCATATGAAATTTCCATAATTATAGATATTAGAGGGTCTTAAAAGGATATAATTTAGATCGGCTTCAAAATCGAAGCCCAAGTTTGAAAGATATTGCAATTTCGCTTTTAGGGAATAAATTGAATAAAATGCAAAACTTTAGGGCACATTCAAAAATTGAAATTGAATTGATGCATGCATATAATTGAATGATATAAGATGTTTGGAATTGATAAATTGAATCGAATTATTAAATAGATCAAGAATTGAACCAAATCGAAGATAATCAGGGGAAAGGCAAAATTGTTGATTAATCCTTAGAAAGTTATTTGTTTGTTGTTTTACCAGGTAAGTTCTTATAGAACTTATTATGTTAATTCATGTTAAGTTTGTATTGTATTATTTTGCTTACTAGTTTGAACTGATGTGAATGTAATTTCTTTTGGCATCAAATGGACAAAATCATAATGTATGAAATAGAATAGGTACGAGATACCGAGTGGATAGGAAATGTTTAAATGATTGAATGATATGTATATGATGATGTTACAAAGATTGAAATGGTATGAATATAGTAATAACACCCGTGTGAACTTGTAAACAATTTAAATACAAATGACATGTCATTAGGGTCCAAAAAGTAGGTTTGATTAGGGAACTTCATGATGATTTGATATCCAACATGTGTTGCGAATTCTCTTAAGCATGTGTAAGTAATCATCAAATTAAGGCTTGTGTAATCCATTTGATTAATTAAGGCTTATGTGAGCCATTACATTACCTAAGGCTTGTGTGAGCCATTTCAAAAATGCCAGTAATTATATAGTCAACTTATAGGAGCTATAGTCTTATGTATCAGACTTCAGTTTACTAAGGTTCTCTTGGATGAGGAAATAGTAATCTAATGGGAATGTAATTGTTGAAATTATATGAATAAGAATTGAATTATAAATTATTATAAATTGAAAATGAAATAGAAAATATATTATGATATATGAATTGATGAATATGTATATACGATTTATGTTATAAGTGTTCGATATGTAAGAAAAACTAACATATTGGTTGAATTTGTTAAGATGTATATGAATGTCTAAGGTTGGAAAAGAGATATCATATTATGTATCAACGTGTTTTAATTGTTTAACTTGTTCTAATGTTAATGTAAGTTAATTAATCTTCATATGGGCTTATTAAGTATTCGATATGCTTACGCTATTGCCTCCTCTCTTTTTATTTGTAGATTGTTGACTTGTAGAACATGTTGTCCGGATCTACGAGAAGTTTACACTATTCTATGTTCGATTCAGTAGTCTTTCAAATGTTTTAAAGTCCGATTATGTGGCATGTACATAGGTGTTAATATATGTAGTAACTTTAGGTTGATAGTTTGGTTTGAACTTGGCTACTGTTTGAATTATGAAATGCTAATATTCATACATGTATGTGTAAGTTAAGTAATGTAATAAGCTAAAATTGTGGCTCTTGAATGATAAATTTGCCTAATGAATTAGAATGGTAAATGATGGTATTGAATAGCTTAAAGGCATGGTTGATTAGTTTGAATTTGGTTTAGTTGAATTGGTATGTTTGATGTCGTGAAATTATTAAAATGGGTATTCAGAGTTGATTAGATGCTATGTTTTGGTATGCATATTGGTATGTTGTTGTGCAGGTTAGGTTGTGCAATTATGCAC
This sequence comes from Gossypium arboreum, assembly GCF_025698485.1. Classification (NCBI taxonomy): domain Eukaryota; kingdom Viridiplantae; phylum Streptophyta; class Magnoliopsida; order Malvales; family Malvaceae; genus Gossypium; species Gossypium arboreum. Next base: position 17,421,029 of record NC_069075.1, on the reverse strand, counting down.
CAAACCTTGTGTTGAGTGTTGGCTTGAAATAGGCACCAACTGGCCTAATTTGTGCCAAAACCAGAGTCCACGTCACGATGTCGGGCGATGGTTGTCGCAACGAGCTCTGGACTTCACGCCATGGCGTGATGAGGAACCCCATTGTCACAACAAGTCAAGTCAGTATGTCACGTCACGAAAAAGAACTCCCTTATGTCATGACGTCGACCTACAATTTTGAAAATTTTGCAATTTGATTCTTGTTTGATCTTGGGCTTACTTTAGAGCATACAAGGCTTGTATAAGACCTGAGAAAGGTTATATATTATGACAATAGTTTGAAATGTTTATGTATGCTTGTATTATGATGTAAATCGAACATTAAATGTTTGTAGTTACTCTGAAAACAACTGTAGCATCTTCTAACTTGGATCTGATAAGCAAGTTGGGTGAGAAGTGTTACAAAAATGTTAGAATTAGACGCCCATAATGGGCAATCCATTTGGCTTTAATTATTTTACATTTTTTTCCATTTAAAAAGTAGTTGGATAAGATTGTTTTCAATTTTAAAAAATAATGAAACTACCTTTTGGCAAATGAAAGTAATAAGACGCAAAAATATTTTCATGTTCTCCTCTCTCTCAAATAAAAAGGAAAAAAAAAGAGAGAAAAGGAATTGTATGAAATTATGATTCCACGTCATCCTTATCCCTTTCCAATGGGAGAATGACGAATCAGATTTTTCCTCCTGATTTTCAGTATTTTTACTTGGATTTGAATTTTTCAAGAGAAAAAAGATGAAAATTAGGAGGAAAAATCTGATTTGTCATTCTCCCATTGGAAATGGATAAAGATGACGTGGAATCATAGTTTCATAATATTATTTCTAAAAAAAAATGCTGAGACTGGAAATTTTTGCATGAAAGAATAATACAATTCCATTTTCTCTTAAGTCAGATTTGGTGTTGTGGAATAAAGATGATCTTTGAATATACTCTTAATCAATATACCGAACCTCTAATCTCCAAAAGTCCTATAAGTTTTTTTTTTTTTCTGCTATCTTTGTTAGATTATCAAAGTATTTGTTAATAGCATTCTTGGTAAGAAGTTAATCATCATTTCTTGAATCTAAGAAAACCCAATTTTTGTTCTTTGATACTATTTTCAAAAGGCTTATTTTTTTATAATCAATGGTATCAAGATAATTCCCTTTATCTTTCAACCTTAAGTCCAAGCAAAACCAGGTTTATATATGTGTGCGTATATATTATTTATTGAAAAAGTATTTTTTAAAAGAAAAAAAATCAATAGCTTCAAGAGAAGTATAAATGATAAAACACAGGTTTATTAGACCCAAGACTCTCTCTATCTTTCTCTCCATCAAGAAAAACTCTCTCAATGCCCTATTTTGCTACTTCCTCTTCTCCTCCTCCAAGTAGTCAACCCAGTTGAGTCACAACAGCCCTACCCTCATTGAGATGATGTTAGAGGAAACCCTCCGTAGGTCTAAAGCCTTCTTCCTTTCCTGAATGTTACAACAACATATTAGAACCCTACAACCATAATGACAAAAAATTACTCTTAAATGTGTTGATTTTGAACTTGAACTTAAAAGAGGCACATCTTTCTTTCAATCAATTAATTAATGGGATTAAAATGAAAATAGGCTATGTATTTAGGGTTAAAAACTGCAAATAAATAGCTATAAGTTCCTTACAATCATTTTATTCTTGGGGTTTTATAGTGATCGGGGGAGAGGAGGAATAAGGAAAGAAATAGAGGGGCAAATGTTATGAGTTTAGTTAAAAACTTTTAAATATAAACATTTAATTATAAATGGTTTTAAATATTAATTAAAAATAAAATTTTATAATCATATTATTTCAATATTAAAACTTTATTCATATTTTTCATGTGACACAAACGGATTAATTAGTCAAGTACCTAAAAAAGTACCATTTTGAGTTATAGTTTCCAATTATAGATACCATTTAGTAATAGAAAATTTTAAACACCAAGTAAATACAATTTGATATGTTCAAGTACCTCTATATATATTAACCCTAAAAAAGATTACTTATTTAAAAGTTGGGTCGCATTCTTACTTTCAATGAAGGGTCTAGTTAGGAGAGAACAATTGGTTTAATCGGTTGATTTAGTTGAGTTTTTTGTCAAACTGACTTAATTGACTTTAATATGAGAAAATTGACTTATCGACTTTAATTAAAAAAGCTGATCAAACTGAATCGACATTAATTCAATCAATTTTTCAATTAACTGACCCAAATATTTTTGGTCGGGTTTAGAGTTAATGGAATGTGTTCACATAATAATATATTGATTATATATTTTATAATTAAAAATTATAAAATAAATAAATTTTTTATGAATTGATTTGAATTGTAAATCGAGAAGTAACCAAGGTAAAAACCGACCAACATGCTTTCGAAATAATCAATTGCGCTAGTGTTTTCGGTTTCTTTTTTTTAAATCGAGTATTGATCTCCCTAATAGAGGTATGCATGGGCCGGCCGGGCGAGTTTGGCTGGGCCCACAAAAAATTTAGGCCTGCCCAGTAGGCCAAAATATGGGCCTAAAATTTGTCCAAGCCCTACCGAAATAAAATTGTTAAGCTTAGGCAGCTACTGCACCCATATTAATTTCTTTTAACTTATTTCATTAAATAAAAAATTTTAAAATATATTAAATAATCAAATACATTTAAAACAAATATTAAAACAAAAACAAATAAAAATATATTAAAACAATTTTAAAATAATACACAAATTGAAAATATAATAAAATTAATTATATTAAAATTAAAAATAAAATATAAATATGATTAAAATAAAAATATATATATATTTAGTATATAATTAGTGTTTAGCCAGACTGGGCTCGGGCAAAAAAAATTTACCCGAGCCAGGCCCATTTTCTAAACGGGCCTCATTTTTTTGCCCAAACTCATACTTCGGGCCTATATTTTTACCCGAACCCTCCCATTTTTCGGGCTGACCTTCGGGCCGGCCCGGGTAGCCCGACCCATGCACACCTCTACTCCCTAAGCATGACAGGATTTTTGGTTATTTAATAATTCTAAATAAATTGGGCTTCAAAAAAACTCTATCAAATTACATAATTTTGGACCTTTCTCATGTAACGAAAAAAACTTAATGGACTTTGGTACAATTTAGCGGTAGGTATATAGAAAATACGAAGAGATATAAAGGTTAAATCGTCATTTAGTATCAACTAGGGTTTCCTTTCTGCCTTGAAAACCCTACTTAAACTGAAAAAACTCACTCTGGTACTCTTACCAGAGCCTCATTTGTTTCACATCCTCTTAACGATATCCTCTGTTTGCAGTTAAGAAAAGCAAATTATGGCTGCTACCACAGTCCCAGCCGCCGCAAGGCAGCTATCTCCTAAAGAAGCCGATATCCAGATGATGTTGGCTGCCGAGGTCCATCTCGGTACCAAGAACTGTGATTTCCAAATGGAGCGTTACGTCTTCAAGCGTCGCAATGACGGTTAGTTTATTGTTTTTTCCGTTTCGTGTATAATTTGGATTCTGTTTTGTTCTTTATTTGAATTATCAGTTGTTTGAATTCATGCGTTTTTATTGCTGAAACTTGAAGTTCCCCTTTTTTATTGCTTAAATTTTATGTGTTTTGGGATTTGGGTTGTTATAAATTCGGTTTTATGTTTGTAAAAGTCGGGGTTTCTTTGTTTTATTTGATTTCTAAAGCTTGTAACTTATAGGAGATATGAGATCTGGTAAAGACTTTGGTTTTAGCTCTTATCTCATTTAATGTTTCAAAATATATTCCATTTGAAGAATCTGTTTTTACTTTATGAACATGTTTTTATTAGCTTATAAGATTAGAATTATCTTTTCAAGTGTTATATGCTGAATTGGTCCGAAACAGGAGGTGCCTATTGTAACCACATTTTTTGTTGGCTTGTAAGAATTTACACAATTGGATGGTTTTGGAGCAATGTGTTTCTTGCAGATATGACATGCTGTTAGTACAATGCGGGATACTTTTTTGTTGTTCATGTTTGACGATTGGCTTGTTTTTCCTGTTGAATTTACAACTAGAGACCTGATATAATTATTTGTTCATTCTTCAGAGGAGGATATTTGTATGCAATGGATTTCTTAAGAACAGCATGAGCTATCTTTTAGTCTACTTAGTTATAAGCTACATAATTCTATTCAGTATAAAACAATTATTTTTGCGCATGCAATGTCTTTTTGATTAGATGCGAGCTTGGTGCTTGTTAGCGTACTTTCTTTTGTAACATGGTATTAGATGCAGAAATGAAGTTCTCCTTAATTTCTTTAGTTTTAATTTTATTTATATTAACTCTAATTTTAGTATTAAAAAAAGCCAGACAGTATCAAATTCTCTACTTTTCAGTGTTTGCGTATTGAACAACATGCACAATAATCATGTTTATTGGACAACAAAAGGAAAAAAAATGCATGTTTTGTAGGATAAGTTGGATAGGCTTCTATGCCTTAAGTTTGTTTTATGCATACACATGCAGACATGTGTCAATTAATACGTTTTTGCTTTGCTTACCTGAGTAAGTAAATTCTTTTTTAACATCATATGCCTTGGGAAAATAATGGTAGACACAAATAAGGGTTAAACCACCTAAAGTGCATCTTGCGCTCTTGACAGCACTCGTCATATGTATTGGTTTCTGTTTCAGTAATGGAATTATCTTTTTGTCCTCCATAGGAATTTACATCATCAACCTTGGCAAGACCTGGGAGAAGCTTCAGCTTGCAGCTCGTGTAATTGTCGCTATAGAGAACCCTCAAGATATCATCGTCCAATCTGCAAGACCCTATGGTCAGAGGGCTGTCTTGAAATTTGCTCAGTACACTGGTTGTCATGCCATTGCTGGAAGGCACACTCCTGGTACATTCACTAACCAACTCCAGACATCTTTCAGTGAGCCTCGCCTTCTTATCCTCACAGATCCTAGGACCGACCACCAGGTAAATTGTGCATTACAGTCATGTTGAGTTTTTATCATGACAGTAAGTTCAAATTTTTGTATATTTTCTGCAGCCTATCAAGGAAGCAGCTCTTGGAAATATTCCTACCATTGCTTTTTGTGACACAGACTCACCAATGCGATATGTTGACATTGGTATTCCTGCTAATAACAAGGGAAAGCACAGCATTGGCTGTCTTTTCTGGCTGTTAGCTAGGATGGTTCTTCAGATGCGTGGTACAATTGCTCCTGGACAGAAGTGGGATGTGATGGTAAAAGAGAAGACCATCATAATGTTGTCAATACGATTTGCATTTATGTACTTTCCTTGTTCTCATACTGAATATTGTATGTAGGTGGATCTATTTTTCTACAGGGAGCCTGAGGAAGCTAAACAACAGGAAGAGGAGGAAGCAGTTGCTGCTCCTGATTATGGACTCCCTGCTGCAGATTTTGGAATGGGTGCTTTAGGAACTGACCAATGGCCCTCCCAAATGGGTGATCAGTGGTCAGCTGATGTGGTTCAGCCACCAATTTCGGGTGTCCCTGCAATTAACTGGGGTGATCAAGGTCTGATGTTTTACTGTTCATATGATTTTATTTGATATGCATATTGTTGATTGTACCTTTGCCTAATGCTGTCGAAAATTTGAAATGCAGTTGCTGTTAGCGCTGATGTTTGGGATCCTGCAAGTGCTCCACCACAAATCCCTGGCCCTGGAATTGATGTATCTGCTCCTGCTCCTGCTCCTGCTTCTGCTCCCACTGGCTGGGAGTGAGGTTTTCTTATTTTTGCAAATGTTTTTCCTATTTAAAAAATTTGTTATTGTGATGGTATCTGTGATTTTGACACAGGTTAGTTTGTAGTTTTCATAGACTTGAATGACTTGCTAGAGATTTTTGTTTTAGTCGGCCATCCTAAGGCTTTCAGTTCTCGTTTTTTTCTGCCTGTGCCGTAAGTTCTTTTTCACGATTTAAATATCATTTGCCTAATATTAATGCTCAATATTCTTGTGAAACTGGATTTGGTTTTTAATCTTTTTGGATAAAAGTTAAGGGTTAATTTAGCATTGCTTTCAAGTGCTTTTGAGATAAAAGCATTGCTAACAAGATACTTTTGAGACTTTTAAAAGTATGAGATAAAAAATGCTTTTACAAAGGTATTTTTTTTGCCAAAAGCAGAAGTAGAAAATATTAGCTTTTGTTAAGTGTGTTTTTGGTCCTATGTTGAATTAAGCATAAAACATTGATTTTATGGTCGTATAATTAAAACCTCTTTGCTTGTTCACCACTTATATCAAATCTATGTACTTAACATTCGAGAATTTGTTTGGTTGCTAGTGAAGCTTATTATTTCCAATAAACACTTTCTATTAGGGATTGGAGACAGTGAAGCAAGGGTTACCGGCGCAATTCGTTCTTTAATAGATTAAATGGAAACTAGCAGTAAGAGATTTAGGGTAGATATGTTGTGCCAAAAACAGCAACCTTAGTATCTTAGAAAGAACATAGAAAAGTTATAAGTTTTTCATATCCTGAGGTTTTCATAATTGGATCATTGATCTAACAAGTTAAATTATAGGATTTTTGGTTTGATCGTGATCAGATCTGTCTATAATTATTAAAAATGGCAGTTTAAAAGGGAAAAAAACTAATTTATTATTTTTGCTTGTCACTGAGTTGCACGTATTTTTCAAGATTTTTCTTTATAGTTTTATTGATACAAGATATAACAAAGGAGGATATGGAGAAGGTTATGGTGGTGCTATGGAGGTCAATTCACTTATAAAGGTCGAGAGCTTGAACAAGGATAAGAGGACACGTTGATTGAGAGGGCAAATGTTTATGAGTAACCTTAGGATGTTCAAGGGTTGATCCTCTGTTTATAGTTTTTTAGGGTATTTACAGGATCCTTTGTCCATTGGTATGATCGTTGGTTAGATAAGCGTTTAGTCCCATTAAATGCGTAATGGATAGTCATAGACACGTATTATGAGATTCTATTAGTATAAAATAGTAAACTCGAAATAAACTCCTTATTATCTTGGAAGTGTGTTCACATTAGGATAGGATTCTCTTTTAATCCCGCGTGGTAAGCTTCGTTTGAAATGGGACGGTTGGCTAGGCTCAGAAGGTCTATGTAGAGTTAACCATGCTATTTATGCTTACACGTGTCTTCTTGGTGGATGGGCATAGCAATAGCTCCCCTTCCCCCCTCCTTTACCCAAGTTGAGCAAGAGTTCATAAAATAGCCTTTTGTGAGACATGTTTTTAGGTCCCCTTAAAGGCTTATTTAGTCGAAGAAGATGAAACATCATCTAACAATTGTCATGAATGTGATGTTCTTTTGGGGAGTGTGGTTATGATGAAGGGCGTCTAACATTATTTAGGTGGCCAAATGTTATTAGTCATGACCTTAAGTCCTCAAAATGATACGTTTATGAAAGATAATTGAGAAGTCCATAAATTGTCTTACTGTAACACCCCAAACTCATATCCGTTGCTAGAATAGGGTTATGAGCATTACTATACAATTGGAACATTTATAATTAATTTCATTCAAAAATCATAAACATAACTTAAACCATTCTTACATACACATATCGTCCCTAAATCAAGCCCTCGAGGCCTTAAAAATAATTTAGAAACAAATCGAGACCAATTTGAAATCATTTGTACAAGATAAATTACCATATCAAAAACCTTTTTAAAATCATATTTGGCTCGTAAATATTAAATAAATAATATTTACGAACTTACTCGTCGAATCTGTGGCCCCAAAATCATTGTTTCTGACACCATTGAAAAACGAGTTGTTACAATTCTCCCATCTTTTAAGAAATTTTGTACTCGAAATTTATCTGGAAAGAGGTAAAGTACTAAAATATCATTTTCTGAATTGAATCAATTGAATTGCTATCTTTCCTTATCGATCCATGAGCTAGTTTGATTACATCATATGATCTTTCGGATATTATCAATATTCATATATTGTAATTTACCTTCAAATGATCAATCATAGTACTAATCCAATTCATATTTCATTTAACCTAATCATATGTTATTATTTTATTAATCTTTCTCATATTATCAATATTCATATATTGTAATTTACCTTCAAATGATCAATCATAGTACTAATCCAATTCATATTTCATTTAACCTAATCATATGTTATTATTTTATTAATCTTTCTCAGACTCAAGCCAGATACTTAAATCAACCATCTCGTATCCCAATCTAGAATCAAAATAATCATACTAGCACATAAATGCATCATCGAATAAAACGAAGAATCATCTATACATTTAACAGATAACTAATTTTCAGTTCCATTATAAATTCAATACATATTTAATCAATCTCAATTTCATCAATCCGCTATCCTGATATAGTACATAACATATTTCAACTCAATTTAACACTAAGTACCATATATTGGTTAAATCGCGCTACTTTTTATTTATCATATAAATAATTAAACCTACCATTTAAATCACAAGCAATATTTCATCATTTAATATACATTTCACACACATACATATTCAACTCCACAATGCCATTTTAACAATTTTCGAGTCTAAAAACTTACTCGTATTCAAATAGCCATTGGGGCTCGTTTTCGGCTTAAATCACAATATGTTATGTTTCATATTTTTGCTACTTTCATTTCATCACCAATTGGTCATTTCATGTATTTTATTTTTACTTTATTAATTAGATCCAGACTCAGTACAGGTACTTGGATTCATCACTTCGAGTTGCCCAGAAACGATGACTTTCATATAGCATTCAGGTCTTAAGGCATATGACTATATTCAACTATACTGGAAAAGTTAATAGGATAATCATTTTCCGGTTCATTATATCTAGATCAATTCATATTCTTTTATTCTTACTTTATCATCAAGTTACTAATTTATCATATAACACATATGTGACAACTCAATTTCCTATTAATCCTCAACTAGAAATTGAATCAAGAAATTTCTATTTTATTCCTTTCAGTTTATTTCTCAATATTCAACACCCATAATCACAATTCATTTTATACGATAATTATAACTCATCTTAATCCACAATCACATAGACATCATAAATTGATCTTAAATCATAAAAATATACGTACCGGGTTCGCATACTACTAATTCATCAATAATAATTCCTCGACCTCTAGCTGCAGGGATATATTTTTGAATAATAGCAGGAACATTTATATTTTTTTCAAGCAACCTCGAGCTAAATATTTTAGGGATCCACATCGGTATCATGTTGCTACTTTTTTTCAACATTCACTTCTTACAAAATAATTATTTTGTTAATTTCTGCTCTACAATATAGCTCAACTCATTAAAAATTTTCGAATATAAGACAAAATAATTAACGATCAGCATCTAAATCCCGACTCCGACTCGACAATGGCATGTACCTCTGGTCTCAATTTCAAACTCGATTTAGTTTGAGAAACGAAAAAATTTATAGCTCTGATACCATTAAATGTAACACCCTAAACCCGTATCCGTCGTCAAAATAGGGTTACGAGCATTACAATACAATTGGAACATATATAATTAATTTTATTCAAAAATCATAAACATAACTTAAACCATTCCTACATACACATATAGTCCCTAAATCAAGCCCTCGAGGCCCTAAAAATACTTTAGAAACAAATCGAGATCAATTTGAAATCATTTGTATAACATATATTACCATATCAAAAACCTTTTTAAAATACTAATTGGCTTGTAAATATTAAATAATAATATTTATGAACTTACTCGTCGGATTTGTGGCCTCGAAACCACTATTTTTGACACTACTGAAAAATAGGTCGTTGCATCTACTTTGTCTGATATTACTTTATCGTTTCAAAATTCTTTGCTCGAGATTCCTTTTTGGTTCAAAAGTACTAAAAAATTTTCTTTTATTTGTTTTCACAATCTTCATCAAGAAATAAGGAGATGAGGGGGGAGTAACAGGTCTTCGTTATAAAGAGGTAGAGTTAGATCTTCTATCGTCAATAATAGGGTGGCGACAATAAGTAATAGGTTGTCCATGGTCGATTCTAGGAGGCTTTCAATGGTCAAAAGCCAAAAGGGTGAAATCCTAGAACATATAAAAGATTATGATGAACCAGTGGCGGTTGTCAAGTGTAAGTGCATGATAATGGAGCAGGATATACGAATGATGTTAAAATGTAGGAGATTTCTTACAAGGCACCCCTAGTATGAGTTTAGTGTACTTGTAGGGAAGTATAGCTTAACTTTTGTTTTTGGGCTACACTTTGGTATAGGGAGACCATGATTTCAGTTGTCGTTATTTTTGTTGGAAGTGGGGTTTCACTTGTCACTTCACCGGTTTGTAATAGACTTGTTGAATTCCTATTATTTGGCACTCGGGCAACTGGTTGAGTGTTCCCGATGGTTAATATTGGATTCATGATCAAATGTAGTCAAAGGGGGAAATGACCTTCTGTACTTTTATTTAAGTATATGTACACCCTTTAAGAGAAGGTAGGATACGAAGGGGTATACCTCGTAATTCGAAGTAAAGGGACTAAACAACTTATTTATGGAGGGGTGGGGAGGTTTAAGTCAACTCCTAAGAGATGTATTTTGGTAGAGTTAAAGTTGGGGGAACCTTTTGGGCTTCCTATTGAACGAATAAGACCTATGCCCTCTCGCTTTCTTCATCATCCACAGGTAAAGGATATTCTTGATGCGGAGGAAACCTATACTCTCTTAAATCACAATGGCTTCTTGGTTATCTTTTACGACATCTCCCTTCGTAGGGTATTCTGCTATTGTCTCTACGATAAGGGGGCTATGGGTACACCCTCAGAATTTGATAGATGGCTTGAGGGATGCTAGAAGATAGAAGCAGCATAAGCACTCTTGGCCATATGACTCAAGGGATGTGTCGCCAAATATCTTTGGGGTTTGTGTGTAACACCCTTTACCCGTAACTGACGCCGAACTTTTTCAATTATCTTATTCAAACAAGTGTACATAAACACACATTCCATCAATTTGAGTAAATTTACTTATCATATTCACTTAATCAAATATGTTGGGCACATAAAAACTTACTTTCTTGTTTTTGACGTATTTATCAAGATTCCCATTGAACTTCTCTTTGGACTACCCATTGAACACTTGGAATACCATTGTATACATCAGAATCTCACACCTAAGTGCTTCATATGTAGCCAATGCTACCTCATATCACATATCACATCTTGTTCACTTTCAAGCTACTCATGGGTCTGCTCACATGGGCTGCCAGGTATTCGCAACAAATGCCAGACTACCCAGCCACCGGTAGAATATGCGAAACCAGTACCCGGACGCCAGAACATGTGTCATACATATCATGAACTCAGACCACAACTCAATGAGTTCGGATGTCACATATATCATGAACTCAGACACAACTCAATGAGTTCAGATTACATGATTCCTAGTGACATGTCACTTGTATCCTAACTATTCTTAACGTTTAAACGGGATTCTTCGATACGACATTTCCGTTGAGCTTGCTCATAGTGTCGATTTCATTACTCATAGCACCAATCACATACTCATGGAATAATTAAGGCATCATTCATGATAAAAATGTAAGCATTTAAACATTGGTACAACATCTCATTAATTATATATACTTACCATACATGCAATATCAATCATTTAAAGAATGGTATATGTTGCATTTTTTGCAAATGAACTTACCTCGGTATAAAATGATAGAAATGAGTTTAATCCTCGTAAACTTTTTTTCTTTCGATCAAGACCCGAATCATGTTTTTCTTGATCTATAATGCCAAATTCAACTTGTTCAATACAAACATTGCTCATATCAACTCATAACACATACTTTGGTAAAATTACCTTTTTACCAATAACTTTTCACTTATTTCATGTTCATTTTTGTCTAAAAAATTAATCAATGGTCTAATTACCATTTAAGGACCTCCAAGTTAAAATTTCATAACAATTGGACACCTCTAACATGTAGAACTCAACTTTTACAATTTTTACAATTTAGTCCTTTTGACTAAATTGAGTGCCTAAACGTCAAAATTTTCGAATGAAATTTTCACGAAATCATTTTGTGAAATTGTAGACCAAAAATATATAATAAAAATAAATTCTTGCTCGTCGGATTTGTGGTTCAAAAACCACTGTTCCGACTAGGCCCAAAATCGGGCTATTATAGTGCGTCTTAAGCCTTTAAATTTCTTTTCAAATTATGTGGGGTTTCAAACCGTAAGTATGAAATCTCTCTTAGGTCCCTACACATGGTACCAATGTTGAAACCAGATTTGAAGCAGGCTATTTCTTCTTCTGTTGCCAGCATTACTTCAGGGGAGTATGACGTCATTGCTGCTAGGTCTTGGAGGGGTATGTGTTGTTTTCTCTTTTTCTTAATGTCTTATGTAGTAGTTTGTTTATTTTCCCTTTTATGGCTTTGTAGACTTTGCCCCAAATAATAGGGATAATCAGCCAAAAGCTCATTTATCTAGATCGAAGAGGTTAACTAAGGATACAACACCATTAATGGTTCTAGATCAACTTCGAAGTTAGATGTTGCAACACCACTAATGGGTGTTGCAACATTAAAGTCATTCTTCAGCTTCCTTAGCTCGAAACGGTGGCCTGCACACTCAATTAGCTCATTAGTCCTTTCCTAGGCCTAGATTGGCCTAATGGATCATCGAAACACCAAAACTTGCACAAAAATGCTTATTTTAATAAGTTTAAGCATAAACTACTAAAATGGAAAACTTATAGAAATACAATCAAATTACTCGAAAACAAGTCCATTAAATGCCAGAATAACCCTAATTTTTCACAACGAATTGTGGTAGATCACCTATCGAAGAGAGAGTTCTCTGTTGGGGTTGATGTTGGTGAGGCATCGCTTGATGATTATGTGGATGGGAGGACCATTTAAAAAAGAGGTATGCTTGGGTTGTTTAGGTTATTAGCTTAGCTTGATCAATGTCCATCTGATAACCTTCATGAAGTGATAAACCATTTCATATAGTTGAGATAACCTTTCTGGGGATTATCGATGAGATGAAATAAGAGGAATTCGTGAGTGTTCTTACCAAGAAGGCTTGGATGGCTAAAGCCTCAGAAACACCCTTGGTTATCATAGTTGCAACATTAAATTTTTTCCATGAAATCGCAAAAGGGTTCATTCTATTTCTACGATGGACATTAAGTAGGTCGAAGATTGTTGTGAGGATTTATTGGCTAAAAATATGCTCATGAATAACTAGCAAACTGATCAAAATTGTTTATAGATCTTGAAAAAATGATAGGTATCATTGTCGATCCATGCTAGAAAGAGTCTAGAGAAAGCTCTGCCTTTCACAATGTCTGAGGCTCTAAGGATGTTCATATGGTTGTTATAGTGAGCTAGATAATCTTCTAGTCTCTAGTACCAATGTTAGTTAACTTAGGAAACTTGAAAAAGGCAGACAAGTTGTACGTCAATATAGAAGGGACTAAGGGTTCATTAGCATAGCTCTAAGGAACTTCATTAGACTTAGAACCTTTTACCTCTTGTAAAAATTTCAATTTAAGAACTGCAATTTGCTCTTCAATAGGAAAGCCTTATTTTGGGGCTCTCATTTCAAATGAAGGTCTTGCAGTACCTCATTATAATTCTAGTCCTTTTTTATACGGATAATAGATTGTGCAAAACCTTCTAGCTCTAGTGGGATAGGTAAATTTCCACCATTTGCAACTATCTTGGTTGTTCTTAGCTTTGCAATTAGTTGTTTATTACGAGAATTTTTTTTGATCTAGTAAACATTGACGCTCTTATTGTTCTTGAAATTGACATTTTTTAGCCATGACTTGCTCTTCCATATGACTTTTTTTTTTTTTTTGCATTTTAAGAACATGATGTTGAAGGTTTGGGATTTGTTGTAGTTGGGAAACTTGGTTTGGGGGAATAGTTGTGGCAATGGGCTAAGTTTTTCGGGCTAGGCAATAGAGGATTTGTTTCAAAAGATTACCATTGGGGTCTTATAAGGTAATAGGGGAAGATGGTGTGTCCAGAATCGAAGGTGAGGTCACTGTGGCAAGGTTAATCGAAGGAGTGTTGGAAAAATCTGGTTTAGAAAGTGGTTTTCTATCACAACAAAAAATTAAAATTTTGAAAACTAAGTTGGTTGTGTTTTTTTATAGTAATAAACTTTTTCCTGAAAAATACCTATGCTTTGAACAAGACGGATCCTAGATTTTCTCAACTTTCAACTAAACAACTTTAGCCATTATTCTCGTACCATGAATCGTTTCGAGTGTAGGTTTCGAACAATCATGAACTAAACGCAGAACCAGAAATGATTTATTACTTTCAATAGAAAAGTAATTCTCTCTCAATAGAAACCGGTAGAATTGTAATTGTCAAAAAATAAAATTTATACTTAAAAAATAAATTCTCTCTACTTTCTAGCAAAATGACAATATTTGAAAGTTACCAGTAACTCTTGTTCTAAATAGCTCTACTAGTACCATCTATTTATAGAGAGATATAAGAGAATCCTAGTTGAATTAGTTAAACATAAATAATATTTATTTAATAGAAAAACAATCTTCTAGTCAAATTAGAAGAGATGGGGCACACCCTAGTTAAATACACTAGGATTGTCACCCCTCACATGCAATATAAGAGAAATTGAGTTTCTCTTGTATTGAGTCCAATTATATGTATTTTCTAGACTTTTAGCCCAAATTTTATAATTTAATCTAACCTAATACATGTTTTTCTATTTCCCAAAATACATATTATTAATTACTTAATTTAATTAGATAAATTAATTTTTCATTTAAATAATTTTCTCAACCCAATTCTAATTTTGTTAAATTTATGACAACTGTATCATAAAAAAATCTATGAGAAAATATATTTAATTTCTATATTCAACGAATTCACAATGACTAATTCATTAAATTCCATTTTGAACTTCAATTATTTAATTAAATAATAATTAAAAACTTAAATTAATTCTCAAGTCATTTCTATATTTAGTGAGAAAACACATTCATTTGAGAATGTGACCTATTTCTCTAACCTTATCATTTCCATCCATTTTTGTTTATTTGGTTCTACATACAATTCATTTTTTGTTTCAATGAGGTAGTGGATGGACTTGTTTGACATATGTAATTAGGACTCAAATAAATTATAATTAAGTACTCATTTTTAACCTATTAATTAGAAACTTATTTAGTCACAAAAATATCCCTCTATAGTATCGTAACTAAGCTCTCTCTTATTATATATCATGTAACACCTCTCACCCGGTCGGTCGTCGGACATGAGTTACAGGCCACTACATCAGCTTCATAACTTTACCACATACATGCATAACTTTTAAGCAAGGACAATTGTTCATAACTTAATCATTTCCAGAGGTGTTCACAACGTAATCAAACATTAATCGACTTTAGAAACAGTTAACTACATGCTTAAGGATCATTTAGTAAATTTCTAAAGAAAACAACGTAGGTATCAATACAAAATCGCAGGGATCGATATTTACATAAGTGAGGTATCAATACTAACAAAAAATTGATACCATTTTAGGATTCTGTTTTATTTTTTCAATTTTGAACAAAAACGTTTTATTGATACTTAAACAAAGGTATTGGTATTTCTACCCGAGTATTGATAATCGTGAATAGGTATCAATACCAAATTAAGTTATTATTTTCCTGCACTTACATTCCAACACCGAAGTATTGATACTTACGCCCCGAATATCGATACCTCTGTACAAAATGACAAAAACTCAACAAAATAGAGGACACATTCATAATCAACTATAATTCCATTCAACATACATTATTATTCACCATACCAATCATCTAATCATTCATAAATATAATTTCAAGAAATACCAAAACTCCACAATCATAATAAACAAATAAAAATAATAATGATAACCAAACAAATTCTAACCTACATTGCCTTTATTCAAGGGCCCATAATAATTATAAAACCACCTAAACAAAAGTTTATTGCCTAGCTTGAATCACTTCCTTGGCTGCTCCGCTCACATTGAAAATGCTAACTATCTGCAAGGATTTAGTGAGGAGCGTGTGAGCTTATACAAGCTCAGTGAATGATCGAAATTACCACAAGCATACACAACATCATGTGTTAAACACAAGCATACTACGACTCATTCTCATTCATATTTTCATTAAGTCAAAATATAAAATTCATGCTTCATTATCTCACATTTTAAGCTTAAGTACTCACATGCACATACATACAACATATTTCTTACTTGAATCAATTAATGATAATTTGACAATTTGAGATTATGAAACATAAAAGTGGACTCTACCACCACACATTGGATACATAGATTTTCATTACACCAATGACTCAAAGAGTCTATCATGTCCCACAAGTGTATAATTAAGCTAAACACTTTCTAACACACCAACATGTCCTAATGAAAGGAGCTTAGCTCGACATTCTCTTATCTCTCCAACTTGTCCTAGGGCCTCAACGCCCAAATTACAAAACACAAAGGTGAGTATTTGCAATCCTATGGCATGCCTACTATATCTAATGGTTTCAAGAGATCACAATGTTAAAATATCCACAAATACACATATTTAATTATTGTTTTATTGCATATAATCTCTTTTGATAATCATCAATTCATATAATTACTTGTACACAAAGCATGCTTATTAGATTCACATTAAATTGCACTTTAAGTGCCACAACTATTCTTATTGAGCCATCACATATCCAACCACATATTTTTGCATTAAAATCAAATTATTACATATCAAACACAAGTATTCACTTACATTACTTGTCATATTAGCATCATATTCCACAACTCAACATTCATTAAGCATAATATTACAATAAGGAAAAAAATATTAGAAAGGCTTACACTCGAAACTTAGGATAGGGGTTTAGGCTATTTCTAAGCTCTTGTTTAACGCTAGGAATCGTGCATACTTGCAGCAACTCTAAACATTCACCGATTACGCTTTCGCTTATTTGCCAAAAGTTCAAACTAGTTTTTCCTTACGTTTTGCCTTGCTCGAAAAAGGCTCCAACGATTCCAAATCTTCAAAAATGTTAACCAAACAACATACACAGACAATTAACAACCAATAACACACCTTAAACAACCAAAAACACTGGTTTAAAACTAGCTGCTCTTAGAACTTAAATTTTTGACTAACATAGCCGAAACTCAAATATCTTAATCCATATTCATTCCTAGTGCTTAAAACCGATTCTAAACATTTAATTATTCAATAAAGAACGAATCTAAACCCTCAAAAAACCCAAAACTCCTCAGACTTATGGTTCCAAAAATTTTGACATCTATGGCTATTTTTAATATAAATTCAACATAACCTTCAAGTCTTTTAACAAAAGTTTAAAATGAGTTTGAAAACCTTCTAATCTCATCAAAAAGAGTTGAAAAATACATAAAAACAATAGTTTAATTGAAAAACCCAGATTCCACCATTAAAGATACAATTTTCGATTAAAAACATGAAATTATTTTTATAACGAATCAAAACTTGATTTAAGGAGCTAGAATATTCTAAACTTAGTAATGAAACATAAATTTACCTCGATCAAGAAGAAGAACGAATGAAAGATTGAATTTTAGAAAATTCATTTGGAAATCGAATGAGGAAGTTGATAATGTCTTTGAGGGTTTTCTTAAAATTGGGAGAGGTTTATGAATTTGGGAGATGAGAAAATCACAAAGGTTAGGTTTAATTAAAGAGCAAATAAGTGGACTTGGGGTTTAGGGAAAAATTTTTTTGAATGAGGTCAAAAGGGGAGGGGAAGACATGAATGGCTGAAATTTTGAAAGACAAATTGCAAAAATTAAGCTTTTTTGCCCTTTTGGTCACTTCTAACTTTTTCCTTTTTCCAAATAGGTCCTAAATCAATTGAAACCCATTTCTCCAAATTAGGCCTTAAAATTGAATTTTGTTTTGAGCTAAACAATAAAATAAAAGCCCAGATATGTAACTTTAATTCTTTAATTACTTACTTTTGACCTTAAGTTTTGATATCTAACACAACCTCCAGTTTAGTGACCCGATTCTACTAACCCAGAACTACTAGGTTGGATTTTGGGATGTGATATATTTTTACGAAAGCTATTGAATCAATACTCGACCCATGACCTTGTCATAAATGTGTTACCCTCATAAGATATTTGTAATCTTTTTGGGATAAATCTATTCACCTAATATGATCCTATTTTTTTCTCATAGTAACCATTACATCTTTGTTCATGAAAAGCCAATTACTATTAAATAGTGATCAAGTCATTTATCATGTAATGACCCATGAATTCTCTTATTGTGAATGATGCTACATAGTGCAAATGAGAGCCATTGCAAACATTAAATTCAAGCTTAAACTTGTCTCTACAATTCAAGTTTCAAGACTTACCAAAGTGGTGTCGATACCTCTGATAAATATAAATGCTTATAGACGTAATAAGGCTAAGTCTTGACATTTGCAAGTCTTGAGACTTATAAGCTAAGTCTCTATACTTAGCCTTCTCGTGAGTTCTAAGGCTACTGACTTTTCCAATCTTGATATTGCAATGTTGGGAATCGAGACTCAACTACCAAAGTGCCTTGATAACTTTTTAAACACCCTAGAACACTTTGATATTAACTCAAATTTTTTTGGATAAGTTGAAGCACATTTGAAACATATTTTTGAGTACTCTGCAAGTATTTGAAAGTTCTTTGAAAATGTTTGTTTAGTAAATGACTTAGTTATTAAAAATTTATCTTAAATATTGTTATATAAAAAGCTTAAGACATCCAAGTTAATACTCTCAATCTATAATGTACGGGCTAGAGTCTTGATTAATTAACCATAGTTAATATAAAATGAGATATGTCCCAAATATCATTCTGAGTGGTACATACTCTATAAATCACTTATCCATCTTCATATGATTTATTTCATGCCAACGTCCTATCTTAAGCATCCATTATTGTGAACATGTATCGTTATGAATCAAAGCATAACCTTCCTCATATAAGGTGATCTATAATCTCAAGTCAAAGAACTAATCTGCACGATGGTATGTGATAACTTATTTCAAGACACTTAAGTAATTCTACCGAGTGAAGTTCTTACAGAGTCATGTTCGATGAACTTGTTTCCAAAACTAGCATCCATTATCCTCAAATATCTCATATACTTCAAACATATGGAATTGGTTGCATGAATGCTTAACATATGTCAATCTCTAACACATTATCAATGCCCCTTCTTGGTAATACATTAACAAGGAACATTTTTAATAACATGGCTTTGATCCATAAGGATTCCATAATTGCAACTTGTTTGCAATTCCTTTTCAATGCCTTATTTATTCCATGAACTTCATCCTATTAGTACTTTGAACATCATGTATATTATTTGCAGTAACACAAAGAAAAACCTTGTTAATACTAGTCATTAGTAGTTGATTTTACTTTATTGCCTCCTTTATTTCAAGTGCAATCTAATTGCCATTAGGGCATAAATTATATCCATCTAATGTATGACTCTAGAGGTGAGCAAAAGTTCAATCAACTGCTTAAACCGAATTGGTTAAATCAAAAAATTGGTTTAATCGATTTTGATTTATTCAATTTGAGAAGTTTTGACGATTTATTTAGTAAATTTTCAGTTTTAAATTTTTAAACCCAATAAAACAAATTTTTTTTAATTAATAAACTTTAAACCCATATTCATACTAGGCTCAAATAAATACCCAATATCCAAATAACCAACTTCCATAAAATTCAACCAACTTAATTTTAAATATAAATCTAATTATTTAAATACAAAAATATCCAATTACCAAAATATAAAACTTATGATTTTTTTAGGCACTTCAAATGAAAAAAGTTTGCAATGTAAGCACTCAAGTTGCATAATTCAATCATTTTATTCACCCCGTTAAAATCTCAAATGAAAATCTAAGATGATATTTTTCTTTTAACTTTTGATTTTCTTTTATTTTTTTCCTTTTTCTTTCTTTCTTTCTTCCTTTCTTTCCAATTTCCTTCTTTTATTTTCTCTATATTCCCTTTTTATTCTCCTTCTTCTTTTAACCTTAACCATCGTCGGTCAGAGAGCTCCACCATCGGTGCTTCAACGGACACAAAACCACCACCACACAATAGGTCTCCACAACCTTTATCCATTATTTAGTTTATATTTTCTCAAAAAGCAACCAAAGCTTACAAAACCCCAAGCAAAGGTTCGAAGTTGAAAACCCCAATCTGTCGACATCCACTATTGGATCACCACAAGCCCGAGATATATTTTTCTTGGTACCTTCTCTACCTTCATCATTTGGATTGTTGAGTAGAGCTCCGATGCCCAAATAAACGAGAAGCCCTAAAAGATGAGCTCTCCTCTTTATGTTATTTTTTGTTGTTTTTTTTTCTCTTATTTTTGTTTTGCTTCTTGCTCTCCATCTTTTACTTAATCATTTTTCATTCTTCCTCTACTATAAAGGCTTTTTGTTATTTTCAATTTGCTCTTTTCAGTTTGTGGTTTGATGGTTGTTGGTGTGTGGGGGTGAGGATTGCTCATAATCTACATTTTTCAATTTTTCTCGAGTCGGTCGTGCTTCTCGTCTTCGAGCTTCATCTTTCTTTCTAGAAAATCAACTTCTTCTTAGAGGATTGCTCTCAAGGCTATGTATTTTAATGAAGTCGGTGATGGTGGCCACTCAATTCCAAGGGCTTATTAGGACTGTCCCTTACTGGCCTCAATGTTTTTCCATTGAATTCAATGAATGTTTGCAGCGAAGGAATTGATGGATTTGGTAGCGAAGTAAGCATGGAAGGTGAGTAAAATCGACCCCAACGATGAACGAAACATGAGATGGGTTCTTTCGGTTTTGGACTAAAATGATAATTTGTTATATAATTTTTTTTAGGGTTATATACCTCATTTAAATTAAAAGAAATGTTTGGGGGACTAAAATCATAATTTTTAATGAATAACAATAACCTGAATTTTAATTTAGTTATCTGGAAAATCAAATTTTAAAAGAAAAATTCATGTCAGTTTTCTGTTTGTGATTTTAACGGAGTATTCAAAATAATTGAACTATATAATATAGAGATTTAAATTATTTTTTTTAATTTTGAGTATCTAAAATAAAATTTTTATTAATTAAGTGACTATCTATGTAATTTATCCGAAATAAAATTTTTAATTCTTTACTATTTAACTGGATAGCTTAATTTTTCAAAACAACACATTTTATTTTTTTGGTGAAAAAGATGGGTAAATTTCATCATTTATAAATTTGGGTTTTGCAAAAAAAGATTCCAGAATACATTTTAAGAAACTTAAGAACCATAAGTAGTAGGAATTGAATTGAATTAATTAAAATGTCATGCAGCTAAGCCAAGTAACAATCCACATATGACAGTGATGACTCGTCAACCACTATGAAAAATGCCAAGATAGCATTATCTGTAGCCATTTCATTATGCAGCCATAGGATATATGTCAAAATCAAAGTAAATGGACTGTGCAGAAATGCAAAATATCTAGTGGGACATCAAACATCAATCAAACACGGCCCATTACTGCCTTTTAGTGGGATATTTTTTATGCAAAAAGACGGCCATTTGAATCCAGGATTTAACTCTAATGCTTTATATCCAGTTATTTTTAGGAGATTTTTTTTAAGTTAATATAAATCTTTCTCATTTTCACACCATCTAACAAAACTCAATTATTCTTTTATATATATATTTAAATTAGGCAATTATTCTCAGCATAAATTTTTATTTAAATTAATCATTTTAAAGAACCAATGTAAGAAATATCACGTAAATAGAAACTTAAATTTATCCATACTTTTCTATAAACAAAAAAAAAAAAATTCCAGCTGGCATCACTTGTACTTTGGGCGTCTCAAAATTTGAAAAAAAAAAAAAACTCCTTATATATGATCAAATTTGTTCTTCGTTTTTATAGAAAAGGAGTCCCCTAATAACGAAACTCAAGTGCACCTTCTGCTGAAATCACTAACAATTAATTATCAATTTAATGATGAATAATAAGATTATTGCCCAATGGTTTTGGTTTTGATGAGGCGATTTATTTCTCCGGCGGAGATCCTATTTGAGGAGACGGGTGTGTCGTCGGCCAGAGACGGCATTACAGTGCCTATAAGATGGTATCATTTGTTTAGAAGACAATTCAAGTTCCCTCATTTCATCCAAAACAATTTGCCTGCCCCTGCACTCTATGCTGCAAAACCCTTGGTCACCCCTGCGTTCAAATTCTTTCTATTACAATTAACTTAATCCATTTTATATTTACTCATTTGTTGTAAAGAGCACGAAGATATACAATATGGCATTGGCATGGAAGTATTAGTTACCTGTACATGAAAACTTCTTTATCTAGGCTTAAGTTCTTGTTGCACAGATAACATGATTTGAGAAAGCAAGAATATTGATTAGGTTGCAACTCATGAGCACGATGAGGGTTAGTAGAGGTGGGAAGGGTAATTTTCAATGGAGGCTTAACGAGAGCAGCAGATTGTTTTCCCTGTGGGATTTGTGTAAGGATTCTCAGCCCAACAACAACTGTTGAGCTCTTACAAAAGTTTGCAGAAATGGGGTTGTTCTTCTTCTTGCCCTCTTCACCTTCACTGCCTTCTTCTACCTGCTTGAAACGCCTCCTAGCTTTCATAATCATTTATATAAGTGGAGAGCTTGAGAGACAAGGAAGATGATCGGAGAATTTAAGGCAATGGATATAGATTTCTGAAGTGAAGGAGTGATGGATATTTAAGAGCACTCCTTTTACCATAAAATATCATTTCGTTGGTAAAAAGTGCAATGGTCCTATTTTCTTTCAAAATATTGGAGAAATTGAAAGATTTCCAAGGATTGTTTAAGTGTATTTGGCCCACCAAGAATAAGACTGCTTGGAGTTTCTCTTCATTTTTAACCTCTCACTTTTGCCAACACATGAGAAACGTGTTAAAAAAGTTTAAAAGTTTTATAAATTTAAATTTTATTCTCTATATTTTTATTTTTATAAATTTAGCCTTTTCATTTTTAGATTTTAAATTTTAGATTCAATTATGATCTTTATTCAAATTATTTTGTTAAATTTAAGTTTTATTACAATGTCATTATTTTAGTTACATTGTTTTCAAGTCAATATTTTATTTATTTTAAAATGTTACACTAACAAATTTAATAAAAAATTTAATAGTATTAACAATTAGACTTAAATTTTAAATTTTAAAAATAAAGAGACTAAATTCATAAAAATATAAGTATAAAAATTAAATTTCAAACTTATAAAGAATAATACAACATGCATATTTTAACCTAAAATAGATAATGTAATTTCTTTTTTTTTTTTCGTTTTCATTTGTTCTTTAATCTTTTAGTAATTAATCTCTTTTTTTTTCGGCTTGCGACATCTTCTCCAAGGGCAGAGCTAGGGCCCGTCCCCTAAATTTATTTATTTTTATTTAGATTATTTTATAATTAATAAAATTTTAAATTAGTATTGAACCTTTTAAAAATGATAAATATTGTATTTAATTTTTAAAAATGATAAAAATTTCTAGTTTAGCCCTGATCTTATCTATACTACTAACTTAATAAATGGCTATGCTTTACTACTAGTATCTATACTATGAGTAAATTATAAATTTACTATTTATACTTTAATTTTATCATTTTTAATTTCTATACTTTTGAAATTTAAAACTTCGTTCTTACCGAATGATAACTGTTAAATTCATTACGTTAAATTATGTTATTTCCAAAACTTGAGCTAACAAATATATTATCATGTGTAATGTCATGTTAGCTTTCTATTTCCATATATTTCTAAAAAAAAATTAATGGATTTAATTACTGTCGTTTGTGTTATGACTAAAATTTTAAAATTCGAAAAACATAGCGACTAAGAATGATCTAATTGGATAACACGACTAAATTTACAACTTTTCGCATGGTACAGGACTAATAGCAGAATCTAACCAAACGTATTTAACTGTTACCCCATGAACAAAAATTGATCAATTCAAAACATATAGGTGATACGAGCAGCTCGGTCCAATTTAAAGGCCATAATAGATATGGGATTAGTTTCCCTCAAGGCTCAATTACGAGATCTAAATCAAAGCAGCTAAAGTCACAAACCTCAACTTATTCGTTCAAGACTTTATCATAAAAAAAAATTCGAGAAAAAGAGTTGAAGCTTCAAGACGATGGATTTTGAAGCGAGGATGAATTAGAATGGATTAATTTTGTTTGTGGGCCTAAACTCTCAATTTATGATGACAAGCCCATGCGAAGAATGTTAACAAGCTTAGGCGTTTCATTTCAAGGACCCTAATCAATCCCAGAAGCTTAGGTGTTTCATATTGGGTTCGAGTCCTAAGTTTAATTTTTATTATAGATGAGCTCAATATTATATTTATTATCTCTAATTATTTTTTATTTTTTATTATAGATTTTTTATAATTATTAAGTATTTTAAGTTATTTAGGAGTTTTGCCAATAAAAAGTTTAGTTTAAAACTACTTCTTGTTTAGGTTAATTAGAGTCCTAGTATACTTAAGAATTTTATTTAGATTTATTTAGCTAGCCTAAATAAAGGCTTCTTCATTGTTCATTAAGTAGACAATTGTTTTCATTAATGAAGTTTTCAACTCTGGGAGTTTTTTTCTTGTGCAAGATTTCTTTCTTGTAGCTTTTAGAAGTAGTTTTCTTCTCGATTTTCTTGAGTTGTGGGAATTCATTCTTCACCTTTCAATTTACCAATAATTATTTCTTGGAGGGTTGATTAGAGCCATTAATTGAGTTTGTTGGGATTTATATCTCAAAGGGTTCAATTAAACATTTATCCTTCTATCCATTATATCCATCGGTTTATTCAATCCATCCTCCACTTTTAAATTTTGTCTATTTATTTATTTATATATTTTTATTTTTATTTGTTCTTTGTTCTCAAATTTCTTCTTTTACTGTTTTCAACTTCTTTCTTACTAAATTAATTTACTTCTTCTTTTCATATCAGATCCAAATCTTTCCTTCTTGAGTCAAACAACTTGAATTTGATCCTAGTCCGCTTCTTTTGCTTCAATCTCGCATCAATTGGTATCAGATTTAGGCGTTTTAGGTGTTCTTTTTATTTTTATAAACTGATTTCCAACGAACAATCTCAAAACATTTTTTTTTCTTTTACCTAGAAAATTTTTGAAAAATAAACATTTTTCAGTGGGTAAACGTTTTTCAAATGTTTTAAAATTTTACATACTTTTTCTTGGTACTATTTTAGAGTATAAAAAAATATTTTCCACAAAAAAGTGATAAAAATACAAAAAAACAAAGAGAATATGAATGTCGAAACCATTTTTATTTTGAAAAACGGATGTCGACTTTAAAACGACAATGGAATCGCCACCAATCCTTTTTTGTTTAGGTGTGATCGATCATTTTAATAAAATATTCCGGTTTATTAAAACAAAGTTTTTGGTCTACGAAAAACTAGAAAACGGATTCGGGAGTCAGTTACGTGCTAGGAAGGATTAGCACCATCGCAACGCCCAAAATTGGTACCGTATTGATTAATTAACGTCCTAATGTTGAAAATTTGAAAAAGATTTTAAAATACAATTCCTTTAAAATGTTTGGATAACTTGAATTGGATATTGAGATTTTCTCGCTTAGAAGGAGTAAAATATCATATCCAACACGATAGGACACAACATTTCAAACCCTCGATACAAGATCATCTTATAATTTCCAAAACTCATGCATTTGAAATTTCAAAAGGATATTTGGCTATCTGGTGAAACGGTAAGTCGAAACCCAGCATGATTGGGCACGATTTCTCAAATTTCCAAACACAAAATATTGCCTCATTTTAATTTAAGAAAACATGGACGAAATTTCAAAAGGATATTCAGTTATTTGGTTGAACGAAAAATCGAAACCCATCACGATAGGGCACGATTTATCGAATTTCTAAACACAAAATATTTCCTTGTTTTGAGAGGTTTTTTAAAATAAGGATGATTATAAAAGCGATCTAAAGTATATAAAATAATTTTAAAAAATTAGTATCCATTCAAGATAAAATAATATATAAAACTCTTTAAAAATAATATATAAACAATTCAAAATATATAATGTGTAAAAATTTTTGAAATATATAATATATGAAAATATTAAAGTAAATAATGTATAAAAATTTGAAATGAGCGTTATATAAAAAGTTAAAATAGATAATAACAAAAAAAAGTAAAAAATAGATAAATAAATAGAATGTTAATAATAAGAGTGAAAATATATATAAGAAAAATAATAATGAAAAAATATTAGTATATAAATAAAATAAAATATAATAAATAGAAATATAATAATAGTAGAAATATAAATAGATAAATAAAATTAGATAAATAATAATAGTATTAGAATAACAAAATAAATATAAATAGAAACATAAAAATAATAGCAATAATATATTAAATTAGTTAATTTGATAATAAAATAGCGAAAATAAAAAAGAATTAAATCGAACCTTAAAGTAAAATTCTGGGGCGAATCAAAAATAAAATAAAAGGAAATGGACCAATTTGAACGTGCGAATAACAAGGAGGGACCAAAAGGGAAATAATCCCACCCTCCAAAACGCACAGCTTTAAAGAGGACCCAAAATGCAATCAAAATGAATTTTAGGGCCAAAAAAGAAAATGAAAACTTAATTGCAAAACAATAAAAAAACAGAAGGGCTAAAAGCAATTGGATGAATTTAGAAAAAACAAAAAAAAAATTGAAATGAAATGGACAAAATTCTCACGTAATTGAAAGAGAAAAGAAAATAATTCAATTCCAATGGAAATAGGAAAAGAGAGAATAATCCAATTCCGAATTGAAATAGGAATCCCAAAGTAATTCATCCAAAAGTAAATGGTTCCCTTTCAAAAAACAAAATATCCCTATTTATATACATGGGGTTTACTAAAAATAGCCTAAATAATTAAAAAATAAAATAAAATAAAATAAAATCAAAAATAAAAATCACATCTTCTTATTTTTAGCCTTTTACCAAGTCAACTAATTTTGATAACTCCTTGGCTTTCTCCATCTTTTTTATTTGGCCACAATTTAATGATTGTCTTTCAATTTGGTCCCTTTTTGACTTGTTTTCGACTGATTGCATCCTTTGACTTCTGTTATTATTTTGGGGCCGAGGCCAAAATTAGCCTATTACAGCTGCCCCTCTTTGTTCATTGTCGTGTGACGAGAATGGAGCAAAGACTATAAAATGGCCAATTTTGCCTGGGCCTGCTGAGTCTCAGCCCTTCTTTTCTTCCTCTTCAAGTAACCTCGCTTTAACCCACTACATCTTTAAGGGTATAGGAATTTTCGTTTCCATCTGATCCGCTACTGCTTAGGGAGATATGATTTGTAATCTTCAGCCCGTTTCCGTGCTACTTAGGAGGATAAGGCTAGTCTTCAATCCGCTCCACTACTCTTAGGGAGATAAAATCTGTAATTTTCAACCTGTTTACCTACTGCTTAGGGGGATAAGGCTCACCGTCTACGATCTTCCCTACTACTGCTTAGGGAGATAAGATCTATAATTTCTAGCCTGTTTCCCTCCTGCTTAGGGGGTTAAGGCTTATGATCTTCGATCTGTTCCAGTACTGTTTAGGGGGGATCTGTATTTTCCAGCCTGTTACCCTACTGCTTAGGGGGTTAAGACTTGGGTCTTCAATCTACTCCACTACTGTTTAAGGGAGATCTGTATTTTCCAGCCTGTTACCCTACTACTTAGGGGGTTAAGGCTTGCTGTCTTTGATCTGCTCCACTACTGTTTAGGGGAAATTTACATTTTCCAGCCTGTTACCCTACTGCTTAGGGGGTTAAGGCTTGCTATCTTAGATCTGTTCCACTACTGTTTAGGGGAGATCTGTATTTTCCAGCCTGTTACCCTACTGCTTAAAGGGTTAAGACTTGCTGTCTTAGATCTGCTCCACCACTGTTTAGGGGAGATCTATATTTTCCAGCCTGTTACCCTACTACTTAGAGGGTTAAGGCTTGCTGTCTTCGATTTGCTCCACTACTGTTTAGGGGAGATCTATATTTTCCAGCCTGTTACCCTACTGCTTAGGGGGTTAAGGCTTGCTGTCTTCGATCTTCTCCACTACTGTTTAGGGGAGATCTATATTTTCCAACCTGTTACCCTACTGCTTAGGGGGTTAAGGCTTGCTGTCTTCGATCTACTCCACTACTGTTTAGGGGAGATTTATATTTTTCAACCTGTTACCCTACTACTTAGGGGGTTAAGGCTTGCTGTCTTTGATCTGCTCCACTACTATCTAGGGGAAATCTATATTTTCCAGCCTGTTACCCTACTGCCTAGGGGGTTAAGGCTTGTTATCTTCGATCTACTCCACTACTGTTTAGGGGAGATCTGTATTTTCTAGCCTGTTACCCTACTGCTTAAGGGGTTAAGGCTTGCTATCTTCAACCTGTTCTCTTGCTACCTCAGAAAGATAAGGTTGGTGGCTAAAATCTGCTCCATAGCCGATACATGGAGATAAGATCTATAATTTTCACAGCTACACTGTCCTCTGGGGAACATGCCCTGTAGACTCGGTTTCATATGTCTATGTTTATGCCAAATGATTAGAATGTTATGACTAAAATGAATCAGATGCTCCTAACCAAATGTGTTATGAATGATATGAATGTAGAAATGTCATGAAAATGATTTTTTTTTTTTAAATTTTGGGATGTCATTGCTCATTATTCACCAGAATATCACTGTCGTATTATGCTGCCTTCCTGCTCGGCTAGCACTTCTTAACAAAACCCGTACAAATAACCCAATTTGCTCAACTAATTTGCCCTATTGTAACTTCAGAGTCCCCTCCACTGTATCTTCTAGGACATAAAGTTCGTACTCCCACTGCAACTTCAAGGGAATAACATTTGGTTTCTTTCATTCATCCTGCTGCAACTCAGCGGTATAGGATTTGTATCATCCTCAATCAATTTGATCTATTACACCATTCCCTGGGTGCAATAACCTGTTTTGTGTGCCTGATATCTGCATGAATATGGAAAACCATTTTCTTTTCTTGAGAATGATCGCATTGCTCGTTCTTCATTAGGATATAACACCGATGTAATTTCTTTTTGGTTCAACCAATATCTTTGACAGAAAATCCAATGAGATAATCTCAATTTGAGCTTAAACATTTTCAATCTATTGTGCTTGGTGTGTTCTAAACAATAGTCCTATTTTAGATTCTTGTACTATTTAGAAACTTTCAGAGTAATATGCAAAACTCTATTTATGAAAGTATTATTAGTCCATTAATTGTTATTTCGATACGAAATGCTTGGAAAAGATCATAACTGTGGACAAGAGAAAAAAATTAATTGAGAGTATGACTACAATTTAAGAAAGAAATTTATTGGGATGCATCTTGAAAAAGAATAAGATAATAAAATATAGCAAATTAAAAATGAAAAAAACGAAAAACTAGGTGCCCCAGATATCGCAACTTGAGCTTCTCTGTACCAACTTCTTGAGGACCATTTTGGATTCAATGTGTTTAGGAGATCTAGAGTACTCTATCAATGCCCCAAGATATAGCATACCTCCTCTTTGTTAATTTAGGCATAGCAAGACTACCGCATGCCCCACTTTGATCCAAATTTGAACTGCCCTTTTCGAGTTTTCAACTCAAATCCCCTTTGGTCTCAAGGAGCCATTTGCGGGTTTTCGCCTTGGCCTCTCCTGTTTCATTTTCTTTTCTTTTTTCTATTTTTTTAAAATATTAATTGTGACTGAATCTGAGTTCACCAGATTGGGTAGGTCCTTGCCATCCATATCAGATAATATCAATGCCCCTCCAGAAGAGGCCTTCTTTACTACATAAGGTCTTTTCTAGTTTGGCATCCACTTTCTTCAGTAGTCCTTTTGTGTAGGAAGGATCTTCTTTAATGACAGCTCATTCTTGTAGAATCCTCTAGGACAAACCCTTTTTATCATAAGCTCGTATCATTCTTTTTCTGGTGCATTGGAACATGACGGATAACTTTCAACCTTCTTTTTAAATTCAACTGGTTATATCAGGATTGGATTTAGTTCTGACAAGACTCAGAGAAAAGAAATCTCGACCTCAATAGGCAAAATCGCTTCTATAAATCAATGAGGAAGGTGCTACCCCGGCGAATGTCCTGACTGACGTTCGATAAGCATAAAGGGTGAATTGTGACTTCTTATGCCAATATTTACAAGTCTCGGTCATTTTCCCCACGATCTTTTTTCCTTTTTTCTTCCTTTTTTTTTGCTTTTGTTGTGCCATTCATTTTGGGGTGATATGGTGTTTGGTCTTAAACATACTGTAATCTTTTGATATTGTGTAGTTGTGCATAATCTTTTCTGGCATTTTTGGTCGACATTTTCTCTTCTTTTTTTTATGACTATTGACCTTGTAATATTGTCATATAAAGCGACCTTCACCCACTTCGCAAAGTAATCGATGATCACCAAGATGAATCTATGTATATTAGACGAGAATGTCCTGATAACATTCATGCCTCACATATAGAAACTCTGTGAAGAAATGGAGATGGCACATAAGTCTTGTCTTCCTCCATTTGGCATTTACGGCATAACTGATTCAATCCCCTTTTATAGTGGATCAACAGTTCCCAAACCTCATGATTAACCTGGCTAACGTAAAACCATTAGCACGTATCTTTCAAGCACCCTATAGCATCCTTACGTTTTAGTAGCCTAGGCATATATTGATGTAATCATGCGAAAACATCTTTGAATTGGGAATAACCCAATGATGTCTCGCTTTGTCTTTGTGGTGGGCTAGGCTTCGACCTTCACCTCTTTCTTAGGCTCGCAATGTCCACTGACCCTTTGTAGTGTAGGATCTGTTTTTCATCCTGTTCTACCATTCCTAACAAATCAGGATATAGGCTACAATCTCTTTCATCTTCAAAGTCTTGAGATCCGCTTAAACACATATCTCACCCCAAAAAGGAGTCAGTTACAGCGTTGCTCATATCGTTGATATCTGGGGACCTATTGTAGGTACAAAGGCATATTTCCAAAGAATAAATGATTTTAAGGATGATTATTTTTATGATATGTTCATGAATGAATAATAAAAGAATATTTAAAAGACAGTTCAAAAAACAAAAGAATGTATACTATGAAATGGAAAAAATGAAAGAATATTTGCTCAACAAGGAACATTTTATTGAAATAAAAATTCTAGACACAAGCCTATGTCACAAAATGATTCTTATTGTCTCTAGGCTTAAAGTAACAAGTGTGTTTTGAATATTACTTTAGATTAGCTCTAAAAATACAGGGATCTCTTCCACAATCCCATTGTTCAAAACACTTCCAAGTATGCGAGGATTTGGAAACTTTTATTCCCCGATTCTCTCTTCGGATATGTCATTCAGATTTCCCGATATTCCTTCATCATATTCTCGACTATCGCGTTTACCCTATTATCAGTATGATTGGGTAACAGATTTTCTACGCCAGGTGCATCATCGAATTTTACAACACCTATTTTGATGAGCCTTTCGACTACCCTTTTGAAAGAGGTGCAGTTCTCTATCGAGTGTCCCGTGACTCCCGCATGATATTCACATTGGGTGCTTGCATCATACTATTTGGGGTATGGAGGTTGCAACAGTTTTAAGTAGAACGAGGATACAACATGTGCATCGAATAGACTTTTGAACAGCTCCCGATACGTTATTGGAATGGGACTAAACTGGAGTTTCTCCGTATTTTGCTTTGTATTGAGCTCTTGTCTTGACGAAGCTTGCTGGCCCATGACCATGTTCTTGGTTGATTTACCATGTTTCGCATAACCCACGCTCACATTGCTAACCTCGTTTTCTCTCTTTTTCGGGGCTGACCTCCTGGTGCTTTCCTCAGCCTCTATCTTTCCACACCTTATCGCATTCTCTATCATTTCACCGGACATCATTATGTTTGTGAAACTCTTAGTTACACTGCCCAGCGTGTGATTAATGAAGGGTGTTTTCAAAGTATTAATGAAGAGCATGGTCGTTTCTTTTTCCATTAGTGGTGGTTGGACTTGTGTAGCAATTTCCCTCCATCTCTTGGCATATTGCCTGAAACTTTCGCTCGATTTTTTCTCCATATTCTGTAACGTGATCCTGTCAGATGCTATGTCTGTCACATGGTCGTACTGCTTCATGAAGGCCTGTGCTAAGTCCCTCCATGATCTGATTTAGGTGCGATTCAGCTGATTGTACCATTTCGCTGCAGCCCCTGTCAAACTGTCCTAGAAACAGTGAACTAACAACTGATCATTGTTGACATGACCAGTCATCCTCCGACAAAACATCGTGATGTGGGCCTCAGGGCAGCTAGTTCCATTGTATTTCTCAAACTCACGCATTTTGAACTTCGGAGGGAGCACTAGATCCGGAACTAAACTTAACTCCTTAGCATCTATTCCGCAATGATAATCAGCGCTTTCCAACACCTTTAATTTCTCCTCCAACCATCTGTATTGGTCTTTCAGTTGCTTTGAGAATTCTGCTCTTGCCTTTCCTGCTTTCGCTACATCATCGATGTCAGGGTCTATAGGATTTGCCCGATTGTTTTCAGGGTTAGAACACTAGCCCATTGAGACATTTATCAGTGCTGAAGTACCAGTCTGATATTAAAGTTTGATATTGACAAACACCCCTTGTGGTGGTACTAGGGTATTTGTTGGAGTGAAACCTGGAAGGTAAGCAAGGATCTCACTGTCATCCTCAGTATTGACCGTAGGACTCTTCCCTTTTTCTGGCCTTCCATTAGTAGCTGAGACAATTGGTTCATCATATTCTTTTGAGATTCCAGCATATGATCCTTTATATCCTGCTGAATCTTGGCCAACTGTTCTTGCATCTGTAATTGCAATTGATCCTGCATTTCCTTCTGCATCTGTTCCAGTTTTTCCAACCTTTGATCCATAGCTTTGGTTTTTTCGTGTGTAGTATTGATGTTCCAGGGTAACTATAACATGATTTCTCATTAATTAGGGTTCTTTTGTGAAATTTAATGCACATGATACGATGTAATACAAATGCATGAAATGAATCCAAAAGAAAGAAATGTGTTAATTCCGAATTCAATTCCTTTAGAACAATTTTTCTAGAAAACAAATTCCTTTACATAAAACGGGTTACATATGTGGCCCTGCCTTCATGTTCCAGGCAAAAACACTGTTCCTTTTCTTCATATTCAGACGCTAAAATCAAATCTTCTGAATTATCTCCTTTTTACTTGATCTGGACTACGGCTCCTTGTTCACTCATCCTCTTAATGCTTGTCAGCTTTTTTACATAAGTCTAGACATTGACGGCTCTCGAATAATCTTTATCGACTTGAATCTTCAGGTAAAATCTTATTTTCTTCCGCGAACTGTCAGCCTTCTTCCGTTGTGTTTACTTAGTCCATCTTTAGACAACCGTATTATAATCCACTTTATCAAGAAATTCGTTTTCTTATGACAAACTGTTCTATTTAGTAATCAAATATGAATCAACACCTCCTTTGTATGATGATGTAATGAAATTTAGTCATAAACAAATCAAAACATGTTAGCACAGGAGGAAAAAACAATATAGGACACCTACTTGGGTAACCACTAGGGTTTGGAGTGGCTCTATCTAGGGTTGGGCTCTTAAGGCTCGCTATATGCGGTTTGGTTCTAAAGTAGAGGTACCCGAACCAGCAAATTCCTCGATCCTCACCCATTATAGGCTCATGTGGATCGAGTTCAGTTCAGGGGAATACATTTCCCTATGGCCGTGCGGAGGTGAAAACCTCACGAAGACATAGGTACGAATGTATCTCAGAAGCAGTCCACTAGCCCATGCGGAGGTGAAAACCTCACGAAGGCATAGTTTCTCACTCCCACTTTAAAAGGTGCAACCACAACGTCATGCAAGATGATGCAAGGAAACTTTAAAAACTCAAAATGCAAAACATGATTAAAATGACCAAAACCATAAAACCCATGAAATGTAATAAAAGAATCATATGTTAAAAACCAAATTTTAAATTTTCAACAAAAGGACAGAAAACAATCAATTTTATGACTTGACTCTCCTACTAGTCCCCAGTGGAGTCGCCAAGCTATCGAAACCATTTTTATTTTAAAAAACAGAGATCGACTTTAAAACGAAAATGGAGTCGCCACCAATCCTTTTTTGTTTAGGTGTGATCGGGTCACCTTGTGATCGATCATTTTAATAAAACATTTCGGTTTATTAAAACAACGTTTTTGGTCTACGAAAAACTAGAAAACGGATTCGGGAGTCAGTTACACGCGAGGAAGGATTAGCACCCTCGCAACGCCCAAAATTGGTACTGTATTGATCAATTAACATCCTAATGTTGAAAATTTGAAAAAGATTTTAAAATACAATTCCTTTAAAACGTTTGGATAACTTGAATTGGATATTGAGATTCTCTCGCTTAAAAGGAATAAAATATCATATCCAGCTTGATAGGACACAACATTTCAAACCCTCGATACAAGATCATCTTATAATTTCCAAAACTCATGCATTTAAAATTTCAAAAGGATATTTGGCTATCTGGTGACACGGTAAGTCGAAACCCAGCACGATTGGGCACGATTTCTCGAATTTATAAGCACAAAATATTGCCTCATTTTAATTTAAGAAAACATGGACAAAATTTCAAAAGAAAACATGGACACAACATTTCAAACCCTCGATACAAGATCATCTTATAATTTCCAAAACTCATGCATTTAAAATTTCAAAAGGATATTTGGCTATCTGGTGACACGGTAAGTCGAAACCCAGCACAATTGGGCACGATTTCTCGAATTTATAAGCACAAAATATTGCCTCATTTTAATTTAAGAAAACATGGACAAAATTTCAAAAGAATATTCAGTTATTCGGTTGAACGAAAAATCGAAACCCAGCACGGTAAGGCACGATTTCTCTAATTTCCAAACACAAACTATTTCCTTATTTTGAGAGGTTTTTTAAAATGAGGATGATTATAAAAGCGATCTAAAGTATATAAAATAATTTTAAAAAATTAGTATCCATTCAAGATAAAATAATATATAAAACTCTTAAAAATAATATATAAACAATTCAAAATATATAATATGTAAAAAAGTTTGAAATATATAATATATGAAAATATTAACGTAAATAATGTATAAAAATTTGAAATGAGCGTTATATAAAAAGTTAAAATAGATAATAACAAAAAAGTAAAAAAAATAGATAAATAAATAGAATGTTAATAACAAGAGTGAAAAACATATATAAGAAAAATAATAATGAAAATAATATTAGTATATAAATAGAAATAAAAATATAATAAATAGAAATATAATAATAGTAGAAATATAAATAGATAAATAAAAATTAGATAAATAATAATAGTATTAGAATAACAAAATAAATATAAATAGAAACATAAAAATAATAGCAATAATATATTAAATTAGTTAATTTGATAATAAAATAGCGAAAATAAAAAAGAATTAAATCGAACCTTAAAGCAAAATTATGGGGCGAATCAAAAATAAATAAAAGAAAATGGACCAATTTGAACGTGCAAATAACAAGGAGGGACCAAAAGGGAAATAATCCCACCCTCCAAAACGCACAGCTTCAAGGAGGATACAAAATGCAGTCAAAACGAATTTTAGGGCCAAAAAAGAAAATGAAAACTTAATTGCAAAACAATAAAAAAAACGGAAGGGCTAAAAGCAATTGAACAAATTTAGAAAAAACAAAAAAATTGAAATGAAATAGACAAAATTCCCACGTAACTGAAAGAGAAAAGAAAATAATTCAATTCTAATGGAAATAGGAAAAGAGAGAATAATCCAATTCCGAATTGAAGTAGGAATCCCAAAGTAATTCATCCAAAAGTAATTATTTCCCTTTTCAAAGAACAAAATACCCCTATTTATATACATGGAGTTTACTAAAAATAGCCTAAATAATTTGATAATAAAATAAAATGTAATAAAATAAAATAAAATCAAAAATAAAAATCATATCTTCCTATTTTTAGCCTTTTTCGAAGTCAACTAATTTTGATAACTCATTGGCTTTCTCCATCTTTTTGATTTGGCCACAATTTAATGATTGTCTTTCAATTTGGCCCCTTTTTGACTTGTTTTCAACCGATTTCATCCTTTAGCTTCAGTTATTATTTTTTGGGGCCCAGGCCAAAATTAGCCTATTACAATGAAAAAATAAGAAAAAATAAGAAAATATTTTGTGGGTTGAATTTTGTGTTGAAATTTTCCAGATTAGATCTACATTATTTAAGGAGACTTCGGTTTAAATTTTGTGATTTTTGGAAATCAATAACACCTCAAATGAAAGAAATTCAAGTTGCTTTCCATTATTTTAAGTTTTCGTTTGGGTATTTTATTTTCTTTGATTCTAGCATTAGGTTTTCTTTTGTTTTAGCTTTTTTCATTGTATTACGCATTCTAACACATTTTCATTTCTTGTGTTAATAGGTACGAATAAGTTGCATCTCCTTTCTCCGCGCAACTTACTTTGGAGTCGAGTTTTTCTTTGGCTTCTTAGAGCCTTAGGTCAACTTTGTTAGAGAGTGATCCCATATCTTTTTTAATATTATTGAGTTTGATACATACACGTAATAAGGATGAGGAGAATGATCTATCCTTGGTTACCATGGACCAACTTACAATAATGCTTGACGAACTTCGAGAAGAATTCAAAGAGGCGTAACAACGCTTGGAAAATAAGTTAACCATATTGGAAGCTTAAGTCCTTCATCACAAAGCGGTCCAACAAAATTTCAGTCAAACTTTAACTCAAATGGAAACTAACAATGATGATGATGATGAGTAGCCTCTTCACCATAATAATAAGACTAATGATTATGATGATGGTTATGAGCAGCAACAATCTTCTAAACGTATTAAATGTGGCTCGCGTACTCGTGATGCAAACTCCAGTACTAGTTCTGATAGCTACTTTTCTGTGAATAAACCAAAATTCAATGTTCCACCATTTAACGACAACCATGATCCTGATGACTATTGTGATTGGGAGAATAAAATTGAGCTACTATTTGAATATTGCAAATGTTTAGAGGAAGAGAAGGTTCGATTAGCTACCTTGGAATTCTCCGACTGAGCTTTATGTTGGTGGACTCAATTATTACGGTCCCAACGAATGAACTATGAGAGATCCATTGACTCGTGTGATGATTTAAAGCGAATCATCTGGAAACGGTATGTAGCACCTCATTACTATAGGAACAACAAACGGAAGCTTCAAAATCTTGTTCATGGTAATAATCTGTGATGGAATATTTTCATGCGATGGAGATTTTGATGAAACAAGCTAATAATGATGAGGAGGAGAAGATACTATAGCTCGATTTGTATATGAGTTGAATGAAAATATCACTGAGATTTTATGTAACACCCCTAACCCGTATCCGTTACCGGATTAGGGTTATGAGGCATTACTGTAAAAAAGAAAACACAGTTCAGCACCATCATTCCTCACCTTTCATATACCAAAGAATTAATAAATATTTAAAGTTTATCAAATTCAAATATTCACAATTCATTTATTATAAATTCGAATACATGAGTCATAATTCCAATTCAGAAATAATCATATCCTACTGAACATGTATCGCAAATAAGCACATTTCAAAAATTTCAACTAATTCAGTTCTAACATATATTAAAATTCAACTGATCATGTTGCATAATGACTAATTTCAAACCAAACTTGTATATATCAAAGACATTTCCACATATTTAATACTTCCAATGTTCAATTCCTTATATCCATCACATTAATGCCATTTTCATAATTAAATCATATTCCATCTTATATCATTACACTTCATACTTCAAATATATGCTAATTTCTATCTCATTAAAATTAGCCCAATATATACTTAATCATTACCATCATTTACCATTTGAATCCATACCAAAACAATCAACCGAAACAATCATGAAACATATTCATTACTTACCACTAGCAACCGAACCTATTAAGTTAATACACCATCATCCATCATTCTAATTATACCACGTTTCATATTTCCAAAATGAGTTAACTATTAAACCGATTACCAAAACCAACTCATCAAAACAATTTAATTAAGAACATGTAAAACCAAACTTAAGCATAGTAAGCAAGTCATTTTCGCGTGGCTTTAAATACATACTCATTCAAAATAATTAACTCCAAGACTAGCCTATACATGCCACATAAACGAGTCTCACAACATTTTTCTTTTTACTGAGGTGATAACCGGATAGTGTGATGTCGTCTCCACCGACTTCCAACCCGAGCTGATCTCCAAAAATCTATAAACATAGGAATAACACAGAGAATAGGCATTGAGAGCTTAGTAAACTATAAGCAATAAATAACTCAATGACTATAACAATTCAATTACCAAAACCACAATATCAATAATTAACTGATTATACATAAACTCATATGCATATATTCATATATCATTTCATAATTATTCTTACTTCATATCATTAAGGCCGTACATAATCATTTATATAAGTTTGTACATACGTCACAATATGATATCACTAGACTTATCCTTTGGACGAATGTACTGTATCTATTGTCGAGGTAACATTCAATTTCAAAACCATAGTACTATTATATGATCGAATAAGTACACACCCATAAACATATATTCTTGAATCAAACTTTAATATCTTATACTTATACTTATCATGTAACCGAATATACATATGTCTAAACCAAAGTATCATACACTATTAAAATCATATTATCAATGCATAAAACCGAATCTTTAAACACTTGTTTACATATACTCATGTATTAAACCTTAATACCACATAATTTCACTTAAATTATGGCCGAATATACATAGTCACAAATATACACATAATGAAGAAACATTTCATTAATATTTGAATTATTTATTCATAAGGCTGAAATCACATACAAATCTTACATAAAATTTTCATTTCTATCATACATAATTTAACACATATATTCAAGTACTTACTTGCCTTATCTCACATACATAACAAGATAAATCATACCTGGCCTTTTAGGTCGTTTTACTTTCTCAAATACAACTTATCCTTACCCAATGAACCATTCAAATTTGAATAAGGTACTCAGATAATCACATATATCATACAATGTCAACATCCTAGACATGGTCTTACATGTTATCTCATATCGATGCCACTGTCCCAGACAAGGTCTTACTCGAATCAAATACGATGCCAATGTCCCAGACATGGTCTTACACGTAACCACATGGAATGATGCCAACATTCCAGACGTTGTCTTACACGTTATCTCATATCGATGCCACTGTCCCAGACATGGTCTTACTCGAATCAAATATGACGCCAATGTCCCAGACATGGTCTTACATGTAACCACATATCAGAATCCTATGATTCAAACGGGGCTTTCAAACGTCGTAACTTAATCAAATCGAGCTTGTACATGTAACTTCTAATTATATTCAAATTCAGCTTTCATTTATATATTTTTACACAATTCAATTCAGCATATAAATTCATTATTTATTCAAAGTTAACAACATTTATTTGCTTATAAACTTACCTCAAGTCACAGATGATTATTCCCCAACCTTCTCTTATCCCTGACTTATAATCGATCTATTCATTTCACGATCAAAACATAATAATAAATCAATATATATTAACTAACTCAAAAATCAAATCAAATCAAGTTCAAACTCAAACCATTCTATCATTTAATTACAATTAATAAAAACATCTTTATTCCTCACAAATGGTCAACACAAACACAACCATTATCCAATTCGTTCCAATTTGGGCAACATGAATACAATAGGAATTTATATTAGTTCATGAAACTTAAAGTCACAAAGATTTACATATTTGGATAGCATTAAGATACTCTTTAATAAACAACATTAATACACAAAATCAAAACATGACAATATAATTGAGTATTTAATATCAATTCAGACAAAGATTCAAATTCGCATTCCAAAGAAATTCAATTGACCCACCAAAACAAACTTTAATAATAATTAAAGTTAACTTATTATTGCAGCACATATTAATCACTAATTAACTCTTTGACAATTTAAACAACATTAATCAGCATTATTATCACATTCTCTCTTGTTGTAATAAATAATCCATAAACTGCCCAAACCATATAAACATACGGCTATCGGCCACTACTTCATCAACTCATTAACTAACATTTAAGACATAAATTCTGTAACATTTACTCTGCTTTTATCCTTATTTAATAACTTTAATAACAGTTTCATTAACCCCTTTAACAGTTAGATTTTTACACATAAGCTACAACTAATAAATATTATTAATATAACACCTCAAAAAGGCATTCAGTCATACATTTGCAGCATCAATCTGGTCTTTTATTATCTTCCCAGCTACATTAATAACAGCATCAAACGCTCTTTTTCTCAAGTTCCAGACATAATAAATACATAACTATATATATATTTATTGAAAACTTCAACCATTATAAACAAAATTTAAAATCACTCAGACTACATTTATTGATATCTAAACAACAATTTACTGCTGCATCAATACACCAACAGTTGTTCATAAAATAGTATGCGTACACCCTTTTTCTTTAAGTATCCTTATTACCGAAATAGTCAATAGCATCTACCATGATCAAACAGTAATAACAAAGCAGCAATTAACAATACTAATAGGGGTACAATTCGGACAGCATCTAACAGTTTGCCCAAATTCGCAAACACTGAAAAATAAAAGTTCAAGGAAAGCTTGCTAATATTTCCCAACACCAATTCTATCAATTCAAAATTTTGTTCCTTCCCTTACAAATTCGGCCGAACTTAAATCAATAAATTAACCAAAGTTCATCAATAAAAAGCTATAGGTAATGGAAAGTTTAGAAGAGTTACCTTGCCACTTCAAAATTTTAGCTTCTAAGCAAACAATTTCATGGTTCTTCCACTACATGCAACCGGCCTCTTCTCTCACTTCCATAATCTTATTTTCTCACTTATTGTTGGTTGGAAAGAATGGAGAAAAGCTGAACTCTAATGTGGCTTTGTTTTATTATATTTCATATTAATAAGCCAATTACTAAATTAACCTTTGTAATTTAATATCAAAGTCTTTTAATGGTGGTTCATTATCGTCCACTTAGCTATATAGTGGCCAAACATCATTTTAAGGACTTATAAATTAATAAGCCATAGCAAATTAGTATTTTAACAAATAGAAAGTCACTTTTGCATTTTACGCGATTAAGTCCTTTTTATCAAATTGGACAACCAATCGGTAAAATTAATTCATGAAAATTTCACTCATGCATTCTAACATGCTGTAAACACATAGAATAATATAAAAAAAATTTTACGACCTCGGATTTGTGGTTTCGAAACTACTGTTCCGACTAGGGTCTAAATTGGGCTGTTACATTTTAGTTTTTCAAACTTTTATTGATTTAGATGAAACGGTTCAAAAAGCTTGTATGATTAAAGAACAATTGAAACGAAAATATAAGAAGTCGTTAATGGGGTCATGCATCTAATTGGAGTACATCGACCTCTACCTTTCAGGGCTCAAAATTTATTCCGCCACAAGTGAATCGTCTACCTCCATCTAAAGACGAACCTAAGCAACTTAGTTAGAAAGATGGGGCGCCACCTAAAGGTACTTCTTCTATTGTACAAGTACCTTTTAGTACTTCTTATAAACCTTCTTCGAATAGTTTTTGTGATGTTAAATGCTACAAATGTAATGGCAATAGACATTATGCTTGTGATTGTCCCAATAAAAGGGTAATGTTGATAAGAAACGATGGTACCCTTATTTCTGATTCTGAGAATGACAATTTAAATGCTACTAATGTAATTTGTGACCATGATAACGAAGAAGAATATGAAGGGGTTTTGGAACCTCCTACTGATGGGGAGAATTTTCTTAGGTCCCATTGTCTTATAATGCGACAATCCTTTAGTATTCAAGTAAAGGACGATTCTGACGAAGTGCAACAGACTAACATATTCCACTCGAGGTGCTTGATTTAAGAAAATTTATGTTCTCTTATTGTTGACAGTGGTAGTT
Source organism: Gossypium arboreum (assembly GCF_025698485.1). NCBI lineage: Eukaryota > Viridiplantae > Streptophyta > Magnoliopsida > Malvales > Malvaceae > Gossypium > Gossypium arboreum. Next base: position 17,378,767 of record NC_069075.1, on the reverse strand, counting down.
GTGCCAATTTGGTGAGTATTTTTTTAGTGGATGTTTTATCTTTACCTTGTCAAAGACACCCTAGGCTATATAACTTACAATGGCTTAATGAAGGTTCAGAAGTTAAGATAGTTAAACAGTCCTTAATTGCATTCAAAATTAAGAATTATTCTAACGAGATATGGTGTGATGTAGTTCTCATGCATGCCGCCCATTTGTTTCTTGGTAGACCATGGCAATATGATCGTGACGTGGTGCACCATGGCAAATTGAACCGTTACTCCATTGTATTTAAAGGGAAGAAATTTATTCTAACCCCTTTGGATCCAAAAGATGTACACAATGATCAACTCAAGATGAAAAAGTTTTGTGAGGGGGTTATAGGGAAGAAAGATATAATTGAAAAGAAAGAGAGAAGAGACTATTAGTGATAAAAGTCAAAATACAAATGACCCAATGGTGAGTGAACCCTCTAATGGTAAAAACAAAGTGCGTAATTTATTTGCAAATAAAAAAGATGTGAGGAGATCCTTATATCACAATCAACCTTGTATCATTGTGAGGTTTAGGAAAAATTATTTATCTTTAGCTACCCTTAACAATTTTTTCCTAGTGTCTTTACATCTCTTTTGTAGGATTATGAGGATGTTTTCAATGAGGCACCTGAAGGTTTACCACCTTTGCGAGGCATAGAACACCAAATTGACTCAGTACCCGGTGCAACCATTCCAAACCATCTAGCTTACCGAAGCAATCCAAAGGAGACAGAAGAGTTACAAATGCAAGTGGAAGAGCTATTACAAAAGGTGCACATTAGAGAAAGTTTAAGCCTTTGTGTCATCCTTATCTTATTGGTGCCTAAGAAGGATGGTTCATTCCGAATGTTTGTTGATTGTCGTCCAATCAAAAAAATAATGTTAAAGTATAGACATCCAATCCTTAGACTTGATGGCATGCTTTATGAGTTACATGGTTCAACAATTTTTACAAAAATTGATTTAAAAATTGGTTATCACAAAATTTGTATGAGGGAAGAGGACAAATGGAAAACAGCCTTTAAAACTAAGTTTGGATCATATAAGTAGCTTGGTATGCCTTTCGATCTGACTAATGCACCTAGTACTTTCATGAGATTAATGAATCATGTTTTAGGGCCTTATTTGGGTAAATTTGTGGTAGTATATTTTGATGATATTCTGATTTACTCAATTTCTTTAGATGATCATGTTTTCTATGTTAAATCTATTTTGGACATTCTGAGAACTGAAAACTTATTTTCCAACCTTGATAAATGCACTTTTTGTTGTGATAAACTAATCCTTTTCAGTTTTATAAAAAGTGCTCAAGTTATTCATGTCGATAATGACAAAGTAAATGCAATTAAGAAGGGACCCACTCCTAAATCAATTATCAATGTGAGATCTTTCCATGGTTTAGCAAGTTTTTATAGACATTTTATGAATGATTTCTCCACTATTGTCGCCCTATTAACTGAGGTTATTAAAAAAGTCTGTAGGTTTTACATGAGAAGAAGCTCAGGAAAAGGCTTTTCAAGCCTTAAAGGATAAATTATGTTCTGCTCTTGCTCTTAAATTACTTGATTTTTCTAATACTTTTGAACTTGAATGTGATGATTCAAGTATTGGAATTGGTGTCGTGTTGATGCGAGAAAAAAGGTCAATCGTATATTTCAATGAAAAACTGAATAGAGGGCAATTAAACTACTCAACTTACGACTAGAAGTTGCTTGCATTAGTTTGAGCTCCACAAGTTTGACAATGTTACTTACTGCCACATGAGTTCATTATCCATATGGATCATAAATCCCTAAAATGGTTATAAGGAGAAGGTAAGTTAAGCAAGAGACGTGCTCAATGGGTAGAATTCATAGAGACATTCTCATATGTTATTAAATACAAAACAGGTAGAGAAAATGTAGTTGTTGATGCCTTATCTCGTAGGTATTCTTTGATAACTACGTTAAATGCTAAAGTCTTAAGGTTTGATCATATAAAATATTTATACTTAAATGATGTTGATTTTGCAAATATTTTTTCCAATTGTAGGAATAGTGCCTTTAACAAGTTTTATCTTGTAGATGGGTTTCTTTTTCACCTAAACAGGTTATGTGTTCCACAATGTTACATTTATTAATTCGTGAAGCACATAGTGAAGGTTTAATGGGACACTTTGGTGTCACCAAAACACTAGATATTCTACAAGAAAATATTTATTGGTCGCACATGAAGAAGGACATTGAAAAGGTATGTTCTAAATGTATTTCTTATAAAGGTAATGTTTCATGGGCTCTATACTCCTTTGCCGATTCCTTCTTTGCCATAGGTAAACTTATACATAGATTTCATTCTTGGTTTACCACAAACTAAAAAGGATCAATATAGTATCTTTATTTTTGTTGACAGGTTTTCAAAGATGGCCCACTCATTCCTTGTCACAAAATGGATGATACTACACATGTGGCTGACTTATTCTTTAAAGAGGTGGTTTGCCTACATGGGATACCTCACACCATTGTATCTAACAGAGACGTAAAGTTCCTAAGCCACTTTTGGAAAGGGTTGTGGGGTAAGCTTGGTACTAAATTATTATATTCTACTATATGTCACCCCCAAATTGATGGACAAACTGAGATAGTGAATCGAGTCTTAGGTGTTTTACTACGAGCTATTGTGGGTAAAAACCTTAAAAGTTAAGAAGAATGTTTGTCATTTGTTGAATTTGCATATAATCGATCTATTCACTCTACAAGTGGCTATTCCCCATTTGCACTTGTTTATGGTTTTTGATCCACTAACTGTACTTGATCATGTGCCATTGCCTATAGAAAATATTTCTAATTTAGATGACGAGACGAAAGCTGAATTGGTGAAATTCATGCATTAGAAAGCAAGACAATGAATCTCCAAAATAAATGAAACAAATGCCAACAAAGCTAACAAGGGGTGCAAGCAAGTTATCTTTGAGCCTGGTGACTGGGTTTGGGTCCATATGAGAAAAGAACAATTTCTAACTAAACACAATACTAATGCCATAATAGAGATGTGATTAGTTTCCCTCAAGGCCGAATCACAAGATCAAAATCAAAGCAACTAAAGTCAAACCTTAACTTATTCGTTCAAGACTTTATCACAAAAAAAAAATTCAAGAAAAAGAGTTAAAGCTTCAAGACGATGGATTTTGAAGCGAGGATGATTTAGAATAGATTAATTTTATTTGTGGGCTTAAACTCTCAATCTATGATGACAAGTCCATGTGGAGAATATTAACAAGCTTAGGCATTTCATTTCAAGGACCCTAATCAATCCCACAAGCTTAGGCATTTCACATTGGATTCGGGTCCTACGCTTAATTTTTATTATACATGAGCTCAATATTGTATTTATTCTCTTTTTTATTTTTTTATTTTTTATTACGAATTTTTTATAATTATTAAGTATTTTAAGTTATTTAGGAGTTTTATGCCAACAAGAAAGTTTAGTTTAAAACTACTTCTTGTTTAGGTTAATTAGAGTCCTAATATACTTAAGAATTTTATTTAGAATTATTTAACTAGCCTATATAAAGGGTTCTTCATTGTTCATTAAGCAGAAAATTATTTTCATTAATAAAGTTTTCAACTTTGGGAGTTTGTTTCTTGTGCAATATTTCTTTCTTGTGGTTTTCAGAAATTTTTTCTTCTCAATTTTCTTCAAGAAGTCGTAGAAATTCATTCTTCACCCTTCAATTTGCCAAGGATTATTTCTTCGAGGGTTGATTAGAGCCATTAATTGAGTTTATTGGGATTTATATCTCAAATGGTTCAATTGGATATTTATCATTCTATCCATCATATCCATCGATTTGTTCAATCCATCCTCCGCTTTTAAAATTTGTCTATTTATTATTTATTTGTATATTATTTTTATTTGTTCTTTGTTCTCAAGTTTCTTCTTTTACAGTTTTCGACTCCTTTATTACTAAATTAATTTATTTCTTCTTTTCATATCAGATCCAAATCTTTCCTTCTTAAGTCAAACAACTTGAATTTGATCATGATCCGCTTCCTCCACTTCAACCCCACATCAATAGGCGTACCACTCCATATCCAATCTGAAGAGTTAGTCCAAGTACAAAGCATAACATTAGTTTTCAAGGCGACTTAATAAATCATTCATGCCTTTAATTCAATTTTAAAAATGAATTATAAAAAACTTTACAACAATATAAAAATATAAAAATTATGTGAAAATGACTAAATTAAACTAACCAATTGAAGGTTCAAAACTTCCAACCCTAGGCCGATTCTCTTCTCTTCTTCTTCTTCTTGCTATATTCGGTTTTTAAAAAATGAGAAAGGCCAAGTTTTTATCTTTCTTTCAATTACATTGTTTTATTTTATACATTTTACATTTTAATTAATTTAATTTTAATTTTAATATTATTTAATAAAAAAACATTCCACCCAGCGTCCTTATAATGGTTCATTTTCCATTTTAGACCTTAGGTTAATTGCAATTTAAGTCCTCAATTCATTTCTTAATTAAAAATCTCTAGCGAATAGACTTTACAATTTAATCCCTAGGCCCTAATTAAATGCAATTTTGGCTAAATTACTTAGCCAAAATTCAATTCACTTATATAATAACTCCGTAAATATTTAATAAAATATTTATGGGCTTAGTTTACGAAAATGAGGTCCCGAAACTAAATTTTTCACCACCACTAACTTTCGGGTTGTTACAAAGCATCTCTCCAATTGGACTTGATAGACAATACATTAGCCTTTCAATTGGTTCGCTTATTTCCTATTAGACTAAGGACATCTCTAGATTTATCTACTATAAGTTATATTTTCGTATTACGATCCAACCACGTTGTAGTAGCCAATTTTGGGCTCAGACAAATAAACAAAAAATATAACAAAACCCAAAACAATAAAAAAGAGTCCAAAATAAACAGCCCAATAACAAATATAGCCCAAACTATCAATCTAATGCAAAAAATATCAGCAGAACCCTAGGAACGTTCAGCCACTGCCCCACGCCTCTTCGTCTGCTCGCACGCTGCTCCATCAGTCGCCCTCCACATGTTGTCTGACATCTGAAACAAGTACAATAGCAGAGAAAGAAGCATGCAAGCGCAGAGAAATAAAGAGCAAAAAAACAAAAAAACTAAAAGGGAATCAATTGTAAATGGCTTTAAAAGCCCAGATCTACTCTCTTGTAATTTTTTACGTACATTTTACAAGCAAAAACTAATCAAAAAAATAGAATACAAGTTTTAAAGGTGATTTTTTTTTGTGTAAAGATTTCTGTCTCTTTATCTTGTTTTTACTTTTGTTTCTCTTAGTTATTTTATTTTATTTTATTTCACTTACAAAAATAAAAGGGAAATAAAACTTACCGGAAAACCCCCATGGTCGGTCGTCGGAGACTTCTTTCTCTATCGGAGTTGAGCCAAAAAGGGGAGGTTGGGAAGTCCCTTTATTTTCGGGCACTCGACCGAGGGATTTGGGACCTTCAAAGGCACCACGAACAGAGGCTAGGTAGCCTATTTCGCTTGTCGTCGGCCACTAATTGTAATGGTGGTGTGACAAACCACTGAGGGCGGCGATGAGGGGTTCAGGACCCTAGCCGAATGAAAGAGAAAAGGGGGTAGGAAGGCTGAGTTCTTTTAAAAAATAAGCAGCAGAAATTTGCCTGCAAAAAGAAGAAACCCTTTTGTTTTCTTTAAAAGGTGAAACGACGCAGTGTAAAAGGGGGGGCCATTTTCAAAGCCCGAATGGGCTATTTGCTACTAAGGTCCTTCTGTTGTCTTGCGTGTTTCAATCATCCCTTTTGCATTTTTCTACATTTAAAATTATCCCCGCAAATTTGCGTGATTGTTGCTTTGGTCCCCCTGTTTAAAATCTTTTATTTCTTTTATTTTGAGTTCTTTTTTCTTTGTCTTATTTAAATTGTTTTACATATTATTATTATTTGGTATATTATTTATTATAGGCTTAGATATACACATACATATATATTACCTTTTAAGTTTTATAGGTTACTTTATTTCCATTAAAATAAAAACGTTTTATGTTTTATATATATATATCATTTTATTATATTTTATTTTAAATTTCTTTCATATTATATTCGAAATTTTTATTATTCATTTGAAAGTGTTTTCTTTAAAATCATTCGTTTAAAACTTTTTATACCTTATATATTATAGCTTAGATTTATTTAGGTATTATTTAAAATCATTTTATTATTTATTTTAAATTGATTATATACCTTATTTTGAACCCTATTTACTTATTTTGAAATGTTTTGCTATTATTATTTACTTTAATTTTTTATACATTGTTTTATACTTTTGTATATATATATATTATCTATTTTAAAAGTTCTTCATATGTATATATCATTCATTCTTTCAAAAAGAAAACGTTTTGCATATTGTTGATTTTAACCTTTTTACATTATTTATTTTAAATTCATTCATGGTCATTTAAAATTCATCTTGCAATTGTTATTTTAGTTTGATTTTAACTATTTATTTATTACATTTTTTAATTGTATTATTTAATTCATTTGTTTTTATTATTAATGATTAGTTTTTAAAGAGTGCATATTGTGAGATTATTACTATTGCATGTACGTTAATTTGCTTACTCGTGTTCATATTATTGCCATGCGCTTGTGGAATATTTTATACATGTATCATTGTTCCATGTCGCACTATACTTTTATTTCATATCATCGGCCCATGAATCAAGTCTCTTTATATTTATCCAATAAATCGTTGTATCTTGACCCAAACAAATAACGTACGTCATTTAAGTATCGTATTTGCTATTATTCAAAAATAAAAATTTTAAAATAAGGCAATGTTTCGCGTTTTGGAACATCGAGAAGTTGTGCCCTAACTTACGGGGTTTCGATTTTTTCGTTGGTTCCAAATAGCCAAATATCCTTTTGAGTTTTAAAATACACGGAATTCTAATTAAAATTAAAGATAAACTTGCGCTCAGGAGTTCATGGTATTGTGTCCTAACTTACGGGATGTGATACTCCTAAATCTCGAGACGAGGAAATCTTTAATAATCGTTTTGAGCTAACTCAAGCATTTTTAAAATCGACGTTAATAAAAAGAATCGTATTTTAAATCCATTCTCGATTTTTAACTTTTGACATTAAGACACTAACTAATCAATTTGGTACCAATTTTGGGTGTGACGAGGGTGCTAATCCTTCCTCACACGTAACCAACTCCCGAACCCATTCTCTCGAGTTTCGTAGACCAAAAACACTGTTTTAGTAAACTAAAATGTTTTATTAGAACAAAGGTGATCCGATCACACCTAATAAAGGTCGATGGCGACTCCCGTTTTAATTTTCGTTTTCAAAACCAAAGTCAACCCCTTTTCAAAAATTGGTTTCGACACACGTAATACTGCTTAATATTAGTTAAATGTTAAATAATCAATGAATATTTAAACCAATTTGTTCAAAAAATACAAATGTACAAAACGAATATGTGCAAAGAGCACATGAATGCATATCTCCAACCACACTAAAAAGCACACAAGTGCAAAGCCAATAGGCAACAAAAAGAGCACATAAGTGCAAAACCTTCAAACACATAAGAGTGCGCTAAAATTCAAATCCCAAAGGCATCAAATCACATCCCTAAACATACTATATAATCTAAACAAAGCACGCATCTAAATCCCTATTGACATGCCATTATATCCTAACTAATTCACTAAGCACATTAGGGTAAGAATCATATGTAGAAATCATTTGAACATATAGTTACTCTATCACACATACCAGTCATGTTAGGGTTACATTCAAGTGTTCCATGTCACATATACAAATGATAGACTTGTCTAGTTGAATAGTAGTCACTAAATTATTAATTGTGTAATAAGGAACGTATAAAGATGTAGATACGTAATCATTGTTAAACATTCTTTTTCTTGTCTTACTAAATAATAAGGACAATTATATGACTGAATTTTCAAAACGGCTCGGTGAAAAGGAAACAGAACTTGAAGGATCTTAAGATTAAATTGTTATCAATTTAATTATAAAACTAGAATTAAGGAGCTTAGTTTTTCAAAGATTTGAAATGGAATTAAGTTAGATTTAATTAAATTTGATTTCAGTTATATTGAAATTAATTTTTAATTATTTCTAATTTGATTTATTCTAATGGAGTGGACATTGGAGATGGTTTTTAAATAAATAATAATTAAAATTTTGTTTAAAATAATAAAAGAAAGACAATTTAAAATAAAATTATTTTGGAATTAAATGTTAAAAGACTAAATACCTTTTTTTACAATTTGTAAGGCCCGAAATCAGTGTTTGGAATTTAACCTAGACCGAATTTCAATTGCGGCCCAATGTTTTAAAAAAGTCAAAAACTTTTGCCACCCAATTTATCTTTGCTTAAATTTTGAGTCCGTTTTAGTTTGCAGTCCATTTTAATTTTACATCCAAGGTTTATTTATTTATTTTTGTCTTAAGCCCAAGCCGATAGCATATTCATCTTTCAGTTGGCAACTAGGGTTTATGAACCATAGCTGCTGTCACCACCACGGAGAGCCACCAGTGTGAACACATGCCCACGAGCCAGTCCCATTTTTCAAACGGAAGACAACAAAAAAGAATAACAGATTGATAAATTCGTTCACATGCAAAACGGATCATAAAAGCTTGATTAATCAACAATAGCAGAAATGATCAAAGATAGAACAATATTAAAAAATCAGTATAAAACAGGACCATCAAAAGAGAAAAAAGGAAGTCAGTGAATAGGTTAAGGAAAAAAGATACAAAAATACCAAAAGTCGTTAGTTAGCGGAAATATAAAAAGAGAGTCAGTGAAGAATAGAGAAGAAAATCGAAGGTGAGGTCCGCCTTGGCTGCTCTGGGCATGCGTGCATGCATGAGAAGAGCTTGAGGGCTACTCTCCGATCATTCTAGTGGCTTTTGCTATTCTCCGTTCTTTTCATTTTTGTTCTTCTCGTTCCGTTTCCCTGTTCTTTTCTTTTCATTTGAATAAATAGATTTAGAGTTAAAACATAAAATAAAAAATAAAAAGATTTTTCAAACCGTTTCCATCAAATCTGAATTTAAATTTCTTTAGATTTTCTAACATTTAGAATTTATGTTAAAATTTTTCATTTTGTTATAATTAGATTTCCTTAGATATTTAGCAATTAGAATTTAAATTTAAATTTTAAGTTTTAATTAGACTTCTTTTAGATTTTTTTATGATGAATTAGACTTCTTTTATATTAAATTATATTAAAATATTTCTTTTAGTTTTATATTAAATTATATTAAATTGTTTTATTTTGAAATTATTTATTTTATATTACATTATATTAAAAGATTTTAAATATTTTATTTTTATATTTTTAAGTCCAAGTTTTAAAGGACTAATCTGAATTTTATTTTATTTTTGTTATTCAGGTGTTGCATGGAAGATACCAATGAATAGCTATTACGGCAAGACAAGTAATAGGGAAATAATGGTCATTCTATTTAATAAGTATTATGTTCAACCAAACAAATGAATGGTTTATCATTCAATGAATAAGGGAGAATGTTATTCCATTCCCCCAACCAAACATGGTGTAAGTGTTTATAGATTTAGATTTTAAGTCTGAGTAGGTTACACTTAGTTGTTGATTTTAGTTTAATTAAACTTTAGATTTGCTTGGAGTTTAGTTAAAAGTTTATGGATTAGAAACCCTAATTTTTGAATATTATAGGATTATCTTTAGATAGACATTAATTGCAAGGGTGCTATAACTTTCTTTGTACGTAACGTACTCCTAAATGTAGATTTTTGTACGAGACGGAGTCTTAGTTTTTAGGATTTTTCTTTAAGATGAGTCCTAAAACTTTAGACTATAAGTGGCTAACTAACCTAACTCAAATTGGTTAGTAGCAACTTTACTTTTTAAGTTTCCGTCCCTAGCTTGCTAGATCCCGAATCTAGCATGTTATGATAGTTTGGCGTCTCTATTGGGGATTAGTTTCGAGAGTCAACCTACTTAGGGTTCGATTTTAAGGTTTCTTACGGTATAGATTGTATACATGATTTGTTGACTTTGATATATTGTGTTTTCTATTGTGAATAATTGCATTTTTATAATTTATCATTCACTTTGTATTATGAGCTTGATCCTACAGTCGCATTTGTTCTGTTAGGAGGAGTATCATCGAGATATCGTGTGACCTTTGCTATCACATAAGTTCAAGGATTGCTTCATAATTAAGGCTGACAATACATTAATGTTACCTTTGTCACCATATATTTTATGAAAGTATTACCACCTAAGGGCTAACCTTTTCAAAAAGGGAACACAAGGAACACATCCCTCTTAAATGATATTATTTTGAACTTAGGTTTCTCATGCATTAGGCTTAATCATAAGTAAGCCAGCATGTTGTGGCCATTTTAATTATAAACTTAGATTTAAGAGTGATGCCCAAATCTTTGTAGAAATAAAACCTAGTAAGCTCCATTTGTTGTTAGTGTTGATTTTATGTTTCATTACTCTTTTCGGGTATCATGACCTTTGTGTTAATTTTGAATATTTTCAAGCCTTTTTTATATTTTGTGTAATAAATTATTATTTTTGTATGTTGATTGAATTCATTTCCTCTAAGCATGTAGATTAGGTTTTGCATGTGTTCATATGAGCATTACATTATTTACTTAATACATTTTTTGTTTTTCATTTTTGAGTAATCATTTATTGAAGTGTTTAAGGGTAGCTCATCTGTACTTAATTCGAAGACAAGAAAATAACACAAAATGAGATGAAAGTTAATGGGAGTAGTGAAAAGTTTAGGAAAGGAGAGAAATCAACAATGCAAGTTCTTCTTTTCCTCTAGATCGGATTGGACTAAATTATATTTTAAAATATATCTTCAAGTTTTTGCAATAAATTAAAAGATAAAAAAAAAATCTGAAATCTGAATCCAAAGATTACCAAATTTGATGTTGATTAGCATCAATAATCAAAACTATGAATAAGCAAGACATAAGATATGTTTATTACCTAGTCAGAAATTATGCAAACATTTAGATTCAAAGTATTCTGCCCCATTTCCCTCCAATGATTCTTTGATTCTAGTAAAGACCAAACATTATTGTTACTAGAATTCAACCATGCTTTTATATCATTAACTTTTGATGAATTTTGCTTAATGTTAGTAATAATGATGTTTGGTCCTGATGAGAATCAAAGAATCATTGGAGGGAATGAGGCAAAATACTTTGATTCATCTTTGATTCTAAATGTCAATTTTGAGTGCATAGTATCTAACTAGGCAACAAACATATCTTATGCCTTACCTATTCATACTTTTGATTATTCATATTAGCCATCATCAAAATTGGTAATCTTTTCGATTCATATTTTAGAATTTTTTTCATTGTAAAGATGCTTTTCAAAATTGGTAATCTTTTCGATTCATATTTTAGAATTTTTTTCATTGTAAAGATGCTTTACTTCAACTTAAAGATATATTTTAAAATTCAATCTAATCGTAGAGGTACTCATAGGTCAGGTCGAGTTTAGTATGAACTCATATAAGTTATTTAGACCTATTTTTTAAGTTCGACTCGGCTTAAAAATAGCCTTACATTTTTCCCAAGCCTAGCCCAATATAAAAAAGGTAAATCTGATTCAACTTGGCCGGCCCATATTTAATTTTTTTAGATTATTTTTATTAATTTTTTTCAAAAATATAATACACTAAATACACTAAAAAGACATTAAAATAAAAGTTTTCTAACACATTAAAAATACATTAATAAGTATTTATATTTAAAAATACAACCGTAAATATAATAATAAAAACACAAATAAATATAATAAATATTTTATTGTATTAAATATAATTTTTTTAGATTTTATATTTTGGGTTAGATTGTTTAGTTGAGTAATTTTTCTTTTTTTAGGTTTTGAGTAATGAATTCAATTGTTTGGATTGGTGATTTAAAATAAGTATAAATATAAATATAATTATTATTTAACATATATAATTAATATAAATTTTTTATAACATAACATATTCGGGCACAAAAATCTTACCTAATGCCCAGCTATATAGAAAACGAGCTTTAAATTTTACTTGAGTCCTTTTTTCAAATAAGCCTTCGAGTTTGAGTAAATGACTCAACCCATGGACAAATCTATAAATCACAGGAAAACAAGAAAGAGGCTTTAACTCAAAATTAAAATCATTCTCCCACATAGAAAATTATTTTGGTGGTATCAATGGCTTTTGCAATTTGCAGTGGGAATAATTGACCAGCTGAATTCAAATTCATTTTAAGTGTAACGTTTGTATCTCCAAAAATATGCATTGAATTGGAATTAATATTAATAAAGAAGGTAACAAACTGGGAATTTCATTTTTCTGAATGATCTAAAAAATTAAAGCTGTTGACAAAATTTGACCCATTTCATGAGTTTTGCATCAATTAATCTCCGTTCTCAAATAACATGGAATTTGTTTTTTTTCTAAATAAAAGAAAAGGTTAAAAAAAATTAGATTGCCACGATAATATATCACTTTAATTAATTATTATAAAATTATTAATAAATTGCTGAAATTATTTTTAATTACAATTTACAACAATATCAATATTATCATCAGAATTAATAATTATAAACATTGAATTGAATAATTAATTTAATAAATTAATTCAATTAAAACTAACTTATTAATTATACAAAATGAGGCTCCAACATTCAACATTCACTGTTAAAATCATTTTTAGTATATAATAATAAAAACCTGATTATGTAAAGTGATTTGTAAGCAATATGTACTGAAATTACATTATTCCATATAATATTTTTCCTCGCTCTTATTTATATATGTGATAATTCAAATTTTATTTTTCTTAAAAAATTAAATCCGTGAAGAGAAAATGATTATTCTTTTTTATAATTGGAGATAAAGAAAAGTTATTGAGATCGAACTTAAGTTCTTATGCGTCATAATAAATACAAATATAAATGATAAGAAAGAAACGTGTTGACACGCTAAGTAATTAACATGTGACGATCTATAATTAAATAAAGGAAAGTAAATAAGAATTGGTAGAGGATTTATTTGTTTAATTATTATTAACGTTATTCTACAAGTTATATTTTCATAGTAAATCTTTTCAATTTATTTATATTCAATAATTCAAAATTTTAACTTACAATTTTATATGTTTAAGTTAAAAAAAGATCTTTTAAGTCTATTACTATTTTTGAAATTAAATATACAATTTAAATTGAAATAAATGTTTGAAAATATAAACGATGAATTATTTATTGATCACATTATTTAAATTTAATTAACAATTATCTTTTCTAATTAATAAATAAAATTAAGTTAAAAATTATATAAAATATAATTTAATACAATCTATATTCATATTATAAAAATAATTTCAAAATAGTGTCCATTCTATATTTATAAAACTTTTATAAAAATAATCAATTATCGTTTAATTAATATATAGCATCACAGATAAAAAAAAAAGTAATTTGTATATTACTTAAAATTAGAGTTGCTTGACAAATAATTTTTGATGATGTAAGCATGCGATGCAAATTAAGTGATGAATCATATTTTGTTAATAGTAAAATTATAAATTGTATTAAGTGAATGTCAATCTTCAATTCTCAAGTTACCTTTTTCCACCATTTCCATCAATAGGAATTGCATTACCAAAAGGAAATTTGAAGAATAATATTACACAGAATTCCATTTTCACATTCATTAATAAACAAAGAAAGAGCCAAGTATGAATTAAAAGATATAATTTCACTTACATAAATAATTAAGATTATTATTGTATAATACATTCACGATGTGAATAAAAAAATTATGTTAAAATTAAATTGTAAAATAATTAAGTTAAAAACTTTAAATATTATTATGCGAGGTTCAAATCTCATTGTAGTAACAATTTATAAACAAAAAATCATTCTACAATTGAATTAATATTTAATTATAAGAAGAGAAAAAGAAGAAAAGTTTATCTTCATAAATATCTCATTAATTAATTACTAATAATATATTTTTAAATAAAGTAATTGTTTTCGGAGCTTTATTCATTAGATTCTGTAATTATTTTTCTATGCAAGCTAGAGTGACTGATATTCTCAAATTCTTTCCACAAAAATTATAAATAATATGCTTTTGTGCATTCAGACTCCACAATCCACATAAAAAGAAAAACTCTATCTTCCAAACTAAACCATGGCTCAGGCTTCTATCAAGAACTTTCAGCTTCTGAGGTTATTATATCTTTATATATTAATCTTCTATCTTAGTTTTAAGGTTTGTTTTATTGAATGAATGATATATGGATGTGTTGTAGTAGACGATCATATGCTGTTGGGGCGGAGAAGATGAAGATGCAAGCAGTGGCATCAGCAGCTTCGAGGGTACAAGTTTTAGCACATGATAAGGAGAAGGAAGCATTTTGGATGAGAGATCCAAAAACCGGAAACTGGATTCCAGAAAATCACTTTGGCGACATTGATGTTGCAGAGCCAAGAGAGAAGCTTCTTTCCAGAAACACAAAGAGTTGCCAAGATTTATTCATGTGATCATCTGAAGCTCTTGCTGATTTCTTTTTCTATAGTTTCTTCGTCCAATCTAGTCTTTTCATTTTATTCAAAACATACTCATGTTTCTCTTTTTGTCTAGACCCCCATTGCATCTTTTACCATTTCCAGGACCAGTTTTAGACGAAACAACTCTCTCTCTCTGTCTATTTTCTTTCATTTACGAATTTGGATATTATTATACCTACCTCCATCTTCGTAGGATGCCCTGCAATGCCAAGACATTATGAGACAAAGACTGCAAGCCCTTTCCCTCGTCAGCCCACTCCATTCCAACAATACTCTTAATACAAATAGAATACACATTCACATTTATTTATTGTCATTCATACTTACCTAAAATATATAAAACTAACGAGGGAATGACATATGATGCCTCCGAGAGACTTTATAATTTAATTAATTTGGCCTATAGGTGATATGATGTGATGGGAATTACCTATAAAACAATTTCTCTTAAACAATTTCTCTATTAAGTTATTTTATAAGCTCTTTCCAACACTCCACTTCCAATTTTTTTTTTTTATATCATACATAACAACCATATCATCAACTTATTTTTCTTTAAAAATAAGCTAACAGCTTTGATTTTATTTATCTATAATATATATAAAAGCATTAATTTGGAATTCTTTTGAAATATTTATAAATTCACATTTTAAAAAATTATAATATTTAATTTAGAATTATTAATTAAAAATTAAAATAAAATAGAAGTTGTGATAATTAGACATTTAAAATAATTAAAATTTCAATTTCAATTATTAGTTAAAAAATTGTGCTAATTTTAAAGTAGAGTTATTACTTGAATAGAACTCTAAGCATAGAATATAGGAAAAATATTTTGATAATTATATTTTACAATTATTAACTTAAATTTTTGACTAAAATTGTGTTAATTTTATTGATGTAAATTAGAGTTATTATTTGAAAAGAAATTTAAGCATCTTAACTAATATTAATGTAACACCCTCACCCATATTCAACGTCGGGACAGATTCGAGGCGTTAACGGACCTAAACATTCACAATAACACATAACATATTACCAACCATGCATGGCAAACAAGCATATGCACATTACCAATGTCAAACATAACATAAATAGCTAGATTTATAAGTCAGAATCATTAGCTCACTAAAGACCAATATATTTGGCCAAATTATAATAACACATGTTATAAAACTAGGTCCCTATACATGTCACTCACTTGATAATTCTACCATATGTGTTTATACTGTCAAGGTGTTGGCTTGATACTGTGATGCTGCCTCCGACGATCTCCAACCCTGAGCTAACTTGACAACACTAAAAGAAATGGAAAGGAGGGGGTAAGCTTTACGCTTAGTAAGCTCGCATGAAATAATAATAAGCAATTTACTAACATGCTTTCCATAGTAAAACTAACCCAATTGTACATTTACACATTGTTTGGTTAAGCTGTTTTCTTGAGTTACAGTCACTAAATCATTTATATCTCTAGTTACGGAACTCTAAATTAAGATCCGTAAATTTTACCAGAAACTAGAATCATATATATTTCCACAATAAAATTTTCAGAATTTTTGGTCCAGCCAATAAGTACAATTTATTATTCAAAGTCTCCCCTGTTTTGCTTTTTGACAGTTTCGACCTTTCTTCACTAAAATTTATTTATCTCATAGTATGAGACTCAGATAATGTTTCCGTTTGTTTCTATTAAAATTAGACTCATCAAAAATTCTAAGCATGTAAATTATAACCCATAATTATTTTTCTACAATTTTTAACAATTTTTATAAGTCAAAATAGGGGATCTCGAATTCGTTCTGAAACTGTCTCACAAAAATTAGAATATCA
Source organism: Gossypium arboreum (assembly GCF_025698485.1). Classification (NCBI taxonomy): domain Eukaryota; kingdom Viridiplantae; phylum Streptophyta; class Magnoliopsida; order Malvales; family Malvaceae; genus Gossypium; species Gossypium arboreum. The sequence goes on along the minus strand of NC_069075.1, from coordinate 17,362,293 downwards.
CATAATATACAACTCTTTTCCTCCCCATGTTTCTTTTATATGAAAATAGAATCATTAAGATTTAATTCCATAATTTATTTTAAATTTAATTCAATTTACACAATTTTTGGTGAATTTTTAAAGTCACACAACTGCTGCTGTCCAACACTGTTTTACTACTAAAATTATTTAAACATTAATTAAATATTAAATACGTAAAACCACCATATTGTAACACCTCTATCCTATCTCTGTTATCAGATTAGGGTTACAGAGTATTACCGAGCAAAACAGAACATTTAACTTCACAACAGTAACAATTATACAATTAAATACTAACATATAACAATTGAATCTAATTATAGCAAAAATATACTTATGAGTCTTAAATCGAGCCTACAGGGCCTTAAAAATAGTTTGGGAACAATCTAGGATCAAATCGAAACAAAACAAAAAATTCTGGAAAAATATGAAAATTTGGAAAATATGGGTTACACAGCCGTGTGACATAGCGTAGACTGTGTGAACTTTTGAAGTATGGACACACGGTCGTGTCCCAGCTTGTGTGTCTACTCATGTGTATATTCAAAATAGGGCCACACGGCCGTGTCGCAGGCCATGTGTCAAACCGTATGTGTTTCAAAGTTGGGTTACATGGCCGTGTGCCCGATCGTGCCACAAACTGACTTGAAACACATAGTCGTGTCTTAGACTGGGTGAAACCTGCATCTAAAACAATAACTACACACGGTTGTGTGAGATGACCGTGTGTGGCAAACGGCAGCATGAGATGACCGTGTGTGGCACACAGCCGTGTGACAGCCCATGTCTTGTGTGACTGCCCATGCCCCAGGCCGTATGCTCCAATTTTAACCCCTAAATCAAGCCAATTCAAGCACCATTTCTTGCACAACAAAACATACCATAACTAGTTTATTTTACATTGTTAAAAGCACATTCAAATCACCAAATACATGTCAAATATTCATCCATCCTATATCTAACCAATATGCCATCAAAAGGCAGTTCACACATTCATTCAACTTAAGAACAAAGTTACAATAAAAGAAAAGTTTTATCATAAGTTAACCATTCATGTCTAAAACCACCAATTTAATTGACCAAAATATGGCATACTCAACAAGCAACCATTTCATATCATCATCATCAAATATATATACCATTTAGGATCAACTTGATTATAACCAACACAAGTACATATCTAAAACCAAACATAATACTAGATGTACCAAAATAACTTAACAATTTATATATCCACAACAAATCACCTATATGCAGGCCACATCCCAAAATGACAAACAAAAGCTACCAAGATGGCTGGATAGTGTGTGCTCCAAAACAATCCGTTCGGTCAGTTCGCAAAATGCCAACTACAAAAGAGACACAAATGAAACAAATCAGCTTAAGAGGCCTAATAAGTTCATAGCATATATATACCATTTAACTTACCTCAACCAATATAAATAAACAAGAAGATAAGTTTCTAATTCCTGATATCCAAATGCAAGATCACACAACATTAGTATATAATCATTTACATCATAAATGATACCTTCCAAAAGTCATAACTAATTTATCATCCATAATTTCTCAATATAATCATCAACATTTATAAACAAGAAATTCATATCAACATTTATCATTTAGTAGTAATATAATTACCTAACAAAATTGAACAAATGAATGAAATTTAAGACAATTGATATATAGCCCAATGAACTATAATAAATTGATTCGGATATTCGGGAAACTACACCACACCAAAGGCATTGATGATGCATAATAGAGGCACCGAAGTGCAGAAAGAGGCACGGATGTGCAATCGGAGGAACCGAAGTGTAGATAGAGGCACTAAAGTGCAAACCCATGCAAGCGTGCGTTCAAACTTTATTGGCATGCCAATCATATCCTAGTCGACTACTACGTTCAAACAGGCACTTAGCAAAATTCTTAACATGATAAATCAAAGGCACTTCCACAATATCCATACACATGCTATAAATCGATTACATTCATTTCAATAACAACTAACCAGATTATACACCAATTGCCAAACGCTCAATTCTCATCTGTACTTAATTATAAACATTTTATAGTTTCAATTTAATATTATAATTCAATTCGGGTACAGTTTAACCAAATCATAGTATCACAAGTTATATAAATATATAAATATATTTTATCTACACTATGAACTTACCTATAAACCGCTTCCAATTAATTCGCAGGGACTACTTCGCAATTTTCCCCTTTCCTCGATTATTGTCTTTTTGACTCGGTTCTTAATCTATATAGTAATTAAATTCAATTTATTAAATTCACATACCTTAAAAACTCAATTCAATGCATGATGGCCCTAATTTTCCATTATTTTTATATTTTCCCTAAAATTTTACACTTCTTACAAATTAGTCCCTAATCCCGAAATTTCAAATTTATCCAAACTTCAAAATTTCCCAAGCCAACCGAAATTCTTCCTATGATAGAATAGTCCACAATTATTCACAATTCACAAAAAATTCATGAAATTTTAAATATTTTATCAATTTAATCATTTAACTAAAAACTAACAAAAATCCTTTTACAAAATAATCTTAATCAACAACCAAGACAACAAATTCACTATTTAACATCAAGAATAACTAAGAATCATCAATGGAAAATTCTGAAATCCTTAATAGTTTCAAAAACAAATCTACGAGTTAGCTGGACCTAATTACAACAATTTCAAAAACAAAAAAAAAAAATACAAGAAACATGTTTAAAACGAGCTACATGCAAGAGATTAGTTATGGCTGAACCTAAAGCTCCAAAAATGGAGATTTCCTTCTTAATTTTTGGTGGAGAACCCTTAGAGAAGATTATGTAAATTTTGTTTTTACTATTCTTTAGTTTAATTTTATTTAATTACAATTTGACCCTTTTTAACAAACATGCAATTTAACAACTTAAAAGCCGGCCTTAACCGTCCATCTATATTCACTATGGTCTAATTACTACATAAGTCCTCTCTCATTTGATAATAAGCTATCAAATCATTACAATTCAATTATGACTAGATTTTGCGACTTTTACAAATTAGTCCTTTTTCTTAAATTAACTAAGTAAACAATAAAATCAACTGACCAAATCTTAATACGACAATCACATAACCCTAAAAATATTAAATACCTATAAATTAAAGACTCATTAGCCAGAATTGTGATCCCAAAATCACTGTTTTCGACACCACTGAAAAATGGGATATTGCACATGCAATGCATGTGACATTATCTATATATAATCTATAACTTTTAAATCGGAAAAAATACCATTTATTTTTCATCATATTACTAAATTGACATATAATTATACACTTAAAAATAAATATAATTTATTTTCAAAAATATAATTAAAAAATTGTGATTACTACATATTTAAAAATAGGTATAATTTATTTTCCAATTATTATTTTAAAAATTTTAATGTAAATAAAGTTTTTCTAATTTTAAAATAGAATTATCACTTGATAGAACTCTAAGTATAAAATATAAAAAAATGTGATAATTATAATTTAATTTACAATTTTAGTTAAAATTAATTATAATTTGATATTGACATTATTATAAAAATGACTTTGTTATTTTAAAAAGTTGTTCTAATTTTATTTATGTAAATAGAATTACTAATTGAATAGAACTGTAACTATTTTAATTATCACTTAATTAGTATTAGAGTTATAGACCATTAAAATTTAACTTTATCTTTATAAATAACATTAAGTAGTTAGATATATTATAACACCCCAAAATTAGGGGTTAGAATTTATAAAATTATAATAAATTGAGCTCTAGTATTAGTAGTTAAGAGTTTAGTTAAACCCTTAAAGAATTAATGTTTAAGCTTTACAATTTGCATTTTTCCTCTTTTATTTTTCAGCAATTAAGGATGAAAACCAAGTTAGTATAAGAAATAAATGTGGTAGAAAATAATTAAGAAATGGACAATAGCCCAATGGCCAAGCATCACTCCATCCTCCCTAAAGTTTCAAGCTTTATCCAAACTAATTCCCTTCCTTTTGTTTTAAATTTCGATAGGATTGTTTATTTTATTTGCCAAAACAACCGTCTAAAATTTACTTAATCTTATCATTTGGTTCATTTCCTAATCATAATAGAATTTTGATTATCTTTTTCAACCTTATTTAGAATTTCTTTTCTCTCTTCTTTAAATACATCTCTTTCTCTTATTTTTTTCACTTTTCTTTTTCATAAAATTTTCTCTTCTTTGCTAGAAATTTTATATTCAAATCTTGAACCCAAAATTAACCATGTTCAATTTTTTTTTTGTGTCGTTTAGCGAAATGCCATCAAATCCATGTCTAAACAAGCCAAGGTCAGTTAGAAATCTTGTTTCTAATTTTGTAAAACCCTAAGATTCTAGAATAGCATCGTTCTTAACAATCTTTCAAATCAATTTTGAATCTTTTTCAAATTTTCTTCAAAATCTTGCTAAAATTCGGTAAATCTTGTAAGTCAATAAGTAATTCTTACTTTTTTTTTAATTGAATACATATTGTTGGTGAGCAAGATCAAATTTGGACATGAGGATCGTCGTATGAGACCCCAAAAGTTAGGTTTGTGTTCTTTTATGAGAAAATTGAGGCAAAATCGAACCCAGCCCAAACCACTTGACTTGGACCATCAAATATAGCCTATCCACATGACCATGAGACCCACACAACTTGAGCTATTCCACACGGTCATGTGCCTCTGTTTCTTAAATTTTATAGTTTTATCTAAAATTTTATATTTTGATCAGTTTAGTCCTTGAATAGGTTTCAAACTAAGTTATGCAATTAGGTCCCTGATGATTTGAGGCATGCTAGACTCCATGAATGATCGAATTAATATGATATTTATTTTTTATTTTGAATATGTGCATGAATTTTGAAAAGTATATATAAATTACCATATGTACATTTATTTAGTGTGACTGTATGAATGATATGCCTAAAATATTATTAAAATGAATGTATAGAAAGCATGACTTTGCTACTTGATTGCCATGTGTTAGAACATTAAATGTTTCGATATATGATTAAATCAAATCGATTAGATTACATTGCGTAGGGTTGGTTGATATGATCGAGGAAGAATCAACAAAATTTCTGCATTCAAATGTTTGTTGTGTACCCACAACCATAACGGATTTCAACTGTAATGATCTTGTTGTGTACCCATAGCTATAGTAGATTCCAACCGTGGGGTTTTACTATGAATTCACAACCCATTAATAGATTTCATTAGCAAGCAGGTTGTGTTTCCACAGACATCGGCAGATTTCACCTACTATAAAACTATAAACTATTGGTGATTAATCCACAATTTAGTGTGATGGTGGTGGGAGTTTTAGGGAACTCCCAAATATGGAGCGTAGTAGTGGGGGTAGGATCTTTCTGATAAACCGAAACTGTATGGCATTCATAAAAACATGTGCATACAAAAATATGATTTCTGAGATGATACATACATATATATATATACACATATGTACATTATTGTGTGATTTGAAATATTGATATGTGATAAATTACTATAGAGAATTGCTCAATGAACAACGTTTCTGTATGGTTAATCGTGACACCAATTATTCTTGTGCTGAGTTAATCTAAAATAGTGATATTCTAAATTATTATTCGATTATGATTATTTTGAATTTTGAGAAATATATAGTGAAGTATTTTATGTGAAAAACTGTTAATCTGAAATGCTTTGTGATTGTGTTTATTCTTGGAATTGTTAAAGTGCTTTGCCTACAGTTTTGTTTCAGTTTCCTTATAATGGAACTTACATAGAGCTTTCATAGCTCACCCCCCTTATGTTCCTTTTCTATAGAGAACTCACAAGGTTAGTATAATGGAACTCACATAGAGCTTTCATAACTCACCCCCCTTATGTTCCTTTTCTATAGAGAACTCACAAGGTTAGGATGCGGATGCGACATTCAGAGGGACTCCACTCAATTTTGTTTTCTTAATATTTTAAGTTTCATTATTATTCTTTATTTCCTTTAAAAGATTGCATTATTTATGAACTGTGGCATGGAACTTAAGATTTAGTTTTGAATTTTTATTTTGCATGACATTCAATTATAAATTTAAGTTAGGTTATTAGGTTATTATTTTCTGATAAACCCTAATTTTACTAAAAACAAAGGTAAATACCATCTTTTCCGCTGTTAGGTAATTAAATAAAACTTGAGGTTAATTAAAACAAGTACTCAACTAAGTTTTCAAAACAAAATTAAAACAAACGTTTCAGAAAGGACTATTTTTCAAAAAAAAAAAACTCTGAAAGCTTATCGGGTCGCTTCGGTGGCTAATATAATCTCTCAAGTTTCGGCCTAATGTCTAGGTTGGGTTGGGAGGTTACATATATTCAATCATGTAGCATCTAAGAAAAATTACCGATAAAAAATAGAGATTATTAGCAATAAGTAAGTTAGAATTATATATATTTAAAAATAATTATATTTTATTTTAAAATTATTACTTAAAAATTTTAGTGTAAACAAAGTTTTTCTATTTTTAAAATAGAATTATTACTTGAACTGAACTTTAACCATAAAATATAAAAAAATTGTAATAATTATAATTTACAATTATTAGTTAAAATTAATTATAATTTAATTTTAACATTATTATAAAAATGGTTTTTATTTAAAAATTTGTGTTAATTTTATTTATGCAAATAAATTTATTAATTGAATAAAACTCTAAGCATCTTTATTGTCAATTAATAGTATTAGAGTTATATACCATTAAAACTTAATTGTAACTTTATAGATAGCATTAAATAGTTAGGTATATACAATCCTTTAGCATTTAAGAAAAAGTTCTGGTAAAAACTAGAAATTGTTAACAATAATAAATTAAAATTATATAAAAAGAGTTGAGCATTAAAACAATGGTTATTGAAAAGGCAATATCGAATCATGTTCAAATAACAATAACAATCAAGGAGATAGAATATTATTTTTACAATTTCATTTGTAAATTGTTTATACCCTTTGAAGCAAGCCATATTAAAATTTTTTTTATTTACCCATTATTTATTTGGTGTAGGTGTAAATCATTTTGTGAATTTGTTTTGAAAGAAATTCAAATTTTAAAATCTATTTTAATGATTATTATTAAATGTGAAATATCTTTTGTATTAATTCCAAATTTGTATATTATTTTAATAATTTATATATTAATTTAATTTTTATTTTCATTATTTATAAAATATTATTTTATTCTCTCAATTAATTTTTCAAAAAGTAATTGATATTTAAATAAATTAAACTTATTTAATTAGTACAAATATATTAAACTAATGAATTAAAATGTATAAAATCACATGCAACGTACTTGACATAAAAATTAGATATTTTAAAAGGCTAATGACTTTGATATTTTTTTGGGATAAATTTTAAAATTATACTAAACTTTAATTTGTCGCGAAATTTGATACATGACTTTGATTTGGTGTAATTGTATACATAAAATTTTGATTGTGGTTTAAATGTATTCATAAAACATTGATTTTGATTTAATTATACATATTTAAAGAAATAAATTGGTCAATTTATTTATATTGTCGAAACCATTTTTTTGAAAAATGGGAATCGACTTTTTAAAACGAAAGTTTGGAGTCACCACCGATCCTTTTTGATGAGGTGTGATTGGGTCACTTCAAAACGTGGTCGTTTTTCAATAAACAGATTGATTTATCAAAACCACGATTTTGGTCTGCAAAAATTGGAAAAATGGGCTTGGGAGTCGATTACGTGCGATGAAGGGTTATCACCCTCGTCACGCCCAAATTTGGTACCTAATTAATTATTCAGTGTCTTAATGTCGAAAATTGAAAATTTGGCAAGAGTTTAAAATACGATCCCTCTTAGTGTTACTGTTTTTTTAAAGTATTTGGATGAATTAAAACGTATGTCAATGACCGTTTCATCTCAAGGTAAAATGTCATATCTAGTACGTTAGGACACAACAACTCGACCCTCGAGTATGAGTTTGCCTTCCATTTCATTTAAAACTCATGTATTTAAATTTTAAAAAGGATATTCAAATATTTAGATCAAACGGAAAATCGGAACCCAGTACGTTAGGGCACGACTACTCGAATTTCTAAATACGGAATATTGCCTTCCATTTCATTTAAAACTCATGTATTTTAATTTAAAAGAATAGTCGGTTACTTAGATCAAATGAAAAATCGAAACCCAGTACGTTAGGACACGATTTCTCTTTACTTGAAAAATCTAGACAAAGATAATAATAAATAAAATAATACAGAGATAAAAATGGAATAACAAAGAAAATTCAAATGAAAATTTAATTTAAATCGAGTTGGCAAATAAACACATGTACAACAAAATATTGAATGAAATAGTTTAAAAATAAGACGGATAATAAAAATAATAGTAATAATAAAAAATATAATGGTAATAATATTAAAAAAGTAAATATAATGATGATAATAGTGTTAAAAATAATAATAATAAAAACAAACAACATATTAATGATAATAGAAAATAATGATGATAATAATGGAAGTAATGAAAATAATAATAATAGAAACAATAGTAATAAAAGTAATAATAAAATAGAAAATAACAATGATACATTAATAATAATAATATATGTGCTAATAATAATAACAATATAAAAAAGAGAAAATAATACTATATTAATAAAAATAATAATAGTAGGTTAATAATAATAGTAATAAAAGGTAAAATAATAATAAAATAATAAAACACTATTATGTTACTACTAATAATAAAAAACAGTAATAATAATAATAATAATAATAATAACAACAATAATATTAAAATAACATTCTCTCCTCCCTTCTAAATCCGCCATTGGTCCAAATTTGCTCGATCATTTGGACCTCCACGCGCATTGTCGGTATCACCGTACATCAATGGCTAGACCTAAAAAAAAAAAATCTTTTTTTCGGCAATTTCAAAATGGGTAAACTTCTTCCCATTTATTTTTACTTTCGTATGTAAAAAAACAAAATAAAATTGAAAGATAAAATATAATAAACAAAGAACTTAAAACGAGAACAGATGAAAAAAACACCTCTTTTGCTTTGATTTTTTATTAATCTCGTGTATTTTTTGCATTGAAAGTCTTTATTCGAATCTCTCTCTTTTTTTCTCAAAAAAAACGAACCCCCTTTACAATAGTTTTGAATGACTTTTATAGCTAAATTTTACAATTGATTGCCTCTTTTTTTTTTTTAAGGCAAATGAGGTGATAGAGTTAGTGGGGTGATTTAGTGGTTAGTTTAGTGGGGTATAATGGTTGGTTTAGTGGGGTGTTAATTGGACTGTTAATTTATTTGGTGCTTTAGACTCTGCTTGTTGAATTCGGATAAAATTTGAGCTCTACATATGTATTAAATAAATATAATAACTTGTGTATGTAATATGTTAATGTAAAACAGATACATAATAATTTTTAAAAATTGAATCAAACAGAATTTTGTATATAAAATAAGAGAGAATCAAAGTTTAAGTTAAAAGCATCATTGAACCTTGGGGGATTAAGCTAATAACTTTGACGGAGAGTGACACTAAACAGACAAAGTTTGTCGATGAAATGATTTTACCCTTCAACTTAAAAAAAGAACTTATTTTTGTCCATAAATTTAAGTTTTTTAGTTGAATTATATAAAATGAATGTTCTTTTAATTTTGTTAACATTACATACAAATAGATAACATATCAGTATTTAATTAATATTTAAAAATAAAAATAATAAAATTTATTTTAAAAATTAAAATTAATTAAAATAAAAATATAATTTTAATATTTTAAAATTTAAAATATTAATTAAATACCAATATGATATTTACATGACAATAATAAAAAATATAAATTGAATGATTAATAAAAAATATAAATTGAATGATTAAAAGAGGTGAAAATTTATACTCAGAGCTAAAATAATTATTTTTTGTAAAGTTTGGAGGATAAAAAAAAATCATTATGCCAATTCGTCAAAACTCGTGATTTCTTATATCAGTATCGTTCTAGATTTCATTTTTGTGCTCAGAAGAAACCGAAATTTATCGGAATAACACTCGAACAGCAGATCACCATATGTTTCTCAGACCAGAATATGTAGCAAAATAGATATCAACAAAACAGAGCAGACTGAAACCTGAATTTTGCTTGGAAACTTGTATATGATCTTAAGAAAACATCAAAATTGCTGCAAAAGATAGCTTTTTCAAGGAAGAAAAATGAATTGCAGAGATACTCCAACAAGCCAAACATTACCGGGCTAAAAATCCCCAACAAAAGTACACTCAAGTTCCTTCTCTTCTCTTGTTCATTCGCTCAAATCCGTTTATTTGGGTATGCTTTTTCAGTTCTCACATCCGCTTTCATTCTGAAAGTTTTATGCTCGGTCTTTTTTTTTTCGGTCCGTATGGATTGATTTGAGACTCAAATGGCAAAAGAAATTCTCTCTTTGATAGACTTTGATCAAAACCAGGACCGTATTTATAATTTTTATGAAACAAAATTGCAGACGAACATGACTGCAATTCACTGTTTTCTGGAGTAATCATTTTGAGGTTTTCAATTGATTTTTGTGTTGGAAAAAGAATAAGTTAATTTCATCTTACCGTAAGTGAGTCTCGAGTCAAATAAATTTAATTGATTAGACTTATAAGAGTCTAAAAAAAATGTTAATAATGGAAAAAAATATTAATAATAGAAACCTTTCGCCTCTCCCCTAAAAATGTTAATAATGGATGATGGTATATATAGGGTATAGTAGATAGAGAGCCAAAACAATCATGGAATCGGTAGGAAGAGGAGCAATGTGGTTCATCGCATTCCGTCGTTGAGGGGGAGAGGCAGCAAATAAATGACCCTTCAAAGTCTCCTCCGTTCCTGATGCACATTCCTCTTTAAATATAGTCAAACCTCCAAAACTTCTAACTTAAGTACAATCTCTTTCAATGTCATTTTTGTCCTTCCATAACCCAAAAAAAACATTGCTCAATTTTTTTTTTTAAATTTTATTTTATACATGCAGCATAGTGTCAATTCATAAAGGAGAGAGCTTTCTCTACCACAGGATATCGGGGCAAAATAATGCTGTCAACAACTTTAAAAAAAATATATATTTTGATTGGACTGTGAGATTAGATATATATAGTATGCCCAAATTATTTTTTTTATGGGAAACAATGCATAGGCTTTTTCAGGTGTTGTTTTTGATACAAACTTGCAAAATAGAAAAAATGGGGTTCTGTTTTTGATCTTGCAAACGATAGGCTCATTATCAAGGTCAAGAATTTCAACATTCTATTGGTTTCTTGACGCAGAATCTCACTCTGGGTTTGTGGTGGCTTTCTCTTTCACTTGGATTTCACCTGCTTTTCGTTTGCGTGGGTGGCAAGAATCGATTGGCTGGTTGCTTCATTCTTCAAGAGGTTGATCATCGTTTGTTTGATGATGCGTTGTTGATTGGTAATCCAAGGTAAAAGGGTTGAATAGCGTAAAAATCTGTTTGTATATATCTGTGGGGAGGGGGAAAAAATTTGATTGATTGATTATCGTTGGGTTGTTTTAATGACAAAATGATATTTGGTTGAACATTGGGTTTTGTTTAAATTCCGCCTGTGAGTTATTGATGAAAGATGGATGTGTACTGGTTCGTGAAAAGGGGTGTGCTTTGATCTTATTTTGTAGTAACTGAGGATCAGCCTTATAATTTTACCCTTTATATTAAGGTCTGGTTTTCTTGCAATTTGTGATTTGGTTGGACAAATTGAAGATAGAAGAATTTTGACAAAAAAATTATTTCAGTTTAGGAGAAATACCGAGAAGATTGATTTGGATAAGGGTTTAATTAAGGTGGAAGCAGTTTCTTGTTTCTATCGTACCATATAGTCTTCATTGTTGGATTGAGATGAAGTGAGAATTACTTAGATAGGTGGATTAGTGTCAATTATTCGTTGGTCGGATTGTGTCTTCAGGCTATGTAGGTTATGGTTTGTTACGGGTGCCAAATGAACATAGCATAATGAATGAGGGCAGTCGGATCATTGGTAGATGGATGATGGATGCTCCTAACAACATATTTTCTGAGCTAGTTAGTTTACTAAAGTCGTGGCTCCCTTGGCAATCAGAGGCTGCTAATGTATCACGGGATTTTTGGATGCCCGATCATAGCTGCAGAGTATGCTATGACTGTGATGCCCAATTCACATTATTTAACCGTAGACACCATTGTCGACTCTGTGGCCGAGTTTTCTGTGCCAAGTGTACAGCAAACTCAATTCCTGCTCCATCTTATGACCCACGGATCCCCCTCGAAGAGCAGGAGATGATGCGGGTATGCGATTATTGTTTCAAGCAATGGAGGCTGGGGATATATACCAATGATGGTCAAGTGTGGGTGCCTGACCAGGATCTTTGTTCCTCAATGTTGGCCACCAGTATTACCAGCTCAGTGGCATTTCGAGCCAGACGATTCCAACATTTGCATCGGAGGTCTATTCCCAGCCCTCGTTCAGCAATGAGGCAAGGCATGTGCAGGCCTAGCCAGAAAACACCCAAGTTTAGCGATGATCTTATTATGGATGCAGAAGATCCATCTTCCAGCCAATATGAGTTTTCATGGAGCAGGTCAGATGTTCTTGCACCTAAGTGCATTTTTCTTAAAATTTTTAAAGTTTTGTCTACCGGCCAAGCGTAACTAATTTCTTTATATTTTGCCTTGGGCCGTAGGGTATCTGTATGTACATATATATATATATATATTTGTCCATTTCTATTAGCGTTATTGTCATTTTTTTCATTAATATATTTTACCTAGTTCTGCCTATTGAATAGATCTCTAGAAAACAGAAAAAGGAATGAAAAAGGAAGTAGCCATTGAAACCAATTGGAAGATTTGGAGAGATTCTATTCTTAATACTTTAAACGTTGCTTGCTATTCTTTCAGCATTGGAATTGATGATGAGGACGATGACTACAGTTTAGATATGGCCGGTTCTGATACAATGCATTTCTCTGAAGATAATGGCTACTATACGCCTCTTAGTTCTGATGAGATGAGCAATAATGATGGAGGAAATATTGACTCAAGAAGTTCTGAGGGAATATTGACTCAAAAGGTTTGGATTGATGATGAGGATGATGAGTACTGCTTATATCTGTCTGATTCTGAGACATCGCATTTCTCTGAAGATGATGGCTACTATACTCCTATTGACTTTGATGACATTAGCAATGATGATGAGTCACAGAAAGTTTATCCTGATAGAGAAAATATCGACTCAAAAAGTTTAAGCACTTCTCCTGTCAACCGTGTTCCTTCACCAGATGTGGAAGGAATATCACAGCTTGTGCAGAAAGATGAACACGATGGTGATGAACATGAAGCATCACCTACTTTATATGCTGCTGAGCCTGTAGATTTTGAAAATGGACTTCTTTGGCTCCCTCCTGAACCAGAAGATGAAGAAGATGAGAGGGAAGCTGCTATGTTTGAAGAAGAGGATGACGGTGAAGGTGCAAGTGAGTGGGAGTATTGGCGCAAGTCAAGCAGTTTCGGAAGTGGGGAATCTCGCTCTAGGGATAGTAGGTCAAATGAGGAGCAGAAGAAAGTAACAAAGAATATTGTTGATGGGCATTTTAGGGCTTTGATTGCTCAGCTTTTACAGGTCGAGAACCTTCCTTTGGGTGATGAATTTAGTAAAGATAGCTGGTTGGAGATCATCACCGCTCTTTCTTGGGAGGCTGCTTCACTTTTGAAGCCATACACAAGCAAAGGGGGAGAGATGGACCCAGCTGGATATGTTAAAGTGAAATGCATAGCTTCTGGGCTTCGCAATGAGAGGTAAACGTTACATCAGATAATAAATGTTTGTGTGGTACCATCCTTTATGCCATTTTGTTCTTGTGAATGTAGATATCTGAATTAGATAAAATCACTGAGATGACCACTATGATTGCTTTGTAAAACAGATAACCCTGTATTGTCTGCATCAACCCTTTTCTTTAAGGTTTCAGCATATTAATATAGTGCATACCGGCTTAAGTTTGGCTGCTGAGTAGCAGGTTCCTAATTTAATAACTCATGTGAATCTAACAAGTTTATGCTAGGATTTTCTTAATATGATTCTTAATAATATCAATTCAACTCTTCATTTTACCTGGTCTATGATGAATAAGATATGAATCAATCTGCAATCTTATCTGAGTAAATAGCTATAGATACTGTTAAAGCATGTGCCAAAAAAAAAAAAAAAATTGTTGACTTGAATTGTTCTTCTCCATTTGTCCACATTGACATTTGGTGCAGCAACTTGAGAAAGTCATTGATTTCCGATTGAAAAGCAAAAGAATTAGATTATTATGTCAGGAGTGACATGCCAATGAGATGGAGATTCCTCTCTTTTAAACTCCAAAATCTCACAGTTTGCTACTGCCTAAAGATTGCAAGATCTGCTACCTCCCTTCAATTCTTTCTACTGTCTCATTCTACAAGTAAATTGCAGGTTTTCATGATAGTACTTTCTGACATTAAACTATCGGTTGCACTAATTTGCTGCATCATACATTCTAATTGAAGTATAATACTGCACTGGTTATGAACCTTTTATAATTTATTTCATTTTATTTACTATTTCTGATTTTCCTATGGTTCTTATAGTATGGTTATCAAGGGAGTTGTTTGCAAGAAAAATGTTGCTCATCGAAGAATGAATTCAATAGTAGAGAAACCTCGGTTGATGATCCTTGGTGGAGCTCTTGAATACCAGCGGGTCTCTAACCTATTGTCAAGTTTTGATACTTTGTTGCTACAGGTGTTTCATGTTTTATGTGTTCCTTTCTATTTTGCTTCATTGATTTTTACTTCCATGATTTTTTTTTTCTAAATTCTACTTTTTGTGGTTCTTTTACTGGTTTGACATCTTTAACCAGGAAATGGATCATTTGAAGATGGCTGTAGCGAAGATACATGCACATAAACCTAATATCCTTCTAGTAGAGAAATCAGTCTCTCGATTTGCCCAGGAATATCTTCTGGAGAAAAACATATCACTTGTTCTCAATATCAAGAGGCCATTATTAGAACGCATTGCACGCTGCACTGGCGCTCAAATAGTCCCTTCCATTGACCATCTCTTTTCTCAGAAGCTGGGCTACTGTGAAAAATTTCATGTTGAGAGGTTCAGGGAAGATCTTGGCTCTGCTAGGCAAGGAGGGAAGAAATTGGCCAAGACATTAATGTATTTTGAAGGCTGCCCTAAGCCATTAGGTTGCACTGTAAGTTTTTTAAACTAACCAAAAAAAAGAGACAATTGATACAGATAATATTCATGTTGACCCCAGTGTGGATTTATATGAAATTTATTGCTATGATGGATCATTTCATTAGTCTAACTGAGTGTATATATATATATGTTTGCTTCAGATACTGCTTAGGGGTGCAAATGGAGATGAATTGAAGAAAGCCAAGAATGTAATCCAATATGGAATTTTTGCAGCTTATCACTTGGCTTTGGAGACATCATTTCTTGCCGATGAAGGAGCCTCTCTGCCAGAATTCCCCAACTCTCCAATGACTGTGGCACTTCCGGATAAACCATCAACCTTGGCAAGGTCAATATCGACAGTTCCTGGTTTTACTACCCCTGCCAATGTAAAGCCCCAGGGACCTCAACATTGTAGTGGACCACAAAGAGCTAACAGTGTTCCATCGGCAATCATCAGTCGCAATATTCAGAAGATAGAAGAAACTCCAGCATCTTGTTTGAGTAAAGGTACAAGCTTGTGGTCTGTACAACCCACTGTGAAAAAGTCAACTGCCCTTTTATCAACTACTTCTGAGAAAATTTCAGATGCATTTTCCAAGAAAAGTGAAATGGGTACCAAAGAATCCTCAATGAGGGAAATTATGGTGGAAAAAAGTAAGCCAGCTTTCATGAATAATGGTGTCCAGCCGTTAGAATCTTTGGCACACATTAACTCGGAGAATAATAGCACAGTGGTTGAACTTCAGTCAGGTGGTTCAAAGGCAACATCTGTGCAACAAGATGATAAAAACCATAATAACCAATCTGAAGTGTCAAAACCTTTAAATGAAGCATTTCCTTCTGCACCTTCTGATAATCAGAGCATTTTGGTATCTTTATCATCTCGATGTGTGCGGAAAGGGACTGTCTGCGAAAGATCCCATCTCTTTCGGATCAAATACTATGGCAGTTTTGATAAACCTTTGGGTCGATTCTTGCGGGATCATTTGTTCGATCAGGTATACTTTCTCTTCCTTACATTTATGTATTTCTTTGTTCAGATGCAGTAATTCTCTCTAAACTAAGGAGACTGATGATTCTTTTCAGAGTTTTCGATGCAATTCATGTGACTTGCCTTCAGAAGCACATGTTCACTGTTATACTCATAGACAAGGAACACTCACCATTTCTGTTAAGAAACTCCCTGAATTTTTCTTGCCTGGTGAAAAAGAGGGCAAGATCTGGATGTGGCATAGATGCTTGCAATGTCCTAGGACCAATGGTTCTCCTCCGGCGACTCTCAGAAGAGTGATGTCTGATGCTGCTTGGGGCTTATCATTTGGGAAGTTTTTGGAGCTTAGTTTCTCAAACCATGCAGCTGCGAGCAGGGTTGCTAGCTGTGGCCATTCTTTACATAGAGATTGTCTTCGTTTCTATGGGTAATCTTCTTTCCCTATTGTTTTTAGATTATTAACCGAATATCATGTGTGAGTACAAATAGTTGTCCTCAACAAGAATGTGCTAGTGTGCACGGATTGTGAGGCACAAATCCTAAGTCCGTGACACTAGAACATGGTTTTGTGCAGGACATTGATCCTTATGATTGTAGTTCACCTCAAAGTGTCATTAATCTCTGTTTTTCTTTTTGGCCATACAAACTCCTTGGTCATGATATTAGTGATCTTAGGGACTTTTTGGTTGTTCTAGTGAACTGATTACAATTTGATATATTATAATTGAATGATTTAGATCATGATCTGCCTAGTGAAATATCAGGAATTGTTAGCCAGAAAAACTTCGTACATCATATCATTTCTCTCACTGTTTAAACACATGTAGATTTGGGAGAATGGTGGCTTGCTTTCGGTATGCAACAATTGATGTTCATTCTGTCTACCTTCCACCTTCAAAACTTGAATTTGACTATGAAAATCAAGATTGGATACAGAAAGAAACAGATAAGGTGTAATGATAATAGTTTTAGTTTTATGAAGTAGCCAATTTGGATCTTTCTGCATTTGAGTAATCTATTTTTATCTTATTGTTATAAACAGGTGGATAACCAGGCGGAGATTCTGTTTTCTGAAGTACTAAAGTCCCTAAGGCAAATTGCTGAAAAACAAATGGGCTTGGGGCCACTTGATAGTAACACGGAAACATCTGAGTCAAGACATCAATTTGCTGAATTAGAAGGAATATTACAAAAGGAGAAGCTGGAGTTTGAGGTGAGACCTCCTATGGTGTTGTACTTTTCACATACTTGAGTTGAATTTTATGTCTAGGCCTAATTGTCAGTGGATTTTATGTCTGTTTCACCTTGGTTTAGGAATCATTGCAAAAGTCTTTGAAAAGGGAAGGGAGAAAAGGGCAACCTGTTATTGACATTCTTGAAGTTAATCGGTTGCGTCGGCAGTTACTTTTCCAATCTTATATGTGGGACCAACGCCTGGTTTTTGCAGCCAAATTAGAAAATTACAGCACCCAGAACAGTTGCAATAATTCAATTTCAGGACATGAGGAGAAACCTCCCACTGAAATTGAGAGGATCAAGGACATGGATATGTTGAAAGATGGAAAAGGCTCTGAATGCAGTGACTCTACTTTGGTGGATGCAAAGCTCAATACGGACTATGATCAAGGAAAAGTAAATGGAAACACAAATCAGTCGGATGCAGTCCATCAAGAACCAGGCATGAACAGAAATTCAAATTGTGAAAATGAAGACTACAATAATCTTTCTGTTAGCCAAAGCATGTTTGATCAATATGACAATGATAAGCCTAAGGCAAATGTGCGCAGGGCCTTGTCAGAAGGCCAGTTTCCTGTGATAGAAAATTTGTCGGATACCCTTGATGCTGCTTGGACTGGCGAAATTCGGCGAGGACCTGTATTATCTAAGAAAAATTCATTTTCACTTCCTGATTTTTGTGCTGTAGATTTGCAAGGCGATTATGAAGAAAAGATTGTGCCAAAGGTTGTTCGTTCTGCTTCTCCTGCATTGTTCAGTATAGGTTCTGAAAATATGGAAGACTTTGTAAGCTGGTTAAAAATGCCTTTCTTAAGTTTCTACCGTTCATACA
Organism: Gossypium arboreum; assembly: GCF_025698485.1. Classification (NCBI taxonomy): domain Eukaryota; kingdom Viridiplantae; phylum Streptophyta; class Magnoliopsida; order Malvales; family Malvaceae; genus Gossypium; species Gossypium arboreum. The sequence continues at coordinate 17,343,899 of NC_069075.1, read as the reverse complement.
ACAAAGACTTTCTAGGAAGTGCTTCAAAGCTTGATACATTCAGTGCATATGATCGGTTCAATGTTTCATCGTTTAGAGAGTTGGAACTGCAAGATGGGGCTAGGCTGCTTCTGCCGGTGGGTATTAATGACACTGTTATTCCAGTTTATGATGACGAGCTCACAAGTATGATATCTTATGCTCTAGTATCGCCTGAATACCATTCCCAGCTAAGTGATGATGGGGATAGACCTAAAGACCAGGGGGATTCAACAGCCTCAGTACCCCTTTCTGATTCAGTGAATTTTCAGTTGAGCCATTCTGTTGATGATCTGGCCTTAGATCCTCATAGAAGTTTTAGTTCAGCAGATGGCCTTCTTAGAACTCGCAGCTCCCTGATTATTGACCCCCTCTCTCGTACGAAGTCTTTGCATGTCCGGGTGTCATTTGGAGATGATGGGTCAGATAAAGTGAAATATGTGGTGACTTGTTACTATGCAAAGTGGTTTGAAACATTAAGGAAAATATGTTGCCCATCAGAGATGGATTTTGTAAGGTCTCTGAGTCGCTGTAAAAAGTGGGGAGCTCAGGGTGGCAAGAGCAATGCTTTCTTTGCAAAGACCTTGGACGATCGGTTTATTGTTAAACAAGTCACAAAGACAGAGTTGGAATCATTTCTAAAGTTTGCACCTGAATATTTCAAGTACTTGTCTGAAGCAATTAGATCTAGAAGTCCAACATCCCTGGCGAAGATTCTCGGTATTTATCAGGTGCTTGTTTCTAGGGTTTAATATGCTCTAATGCTATATATCATAATCTCTAATCTAAAAGACAAATGGTCAGTTATGATGATCATTAAAGAAGCTGGAGCTATCCCAAACTGACGTGTTTTCCATTAACTAAGTGCTCAAAAAATAAGGTTGTTTTGCATAAAAAAGGTATAAGCCTGCATGGTGAAGCTTTCATGTTTATAATTTTTTTCTGGGTGATTGATGCTAACTGCTGATACTTTTGAATGAAAACGATCTGAGGGGACTTAGAAAGGGCAGAGAACCTTTGCTTTTTCATGCTTTTAGGAATGAGATGGTGCAAACAGTGTTCATTTATTTATAATATTTATTTATTTCTTATTGTTGATGTCCCCCCCCCCCCCCCTTCTCTCTTTCTTGGAAGGTTACGACAAAGCAACCTAAAGGTGGGAAAGAATCAAGGATAGATGTATTGGTTATGGAGAATCTTCTGTTTAGGAGAAGTGTCACACGGCTCTATGATCTCAAAGGATCTTCTAGATCTCGTTATAATCCTGATTCTAGTGGAAGCAACAAGGTTCTGCTAGATCAGAACTTGCTCGAACAAATGCCGACCTCCCCGATTTTTGTGGGTAATAAAGCGAAGCGTTTGTTGGAAAGAGCAGTATGGAATGACACTGCTTTCCTTGCAGTAAGTTTTAAATCGTTGCTTGGAGTTTACATGACATGCATTTGCAAACTTATGTTAACTAGACCACACATTATCCAATTTTGCTCATTTCTTTTGTTATTTCCCTCCCTGCAGGCAAACGACGTGATGGATTACTCATTACTGGTTGGAGTGGATGAGGAGAAGCATGAGTTAGTTCTGGGAACCATTGATTTCTTGAGGCAGTATACCTGGGACAAGCATCTTGAAACTTGGGTAAAGGCTTCAGGCATCCTTGGTGGGCCAAAGAATGCATCACCCACAGTAATTTCACCTGAACAATACAAGAAAAGGTTCAGGAAAGCAATGTCAACTTATTTTCTAATGATCCCAGATCAGTGGTCTCCTCCTTCCGTTCCAAGCAAATCTCAGTCAGATACAGGTGAAGAGACGGGCCAACGTGGGACCTCAGCTAAGTGATTCTCATTCAACATTCAAATTTATAATTTGGAAGTTGAACTCTACCATTATTTTTTCCCTTGTTCATTTGATTCTTTCCATATTTTGAAGTCTTTTTGAAGAGCAATTTTTCTTTTACACCAAAAGAGATCCATAAAAATGTTTTTGTTAGTCGATGCCAAACAAGGCTATCTAAAGCCATTGGAATTTCTGTCAAAGATCTGATAGTTCTAGATCTCTGCAGGAAATTTTTGTACAAAATATTATATTATTTGATTTAGCATTCTATCATGTAGTGTATTTTTGTCCGCCAATTTTTTTTTCATGTATCACAATGAAATAGAAGAATTCCCAAAGTCTTTCCTATGTTCATTATTTGTTTGCTCATCCTTAATTCAGAATTGATTTGCTATTTAGTGTTCCTAGCATTCATTTTTTGCAATTTGGTTTGCAACTGCTAAACACATATATCAATTGAAAAATAACAACAAATCTAAAGGGGTTATTAGCTTTGATCATCAATATGCAAAATCAAAGTGATTACAAGAGAGAGATCTTGTAGCTATCTATATACAATCTCTAATACTTGAAGTGTCTTTCTTGTAGAAACAATTATTTAATGAAATCTGTGGAATCTAGTAAGAGCCAAAGCTTTCTACTAGTGCACCTATTAAATTCGTACCACTAGGAGTCATCTTTCACGATGATAACACCTTTATTAGCATTGCCGAACCCGTCACCATTAACAATTTGGAGCCATCTATGTCGGAGAATATCAAGGATCTCAGCATCTCTGGTTTCAGAACATTGCCAAAAAGCTTCAACTTGGAGTACAGAGTTCACAGGAATTCGAATGTGGCTTAACAAGGAATCTGAGACTGAGTTCTTACCTCAGATGATAGGACTTCCCCGGAATCTGTCGAGGAAAACGAGGGCCTTCGTCGTACCCTTCACAAACTATTTCTCCATTTTCATCTCTATAGCAGATTACACCCTCGGACTGATCCTCGAAAACCTGTTAGAAGATGAAGCAGACATCAAACATTCATGATGGATAAGTAATCTAGATGAACAAGGAACATGGAATACAAGATACTGACCGTGTTCTTGGAGAATGATCTCATCTGAAATGTGGAAGATTTCTTTCCAGGATCATGATTGTGTTTAAGCATAAAGATGTCGTCGGCATGTTTGATAACTGGATTTGATGTTCTAACAGGAACACGAAAAGGAACAGAGCATGTTACAGACATTGATCTCATGCTACCCGGAAGGAGGGGAATAAAAGGAAGAGCAGACATGACTGAGTTTATGTTAACAATATTTATAAAGTATTGCAAAGAGAAATTTTATTATAACATCAAAATGAATATTATTTTTTAATTGTTGGGTGGTAAATGTCTTGTCATGGTTCTACAACCAGAAGTTTAAACAGGTAAGTAGGTCCCATGTTGCTTATCTTCAACTTGTTGCTGCTGGTGCGAGAGCCTGAGTCAACTTTGTTGTTGATTCTGCATCGTTTTTTCCATACTATTTGATGGTCGGTACATATTATCAGTTTCTTAATTCCCTTTACTGAAATTGCAAGTTTGTTTGCATCAAATTTAATGACTTATTTTTTTTCCATGTAAAAGAATATGAAACGATATTTAAAACTTAAACTTTTCAGTATGATTACTCAATATTTATCAAAATTTCAATCCACCTGTTACTATATATACTTTTTTATGTCGACTGAACTCCAATGATAAGGTTTCAGCTTTTCCTACGTGTATAATAATCCAACCATATCCATGCTGGATTTTTATTTTAATATTGCATTTTAATAATTTTTAAATTAAGGTTATTTTTATAATATGTTTTTTAGGATTATTTCAACATCAAATTCTTCAGAAAAATCTAAAGTTTCATCATTTGATGATTATGACATGATCCTATAATGACCTCGACATCTATTGCTGTGGTGTCATATTAACTTTTTAGCTAAATGTTCAAATAAATGCCTAGCTTTTTAGGGTCGTTCATTTAAGGGTTAAAACTTTTAAAATGTGCAAATACATACCTAATCTTTTTGAATTTATTCATATTAGGGCTTATACCTCACTTGTGTATTGATACAAGATCGTAAAGTAGTGGCATATGCATCTAGGCTGCTAAAACCGCATGAAAGAAATTACCCGGTACACGATCTTGAATTAGCAGCTATTTTTTTTGCATTAAAAATATGGTGGCATTATCTTTTTGGTGAAAAATGTCACATCTTTACGGATCACAAAAGTCTAAAGTATTTAATGACACAGAAAGAACTGAATTTGAGACAACGTAGATGGTTGAAATTATTGAAAGATTATGATCTCGTTATTGATTACCATCCGAGGAAAGCTAATGTAGTGGCAGATGCCTTGAGCTGGAAATCCTTGTTTGCCTTACGGGCATTGAACACCCAGTTGTCTTTATCTAACGATGGTTCACTCATAGCTGAGTTAAAATTTAGACCGACGTTTATGCAACAGATCTCTGAATCTCAAAAAAATAATGGTAAGTTGCAAGCGAAACGGATACAAAGTAAGTCGACTCCTGACTCAGAATTTCAGATCGAGACCGAGGGTTGTTTATTATTCATAGACAGAGTATGTGTATCGAAAAGTTCAGAACTGATACAGAAGATTTTGAATAAAGCTCATAATGGTAACATGTCTATACATCCTGGTAGTAATAAAATGTATAATGATTTGAAAAAGATATACTAGTGGCCGGGAATGAAACAGGATATTTTTGAATTTGTATCGAAGTGTTTGATATGTCAACAAGTGAAGGCTGAACACCAAGTACCTTCGGGATTATTGCAGCCAATTACAATACCAGAATGAAAATGGGAAAGAGTTACTATGGATTTTGTAACGGGATTACCTTTATCACCGAAAAAGAAAGATGCTGTCTGGGTAACTGTTGATTGTAACGAGGTCGGCACACTTTATCTCGGTACGTATGGATTTTTCATTGGACCGATTGGATGAATTATATGTCTATGAGATTGTCAGATTGCATGGAGTGCCTGTCTCTATTATTTCGGATAGAGATCCTCAGTTTACATCTCGATTTTGGAGTAAGTTGCACTTTGGGATCTCGTTTACACTTTAGTACTGCATTCCATCCTCAAACAGATGGACAATTTGAACGTGTGATACAGATTTTAGAAGACATGCTTCGGTGTTCTATACTTGAATTTGGAGGTAACTAGGAAAAATACTTGCCTTTGATTGAATTTGCTTACAATAACAGTTATCAGTCCAGTATTAGAATGGTTCTGTATGAGGCTCTATATGGTCATAAATGTAGAACCCCATTGTATTGGACAGAGTTAAGTGAGAAAAAATATACACAGAGTTGACTTGATCCGGGAAATTGAAGAAAAGTTGAAGATAATTAGAGACAGTTTGAAAGCGTCCTCGGATCGTAAAAAGTCTTATGCCGATTTAAAGTGGAAAGAGATAGAATTCAGGTTGGTGATAAACTATTCTGAAAGTGTCACCTTGGAATAAAGTTCTCCGATTCGACCGTAAAGGAAAACTAACTCCATAGTTTATCGGGCCATATGAGATCATTGAAAGAATTGAGCCTGTTGCATATCGGTTAGCATTACCACCGGAGCTTGATAAAATTCATAATGTGTTTCATGTATCCATGCTACGATGGTATCGATCGGATCCGTCACACGTTATTACTCCAACAGAAGTTGAGATTCAGCCTGATATGACTTACAATGAGGAACCGATTAAGATACTAGCTTATGAGATGAAAGAGCTGAGAAATAAAAAAGTGGCCTTGGTAAAAGTCCTTTGGAAACGACATGGACAAGAGGAAACTACCTGGGAGCCTGAGGATACCATGAGGAAGCAATACCCTAACCTCTTTTCCGATAAGAATTTTCTAGGACAAAAATTTCTAAGGGGTAGATTTGTAACAACCCAATTTCAGTGAGGTCGGAATAGTAGTTTTGGAACCACAAATCCGAGTTAAAAATAAAAATTATTTTATTTATTTTATGGTTGGCATCTTGATAGTAAGGTCACATGAAAATTTTGATACGAAAATTTTATCAATTGTGTGGTTAATTAGCTATAGCTATAGAATTCAAAACTTAAGGCCCTTATATGGTAATAGACAATTGAAGGGTAGTTAGTAGATATTTTAATGACTCATCCATGGAAAAATTAGAAAAGGCAAGGGCCTAAATTAGAAATCACTAAAAGTAAAAGATGGTAATTAAATAAAAAGAAATAATCATCTAATTTTATATCATCTTCCCCAAAATTTCCATAGAAACCCTAGGAGAAAGGAAGAAAACTTACCACGCTTGAAAAGGTATGAAATCAAGTCCTGTTTTTAATGATTTTTATATTTTTAAAATCGAAATAGTCTAATATCTCTATTTAGGGAATTAATTTGAAAAGTTATCAAGGTATGAAATTTGGGTCATGGATGAATATGCTGAAAATTAGAAATTTATGATAGAAAATGAAAGTTTGTTCATAGATAAACAACTTTTACAAAGTAATTTTTGATGAAAACTTGATTTAGGGACTAAAATGAAAATAGTAAAAAACCCATAAAAAATTTTGAAATTTGTGAACAATGTGTGCTGTAAATGTTGTTTATAAATTTCTGCTAGGCTTGGAAAGAGGGTTAAATTTCATGAATTTCATTTTCCAAGCCTAGGGACAAAATCAGAATTTTTGAAAAGGATAGGGGAAAAATGGTAATTTTGCCTAGGATGCAATAGAATGCAAATGTATATGCAATGTGATAGATTAATAGTAAAATTTATCCATATAGATCTAGAAAGACCAACTACGAAACTAGATCGAGGAAAGCAAAAGGTTTCGGATTAGTTGAATTTAAAAAACAAACAATTTTCAAGGTAAGTTCGTGTAACTTAACTATGTATGTTAAATGCTTGAATTTAATTGTATGAATGTGTTGATGTGATTGAGATAACATACATTATAAAATAATCATAAATTGTGAAATGTGGATGAATTGCCATGTTTTGGTTGAACGTTGAAATTCGATGGATTAAGTTGATATGCTTGAACGAGAATAATATTCCACATGTTGTAAAAAGGATTTAGCCTGGACGGGTAATCCTGATATAAGCCACTCAAGCCTATGCTATAGATTGGATTTAGCCCGGATGAGCAATCGAAATTAAGCTCTTTAGAGTATATGCTCTAAAAAGGATTTAGCCTGGACTGTTAATCCTATAACATAACATGTGGCTCGAGAGTGTGCTTGTTAAGTTTGTACCCAAAGGGGTGCTTTTGAGTATACTAACCGAAAGCTCACCTGCATTTCAATAGTTCAACAGAAAAAGAAATCTTAAAACAAGGAAAGGTGAGAAATTTATGGAACTGTAATGTGATGAGTTCATCTAAATTTACTTAATATTCATATGAGATTATGTTACTAACTTGTTTGAATAAGTGTTTGTGTTTAGGTAACTTACCCAAAATTGATGGAATATATATTTATGTGTGCTTGTGTTATCAAATGAGACTGGTAAGTTTATTTTCTATTATACGAACTTACTAAGCATAAAATGCTTACGCCGTTTATTTTTTCCTGTCTTATAGTGCTCAAAGTTCGCTAAGGTTGGAAGCCGGTTATCACAGTTATCACACTATTCACTATCTCATTTTGGTATAAATAGAAATCTCATTTTGGTATAATGGCATGTATAAGCTTAATTGGCCGATCATGGCTTGATGATGATGTTTGTAATCTAGCCATTGGGTGGCTAGTAATGGTTATTTGATATACTTGTAATGTTATGCTATGCTAGCTTTATATATATTAAGTGGTTATTTTTTGCAAGTCTAACATATGGATTAAACCAGGTTAAAATTTTAACATGTATGTATGTAGTGGTATGCCTTGTAAATGATAAAATTTGCTTGAGATGGATGCTTGAAGTGATTGGATTGTATTGGGTATGTCTTAGTGCAGAACATGGTAAATTTGGGTGACAAATGAGGCTTGGAAAAGGCTTATTTTTGTCTACATGGGCAGGCACACGGGCGTGTTTCTTGGCCGTGTGTGATACACGGCCAGTCCCATCGGCATGTGGTCCGATCGTGTGTCCCCTGCATCTTAAAAATGAGAAACAAAATGCCCATAATTGAGCATACAGGCAGAGACACGGGCGTGTGTCTCAGCCGTGTGGTTGACATGGCCTTGAACATGGGCATGTGAAAACTGCACCCAAATTTTGAAAATAAAAATTCGCCACATAGCCTAGCACACGGGCATTTGACTTGGCCGTGTGACTTCAATTTTTTCATGCTTTAAAAGTTAGAGAGTCATACGGGTTAGGGACACGGGCGTGTGTAGTACACGGCCTAACCACATGGGCATGTTCATAGACCACGTGGGTGTGTGAGCCTTGCAACTAGGAAAAATTTTAGAATTTCGTGAAAAATTCTCTGAGTTCCCGATTTAGTCCCAATTTGACTCTAACACTTGTTTTGGGCCACGAGGGTTCATATGTGGGACAATATGTATGATCTCGAAAAATGAATTGTAATTTATGTAAATTAATTAAAAAATGTTCTGAATGTTCCGGTAATACTCCGAAACCCTATTCTGATGACGGATACTGTTTAGGGGTGTTACAATTGCCTTGTCACCTACTCATTCCATTTATACTTGGCTTTAGTACGAACATTGGTCTCTCTTTTTCTTTTTATGTGGTTGTCTGGGGCACAGTGAGGGTTCTGATCTTGTTCAAATTGTTTATGGTAAGAAGGAGATACCGTTTGAGTAGGATCTTTCCATTAAGGGAATACCTCGACAGGCATGGGTTGCTACAAGTGTTGGCTGAAGAAGGAGGGGGATACATTGTTAGTTCGTGACAGTATTAAAGTAGTTGTTCTGGATGAACCAATTGACAGGATATCATCCAAGGGTTTTTCATAAGAGTGCGGGCTCATGATCTGGTTGGTGTTGCACTTAGGATTAATTTCGATGGTAGTAGTGAGGAAGTGTGGGACACATATGATGCTGGAAATCCCCATAACCCTACTTTGGTGAAAGATTGTCCTCTAGTGATTGGAGGAGTAAAAAATCAGCCGCTCACATCTTTGTTCTCTCTTGTTTCTACCGCGTCGAATTTGGATAGGACTTTTACTGAGTTTCTCATGCTTAGTTTTTTTTTTTTTACTTATCAGCTACCCTTGAAGGGTAGGGAAGTTGACTGCAATGAAGATCCTTAGTTGGATGTTCGAGGGTTGGGGATCCCTTTGGCTATGCGTTGCCTTCAGCAAGTGCTGAGAGAGACAAATCCCCTTGTAGCTTATTTCATGGAAACAAAGTTACAGAGTTGCGTATAGAGAAACTACAGAAGAGTTGGGGGTATGTTCATGGTGTGGACATGGGTAGTGATGGCTCTAGGGGTGGTTTGTTAACTTGCTATCAAATGCAATAGTCAAATTGGGTCAATTCCACACTTAAGGAGTTTATTTCCTAAAAAAATTAGGATTTTAGTAATTAGGCATTAGGATTAAAAGTTAATAAAAAAGTATTTTTGACACATTTTGTAGGTGTTGTGACCGAATAGGCCGACATGGGCTTTAGGTTGTGTTAATTGGTTTAATTGAGTGTGTAGGATGAGGATATAAAAACCCAATTAACGTGGAAGCAAGGGTCGAGTGATGCACAAGCTTCCTAAGATGTCAAAGCACAGAACAAAGTAGACAAGGCTATATTTGGGTATTGTGTTGCGCCATGCAAGGGGTGTGGTGCGATACAAGGCTAACGTGCAGCCCAAGTATTTCAGGGATATTTTCTCCCCCACAATCAAACTTATATGTAGACCTAGGACATGCCGAGGACCTTATTTGGGCTGCCAAAACTTTTATAAATATGAAGGGTTGAATGTAATCAAGTCATCCTAGACGCCTTCAACAACCCTCGTAGTTTATAATTAGTTTTAGTTTATTTGCTTTTTGACTTTTTAAATACTTTCTTGTTTTTCTTCTTGAATCAAATTTGATTTAAGGACTTGTTTATTTAAGTAAAGTATTCAATTTATATTTTTCTTTGCATTTATTTTATTTGGTTATTCTAATCAAGAGATTTGCTACTCCGTTTCCCATTTGATATTTAATCCACGATTATTCAAATTTCTTTTCATATTTGAATTGGTCGTGTTTCTCACATGGTTTATACAATTGAGGTTGATATTATAAATAACATGAGTGGCTCAATCCCTTAGGGGAGATTAACGAGTGGATGAGGATGTGATTAATAGAGGATTCCGGGTTTCCCAAGAGGGATTAGTTGGTATAAATTATGTGTTCTTAAATTGTTAGGCTTGACAACCTTAATAATTTATCATAGGCTAGACGAGGTCGGAAGATGATTCGAATCAAGTAAATCATAATTTATCTTGGTTGAGAAAGTGAGGTTGGGATATAAGCGAGTATCAACCAATTGATTAGTTAATTAGAGGTTGGGAGGTAATAATTAGTTAATCGGTTACTAATCCATCTCAAAACCCTAATCCAAAGTTAGTTACAAACCTTAAAGCAAGTTAATCGTCCTAATTGGTTTATTGATTTAGTTCATTTCTTTATTTCTCGTTATTTATTTAGTTATGTTATTTATTTATTTTTATTCCTTTTAATCTATTTTATGGTTAATCATAATATAGGAAATAATTACTACTACTTGTTATTGTAAAAGTATTTTCATTATTTATTCCATCCTCCATTGGGTACAATCCTCGAAATACTTCCAATATTTTGTTGTACAACTAAATTATAATTTGACCCGTGAACTTACAGGCACTGTCATCCTTAATTCTTATATTTTTGGTGTTATATTTATTCCATAAACGATAACTCGTTTATAGGCGGTCATCTGTCTCTGTGTTGGAAATAGGGGTGTTTGGTTTCTCTTATTTCTTTCTCCTTGAATTGCATTGATGTCTTGATTGAGGATGATTCAGATGGTAATAGGTGGCAGTTCACGGGTTTTTACGACATCCTTGAAGAGGCTCATGTTGGCAGTCTTGAGATTTATTATGTTGACTTTTTGATAGAGACCCTAGTCCAAGGCTTGTTATAGGGGATTTCAATGAAATTGTTTTTTCTCATAAGAAGTAGGGTGGCCATCTTTGTGGTGAATGAGGGATGGTGGCTTTTTGTTTTGTCCTTGCTAATTGTAGTCTCTCAGATTTGTGTTTTCTAGGTTATTGGTATACATGGGAGCGCAGTCAGTTTTCTCACACTAATATTAGGGAACATTTGGATTGGGGTTTGGCTACTTTGGTCTGGCATGACATGTTTCTGAATCCACTGTTTTACATCGTGTGCATTCTATTTCTAATTATCCTGTGCATTGTTTCAGGTTTGAGGCGGTATGGGTGCTTGAGGACTCATATGAGGCGAAAGTTTATTGTCTTTAGACTGACTTGGAGGGTGACATCCTCCAACTGTTGGATCTGGTACCCTAAATGTAGTATTTTCGTCTAAGTACACTTGTAATTTTTTTTGAATAGATTGGTTAATAAAATTATTCTTAAATTACATTAATACTTTGTATATTGTCCTCACAAGGTTTTTTCACGCAAAAAAAAAAATGGGAGCAAATTTTGCTCATTGGTTATCTAATGTTTAACTAATACTAAGCGGTATTACGTGGTCGGATCATAAAACGAAAAGACAACTTGTATTAGTAGACTGACCGCGTTCACACGTGTGCATAAAACAAATGATTTTATAAAAAAATTTAAAGCGCGGTTTTACTACAAGCGTATAGGTTAGTTGTAATATTTGTAGAGTTACAATGGAACACTAGAGTATTCTAAGGATCGAACCCAAAGGAGATGGTGATTGAGTGATAGATAACATACACTATAGAGTTTAAGTGACTATTGATATGATTTTATAGTACAGTGAATCATAACAAGAAATTTTTGCAAGAAAATAAATATGCTAATCTAGGGACCAAATTGTAAAGAGTGCAAACTAAGAGGTTAACTAATAAATGGCTAACGATGGTTGGTTGATTTTGATGTGGTTCGCCAGTCCTCGAACGAGGGACTTTAATTTCTTAAATTACTAAGTGGCTCTATTTTATCTCTCGATCTCAATTTTACCAACTTAGATGAATTAATTCGACTTATCTCTCGATCTCACCGGTTAATCCGGGACTAATGAATTGGTGCACAACAAAATTACCTCTCGGTCTCACTTGTCTAGATATTCCCTTTGATGTGTAAATTCCTAGGCTTTTAGGTCTATTCGATTTAGTCCAATTTATTACGATTTAGTCCATTGTCCAAAAAATCAACTTACACACATCTCTATCAACCAACTCCCTTTAAGGTTTATCTACTCATGCTGAAAATAAAGATAATGGACATGGAAATGAAAAGCAAGAAACCATCAAAGTAAAGCTTAAGAAAAATATAAAATTTTGGATTTTTATGCAAGAAAACTTAAACAACATGAAACTAAAAACATTCAACCAAAAAATATAAAATAATAAATATAAAAGGAACAAACTTTAGATGATTCAAAGTAAAAGAACCTGAAATACATTAAACTAAGGCTAGAAATGTCTTACAACCAAGGTATAGGGATTGAAAGTGCAAATAAACCTAAGTTACAGTGATAGCTAACTTAACTAATACTAAGAACAATAAGTAAGTACAGAAAAATAAACTCTAAAACTAAGAAAGAAGAAGAGAATAATAACCCTAGAAAAGTTGGGAAAAAAACTAAGAGAAAACCTAGAGACACTAAAGCTAAAAACTAAACTAATGTGTGTCTCTCTCTTTCTCAGCCAAAACTGGTTGTTTTAGGCTGAATGCTGGTAAAATTTTGTTGCCAAAATTGCCCCTACATGGACCTTGGATGATTGGTGGATCGAGTGGACAAAGACTACCTTTTTTATCCAATTTTTTCCCTTCACGATGTCAATGTCACGATACTTAGAAGAGGATATCGCGATACCCCAGTCAGTATCAAACTTGGAGGTCTTCTTTGGGGGTGGATATCGTGATACCATTGAAGGGTGGTCTCCAATTTTCAAGCCTGTTGGAGGTATCACAATTCCAAGGTATGGATATCATGATACCTTTTCCTTTAGTGCCATTTTCACTCATTTTCGACCTCCAACACACCTCTACACCACTAAACCACACGTTAGGCCCCCAATGGCACTATTGGCCAAATTGGGTCACAAAATAAGTAAAAATGAGACATTTACACTTACTAACTTAAAATCTAAAAATTAAAAAAAAAACTATGAAAAAGATGGTACTTTGATCGAGAATAAGCTTCTTAATTATATCGGGAAAGTCTAATTTGCCATATAAAATTATGGCAGATCAAACTCTCCTACACTTAACTCATTTCTTATCCTCAAGCAAACACACCAAACATGTAAAAGCAAAGACGACTCTTGTACTAAATTAGACAATTAAGTCCATAATGGTAAAACATCAAACTCGTACGATAACTACCTCACATGCAACTTAAGAGCGATATCTAGCTAACTTGTTTATTCCTAATGCAAAAATAATTAGTTCACTAAGTTAAAATGTCAATAGATATAGAGGCAATGGAAATGAACATATGTACAAGTGTTATCCATCAAAATAAATTATGTGGACTGCTAATAGATATTCCAAAAGATTTGGTCATATTGTTCAAACAAATGCAAGCTATTTACAAATTATTGTGTTGGTGACTTATTCGGGTTCCAAAGGTCTTCTAGTCTTATAAAGTTCTGAGGCTTAGGATGGTTCGAAATTCAAACAATAGATACTCAAAACGGGTTCAAGCACTAGAAACGGTTAAGCACATGACATTGTTCCCTACTCATCCCTAATTTATTTACAAGCTTACCTTCTAAATTCTCTTCTCTCACCTACCTTATTTCACCCAATTTATTTGCAAGGTCTTTGCTTGTTTTCAACATCCAACACATCCCTACACCACTCAACTACACATTATCCCCCCAATGACACTATTGGCCAAATTGGATCACAAAATGAGTAAAAATGATACATTTACACTTATTAACTTAAAATCTAAAAATTACAAAAAACTATGAAAAAGACACTATTTTGCTTGAGAATAAGCTCCTTAAGTATACCAGGAAAGCCTAATTTGTCATATCAAATTATGGTAGATCATAGATGAATCTAAATATGTCTTTAGTCTAATCGGAAATGAGCAAACTGATTGAAAGACTAATATGTTGTCTATCAAGTCCAATTGAGGAAATGTCTTGTCTTAGGCATCAGAGCGGATGACTCATAGAAGATAGAGACTTTGATGTGACTAACTAGACTGACAGTACATCAGACTGGACCTATGTAAAATAGATCCTGAATTTGTTTATGAATTTATTCACTTATGGTGTTTATAATGTGGCATACCTAAATCCTGAGTGAATGATGAACTATGTATGTGTGACTCGTACACTTTAATGTAAGTAAAAGCACAAGTTCGAATAGATAAGAAACTGAAAGCTGATGCATTGGGTGTACGACTTTTGCAGTATGTAGCTTCATTCATAATAGTGGAATTTATAACTCGAGACATGGGTAAATGATATCTTCTCATTGGCATTACATGGTTGATGAAAAGTACACATGACCACGATTCTTTCGTTTTTGTGATGAATGACTTAATTACTATTTGATAGTGATTGAATTTTCATGAAGAAAGATGTAATGGTTACCATGAGATAAAATAGGATCATATTGGGAGAACATATTTTATCCCAAAAAGATCAAGGATATCCTATGAGGGTAACACACTTATGAGAAGGTCATTGGACGAGCATTAAGTAGTTGCTTTGTAATGGTATGTCGTTGAGGAGAAATGGAAAACACTCAAGAATGGTTATGGTTTTTTTTGAAATGGAAAAATGGAATCATTTGAAAATGAATGTAGGTTTCCAAAAATGAAAATAGACATGAAATGAAAATGATTCATTTGCAATTCTATATGGATTACTTAAAAATGATCGGAAGAATGAGTTTTTTTTTTGAGCTGTTTTGAAGCTCGAAATGAAAATAAACCATTCAGTCACAATGAACATGTTGAGTTATGAAATTTTAAACATATTTTCTCAAAATTTTATCATTGGTAAAATCGTCAAAAAATTTACTGGGGGTAAAATTGTCAAAATTTTATCGGGGGTAAAATAGGGATAAGAAAATTGTTTAATATACAAAATTAAAGTTTATTTTTGGAAATAGAAAAATTGCATCTGGTTGGATCACATTACAAAGTACTAGATGAAAAAAGAAGGCCCAAGAAGTACTCGTAATTGGACCCGATGTGAGAGAGGTCCAAAACCTCTCATATAACATGAAAGGGGCAACAACCCTAGTAGAAGGACTAGGGTGTGCTGTCTAGCCCACTCTTACTCTAAGTCGGAAGTTGTTTTTCTATTTGAAATAAACCACTACAACTCAACAAGGGTTCTACCTTCTCTTCCTATAAATAGATGGCACTGGTACAACTCTTTACATAACTTGAAAAGATTGTTACTCTGCCGAAAAATAGAGAGAATTTATTCTCAACTATCAAATATATTTTTCCAGAATAATAATTCTATCGGTTTCTATTAAGAAAAGAGAATTTTCGTTTTCAATCCACATAAAAGAGAGAACTTTTTCTAGTTTTGTGTTTCGATTCAATTGGTTCGACCTCACACTCGAAGCAGTTCATGGTATGAGAATAGTAGACAAGATTGTTTGGTTGAAAGTTGGGAACAAGGAATGTCCACTAAATTGAAAACACAAGTATGAATTTGTTTAGGGTTTATCGTTATAAATATCACAAACTAGGTTGGTTTTCAAAATTTTAATTATTCGTTGTGCAAGAAAACTGTTTTCAAATCAAATTTTTCTAACACCAGCATCTAGGTTGTGTCCGTCAGGGGTTGTCGCAATGGGTGCGTACCAGACGCTAGGTGTAACACCCCGAACCCGAGACCATCGTCGGTGTCGGAAACGAGGGGTTAACAAGCCAAATCCACATATTTCGCCCACCAATTTGACATTTCCAGTCAGGCTGGAAAACTGCGTCACTGTCGCCTTAAAAATCATATCTCGAGTTTCAAAACTCAGAAACTGGTTTCGTAAATTTTCCCTGAATTTAGACTCATATATCCATCCATGGATTTATTTCTAGAATTTTTGGTCGGGCCAATTGGTACAGTTTATTAGTTAAAGTCACCCATGTTACAGGGATCGACTGCTCTGACCTTCGCGCGTTACAACTTGAACATCTCTCTGTACAGGGCTTTAATACTGGTGCCGTTTGTTTCTAATGAAACTAGACTCAAAATGGAATCTGTACATATAACGCATGATTCCTAATTCTTTCTGGATAATTTATAGTAAATTTTTAAAGTTGCGACAGGGGACCCAGAAACCGTTCTGGCCCTGTCTCACATTAGCTTTAATATCTCTTAACATGTAACTCCTATGACCGTTTCGTTTCTTCCATATGAAAGTATACTCATCAAGGTTCATTTACATAGCTTATTCACTATTTAATACCATTCCTACAAATTTTGGTGATTTTTCACATTCACGTCACTGCAGCTGGCAGCATCTGTTTTTAAGGTAGGTCTTACCTATTTTGTAGTCTCCATGAACCAACTAGTCTTGCCATACATAGGTTCACATATGATCATTTTAACCATACCAATGGCTGATCATGTGACCAACACTCCCATTTCAATCCATAATCACGTCATGACACCATATAAATATATACAAACCGCAAATGGTCTAAGTTCGTACTTCACTTTTACGAGCCATTTTCGCATGGCCGTACACATATACATCACAACATATTTGAACCAACAAGGGGTAGTCCTATACATGCCATTTCAAAGTTCAACCAAAAATTATACCAAAATGGAGGCTTTGATAGTGTAGATGACTTCGACTTTAATGATCCCGAATCCGATCGCTAACGAGCAAAATCTATAAAACAGAAAGCCAAAGCAACGGAGTAAGCATTTTTTTATGCTTAGTAAGTCTCAAGCAATAAAAATCAGCTTTAACCAAAGCATTACATTCACATAGCCAAATGAATCATTTCATTAATACACATTCGCATAATCATACTTACTTCACAATCCCAACTCTTATGTTCATACACAAATAACGGCCTAGTTAATGCCGATAGCTCATTTATCATTAGAGCGAATTTTCATACACACTTACTCATAGTGTGCGAAGCACATACAACACATACCTTGTTGTTGGGACTTTCACAAGTGTATTAACTGAAAATTTTCCAGCAAGTTCAAAATTTTGAATCACATACCTTCGAGTTTATCCGCTATAGCTGATCGTTCAAACGCCTTCGGACATAGCCCGTTATGGTAGCTCGCACAAAGGCCTTGGGACTTAACCGGATATCGCAACTCGCACAATTGCCTTGGGCTTAGCCCGATATCACAATTTGCACAAATGCCTTCGGTCTTAGCCGGATGTAGTCACTAGCACAAAGGTCCTCGGGACTTAGCCCGGATATCATTCAATTGCTCATGCACACACATACATCAATAATCATTTCACATTCATGTTTCATTCTCGTTACTAAGGCTCAAACACAAACATATCACTAGCATAATCGCCTTCGGGACTTAGCCCGGGTTTCATTCAATTGCCCATACACACATAAATCAATAATCATTACACATCCCTATTTCATTTCACATAATTCGAGTAGGGTCATTTCTTGAGGACTTACCTCGGATGTTGTCGAACGGCTTTTACGGCTATTCGATCACTTTTTCCTTCCCCTTGTCCAATTTTGGCCCTCTAAGCTCTTGAGCTAATTCAAACAAATTCAATTTATTAAAACCTCATTATGCTAGCTTATGGCCGAATATGACAAGGAGTCTAAATGGTCATATGGCCACCCTTTAGCTTGAATACACAATGGTCATGCACATTTTATACTACATCAAGCAATTCAATACAATTCATTCAAGCATCAAGGAAAAGCTAAGGCCATCAATAGGCTACCTAAGGCCGAATATACATGTCCAATTTTGAGGCCAATTATACACTTAATACCACACAAAACAGCATGCATTTTACTAGTTAATGTTTTACATATTGTGGCTCAATACTTATAATATAGCATCAAGCACTCATATGGCCGATTATACTTAGTCATACTTGCACCAAATCAACAATAAATTCCAAGATTTCCACATCATATGTGTACTAGGCCGAATGTACTTGCAATTTCACAAACATTCTTCAACATTTTCTTCTTTAAACAAACATATTCATCACTTACTTCATAACCAAAACATCATGTGCAAACATATATATACATATATGTGCATGGCCGAATTTCAAGGTGTCCATAGCCATCCAAAACACAAATTTTAACTAACATGCAAGAAGCATGAACCATGCTCATGAATGCATCATGGCGAATACATCACAATCATGCCCTTTCAACTTCAATCATGGTTAAACAAAAGAAAACTCAATGTCTTACTCAAGATGGCTACAAAGAAATTTCAAGAGTAGACAATCCATCATTGCATGCATCATCATCAAGCTTCACACTTAGCATGCAATGGCTTTATCACAATATCAACTTTGACCAAATACCACTTCCATGGCATAACAAGGATTTGAACCATGGCTAACATGAACATCAAGGTGGCAACTAAAACATGCATGAATCTCATGACACAACCTCATACATACCTTAATCTTGATGCAAGTTTAGCCAAATCTCCTTCTAGATCTCTTCTAAACAAAGAAAATGAAGCAAAAATCTCTTCTTCCCCTTAGTATTTTCGGCCAAAAAGGAGAGAACAAGGATGAACAAAATTTTTTGTTTTCCTTCTTAGTTGCACGGCAATGGGGGAATGCTACACTCTCACACACATTTTTTTTTTGTTTCTCTTCCCACATCTAATTATTAATCATTTCTTTCATGCTCCATTAACAAAACATGTTTCAACATGTTTTCTTTGCCCATAACCCATGTCATGGCCGGCCACCACCTATAAAAGGGGGAATTTGACATGCAAGTCCATTATTTTGCATGCATGCTTTAATTAGTCATCACACATTTCCCTATCGTACTTTCAAAGTTCACTACTAAGTCCTTTCTAGTGGAATTCACCTTTATAACACTAAATCAATCATCAAAAATGTCACACATGAGCACACACATATTATAGGCATCAAAATAAATTTTAAATTATTTTTATGCCTCGGTTTTGTGGTCCCGAAACCACATTCCGACTAGGGTCAATTTTGGGCTGTCACAACTCTCCCCCACTTAAGAAATTTTCGTCCCCGAAAATCTTACCGGTAAATAGGGTTGGGTATCGCTCTTTCATAGAGTTCTCGGTTTCCCAAGTAGCTTCTTCTATCCCGTGCTTGAGCCATAACACCTTCACTAGCGGAACCCGCTTGTTTCATAACTCTTTCATTTCCGTGATAGGATACGAATCGGTTCTTCCTCATAACTCATATTGGCTTGAATTTCAACTTCGATGGACTAATCACGTGCGATAGATCGGATCTATAGTGTCGAAGCATCGAAACATGAAAGACATCGTGAACCTTTTCGAGTTCGGGGCAAAATCAAACGATATGCCACCGGACCGACTCGCTCGGATATCTCATATGGCCCAATGAACCTCGGGCTCAACTTGCCCTTACGGCCAAATCGAGTATCTTTTCCAAGGCGATACCTTGAGAAACACTTTATCTCCCACGATACTCGATGTCCTTACGCTTCGGATCCGCGCGACTTACTTGACGATCGGAGGCTATCTTCGACTTTCACGGATTACTTTCACTTTCTGCTCAAAGATCTCTAATCAAATCCACCGAAAATTTTGCCTTCACCGAGCTCGGTCCAAAACAATGGTGTACGGCATTTACGACCGTACAAAGCCTCGTAGGGTACCATCTTAATACTTGATTGAAAGCTATTGTTGTAGCGAATTCAATCAACGGCAAATACCGCTTCCCATGAACCACTAAACTCGAGGACGCAACATCTCAACATATCCTCAAGTATCTGAATTATCCGCTCGGATTGACCATCGGTTTGGGGGTGAAAGGCGGTCTGAAATGCAACTTGGTACCCAAAGCTTCTTGCAACTTTTTCCAAAATCGCGAGGTAAATCTTGGATCTCTATCCGACACGATGGAAATAGGCACCCGTGCAATCTCACAACTCGAAAACGTCTGATTCGGCTAGTTTGTCCATTGAAAAGTCCGTGCGTCTGACGGGGACAAAGTGAGCCGACTTAGTCAATCTATCTACAACGACCCAAACCGCATCCTTCTTACTCGCTGACAAGGGCAGTCCGGATACAAAGTCCATTGTGACTCGATCCCATTTCCACTCGGGTATTGTGATTGGCTGAAGTAATCCTGAAGGCACTTGATGTTCCGCTTTCACTTGTTGACATATTAAACATCTCGAAACAAAGTTGGAGATGTCTTGTTTCATACCATGCCACCAAAACCGACGTTTCAAATCGTTGTACATCTTCGTACTCCCCGGGTGGATTGCCATTCGGCTACAATGGGCTTCGTTCAAAATTATCGAGATGAGTTCCGAATTCTTTGGAACACACAGACGAATTTTGAACCTCAAACAATCGTCATCATCGATTTGAAACTCCGAGTCCTTGTTCGGAACACACTCAGCCCGTTTTACAGCCAACTCGTCGTCGACTTTCTGAGCTTCTCGAATTTGATGTATCAATAATAGTTTGGCTTTCAATTCAGCTACTAACACACTGTCGGATCGAACAGACAAGTGCACATTCATCGCTCGTAAAGTGAATAATGATTTACGACTCAAGGCATCCGCAACCACATTCGCCTTTCCGGGTGATAGTCAATGACCACTCATAATCCTTTAACAACTCGAGCCAACGTCTTTGTCGCAGATTTAAGTCTCTTTGGGTCATCAAATATTTGAGACTTTTGTGATCCGAATACACATGGCACTTCTTACCAAATAAGTAATGTCGCCAAATCTTCAAGGCGAATACGATGGCAGCTAATTCGAGATCATGGGTCGGATAATTTTTCTCGTGTGGCTTTAATTGCCTCGACGCATAGGCCACAACTCGACCTTCTTGCATCAATACTCAACCTAACCCAAGGAGGGAGGCGTCACTATAGATGACAAACTCTTTGCCAGATTCGGGTTGCACTAGAATTGGGGCTTCAGTCAAATAAGTTTTCAGTTGATCAAAACTTTTCTGACATTTCTCCGTCCATTCGAACTTAACATCCTTTTGGAGTAGCTTCGTCATCGGCGTGGCCATCGTTGAGAAACCTTTACAAATCGTCGGTAATAACCTAGCAATCCCCAAAAAGCTTGAACCTCGGTAATATTTCTGAGGCTTCCAATTAAGTATGGCTGAAATTTTATTCGAATCGACTCGAATACCCGATCTGAGATACCACATGACCCAAGAAGCTAACCTCTCTTAACCGAACTCACACTTGTTGAACTTAGCATATAATTGCTTATCCCGTAAAATTTGCAAAGACTAACCTCAAGTGTTCAAATGTGTTCGGTCTCATTTCTTGAATAGACCAAGATGTCATCAATGAACACGACTACGAATCGATCCAAATATGGTCGAAGATCCGATTCATTAAATCCATAAATACCGCAGGGCATTAGTAAGCCCAAATGGCATCACTAGGAACTCATAGTGACCATATCTCGCTCAAGGAAGTCTTGGAGTGCGTCCGAATCTCGGATTCGCAATTGATAATAGCCCGATCTCAAATCTATTTTCGAGAACACTGAGGCTCCCTTCAGTTGATCGAACAAGTCATCGATACGTGGTAACAGATATTTGTTCTTTATCGTCGCTTTATTAAGCTGACGATAGTCGATGCTGCAACCGCATGGTTCCATCCTTCTTTTCACAAACAACACCGGCGCACCCAAAGGCGAAAAACTCGGCGAGCAAAACCTCTATCCACCAATTCTTGCAACCGAGCTTTCAACTCCTTTAATTCCGTTGGTGCCATACGATACGGAGCTATCGAAATTGGAGTGGTACCGGTACCAATTCGATGCCAAATTCTATTTCCGGACGGTGGTAAACCCGGCAATTCTTGAGGAAAACATCCGGTATTCACAAACCACGAGCACTGATTCGTGTTTCTTTTCGATTCCTTGTCATCGAGCACATACGCAAGGTACGCTTCGCACCCTTTTCTTACATATTTCGGGCCAACATTGCGATATTACGGTGGCAACCCTTTAAGTCCGTAGACTCAACCCGAATTATCTCGTTATTCGCGCACCTCAAGTCGATAGTCTTGCTTTTGCAATTTACAACCGCATCGTGCATGGTCAACCAATCCAAACCAAGAATAACGTCGAATTCATCGAACGGCAAAAGCATCAAGTCACCGGAAAACAAGAACCTCGGAACACTAGGGGACTTTTCTTGCACACTTTGTTGACAAGCACGTAATGACCCAAGGGTTTGACACCGAATTACAAACTCAGAGACTCAATGGGCAAAGTCTTCTTGGATGCTAAGGTTTCACATATATAAGAATGAGTAGAACCGGTCAATCAAAGCAATCACATTAGTATTGAAAAGAGTGAAAGTACCGTAATGACATCCGGAGAGGCAGATCCTCGCGTGCGCGTATGGCATAAGTCCTAGCAGGAGCCCGAGCCTCGGATCTGATGGTAGCATCTTTAGATCCTCTCTGACCGCCACTAACATTGCCCACATTTCTAGGTGGCCTACCTCGAGCAGTGGTAGCACCCGGGTTTCCACTCTGACTTACATTTTGTTCAAGCAACCCCGGGCAATCCTTCATAAGGTGGTCGGCCGATCCGCACTTATAGCAGGAGTGATCACGGAACCAACAGCTCCTTGAATGCCATTTGCCACAATGCAGACACTCCGCCCTCTCTCGGCGATCATTTCCACCACTGGCGATTGAAGTGACTCGTGTGGTCACAGGGGGTCGATCGCGTCCTCGTCTAGAAAAGCCCGTAGCGCCTCTAGACCGACTCACATCATCTCGAAATCTCTTCGATACCCGTTGAAGAGACTTTCCCGAGGACCTTTTCGAATTCTCTAGTTCCCACATCAACTTTTTGTTTCTCTTTTCTAAGCTCTTGACTTTACAAGCTCGCTCAACAAGTACTACGAACTCTCGTATTTCGAGAATGCCAACGAACATCCTTATATCATCATTCAGCCCATCCTCGGCGTTTACACATAATAGCTTGGACGAAATGCATTCTCGCAGATCGGCTAAGCCTCACAAATTTTCGTTCATAGTCGATGGCGACATAGAACCTTGCTTAAGATCAAGAAATTCCTTCGCTTTTGGTCGATGAATCTCGGTGATATACTTTTTGAACTCGGTTTGAAAGAATTCCCAAGTCACTTGCTCTCTAGGCACCACGAAGTCGAGTACTCCACCAATAGTAGGCGGAATCACGTAGCAAGGAGATGGTACACTTTAAGCACTCATCGGTGTACAAGATAGCTCATCGAGCACCGGATAGTGTTGTCCAACCAAAATTCAGCTCGCTCGGCATCATCATCATCCGTAGCTTTAAATTCAGTGGCCCCATGTTTTCGAATCCTATCGATTGGGGCTTACTTGACCTTATTTGGTCGATTCTGGGAGGTATTATAGGTGCGGGGTTGCATTAGTCGGAAATGGAGGTTGTGGAACAGTAGTGTTAGTTCGAATGTATTGGTTAAACCAATCATTCATCACACTATAAAAGGCTTGCCTAGCCTCATCATTCGGATTGCTGGCCATAGGTTGAGAGTCCGCCGGCGCTGTCCCTTGCGCGGGAGCAGGCGCCACACTCTCCACATCATCAGCTATCGCTCGGTTGGGATCGGGATCCATTACTATAAACAAACACAAAGTCAAATTGTCAGAAATCACCACACTATCGATTCATCATTTAATGGCATGTATAGCTAGACCCCAAACACATCACGGTAGTCCTAGAATCGACTAAACCGTGGCTCTAATACCAATAAAATTGTAACACCCCGAACCCGAGACCATCGCCGGTGTCGGACACGAGGGGTTAACAAGCCAAATCCACATATTTCGCCCACCAATTTGACATTTCCAGTCAGGCTGGAAAACTGCGTCCACTGTCGCCTTAAAAATCATATCTCGAGTTTCAAAACTCAGAAACTGGTTTCGTAAATTTTCCTGAATTTAGACTCATATATCCATCCATGGATTTATTTCTAGAATTTTGGTCAGGCCAATTGGTACAGTTTATTAGTTAAAGTCACCCATGTTACAGGGATCGACTGCTCTGACCTTCGCGCGTTACAACTTGAACATCTCTCTGTACAGGGCTTTAATACTGGTGCCGTTTGTTTCTAATGAAACTAGACTCAAAATGGAATCTGTACATATAACGCATGATTCCTAATTCTTTCTGGATAATTTATAGTAAATTTTAAAGTTGCGACAGGGGACCCAGAAACCGTTCTGGCCCTGTCTCACATTAGCTTTAATATCTCTTAACATGTAACTCCTATGACCGTTTCGTTTCTTCCATATGAAAGTATACTCATCAAGGTTCATTTACATAGCTTATTCACTATTTAATACCATTCCTACAAATTTTGGTGATTTTTCACATTCACGTCACTGCAGCTGGCAGCATCTGTTTTTAAGGTAGGTCTTACCTATTTTGTAGTCTCCATGAACCAACTAGTCTTGCCATACATAGGTTCACATATGATCATTTTAACCATACCAATGGCTGATCATGTGACCAACACTCCCATTTCCAATCCATAATCACGTCATGACACCATATAAATATATACAAACCGCAAATGGTCTAAGTTCGTACTTCACTTTTACGAGCCATTTTCGCATGGCCGTACACATATACATCACAACATATTTGAACCAACAAGGGGTAGTCCTATACATGCCATTTCAAAGTTCAACCAAAAATTATACCAAAATGGAGGCTTTGATAGTGTAGATGACTTCGACTTTAATGATCCCGAATCCGATCGCTAACGAGCAAAATCTATAAAACAGAAAGCCAAAGCAACGGAGTAAGCATTTTTTTTATGCTTAGTAAGTCTCAAGCAATAAAAATCAGCTTTAACCAAAGCATTACATTCACATAGCCAAATGAATCATTTCATTAATACACATTCGCATAATCATACTTCACAATCCCAACTCTTATGTTCATACACAAATAACGGCCTAGTTAATGCCGATAGCTCATTTATCATTAGAGCGAATTTTCATACACACTTACTCATAGTGTGCGAAGCACATACAACACATACCTTGTTGTTGGGACTTTCACAAGTGTATTAACTGAAAATTTTCCAGCAAGTTCAAAATTTTCGAATCACATACCTTCGGAGTTTATCCGGCTATAGCTGATCGTTCAAACGCCTTCGGGACATAGCCCGGTTATGGTAGCCCGCACAAAGGCCTTCGGGACTTAACCCGGATATCGCAACTCGCACAATTGCCTTCGGGCTTAGCCCGGATATCACAATTTGCACAAATGCCTTCGGGTCTTAGCCCGGATGTAGTCACTAGCACAAAGGTCCTCGGGACTTAGCCCGGATATCATTCAATTGCTCATGCACACACATACATCAATAATCATTTCACATTCATGTTTCATTCTCGTTACTAAGGCTCAAACACAAACATATCACTAGCATAATCGCCTTCGGGACTTAGCCCGGGTTTCATTCAATTGCCCATACACACATAAATCAATAATCATTACACATCCCTATTTCATTTCACATAATTCGAGTAGGGTCATTTCTTGAGGACTTACCTCGGATGTTGTCGAACGGCTTTTACGGCTATTCGATCACTTTTTCCTTCCCCTTGTCCAATTTTGGCCCTCTAAGCTCTTGAGCTAATTCAAACAAATTCAATTTATTAAAACCTCATTATGCTAGCTTATGGCCGAATATGACAAGGAGTCTAAATGGTCATATGGCCACCCTTTAGCTTGAATACACAATGGTCATGCACATTTTATACTACATCAAGCAATTCAATACAATTCATTCAAGCATCAAGGAAAAGCTAAGGCCATCAATAGGCTACCTAAGGCCGAATATACATGTCCAATTTTGAGGCCAATTATACACTTAATACCACACAAAAACAGCATGCATTTTACTAGTTAATGTTTTACATATTGTGGCTCAATACTTATAATATAGCATCAAGCACTCATATGGCCGATTATACTTAGTCATACTTGCACCAAATCAACAATAAATTCCAAGATTTCCACATCATATGTGTACTAGGCCGAATGTACTTGCAATTTCACAAACATTCTTCAACATTTTCTTCTTTAAACAAACATATTCATCACTTACTTCATAACCAAAACATCATGTGCAAACATATATATACATATATGTGCATGGTCAATTTCAAGGTGTCCATAGCCATCCAAAACACAAATTTTAACTAACATGCAAGAAGCATGAACCATGCTCATGAATGCATCATGGCGAATACATCACAATCATGCCCTTTCAACTTCAATCATGGTTAAACAAAAGAAAACTCAATGTCTTACTCAAGATGGCTACAAAGAAATTTCAAGAGTAGACAATCCATCATTGCATGCATCATCATCAAGCTTCACACTTAGCATGCAATGGCTTTATCACAATATCAACTTTGACCAAATACCACTTCCATGGCATAACAAGGATTTGAACCATGGCTAACATGAACAACAAGGTGGCAACTAAAACATGCATGAATCTCATGACACAACCTCATACATACCTTAATCTTGATGCAAGTTTAGCCAAATCTCCTTCTAGATCTCTTCTAAACAAAGAAAATGAAGCAAAATCTCTTCTTCCCTTAGTATTTTCGGCCAAAAGGAGAGAACAAGGATGAACAAAATTTTTTGTTTTCCTTCTTAGTTGCACTAAGAATGGGGGAATGCTACACTCTCACACATTTTTTTTTGTTTCTCTTCCCACATCTAATTATTAATCATTTCTTTCATGCTCCATTAACAAAACATGTTTCAACATGTTTTCTTTGCCCATAACCCATTCATGGCCGGCCACCACCTATAAAAAGGGGGAATTTGACATGCAAGTCCATTATTTTGCATGCATGCTTTAATTAGTCATCACACATTTCCCTATCGTACTTTCAAAGTTCACTACTAAGTCCTTTCTAGTGGAATTCACCTTTATAACACTAAATCAATCATCAAAAAATGTCATACATGAGCACACACATATTATAGGCATCAAAATAAATTTTAAATTATTTTTATGCCTCGGTTTTGTGGTCCCGAAACCACATTCCGACTAGGGTCAATTTTGGGCTGTCACACTAGGTTGCGACTGGCACTATGGCTTATCTCTAAAGACATATTAATGATTTGTGTAAGGAGGATCCAGGCGATGGTGTGCTTGAGGATTTGGTTATTACGAAGATGCATTTTGATAAAGGATGGGAAGGATGAACGCGAAAGAGGATTGTAAAGTTTTTCAATGTCACAGATTTGACTTAGGGCTCTAGATGTTCGGAAAGAAACTTGGATTTTGACACAACCTGAAACAAAATTGAATCCAAGTCAGATAAAACAATTAAAATAAATAACTAAAATAAAATAATAAATCAAAGATTAAAGAAGTGAATAAAGAAGATAAATGGAAAGATAGAAGGTGGCGTATAGAAGTCATAAGAAGCCTTGGAAACATGAAAAATCCACAACCTCCTTCAAGCGGCTCTAATTTCCCCTTCAAGATAGAAACCTTGGCAAGAAAAAGTTTGAAGATGATCCCCACAATCTAAAATGATTGTTAAAACTTTTCTAAAAGAAACTCAATAGAAATTCTTGAAAAGAAAAACCCAGAGAGAATTTATTAACTCAAAAGAGAAATAGAATAATAATGAATTGAATGTATTGTGTACAATGCAAAGACCTATATATAGGCTGGCTAAATAAATCTAAATAAAACTCCTAAATAAACTAGATTTCTAATTTAATCTTAAACAAGAAGTTTTAAACTAAACTTTCTTGTTAAGATAAATTTCCTACATAACTTAAAATACTTAATAATTATAAAAAATTTGGAATAAAATAATAATAAAATAATAAGAGTTGATAAATAAAATGTTGGGCTCATATATAATAAAAATTAAGCCTAAAACTCAAATCCAATATGAAACGTCTAGGCTTGTGATCAATTGGGGTTCTTGAAATGAAATGCCTAAGCTTGTTAGCATTTTCCACATGAGCTTGTCATCATAGATTGATAGTTTAGGCCCACAAATATAATTAGTCTATTCTAATTCATCATTACTCCAGAATTCATCGTCTTGAAACTTCAACTCTTCTTCTCGAATTTTCTTCGTGATAAAGTCTTGAACCATTAAGTTGAGTTTTGACTTTATCTGTTTGAATTTGGATATCATAATTGGGCCTTGAGGAAAACTAAGCTCATCTTGTAACACCCCAAACCCAGCCCAGACGTTATGGCCGAATCTGACGTGCCACATTGGAGTTGAAAACCCACGTTCCGTTTAAGTGTTTTAAAACCATACATTTTATTGAGTTAACAAAGTGTATGGAAGCTGGGCACCAGGTAGGTATCCGAGACAGAGGAGGTGAGCCATAAAGGCTGCTTAAGTACCAAGCTCTTTAATTGGATCCAATCCTAGACATGCCCACAACCATAGCCACACTTGGTTATATCGAGTTTAAATTTGTTTAAGTGGACGTCTTTGATAAATCGATTAATCGTGGTGTTGAGATATTTTGAAAGCAAGTATCCTTTTGAAAACACGTCCTAAGTCTAGCCCATTTGAAAAATTATTAACCAATTTTTAAAGTTATTAAAATTAAAATAATTCCGAAAAGAAATAAAAGGAAAGTTAAAATTGGCCTTATTACAACCCAAAATAAATAATAATTAAAGTAAACTAAATGAAAACCATCACTTATTTAAAAGCCCAAAGATGATCACCGTGGCCACTCTGAATCCTCTCCGGCCCAAGTCCCCAAATCAAGGCTCACCTGCAAGGTTAAGGAAAGGGGGGTGAGTTTGGAAACTCAGTGTGCAACAAGCCCCTTTCAGAGCCCAAAACAATAACTGCCTGTTAGGTCTAAGCCCAAATCCAATCTCAATCATGCACTGGGCCGTAGCCCTGTTCATATTTCATATTTCATAATCTTGGGCGAAGCCTTTTCAT
Source organism: Gossypium arboreum (assembly GCF_025698485.1). Lineage (NCBI taxonomy): Eukaryota > Viridiplantae > Streptophyta > Magnoliopsida > Malvales > Malvaceae > Gossypium > Gossypium arboreum. The sequence goes on along the minus strand of NC_069075.1, from coordinate 17,314,741 downwards.
GTTTCATATTCTCGGGCAAGCCTTTATCAGAAACAGTATGGCCCTTAGGCCCATTTCAATGTCACATATGATTTCAATGAAGAATGCAACCCATTTGGGAGACTACTCAACCCACCATCCGCTACTCTCCACCGTACCAACCAACACACCATGTGGGATTAACTCGACCCACCCTCCAAACTCTCCAACGGCATAGTCATTTATCATATAACTGGAGGCCTAGCCTCTTTTAATAACTGGGGCCAAAGCCCTTTCAATAACTGGGGCATAAGCCCTTTTATAACTGGGGCATAAGCCCTTTCGATAACTGGGGCATAAGCCCTTTTTCACTTCCTCCATCCATATAAAAACCCAACCCAATGCATTTATGATTACCTCATGTGCATATCATACATATCATGTTCATATCATACATTTCATGTGCATATCATACATACCATCTTTATCAAAATCCCATGTATTAAAATCATACATAAACCCTAAGGGTATAATGGTCATTTTTACCTAGGGGCAAAACGGTCATTTTCATGGTATAAGGGTAATCTCATAATTTTACCAAAAATTAGGGTTTCCATGTTCATTAACGATTACTAACAATTCATGGGTGCAAATAGTGATTCTGGCCCATTTTTAGCGAAATCGAGTTATTGGGCCTAAAACCCCTAATGGGCCCTACTTAGCCAATTTCGTCATCTAGGCCCATTTAGCCTATATTCCATAACGGTTTTAACAGTCTCATCATGCCATTTAACAGATTTCCGTTTTCTACCAATTTTACCCAAATGGGCCCGAAAGCCCAATGGGCCCCACTTCGGCCCTTCGAGGCCCAACTTACCAAGAACGCCAAAAATCACATTCTTACCGTTTCCATCATTCTCGATCATCGTCTCATCGATTCTAACCAACTAGTGAGCGTTAAACTTGCTCATAAGTCCTCGAAATGCCGAATTAGGCATTTCGCTTTTCGGCATTTTATTGCTTTAAGCTATGAAAGGGTTCGTTTACACACCTGATTTGCGATTTTCCTTGACGAGATCTCCTATGCGATTTCTCCTATAATCAATTGTTAACTAGATCAGCTCGCAATAATTGAACCAAAATAAGAACTTTCCAATATTAACACTTACACATTCGGCCACCATCCATAATGGCCTTAGGCACCTTACCTTTGTCGCGATTGATGACTAGGCCTAGCTACTCCGGCGATCCAAGCTACTCCAAATCGACACCACACCTTGCTGCTCCTTCAATAAATAAACCAAAAATATTAAAAGAAGACCCCATAGAGTCTATGCCCATATTCGGCCATCTCCCTAAACTTGGAGTTTCGGCTTTTGACCAAAGCTACACTAGGAATTGTTTAGAGTTTGAACACTTACCACAGTCTTTCTCCTCTTGAATCCGGATGCCTAAAAGGTAAAGGAACCGAATGCCAACTATTGAAAAGGAAGAAAAAGGTTGCTGGTCACAGAGAATCGGCACCCCCTATCTTCACTGATTCGGCTTTTTGCGGCACTTCGGCAAAAATAGAGATAAGGGAAAACAATGGTGAATGAAAGGAAATAGTGGGCTGATTTGAAAGAAAGAAAAAGGAAGAAAATTTAGTAGAAGAGAGGTAGATTCGGCTGGAAAAGAAAGAGAGAAAAAGCTACACACCAAAGAACAAAATCGGCACAACTAAGACCCTAATGCCGAAACTACTAACCTAATACCCCTCTGCCGAAAATCCCCTCTCCAAACTCCCTTATTCGGCCAACTCTATCTCCACATCACATCCCTAAAATCTCTCCCCTTATCCCTCCTTAATTTATGCATTTGACTTGATCCAACTCTCTCCTCTTACGAAATCCACTCGGTTCCAACACTTACCCTTCCCGCACAAAAATAAATACTCCTATTTGCCAACACAGGAATCGATCCTGTGTCTTCCCCAACACTTACACGCCACCTTTAAAGCTCCCTAGTGGCGTCACTTAGCCACTTTTCCAGAGGATCTTTTTGTGATACACTTTACCCACAACTTAATATAAGGGCACCTAGCCAGAACCCCTAACTCCTAAGTCCAAAATTTAAAAATTCCACCGGGTTTTGGCCAACTCATGGGCCTTCTATAAGCCCATTTACACACCCAAATTATGAATTCCATCATCACCTACCAAATTTTAGAAATTTACTTAAAATATCAAGAATCGCGAAAAACCCGAAAATCAGGATGTTACACATCTCTATTATGGCCTTTGAATTGGGCTGAGTTGCTTGTATCATTCCCCTTTCTACAAAAGGATTTGTCCTCGAATCTGCAATATCAAAAGGAGAAAGGTCAGCGACATTAAAAGTGGCACTAACGTTATACTCACCAAGAAGGTCAATTTGATATGCATTATCATTAATGCACTTAAGTACTTGAAAAGGTTCATCATCATGTGGATCCAATTTTGTTTTGCGTTTAGTTAGAAATCGCTCTTTTCTCATGTGGACCCAAACCCAGTCATCGGGCTCAAAGATAATTTGCTTGAGCCCCTTGTTAGCTTTGTTGGCAGTTGCTTCATTTGGTTGGTGATTCTTTGTCTTGCTTTCGCATGCATGGATTTCACCAATTCAGCTTTCTTCTCACCATCTAAACTAGAAATGTTTTCAATAGGAAATGTTACAAAATCAAGTAAAGTTAGTGGATTAAAACCATAAACAAGTTCAAACGGGGAATAGACAGTTGTAGAGTGAATAGATTGGTTATATGCAAACTCAATAAATGGTAAACATTCTTCCCAGTTTTTAAGGTTTCTACCCATAATAGTTCGTAGTAAAGCACCTAAGACTCGATTGACTACCTCAGTTTGTCCATCAGTTTGGGGGTGACATGTAGTAGAATATAATAATTTAGAACGAAGCTTACCCCAAAATACTTTCCAAAAGTGGCTTAGGAACTTTACATCTCTGTTCGATACAATGGTGCGAGGTATCCCATAGGCGCACCACCTCTCGAAAGAATAAGTCAGCCATATGTGTAGTGTTATCCGTTTTGTGGTAAAGAATGAAATGAGCCATCTTTGAAAACCTGTCAACAACAACAAAGATACTATCTTGGCCTTTTTTGGTTCATGTTAAACCAAGAATGAAATCTATGGATAAGTTTACCCATGGCGAAGAGGGAATCAACAAAGAAGTATAAAGTCCATGAGGCATTACCTTAGATTTTGCTTGTTTACAAGTAATACAATTAGAACATACCTTTTCAATGTCCTTTTTCATATGCGGCCAATAAAAATGTTCATGTAGAATATCTAGTGTCTTGGCAACACTGAAGTGTCTTATTACGCCTCCACTATGTGCCTCATGAATTAATAACTCTTTCATAGAACATTGTGGAACACATAACCTGTTTAGGCGAAAAAGAAACCCATCTACAAGATAAAACTTGTTAAAGGCACCATTCCCACAATTAGAAAAAACATTTGCAAAATCAATATCATTTAAGTATAAATCTTTTATATGTTCAAACCCTAAGACTTTAGCATTTAATGTAGTTATCAAAGAATATCTACGAGATAAGGTACCAGCAACTACATTTTCTTTACCTGTTTTGTACTTAATTGTATATGGAAATGTCTCTATGAATTCTACCCACCCATCGAGCGTGTCTCTTACTTAAATTACCTTGTTCCTTTAACCATTTTAGAGATTTATGATCTGTATGGATAACGAGCTCATTTGGCAGCAAGTAATGTTGCCAAACTTGTAGAGCTTGAACTAATGCCAACAACTCTTTATCGTAAGTTGAGAAGTTTAATTGCAACCCTGTCAATTTTTCACTAAAATATGCGATTGGCCTTTTTTCTTACATCAACACTGTACTAATTCCAATACCTGAAGCATCACATTCAAGTTTGAAAGTATTAGAAAAATCAGGTAATTTAAGAACTGGAGCTGAACATAACTTATCCTTTAAAGTTTGAAAAGCCTTTTCCTGAGCTTCTCCCCACTTAAAACCTACAGATTTTATAATTATCTCAGTTAATGGAGCGGTAATAGTGGAGAAATCCTTCACAAAGCGCCTATAAAAACTTGCTAAACCATGGAAAGATCTCACCTTGGTAATTGATTTAGGAGTGGGCCACTCTCTAATTGCCTTTACTTTGTCCTAATCGACATGAATACCTTGAGCACTTACTATAAAACATAAAAAGATTAGTTTATCACAACAAAAAATGCATTTATCAAGGTTGGCAAATAATTTTTCAGTTCACAGAATATCCAAAACAGATTTAACATGAAAAACATGTTCATCGAAAGAAGTTGAGTCAATTATAATATCGCCAAAATATTCTACCACAAATTTACCCAAATAAGGTCTCAGAACATGGTTCATCAGGCGCATGAAAGTACTAGGTAGTCAAACTGAAAGGCATGACTAACCATTCATATAAACCAAACTTAGTTTTAAAGGTTGTTTTCCATTCATCCCCCTCTTTCATTCGAATTTGATGGTAACCACTTTTTAAATCAATTTTTGTAAAGATACCAACACCATAAAGTTCATCAAACATATCATCAAGCCTTGGAATAGGATGTCTATACTTAATAGTAATTTGGTTAATTGGTCGACAATCGACGCACGTTCTATACGTACCATCTTTCTTTGGCACCAAAATTATCGGTACTGCAAAAGGACTTAAACTTTCACGAATGTGACCTTTTGCCAAAAGTTCATCTATTTGCTTTTGTAACTCGTTCGTCTCCTTGGGATTGCTTCAATAAGCTGGTCGATTTGGAATTGTTGACCCAGGTACTAAGTCAATTTGATTCTCAATACCCCTCAAAGGTGGCAATCTTTTATGTGATTCTTCAAAAATATCTTCATATTCATGTAAAAGAGAAACAAAAACACTAAGGAAAGAGTTGTGAAGGTTAGTCAAAGATAAACAATTTTGCCTAAATCAGATAATGATGCAAGGCTGTTTAGTAAGTAAGGCTCGTTGCACATATTTTCCACTTACATAAAAATTATGAACCACTTTTTTTTTCTCACATGAGGATGCATTCACCATTGGGTCATCATTAATTTGGCTATTTTCACTAGAGACCTCTTTTCTGTCAACCTTTTTTGAATTTTGTGTCTTACAACCCATAACCTCCTTACAAAACTTCATGTCAATTTGATCATTGTGAATATCTTTCTGATTCAAAGGGTTGAAAGTGTACTTCCCATGGAAAATAAAAGAATATTGATTTAATTTACCATGATGAATAACTTCATGATTGTACTGCCATGGTTTACCAAGTAACAAGTGGGCGGCATGTATGGGAACGACATCACACTACATATCATCAATGTAAGTCCCAAGTTTAAAAGTGATCAAACACTGTTTTACCATACGGACTTCCAAACCTTCGTTAAGCCATTGAACATGGTATGGTGTAGGTTGTTTGCTATATGGTAAAGTAAGAGAATCCACAAGGTAGCTGCTGACAGCGTTAGCACAACTTCCACTATCAATGATAAATGAGTAAAGTCTACCTTTAATCAAACACCTCGAATGGAATATATTACTCTGCTGAAGATCATAATCATCCTTCAATTGGATGTTGAGGGTGAGCCTCACAACTAGACAACGAGGATGAGTTAGTGGTTCCACCAACTCTTCTTCACTATAAAATTTACCGCCATCATTGACATCGTCAATTAATTCGAGCATATCTGGATCTGTTTTATTGGAATTAGAAGTATAATCACCATCTTATTTGATCAACAAAAGTCTTGTGTTGGCACAATCACTACTATAATGTCCATGCCCTTTGCACTTAAAACATTCAATTTCACGAGCTTGTTGTTGTTTTGATGAAGTAGTAAAAGTAGGTTGCTTAGAAGATGAAAAAGAAGGTTTTGTATGAGCCTCACTTTTCCACTCAAAAGGTTTAGTTTCATTATGTTTTGGCAGCAACTTATTAGTAGTAGAAGGAAATGTTGAATTCTTGAAAGTAGAATTAGAACTCGTACCTCTATAATATTGTGAAGTACTAAATGGATGAGAATGACGTTGTTGAAACTGTCGTTCAATCTCAATTGCCTTGCGTACCATATCTTCAAGATCAATATAGGTTTAAAGGTCAAGAACATTGGCTATCGAAATGTTCAAACCATCTACAAACCGCACCATGGTAGTCTCTTCATCTTCTTGGACATGTGCTATATGCATAAGCATCTCCATCTCCTTAAAGTACTCATCAACATATCGATTACCTTGAACAAGGCATTGAAATCTCCGTTTAATATCCCTATAATAGTGAGGTGGGATAAAACGTTTTCGCATGATTTGTGTCAACTGTTCCCATGAATCAACATCTCGTTCACGATTCCTTTGGCGGTTCAACACAAGTTGAGTCCACCAACTTAATGCATAATCCGAAAATGCCAATATATCTAATGGAACTTTCTCCTCCTCCAGACACTTATAACAGTGGAACATGATCTCCATTTTATCCTCCCAATCACAATATGCATCTGGATCATACTTTCCTTAGAATGGTGGAATGTTAAACTTTGGTTTAGCGGCAGAAGGATGACCTCGATTAGAAATACCCAAAGTTTCATCAATGTGACGATGTTCGTGTCTACTAGTATTAGAACAAATACGAAGTTGTTCATTATCCCTATCATCATCACTATCACAAGCATGAGATCATCAATTTGAAGAAGTCTCTAAACAAGCAACAGCTTGAGTTAGCAGTTGAATATGATTGGAAAGCTAATTAATGTTCTCTTGTAGTTCCATTCGACACGTAGTCAAATTGGCCTCAAATGTATCACGTACCTCGTTCAATTTTTGATGTTGAAATTTTACCATCCATACAATATTCTCGTATGTAACATATTGTTCTTTGTCATCAGACGGTATCTTATCATGGTTTTTACGGGCATGAGTGTCACGAGTCTAGTGAAAGCCTGGAAAAGCACAACACTTCAAAAGAAAAAATTAAGCAAACCTCACTTATATGCGCTCAAAAAAAAATCTCAATGAGGTAAAAATTAATCTTGTGAGTCTTTTAAAAAGTGTTTATATCAATCAATTAGAATGTATTAGAATCAAACTATCAAAGCAAACCTAATAGCAACATGAGTCCAACTTTGGCTTAGACATTAAAGAATTATGTTGCACGGAGGAAGGAATATGCAACGTGCTTTAGCCTACTAACACAAGAAACAAGAAGGTGTTAGAATTGTAAGGAACAAATAAAAAAAGTAAAAACAAATGAAAACTTAAAGCTAAGAGTCAATGAAAATTGTTGAAACCTGAAAGCGCAAAAAACTGAAAAGTAACTTTACAAACTTCGTTCGAGGTGTTCCCGATTTCCAAAAATTATAAAATTTAAATTGGAGCCTCCTTAAATAATGTAGATTTGATCTGGAAAGTTTCGGCACAAAATTCAACCCACAAAATACTTTTTTATTTTTTTAATTTTTTTTGTATTTTATTTTTTGTACTTTTTTGATCACATTTTTTGTGGGAAATATTTTTTTATACTCTAAAATAGGGCCAAGAAATAGTATGTAAAATTTCAGATCGTTTGAAAATTTCTTACCCACTGAAAATATTTTTTCTAAAAACTGTAAGGGTAACAAATTATTTTGAGGCTGTTTTCTAGGAATTAGTTTATAAAATAAAAAGAACACCTAAAACGCCCAAATCTGATACCAAATGATAAAGGATGAGAAGGATAAACGTGAAAGTGGATCGTAAAGTTTGTCAAAGTCGTGGATTTGACTTAGGGCTCTAGAAGTTCGGAAAGAAACTTGGATTTTGACACAACTTGAATTGAAATCCAATCCAAGTCAGATACAACAATTAAAATAAATAACTAAAATAAAATAATAAATCAAAGATTAAGGAAGCAAATAAAGAAGATAAAATGGAAAGATAGAACGTGGTGTATAGAAGTCCTAAGAAGCCTTGGAAACACGAAGAATCGACAACCTCCTTCAAGCGGCTCTAATTTCCCCTCCAAGATAGAAACCTTGGCAAGAAAAAGTTTGAAGATGATCTCCACAATCTAAAAAGATTGTTAAAACTCTTCTAAAAGAAACTCAATAAAAATTCTTGAAAAGTAAAACCCAGAGAGAATTTATTAACTCAAAAGAGAAATAGAATAATAATGAATTGAATGTATTGTGTACAATGCAAAGACCTATATATAGGCTGTCTAAATAAATCTAAATAAAACTCCTAAATACACTAGAATTCTAATTTAATCTTAAACAAGAAGTAGTTTTAAACTAAACTTTCTTGTTAAGATAAATTTCCTAAATAACTTAAAATAATTAATAATTATAAAAATTTGGAATAAAATAATAATAAAATAATAAGAGCTGATAAATAAAATGTTGGGCTCATATATAATAAAAATTAAGCCTAAAACTCAAATCCAATATGAAACGTCTAGGCTTGTGAGATCAATTGGGGTTCTTGAAATGAAATGCCTAAGCTTGTTAGCACTTTCCACTTGAGCTTGTCATCATAGATTGAGAGTTTAGGCCCACGAATATAATTAGTCTCTTCTAATTCATCATTATTCCAGAATTCATCGTCTTGAAACTTCAACTCTTCTTTTTGAATTTTCTTCGTGATAAAGTCTTGAACCACTAAGTTGAGTTTTGACTTTATCTGTTTAGATTTGGAGCTCGAAATTAGGCCTTGAGGGAAACTAAGCTCATGTTTATAATGGCCTTTGAATTGGGCTGAGTTGCTCGTATCACATTTGAATATGGAAATTGACAAAAGAGAGTGATATTGGGAGTAACAGATGCGAGCCAATTGGCTTTGTAACAGGGATCGTAACATGAAATGTTTTCATCAATATGCTACACATCACCACAAACTTAATTATATCGAGCGACTTGAGACTCAAGGTGGTCGGGTTTTTGAGAATGATGATGGCATTGGGATAATGGTGTGTTGTTACTTCTCGGACCTCTTTACTGCACATGGACGGAGAGATCTAACTAATATTTTTTCGGGTATCAACTCCCACGTTTTCAAGGGTATGAATACATTTATTTTAACTGAGTTTCGAGAAGAGGAAATTTTTTTAGCTCTCAATGTTATGGGTCCTGATAAGGCACTGAGTGAAGATGGTCTACTTGCCTTGTTTTACCAAACTTACTGGCATATTGTTGGCAATGAGGTTATTCAATTTTGTTTGGGTATTTTAAATGGTGAGATATCCATGTGGACTATTAATCATACCAATCTTGTGTTGATTCTGAAATAGACCAAACCGATGAGAATGACCCATTTTCGACCCATAAACCTTTGTAACGTGTTGTTTAAGATTATTTTGAAGACTATTGTGAAAAGGTTACAGATTGTCATGCCTCATTGCACCGATGAGGGTCAGAGTGCTTTTGTGTCAGGTAGTTTGATTATTAATAATGTTTTCGTGGTATTTGAGGTGTTAGGTTCATTTCAAAACGTTAAGGAGGGCAGTAGGGCTCATAGTTTTTGAAATTGGACATAAGTAAGGCATATGGCCAAGTTGAGTAACATTTTGTGGAGGCGATTATGTTGAAGCTAGGCCTTGCCTCTTAGTGGGTGGATTTTTTTATGTGCTGTGTGTGATCAATTTGTTATTCTATATTGATTAATGGAATGGTGAATGGGCATATTGTGCCATCGAGAGGACTACGACAGGGTGATTCATTGAGCCCTTTTTTGTTCGATTTCTATGGTGAAGGTCTATCTTCTTTATTGTGGTTGGCTACTTAGGATGGTTTGGTACAGGGTGTTCGTGTCTCTAGAATTGGTCTGATGGCGTTTTATTTATTCTTTGTCGATAATAGTTTAATCTTTAGGGATGCTTCATTGAGTGGGCAGTGAATTTGAAGGCTATTTTAAACGAATATGAGGGGTTTACTGGGAAAATGGTTTGTTTTGATAAATCTCTTATTTGTTTCAGCTCGAATGTTAATGCGAGGAAGAAGGATTATATGGTGCTGGAATTTGGGACGCATTGTTCAGTCAATCCAAAGAGGTATATAGGTTTTCCAATTGTAGTGAGTCGTAATAAGATGATGGCTTTCTGACATATTAAGGAATGGATCCAATGAAGGATTATTGGGTGGTGTATCATGTGCTTGTCCCAGGGGGGTTGGGAGGTCTTTATCAAGTTTATTTTGCAAGCTATTCCTATCTATGTCAGGTCTTCTTTTCTTTTGCCAATATTTTTTTGAATGAAATGGAGTCTATTATTAGTTGTTATTGTTGGTAGAAATCTGATAAACGCCAAATTATACATATTTTTATCCCAAATACTTAGCATATTTATGGATGTTTATTATTAGATTTGTGGATTTTGGTGCTCTTAATCCGGTTATTTCATGTTTTGTACTCAGGAGAGCACCAAGAGTAAAAAAGAGCCAAAAACGAGCAAAAAAGGGACAAAACGGACCAAATCGAGAAGATGACATAGCCTAAGCCTTGCCACACGAGCAGCTTACACGCCCGTGTCTTTTGAGGGTGTCGACCAAGGCTTTCACAATTCACACGGCCTGGCCATTGACCCACACAACCATGTGCAATTTAACGGATCGAAGACGGCCTGGCAATCACGTCACACGGCCGTGGCACATAGGCGTGTCCCTATTTCAAGAAGTTGTATTTTACAAGGAAAAGGATACTTAAGGAGGAAGAAAGCCAATCCAAAGCCTATATAAACACCCTAAGTATGACTTAGAAAGGGGGCCTCCCTCTAGAGGAGTATAAAACCATACACTGGGAATTACTTGAAGGAAGCCAGACAATCCATCCCAAAAGCCGGAGCTACTCCAAGACTGAAGAATTCTCTCAGAATTCCTTCAGGGGTTTTAGTGTTTTCTTTATGTTTTGTTATTTTCATACTTTTGAGATGTACTCTTATTTTATTATGAACTAAACCCCTTAGATACCTAAGGGGGGTTGAAACCTATGATGGATCTTGTTATTATTATCTAAACTGTATGATAAATACTTGATTTGTTCTTAATTATGTGTTCTTAATGCTTGAGTTAATTTTCTGGATATTAATACATGATTTAATGTGCTTATGCAGAGGAGCAAAAGTCCCTGTCTAAGAGTAGATTTGGCATAATTAAGCAGAGTTGATCGAACGCCTAGAAATAGGGTTACGATATTTTGCCAGATTAGGGTGAAACCTAATATGAGAGTCCATAGATCGATTTACTGCTTCTCTAGGGGTTTTAATTAAGAAAGAGATTTCAATTAACTCAACTGAGGGTTAGACGTTATTAGTCTCGAAAGGGATAATAATATAGGTTAGGGAGTCTCACGGATCAAGTCAAATGAATAAATTATCTGGTTCAGAGTCAGATAACAAGTGAAATCTAGGTGGATTCCTCTTTGGGTGTCATCTTTATCAATTACTTTTCTTCAAGTCTTTTTCCAAATTTTCTCTTTGCTTTAGTATAATTAGTTAATTAGTTTAATAATCAACCCCTCTTTATTTCTAGGTTAAATAATAAAAAGATAGTTATTACTAGTACTTTTGGTTCCCTTGGGTATGATATCCCGGTCTTGCCATTACTATACTATTGTTCGATAGGTGCGCTTGCCTTTTCGTAGTGATAATAGTTAGTCTAGGTTTGATCTTCATTATAAATATTTATTACTTGTTACGAATCACGCAATCAAGTTTTTGGCGTCGTTGCAGGGGAACTAAAATATTAGGAACACTCAATTTTTATTACTTTAGCCATTTATTTTTTTCTTGCAATTTAATTATTACTAATTAATTTACTTTTTTTTCTCTTGGTAGGTTTTCCTAGTTTATGACTAGAAGAAACCCGTTAGGACCATTACTTTTTGACGGAGAAATCGATCGCACAGTTCGTAGAAACCAAAGAGAAATAAGGTGAAGCTTAAGATACACAGAGAACGAGTAAGAAGACGATACTCAACCCTTAACCGAAAAGATGGCTGAAAACCAAGGCAATCAGCTACCTCCTGCAATTGCGACTAATCAAAATCCTGTTCCACGTACTATGTATGATTATGCTAAACCTTCTCTAACAGAAATTGAATCTAGTATAGTTAGACCGACTGTAGCTGCAAATACTTTTGAACTCAAACCTAACACAATTCAAATGATACAATAGTTTGTTCAGTTTGATGGTTTGCAGGATGAAGATCCCAACGCTCACTTAGCAAACTTTCTGGAATTTTGAAATACATTTAAAATCAATGGCGTTTCTGATGATGCCATTCGTCTTCGGTTATTTCCTTTTTCATTAATGAACAAAGCTAAACAGTGGTTGAACTCGTTACCATGAGGGTCAATTACTACTTGGGAACAAATGACCGAAAAATTTCTACTAAAATATTTTTCGCTGGCTAAAACGGCTAAGTTACGTAATGATATTTCTTCTTTTGTGTAGATGGACTTAGAAACACTTTATGATGCATGGGAGAGATACAAGGATCTATTGCGAAGGTGCCCTCACCATGGGTTACCGCTTTGGCTTCAAGTACAAACATTCTACAATGGTCTGAATCCCTTGACTCGGCAAATGGTTGACGCAGCTGCTGGAGGAACCATCAACAACAAAACACCTGAGGAGGCTTATGAATTCATTGAAGAAATGTCACTGAATAATTATCAGTGGCAAGTCATACGGACTAAACCAACAAAAATGACCGGCGTTTATAACGTTGACTCAGTTACTATGCTATCAAATCAGGTAGAACTTCTCAATAAAAAGATTGATGGTTTACTTGTTTCTATGCAGGTACATCCAGTGATGAGGTGTGACTCAAGTGGAGGAGGTCTGCATACAGAATATCAATCCTTCAATCCTACAACCGAAGAGGAACAAGTCAACTATATGGGTAACAATAACTTTAGATCTCAAAATATCCCATACAGTAATACTTATAATGCAGGTTGGAGGAACCACCCAAATTTCTCCTGGGGTGGTCAAGGGAATCAAAAGCCAAAAAATCCTCAGGGTTTTCAACAGCCACCGTATCGACAAGAGAAGAAACTGAACCTTGGGGAGATGCTCTCAAAATTCATATCAATGTCAGAAACCCGTTTCCAAAATACCGAGACAGCACTTAAGAGTCAACAAGCATTGATCCAAGGGCTCGAAACTCAGATAGGCCAGGTATCCAAACTAATCTCCAAACGACCACAAGGTAGCTTACCAAGTAATACTGAACCTAACCCAAGGCAACACCTCAACGCAATTAGTACTCAAGAAAAAGAAGGATTCATTGCGCTTGAGCCAGAATTGATACAAGAAACTGTGGTGAGCAAAGGTAAAAGTGAGGTAAGTCATAACAAAATGGTGAATGAAGAATATAAACCTCGTGTCCCATATCTAACGAGACAAGGAAAGATCGCTCAGACGAACAATTCGGTAAATTCCTTAAAACTTTGAAAAAATTACATATTAACTTACCATTTGTTGAAGCTTTGTCCTAGATGCCGAATGCAATGAAATTTTTAAAAGAGCTTTTAGTAAATAAGCGGAAGTTGGACGAAGCGTCGCATGTGGAGATAAACGCAGTCTGCTCAGAAGCTACCCACAAATTGAAAGATCTAGGGAGTTTTACAATTCCTTGCTTAATTGGTAGTTTAGATATAAGTCATGCATTAGCTGATTTAGGGGCTAGTATTAACGTCATGCCTTACAAAATGTTTAAGCAACTAGGTCTTGGGAAACCTAAACAAACTAGGATGAGCATTCAACTGGCAGATAAAACTATAAGATTCCCTAGGGGTATTATTGAATATGTACTCGTGAAAGTAGATAAGTTCATATTCCCCATTGATTTCGTTGTTCTAGACATAGAGGAGGATAATAACACCCCTTTGATTTTAGAGAGGCCCTTTTTAGCAACTGCTAAAACAATTATTGATGTTGGCACAGGTGAGCTCACGCTTCGCGTAGGAGACGACACGATCACCCTTCAAGCTTGTAATTTTGGCATCACATCGAACATTGAAGGTAATAATCCACACCAATCTACTAAAACTAACAATATGACTTTGTAGAAATTGAGCTTCAAAGAAGTTCACGAGCCATGTTCCAGCAATGATAGAGGACACACTCATAAAGAACGAAGGCTACAGATAGAGGAGCTAAACGAATAGCGAGCACACAAATCGAGAACACATGATAAACCGAAACTACGCCAAAACAAGGCCTATACCTCTCCAAATCAACTTAAGGTTGGCGATAAAGTCTTACTAGATACCGCAGATCCTCACATTGTCACTACTACACCGAATGAGGAAATCCCTCTTACGATACTCAGTATTTTTCCATTCGGTACTGTAGAGGTGAGTCACTCCAATTTCGACACTTTTAAGGTAAACAACACCCGATTAAAACCCTATTTTGATGAGATTGATAATAGGAATGAGGAGTATAAACTCCTCAAACCACCCTGACCATTCACTAGAGAGGTAAGTCGAGCTTAGACTATAAATAAGTGCTTCTCGGGAGGTAACCCGAGTACTAACATATTTTGATTTCTTTATTTTTAATTTCTAACATGTTAAATCATTAACTTTATCTTTGAATTGCAAAGTTTTTTAGCACACACGGCCAGGCACACGGGTGTGCCTAAAATGTGGCCAAACAGGGGAAGAGACACGACCGTGTGATACGGCCATGTGGAAGTAGGACATGATTTCCCCAAAACACGGGATGCGATAAATCCTCATGGCTGTGCGACATGGCCGTGGGTGAACTTGATAGGTGAACACGGGCGTGGGAATAGAAAAACACGGGCGTACCAGGGCAAGGCTCGATTCTAACAACATGGGCGTGAGACATGCCCCTGCCGTTAAGCCATGGACAATAATACACGGGCGTGGTACCCTAACACACGGGCATGGAAGAAGCGAACAAAGCTAGGCACGATCATTTGACATGGCCGTGTGCCATACACGCCCAAGACACACGGGCTTGGGATAGTAGCCGGGCACGACCTAAATTGCAAAATTTGAAAAACGTGGGCTCACCTTCAGAGTACAGGGCGTGGCCCTAGGCCGTGTGGCCCTCCCCTATATAAGCAAACCACTGTTTATCTTCTTCCCCCTTTTAAAACCCTAGCCGAAATCTCCCCTTCTCCACTCTTTAACCCCTATTCTGGCTACCATTCCCCAGATTCTCATTTCCCCAACCCCCAAACCCCAAACCATCCTAAAATCCACTCCCCATGCATTAATCCTCACTTTCCCATCTCTTTTCCCTCCATTTTCTCTCCACACGGCTGTACCCCCACGCCACAAGCCCGTGTTCACCTCTAACACGCCCGTGCGCCAGCCTACAGCAGCTTTTGGTTCACTTTCTCAACCTTGTTTTTCCAATCTGTGTTGCTACATTGGTAATCTTTATGCCTTACACAGATATTATTACTGTTACCAATTTGTTCTGAATAATTTAAGAATTTGCTTTAGTATTTTCTATATTTGAACTGTTAAAGCTACTAAATAGCATATACTAGTTTTAGGATTCTTGCTTAACTGCTGATACATCTTTGATTCCAGTAAATGTTTCTGAATAGTAATATAAATTTTTCACCTCTCGCTTGATATCATTAAATGTTAACACATCTTGGAACTACTGTCATAAGATTATATCAATGCTAATACATTTTCAGATACATTATGTCATCATCGAGAGGTAAGAAAGCCACAGTCCCATCCTCAAAAAGACGTAGGTTCGACACCCGTTTATTGAGTTTCTGCAAGCTTCACAGGAGGAGCTATTTCAGATACTATACGGGCGACCCCTCACTACAGGTCGTTGCATCGATTGGGTTGCCGTGGAGCAAGTCTAGCTATCTGATGCCATCCATGCCCTCCTGTCTACAGATCCATGGGAATGGTTCTTCGCTATTACTGAACCCACTTATTTGGAGCTAACTTTAGAATTATGCTCTACTTTTCATCTACAGGTGAGGATGACGAACGATGACGACCCCGGCACCATTCAATTCCAATTAGGCAGTCTAGTTCGCACGATAAGTGTCCCAGAGTTTGGAGTCGCTCTGGGACTTTACACCGATGAGTTTATGGAGGAGGAGGACATGAATGCACTACCACACAATATCCACATTTCTCCCTCCTTGTGCTGGAAGGCTTTGAAACCACTCTCTTCCACCTACGACCCCCGCCACTCGAAGGCCTCAGCTCTCGCCCCTTCCCTAAGCTATCTCTATGTCATATTGGCACACACCTTGACCGGAAGGAGAGAGAGCACCTGCGTCGTCAACACCCACGATGCCTACTATTTATGGTGCATAGCGAATGCATACGTGACTGACTTGGCATACTTCATCGTTTTCACCATTCGCCATCAGACCGAGCGGCATCGGAAGCGAGTAATCTCTATCGACCCCTATGTGACGCACCTCGCCAAATACTTCAGCCTCCTCAACACCGTGGCCCAGTCATCAGCACTTACACTAATAGGTCAGATGTCCCCACAGGGCATCACGACTATGTTACACATGAGCATGATCGAGCGCTAATGTGGGACCGATCCTCCTAAGTACCGTCTCACTCATGCCATTGACGAGGAAGATCTTGAGGACATTCTTGATGATGTCCCCCCACAGCACGAGGAGCCTTCTACCACGCCACCTAGGGAGCGACCAGTTCATGCGACTGCGTCATTGGTACACCTTTCTGACCGACTCGCTCACTTCGAGCAGTATTGCACTACACAGTTCGAGATGATTCATGAGGGAAATCGCTGACGTGATAGACAGATGGACGACATGCAGGCCATGATGCAGCAACTGTGCCAGTACTTTCACATCGCCGCTCCAGCACCACCACCTGAGGGCCCCGCTGACGAGGATCATTGAATCCTCCTATCTTTTTATTTTTATTTTTATTCTCATTTCAATTTTATTATTTTCTTTTGAAAGACATATCTATATTAGTAAATTTTACTTTCTTCATTTTTCTGGTATTTCTAACAAGTAATCCCACTATGTTCTCTTCCACACCCACTCTTAATAAGCTCTTCATGATTCTACAGACTTCCAAGCAAAGCTGCTAGTAATATTTTACGGAATGAGGAAAAAAATAGGGAACAATACCTCACGAGTGCCATGTTCAACGACCCAATTTCTTCATCTAGCCAAGATCAGTGGCATCTACCACTTTCCCCAAACACTCCAGCCTAAGAATCAAGCTCTGCATCCATAAACCAGGGAGTTTCACTTCTTTCCCTCTTATGATTTTCTTTATTTTGAATATTCTATCTTTGTACATTGAGGGTAATGTACATCTTAAGTGTGGGGGAGGTGAACATGAACATGCCGCCTAACTTTTTGCATTATTCTCAAATCCCTAAATTTGGTCTTGTGCTTTAGTGATTTTCTCATAATATTGATCGAATGAATTTTGATTGATCTATAATTATTGTTGATATGTCATGAATTAGATCATGGGAATTATGTATGATTACTTGATTATAGGACATTAGAGAATCGAGCATGATAAATTGATATTTTGAGAACTAAAATTTTTAGATTATTTTCCTAAATTGAGGTGTAATCTTGAAATCTTAAGTATACAGGAATGACATCACAAACCCAAATTTTTGGTGAGATTTTTGAGCCTTTTGAGCATATAGCTTTCTTTCTTGCTTACTTCTTTTGTAGTTTGAGTATGTCAACATTGAACTGTTATTCTAGAACTTTCTTCGATTATACATGTCGAGATCACACGTATGGTTTGATATACTGAGATGATAAAGACACTTAGGATTTAACCCACTTACTCCATAAAAAGCTGTCCCACATAATTAAACCCTTAGTGAACCCCTTTGAGCCTACTAACCCTTTTTATTGAGTAACCCTCATCATTAACCCATTAACCCATTATTGTTGAAATCCTCTTACTTAATTTATTTTTTTTATCGAGATTAAATTTAATATTGTTACCTCACTATGTTCACCATTTTTTGTTACTGAATCATGAAGTATGATTTCTATATTGTATTAACTTGATTTGTTCTTTAAAAAAAACTTAGTATTATTATTGTAATCCTCAGCAAGCTAAAGTTGTCATGAAAAAAAAAAAGAGAGCTCATGTAATATAGTTCTAGATATTTGTTTGTGATTCAGTAATTTAGTTTTTGATAGTGGGGTAATATATTGAAATTATCTCGATTCTAACCTTTTTCTTTTTAGCTTGTATCCATACCCGTAACCTAAACCCCGTTACAACCATGCAAAGACCTTTTGATTTGTGTATCATATCATTTACAATGGTGGAGATTTGATTTTCATGCAAGCCTATGGTAATAACTTCTCATGTTAGACAATCGAGTGCTTAATCTTGAACCTTAAACACTTTGAGTGATTTGAGTAAATCTTTAGTGAGGATGTCATCTCTTGTATATTTAGGACTAAAGTTAATTACTTAGAGGAAGAGATTACCTATGATTTGATTATCAAAATATTCGATTTAGATTGTTTGAGGCTTTTAATGCCCCTATAGTTGAATTCTCACTGTATGATTTTCCGTGGAATAATTTGTAACATTATCAGTAATGATTATGTGATTGAAAGGAATGAATTCTAGCAATAAATGAAAGTTTTGCTTGAGGACAAGCAAATGCTTAAGTGTGGGGGTATTTGATAAACGCCAAATTATACATATTTTTACCCCAAATACTTAGCATATTTATGGATGTTTATTAGTAGATTTGTGGATTTTGGTACTCTTAATTCGGTTATTTCATGTTTTGTACACAGGAGAGCACCAAGAGTCAAAAGGAGCCAAAAACGAGAAAAAAGGGGCAAAATAGACCAAATCGAGAAGATGACATAGCCTAAGCCTTGCCACACGGGCAGCTTACACGCCCGTGTCTTTCAAGGGTGTCGACAAGGCTTTCATGATTTACACGGCCTGGCCATTAACCCATACGTCCGTGTGCAATTTAACGGATTGAACACGGCCTGGCAATCACGTCACACGAGCGTGTCCCTTTTTCAAGAAGCTGTATTTTACACGGAAAAAGGATACTTAGGGAGGAAGAAAGTCAATCCAAAGCCTATATAAACACCCTAAGTATGAATTAGAAAGGGGGCCTCCCTCTAGAACTTTTCTGGAGTATAAAACCACACATCGGGAATTACCTGAAGGAAGCCAAACGATCGATCCCAAAAGCCGGAGCTACTCCAAGACTGAAGATCTCTCTCAGAATTCCTTCAGGGGTTTTAGAGTTTTCTTTATGGTTTGTTATTTTCATACTTTTGAGATGTACTATTATTTTATTATGAACTAAATCCCTTAGATACCTAAGGGGGGTTGAAACCTATGATGGATCTTGTTATTATTATCTAAACTGTATGATAAATACTTGATTTGTTCTTAATTATGTGTTCTTAATGCTTGAGTTAATTTTCTGGGTATTAATTCATGATTTAATGTGCTTATGCAGAGGAGCAAAAGTCCCTGTCTAAGAGTAGATTTGGCATAATTAAGCAGAGTTGATCGAACGCCTAGAAATAGGGTTATGATATTTTGCCAGATTAGGGTGAAACCTAATATGGGGGTCCATAGATCGATTTACTGCTTCTCTAGGGGTTTTAATTAAGAAAGAGATTTCAATTAACTCAACTGAGGGTTAGACGTTATTAGTTTCAAAAGAGATAATAATATAGGTTAGGGAGTCTCACGGATCAAGTCAAATGAATAAATCATCTGGTTCAGAGTCAGATAACAAGTGAAATCTAGGTGGATTCCTCTTTGGGTGTCGTCTTTATCAATTGCTTTTCTTCAAGTCTTTTTCCAAATTTTCTCTTTGCTTTAGTATAATTAGTTAATTAGTTTAATAATCAACCCCTCTTTATTTCTAGGTTAAATAATAAAAAGATAGTTATTACTAGCACTTTTGGTTCCCTTGGGTATGATATCCCGGTCTTGCCATTACTATATTATTGTTCGATAGGTGCGCTTGCCTTTTAGTCGTGATAATAATTAGTCTAGGTTTGATCTTCATTATAAATATTTATTACTTGTTACGAATCACGCGATCAAAATCCCACTCGCAACGTGGTATTGACTGATGCTCTTGGGATGTTATTTTCGATTTGAAGGAGGTTGGGGGTATGAGGTTTCATAACCTAACCAAGTTTATATTGCTTTGCTTAACAAAAAAGGTTGGCATTTCTAAAGGTGAAGTATTACCCACATGTATATTTTTTCGAGTCTGAGTTAGGGAATCAACCTTATGCTTTGTAGAGGAGTATATGGTTTGTTAGTGGGCTTTTTTCTAAGGGTTGTAGTTGGCTTGTGGGTGACGGGACTTCGATCCCTCTCTAGGACGCGTCGTAGTTGTCGAGTGTTCGACATTGCAAGGTGGAATTGCCTAAGGTTAGCGATGTTACCAGAGTTGTGAACTTAATTGATGCTCACACGTACACTTGGAATTTAGACATGGTGCTCTCGATATTAGCTACCAGGATGCTTAGAAGATGCCTTATCTCCTGTTGTTGTATCATGGTTCGGTGGATAGGTTGCAGTGGTGCCTCGAGAGTTTTGAAAGTATTTGGTGAAAAGTGGTTATCAGCTCCTTCTACGTGGTTTTCCCGGTTTCGAAGACGATCGGTACAATGGCGTGAGTTTGGACACTAGAATTATGTAGAAACAACTTTGGCAATTACAGGTTCCAACAAAAATTAAGATTATAGTTTGGAAATTCTTATGAAATTTTATGCCCTCTAACTCAAATTTGTTCCTCTGCCGACTAGAGGGGATTTGATGTGTCCCAGGTGTGGTACGGGTGCTGGAATCCCTTTTCATGCATTTCAAGAATGTTCGTACATGTTGCTTGTTTGTATAGATCTCAGTTTGTACTGGCCATCGAACCCCTCTTAGGGGGTTTTTTGACGATGGATGCGGCGTCTCTTCTCTGGTAGTACCCCTAAAATTCGATTAACAGTTATCTTCACTATTTGGGCATTGTGGTACTCATGAAACCTTTTGATCTATGAACAAATTGAACAATCAATGCAGGATTTTTTTAACTTTGTCTTGGGCCATGTTCGATAATTGGAACAATTGTCCATAACTCCGATTGTTCGACCCTTTCTAGTAGTGGGGACATTGAGGGCACCTACAGACCCTTTTGTCAAGGTTAATTTTGATGGTAGTTTCTTCAATCACTTGGGTTTTTCCAGTATAGGTGTTGTCATTGACAATGATTCGGGTCTGCTTATGGGATTGGCTTGCTTCTAGAATGCATATGCTTCATCTCCGTTGTGTGCGGAGGCCTGGGCTATCCTACAGGCAATCTGTTTTGCAAAAGACATGGGCTTCAAATCAGTGGAAGTTGAAGGGGACTCTTGTCTGGTCATCTCGAAAGTCTAGTCTGGCAATATTGACCAATTAGATATTAGTCCGTATATCTAGGAGTCACAACAATTGGCTTTAGCTTTTGAGAAGCGCACATATCAATACATTAGACGTGGGGGTAATTGGGTTGCTCGTCTGATGGCCAGAGAAGGTTTCACTCGTCGTTGTGATGCTTGTTGGGTGGAGGATGATCCACCAGTGATACTGGACATTGTGGAAGAAGAAAGGGTGGTCGGTTGGTGTGCCTAACTATAGTTGTTGCATAGGGGTGAGGGCTCCAGAAGGTGAGCAACACGGGTTGGGGCGAGTGGTACACTAGATGGTAAAAAATTAGAGGGGGTCTCAATCTTCTAGTTTTCTCACATCCACCGATTGGGATCTGGGCCCAGGGTCGGCATGTGGGCATTTTGTTCTGGTTTTTCTTTTAGTCTGGTGCATCTGCAGGAGTGGGGTGTCGGGCTTGGATCTGTTCGATGGTGCGTGGGGCGTGGTGGATTGCGGTTGGGTGGTTTTCGGGTTGGATGCCTGGTGGATTGGCTCGGAGTTCATCGACTGGGGCGCTCGCTTTAGCCTTATCTTTTTTGGGCATCCATCTTCTCATTAGTTGGTTGGGTGCGGATTACGGGTTGCTGGTCCTGCCGATGGTGCTAACCGTTCGGTTTTCTTTTTATTCTAGCATTGACAGGTTGGTGCTGGGAGCTTCTCTTTTCCTTTGCATGGTCGAAGTTGGCCAGGGAGAGTTCATCAGAGGCGGCTGGAATTTTAGTGTTGCTTTCTATTTGTTTCTTTGTTCTTTAGAGTTTGCTTGTTTCATTTTACTTTTTTTGTTTTTTTTTATTTTGTTTTTTTGTATGTTGTTGTTTATTTTGTAACACCTTATACCCGGTTTGGTCACCTAACCCGAGCTATAAGGTATTATAGCTGATAAACGTTACTATCATACAAAGATTCGACATAAATAACCAAAAAATATATTAAACAACTTTAACATAAGTATGAAGCGATTTACAATCAAAATCTAGCATTAACTAAGCATACTAGACCTTTAAACCAAATCAATAACAACTCAGGAATAAATTGAAACATTTACAAAAATTCAAGTAAAAAGTGTAAAGATTTAAGTGATGTTGCTTAAATGAAATATTTAAAAGTGTAAAGATTTACAAAATATACCAGACCTTTAAACCAGAGTTAATGATTTAAGTGATGTTCATTTAAGCAACTTTCGACCCTTTAAATATTTCAGCCTACTAAATTGAAACATTTACAAAAATTTGAAATGTGTTGCTTAAATGAATTTGCATCCATCTAGACATCATCATTCAACATTTAAAACAGAGTATTTAACCAGCAATACATCACTATTACATCAATAATACATGTATTTAGCTAATGCACATTCGACCATCCATTAAACACCAAATCGGACAACAACCAAGCATGCAATCCGATCAACATTTTAACGCAGTAAACCAAATCTTTCTAACCATTTCCATATAATACACATTTTTTATCAATTATTTAAACATGCAAATTTGAACGATATTATAATACATTCCAAGTTGTTTAGTAATTACTATAATTACAATAATTTATTTAATTCAAAACTAGCATTTAAATAGTCTTATATGTACAATAATAACACATCATTACACAAGTAATTATTAAAAATTTCAGGCACAATTATATTGAGCATTACACTGGTTGGGAAACTTAAATTTTGCATTGTTTTAGACCAAACTAATCAGCAGCAAACCGATATTTAATTGTCCAAATTTAAGCTTCCAACACCATAAATTCATAGCAATTAAAGTTGCCAATTTACCATTTTCAAACATCATTTTAATCGCCTTTAAACATCATCAAAGCATACAATCAGACACTATAATTTTCAGAAATTAAAATTTACATTTAACAACTTTCGAACATCATTTAAATCACATTTAAGCATCATCAACACATACATTCGAACACCATAATTTCTGACAATTAAAATGATAAATTAACATATTTTAGACATCATTTAAATCATCTTTGAGTATCATTAAAGAATACAATCAGACACCATAATTTTTAGCAATTAAAACTGTAATTTAACCACTTTCGAACATCACTTAAATCACATTTAAGCAACACATTTCGAACAACATTAAAACTCATTTAAAACAGCCACATTCAAACACAATCAAGTATCAATATGGATAGTTTAACATCATTAATTTGGACAATATTATGACTCCAAATTCGAACAATATTGTAACTCATTTAAGCATCGAGATAGACCACTTATGCAACCTTAATTTGGAAAACATTAACATAAACATTTTCTAACACATTAAAGATTCATTTGGACAACCACATTGGACACATCAAGACACCTTAAATCAGCCACATTTGGACAACATGTATTCACAATACTCGATTTATCATTTGTAACACACTTTATGATCTTACCATGGAAATGAGTTCATAAATGAAATAATTGAAGAGGTTCGAGTTATAGAAATACAAACAGAAAGCTCCCTTCACTCGTTGTCGACTCCCACCTTCCTTTTCCATTTTGACAATCCTGCGTCGTTTTTAGCTATGAATAATAATTTGGTAATGGTATAATATCAAAATATATTCAAATCAAATTCAATTTCAAGTCATACATAATTTGCAAACTATTCAATTTAATCCTCTATCTCGATAATCAATCAAATTCATACCAATCCTATTTAGTAAATCATAATCAAATATCAATTCACTAAATATATCAAATTATAATTTATCATATTCAATTTATAAATCACTTTATCATTTCTTTATGATTTAGTCCATATCATAATCAAATATCTCAAACTATAATTTATCAAATTCAATTTATAAATGAATTTATCGTTTCTTTATGATTTAATCTATATCATAAGCAAATATTAATTCACTAAATATCTCAAATTGTAATTTATCATATTCAATTTATAAATCAATTTATCATTTCTTTATGGTTTAGTCCATATCACACCTTTTGTAATAAATTGTAAACAATTCAAATTACAACCACACAAAATTAATTTCATAATTCAAGAATATGTTACAATTATATATAACCATACCTGTGAACTCACTTGGTGAAAAAATTTACAAGTTAAAATGTTAAAGCTTATAAATATTGCTATTGTTGAATTTTGAAGCTTTTGGTGTTAAATGGTTAGATTTAAAGCCTAGATATGAAAAAAAGGACTAGTTTGTAAAGTGAAAGTTGTTAGTTTTGAACATAGGGGCATAACGTGTAAATATTTCAAAATTGGTATGAAATTTCTGTAATTATGGATAGTAGTGGCCTATTGAAGGATGAAATTGAGATCAATTTCGAAATTGAGGCCCAAATTTGAAAGTTATAACTATTTTGGTGAAAACAATTTAGTCCTTAAAACCGAAATAGTTATAACTTCCAAATTTAAGCCTAAATTTCAAAATCGATCTAAATTTCATCCTTCAACAACCCATTACTATCCATTATTATAGAAATTTCATGTCAATTTTGAAATATTTACACTTTAGTCCTTATGTTCAAAACTAACAACTTTCAATTTACAAACTAGTCATTTTTCATATCCAGACTTTAAATCTAACCATTTAACACCAAAATCTTCAAGATTCAACAATGAAAATATTTATAAACTTTAACAGTTTCCAAAACTAGCAAACGAGTTAGCTAAATCAAGCTCTCGAAGCCTGAAAAATATAAAAATTACAAGAAAAAGACTAAATTAAACTCACCAATTTAAGCTTCTAATTTCAAAACTTTTAGGTTGAAAGCTTCATTCTTTCATCTATGGTGGTTTGGTGCATGGCAAAAAAAGAGAAAAATGCTTTCTCTTTCTTTCCACCACATTTTTTTTACTTTATATTTGATTTAATTAATTATAATTTATACTATTAATCATCACCAATCCATCCACCACTGCCTACCATTATTAGCATAGTGGGTTAATTGCCACTTAAGTCTCTTGTCCATGTTCTAACTAAAGGTTCTTTAGCAATTGAACTTTTACCACTTTTATAATTTTAGTCCTTGAACCTTAATTAAACACTAATTCAACATTATTGGCTATCCAAAATTCAATTCACTTATAATATAACTTTGTGATTATTTAATAAAAATATTTTCGGACTCGTTTTATGGGAATGAGGTCCTGATACATCATTTTCTAACACCATTGACTTTAGGGTCAATACACTTGTACATTAACTAACTATCAAATTAACAAATTTGTTAGACCAAAATTCAAATTAATATTAAAATTGACTCATAAATATTAATTAATAAGATTTATGGACTCGATCATCGAAGAACGGGGTTCTAGAATCGTCGTTTCTGACACCATTGGCTTTCAGGTCATTACATTTTGAAACATGTCTTTAATTGTTTTACCTCAAAAACTATAGTAAATAACTTTGGATACACGAGGAAAATAAATGCTCACACGAGCTGATTAATGGGACATTGAGCATTACACTATGCTGCTCACACAAGTTGACGAGAATCTGCAAAAATGCTAGATTCCAACCATCAGTATGGTATCCACCACTGGTACATGGTACCTGGAAATATATCACCGGCATAGAGTGTTTGGAACTATAATATCGGTACATAGCACCTAGCAATATATCACAGGCACAAAGTGCTTGGTGTAACACCCCTTACTCTTATCCGACGCCGGGACAAGGTTCGAGACATTACCAGACTTAAACGTAAAAAAAATACAAAACTGAGCTATAAAATTTCATCCAAATTTAAAACTATTCATGCATAGGCATATCGTCCCTTTTAAGGGCTTATGAGGCCCAAAACATACATCGGAAGCGGTTCGGGACTAAACCAAGAACTTTCGGAACCTTTTCAACACTTAGAAAATTTTTCTTGTTTTGGAGAGTCACACGCCCGTGTGGGTAGGCTATGTGGTCACACACGCCCGTGTGGCTTAGGACATGTCCATGTCCTCGGCCCTGTAAATCTCTAACCATGACATCATCAGCAAGATGAGGTCACACGGCCATAGCACAAGCCCGTGTGCTTAGGCTGTGTGGCGAATTAAATTCTCGAAATTAAGTGCAGACTTCATACAACCTATGTACACGCCCATGCCCTGAAGCAGTGTCCTTCACGTGGCTGAGACACACGGCCGTGTCTCCGCCCATGTGTTTACTACTGAGCATTCTATTTTGCATTAATTAGGGTACAGGGACACACGACTAGACCACACGCCCATGGGGCAGACCTGTGTCACACACGGCCTAGACACACGCCTATGTGTCCAACCGTGTGGACAATTTCTAGGCTATTTTCCAAGCCATTTGCCACCCTTGAACACTCACATACCTATACTATCTTCATGGCATGCAACATGGCACCTTTAGTTACTCAAGCATTCACATACATGGTTAATTTATAACTTGGTAGTGTTAACATATCTCATACTTAACCATTAGGCTTTCATATAGCATTCATTACCAATTTCATATCTATTCATCATTATACCACATTTATTGTCATACCCACTAATCATATTTCATACATTAAATATACATGCCAGCCATCAGTTTCATTAACTTAATCAACCACAAGCAACCACATCAAGCATAACACATCTGTATGTATGCACAAATGATTAGAGTTACAACCCAAATAATCAATATGAGCCAACTCTCATGGCCATATACAAAATGGATCACAATATCATCATGAGCCAACACATTTGGCTAATCAATATGACACATAAAAAAAGACCAAGTCCTTATAAATGCCATATTCAAAATGTTGAATCTAGCTATACCAAATTTTCCAATTGATAGTGTGATCGAAAACTCCGACGTCCTCCAATCCTCGAGCTAGTTGGCGACACTATAAAAAGAAAGGAAGGGGGGTAAGCTTTAAAGCTTAGTAAGTTCACATGCAATAATAATCAACATAAATCATACAAGTAACATAAGGCAAAGTTTCATAAATTTCATCAAGTCTTATAAGCATAACTTTCTCATATGCATTCTTACTACATGTTCATAGCATACCGAGATCTTTAATCATGATTTTATGTACATACCTGTACCAACTTTCACATAATACTTACTTTCTCGTCTTTGACATGTTCATTAAGATTACCCATGAAAATTCTCTTTGAACTACCCGTTGAACACTTGGAATATTATCGGATATATCAGAATCTCGCACCTAAGTGCCCCATATGTAGCCAATGCTACCTTATATCACATATCACATGTTGCTCGCTTTCGAGCTACTCACGGGTTTGCTCTCACAAGCTGACGGTCAAGATGTAGCTACACGGGCTGCTCAAACAAGCTGTCAGGTATCTGCAACACATGCTGGACTACCCAGCCACTGGTAGAATATACAAGACGAGTACCTGGAATGCTAAAACATGTGTAACATATATCATGAACTCAAACCACAACCCATGAGATCAGATCTCATAGTTCTTAGTAACATGTCACTTGTATCCTAAACTATTCCTAAGGTTTAAACAGGATTCTTCAATACCACATTTCTGTTGAGCTTGCTCGTAAAGTCGATTTCAATATCCATAACACCAATCACATACTCATGGAATAATCAAAGCATAATTCATAATAAAATTTAAGCATTAACACATGGTACAACATCACATTAAATATTTACATACTTACCATGCATGCAATATTAAAGCATTTAAAGTATGGTACATGTTGCATAGTTTGCAAATGAACTTACCTAGTTTGCAAATGAACTTACCTCGGTACAAAATGCTAGAAACGAGCTTAATCCTCGTAAACTTTGTTTTTCCCTCGATCAAGATCCGAATCACATTTTTCTTGATCTATAATGCCAAATTTAACTTGTTCAATACATGTATTGTTCACATAGACCCATAACACATACTTTGGTAAAATTACCTTTTTACCCCTAACTTTTCACTTAGTTGCACTTTAGTCCCTAAGCTCGTAAAATGAAATGCATGTATTTTCTTGGTTATTCTAGCCTAGCCGAACCTATATCATACTCATATCAGCTCATACTTTTCTTTATTTCACGTTTTTACTACTCACTTTTTCACCTTTTACAAACAAGTCCTTTTTAGGTGTTTTCACTAAAAATCACTAAGTAAAAGATGTTCATCACACATCAAACTTTCCTAATATCCCATTAAACATCAAAATACATGCATGTCACACATGGGTAAGTTTTTGAACATGAACACTAGCTTAAAATAATGGTATAAATAGCTAGATCATGCTTCATGGATCTCAAAAAAATAAAGAACATTAAAAATAGGGCTAGGCTCAAAAAAATAAAGAACATTAAAAATAGGGCTGGGGAACACTTACAATCAAGCTTGAAATGTTCAAAACCCTAGCTATGGAGAGCATGAAATTTTTGGCACCCCTTGGAGAAGATGGACACGATTTTTGACTTGATTTTCCCATTTTATTCTTTTATTAACCAAATAACAAAAATGCCCTTAAGGCCTTTCTTTCCAATTTTTCCTATTCATGCCTATTTTTGTCCAAAAATTTAAAACTTGGTCAAATTACTATTTAAAGACCTCTAATTAATGATCCAATACAATTTCATGCTTGAAGCTTCTAAAACTCAAGTTTTACAACTTATTCAATTTAGTCCTTAAAGTCAAATTGGACACCTTAGGCATAGAATTTCTTCATGAAATCATATCATGGACCATCAAATAATCATAAAATAATCATTTCTATTTTGTATTTTTGGTCGCGAAACCACTATTTTAATTAGACCCTAATTCAGGATGTTGCACTTGGAACACCAGAATGACATGTCATTTATATCCTAATCGTTCACTAAGCTCACACGGGCCTTAACTCCTATTCCATAATCTTTTCATCTTTATACTATAATGCCATGATAAACTTGATCACAAACATTCTATAGAATAACATATTTCAATTCAAACAAGTACAATTGTCCTGCTTTACCATTCAAGCCTTTGTTTCCACTTTCAAACTTACCTTAATTAATCATGCTTATTAAATACAAATAAACATGCACATATATGTTTAGAATTCAAACCATCAATAAGCATACAAGTCTAATACAAACTTACCTAAATGAAGTAGCTACCAACACCACATAAGGACTACTCGACAACTTTTCTTTTCCCGTGGTTATCGACCGGTTGATCTATTTCTTGATCTATAGATAACTTAGTTCAATTAACTCATTAAATACTTTAAAACATATAAATTCATATATTTGACCCTTTAACAACATTTTACACTCTTATCCTAAACTTTTACCTTTTATTTAATTTTAATCCCTAAAATCAAAACTTTCACATTTATCATAATTAAACCAAATCTAAGCTAGCCAAATTCTCCATAACCCTCATAAAACCCATAATTATTTAAATTTCATAAGAATTTCATGTTAAATTTATTATTTTATCAAATTAGTCCTTAAACTTAAAACTATTCAAAATCACTTTACAAATTAATCCAAACTCCTTATCAAGCTTCAAACTAAACTATAAAAAACTAAAAAGCTTCAAGAATAACCATGAAACGTCTTCAAAACTTTGACAGAATCACAAATTAGTCCCTGTGCTAGATGAATTAAGCTACAATGATCTCAAAACTATAAAAATTACTAAAAACGAAATCAAAACCAACTTACATGCAATAGATAATAGTTGGCCAAACCTCCAAGCTCACAAAAATGGTGTTTTTCTCTTTCAATTTTGGTGAGGATGAATTAAGGAAGATGATGATATGTTTGTCTTTCTTTTATTTTTGTTTTATTTATTAGTTTACTAATTTGCCCTTTAATATTAACTAAAATTTCATAAATAATTACATCTTAACCGTCCATTATAAAGTAATAAGGTTTAATTACCTTTTAAAACCATCACTTCATGTTTATAAAACCATTAAGCACCTATAAACTAATAGTGATTAACTTTTGTAACTTTTACGATTTAGTCATTTTTACTTAATTAACTATCCAAACTTTAAAATTACTGGACCAAATTTTAATATATACTACACTCCAACAACTTTATAAATATTAAATAAATAAAATTTTCTAACTCATTGGTCGAAATTGTGATCAAGAAACCATAGTTTTCAACACCATTGAAAACGAGTTGTTGCATATTTCCTTAATATAATCCAACCTTTCACTAAAAAAAAAAACAAACTTAAAGTCAAGTCCCTCTCTATGAAAAAAAAGAAAAGAAATCATAACACAAATAATCAAAATTGAAAGAAAGTTTCAGCAAGAAAACTATCAAATGAGAGTGAATCAATGCTTTAATATTAGCATGTACACATTTTGAGAAGGTATTTGGGATTGCTTTTGATTTTTCTTTAAAGTTTTACATGATTTCTTTTTAAATTTATTTGATTCAAAGATGGTATTTGAGTATGTTCTTTTATTTTAGTGTATTTGGGTATTTTTAAATACTAATGCTTTTAAATGGTAATTTTAGATTTTTTTTAGAGACAGAGGATAGAAAAGGTTGAAAGTCTTTTTCAACTTTGCTGCCTCCTACAAGCTTTGATGGTTTTTTCAAGTTGGTTTTCAAACATCTAAAAGCCAAACTTGAAAATGAAAACAGAAAACCCAAACTTGAAGATTTTTGAGACATTGAAATAATGGGTTCTCTTGGTTAGAATATAAGTTATAATTCTACTATTTCTTTTCTTTGGTTTAAATAGTTTCTTAAAATTTAAGGTCTTGCCCAATTTTCGGGTATTACGGTTTTTCCCAAAGTTGGGAATTTTGGTTCTAACTAGAGGGCAAACATATATGAGTTTTTTTTCTTATATAAGAAGAATTTTTTTATCTCCATAAATTCAATGTTGGTAATAATGAACCATAAAAAAATTATATATAAAAATTATTAAATGTTACATCATCGTGTTATCCTAAAACTATAAAGGCCTCTTGCACGTGTATGAAATTTACCCAAATAGGCCCTGAGTTGAAAAAATTGAAAAAAGTTAGGCTTATATTTAAGCATTAAGCCTAAATTTTGTTTTAGAATATTGTACTTTTTTTTTAACAATCTTATTATAGGTTCTGATCATATCTGTTCTTTTTGACACAATGCTCAAAACTACCCATAGCCCCTCCCCAACCCATAAATAGGAGGATAATGTGTTTTAATGCATTCGAACCCACGTCCTCCTGCATTGGCAACAATGCCCATGTCAATCGAGCTAAGATTCAATCGGCTTTAGAAATTGTACTTAAGGCTACTATGAATTTGACTTGAATTTTTATAGGGTAAACTACACTCATAGTCACCCAACCATTAATAAGTTTCTTTTTTGGTCACCTAACTATGAAAAAGATACAAAATAGTCATCCAACTATTGGGTTTTTCCTTTTTTTTAGTCACTAGTCATTAAATGGCTGATGAAAATAAAACGTGTCAACTTTTAAAATTGGTTTAGTAGCAATTGTAACACTCGATGTTTACACACTGTGTCAATTTAGTCTTATAGAAATTTAATGGATAAATTGAACAAGTGGTAAGACTCTTTTGTTCATTGGAGATGGTAATGACGACAACAGTGATAAGAAAAGTAGCTCAGCTAAACTAATACCAAAGGATTCAATCATAGATCTTGTGAAATTAATAAAGAGTGAACAACAAAAACTGAGTCATCTCAGCCTTTAATGTTCAATCCAACAGTGGAGAATCAAGTTATCAATATAAAAGAATGAGAAAAGGTGGAAATAATGATATTAGGTTTTCTAGTTTTGCTTTTTTCTTAATCAAATTTAGCTAATTAATTTTTTTTTAGCTTTTTAGGTGAAATGGTCACAAAGAAAAGAAAAATTGCAAAAAAAAGACCAAATTACACAATGTGTAAATGTTTAGGGTTACTTTTTTTAAAATCAAGATTAAAATAACAAGACATATAAATGTTTGGGGGTTACAGTTCTTATGATTTGAATTTTAAAAGTTGGCACATCACCAATTTGTTAGCCATTTAATGGCTAGTGACCAAAAAAGAAAAAAATCGAATAGTTCGGTACCATTTTGTAACTTTTCATAGTTTAATGACAAAAAAACACTTACTAATAGTTGGATTACTTGCAATGTAGTTTACCCCTTTTCAAAATCTTGTACTTAAAGCTAATATGAATTTGTCATAAGATGTGACCGCCTCTGGACATACCAACGTCCAGAGTAGAAATCCTTTACAAAAGATGTGGAAAACGATATCTGCAAGTATACGAGTCAGGTTGTAATATAGTTACAACGGTATAGGTGAGTACTCCGAGGATCATACCCAAGGGAGGTGAGCACTAAATTAATTCTAATTTAAACCTAAATAGATCTAATTAATACTTTAATTAGATTATAGTATGAGGAATTAAAAAAAAAATTGGTTTATAATAATAAAAGAAATAAAGGGAAATTAAATGAATGAAAAGCAAGAAATCAATTAAAGAAGTTTATATATATCAAATCTAGGCATGAGTAGTTAGCTCACTTCGATAATCTTAATCAACTGTTGTCTCAAGTTCTGTTGTTCAATGCACTAGTCAATACCCTAGCAGGATCTTCCAATACGTCCACTGAAATACTGAGTCGGCAAGAACTACTTATCTTTTGACCTCACAATCTAGACCGATTCAAGGTTAAGGTGTTCATGAATAGGCCATACCAATTTTAGGTTAATTCCCACATTAATGACTTTCTAGGGTTGTCAAGACTAGGGTTTAGGTTCTTCTTGTCTTGAACAGTTTATCCATTAAGAAATCCCTACAAAATAGTTAATTACTCATACCTCCACTCACTAATCCCCTATAGGAGGATTAGTTCCTCATGGATCTAATAAACAATACGAACTTGAATAAAATAATGAATATAAAGAACAATTTCAACAATAAAGTTTAGAAGAAGTTTGATTATATTGAATTAAAGCGTAGAATCCTCATATAGTTTGAGAAAAGTTTTAGAATCTGATTTCTTCCTGAAAGTAAATAACAAGGATGGAAATAAAGGCTAAACCCTAAAGGAAAAGAAAAACTAAAATCTAAATTAAAGAAAAAATTATACAAAGCAAAAGGTGTTCATAGCATGTGTTAGCTAAGCCTATTTATAGGTTTAGGATGGCCGTCATTCTTAACCCTAGGTCAAGTGACATTCCCGAGCTTAAAGTTGGATTATGTGGATCAAAATGTCTCTGGCTTATATTAATTTCCCATGTAGAGGCAATGTCATGACACACTAGGTCCTGTGTCGCGACATCAAGGATAGTATGTTAAGCTTTAGGGTATCTTCAAGGGTATGTCCTAACATCCTTAGGCTGTGTCGCGACATCAAAGGTAATCTTGGACTTCTTAAGTTCTTCTCCCTATGTTGCGGCATTTAATGCTTTGTGTTGCAACCTAGTGACCAGTATTCAATTATTATGCCTTCTAATGGTCTCCTGCACACTCACAAAGTATATTAACTCAGCTTTAGACCTCTTTTGGCCCCTAAGGTTAATAAAAGACTAATAACACATTTTATTACACTTAACTAAACTTTACTGAAAAGTAATTAAGACATAATTAAAATACGTATGTTCAAGCTCCTAAAATGCGAAAACTAGTTTAATATGCTATATCGAATTACGACAAATTAGGATGACCTAAAATTGACACCTAAGACAATGTTAGACTTGTGACACCTGGATTTGGCGGGCTCTGAAACTGGTAGGTAAATTGAGTAGTACTCTGAGTGGTGTAGTGCTATTTTCCTAACCATTGCTCTTAGCGTGTAAAAGTAGGCACTTAGCAAGCATTGGATTATTGCAAAGAATGGTCTTAGAAATTTTAGGTAATCGAGTTATTTCTAAAAAATATGATATGCCAAGTTTGGTTAGTCATGATACTGATTACATTCTAATAGGGTGGTCAGAAATGAACGATGAAATTGCTGTATATATAAATGTGGGCATTTCGTACACATTTCTTTACAACTGTAAACCACCTATACGATAGATTGAACAGGATTATGACGTATCTCAAGTTTCCATAGGGATAAAGGTTGTATATCTAGATAATCAAAATTGGAAAAGAGGGGTTTTTCTTCTTCCTTATTCAAGAAGTATTTTATTTTCTATATCTAAAGGAATCTAAAGTATTTCCTTCTTTCACTTAAGCTAAGTTGTTAATCTAGATCTTTACTTGTGAATGCTCCATGATAAGGTAAGATTTTTGATCCTCTATATTATGTTGTGAAAAAGTAAATTTGTTAACTTGGTAGATCCAAAAGATGGATGATATAAAGTCCTGTTTGGGGATTTCTGGTGTTATAAATGATTGTAAATGGGGGGTATTTGAATAGATCCTGATAAGTTTCCATGTTTTATAGCAGTAGTTGTTGTTGATCTTACTAAGGAAATTTAGATCTAGAGTTTGGAATTGATGTAGGTGAGAATCAGGTGAGTTTCTAAACTGAGTCATGTGTGTATATTATTTATTCTAAATGCTTCTGTGAGGAACCATATGAATTACAAAATAAAACATGAAAAAGATGATATGATAAATACGCTGATGTATGAATATTAGTTGAGGGTTGCATGTATGACTCATATGAATCCTACAAGTATAAAGTATGTGATAAATAATCTGAAGTTGAAGCTTGACTGTATGGGAAAGTTTTGAATGTATAAGGTGAATAATGTCTTAAGTTTAAATAATGTCAATGCATGAAAGTTTTGCAAGTGAGTCTGTGTCTATCTCCGTAGAGTCGTCTAAAGGGGGACCTTTGGGACTTTAATCATGATCTCTAAAAACAAAATTCCATGGAACCATATCGTGTAAGACCATAAAAGGTAGGTTATGGCATCATATGGGATGATTTGAAGGAAGGTTATTACTTAATGGTGTTTTCTGTGTGACCTAGGATGAGCGATAAACCTCACGAAATATGAGTCCAAGCGAATCCCTATCATGAACATGCTAGAAAAGGAAAGCCTTTGTGGTGTATCTGAAATGGAAGCCTTTGTGGAGTATCTAAAAGTATCTGAAATGGAAGCCTTCATGGCATTCTTTGAAAGAAAGGCACTTGTGACAACCATTTAAAGGGAATGCCTCTGTGGTGAACCCTAAATGAAAGAAATGGAATGTATGATGAACTCTGAAAGAATGCAATCTTTTACAGACTCCGAATAAACAGTATGAAAGGTAATCTCTGAAATTAACTATCTTAGTAGTAATGTATCAAGGAAATGCCCTGGGGGTAGAGTGTGAAGAAACAACCTCTATGGAAAAATTTTACAATGAAGGTTTTTATGGTGCACACAAGATGGGCTAGTCCTATGGTATAATTTGGAAAGGCTTCTAATGAGGAACCATGAAAGACGGTATTGCGGCAGACTCTGTGCTAAGTAATTGATGTATCTTACATTGTCCCTAAATGCAAACAATAAGATCAGTAAGCACTAGACGTATCCATGGGTATAACAGTAAGGTATTCAATATGATTAAGACTTGTATAGAGATAGGGAATTAAAGAGATATAATGAAGTAATGAGAACATGTTTTGGAAATGAATGTAAACATGGTACACAAAGACACTGAAGAGATGGAAAAAGGCCTTAGGTTAAGGTATCGAAATGAACATAAGTATAAGAACGGCAATGGATGAAGTAATCTTTAAAAGAAAAATGAAGAATAAGGGCGACAAGATGATAATTGAAACATTGAATGTAACAAGCAAGTATGATTCAGATAAATGAGTGTTTGACTCACTAAGTTTTTTTGAACTTACCTTTGTGTGTTATGTTTCAAGTGGGTTTTTAGGATCTTAGCCTAGAGTGATGATGCCAGGACTGCACTGAAGGAGTGGCCTTTTGGGCTATTATGCATACAGAGCGAGCTTGATGATGAGAGCGAGTTTGATAAAAATCTGTATGGGGATAACTATGTAGACTAAGGCATCAGTTCAGTCCTAATTGTAATTAAATTCTCTATGTATGCCATTTGAATTTTCTCATTGCTTACAATTATGTATTTTATTAGGAAGTTTAAAATTTAGTAGTTGTAATTGTTTGCAACTTGAATAAATAGGTTTAAGTAAATTGTATTTGTGTGGTAACACCTTAGATTCGGATTAGGTTCATCGAATCCGGTTTGGGGCATTACATGACTACTTTTTTTTACATGGTTTTGAAATAAATTTGGTTAAAACAAGTTTGGCCTCAACACTCATGAGTGTTGATTAGATTTCTTATTTTTCCTATTGACCGCCTATAAACGTGTTACTATTTATAGTAAAAATATTACACAAAAACTATATTAAATTAAATCGATGATATCTGCAAGCATACAGGTCAAATTTTAATATAGTAAAGTAATGAAACACTGGTAAGTATTCTGAGAATCATACCTAAGGGATTGTTGAATGGAGAAATCGTTATTGAAATAATTATAGAAATTAATTACTAATCTAGCCGAGTCACGGATTAGTAGTGTTGATCCAAATTAATATATTAATTAAACTAATTAAATTAATTAACCTAAAATTAACATAATGGATTTTCAAATTCCAAGTGTTGACAATGCGAGCCTCTACCCTATGATCAGTTAAATCCCTTATTATCTAATTAAATAATTAATTATCCCAGATTAAGTTATTTATCAGCCTTATCTAAGACTACCCTCCTAGTTCATATTCACTATGGATTACCACCTAAGTGACCCTTTCAGTCTCTTCCTAGGCATACACATACCCTTCCAGTCTCACTGCTTGGCACAAGTTATACACTACAGGATGCCCTTCCAGTCTTTCTTGTCTTGATATTCTATCAAGGCAATTACTCCCTAATATACTAAGCATTCTTGAATAAACAACCAATTTCATATAAATAATCACTTAACAAACAAATTAGTTTATTAATCGAATAATGCAAAATATAAATAAAGCACAATAAATTATTCTAATATTTATACAATGATTAATCGATCAAAAAAACAAAATATAAATAAAAGAATAAAATAAAAGAGGAAATAGAATGCTCATAAACTATATTGAAGCGCGGATTCGGAGCAATCTCTGCTTGTGATTGTCTTCACATCAGAATAGAAAAGTTCCAACTACACGAACATGAAAAGAAAAGATAACTAAAAACTAAATAGTAAAACTGTTTATCTCAACCTGCTTACAATTCTGATGACCCTAAGGTGGCTTATATAGGAAATGACCTACTTGGTGATCACTCATCCCTAGATACAATTGGATACCAATAAATGTAATATTCTGATAAATGCTAAGACCAAAATAAGGAAATTTCCCAAAAGTGTCATCTAAGGAATCAACCATATTTTGGCCTGCCATCACCATGTCATCGGGACGTGAGAGTGCTCCTCGTCATGATGTCGCCACCGTGAATGCCCTCATATCTTCATCACATCGTCGTGACGAGAAGAAGCTCCTTGTCATGATGTCGAGTGTACTTCTAGCTTGGCAGCTTCATTGTCCTATCGGGATCCTTTGTCTCATGGCCTGATTATCCTTCCTTGTATTCTTGGACCTGAATTTGCATTCTACATACTTCAATAGCCCATTAGTCACTCACGAGGCCCGAATAAGCCTTATAGGTCATCAAAATAGTAGAAAATGGGTAAAAACGCTTATTTTATTAACTTTTAGTTACTAACATACTAATATTGAAAATATAATACTTTATTATAAAATGCCAAGAAAATAAGCTTGTTAAGCGTAGAAATGACCTAAAATAACTTCTACTTTTGATGTCAGGTCAAATACCCCCACAATTAAGTCTTTGCTTGTCCTCAAGCAAACAAAAGAAAATAAATAAAATCTATAGCTAAACAATGTACTTGAGCTGACTTGATACACGAAATTAGATTAGAGCATTGACACTTGGAAAATTTGCTTAAATATATAACTCTAGCTAGAAATTTAAACAATTTACAATTATTTACACCTAAATAGATTATTTCAATAATTACAAAGTAAACAAGTTAAAGAAAATTAAATAAAAACTCCATCAAAATGTATATATGAATATAGTATTTATTTTTGTAGAATATAGTCGATTCGAATATCTTTTTCCTACTCACTTTATTTTTTTCCATGCTTTGAACTCTAATGCAGTAATATTTCCCCATATAATCCCTTATGATTTTTTTTATTTTTTTTGTGCCAGTACGATTGAGATTTTTCTCAGGCAATTTTTTTAAAGGTTTATACTAGTCATATTACACCATTTCAATGACAATGGATTTTATTCAGTATTTTCTTTTTAATTCGAACATCCTATACTTTTACAAATATAATTACTCATTTGTATCTACCTTTACCACTTGGTATATTTAATCTCTTTTTCCTATTTACAACTTAATAAACTGAACTAATTGGTCTAAATAAAAACAACCTAAATTATTTAATTTCAGGGTAAATTTACAATTTAGACAAACAACTTAAGTATATGCTCCTAACCAATCACTTGTGTTTCTACAAGCCCAAGCACAAATAGAACACACAAAAAAAGTAACTACTAAAAATCTATAAAGATAAAGTAAAAGAAAAGAAATTTAAAAATTTTCTAAGTCACCCCTACGCTTTATTCGGTATACTATCCCTAATGTGTTAAAAAAATAAAAGAAAAAGGATGCCCGATTAGCCTTAAAAGTCCATCACAAATTATGGGGCTAACTTTTCCTTGAAGTTTTAGCTCGAATTTGTAGCGCCTCATTACTTGTAGGGTTTCTACATAGTAAAAAAAAACCACACAAAACATATATAATACTAGTTTTTTTATTCCTTCAATCGTTAGTAGATTCCTCGGCATTGAACTCCTCAATGTCACCTCCCTCATCTGAGAGGACTCTCGGCTCCTTCCCTTAAGCAGTAGATGGTTTGGACTGTGCAGGTCGTGTGATGTCGAATGGGGTTGTCTAAAATGGTGGAGGTTATGAGCATCGTAACAACTCTATGCTGAATTTCTTGTCTAGATGGCTAATCACCTTCCCGTACTCATAACTGCCATTAGTGTTGTACTCGAGGTATGCCTTTATGCATTGAGTTATTTCTTCAATTATCAGGGCTCTAAAAGTCGATGTAGCCCTCTTTTTTTGTACCCTCGGTGGTCTGGGTGGGGTTCCTCCATTGACTCTGGAAACCCTCGTTCTCAATGTTCCGCCACCTATTCATTTCTTTTCTCCACCCTATCAGCGCATAGATTATAGAACTATGCATAGATAACATCATTTAATATGCCCTTCTGTAGGCAACTCGGCTCATCCGCATCAAATTTAACTCTAGCTCTCCTGCACAACTCTATAATTAGATGTGGGTGCGACATTCGTTGTGTGCACCCTTTTGCACACTACTCATATTGTGGAAGATTTGGTCTCCCACGTTGATTCGATAATCTTGCAAAATGGCATGTAGCATAACAACGTGATCACGGGTAATAATTTGGTAGAAATAAAATAAATCCACATTTTGGCCTCAAGTACCTAAATATGTCCTTATTCTAATCGAAAATAAGCAAACCGATTGAAAGACTAATATGTCATCTATTAAATCCAATTTGGGAGATGTTTTTTTTGGGCATTGGAGTGGATGACTCTTAAAAAATAGAGACATAGATGCGATTGACTGGACTGGCATTACATTGGACAAAATAAAAGCTGAATAGATCATAAATCCCTTTATGGATTTATTCACTTTTGACATTCAAGTGTGACATACATAAAATCCTGAGTGGATGGTGGATTCTGTATGTGTGACTCGTACACTTTGATCTAAATAAATGCCTGAGTTCAAATAGATAAGGAATCGAAAGCTAGTGCGTTAGGTGTATGACTTCTGTAGTATGTAGTGTCATTCACAATAGTGGAATTCATAGCTTGAACATGGGTAAACGATATCCTTTCATTGGTATTACATGGTTGATAAAAAGTAAATGTGGCCAAACGTCGGCCATCTTTGTGATGGATGACTTAATCACTATTTGATAGTGATTGACTTTTCATGAAGGAAGATGTAATGGTTACTATGAGATAAAATAGGATCATATTGGGAGAACGAATGTGTCTTAAAAAGATCAAGGATATCCTATGAGGGTAACTCACTTATGGCAAGGTCATTGGACGAGTACTAAGTGTTGCTTTTGTAATGGTATGTAGTTGAGGGGAGCTCAGTCACAATACTACAATGGAATGACTTCGTGACTAAATGAGTTTATAATAATAGGCGAAAAGCCAAAACTTAATTATAAACTTTTGGAAGATTCAATAGACCACTGGGTCATTGATTTGGGAGCCACTAATCATGTTTGTGTTTCTCTACAGGGGTTCGAGGAGACGAAAGATCTTAAAGATAAGAGTTTATCGTTGCAGACCGAGAATGGGACAAGTGTGGCAGCTAAAGTAGTGAGAAATGTACCTCTTTATTTTGATAATTTTATAAAGATTATTTTAAAAGACGTTTCCTATATATCAAGTTTTAAAAGAAACTTAATTTCTGTTGCATGTTTGTATAAAAACAACTTGATCGTGACTTTTAATAATAAAATTACAATATTTAGAAATTGCAATCTTATCTGTAATGGATGGATGCCAAATAATCTCTATTTTATCAAACTAAAGATGTACACACTGTTTGAGACTGAAATATCAAATAAAAGACTTAAAACTTCTCACTCTAATGAGGCGTACCTTTGGCATTAGAAACTTGGTCATATTAACAGAGAAAGAATCACAAGACTTGTGAAAGACGACATATTAAGTTTGCTTAAAGAAGTTGATCTTCCACAATGTGAATCTTGCTTAGAAGATAA
This sequence comes from Gossypium arboreum, assembly GCF_025698485.1. Taxonomy (NCBI): domain Eukaryota; kingdom Viridiplantae; phylum Streptophyta; class Magnoliopsida; order Malvales; family Malvaceae; genus Gossypium; species Gossypium arboreum. Next base: position 17,273,530 of record NC_069075.1, on the reverse strand, counting down.
GATGACTAAGCGATCTTTTAATAAAAATGGAATGAAGGTCAAAGAACCCCTAGAACTTTTGCACATTAACGTATGTATCCCCATGAGCGTTAGTGCAAGAGGTGGTTACGACATTTATTGATGACTATTTCATATATGGGTATGCATACCTGATGCACCACAAGAGTGAAACCTTTGATTAATTCAAAGAGTTTCGTGCAAAAGTGGAAAAACAATTACATTTAACCATAAAGGCACTTTGGTCTAATAGATGTGGGGAATATTTATCTAATGAGTTCTTAGGGTACCACATAGAGAATGAGATTCTATCATAGTTAACCACAATAGACACTCCACAAGAGAATGACATGCTAGAAAGAATGAATCGAACGTTGTGGGACATGGTATGTTCGATGTTAAGTTATTCGAAGCTGCCAATCTCATTCTAGGGATATGCGGTACAAACAACTTGCTATATTCTGAATGATGTTTCAACTAAGGCAGCATTGAAAACTCCATATGAATTGTGGCATAGTAGGAAGCCAAGTCTAAAACATTTAAATATTTGGGGATGCCCATCCCATGTATTGGATAAAGATACGAGGAAGTTGGACTCACAGATAGAATTGTGCATGTTTGTAAGATATCCAAAGGGAGCAAAAGGTGGTTTGTTTTATAACCTAAAAGAGAAAAATTGTTATAGTGTCAACTCATGCTACTTTCCTTAAAGATATTTACATGAATAAATTCTAACCTCAGAGTAAAAAGGTACTTGAGGAACTTTCGGGAAATATACAAAACCCTAATGAAACAGTTCCAAAACTAACTCTTAATAGTAGACCTGTAAATTGTAGATGTTTTTAGGATATCCAAAGGGAAAAAAGGGTGGTTTATTTTATAACCCGAAAGAGCAAACCATTATAGTTTCAACTCATGCTACTTTTCTTGAAGAAAGTTACATGGATGAATTCAAAACTCGGAGTAAAAATGTACTCTAAGAACTTTCGGGAAATATATAAAACCTTAATGAAATGGTTCTAGAACCAACTTTTAATAGCAGACCTGCAAACGGTCAATAGTATAGCGAGCTTCGTTGTAGTGGGAAGGTCTCTCGTAAGCCTGAGTTCTTCCAATCTATTAGAAGTGTTTTTAACACTGAGCCTATTGAACAGGAATATGATGACCTATTCACATATGATGAAGTGGTGTAGAGTCCTAATTCCAAGCTCCGGGAAATAGCTATAAAACCTGAGATTGACTCTATGTATTCCAACTCAGTGTGGGAACTTGTAGACTTACCAAAAGGGATAAAACTCATAGGGTGCAAGTGAATGTACAAGAGGAAAAGAAATGCAGATCGAAAAGTGGAAACTTTTAAAGCCAGACTTGTAGCAAAAGGTTATACTCAGAAAAAAGGGATCGATTACAAAGAAACATTCTCTCCAGTTTCCATGCTCAAGTCAATCGTATATTACTATCCATTGCAGTGTCTCTCATTTTCGAAATCTGGAAAATAGATGTCAAGACAACATTTTTGAATAGCTATCTTACAGAGAGCATCTACAAGATGCAACCCACAGGATATACAGCTAAAGGAAATTAACATAAAGTTTGGAAATTGCTTAGTCCATATATGGGCTTAAGCAAGCATACTATTTATGGAATCAAAGATTTGATTAGGCTATCAAGACTTTTGGATTTAAGAAAAACATAGATGAACCTAGTGTTTACAAACATTTATGGGATGGAAAGATGGTCTTTCTCGTTCTATATGTCGATGACATTCAACTCATTAGAAATGATGTAGGGACATTGTCATTGATTAAACTGTAGTTAACCTAATAGTTTAGCATGAAGGGCTTGGGTGAAGCTAATTTTGTTCTAGGTATTCGAAACCTATGGGATAGAAAGAACAAACTAATAGCACTATATTAGCTTACATACATAGACAAAATATTGGAGCATTATGCAATGACTGATTTGAATAAGGGACATCAACCCTCTATATTGGTATTTCATCTCTTTTTAGAGGACTGTCCTAAGATAATAGAAGAAAGAGAGAACATGAGAAAGGCTTCTTATTCTTCGACAGTAGGAAGTCTCATGTATACTTTATTATGCACACATCCTGATATCTGTTTTGCAGTAGGGTTGGTAAGTCGATATCAGACGAATCTAGGACCAAGGCATTGGCAAGTAGTTAAGTATATACTCAAGTATTTATGGAGAACGAGGGATTATATGCTTATTTATTCCAAAGGAGATATTACTCCTATCGGATATACTAATTTTAACCTTGAAACGTGTCGAGATTTGAGAAAATTGACATTAGAATATGCTTTTTTTTCCTAAACAGCAGGTCCATAGTGTGAATAAGTGTAAAGCAGGGATACACTGCTAAATTCACTATGGAGGGTCGAATATAAGGTATGGAAAAGCTATGGCACTATAATAGTGCAAATATAGCCAAACGTTAATAAACTACATAAGGACAAAACACATAAGAGAGACGGTAGTGTTTGACAGAATTGTAAACGTAGTCAAAGATCGCATATGAGGAAAAAACCCAGAGATTTGTTTATCCAAGACTCATATAGCTAAATAGCTCTCTGGGAAACATATGGAAAGGCACAAGAATGAAAAACATGACTCATCTACTTTACTAGGGCAAGTGGGAGACTGTTGGATATGGTGCCCTAAGTATAGTATTTTCGCCAATATATAGTTGTAATTTTTCAATAGATTGGTTAATAAAACAAAGTCATTGATTACGATTACTATACTTTGTATTACTATCCTCAAATGGGTTTTGCACGCAAAGTCAAATGGAAGCAAATGTTGCTCATTGGTTGTTTAATGTTTAACTAATACTAAGTGGTATTACGTGGTCAGATTGTAATACGAAAAGACAACTTTTATTAGTAGATAAACCTAAACATGTCCTTATTCTGATAAAAAATAAGCAAATCAATCGAAAGACTAATATGTCGTCTATTAAATCCAATTAGGGAGATGCCTTTTCTTGGGCATTGGAAGGGATGACTCCTAGAAGTTAAAGACATAGATGCAACTGACTAGACTGACAGTACATAGGACAAGACCCAAGATGAGTGGATCTTGAATCTATTTATGGATTTATTCACTTGTGACATTCATAGTGTGGCATACCTAAATCCTGAGTGGATGGTGGACTATGTATGTGTGACTTGTACACTTTGATCTAAATAAAAGCCTGAGTTCAAATAGATAAGAAATTGAAAGCTAATGCGTTGGGTGTACGACTTCTGTAGTATGTAACGTCATTCAAAATAGTGGAATTCATAGCCCAAACATGAGTAATTGATATCCTCTTATTGGTATTACATGGTTGATGAAAAGTAAATGTGGCCAAGGGTCGTCAATCTTTGTGATGGTTGACTTAATCACTATTTGATAGTGATTGAATTTTCATGAAGGAAGATGTAATAGTTACCATGAGATAAAATAGGATCATATTGGGAGAACGACTATTATCTTAAAAAGATCAAGGATAGCCTATGAGGGTAACACACTTATGACAAGGTCATTGGACGAGTTTTAAGTAATTGCTTTCGTAATGGTATGCAGTTTAGGAGAGCTCAGTCATGATACTATAGTAGAATGACTTTGTGACTAAATGAGTTTATAATTAATAGGTGAAAATTCAAAACTTAATTATAAATAATTTGAGCCACAATTACATATGTTCAATCTATTCATCCGCTAGCTTGTTGAGGCCAGAAATGAATTGTGTGTTTGAATAGAAATGAACAAAATAAATAGAAAAAGAGAAATAAGAAACATTCAAGAATGATTATGGTTCTCTCAGAAATGGAGAAAAGGAATCATGTTGAAATGAATGTAAGTTTCCAAAAATGGAAATGAAAATGGAAACTTACAGTCTTATATAGGATTAATTAAAAAATGATGGAAGAATGGGTTTATATTTTTAGACTATTTTGAAGCCCGAAAATGAAAATAAACCATTCATTCATAGTGAAAATGTTGAGTTGTGACATATTAAATGAATTTTATCGAAATTTTATCGGGGGTAAAATCGTTAAAACTTTACTAGGGGTAAAATTGTTAAAATTTTACTGGAGTAAAATTAGGATGAGAAAATTATTTAATGTGTAAATATGAAAGTTTATTTTGGGAAATAAAAAAAAACCGAATCTGGTTGAACCATATTACAGAGTACTGAGTCAAAAAAGGCCCAAGAAGTACTCGTAATTGGACCCTATGTGAGAGAGACCCAAAACCCCTCATTTAACATTAAGGGGGGCACACCTAGTAGAAATACTAGGGTGAGTCGTTCACCCCTCTCCTACTCTAATTAGGATGTTTTTTTTTGTATTTAAAATAAACCTTTACAACTTTACAAGGGTTTTACCTTCTCTTTCCATAAGATGACACCAATAGAGCTATTAACAGAACTTGTGAGAAATTGTTATTCTGCTAAAAAATAGAGAGAATTTATTCTCAACTTATAGACATTGAGAATAACAATTTTATCAGTTTCTATTAAAGAAGAGAGAATTTATGTTTCAGCCCAAAAATAAAACTTTTTCTAGTTCTGCTTTTGGTTAAATTGGTTCAAGACACATTCGAAGCAGTTCATAGTATGAGAATAGCAGAGAAGATCGTTTGGTTGAAAGTCAGAAAACATCAAGGATCCCCTTATCAAAAAACACAGGTGTGTATTCGGGTAAGGTTTATGTTAGCTCAAATGATCAAACTTAAATTGCCAAGAGGGGGTGAATTGGCTTTTAAAAGTTTTAGGAAAGTTATAAAGAAAAGAGAGAAAATTTAACACAAGAATTTAGAGTGGTTAGACCCCCACTACCTTAGCTTTCGACAACTAAGGATTTTCCCAAATTCACTAATTTGATCAACCTTTGAGGACAATGTTTAACCTTACAACTCCCTTCAGATTTCTACCTAAATCGTAAGACACAAACCCTCTCAAAGAGATACAAAGAAGCAAATAAAGAAATAATATTTACAAGATCAAAATGTTTGAAAATTAAGCTCAATTACAATGAAAAGAAACTTGAGCAAAACAATGGAAATAAATCTCACAAGTGTATAAAAGAAAATTATGGAAATATTTGGCACAAAGGTTTCTTTATTGATAATTTTGCTTAAGTATGCTTTCTTTTTGTTGTAGGATCTTTGGAAGCTGGTATTTATACCCCTGATTTGAATTCCAACCATTGTGATTATTGGAGATATGAATGGAGCCATTGGGGATATGAAAACCAGAGCATTTAATTCACCAGCAACAACAAGTATCAATACCAAATAAAAACGTATCGATATTTTTTGCAATAAATGCTAAATTCAGTGGCTATTGGAGCTAAAATATCGATACCAGATAGATTTTATCAATATCATACAATAAGTATCAATATCGGATTGATACTTAGCTAAATTTGTGAAAAATAGAATGTCAATTTGGTGCCGTTTTTCCAAGGGGTACTGATATTTCAAAATTATCGATACTTAACCAAAAATGTATCGATCTTGGGCAAAAAGGTATCGATACTTTTGATCTAGAGCTATTCTGACTTGTTTGAAAAATATTTTGACAAGTTAAAAGAATTTTTACTTTGTTAAAAACATTTCAACTTGATTTTGAAGTTGATTAAAAAATTTTCTAAGAGTTTAAAGTAAAGATTTAAAATTTTGTCTCTTAGACTTTAATTGAAAAATCATTTTATCAATTTTGTTCAATTTTAACTTTTATTCAAAAACACTTCAATTTGTTATATCAAAATATTATCAAATAAAGATTAATTTAACAATCTCCCACTTTTGGTATAACAAAATATTTGATAATTTTTTTAAATAGATTGCTCCCTTTAATAAAAGTTATTTTCAATTTAAGGCCTAAATAAAAATTGACATACATTTTCAAAATTGACATTCATTTTTACTTTGAAGAAAATGGTCACATAATTTGCATAAGGTTAGCATAATATACACTAATCAACCAATTTACCTTTTCTTCTCCCCTTTTTGTTATATCAAAAAAAAACAAATAAAGCTTGAGGAGAAAAAGATGGTTAGTTCAAAAATATATGAAAATGAAGAAATAGAGAACTAACGAAATAAATAAATAAACAAAGTATCTTATAATACTAATAAAAATATTAAGGTTCAAAAAGTGATAGACATAGGAAATGAGCAGAAGTAATAGTGCAAATGTGATGAAAAATGATATAAAAAAATGCAACCTTAAATGGTTACTCTAATCATCATAAGGAGAGAAAGGAGGTGTCCAAGGAAAATGAGTAAGGAGAGATGCCATTTGCATCTCTAACTTCGACGGTTGAGATTTAACATCATCTCAATGAGCATCTTGAAGTCCCTGAACATTGCTACTCAAAGAATGTAGAGTGTCGAGGATGGCAATGTTGATATCGAACAAAGGCTGAGTAGCATGATAGGAAGAAGCCGGAGGAGGAACATGTTCAGGTGAAGGAACATGCTCGAGGTTCAAAATGTCTTCAAAAGCTCCTTCAAAGTCCTCATCTTCATTTTTTTCCAGATGACCACTTTTAATCCACGCATTGAAGTTGGCATCATAATGATATCCAAGATGATGAATTATCCCATAACTAATAGGTTGGCTCGAAGAAATGGGGATGTCTCTAAGAGTGCTAATGCCTAACCTTCTAAGGATATATGAAAAATAAGTGCCATGGGGAAGGGTGGTATTTGTACTCATTGCCCTCCTGATAGCCTTAGTTGTGTCATTGAACATTATAAGGGTTAGGTCAGACACCTATCAAAATGAAAGAATTGAGCCACCAATAATCTATGTTATCAAGCTTAGCATGTTTCTTAATAGGAATTTGTTGTAGGTAAAGCTAATATGCAAGTCGTGCAAGCATTCATGTCGAACAAGTAATAAAGTGATGACTGAGATCGTCTTCATAGGGATTGGATAGGTATAATTTGGTCGAGTTATTATAGTTAAGTTTGATTAATGCTAAGGCAAAATAATAATAAGAATGAAGTGGCAAAATGAGAGAATGATGATGTATAAACTGTGCAAAACAAAACAAGTAAACGAAATAAGAATGCCACGAAAAAATCACTATGAAAAAGGGTTAAGGAACTACGATGTTGATTGGGACCGCTAGGATTATTAAAGAATCTACCTTCACTAACTATTAATGCCACATCAAATTCATGACTATTCTACTGCTCGATAGGTTTCTACAATAGTTTGCTTTTCTCGAGAGCAAGACCTTGGGTTACCTTCCCTAGGGCACTATATGTCTATAGGCTTTGAGTTCAGCTACCACTAATATTTTCTACCTTCTTTCGTATAAGGGAAGGCTCTATTCTAGAGCTTTTTACAAATAGTTGATTAATCATTCACTCATATTATCCAACTTTGATCCAGTTAACCTAACCCTATTGGAATTAAGTTATCTTTATAAACTCGTCGCACATTCATCAATGTACAACCTGTATGTAACATGAAATACCATTGAATAAAATAGTAGAATAAACCAAATTTAAACTTTAACCATTAATAGAAATAAAGGTTTCATCAAAGTAATCCTGAGCCTAAAAGATTTAGCTTATGGTTTTGGGCAAATCAAGTTTGAGTTTAATACGATAACCAACATCATCAATAACAAATAAGCTTTAAAAAAAGCACGATAAGAAACAAAAGAGGAAATCCAAGATGAAAGCTATCGCCTATCCAGCTCTCAACACAGGCAGCTCAATGTCTTGTAGCAACCAAATATGATTGCAGTCATTTTTCTCCTTCTTTTGCCGCCCTTCTTCTTGGCCCCTACCTGATACCCTTTGTTTCATCCAAGGCTGTTTGCCCTAATTAGGTTTTCCCGTTTGGCTTTTTATAAGTTTCACCTTCTAGGGTAGGTCCATCAGCCTACAATCCTTCCTCTATTTTTTAGGTAGATATATCTGGTACACGTATATGTGGGGCCAAGAATGGGATGCGTTGAGTGCTAACTACGCATCTTCCTGGCATTGTTACAACATTTGTATTGGCAAAGTTTCCTTACTTTTCCATGGAAAACCTTCAATCCTTGCTGCTTTTTTCTACACTCTGCACTTGCTAATCAATTCCCAAACAAGTCCCTCCTACAAGAGTTTAAAAGCAATATATAATAATAATTAAACGCAACCCAAGCTCTTTAATGCAATGCTTTAAAAATGTTTGTGCAATATCCTAAAATGAAACTAAAAACACTTAAGTACAAGCAATTAACTAAGTCTAAGGGCATGAAATATAACTCTTTTCAAGAGTTATCAAAGATAGCTTCTAAGTAATGATAAAATGGAAGACACGATCATGAATGTTAAGTTCAGATGCTAATCCAGACAAAATGAAAAGAGTGAGATTGAATGATCATTTTTTGTCGGAGTTACCTTCGGAAGGCAAATGAAGTAAATTGCCGAACTCTTTTAAAGTTAGAAGAATAGCGATGTTCATTAAAAATAAAGTGATGGCAACAACGACGTCGTTGGACTCATTGTGTTTGAGTTTGGCATTAGAGAAAAAGGCTCGCGTAAGATTGTAAAAAGTCAGTGAGGAAAATTGAAGAAAATCCATCCAACCCCAATTTTGAAAAATAAAATATAGAAAAAATTTATTCATTCTAATATGACTACATTAACCTTTCTAGACTTCTATACTCTTTTGAATAAAAAGTTCCTATCAAAACATTCATGATACTTATCGAAACTAAAACATGAATTGAAAGATAATCTAGGACCACTAGGAAAATTTGATGATGATGCACCGATTCTGGGTTGTTTCTTAGGGGTCATACTTAGAAAGTTAAGCACTAAAGTTATAACACAAAAAAAAATCGTTTAGGAATTTTGACAAGCACTTGGTGTACAAGGGTTTTAGGCAAAAAATTTAAGAAAAAGTCTAAAAATAGGATACACCCTGCAACAAAATGCAATGCAGATAGTCCAAATCAACCCAATAGTTCATCAAAAAACAATATTTCAACCTACATTGCATAAAATCAAAAGGTTGAAAATTTTAGGGTTTACCTTAAAAATGTTGAAATATTGAAATCCTTGAGCAATGTTGTAGAAATCTTGATGCAATGGTATTTTAAAGGGTTGCAAAGACAAGATTTTACAAAAAAGAATAAAAAGCTTTGAAGAATTTTTGAGTATAGGAAGAGGATTTTTGGATGAAGAGAAAGGAAGTTTTAGGGCCTTTGTAAAATTATTTTTGATAGGTGCCTTTAAAAGCCCATTGGTATTGATATTTTTTTTTAAATGGTATTAATACCAAATTGTAGTTCTATCTTTCAAGTGCAAAAATTTTTCAAAAATGTAATTTTAGGTCCTAAGGGTCCTAAAATGACTAAGAACATTCCTAATGGGTTTATATGCATGAAAATGCTAATGCAAGCATGATGCATATGATTCATGAAGAAAAAAATAGATTTAAAAGAAAATATGACTAAGTTAATAAGATTAAGTCCATTCTAGCAAGTTCAAGAGTAAAAAGAATTCATGTTAGACAAATAAGGTTAAAATAGATCAAATAACCACATAACAATATCTCCCCTATCTTTTTTGCTTACAAGAGCCATGAATATCATACAATCAGGCTTTTTGCATTGTAAAAACAATATAAAAATTTTAAAAATCAATTAAAATGTATGGAAAAATTCAACACAAAGTCAAGGCAAGGTGGTCAAACCTAGTTCTCTCCTAAGTGTCCAACAGGTTTTGTAAAAATTTCAGCTAATTGGTTCAAAGTGTCTACATATTTTAGAACAATTTCTCCTTTTTGGACATGATTTCTAATGAAATAATGTCTTATTTCAATGTGTTTAGTTCTATAATGTTGGATGAGATTTTTAATGAGACAATTAGCACTAGTATTGTCACACTTGATAGGACTAACATCTAAATCAATTTCATAGACCTTTAGTTGTTGTATCATCCATAAAAATTGAGCACAACAACTATTGGAAGAAATATATTTCACTTTGGCGATGGACAATGCAATACTATTTTATTTCTTTGAAAACCATGATATTAGCATGTTGCTTAGGAAATGACAAGTATCAGAGGTGATTTCCTATCTAAGTTGCATCCTCCAAACTCCGTATCTGAGAATGCATGCAAGTTAAAGGATGAGTCTCTAGGATACGAAAGACTTAAATGGAGTGTCTCTAAGGTATCTAAAGATTCTTTCAAGGGCTTTTAAATGTAATTCTTTAGGACGTGATGGAAATATAGCACACAAGCAAACACTAAACATGATATCGGGTCTACTTGTAGTAAGATAAAGCAAAGAGTCAATCATAGACCTATATAACATTAAATCAACACATTTATCTTCCTTATCTTTGTCAAGCTTTGTAGAAGGGTTCATGGGAGTAGCTTGTAGTTTGATAGTGTCCATCCCAAATTTCTTGAGCCTTTCCATTGTGTACTTAGCTTGATTGATGAAGATGTCATCCTTTCTTTGCTTGATTTGGAGTCCCAAAAAGAAATTTAGTTCTCTCATCATGCTCAACTCAAATTCACTTTGAACTAGCTTAGAAAATTCTTGACATAGAAGATAATTAGTAGAACCAACAATAATACCATCGACATATATTTGAACTACTAATAAATCAGTCTTTTCTATTAAGAAAAAAGTGTTGTGTCAACCTTCCCTTTACTAAAACCTTTTTCAACAAGAACATTTGATAATCTTCCATACCAATCTTTAAGAGCTTGTTTCAAACCATAAAATGCTTTTGAAAGTTTGAAAACATGGTTTGAAAGTTTGGATCTTCAAAACCGAGTGTTTGTTAAACATAAACTTCTTCATTTATAAAACCATCTAGAAAAGCACTTTTTACATCCATTTGATATAATTTAAAATCATTAAAATATCAAAAAGCTAAAAGCATTCTAATGGCTTCGATACTAGTTATGAGAGTATAAGTTTCATCATAATTTATTCCTTCCTCTTCAGTATATGTAACAGCTTGATTTTGGGCCTAATCGGAACAGTGGTTTTGAGACCACAAATTTGACGAGAAAAATATATTTTTACGAAAATTTTGACATTTGGGCACTCAATTTAGTCAAAAGGACTAAATTGTAAAAATTACAAAAGTTGAGTTCTACATGTTAGAGGTGTCCAATTGTTATGAAATTTTAAATTGGAGGTCCTTAAATGATAATTAGACCATTGGTTAATTTTTTGGACAAAAATGGAAATTAAATAGGTGACATAGAATATTTTTAAGTTAGGGGCATTTTGGTCATTTAGTAATTAAATGATTAAATAAACAAAATAAAAGCCAAATTTTGGTCATCTTCAACCCCTTGGCCGAAATTTTTGAAGACCACCATGGCTAAGGTTTTGTTCAAGCTTTCCAAGCTCCATAGTAAGTCCGTTCTTGCCCTGTTTTTAATTCATGTTTTTGAAATCTTCGTAACAAGATTTACCTATTTCTACCGTTGATTTGAAGTGGGGTTCATGTTTAAAAATTTACCCATATGTGAAATATGTGTGTTTTGATGTTTAATGGAGGAATATGAATGTTTTTTGTGTGTTAAACGACTTTTACTAAGTAGTTTTCGGTAAAAATGCTTAAAAGGACTAATTTGTAAAAGTTATAAAATTTGTCATAAAAGTGTGATTTAGTGGAAATTCTGGGCTACTATAGTTATGAAAATGATTCAGATAGGCTTTTCTATTAAATAAATTGAATGAAAATCATTTTACGAGCTTAGGGACAAAAGTGTAAATATGATAAAGTTTAGGGGTAAAAATATAAATTTTCCATAGTATGATTTTTGGATCAGAGTGACTAATGTGACTAAGAAATATACTAAATGTGATATTATAGATAAAAAAAATGAGGTTCGGACTTAGAACGGGGGAGAAACGAGAAATTGACGGTTAGGTCCCTTTTTGCCATTTTGGTGTCGAGCTAAGTTCATTTGCAAATAATGCAACATGTACCATACTTTAAATGCTTTAATATTGCATGTATGGTAAATACATACATATTTAATGTGTTGTTGTATCATGTGTTTATTGCCTAAATTGTATTATGAATTATGATTGACAATTCCATGAATATGTTATTGGTGCTATAAGTATTGAACTCGACGTTACGAGCAAGTTCGACAGAAATGTGGTATCGAAGAATCTCGTTTGAACCTTAGGAATAGTTTAGGATACAAGTGATATGTCACTAGGAATTATGTAATCTAAACTCATTGAGTTGTGGTTTGAGTTCAAGATATATGTGACATCCGAACTCATTGAGTTGTGGTCTGAGTTCGTGATATATGTGACACATGTTTTGGCGTCCAGGTACTAGTTTCATATATGTCATTGATGGCGAGGTAGTCCGGCATGTGTTGCGGATACTTGACAGCCTATGTGAAAAGACTCGTGAGTAGCTAAACGAGCAACATGTGATCTGAGATATGAAGTAGCATTGGCAACATATAAGGCACTTAGGTACAAACTTTTGATGTATTTCATAGTATTCCGAGTGTTCAATGGGTAGTTCTAAAGGAATTTCAATGAGTAATATTGATGAATACGTCAAAGACGAGAAAGTAAGTTATTATGTGCAAGTGGCACAGGTATGTACATCGAACTCATGAGAATGACATGAGATATGATGAACTTTTGATAAGAATATATTTATGAAGAATAAGTTTAAGTGATTTGATAATAAATTGCAAGTTTATGTTCATTAAGTTAAATGTATGATTAATGTTTGTTTAAATTGCATTCTATTTGCATGTGAACTTACTAAGCTTTGAAGCTTACCCCCCTTTCTTTCACACCTCTTATAGGTTTATTCAACTAGCTCGGGTTGGAGATTGTCAGAGATTCTATCACACTATCAAGCTATCATGTTGGGTAAATAAACATAAACCTTTGAGTCTATGGCATGTATAGGGACTTAAGTCATTTTGTGTATGTGTCATTATGATATGGCCTAATGTATTGGCTTGTAATGAATAAGGATTTGATTTGGTATGTAGCCATATAAATTGGGTTATATTGGCTAATAGGTTACAAGTATATTAATTACTCATATGCCTATGCCAATGCCATTGTGTGGTGTGGTTTATAATGGTATGTTAATGAAAGTTAGTACAATGGAATCCTGAAAGAGTAAAATTAGCATTAAAATAGTTTTGGATAGCAGCAGTAGTTTAACTTTGAAAAATAACCAAAAATTGTGGAAATCAAATTAGAGGTTGAATAAAATATGAAATTAAATCCTATTGAGTCTAGTTTTACATAGAAGAAACGGTGTAAGCAAAAAAATTTCATTTTATGAGATATTTTAATTTTTATGAGACAAGGTCAGAATGATTTCAGGTTCCCCTGTTCTGAATTTGGAAAATCATTAAAAATTGTATAAAATACTTTGGGGTTAAAATTTATATTTTTAATTTATTAATGAGTCTAATTTCAAGAGAAACAAATATGAACATCATCTGAATCCTGTACTAAGAGATAATTAATTTTTAGTGAAGAAAGGTCGAAACTGTCAAACAACAGAACAGGGATGAATTTGAAGAATTAACTGTACTTATTGGCTAAACCATAAATTCTAAAAATTTTATGGTAGGAATATATTTGAGTCTAGTTTTGGAAAAATCAAGCATATCTTAATATAGAGTTTTGTAGCTCAATATATAAATAATTTAGTGACTATGACTCAAGTGGACAGTTTTGTTATGAATAGTAAATAATTGTTTCGATAAGTTTAAGCCTTGATTATGGTTGTGTTGGTAGCTTAATTGTGTCATGTTAAGTTCCATTGAAAGTGTGTGTGTGAGTGTGCAAATAAGGGTGGCAAATGGCTTGGTAAATAGCCATTTTCTTGGCCACACAGGTAGTGTGTCTCAGCCGTTTGAAGGACACGGCCCTAGGACACGGCCCCAGGACACGGGTGTGTGACTTGGCCGTGTGACCCCAAATTGTGCATGACGTCATAAACAAAGAGTTACACAGGATGATGACATGGGCGTGTGTAACCACACGGCCTACCCACACGGGCGTGTCCCAAGTCACACGAGCATATGACCCCTGTTTTGATGAAAACTTTTTTGAGTTTTCCAAAGTTCTCAGTTTAGTCCTGAACCACCAACAATGTATGTTTTGGGCCTCGTAAGCCCGTAATAGGGAAAATATGCATCTGCATGAATGATTTTAAATTGGATGAACTTTTATGGCCCAGTTTTGTATGATTAGTTATGTTTAAGTCCGGTAATGCCTTGTACCCTATCCCGGCGTCGGACACGGGTAAGGAGTGTTACATTTAGTGGTATCAGAGCTATGGTTTAGTCGATTTTTAAACTAACATATCGTATGTGCGTCTATCTATACATGCCATATTACCACTCATGATAGTGTGATATCTTCCGACTCTGACGAAATTGTTTTGTTAAGACAGAGATGACTTCTAACTGAGCTATTTTTTGATAACGCTGATAATGATATTGAAATAATTGAAATATGCTTATGATGTGTCGAAATTTGGAAAGTTATGAATAGAATTTCACGATATGTATGTGTTAATGTACGAAATGAGATAACCACACGTTAAGAAATGTGAAAAGTGGGCTTATATGGTGATAAGCCCATCCATGTTTGTTTGGCATGCATATGATGTTATGTGCCCAACATATTTGATTAAGTGAATACCATAAGTAAATTTACTCAAATTGACGGAATGTGTGTTTATGTACACTTGTTTGAATAAGATAATCGAAAAAATTCGTGTAACATGACTATGTATGTTAATTAGCTTTACGACCTCATCCCCTTACCAGTGTTGCTTTATAACAAAAATTCACGAGAATCATGTGGAATAAGTCCATAAATGTGAAACTAAAGAGTTTAGTGGTGAAATAATTAGTAATGCATACAGAGATAAGAATAGTTTGGAAAGTGGAAATAATTTTGGAAGGATATCAAGTTGTTCTAAAGATTATTCAGATAAGCAATGTCACTGTTAAAGAAAAAGTTAATCTCAGCTAATAGACTTATTCAGATATGATGTCTAAAGTATGTGTTTGCTGAAATTTTTCCCGAATTGGTTTTCTCTAGTGAACGGAATGATGCAGGGTTTATGATGATAAAATTAGTCAGAGAAATGATAATTGAGTAGTAAAGATGTTTGTGTGTGACAATTATAGTTGAAATGAATATGATGATATTTTCTGGGTATTCTATATATTCTTTTATCCTCAGAGATATGTATGTGATTGTTCATTTTTTGGTGAAATTCTTATCGTGTGAGAATGTTAGCTGATTATAATGTTAGACGAAAGTTCTATTAGTTTGGTTGGTTCATGATCAGCATTTCTTTATCTCTTTGAAATCCTATTCTGATATGTTGGAATGAAGTCGATGGTAAAAATTTATGTGAAACTATTCTTATGTTTCTACTGATTATGATTTTGTTTTATATATGCGGGAAATATATTATCTCTGTTATGAAGGAAGTCTAAAATCGGTAAGCGGTGTTTTTCTTCTGGCTTTCTCTGGGAAATTTTCAAGATCTTTATTATCTTCTTATGAGTATGTTCTCGAACTTTCGGTATGGTATCGTATCTTGGATTTCTTTATCTCAGTTTTTCTATCATTTTTATTTCGTGAAGTATTAACCATGGCTTATCTTTAAAGTGTGTTCTTCAGTTTGTGATAACTATGTCTATTATGATTATGCTTCTGGTTCGATCATAGAAACGTGATGATTCTGGTATATGGATTTCTCTAATTTTTGTGTAAGAAATTGATATCAGCAAAGGTATAAGTGGTGAAATCACAAGCTTCAATTTGTATGATGGATTTCTTTTCTCAGGTAAGTTAATTAAAGTCAATGCATTCAATCG
Organism: Gossypium arboreum; assembly: GCF_025698485.1. Lineage (NCBI taxonomy): Eukaryota > Viridiplantae > Streptophyta > Magnoliopsida > Malvales > Malvaceae > Gossypium > Gossypium arboreum. Next base: position 17,257,633 of record NC_069075.1, on the reverse strand, counting down.
GGATGTCTTTGTTTCTTTGAGCTAATGCAATCGTCAAGGTCTTGATTAACATGATAAGAGAATTTTGAAAGATTGTGTGTTTGAGTTGTTTTAATAGCATGAAGAAAGGAGCATTTTGTTATGATATTATTTTATAGTCAAAATCAACTTGGTTGTTTTTATCAGAGTGAGCTGGTCAGTTGAAATGTGATTTGAGTTACATGTAGTTAAAGTATCCTAAGTTATGATAATAAATTTTATGCATTCACGAATATATCGATGGACAGTCTAAATGAAGAATTGATATTCTAGAGAGTATGATTCCGAGATATACCTATTAGATTTGTTCTAATCTAATGATGTTATTATGAGTTAAAGCTATTCTGAATGATATGGTTATCACATTTATGAAAATTTGGATGGTTTGTACATGTTAGCAACGTTAAAAACAGTTGAAGGTATTATTAATCGAAGCTCTGGTTCTGAGTTCAATTTGAATTGAGTAATGAATTTATGATTTTTCAATGATGCACTATTGAACGGATTGGAATGTGTTTTAGTACAGAATGTAAAGTGATGGTTCATGTTTCATACGATTAATGTCACATTAAAAAGAACTGTTCGACCAATGATTTAGAGACGGTCACTTTTATGTCCGTATTTAGAATTTAGTGATATCGTTTATTCGACGAAAGGTGTCACATGTTCCCTGATTTCAAGAATTAAAGTATCGAATGTCATAGAAATATCTGAAGTTAAGATAGTGTTAAAGACTTGAGCTATTGAAAGATCGTGAGTAGTTATTGATTAACCTCTGGGAAATTAAATATAGTTACAGATGCTAAATGGAAAAATCTTTGTTTATTTTGTGAGTGGGTTACACGATTGATCTTAATTGATGATGATTTGATTTTAGTTAGATTGAAAGCTAAAGCGATGTTTTCATTGCAAGATTGAGAATCTCAGAAATGTGTTAACGAATGGTAAGCTAAACAAGTTCAGTATGAGTCAATTTTTTATTCTGGATTTTAGGTCTAACATGATGATAGATGCTATTGTTCTGAGATAGAGTTAGTATAGATTTTGTATCTAAATTATCTTTATTTCCGAAAAGGAAGATGTTATCAGATTGTGATTGATAGTTCGTGTACAGATTTCTTGTTTAACAAACCAGCCGAGTAAGATTTTCTAGGATTATTCGATTATACAAACTATCAGTCTCCATTATTTTGGATTGAGATTCGAGGGCTATATCTCAATTATGGAAACAGCTACAGGAAATTATGAGTACGCAGTTGCATCTTGGCACGGTAATACACCTGTAAATCAATGGTAAGTCTAAGAGAATAATTGAAAACTTTGACGATATGCTCCGACACTGTGTGTTAAAGTTCAAAGGTGATTAGAAAGAGATATATGAGTTTAATTTGATTTGTGATTTTGAGAAATTAGAGGAATTAATTCATGAGAGTTGAAAGAAATTTCTTCTGGTAAGATTTTCGGGGACGAAAATCTCTAAAGGGGGGAGAGTTGTAACAGCCTGATTTTGGACTTAGTCGGAAAAGTGGTTTCGGGACCACAAATCCGACAAGGAAAAATTTATTTTTATTATATTTTTATGGTCTAAAATTTCACGGAATGATTTCGTGAAAATTTCGTTCGAAAATTTTGATGTTTGGGCACTCAATTTAGTCAAAAGGACTAAATTGTAAAAATTACAAAAGTTGATTTCTACATGTTAGAGGTGTCCAATTGTTATGAAATTTTAAATTGGGGGTCCTTAAATGGTAATTAGACCATTGGTTAATTTGTTGGAAACAATTTGACATGAAATAGGTGAAATAGAATAGTTTTAAGTTAGGGGCATTTTGGTCATTTAGTAATTAAATGATTAAATAAACAAAATAAAAGCCAAATTTTGGTCATCTTCAACCCGTTGGCCGAAAATTTGAAGACCACCATGGCTAGGGTTTTGTTCAAGCTTTTCAAGCTCCATAGTAAGTCTGTTCATACCCCGTTTTTAATGATTTTCACGTTTTTGAAATACAACACTTAATTATAAAATGTCAAAAAAAAAGCTCACTAAGTACAAAAATGACCTAAAATAACTACTATATTTAACGTCAGGCCACTTATGCCCCTTCTCTTAGCCCTTTATATACGTTGTAATCATTAACTATATTAAAAATTTACATTTCAAAATACCTAAATCCATTATAATCACTCTCAAATTTAATAGGAATCATTATATCATGTGTTTTTTTATTGTTATGTTATGAGTGTTATTACCAATTCTTTAATTTTTTCTTACCATTGTAGTAAATTAGTGTTTTATTTTTGGATTATTTATTATAAATAATTATTAATTTCATTAGCATGGTTCATAATGTTAGTAATCTAATGTTATACGACTTTAATTGACAATATGCCAAACTAATTTATTGGTCCAACCTATTTGAATGGATCAATTATTTCTATTGAGATATGCATTCTTGGTTGTACTAGAAAGAACATATGTTTTCTCCTTACTTATTAGTTAATTTTTTCCCATTTAGTTATCTTAGCATACATTTTAGCCTTTTTTAGTTTAGTAAATTGCATTTTATAACCCAATGAATCCTAACATATTTTATCCTTAATTTTGCTATCTTTCTACATCAATGTCGTTGCATTAATTAATTCCAGATTGTGTCCAGAATTGTCACCACAATTGACAGCTGTCTGGATAAAAAACCAAAAATATGTGAGTTGTCCAGTCTGATGTAACTACCCCGTACGAACAAGGACAGAAGAATCTTGAGGGAAGGACACCTATATTGTTAAGGAAAACATAAAAGGTTAACGTGAGAAGAATGAAGAGGGGAATTCTTTTGACCAATATTTTTCCTTTCCCTATTTTTGAAGCTTGTGACTATGGTAGCTTAAACCTTCCTTGGGTGAGCCAAAGTGAAGTTTGATGCAGATCCATTCCTAACAAAGAGTTCTAAGTGCAATACAAGAGGAAATCAAGAGATTCAGTCGAGTTAACTAGGGATAGTCTTCTCCACTCGATTCTTTCTTATTTCTTTGGAAACGCTGGTGATTAATCTATATTTTCTATTGTATGGAAGTACAATGAATTCTTGGTTAAATGTTATCTTATTAAATTTGTTTTATTGTTTAATCATGGGGGTTTGAATTTTTTAAACACAGAAGTGTTATTGCAGTCACTAACACTGGAAGGTGTAGTGATAGTTTAAGCTAATAAGTATTACAGCGAAAGTTGAGTAAGGGCTAAAGGAATTTAGTTCACTTGTTCTTAATAGTGCTATATTGCCCTCATTAGAAGGTGAAGTTAATGTGCATGGTTAAGTCCCAAATTAAACAGAGGAGTGGCGTTTGGTAAGACATAAATTGAATTTTATTGTGTCGACAATCACTCATCTTTTATACCTTGTGAGAACTTAGTATTCTGCTAAAGATTGATATTAGGGATCCCAATTTATCCATAGTATATTTTACCTTATTGTTTTCAAGTTATTTCTTCGACATCTATCCTCATGATTTATCTCGTTTCTATCTAGTTATTGCAATGACAATAATAGACAAAAGACAACCATCCCTGTGGGATTGATATTCGATAGACTCACATCTGTCTACTATACTTGTATCGACAGTGTACGCTTGCACATTATTGTTATGACATTTACAACCGATCAAGTTTTTGGCACTGTCGCAAGGATGGCACTTGTTTAATGTTTATTTTTGTTTTTGTGTGTTTTTTGAATTTTTTCTTTATATAATATTTAGTACTCACTAATTGGTTTTTCTTTGTTGTTAATTCTTCAACTTTGTTTTAGGTGTTTTATGACCTGAGGCAACTCAAATTTTCTTACCAACTTTGATCCAGAAATTGAAAGAACTGTTCGAAGATGACTTCGAGAACAAAGACATATAGATTTACCAAAGGATGATGCAGCCATAGCCCCGAGGCAACAGCAAAATGTTTATAACCCATTATTGCAGCACAATGCTCACATCCAAAATAGAACTATACGAGACTTTGGAGTACCTGTCTTGGATGATTACAGGGAGTTGTCAGGCCAACAATACAAGTCAAGAATTTTAAACTCAAGCTAGTGATGTTTCAAATACTGAACTCCAATGGCCAATATGCTGGACTGGCACATGAAGATGCGAGAGAACATCTTAAATCCTTTTTATTAATTTGTACTTCCTTTAACCAACAAGGCTTTCCTAATGATGCCTTAATTATCTCCTTATTCTTTACAGGGAAGATCTCGCTCTTGGTTTCTTGGGCTACTTGCAAAATCAATTACTTCTTGAAATGCTCTAGCCACACAGTTTGTTTTATGCTTTAACCCATCGACAATGAATGCTCGCCTTCAAAATGATATTACTGCTTATCATCAACTGGATGATGAAAATATTCACACCACATGGGAACATTATAAGTCTTTGCTTTGACGTTGTCCCATACACGACATTCAACCAGAAACACAAATTGAGATTTCTATAATGGCCTGACTTCTCATTCAAGGAATCTTGTCAATTTATCTGATAATGGACCTCTTTTAAATTGTATTTATAATGAGGCTGTGAGAATTCTTCAGAGAATTGCTCAGAATGATTATCAATATCCAATATCTAGAGCTGCACAAGAAAACACTACTCTAGGAGTTATTGAACTAGATGTAATTTCTGCGTTAAGTGCCCAAGTCTCTTCTCTTACAAACATGATTAAAAATATGCAAGGGACGAGTGACGTTGCGCCTATACAAGTGGCTCAACAATTGGATGTTCTTGTCTTTTGCTGTGAAATTTTTGGTGACAATCATAGTTATGAATATTTTCCCTAACATGCAGAAAATGCATGTTATGTTAGTAATATTCACAATAATTCTTATGGAAATTCTTACAATAACTCTGCACACCACCAATAGTTTTGGGGAACTCAGAATGTTGGACAAAATTCTGCAACATTCAAATATGGGAATATATCTACTCAGGGTAATTATAATCCACAAAAATGGAATTATAATCAACAACAAAACTAAAATTAGCATATTCAGTTGTATCCCAAACAAAGTCAGATACAATCACATCAAACTCAGATGCAGCCACAAATGATGAATTCGAATAATCAAGGACAGCGACAACAATAGTATACGCCAGCTTCTACTTTTGACCCATTAACTACTCTTGAGGCATTAATGCGAGAGCATATTATTCATACAAAAGCTATTGTTCAAGGAAATTTATCTTCCATTTAAGCATTGGAGGCGCAATTGGGATAGCTTACTTCAAATTTGAATACTCGACCATAAGGCTCATTATCTAGAGACACTGAAAATCCAGATCTGTGAGGGAAAGAGCACTATAAATCTATCACTCCTAAGAGTGGTAAAAAAATTGGTGAGCCGGTTATAAATTCTACTATAACATTCCCAGATGTTGATGCCATAAACCCTAATAGGAAGGGTGCATTTGAAGAGCTTGTCGATGTATCCAACAATAAAGTGCCGCAAACTGTCACTCACATGTCTTATATTCGACCCTCAAAATTGTAGACGCAACCAAAAGTGTCGCCAACTAGATGTACTTCCACCTATACCTTTTCCACAAAGATGCAAGAGGAATGAAAATGATAAATAGTATCAGCATTTTTTGGATACGCTAAAATAATTACAGATCAATATTCATTTAGTGGACGCTCTAGTACAAATTCTGAGTTATGGGAAATTTATGAAAGACTTCATTGTCCAAGAAGAAAAAACTCACTGGTATTGAAACTATGCACTCACAGAAGGCTGTAGTGTTGTCTTGACAAACAAGTTACCCCCAAAATTGAAATATACTTAAAGCTTTACCATTTCATGTTCGATTGGCAACCATTATTAGGGCAAGGCTTTATATGATTTGGGAGCTAGCATTGTAACAGTCCGATTTTAGCTAAATAGGAACAGTGGTTTTGGAACAACAAATCCGAGGTCATAAAATTATTTTAATATTATTTTTGGTGTTTATAGCATGTGAATATGTATGTGTGAAAATTTCGTGAGCTAATTTTATCATTTAATAGCTCAATTTGAGAAAAATGACTTAATGGCGTAAAATACAAAAGTAGCGTGCTATGAGTTAAAAGTGCTTCATTGCTATGGCTTATTAAATGAAAGGTCCTTATATTGTAATTAGACTGTAACACCCTAAACCCGGCCCAGACGTTATGGCCGAATCTGACGTGCCACATTGGAGTTGAAAACCCACGTTCCGTTTTTAGTGTTTTAAAACCATACATTTTGTTGAGTTAACAAGGTGTATAGAAGCTGGGCACCAGGTAGGTATCCGAGATAGAGGAGGTGAGCCATGAAGGCTGCTTAAGTACCAAGCTCTTTGATTGGATCCAATCCTAGACATGCTCACAACCATAGCCACACTTTGTTATATCGAGTTTGAATTTGTTTAAGTGGACGTCTTTTATAAATCGATTAATCGTGGTGTTGAGATATTTTGAAAACAAGTATCATTTTGAAAACACGTCCTAAGTCTAGCCCATTTGAATAATTATCAACCAGGTTTAAAGTTATTAAAGTTAAAATAATCCCGAAAAGAAATAAAAGGAAAGTTAAAATGGCCTTATTACAACCCAAAAATAAATAATAATTAAAGGAAAACTAATGAAAACCAACACTTATTTAAAGGTCCAAAGACAATCACCGTGGCTACTCTGAATCCCCCTCCGGCCCAAGTCCCCACATCAAGGCTCACCTACAAGGTTAAGGAAAGGGGGTGAGTTTGGAAACTCAGTGTGCAACAAGCCCCTTTCAGAGCCCAAAACAATAACAGCCTGTTGGGCCTAAGCCCAAATCCAATCTCAAACATGTACTAGGCCATAGCCCTTTTCATATTTCATATTTCATAACACTGGGCCGAACCTTTTCATATTTCATATTACTAGGCCGAAGCCTTTACTGTAAATGGTATGGCCCATAGGCCCATTTCAGTATCACATATAATGTCAATGAAAGAATGCAAGCCCATCTCAATATCACATGAAATATCAATGAATGTATGCAAACCCATTTGGGGAGACTACTCAACCCACCATCCGCTACTCTCCACCGTACCAACCAAAGACCCATGTGGGATTAACTCGACCCACCCCGCCATAACTCTCCACTTTGGCAAGATAGTCATTTTATCATATAACCGAGGCCTTGCCTCTTTTAATAATCGGGCAAAAGCCCTTTAATAACTGGGGCGTAAGCCCTTTTGATCACTGGGGCATAAGCCCTTTAATAACTGGGGCATAAGCCCTTTTGATAACTGGGGCATAAGCCCTTTAATAACTGGGGCATAAGCCCTTTAATAACTGGGGCATAAGCCCTTTTGCGCTTCCTCCATCCATATAAAAACCCAACCCAATGCATTTATGAACATCTCATGTGCATATCATACATATCATGTGCATATCATACATGTCATGTGCATATCATACATATCATGTTTATCAAAATCCCATGCATTAAGTTCATATATAAACCCTAGGGGTATAATGGTCATTTTTACCTAGGGGCAAAATGGTCATTTTCATATTATAAGGGTAATATCGTAATTTTACCAAAAATTAGGGATTGTTCCATATTCATCATCAGTTACTAACTATTCATTTGTGTAAACCGCGTTTCTAGCCCACTTTTAACGAAACCGAGTTATTGGGCCTAAAACTCCTAATGGGCCCTACTTAGCCGATTTTGTCATCTAGGCCCATTTAGCCTATATCCATAATAGTGTTAATAGTCTTAACAGGCAATTTAACAGATTTCCGTTTTCTACCAATTTTACCCGAATGGGCCCGAAAGCCTATTGGGCCCTATTGTAGCCCCTCGAGGCCCAACTTACCGTGAATGCCAAAAATCATGTTCTTACCGTTTTCAATGTTCTCGATCATAATCTCATCGATTCTAACTAACTAGTGAGCGTTCGCTTGCTCACAAGTCCTCAAAATGCCAGAATTTTGGCATTTCGGCTTTTCGGCATTTATCGCTTTAAGCTATGAAAAAGGGTTCGTTACACACCTGATTTGCGATATTCCTTGATGAGATCTCCTATGCAATTTCTCCTATAATCAACCACTTATAGATTAGACCATGTTAATATTAAACCAAATCGAAAACTACCTATTATCATCACTTACACATTCGGCCACCATCCACAATGGCCCTTGGGTTCATACCTTTGCCGAAGTTGATGACTAGATTTAGTCACTCCGATGATCCAAGCTTTTCACACACTCCTCGATCGGTAGCCTTTAATCCTCACTAGCACCAACAAACCAAATAACACCAAAAACCCTTTTAGCCTTAGCCAACAGAGGGGTTTTCAGCTTTTTTTTTTAAACCACAAGATACAAATGGAAAGAAGGTTCAAATACTTACCAAGAGATCTACTCGTTGAAGAACGTTCCAAATACCTTCCTACCCCATATCCGTTGTGAATCCAACTTAAACGTGCGTAGAAAATAGATCTAAATATTAATTTCTGAATCACTAAAATATGAAGCTTTCGGCTTTTCAGCAAATATTAATCTAAGCTATTATGAGGGTTAGTACACACCTGTTATGGGTTGAAGTTGAAACGTTTCCAAAACCAATCGCCTACGATAACCACCACCTGTCACTCAAACTTAACTAATCCAATATCAATATATGTAAATCCTAAGCACATCAGTCATACGGAACATAAGGGCATATTCGTCATTTTACCATACAGGGGTATTACGGTCACTTTACCCTACAGGGGCTTTACGGTCTTTTTACCCTACAGGGGCTTTACGGTCTTTTTACCTTTTAGGGGTATTTTAGTCATTTCATCCTACAAGGGTGTTTTGGTAAATCAACAAACCAAAGGTATTTCCGTAATTTTGTAAACCAATGGTATTTCTATAAGTTTTAGAAAGTCAAGGGTATTTCTGTAACTTTGTAAATCAGGGGTATTTTGGTAATTTTACAAATTGAGGGTATTTCGGTAATTTCACAAACCAAGGGTATTTTGGTAATTTTACAAACTAGGGGTATTTTGGTAAATTTACAAACCAAGGGTATTTTAGTAATTTTGTAAATCGAGGGTAAAACAGTAATCCTGTAAATCAAGGGTAAAACAGTAATTCTATAAATCAAGGGTAAAATAGTAATTCAGTAAATCGAGGGTAAAACAGTAATTCAGTAAATCGAGGGTAAAACGGTAATTCTGTAAGTCGAGGGTAAAATAATAATTATGTAAATCAGGGGTAAAACGGTAATTATGTAAATTAAGGGTAAAACGGTAATTCTGTAAATCGGGGGTACTTTGGTAATTTTACAAGTCGAAGGTATTTCGGTAAATTTACAAATCGAGGGTATTTCAGTATTTTTTTACAAACTAAGGGTATTTCGGTAATTTTAGTAAACTAAAGTATTCTAAACAGGGATAACAATACGAATGGGCCTAAAGCCTATTCTCTACCCCAAATGGGCCCACACGCTCGTGTGGCCTTTTAGCCCAAATCTAGCCACAAATATGAGATTCACCTAGCCTAGCCCAATATTTACTACACAATCAAATAACTATCCAATTGGGCCAGTAGGCCCATTAGGCCCACATGACCCTTTCTACCATCGCGGCTGAAATAGCCATCCTACTGACTAGAGTAGTAAGAAATACACACGATAGGAGATCTGGAGTTAATCCACGCTCCGAGCACTCTTAGCCGACACCCAACCCAAACGAGCACGCCATACAAATGAAAGGGATCACCAAGAAAGGTACATTTACTCTCCTCATGGTTCCTCTATTTAAAGCCGACTTCACAACTACTCTTATATTAGCTTCGATGTGGGATCCTCCAACATTAGAGTTTAAATTCAACACCAACTCTTGCCCCTGTTAGCAAAATAAATGCTCTTTGCTTGCCATGGGATTCAACCTATGCCTCCCCTTAAATGCTCCACACGCTACTTGCCACTAAGCCACAAGGCTTTTGGTGTTATATTTTATCCCCAATTAATTATAAGGTCTAAAGGCCAAAGTCCAGGTTCCCTTTAAAAACCCAAAATAAATTGCAAAAGCCAAGGCTTGAACCCAGGCTCCCATACAACCTGAATGACGCCACAACCACTAGACTACAAGCTTCCTTGTGTCATTTATTTAACACAATAATTTAAAAACCCTCATCCAAGCATCCAGGTTTTTTTTTCACTTAATACCAAAATTTTTACTAAAGCCCAAGTTTGAACCCAAGATTTCTCCAACACTTCTCAAAGCCATTAACCACTAAAGCAAACATTTAATTGTGTCCTTTCATTGCACAATTAAATACCTATATAAAACCTCCTTACAAACCCACACTCAAGGCCCAATACTTCTAGGCCCAAATTCGGGGTGTTACAATTCTACTCCCCTTAAAGAAATTTCGTCCTCGAAATTTCCAGCTATCAACTAACCGTATTACTCAAGTCAAACCTCTATGCTTCCGCTACGCACTCTAATTAAAAATAATTCTTAGTACGGCCCAGAACATCTAATTACTAAAGTAAAGAAACATTTATCAAGTAGGCATACAATTCGTAACACAGATTTAAATAAAATAAACTTGGCGATCCCGAGCTCGATGCTCCTTGGACCCACATCTAAGACATGCTCCTGTCTTCCTATGGCATTCACCCGGATGACGTCTGTTGTAGTCTTTGCAGATTGGATAGTTTGGTCGTGCCTTAACATGTTTCACAAAACGAGGCTTGGTTTTCTAAGAACTAGAATCCTTCCTTTTCTTACACTCCAAGCACCCTGCTTGAAGCGTTTCCCTAATTTCCTTAATTTTGGTATCCAATACTTCCTCTACCACTTTCCTTACTAACTCGGCCAGTGCCTCAGTACGAAGCTCCGAGTTACCACTACCCAAAGTTGGAAGACTTTGCTTACCCTCAGAATCCATATCAATACTCTACATTACCAGTACACATATCAAATAACTACCAAGATCTCAAAAATTTTACTATTTATTCATATGTCTTATGCAGAGATAGTATTTTAAAGTTTCTATTTTCATAGAATCAAAGCCTAGCTATAGTCTCAGTATTCTAGGGTTTTACAGCTCTACCCTATCTAGAGTATCATAGTAGGGTCTCAGTTCTATTCATAGCATCATATACATAACGTAAAAGATAGTATACTTACAGACTTGGTGCCGGGGATTCAGTGCGCCACTTCTTTCTCCAATCCATTTAAAACTCAAAAAGCAATATTTTTGCTTATAGAGGGTAGAAATTTAAAAATTTTGATTTGAAAGCACCCTTATTTTGAAACTCTTGTTTAAAACAGAAAACTTGTACCATTTTAACATATATACTCCACAAAACATCATTAAAATGAACTTTTCAAAAACCATTTCCAAAAATACCCTTCTTAGGCCTAAGTTTTCAAAAAGATTTTCGAACCCGATCCATAGCCGAGTTGTTGCAACCTAGGCTCTGATACCACTAAATGTAACACCCTAAACCCGGCCCAGACGTTATGGCCGAATCTGACGTGCCACATTGGAGTTGAAAACCCACGTTCCGTTTTTAGTGTTTTAAAACCATACATTTTGTTGAGTTAACAAGGTGTATAGAAGCTGGGCACCAGGTAGGTATCCGAGATAGAGGAGGTGAGCCATGAAGGCTGCTTAAGTACCAAGCTCTTTGATTGGATCCAATCCTAGACATGCTCACAACCATAGCCACACTTTGTTATATTGAGTTTGAATTTGTTTAAGTGGACGTCTTTTATAAATCGATTAATCGTGGTGTTGAGATATTTTGAAAACAAGTATCATTTTGAAAACACGTCCTAAGTCTAGCCCATTTGAATAATTATCAACCGTGTTTAAAGTTATTAAAGTTAAAATAATCCCGAAAAGAAATAAAAGGAAAGTTAAAATGGCCTTATTACAACCCAAAAATAAATAATAATTAAAGGAAAACTAATGAAAACCAACACTTATTTAAAGGTCCAAAGACAATCACCGTGGCTACTCTGAATCCCCTCCGCCCAAGTCCCCACATCAAGGCTCACTGCAAGGTTAAGGAAAGGGGTGAGTTTGGAAACTCAGTGTGCAACAAGCCCCTTTCAGAGCCCAAAACAATAACAGCCTGTTGGGCCTAAGCCCAAATCCAATCTCAAACATGTACTAGGCCATAGCCCTTTTCATATTTCATATTTCATAACACTGGGCCGAACCTTTTCATATTTCATATTACTAGGCCGAAGCCTTTACTGTAAATGGTATGGCCCATAGGCCCATTTCAGTATCACATATAATGTCAATGAAAGAATGCAAGCCCATCTCAATATCACATGAAATACCAATGAATGTATGCAAACCCATTTGGGGAGACTACTCAACCCACCATCCGCTACTCTCCACCCGTACCAACCAGCACACCATGTGGGGATTAACTCGACCCACCCCGCCATAACTCTCCACTGGCAGCATAGCTGCTTTATCATATAACTGGAGGCCTTGCCTCTTTTAATAACTGGGGCAAAAGCCCTTTAATAACTGGGGCGTAAGCCCTTTTGATCACTGGGGCATAAGCCCTTTAATAACTGGGGCATAAGCCCTTTTGATAACTGGGGCATAAGCCCTTTAATAACTGGGGCATAAGCCCTTTAATAACTGGGGCATAAGCCCTTTTGCGCTTCCTCCATCCATATAAAAACCCAACCCAATGCATTTATGAACATCTCATGTGCATATCATACATATCATGTGCATATCATACATGTCATGTGCATATCATACATATCATGTTTATCAAAATCCCATGCATTAAGTTCATATATAAACCCTAGGGGTATAATGGTCATTTTTACCTAGGGGCAAAATGGTCATTTTCATATTATAAGGGTAATATCGTAATTTTCCCAAAAATTAGGGATTGTTCCATATTCATCATCAGTTACTAACTATTCATTTGTGTAAACCGCGTTTCTAGCCCACTTTTAACGAAACCGAGTTATTGGGCCTAAAACCCCTAATGGGCCCTACTTAGCCGATTTTGTCATCTAGGCCCATTTAGCCTATATCCATAATAGTGTTAATAGTCTTAACAGGCAATTTAACAGATTTCCATTTTCTACCAATTTTACCCGAATGGGCCCGAAAGCCTATTGGGCCCTATTGTAGCCCCTCGAGGCCCAACTTACCGTGAATGCCAAAAATCACGTTCTTACCGTTTTCAATGTTCCCGATCATAATCTCATCGATTCTAACTAACTAGTGAGCGTTAAGCTTGCTCACAAGTCCTCGAAATGCCGAATTTGGCATTTTACTTTTCGCATTTATCGCTTTAAGGCGTGAAAAGGGTTCGATTACACACGATTTGCGATATTCCTTGATGAGATCTCCTATGCAATTTCTCCTATAATCAACCACTTATAGATTAGACCATGTTAATATTAAACCAAATCGAAAACTACCTATTATCATCACTTACACATTCGCCACCATCCACAATGGCCCTTGGGTTCATACCTTTGCCAAGTTGATGACTAGATTTAGTCACTCCGATGATCCAAGCTTTTCACACACTCCTCGATCGGTAGCCTTTAATCCTCACTAGCACCAACAAACCAAATAACACCAAAAACCCTTTTAGCCTTAGCCAGCAGAGGGTTTTCACTTTTTTTTAAACCACAAGATACAAATGGAAAGAAGGTTCAAATACTTACCAAGAGATCTACTCGTTGAAGAACGTTCCAAATACCTTCCTACCCCATATCCGTTGTGAATCCAACTTAAACGTGCGTGAAAATAGATCTAAATATTAATTTCGAATCACTAAAATATGAAGCTTTGCTTTTCAAAAATATTAATCTAAGCTATTATGAGGGTTAGTACACACATTACGGGTTGAAGTTGAAACGTTTCCAAAATCAATCGCCTCGATAACCACCACTTGTCACTCAAACTTAACTAATCCAATATCAATATATGTAAATCCTAAGCACATCACCATACGGAACATAAGGGCATATTCGTCATTTTACCATACAGGGGTATTACGGTCACTTTACCCTACAGGGGCTTTACGGTCTTTTTACCCTACAGGGGCTTTACGGTCTTTTTACCTTTTAGGGGTATTTTAGTCATTTCATCCTACAAGGGTGTTTTGGTAAATCAACAAACCAAAGGTATTTCAAGAATTTTGTAAACCAATGGTATTTCTATAAGTTTTAGAAAGTCAAGGGTATTTACGTAACTTTGTAAACCGTGGGTATTTTGGTAATTTTACAAATTGAGGGTATTTCGGTAATTTCACAAACCAAGGGTATTTTGGTAATTTTACAAACTAGGGTATTTTGGTAAATTTACAAACCAAGGGTATTTTAGTAATTTTGTAAATCGAGGTAAAACAAGTAATCACAGAAATCAAGGGTAAAACAAGAATTTATAAATCAAGGGTAAAACAAGAATTCAATAAATCGAGGTAAAACAAGAATTCAAGAAATCGAGGTAAAACAGTAATTCAGTAAGTCGAGGGTAAAATAATAATTATGTAAATCGGGGTAAAAGCGGTAATTATGTAAATTAAGGGTAAAACAGTAATTACAGAATCGGGTACTTTGGTAATTTTACAAGTCGAAGGTATTTCTAAATTTACAAATCGAGGGTATTTCAGTATTTTTTTACAAACTAAGGGTATTTCGGTAATTTTAGTAAACTAAAGTATTCTAAACAGGGATAACAATACGAATGGGCCTAAAGCCTATTCTCGGCCCAAATGGGCCCACACGCTCGTGTGGCCCTTTTAGCCCAAATCTAGCCACAAATATGAGATTCACCTAGCCTAGCCCAATATTTACTACACAATCAAATAACTATCCAATTGGGCCCGTAGGCCCATTAGGCCCACATGACCCCTTTCGGCCCATCGCGGCCCGAAGTAGCCATCCTACAGCTAGAGTAGTAAGAAATACACACGATAGGAGATCGAGTTAATCCACGCTCCGAGCACTCTTAGCCGACACCCAACCCAAACGAGCACGCCATACAATGAAAGGGATCGACCAAGAAAGGTACATTTACTCTCCTCATGGTTCCTCTATTTAAAGCCGACTTCACAACTACTCTTATATTAGCTTCGATGTGGGATCCTCCAACATTAGAGTTTAAATTCAACACCAACTCTTGCCCCGTTAGCAAAATAAATGCTCTTTGCTTGCCATGGGATTCGAACCTATGCCTCCCCTTAAATGCTCCACACGCTACTTGCCACTAAGCCACAAGGCTTTTGGTGTTATATTTTATCCCCAATTAATTATAAGGTCTAAAGGCCAAAGTCCGTGTTCCCTTTAAAACCCAAAATAAATTGCAAGAGCCAAGGCTTGAACCCAGGCTCCCATACAACCTGAATGACGCCACAACCACTAGACTACAAGCTTCCTTGTGTCATTTATTTAACACAATAATTTAAAAACCCTCATCCAAGCATCCAGGTTTTTTTTCACTTAATACCAAAATTTTTACTAAAGCCCAAGTTTGAACCCAAGATTTCTCCAACACTTCTCAAAGCCATTAACCACTAAAGCAAACATTTAATTGTGTCCTTTCATTGCACAATTAAATACCTATATAAAACCTCCTTACAAACCCACACTCAAGGCCCAATACTTCTAGGCCCAAATTCGAGGTGTTACATAGACCATTGATAGTGGAGATAGACATTAATGGCCTTATATTTGATGTTTTAAGTGTTTATAAACAAATGTTAAAATGGTAAAAATAGAATTAATGTATAATTAAAATAAAACAAACATGAAATTAGTCCATTATCATCTTTTTGCACCGAATTTAAAGAAGAAAAGAAAACTTGAATGTGTTTAGGGTTTCAGTAACTTGAGGCTTTGATTAAGGTACGGTTTTAGCTCAATTTTTAATGATTTCTACATTTTTGTGATCGTTACTTAGTAATCTAGCTAGCCCGTACCCTAATTTCTAAAATTGTTGATGAATTTGTGAGTTGCCATTGATAAATGCTTAAGCTTTCGAATGATTGTTGATGAATTATGAAAGCTTGATGATAGATATTAAAGTTTTGTTAAGTGATTTTTGACAAAAATGTCAAATAGGGATTTAATTGTGAAAAGTGTAAATTGAAAGGTTAAAATGTGAAATAAATCTGAAATATGGGATGATAAATATACTAGGAGAATTCGGCTAGCATATATTTGAAAGAAATTGGGTAATTTTGTGTTTTTATGAAATAAGGACTGAATTGTAAGAAATGTGAAACTTTAGGGGCTAAAGTGAAAAATGCCCAAATATGTGTTTGTGGACTAAATTGAATGTGTTGATGAATAAAAGAGTTAATTTTCAATGTATATAGATCAAAAACGAAAGAAATCGAATTTAGATCGGGGGAAGTCGAAAGTTATTGAATAGTCGATCCAGCCCCTTTATTACGACTATGAGGTAAGTTCATATGCAAATAAATGTCTTTACATTGAATTATATGTATTTACTTGTCATTGAATTGCTGTGAATGTTGAAAGAACAATTACGAGCAAAAATTGACAGTTACGACATCCGAAAGTCCCATATGAACCTTAGGAATAGTATAGGATATGTAAGACCATGTCTGGGACATTGGAATTGTATTGAGATTACGTTTAAGACCTTGTCTGGGACATTGGCATCATTAATCAGTTACGTGTAAGACCCTATCTGGGACAGTGGCATCGATATGTGATAACATGTAATACCATATCTGGGATATGGCATTGTACGAGCCATATGTGATTGTCGAGGATCCTTAACAATTCCAAACGGTTCAATAGGAAAAGTCAAGTTGAGAAAGAATATGTGAATGAGCTAAATGACTCAGGTACATACGAGATTCATACGAATATTGAAAAGAGGAAGTATTTGATGAACTCAATTAAGATATTAAATATATGTTTAATGTGAAAGGTTTGTGAATTTGTATGTGATTAGTCAGGCTTGGCACATTTGAATTTATATACAAATGTTTTTATGATAACTTATTTGTATATGGCTTACTAAGCTTTTAAAGCTTACTGTGTTTATTTTTCACTATTTTATAGATTATCGAAGCTAGCTCAAACTCACAGATCATCGAGAAACGTCATCACACTATCGATCATCTCATTGGTACTTTTGGAGCTTTGTATATATGGTATATGGCATGTATAGGCTAGTGACATTTTGGTATGTTTTGAGTTGTGATTATAGCCATGAGATTTGGCTTGTAAATGTTGGAATATGGCCATTTAAGTTGGCTTGAATTATATGTTTGATAAGTGATATATGTGAACTATATAATACCTTATATGTTGGCTTTTTTTGGTATGTTTGCCATAGTTGTTGATATAGCTAAATGATTGTTCATTTGGGGATGTATTAATGTTTGGAAGATTGGCATATTGTGGTTTAATTTTGAGATGATGAGATGGTGCAATTTGTGTCATGATATAGATGATAATTTGATGAGGAAATGCATTTAGAACTTAAGTAAGTCTTGATGATTTTGGCATATTAATTTGGTATGTTTTTGAATGGATCTTGAGTATGAATGTATAAATGTATGTGAATGAGGTGTGTTATTCGGTAATGCCTAGTAACCCTATTCCGGCAACGGATACGGGTTAGGGGTGTTACAAGCATCAACCTTATTTCATTTTCTACTTTCAAAAAATTGGGAATTGGTCACATGAAACCTGCTATAGTGACATTACAACTGGCAGATTGATCTTTAGCTCAACTTGAAGGGAAAATCAAAGATGTTTTAGTTCGTGTGGATAAATTCATTTTTTCAGCTGATTTTATCATACTTGACTGCGAGGCAGACAAGGAGGTTCCCATAATCTTGGGACGACCATTTTTAGCCACCAGCTGAACTCTTATTGATGTTTATAAAGGAGAACTAACCATGTGACTTAACAATGAGCAAGTTACCTTCAGTTTTTTCAAGTCTGTTCATCACAAAGATAAAACAAAGAGCTATACTGTCGATGTGCTAGATGATTTAATTAAGAAAGAATTCAACAACCAAAGCACAATCCTTGCTGCATAAATTACAGTGACACTTGAGGTAGAATCCTTAGACAATTATGGCAGCATGGTTGAAGCTAGTAAAATTGAAATCAAGCATAGATGGCAAATTGAATCCTTAGACTTAACCAAAAGAACAACTCCAATTTTCAAACTATCAATTGAAGAAACTCCTACTCTAAAATTGAAACCACTGCTTCCTTATATCAAATACATTTTTTAGGGTGATCACAATACTCTTCCAGTTATTGTCTTCGCAACACTGGATGAAACACAAGAAAAGAAATTGACTCACATTCTCAAGCAACACAAATAAGCTATTGCCTGAAATTTTGAAAGGTATTCAAGGTATTAGTCCTTCTTTTTGCATGCACAACATCAAGTTAGAAGATGAAGGCAAGCAACCGATTGAACCGCAACGAAGGTTAAACGAGAAGATGAAAGAAGTTGTCAAGAAAGAAATCATAAAATGGCTTGATGTAGGAATTCTTTACCCTATTTCTGATAGCAAGTGAATGAGTCTAGTGCAATGCATTCTGAAAAAGAGTGGCATCACAATGGTTCGCAATGATAAGAATGAATTAATACCTACATGCATCCCCACGGAATGGCGAGTCTGTATCGATTATCGCAAATTGAATGCAGCCACAAAGAATGATCATTTTCTTCTTCCCTTTATTGACCAAAAGTTAGACCAGCTTACTGGAAAAGCTTATTATTCCTTCCTAGATGGCCATTCTGGGTACAACCAATTTGCTATTGCACCAGAGGATCAGGAGAAAACAACTTTCACTGCCCCTTTGGTACTTTGGCTTTTCGCCATATGCCTTTTGGTCTTTGCAATGCACCAGCCACATTTCAAAGGTGTATGATGGTAATATTCTCAGATATAATTAAAGAATCTTCAGAGGTTTTTATAGTTGACTTTTCAATTTATGGGAACAATTTTGATCATTGCGCTGCCAATTTGGATAAAGTACTGAAGCGATATGAGGACACTCATCTTGTCTTGAATTGGTAAAAATGTCATTTTATGGCAACTGAAGGCATTGTGTTGGGCTATCGCATCGCTAATCAGGGTATTCAAGTAGAAAAATTTAAGTTGGAAATCATCGAGGAATTACCCTCATCGATAAATATGAAAGGTCTTCATACCTTTATTGGACATGCAGGATTTTACCGACGATTTATTAGGGATTTTTCAAAAACTACAAGACCATTATGCTCATTTCTGGAACAAAATCAAAAATTCTTCTTTAACGAGGCATGTCTAGATGCCTTTATTCAGTTAAAGGAGTAGCTGGTCCATGCACCGGATTGGTCTCAACCTTTCGAAGTTATATTCGATGCAAGTGACTTCGCCGTGGGTGCAGTGTTAGGACAACACAAGGGAAAAATATTACACGCCATTTATTATGTTAGCAGAACTCTTATAGAGACTCAATTCAATTATACCACCATAGAGAAAGAATTGCTGAGCGTAGTCTTTGCTTTCAACAAGTTTCGCTCTTATCTTGTCGGCGAAAAAGTTATGGTATTCAATGATCACTTTGTGTTGTGATATCTCTTTTGAAAAAAAGGTGCCAAACCAAGACTGATAAGATGGATATTATTATTGCAAGAATTTGACATCGAGATAAAATACCGAAAAGGGTCAGAGAATCAAGTTGTCAATCATTTGTCTAGATTGGAAATTGGCAGCGAAGATGGGAAAATACTTTAAATTGTCGACACATTCCCAAATGACATGTTATTCATTGTCGATGCAACTCATTGGTATGCAGATTTGGTTAATTACTTGGTGTGTGGAAAGCCCCCATTGAGTATCAAGGGCCATAAAAAATAAAGATTTCTTCGTGGTGTAGTGAAATACCATTGGAATGAGTCGTATTTATTCAAGGTATGAAATGGCAACATTATTTGGCGTTGTGTTCCAGAAGAGAAGATGCTTTCAATTTTAAAGCATTGCCATGATGATTCTTATAGAAGTCATTTCAATGGTACGAGAACTGCTGCTAAGGTTCTCCAATCAAGATTTTACTGGCCATTATTGTTTAAGGATGCTCATAACTTTGTGAATTAATGCGATAAATGTCAGTGCACCGATTTTATTTCTCGACGCAATGAAATGTTGCAACAGCCAATTATGGAAGTCGAATTTTTTGATGTTTGGGGAATGGATTTTATGGCACCATTTCCAAATTCATTTGGAAATCTTTATATATTAGTTGTTGTTGACTATGTCTCGAAGTAGGTGGAGGCTGTTGTTGTCCCAAAGGATGATGTAAGGACAGTGCTTAAATTTTTTTCATAAGCATATACTCACTTGTTTCTGTACACCAAGGGCATTGATTAGTGATCAGGGTACACATTTCCATTGCAACCAAGTGGCAACTACATTAAAGAGATATGGAGTTAATCATCAAATGGCCACTACCTATCATCCACAAACCAATGGACAAGCTGAAGTATCAAATCGAAAAATTAAGAACATACTTGAGAAAGTCGTGAACCTTTCAAAGAAAGATTGGTCCTCCCGATTGGATGACGCTCTATAGGCTTTACGAACAGCATACAAGACTCTATTGGGGATATCGCCATATCAATTGGTTTTTGGGAAAGCATGTCATTTTCCAGTTGAATTGAAACACAAAGCGATGTGGGCAATTAAGCAAGTGAACATGGACTATGAAGCTACTGGAAAGAAAAGGTTGTTGATCATCACTGAGCTAGAGGAGATTCAAAGAAATGCTTATGAAAATGCTGCGATTTATAAGGAAAAGACCAAATGATGGCATGACAAGATTATTTTGCAGCGACAATTTATCGCGGGGCAACAGGTTTTATTATTCAATTCTCAACTTAAATTGCACCCAGGTAAATTGCATTCACGTTGGTCTGGACCATTCGAAGTTGTCAACGTATTTCCTCATGGTGCGGTCACAGTTCGAGATTTACGTGATAGACACCAGTTCAAAGTCAATGTAAAAAGATTAAAACACTATTTTGGAAATAAAAATCAAGAGCAGGCACAGAACATTAATTTGGTCTAAACATTTTAAATTTTGAATTTATTACTTCGAGATTTCATCTTATTTTATTCATGTTTTGTAAAGCCTGTTTGCTTTCCTTTTTGCATAATAATAAGGTACCAATATCGACACAACAAGATTTGGTTCTCAACGCATTCCTTACCACTATGTTACCATTAATTAGAATTAAGGGAAATCCAAACTCCACCGTTGGATCAAAACCCAATCAGGCGTTTGATCTGTTTGTGCAGGCACAATTCTTATTAGACGCAACTCTTCCCACTAGCTTTGTATCTCTCCACAAAACATCACAACTCTACATCTTCTTCTTTCACTCCCTATAAAGTCTACACTACAATGCCAACTATAAAGCATCCAAGCAACCATTTTTATTCATCTTCCTTATCAGAATAGTGATTTCGGGATCACAAATATGAGTTCGTAAAATTATTTGAATATTATTTTAAGTGTTTAGAACATGATAGTATGTATGGGTGAAAGTTTCGTGAAGAAATTTTATTGTTTGAATAGTTAATTTGATAAAAAGGACTAAATCGCGTAAATTGCAAAAGTGTTATTCTATTAGCTAAAGGTGTTTATTAGCTATGGTTTATTAAATTTAAGGTCCTTATGTTGTAATTAAACCAATATTAGTATGAGTGGACTTATATGAACACATTATTAGGTGTTTAAATGGTTTATAATTAAGGTCAATTTGGTAATTTGGTTATAATCATAATAATAAATAAAACAAAACCAAATTAATGGTGGATGTAACAGCCCGTTTTTTTAGGGTTGATCGAAACAGTGGTTTCGGGGCCACCAAATCCGAACGAGTAGGTTGGTAAATATTATATTTAATATTTATGAGTTAATTGTGATTTTAAAAATGTTTTTGATATTGTGATTTTTGTTTTATAAGCGATTTATTAAGTTCAAGTAGTATGACCCTAAGGTCAAGTGGGTTTAGAAAATGAGGTATCGGGACCTTGTTTCTATAAACCGAGTCGTAAATATTTTTATAAATATTTACGTAGTGACAATAAGATGGTATTGAAGTTTCGTTGAAAAATTTTATCGTTTCGATAGTTAATTAAACAAAAAGGACTAAATTGTGTAAAGTGCAAAAGTTGTTTTCTATAACCTAAAGGTATTAAATAGATATAGAACTTAAAAGTAGAAGTCCTTATTTGGTAATTAGCCCATTAAAGAGATAGTGGGATATGATGGCTTGGCATTTGGTGTAATAAATAAAGTGTATAAAGGATAATATTGTAAATTGGTTAAAAATAATAATAAAATGAATATAATAAAAGAATCAAGGTGTCATCTTTTTCATTCTCTTTTTACCAGCTGAATATGAAGGCTTGAGAAGCCATGGAAGAAGCTTCTAACTTTCAGCTAATGCATGGTAGGCATTTCTAGTCCCGTTTTTAATTATTTTTATATTTTCGGGATCGTTGTTGCTTAATCTATCTAATGAGGGGACTATTTTGCAAAACCATTGAATAGTTTGATATTTTCCATTGATGAGTATAATAGGGCTTTGAAGTTTAATGGAAGAATATGAGTCCTTGTTGATAGTTAAACACTTTTTGTTAAGTGAATTTTTGTGAAATTGACAATTAAGGGCTAAATTGATAGTGAAAACTTTGTGGTTAAAATGTCAAATAAATGAAATGTGTGGGCTGCTAGAGACACTAGTGATATTTGTCTATAATAGAATTTTACTCAATTTCATGAATTTGCACTTTTATGATATAGGGACTAAATTGTAAAGAAGCTGAAATATTAGGGGCAAAACTATAATTTTTCCATAAAGTGAATTATGGACTACTTTGATACCATGAACATTTGGCTAAGCTTAATTATGGTTAAAAATGGTTAATTTGCATGTTTTGAGCTTAGGGACTAAAAGGAATAAAAGTAAAACTTTAGGGTAATTTTGTAAAATGACAAAATGACCAAATTGTATGAAATGAGGTGTTTTAATGTCTAAATTAATATACTGAATGAAATTATTAATTTAGATCAAGATCGGGTGGAAAATCGAGAAAAATGAAAAAATTACCAAAATGCCCCTGAACTTTGGTATCTCTACAATTTAGCCAGGTAAGTTCGTATGCAATAAGCATTGTTAAATTGATGTTTCTAATGCTTTAATATTGTATAAATTGTATATACGTGAATATTTTAATGTCTGACGACATATCGACAAAATGTGGCACTTAGTGTGCGAGATATTGAGAATGTCACTTAGTGTGCAAAATATCGAATGATTCAAAGGGAAATTATAAATTGTGATTGAATGATTAAATAGAGCAAAGTGAATAGGTATACATGCTATATTATATGAATTGTTTATGAGACGACTTTATAATGGTGATATTTGGGCTTTGAGCCTAGCAAGCTTTAAGCTGGTGAATAATATTATCAGGTTTAAAACCTAGCAGGCTAAATGTCGGTGATTTGATAAAAGTCTAAGACTATGAGACCTTGTGTTAAATCGGCAATTGAATTTGTTTAATGCATTAAGTTGGCCAGGTATGTGATATATTCTTATGCATGTTAGATCGATTGGAATTGAATCATGAGTGTGAAATGAGAAGCATAGGTGAAAATGCCTATGTCATATATGTGAGTAAGGGCAAAACCATCGTAAATTATCGATAAGGGTGGACTATGTGCAGAATCATCTTATAATTGCTAATTTGAACGGTTGTGTGCGAATCATTGAGCATGATTTATTGTATTGAGATTATGCTTGAGTGAAATTATAGATATGTGATGAAATTGATTGGTGATATTCATGTTTAAATAATGTGAATGCAAAGAATGTGTGAAAGAGTAAATTTGTAATAAATCTGCTTGGGACAGCAGCAGTAACGTGATTTTGGAAAATCACAATAAATTGTTGGAGTTGAGTTAGAAGCTGAATAAATTATTTAATTAAAGCTTAATGAGTCTAGTTTCTTATAAAAGAAACCGTGTAAGCAAAAGAATTGCTGATAATGAGATATATGAAGTGGCGTGGGATAGAGTCAAATGACTTCAGGGTCCCCTATTCTGTTTTTAGAAAATCATTATAATTTGTACAAAAATGGTTATAAGATAAAATTTATATTCTTAGACTCATTAATGAGTCTAGTTTCAAATGAAATCAAATAGAACATATTTTGAATTCTGTACAATGAGAAATTTGATTCATAGTGACGAGTGGTCAGATTAGTCAAACAGTGAAACAGGGGAAACTTTAAGAAAAATCTGGTATTGATTGGCCAAACCTAAAATTCTGAAAATTTTATGGATGGAAGATATATGAGTCTATTTTCAGGGAAAATTAACAGAAATTGATTTGGAGTTTTGTAGCTCCAGTTATAAATAATTTAGTGACTATTGCTCAGGAAGACAACTTGTAGTGAATTTGTGATTATGTTGTAAACATTGATAAAACTTGTTAATGAGTTGCTTATTGTTTTCTTATGAACTTACTAAGCGTAAAGCTTACTCCCCTTTTCTTTCCCATATTCCTTAGGGTTGCCAGGTTAGCTCGGGTTGGAGGCCGTCAGAGATATTATCACATTGTCAAGTCTACGCTATCGGCGTAAGTAAATCTTAGTGTTTCGAGTCTATGGAATGTATAGGGTTGTAAAGTTGAGTAAGTAAATGATACAAGACTAAGATATTGGTAAATATTTAATAATGCCTCATGAATATTTTGGGCCTTGTAAGCCCGATTAAAGGATAATATACGTGTGTATGAAAAGTTTAAAATTGATCAAAAATTTTTACGGTCTGATTTTATATAAATGGATAAGTTTAAATCTGGTAGCACCTCGACCCTGTTCCGGCGAGGGATACGGGAGAAGGGTGTTACATTTTATTGGTATCAGAGCCATAGTTTAGTCAGTTCTAGGACTACCATGGCGTATGTGAGTCTAGCTGTACATGCCATATTTGACCTGCGATAGTGTGATATCTCCTAACTCTGACGAAAATTATTTGAATAGGACAGATAAGTCTTTCAATCAAGCTAATTTTAATAGTATAGAATATGTACTCAGATGTGCAAATGAAATTGTGTTCTATACTGATTTGATTCAATTAAAGTTGGCTCTGAAATGTTTAAGTGTTCATGAATATAATCCAAAGTTAAATGAAATGATATGTTCAAAGTGCACATATGTGATGTTTTATAGACTTGGTTAAGTCACTTCAATGTGCAACAACAAGTGAACATAGGCACTGTGTGTGTGAGTTCCGTAACCGAGCACTGTGTGTACGAGATCGGTTGTTGACGCACTATGTGTGCGAGTTCCGTAACCGAGCACTATGTGTGCGAGATCGGTTGTTGAGGCATTATGTGTGCGAGTTCCGTAACCGAGCACTGTGTGTGTAAGATCGGTTGTTGAGGCACTGTGTGGGAGATATCTGATTTGTAATACACAGAGGTCAGAGTAGTCGAACCCTGAAACAGGGTAGACTTTAACTAATAAACTGTACTAATTGGCCCAACCAAAAATTCTATAAAATAATGATTAGATAGATATCTGAGTCTAGTTTCAGGAAAAATTTACGGAATTGGATTTCGAGTTTCAGAACTCGAGATATGATTTTAAAGAGACGTGATGCGCTTAGCCACTTGTCCGAAATTTTAAAATGAATTGTTTGAGCTGTTTAAGTAATGAATTAAGTCCGTTAACACCTCGTGTTCGACTCCGGAAACGGTCTCGGGTACGGGGCATTACAGATATACATGTTTAAATAATGTGAATGCAAAGAATGTGTGAAAGAGTAAATTTGTAATAAATCTGCTTGGGACAGCAGCAGTAACGTGATTTTGGAAAATCACAATAAATTGTTGGAGTTAAGTTAGAAGCTAAATAAATTATGTAATTAAATCTTAATGAGTCCAGTTTCTTATAAAAGAAACTGTGTAAGCAAAAGAATTGCTGATAATGAGATATTTGAAGTGGCGTGGGATAGAGTCAAATGACTTTGGGGTCCCCTATTCTGTTTTTAGAAAATCATTATAATTTGTACAAAAATGGTTATAAGATAAAATTTATATGCTTAGACTCATTAATGAGTCTAGTTTCAAATGAAATCAAATAGAACATATTTTGAATTCTGTACAATGAGAAATTTGATTCATAGTGAAGAGTGGTCAGATTAGTCAAACAGTGAAACAGGGGAAACTTTAAGAAAAATCTGGTATTGATTGGCCAAACCTAAAATTCTGAAAATTTTATGGATGGAAGATATATGAGTCTATTTTCAGGGAAAATTAACAGCAATTGATTTGGAGTTTTGTAGCTCCAGTTATAAATAATTTAGTGACTATTGCTCAGGAAGACAACTTGTAGTGAATTTGTGATTATGTTGTAAACATTGATAAAACTTGTTAATGAGTTGCTTATTGTTTTCTTATGAACTTACTAAGCGTAAAGCTTACTCCCTTTTCTTTCCCATATTCCCTAGGGTTGCCAGTTAGCTCGGGTTGGAGGTCGTCGGAGATATTATCACATTGCCAAGTCTACGCTATCGGCGTAAGTAAATCTTAGTGTTTGAGTCTATGGCATGTATAGGGTTGTAAAGTTGAGTAAGTAAATGATACAAGACTAAGATATTGGTAAATATTTAATAATGCCTCATGAATATTTTGGGCCTTGTAAGCCCGATTAAAGGATAATATACGTGTGTATGAAAAGTTTAAAATTGATCAAAAATTTTACTACAGTCGGTTTTATATAAATGGATGAGTTTAAATCTGGTAGCACCTCGAACCCTGTTCCGGTGAGGGATACGGGCGAAGGGTGTTACAGTGGATATCATCTTCTCCACCGATTTTTGGAAGAGAATAAACACAATTTTAGGGCTACCATTCGGATAGGGCATTTTTGCTCATTAAGGTATGATTTTTATCCGGTTTTTAATTATTTCTATGTTTTTTAGATCGTTGCAACTAGTACTAACTAGCCCAGTACTAATTTGCAAAATCGTTAAAGATTTTTAATGATTCCATTGATGAATACATGAGTATTTTGATGTTTAATGATAGATTATGAATATTTGATGTTAAATAAATAAGTTTTGTAAAGTGATTTTTAGTGAAAATGCAAAATAGGGATTAAATTAAGAAATGTGCAAAGTTATTGGGTAAAATGTGAAATAAATAAAAATTTTGGGCTACTAGGGGGATTATGGTAATTCTTCTAGTATGGGTATAATTGGAATTTCATTAATTTGTGATTTTATGTAATAAGGACTAAATTGTAAAAAATGTGAAAGTTTAGGGGAAAATTTGTAAAATAGCCCTAATGTGTATTTTGGATTGAATTGAATAAATAGTTTCTTAAATGAGTTAATTTTGAATATATTTGGATCAAGAAAAATAGAATTCGAAATAGGATCGGGGTAAAACAAAAATTATCGATTAATCGACTCGATTCGCCATTTTAATATATGAGGTAAGTTCGTATCTGATAAGCATTGTTACAGTTATGCTTTAAATGCTTTGATATTGAATAAATTATGTATATGAGATTATAGTCATGTTTGACGATGATTCGAATATACATATGGCATATAGTGTGCGATTTGAGATTACTTCGGCTATATGCGGCACTCAGTGTGCGATTCGGAATAGCTTCGACTATATATGGCACTTAGTGTGCAAGACTGAGATAGCTTCGGCTGTGTAAGGCACTTAGTGTGCAAGATTGTAATAGCTTCGGCTATGTATTGGCGCTTAGTGTGCGAGATATCGAGTATTTGACAGTATTCCAAAAAGGTACGAGTTCGTTATGAAATTGTACAGGTATGTACATGTAAAGTATGAGATTCAAATAGAAGAAGTTATGAATTCACATATAAGCATATGATTAAGCATATAAAAGGTTTGTTGTTATCATGAATTAAATGTTATATAGTTCAAATTGATGATTTGTGTATTATGATTTGTTGAGTATATTTCGTAAGAGCTTACTAAGCTTTACAGCTTACTTTGTTTATTTTTCTCTTGTTTTATAGTGATTTCAAAGCTAGCTCGGATTCAGGGATCGTCAGAGACTATGTCACACTATCCAACCATCACTTTGGTACTTTTGATCTCATGGTTTGTTCATATGGCATGTATAGGATTATGGTTGTTTTTTATATGTATTTTGGTAGTAAATTTTGACATTTGAAATGGCTTGTGAATGGTCATATTTTGGTTTGTATATGTAGCCATGAGACTTGGCTTAATTTGGTGTATTTGATTATGTGTATCTATGTGCATATATGGTTGATAGTTGAATTCATGAATGGATATGTGAATAACTTGTATTATCAGGTTTATGGAATTGGTGTCATGTTTGTGAATTGGTGCAAACTGATGCATGTTAAGTAGAGGTTTAACTAATTGATTTGTATATGTATTTTGGTATGTTTTGATAGAGTAAGATTTGAAGTTATAAGCATGTTGGAATATTGGTATTGGATATGGTATGAATTAGTCTTGATTGTGGCTAAATTGGATGTTTATCTAGGCTTTGAATTGGTGCCATTTTGGTTGTATAGTTATATGCAAATTTGGGTGGCAAATTGGCTTGGTAAATAACCTATTTTTGTCCACACGGGAAGAGATATGGGCATGTGTCTCAGCCGTGTGTGACACACGGTCATGTTGCACGGCCTTGTGTCCCCTGGTGTTGAAATTAAAATGAAGTCAATATGCTCCATACGGCCTCACAAAGGGTGTGTGACTTGGTCGTGTGGCATAAGTCAGTATATCTTACAAGTTTGGCATAGCCTAGCACATGGCCTGGCACACCGGCGCGTGTGGCCATTTTTAGGGCAAACGAGCTGGCCACATGGGCGCGTGTGTTGGCCGTGTGACCCAAGTCAGAAATTTACATGGCGTAGAACACGGGCTGGGACACGGCCATGTACTCCCATTTCGAATGTCCACACGGCTTGTGACATGGGCATGTCTGGTGGCTGTGTGTCTGGCCACACGAGCGATTGTCCCCTATTTTGAGAAAAATTTTCCAAGTTCGCGAAAATTTCTTAAGTTTTCGATTTAGTCCCGAACCACTCCCAAAGTATGTTTAAGGCCTCATAGGCTTGTATTAGGGACAATTTGATTGAGTTTGAATGATGAATGTATGAAAGGATGTTATGTATGCTAAATATAGTTTAATTGTTTCGTAAGTCCGGTAATGCTCTGTAACCCTATTCTGTCGTTGAATACGGGTGAAGGGTGTTACACTTTTCCTTTTAAAATTGTCTTCACTCCACAAAAGATGGCAAGAACAAGAGGTTTTACCAAGAAAGACAACAAATTTACTGAAGAACATGCATCTTCCGCAACTGCAATTTGTGAGTCAGAATCCCCTAGGCCAGTGCAGAAAAAGGAACTAGTAATATTTTTGAATAAAGCAGCCAGGGAACGATTTCAAGACAACATATTGTAGTGAAATTTTCACCCCGAACAAGGTATTTCCCTATCGCAATAATAAAAGTTGGGCAAACAAATTCACCGAACCATTCCTAAACTGAAATGGGGAAATTTTTGCGCACACCTTGGAAACTATTCTACTTCCCTGGTATGTGAGTTCTATGCCAACCTTTATGACCAAGAATTAGAGTTTATTTTTGTTTGTGAAGGTCTCATTCCATGGGATGCCAAAACAATCAATGAGTTGTACAACATTACGGTCGATGTCGACGAACACTCTGAGTTCTTTGCAAAAGTGACGAACGAAAAAAGGAACCTGCTGGTACAGGATTTGTGTATTGAAGGAGTAGTGTGGACAGGGTCGTATTCAAAGAATTTTATGATACACCACCATTTCCTAACGCTGCACAACAAAATTTGGTTTCACTTTGTAAACTGCAGGTTACTACCATCTATCCACAACGCCACCGTTAACCTTGACAGAATGTGTCTGATACATTTCATTATCAAGGGTAGAAGAACTGGTGTCAGAGCAATACTCCATCAAGAAATTACTGAATACGCTGCCAGGTAGACCGACATTTTGGTTTTCCCATCATTGGCCATGTCATTGTGTCAGCAGAAAGGAATTGTACCCCGGGGAGATGAAGAAATCATGAATAATAAGGGTCTAACTAATGAAACCTCTGTCGAGAGAATGACTCGTGCCATAGAAACACTATTACTGAAGGAGGCAAGAACCAGCAAGATAAGGAAGGGCAAAGCCAAAGCCGACAGTAAAGGAACAAACCCGCATAAAGAGACATCATTATGGCGCAAGCTGAAGGATGTTGAGAAAATGGTTAATTCCGTCAACAATAGGTAGATCAAGCTTGTCACTACAGTAAAAGATATGGAAAGATATCAGAATTTGTTTTATGCTTATACCAAAACCTGGAACAGTTTTATTGTAGCCACATTAGGCTAACTGAGCCTATCCTCACTACTGAAAGTCCCTACGTTTCCACCAATCATTCATAATTATGACCTCTCTTCCTCGAATGATGACTTAGAAAATCGAGACAGACCGATGGCATCACCATCCATTTTATAGGTTTTTGATATTGAGAAAGAAGAGGAATCCCGTGGCATTGAAGAATTTCTGCGAAAGATTGATAGCTTGTTTGAGGATGGCATTTTTACTGATCAAGAGGACATTGTTGTTGAGGATGAAGTTGATGCTGCGGAAGCGAATGTTGTTGCTGAAGAGGAAGTTATTGCTAAAAATAAGAAAGAAAAAGAAGAAGAAGATTTTGTTGAGAAGGTTGTCACCGTACTTGAATTTATGGGTCCAAATATTGATAATTTGGAGCGAACTGGAGCGAGACCAGTGGAAGTTACTAAGGTCACCAGTAAGGAGCAATGCAATTCTTGGGAAATAATGGTCTACACTGGACAACTCTAGATGGCCTCTCCTACGCAGTCGATGATGCCGGGGCTAAGCCAGGAACTGAAGAGCAACCCAAAAACTGCGCAAAGCCCAAAGAAAAGAAAATGAAGCACCCCAAGGATAAAAAACGAAAGAAGGAGGAGAAGAAAAGAAAAAGGAAGAAACATCATCCAGCCATAACAATGGTTGCGGATAACTGAGTTAGTTTTATTTTAAAGTTGTAGCTGTTGTTTTAATGCATTGTATATAGTTGTAAGTCACATTTTGTTTAGTACACATTGTCACTGCATTTTTATCATCATTACATATTCATGTCAGTGCATTGGAGACAATGCAATCTTTAAGTTTGGGGGAATGTATATGGGATTTGGAAATAAAACCACATTTCATTTTTTTTTAAGCACGCAAGGTTTATGCACAATTGTTCGAAAATTTTTATTATATTCGCTGCTTAATTCTTGGATCATGTGAATTGTCAATGAATGAGTTGGACAAATTTGACTGAATGTTGTATCTTCAACACTTTTTACGACACCTGTATTTTTGAGGAAAACATAAAAAGTTAACGTGAGAAGAATGAATAGGGGAATTCTTTTGACCACCATTTTTCCTTACCCTATTATTGAAGCTTGCGGCTATGGCAGCTTAAACTTTCCTTGGGTGAGCCAACGTGAAGATTGATGCAGATCCGTTCCTAACGAGGAGTTCTAAGTATGAGACAAGAGGAAATCGAGAGATTCAGTCGAGTTAACTAGGAATAGTCTTCTCCACTCGATTCATTCTTATTTCTTTGGAAACTCTGATGATTAATCTATATTTTCTATTGTATGGAAGTACAATGAATTAGTTAAATATTATCTTATTAAGGGCGAGTTTGGATGGACGGTGCGTTTACCTGCGATTAGTGTAAAAATAGCGGTGGCAGTGAGATTAGATACTGTAGCGATACTGTAGCGTGAGACAAAAAGTAAGCTAAACGCACCGCACTGCACTGCCGCCCCAAACCCACCCTAAATCTATTTTATTGTTTAATCTTGGGGGTTTGAATGTTTTAAACATAGAAGTGTTATTGCAGTCACTAACACTGGAAGGTGCATTGACAGTTTAAGCTAATAAGCATTACAGCAAAAGTTGAGTAAGGGCTAAAGGAATTTAGTCCACTTGTTCTTAATAGTGCTATATTGCCCTAATCGGAAAGTGAGGTTAATGTCCATGGTTAAGGGCCAGTTCTTCATTGCTTTTGAAAAGTGCTTTTGAAAAGTGTTGTGAAAAAGTGCTTTTGAGAAGTACTTTTGAGAAGTGCTTTGGAAAAATTTAAGTGTTTGATATTGCTGTCAAAAAGTGCTTTTGAAAAGTAAAATGTCCATTTTAGACATGATATTATAAAGTAACAAATATGTATTTAAATAATGTTCAAATTAGTTAATATTATGATATTTTAGTAAAAATATAAAAAATAATTTATTATAACTTGTTGTTAATATTTTAATATATAATATTAATTTTAAATATTTCTAAGTAATTAATATTAATTATTTATTAAATTTAATTAGAATATATAAACTATATTTAAATATTTAAATATAATAATTAAATATTTGTAATTAGATATTGACACAATTGTATTATTTTAAAAATATTTTTATTTTTAATTAATGCTTTTAACACATTTGTAAAACTCATATTAAATAACCAAGAAAGAGAACACAAAATAATAGCATCAAACACATTTTAAGTCAAAAAGTAAGGTTAAAAAGGTAAAATAACAGCCAAAAGTGCTTTTTGGCTGAAAAAGCTAAAATTTACTACTTTTTCATCTCTAAAAAAGCTCATCCTAAAAGTTAAAAAAGTTACCCCAATGATATGTGTTCTTCATTGCTTTTAAGAGAAAAGCACTTTTTTTAGAAAAAGTTCATCCCAAAAGCAATGTAGAACACACCCTAAGTCCCAGATTGAATAGAAGAGTGGCGTTTGGTAAGGCATACATTGAATTTTATTGCGTCGACAATCACCCATCTTTTATACCTTGCGAGTACTTAGTATTCTCCTAAATATTCACGTTGGGGATTCTAGTTTATCCATAGCATATTCTACCTTATTGTTTTCAAGTTATTGCTTCAACATATATCCTCACGATTTATCTTATTTCTATCTAGTAATTGCAATGACAATAATAGACAGAAGACAACCATCCCTGTGGGATCGATATTCGACTGACTCGCATCTGTCTACTATATTTGCATCAATAGTGTACGCTTGCACATTATTACTGTGCGTTTACATTCGATCAATTCTTCAAGCTTTCTTTTAACATTGCATTTAGGAATGATATCACATTGGGTGACATGAAAAAGAAGATTCTTAGAAAAATCCATTTCAAAAATACAGTTTGTAGCACCCCAAACCCGGCCCAGAAGTTATGGCCGGATCCGACATGCCATATCAAAAATGTTAAAAAAAAAATTCCATTCTAAGTCCAAGAAATCGTACTTGATGTTCAAAAGATTAATTCATTAAGGGTTAAAGCGAATGGAAGCTGTGCACCAGGTAGGAAACCGGAAAAGAGGTGATGAGTCCATCGGACTGCTTAAGTACCAAGCTCCCTAAGGATCCAATCCTAGACATGCATACCGCCATTGCCACACCTTAACGTCATGGATATTTCTAGGAAACCGATTTGATTAAGCTATTTTTAGGAAAAGTGATTAATTTTGGAAAAATACTTTCATTGCGGAAGCTTTGCTTGTTGTCGTGTTATTTTGAAATCAACTGTTGTTTTTGAAAACGCGCCCTAAAGCTATCCAATTTCAACAGTTAAAATAAGTATTACCTATATTAGTAATACATATTAAAACCATCAAAAATAATTAAGCGGCCTTATTACATTTAAAAACCCAAAACTTCAAACGTAAATAAAAGGATGTCCAGTTCACGGAAGAAAATCAAACTTTCGAGCGGTGGCCACTCAATTCCCTCACGACTTCAAGCCCACTATGGTTGGGGATTTCTGCGTGGATGAAAATAAAAGGGTGAGTTTGGGGAAACTCGGTGTAAGGAAAACCCATTCAAAGCCCAAGTCACTCAAGCCCATTGGGCCTAAGCCCATTCAGAACAAGTGGTCTTGGGCGAGCCCTTTTCAGATTACAATAAACCGGGCCTTAGCCCTTATTCAGATAACATATGGCCCATAGGCCCATTTCAAAATACATGCAACATCAGTAAACATATGCAAGCCCATTTGGGTAGCAGTGGTCTTGGGCCAAAGCCCTCTTGATTATAATAAAGCGGGCCTTAGCCCTTATTCAGATAATGAGATGGCCCATAGGCCCATTTCAAAATACATGCAACATCAAGAAACATATGCAAGCCCATTTGGGGAGACTACTCAACCCACCAACCACTACACTCCACCGTACCAGCCATACACTCCATGTGGGAATAGCTCAACCCACCCAACCCAACACTCCACGATTGCGAATTTGCTTTGCAGCTTATCAAGAATTGAGGCAAAGCCTCCAAGATCGTGGACAAGCCACTTTCAAGACTTCCTCCGTCAATATCCCGGTCTCATGCATCGATAATAACAACATGGCATGCGATAAATAACAACAATCAAACATGCATTTAGGTCAATTTCACCCTAGGGGTATTTGGTAATTTATCTCTTAGGGGTAAAAGCGTAAATTTTCCACTTTTAAAGGTATTTTAGTAATTTATCTATTTTAGGGTTTTTCATGCATATTCCTACCTTTCACGTACTAACAGAATCACTACTGAGGGTTCTTACTGAATTGGGCAGTTGGCCCATCATTCCAATTTTGGCCCATTAAGCCCAAAAATATCGAGAACGTAAATCATGCACTTTGCGGTCCAAACATTGCAGCTTACCAAAACATTAATCGATTTACCTCACGAGCATTCGCTTTTCATAAATCTACAAAATACCGGTTTTCGGCATTTCGCTTTTCGGCTTTTGTCGATCCAGACTAAGAAAGAGGCGTTAGTTACACACATTTGCGACGATATCTTGTGAGATCCACACACTAACGCCTACAATTGGATTACTAACACATTAATCTAACTATTCAAATACAAACTACGTATTAACCCCTTACAATATTCGGCCAACCACACCTACAGATCATAGTAAGCTTATAAGAAATCAATAAGCAACTCATTAACAAATTTTTGTCAATGTTTACCACATAATCATAATTTCACTGCAAGCTGTCTTCCTGAGCAACAGTCACTAAATTATTTATAACTGGAGCTACGAAACTCCAAATCAAGTGCCGTTAATTTTTCATGAAAATAGACTCATATATCTTCTATCCATAAAATTTTCAGAATTTTTGGTAAGGCCAATCAATACCAGATTTTTCTTAAAGTTTCCCATGTTTCACTGTTTGACTAATCTGACCACTCTTCATTTCAAATCAAATTTCTCATTGTACAGAATTCAAAATATATTCTCGTTTATTTCATTTGAAACTAGACTCATTAAGCTTTAATTACATAATTTATTCAGCTTCTAATTCTTCTCCCACAATTTATGGTGATTTTCCAAAGTCACGTTACTGCTGCTGTCCCAAGTAGATTTATTACCAAATTCACTCTTTCACACCTAACTTGCATGCTTGTTATTTAAACATGTATATCACCAATCAATCATCACATATCTATGATTTTACTTAAGTATAATCTCCATTTCATCATTTTAAAGCACAACATGTTAGCCGATTTTTCCCTTTAGCATCTAAGGCACATGCATGTTCATTTGTTTGGCTCAACTTCACCTATCTTCCATTTTTCATCAAAAGAACATGAAACAACAACCATTTCCTTCATTTTAATTCATGACCAAATGCTCACAATACAACCAAAACCAAAATATACTTCAAGAGTTAAGGTAGAATCAAGAAGAACTCATGAACATCAAGATAGAAGCAAACTACCATGAACTTACCTTCAATTTTCCTCCTCCTAATGACCGAATACTCAAGAGCTTTCTCCTCTCCTTTCTCTTCTCTAACTTTCAGCTATGATGAACAAAGATGGACAAAACTTTGTTCTTTTCACCCTTTTCTTTTAATAAAACTTCATATTTCATCCATTTAATTCTTTAATACAAAAGACATGAAATTCTTATCATGAAACATTTACCTAACCCATTATCATGAAACATTTACCTAACCCATTATCATGGAACATTTACCTAACCTATTATCATGGAACATTTACCTAACCTATTATCAATTTGTATCAATTTGTACCATAAATTATGGATATCAAGTGCACATTTTGTCTACAACAACATGATGGTTGGCCACTTCATGTAAAATGGGAGGTTTGTCGTGCAAATCCTCCTATTTTGCACTCCTATTTATTTGGTCACTTCAATTTAGCCTATAGTATTTTCAAACATTTTCACATAGGTCCTATTTCATAATTTCACTCACAAATGACAAAATTAAAGCATGAAAGTTTGCCAACATTCACAGAATTCCTAAAAATTGGGGCGTTACACAGTTGATCATGCTTTTAAACATATTCTATTTATGGCAAAGTCATCATCGAAATTGCACGATTCTCATTATAGTAATATATTTACAATGAAACACTCATTTCTGAAAGTATCCTGAGAATGGTATCCCTTAGAGAGAATTGATGAGTCTGAATCAAGTTTACCAATTTAATTTAGCCCATTGTCATCAGTGCGACTAGTTAAAAGAGTTTTACTAAACTAGCTAGGGGAACTAAAAACTATCTTAGAAATCTCAATTGTAACCTTCCCTTCAAGTAACTAGTGATTAGTGGGTTCAATTGGTGAATAAATGATTAAACATGAACATGTTTGTCGAATTAGTTATGAGCAATGGCTCATGCAGTGCCATAAGCAATGGCAATTACACAAAAAACTTCATAATTTGCAATATCGGATGTTGGTAATATTTTAGAAAAACAATTCTTGAGCTATAATTGTTGCTAATATCTGGCATATGTGATAGCTCATCCTTGAAAACTAATCCATTGAAGAAACATATACTGGATATAGGATTGGAGCAAATCAAGCAACCAAATCCTCTTTAAAAAGGAGATTGGATCAGGACATCTTGGAAGGCTTATCTTTAGAATGTCCATGTTACCTTGAAATTTTTTATTATATTTTATATGTTGTTTTAGCTACATTTTTATATCTATTATGCTATTTTAGCCGCATTTTTATAGATGTTTTTTCTTAAAGTTAGTTAGTTGTCATAAACATAAGTTAGTGCTTAGTTTACCACCTTGCTTATATGTCATCATGTGATTGGTTGATTTAGTTATTTTCTAAGGCTTATATATGTCGAAGAAAATCTCATTCTCTTCGCATTTCATTCATTTGTGAAGATTTGATTCAAGAAAGAGTCTAGTCAGAGCAAATTTCCAAGTTTTCTTCTCTTCTCTTTTCATTTCCCTTAGTTAAATTTTGGTTCTTCCTTAGTATGCTTGGGTTGAATCCTTTCTTTTATTTTCTCTTAATCTAATTTGGCATTAGTATAAGAAGTCTAGGTCAAATTCTTCCTTGTATTGGGTTAGGCCTTTTTATACTTCTCTAGTTCTTTATTTTATTCACTAAAAAATTTGTTTCCAACTAGAACTTAGCTAAAATAGAGTTTCAAGGTGATTAGGCATTTTCTTTCCATGTAACTAGCTAGCCTATATAAGGCAACCTCGAATTCAATGTAATGCAACCTTTCTTTTTATTAATGAAAATTAATTTGTTCAAGATTATCGGAGAAGTTCTTCAAACTTCAATTTGTTAAGAAATCTTTCTTGAAGGGTTTAGTAGAGCCTTAAATTTAATTTGTTGGGGTTTTATATATCAAAGGATTTAATTGGACTAATTTGTCTATTCTATTTAATCCATTCCCTTTTATCTTTCCATGCACCATCTTAATTTCAATTATTGGTTAATTTACCTACTTAGTTTGTTTCTTGAATTGTACTTACAATTAATACAAAATTTCAGTTTCGAGAACATACTAAGCACAATAGGTAGCCTTGAGAGATCTTTGAAACATTGAGCACCATCATCTTCTCCCAAGTTTTTTCAAACTCTCTTTATTCCTTTTTTATTTTTTCTTCAATTTCTTTAAATGTTTTATGAGCTTTTTACCTGATATTTCCAGATTTCTTCTCCTAACATGATTACTACTCTCTAACTTGACTTCAAGACCTCTATTTGACAACATTGAACACTAATCTTTGTTTCTTCATTTTATCTTTCTTTCTTCTTTTTCATTTGATTTCCATTATCTATAGTCTAACATTGTTGCTGAACTTTTCTAGGTTAGTTCCACATTCTTGCTATCTAAGAAATCATCTCCAAGTCGGACTTCAACTTCAAGAAGAAGTCACCTTCTGATTCTTCATTTTGGCTAGTTCTTTATTTGCTAGTTTTCTTAATCGTTAATCATCTTTGAATTTGGTTTCTAGTCAATGTTGATTGCTAATTGATTCATAAATTTCCAGATTGCTTGCAAATCAAGAAACGCTTCCATTTTCAAGGAACCAATTGACTAAGTCCCTAAGCCTTGAAACAACTAGAAATTCATTCTATTGAGCCTTTCATACTCTCTCCACCATCATTAGTCTTGAATGATGCAAGATATTTTTTTGTATAATCGACTATTTAGATTAAAAAATTATATTTTTAATGATTTTATAATTTTAAATTTTTGATAATTTAAATACATTTATTATTTTAAGAATTTTAATATTTTTATACTTTTTAGAATTATTAATATTTTTATCATTTTTAATAATTATTACTAATTATTAATTATATATGCTTTTTATGTGAACTGAGTTTTAGTTTTTCCCACGTAAGTATAATAATCGAACCACATTCATATTAGATTTTTATTTTAATATTGCAATTTTTATTAGTTTTCAAATTAAGATTATTTTAATTATGTTTTTAGGATTTTTTCAACACTCAAGAATATTGAGATCTTTCACTTTTTTTTTTTTACCAAATTCCTAATAAAATATGAAGTTCCATCATTTGATGATGATGATATAGCCTACAATGACTTGACATTTACTAATGTACATGTCATATTAACTTATTTAGAATCTTGTACTTAACACTACCACAAATTGACTTGAAATGACCTAAACTTGACACTCATTAGTGATGAGATCACGCTACTTTTTTATATAATTTTGAAATAGTTTGACTTGAAAGATCTTGACATCAACACTCATGAGTGTCGATTAGGTTTCTTATTTTGCATGTACCATTTCCCTTAACCTTTTTTATTTGTTGTTAGAACTTTGCATTAACTTAAATACAAAATTTCACATCTTAAAACACCCTAAATCCATTGCAATCACTTCCAAAATTTACTACAAGCCATTATATCATGTAAGTATATTTTTTATCATTATTATGTTATTAGTATTATTAAAATTCTTATTAGTTATTAAAACTCTTTAATCTGTGTAAGTTAACAAATTAAAATCTCTTGTTAGTAAACTTATAAGTGTTTTTCTTTCCTAATATTGTGTTATTAACGCTATTATCAATTTTTTATTTATTTTGTCATTGTTGTACATTAGTTTTATTTTTATTGAATGCTTTAATTAAATTTGTTAGCATTGTCTTAATTATAGTAATTTAATATTTTACAACCCCAATTGCTAAGGTGCCAAATTGATTTATTTGCCAATCTATTTGAATGAATCACAATTAAGATAGACATTCTTGAAATTTTCTTTTAACACAATGTTTAGGAATGGCGTCTAGTTGGACAAAATGAAAAGAAATATTCGTAAAAAAGTTCATGCAAAAAAATACTAAGAAAATATCTAATGACAATTGATCATGCTTCTAAATATATACAACTC
Organism: Gossypium arboreum; assembly: GCF_025698485.1. NCBI lineage: Eukaryota > Viridiplantae > Streptophyta > Magnoliopsida > Malvales > Malvaceae > Gossypium > Gossypium arboreum. The sequence continues at coordinate 17,217,764 of NC_069075.1, read as the reverse complement.
TTAGTCATTATTGAAATTGCACTGTTGTCGTTGCGGTTATACATTTGCAATGAAACACTCCATTGCGGAAGCATTCCGATGATTGTATCCTTTAGGGAGAATTGTTAGGTCAAAATCAAGTAAATTAGAAACAACTAAGTTCACCTAATTTTGTAGCCTGTCTAAATCAAGAAATTAAAAACAACTAAATTCACCTAATTCTGTAGTTTACCAATCTAATTAAGCTCTTAGTTATCAATGCAATCAATTGAAAGAGTTTTTACTAAACTAACTAAGGAAACTAGAAACTTATCCTAGCAATCTCAATTGTAACATTCCTTTCAAGTAACTAGTGATTTGTGGGTTTTCTTGGTGAATTAATGATTAAATGAACATGTTTATACTATATGTATTAGTACTAATCCTAACCTTTTACAGTATTTCAACTCACCTTGGGAACTAGGATTTGCTACTAAGTTGTTGTAACACCCAGATTTCTAATAACCCGAAAATTTGAGACAATTGGAGGACTAAATTAAAAGAGACCACAAGTTGGAGACTTCTATTGAAATTGAATTGGGCATAGTTGAGAACCAATTTTGGTTCAATTGAAATGGAACTATTTGGTTCCTTTGTGACATAATAATTAGCAATGGATGGTTCTCATAAGGTTGGTAATAGCGCGGGAAGGGCTATAAATAGTTGGGAAATGGCTTACCAGGGATGATTTTCTTCTCGATTTTGTTTCATTTACTCTCTTCTTCATCTTCTTCTTTGGATACTTTGAAGAAGGGTAGGCCACGGAAGGTTCTACATGGAGAAAATTTCATAAAGGTTAAGTTGAAAAAGTAGGGAAACCAGTAAGCTGGTAAGATTCTAAGACCTTCAATATATATATGGCTAAGTAAATGAAGTTATGGATTTTTAGAACTGTGTCAAGGGTTCTGCATGCCTATGAAAGTTTGAGCTTTTAAGATAAAATGTAAGTAAACTAGAAGATTTCTGGGTGAATGCTTAGCTACCAAAAGAATGGAAGCTTTGGTATTCGGGAAGGCTAAGCTGAGGGGATGATAAAGCTTCAGGTGAGTTTCTAGACTCTAAACCTACTGAAATGATCTCTGTTGTCTGAATGTGCCATGAAACGCATGATCGCATGAGTATTCGCAGTTTGCTGCATGAGGTAGATGTGGTATATTATATGAGCATAGTGTGCTCTACATAGTTAAGCATCATGATATTACATGTGCATGGTTGCATGATAACTGTAGGGAAAAATCTCAATGGTATAGATGAAGTTAGGAGGGGAAATGGGTAGTGATCCTATTAGATACTGCCATGGGCGAAGCTCTGGGCCTTGTGGAGGGAACACTGTGGTGTTCAAGAATCAAGGTTAGGTGGTGTAAAAGAGGTAATGGGAGGATGATTTGGGAAATGAGAATTATAGAAAGGTATTTATTGCGACGGTGATATCGACTGGTTCTCCGAAGTGACACCGTGACAATGATATTGTAACACCCTTAACCCGTATCTATCGTCAAAATAGGGTTACGGAGTATTACAGTACAATTAGAAACATTTAAACTTAACTTCATTCAGTAACATAAACAAATCATAAACCAATTATACACATACATTCCATCCCTAAATCGAGCCCTTGAAGCCTAGAAAATACCTTAGAAACTATTCGGGACTAATTTAAAATAATTTGGAAAATCTTGGAAAAAGTCACAAAATTCTGAAAAACAGGGGTCACATGCTCGTGTGGCCAAGCCATGTGCCTCACATGGCTAAGAGACACGCCCGTGTCTCAGGCCGTGTAACAATCGAATTAAGGACACACGACTGTGTCCCAACCTATGTCCTCACCTGTATAACTCTCTGAGTAGGGTCACACGGCCGTGTCATATGCTTATGTGCCAGGCCATGTGTTAGGCCATGTAACTCACTGACTTGTTTATAAAGAAACCTACAGATGGCACATGGCTGAGTCACATGCCCGTGTCTCAGACCGTGTGGACCCAAATTTACCTAAAATCAAGCCATTTCCAAGACCATTTCATGCATGACTTTCTCACCAATTTATACACTCTTTATATGAGTATAAACATCTTCAAAACACACATCAATATACCATTTCGAGCATCAAAATAATCAAACAATATGTCTTACAAGGCACCTCAACATATACCAAAACATAACATACCAAACAAGTCAAATTTACCCTATTTCTAACATCATAACCTAGTTCCATACTTGCCATCACATACCAATAATGCTACTTTTCATGCCAATCAACCTAAACCAAATAGATTCTAAAACATTCCATCAATGACCAATTCAAACCATTCAAACATACCATAAAAGGAACCTTATATACAATCACATGAAAGTGACCATAAGGACTTACTTAAACAAGCATGATAAGTCCAACAACCATTCAAAAACATCAAGGCACAACCATACCAAATTACCATTTACATGTTCATCAAAACATCATTATGAACCACCATATACATACCATTATAAACCTTAGACCAAAATACTCAAAAACTACCGAAAAGACTTCTGGATAATGTGATAGATCTTTGAAGAGCTTCCAACCAAATTGAGCTTCTGATGATTTATAAACAGAGGAGAGAAACTAAATAAGCAAATAGCTTAGTAAGTTCGTATAAACTAAAACTAAACTTACCATCACCATAATCCTCAACATAGCTTAAAATACAAGTCAACATCAATCCCATAAGTTTAGAAATGCCTATCCAAGAACATCAACTCATAAGTTAATAAGTTTTCCATGATGATATGAAATCATCCATATGTACAAAATCAAATAGTTCATATTTCCATTCAACATGCCTCGATTTAATGCATTTGTACCCTTACCTTTCTATTATTCTTTTATTGCCCATTGAACCATTTAGAACTACATTAAATACCTGGGAAGCTCACACAAAGTGTGCCTTTACATATAACTTTTCCTTTACATCATTACTCACATGAGCTGTGAAATGGGCCTGCTCACATGAGCTGTAGGTCAGAATGTAAGCTACACGATGTTGCTAACACAAGCAATGGAGTGTCGGCAACAAATCCAGGACCTTAGCCATCAGTAGGATATTCAAGACCAGCACCCGAAACATGAAATCCCTAATGACATGTCATTTGTATCCTATAAATTCCTAAGGTTCAACTAGGACTCGTTATCCATCAATTCATCATAGCATTGATACGTTCATGTATCAATCTATTTGAAATATAATTAAAATAATAACAATTAATGTAAATAACATTAATATGATAACAGTTCATACAAACTTACCTCACGATTAGGGGTGTGAAAGTGGAATCGAGCTATTCCGAAGCTTTAGCTTTGCCTCGATCTAGGTCCGTATGTGATTTATATTTATCTAATTAGATTTTATATTCAATTAAGTTCTTCAATTAACCTCAAACATTCAATTCAATCCATAATTCACATTTATGCTTAATTACCATTTTACCCCTAACATTTTAATCTTTTCACAATTTTGTCCTTAAGCTTATAACTTAAAATCTAACCATTTTAATCAAATTCCATGTTAACCAAACATGAAATGGACCTTGAAAATACTCATATTCACCACCATTTCACAATAGAACCCTAGAATTTATATTTTTAACAAATTAGTCCCTAAATGCCATTTTCATTAAAAAGCACTTTATAAAAATTATTTATTTTTCAACAAGAGTTTATAATCTAACATTTAACATCAAAACCATTCAATAATCATTCATGGCATAACCCTACCTTTAATAGTTTTACAAATTAACCCCCGAGCTAGCTAGATTAAGCTAAAACAATCTAAAAAACATAGAAATTATTAAAAATGGGATTGAAAATCAATTACATGCAAAATGGAAAGCCAACCAAATTATCAAGCTCAATATCTATGGTTATTTTCGATCGAGAAAGAAATGAGGAAGAAGATGGGTTTATTTCCTTAAGTTATTTTAACTTTATTTATCAAATTACTATTTTAACCTTTAAAAACTTTAATAATTGCATTAATACCTTGCCATGAATATCCACTATCTTATTTAAATGGTTTGTTTACCATTTAAGTCCATTAGACTTCCTTTCCATAGTCTTTTAGACCTTTTAACTAGTAGAACTCCATTTTTACACCTTTTACAATTTAGTCCTTTTTATTTAATTAACTAAGTAAACTTCAAAATTTCTTAATGAAATTTTAATAAGACCTTATTATAATTCCATAGACATTAAAATGATAATGAAATAATAATTTACTTGTCAAATTTGTGGTCCTGAAACCATTATTCTAATATCGTAGAAAATGGGTTGTTACAGATATATGACGTAAGACCATAGATGAAAGAGGCTATGACGGTGTGGTATAAGGTACGTAGTGTAAAACGATGGATGAAAGATGTCATGGCAACATGGTGCAAGGTATCAGGTATACATTGTAAGACTATAAATGAAAGATGTTATGGCAACGATGTATAATGAGTAAGACCATGGATGAAAGACTCAATGGCATCATATGATAGTATGCAAGGATGGCAGATTAGTGTAAGCCCATGGATGAAAAACTCCATGGCATCCACAGAAATAATTCATTAGGATAGTAAACACAAAAAAGAGATAGTCCGATAGGACAGTAAACACAAAACAAAGATAGTCTGCTAGGACAGTAAACACATAACATAGAGAGAGTACGCCAGGACAGTAAACACAAATAGAGTTCATCGGGACAGTAAACATAGGGTAAGTTCGCCAGAACAAGGGAAATGAGGTAAAAAAGGTATAAGACCATAGCTTGGTTACGACAACCCATAGAGTCTGCCATGAAACAAATGTGAAAAGTCTGCCGTGACTCAAATGAGGGGTATACTGTCAGTGCAACAAGTATGAAAAACCGCCAAAAATTATGAAAGTGGTAAGGATAGATGTGAAAGTCGACAAGGCATGGACGAAGACCCAACAAGAATTAGAGGAAGATAGGTCATGAGAGAGCTGGCCTAATTAAGGAAATGTGAGAGGGGAATTATCCAAGGATCGCAAGCAAGGCTCCATTATGAAGAGCCACCAGGGAAAGCTCAAAGAAGTTGTATGCGAGAGGCAAATCTCATGGGAAGGATGGAAATTTCACTCCCAAGATAAGGATTTTGTCCAAGGGATAGAATGTCTATCAAGACTATTCCTCTTTGAGGAAAGTCTAATGCGGGTACACCACAACAATGATAGCCCCGTAGGGAGGAAACGGGCAAGTGGAATCACAAGCTTGTATAGTCGCATGGACGATAACCTATTCGTTTGATTAGTCAGACTGACCTTTATTTATGGGATGGGTAAGTCCCTAAGAAAGGTCTTGGTTATGGGTGGATTACTGGTAGTAATCCTACCATTGTTATCAGTAAGATGGAATGAGAATGGGTTCACCCAAGTGGCAAGGCCTGTTGTAAGTCAGCACAATACGGAAATGCCAACGAGCCATTTAGGACTATAGTATGGAAAGAGGGAGTCCTCCAAGGATTGGTCTGACCAAGTCCACCAAGGAAGGTATGTTCTAAGAATCTTTGGACGAGAAGATGAAAAAGCTACCATAAAGGTTCAAAATAGGAAGTCGACATACAACCAATTCAGTTTAAGGCTAATGAACATCTTATGTGGTGGGGAAGTGTAAGGGAGGAAAGATGAGAAGTAAGGATAAGTTTTGCTAATATGGAAAGTATCTAGGATACAATCAAGTGGAGAGCCTGACTAGATGAAGGTCTTATAGTGAGTTGAGTAGCTTGGAGGATCAAGTGGAGTTCGCCACCTTGATAAAGAACAATCTCCTTGAGCGAGTAGGGAAGAAACTCACTAAGTTCATTTGAACTTACAGTAGTGTGGCTGATATTGGTAGGACTTGTGAGGATGATTGAGGACTTTGAGGAGAGATTAAGCTAGATAAAGTAGAGATCGATGATCGTTGTTGATTCGAGGTCATGCACATAAGAAAGGGGTACCATTGGAGGCTTCGCCTCAGGATTAGTTATGTAGTAGCCAGATAACATCTATAGTATCTGGGTAATAGGATAGTTAGCCTCTGATAAGAGTTGTAAGAGTTTCGATATAAACAAATAGTTTGGTTAGAAACAGAAATTTGAGGGACTAAACATTCAATGGCTTAAGGTCTTGTTGTAAGAATTATTATTAGTTTTATTATTAGTTTGTTTTATAGTAGTTAAGTCAACAAAAATTAAGAATAGGTGAATCCAATCCATTTGTGATGCTCCTTACCTAGACCCGGCAGACAAGTCGAGTTAGGGGTGATACAATTGTAGCTCTTGCTTGTAAGCCTGTACATTGAGTTTCTTAACTCCTTATGCTTCATGAGTTGAATAGATATGGTCAATTAGGATAAATCTCTCATTTTCCCTGATTCTAATTATGCACATGATTGTTAAGCATAAACATGCATTAAAGTAACCAATTTAAATGTGCAACAATGCATAGCATCATAACAAATTCATAATTTCATCACATCATCATTTGTTAGGCTCAAAAATACCAAAAAAGGGAATTGAGATATTAAAAACTTTAAGTGTCTTACAAATTTTTAAAATAAAGTAGAAAAGGTAAAAAAAAAATTTGTACAATCGACTTATAATAGTTCGGCCAAAAATACTTACCTCTACTCGCTTAATATACCTCAACTAAGGATTTTTCAAATCATTATAAATTGTTAATTTTAAAATTTACCAATTCGCTACTAAGATAGAATATTTTCTCTAAATTTTATGGTTTTATTCAACATCATTTAAATATTATAATATTAATAAATTTTAACTTCATATAAATATATATTTTTACTTTATAATATAATATTTAAAATGATTTTTTATTTCTCAAAATACTTTTTAATAGTAATTTGAGAAGCCCAGCCCAGGAAAGCGTCGATGTTCATTATGGTACGGCGTGATGCGGCGGCGTTTTAACAGCCTGCCTTGTTTTGCTTTGCAAGAGCAAACAGATACCAGAACCGAAGGTATTTTTTTCTACGAAAAATACCAGCATCGCTAAGCTTTCTCGTTGCTGAATCTCACCCTTTGTCACAAGTAAACCATCTCTCAGTTATATTTTTCGAGTTAAGTTACTTTCCAGAAATAAACTATTTTTTCCTCTCTCTCTCTTTTTTTTTTTATTTTTTTTAGGTTTTGGTAGATCTAATAAGATCAAGTCGATCCAAACATGTTTCTCACCAGGTACCAAATCATAGCATATTTATTACTGCTAAACTTTAATTATTTTTTTTTCCTTTTAAATGTTTGGTTGTTGGCCTTGTAGGACTGAGTATGACCGTGGAGTGAACACATTTTCTCCGGAAGGGAGATTGTTCCAGGTGGAATATGCTATTGAGGCCATCAAGGTAGAACCTTTTTCTGTTTGTTTCCTTTGAAAACCATCAAACTTAAGAGTTTTCTCTAGGAAAATATTTTTTTTCTCAGATTAGCATATTTAGTCCTTTTGGGTGTATTTCAATGTAAATGGCTTCTTTTTTTTTTTTGGGGGGGGGATTGAACTGCAGCTGGGTTCAACTGCAATTGGGTTGAAGACAAAAAAAGGTGTCGTTCTGGCTGTTGAGAAGCGTATTACTTCACCACTTTTGGTATGCACTGCACTCTTATTTCATTTAATGTTATTATAGTCACTTGTATAGTTAGATTTACTTGTTTGCAATCGAGGAAAAACTAAAAAGGCTTTCTGCTTTGCTTTAATTGTCTTGTTTGCTTAACTGTGGTATTAGAGGATTCCTTTTCTTTTCTTTTCTTTTTTTAAGATGTGAACTTCTAGGGTCTTGAGGAGTCTCTTCTAACAAATAAGTCTTCACTCTTCAGTTGCATACAAGTGAGTGTTGGTTGATTTTCATGACTCTAGAATTGAAGATCAGCGTGTGCCATCAGAGTTGTCAGTTGCTTATTCCTCCTGCATTCCCACTCTATTGTTGGCCCCCATATTGTGCTAACAGCTCCATGTGATTTAATGTCTAAGCCGTGTTCGGTATTATATTCAACTAGCTTCCGCCTCCTTTTTTTTCTCAGTATACTACCATGCCCCCTAGAGTTCCTTTTCCTGTCACTTGTTTACTTTGAATAAAAGCTTGTGCACTTGAAGCTGCACCCTTGTAAAAACCTACCACAAATCTAGCTCATGGAATGTGTCACATATATTAGATTCTACGGAATGTAGATGGTTGCCATTTCTTTCAGGCCTAATAGGTAATGGATCCTCTTTCAGGAACCTAGCAGCGTTGAGAAGATTATGGAAATTGATGAGCATATAGGATGTGCTATGAGTGGGTTGATTGCTGATGCCCGTACACTTGTTGAACATGCACGAGTTGAGACTCAGGTACAGTACTTACTAGTGCCATTACACTTTGATATGAAGTTATGTGACTTTTATGTTGATATCTGTTATATTCACACAGAACCACAGATTCTCATATGGTGAGCCAATGACAGTAGAATCCACAACACAAGCTCTTTGTGATCTGGCCCTTCGATTTGGTGAAGGAGATGAAGAATCGATGGTACACCTTAATATCTTTTCTGTCTAATTTTAGCTACTTTAATTTCTTTATTGGTGATGCTTTTTACTCATCTTGATAAGCAATAAAGGGGGTGCATACCAAGTATGATTGTGTAGTTGTGCATTAACATAGTGTTTGGTTCATCAGAATAGAATAGAGGGGGGAATGAAGTTGCTATGTTGTGGTAATAGAATAGAGTCGGAATATGTATTACTTGGTTTGGTTGATTAAATGGAATGAGGAATACTATTACTTAATTTGGTTGGACAAAATGATGTTATGGAATAAGCAAAAAATAGCTTAAAGAAAGAAGATTTTTGTCCTTAATATAAATAAGAATGTTTTATTTTAAAAAATTAAATTATTTCACTAAAATAATTTCATAAAATAATTTTTTTTATATTAAATATAAAACATGCTTTATATGTTAATATGCTTTTAGATAAAATATTGATGTATCACATTTAAAATATAAATATAGTAATTCAATATTTTATATTTAGTAATATATTAAAAATAAAATATGTTTTAAAATAAAAAAAAGTATGTTTTCTCTCCCTATAGATATTTGTTTTCTCTCCTTCCGTTTCCCTATCTGCTCTACACTCTCTCTAGTATCTCTCATTGTTTAGGAAAAGCCCAGACCCTAGCCAAAAGCCCAGTATTCGGTCAGGGTCATTGTTGCACTCTGCCGGCTGTCATTGCTCGCTATCTTCCCATTTTCTAATTATATATATTTGTAAAAATCAAATTAAAAGCATAGATATACTGAAATATTTGTTGGTTTCCTTTCAACCTTTTTCTTTGTCTGTAGCGAAAAAGAAAAATTAGGATAGGGCCCTGTGGGATACCCCCATCGGACATGAGAGTTTCCTCTCATCCAGCTCAAGTAGTTTCCTCACTTCTTGTTTTTGGTCATTTTTGTGTTGGTTTCCCTTCTAGGGATGTGTGAATGAAATTTTTGGGTTGCATTTTTCTTTTGGTTGGGGTAAAATGGGAGCAAGAAACTATTCCAAGACTTCTGGGAATAGCCATTTAAAAAGAAAAAGGGGGGGGGGGGGGGTGTGCCAAATGGCTATTCTGAGACTGGGAAATGAGGCTTGAATAAGCCATTCTGTGAACCAAATGGCTGTGTCATTGTAGTGCATCATATAGACTCGTTATGGAATGGTTATTCTGTCAAACCAAACAGGTTGTAAGTTTCTTTTGCCATTTGATATAGAATTCTATCCATGGCACTACTTTTGATATGTTTATTCTCACATATAGTCATGCTTTCCTGTGCAGTCCCGACCGTTTGGTGTATCACTTCTCATTGCTGGTCATGATGAGAACGGGCCTAGCTTGTAAGTATCAAATGATTTTTATTGCATTGGCTTTCTCTTGGAACAAAAATTCCTGTTAAACAAATGTGAAAGACTAATGAATTTGTATCACTTGCACTTTTAGGATAATATTATCTCTATTGTAGTTGGTTAATACTCTTAGACATAGAACTGCCATGAAGAATGTTATCTATTAACAATTACTGGCACTTTAATTAGAAACAGTCCTGTGGTCTGGTAAGCTGGTTTCCAAATATATTCATTTGCAACTAATATTTTATTACAGATATAAAGGTACATGCTTATTACTCCTTGTTAGTTTTTAGATTGTCAAATTTTAAGAAGTTAGAACCGTAACAACGCATCATGCACATGATATGGATTCCATGCCCCAACCAATTAATCCAAGTTTGCATTATTGCACATGAGAGACTGCATTCACTGAACTAACTTTGAATTAAGTCCATTCTCAGTTACTTCCATCTTCTCTTTTATAGATACTATACTGATCCATCTGGCACATTTTGGCAATGCAATGCAAAAGCTATAGGCTCTGGTTCTGAAGGTGCAGATAGCTCTTTGCAAGAGCAATACAACAAGGTATCTCCACTTGTGTTTCTGTGTTGTTTTTTTGTCCTTGGGAGTGTTTAACTTGTAACTTGATTGATTTAGAAGTCAACTTATTAAGTTTTATGATGTCAGCAATGTCTAAATAACTAAAATTAACATGCCATGTCACAATAATAAGTTCCATTGTTTTGACTATTTCGAATATGCATGAGTTACTTCGTGCTGATTAACATTAAAAATGGATATTTTTTCTTCCCATGTAGGACCTAACTCTTCAAGAAGCTGAAACAATTGCTCTGTCCATTTTAAAGCAAGTAATGGAAGAAAAGGTGAAGTTTTACATCAGATCTTTGAAATTTTGAGATTGAACTGAACTGTATGTATATGTTTATTTTTACTAACAAAGTCTCGGTTATGGAACAATGTAATGTTATAGGTGACTCCCAACAATGTTGATATTGCCAAAGTAGCACCGACATACCATCTGTACACCCCTTCAGAGGTGGAAGCAGTCATCAGTCGGCTATGAGAGAAATGCTTTGTTATAAACTATCATCCCATGCAGCATGAGTTAAGGGGATTCAAACTGTGAACCCTTATTTTTTGGTGTCGTGCAAAATTTCAGTACGTCTTCACTCGGATATTTTAGTTACACCTCATCAGGAAAAGGAACCTTTGATTTTGGATTTAGTTTGCATGTGGGTTGCCTCTTTTATTCCTCATTGCTCGCATTTGTGAAATAAGAATGATTAGTATAGACTAATATATTTTCTAATTATCTAAAAGTCTAGTCAAATTTAAACTAGGAACCAATATCGTGAGAATGATATGGAAACCTAAACTAGGAAACCTCAAAATCTTATCTTTGATAGTTTTGAACAAAAAAAAGAAAAATCATATCTTCTCAATGAAACCGGCTTTCAGGTCGGGTCAAACTAAGTTTATTTCACTTTAAAGTTATCATTTTGGGTTTTATAATTTGAGTTTGACTTTTAAGCTCATATCATTTGTTATTTTAGCTTGATGATTCTAAAAAAAAGAATTCAATTTATTAATGTAAAGTAAAATTATTAGCAAAGTTAAACAAATAAATTTTGAAACAAAATCTAATAATGAATTATTATAAAATAAATAAATTAATGTTATAAGATATATATGAAAATAAATGTTGAAAATACTTTGAATTGAAAAGAATAGTTATACTTATTATTACCATTAAATTGTTGTGAACAATATTTATTTAATTTAGAATTGAAAAATTATTCCATACTTAAAATTTGGATGAAAAGTTCCTTGTTGAGCGTAATGGAATGAAATGATTAATTTGATAATAAAAGAAAATTATATAAAATTTTGATATACTTCAATTCGATTCAAACTTCTTGAACCTTGGGTTATTAATCTTTCATTTGAGGTTTCATTTAGCTTGAATTTAATCAGTCTCACCCCTGTTTTTCTTGAAATTTTAACTCCATCGTGCAATTCTTCAATCTTATTTTCAATTTGTTCAACTGGATCTTTCCATCGACTCTCCTACAATTTAAGCCCTTCTTCTCTCTCCACTTCACCCTTCCACTATATGTCGGGAGCTTCCAATTTCGTTGAGTTCATCTCCAACTTCCATTTCATTTGCAACAATTTCACACTCCAGTATGCATGACATAATTTAACCATTGATGAGCTTATACATTATATTTTATTCCATTATCCCAAAACAAGTGCACAAAGCTTCCATAAGAACCGCTGCTTACAACCTCAAAATCCATCAGGTCCTGTCACATTTTATTTTATGGCATGCCTCTTTGGATCAATTTTATAAAGGAGGTAGCGTTTTGAGATTCAAATACCAGACCTAAACACCACAATTTAAAAAAGAATTGTTTCACTCAACTTTGATTTTTGATGGCAAAATTCTGCATATTCTTTATGTGTTTTATATCCCTCTGCTGAGCAGACATGTGTTAGCCAAGAGATATCATTGACCTCGTATTGACTTTTTGAGCCCGTCTTACTTCAAAGGGAGCATCCACTTGAGCTTAAAGATGAATATTGTCCTAACGTGAACACGCTTTCAAAGCAATAAGAAGTCTATATAGGCTTGACATCTTCATATTCATATAGTCTCATGATATGTGCCAATAATTATCCATTACGCATTTAACGAGACTAAATATATATCCCAACACAACATACAAGGAGATCTCTCCTATAAATACCCTAGAAAACAATGAATAGGGGATTGACCTTTTGGCACCTTAAAATTACTCTGAGCACTTGTCTTTGAGATCAGTCTCTCCTTGTCTTAACTCTCAACCTCTTCAGGTGAACTGGCTTCCATTACCCTACCTTGACCTCCTCCTTGCTCTGCCTTATTCTCTTCCCTTATTGTATCTTGTATCAAGAGAACATATGAGAAAAAAAAAAAGTCTTAGATACTAAGGATACATCCATCTCACCATAGTCAATAGACGAGGAACCTTTCCCCAAAGTAGTAAATTATTTGACTCTGCACATGTCTAACATCTTAAGTACTAAATTATTTGACTCTACACATGTCTAACATCTTAGCTTTGATATAAATAAATGAAATTATATTAGTCATAATTGACTTTTCTGTCAAAAAGAAAACCGAGTTATACAGATGCAGTAGAATAAAGCGTATAAACTTTCTTTAGGACACTTCCATACCTTCTGCCTGATTCATTCTTTGGAATTTATACTATGGCGTCCAAATATTATATACTCAGCTGTTATCTGACATTGTAGTTTTGATATAGAATAAATGAAATATCTGCAGCGGTCACCATTGAGCTTTAATACATTTGAATTATATATGGTACATTTATATGGTTCCACAAACAAATTTTAATGTCAGAAAAAAGAAAAAAAACATTATATCAGTTTGAGCTTTGAACATATCTCAACCCTAAGTTGGGGTCAGCTATCGGATTATAAAGCAGGTTCATAGGAGACAGTGGCATTAGGAAGCCAATCATGGCCTTGTATAAACGTTTCCACCGTGAACTTCCCAGCATCAATGTCTGAGAGAGTGGACCTGTAACCAGCCCATTTCACCCTATTATCCACGTTTGATCCAGGTCCACTGTTCTGATATTCTGCATAGAAGATTGAGATAGGTGGGTCAACATTGGCAACCCATCCTTTCCAGCCCACTGGGTCCAAGAGCGCCCCAATCTTTGACTGCATGATAACAGTAGTGGAGAATTCTTTCCAGGGCCTGCCAAGGTAGGTTTTAGCAGTAAGGTTGCCAAATGCAGTTATTGAGCATTTCTGGATACAAATGCCAGTGTTTTGGTTAGGGTCTTTTTTGCCTTGAGCTGTGATGGTATTGAACTGGTTAGCCAAAGGTTGCCTTGGCAGGATGTTGCAACTTTGGAAAACAACTGCTGCATTCCCAAAAATGAAGTCAATTGTGCCCAAAATGTCACATTCCCGGTAAAACTGACGATTGGAATGGGCATAGAGAGTGTCCTGGTAGGCATCAAATGCACAGCGGTAGAATACGGAGCGATCAGAACCAGACCGCATAGCCACTGCTTGGTGCTTTGCTGCACCAGCTGTGTTAATGAACCCAATGCTCTTTGCAATGAATCCTTTTCCTGCCACAGCTGGTGATTCATACAAGAATCATCAGTAATTGACAAAATACAAGTGCATGAAACTTTTGAGGTAGTATTCCTAGATTTAATAACAAGTAGAAAGTTAAGTCTTCAACTTATTTTATTTTAAGACACTTTCCTATAGAGTAGGCAAACTTCAACTACAAATGCACATGATCCAATGTGCAACATTTTCTCCCGGAAGAGCCATTTTACAGAAATTGAGGAGAAATTGTGTTCAAGCCTAAACAACATTGCATAAAACCGGCAAACATGTTGCACCGCAGGAAGTGAATTTATTCCCTGTCTTTAGGCCGTTTTATTCAACCGCTTGTTTAAGCTCTGTCCATTTCAAAGTCAAGTTCAACCTTTTAAACTTGAAAATGAGAAAGGAAAACTAGGTTTTAAATTGGTTTTCAAGGAATGTTTCATCAAAACTAGCATCTCCAATAATTTTTTATTCCTTTCTTTATAGGAAACTCCAGGAAAAATGACATCAAGCTCTCAGAAACATGTTTTCCACATTCGCATCAATGCTAAAACCCATTTCAAACAACATAATACTTTTCACCACATTAAGAAATTACCATTTCCAGGTTTCAAGATCATTTTACTAAAACTTCTAGACAAACTTGCAATAATAAAACCATTAAAATTGAGCAATCCCCATTGACATCAGACAATGATCAGTTCAGATCACCTTCTAATAAATGAAGCTCCAGGGCAGCATTTAAGGACAATACCAAGAGCTAGTGAATTAGTAATTCTAACTCAGGTAGTATGGTAGTATCTCAGTTGCAGGCCTTCTAAATTGTTTGGGATGACTGGGACAAGATACAAAGATACTAGAAAATCACAATGTAGACAGAGGCTCATAAATGGGGCAATCTAGAAACTATTGTCAGGCTCCATTGAAACTACAAATCTAGAACTGATCAAAGTAAATGAAGATTGAATATGACTTACCGAAAGTAGCTGTAGCAAATGTGGGAGTTCCATCAACAAAGTTGTGGCTGCCGGAAATTAAAGTCTTTGTTTTGCCATCACCGTAAATCATCACATTCCACATGTGTTTATCAAGAATCACATTCTCAACATACTTGCCTTCCTTCACATATATAACGAACCTTGATTCATTCTTTTTTCCTACCAATTTCACCGCATCATTAATGGTCAAGACATTCCCAGAACCATCTTGAGCCACAATAACATTGGGGGTAGGCTTGGATTCCTGCAATAGTCTCCTTTCAGTGGGACTAACCCAAGCCGGGAACTCCGAACCTGCTTTCTCTAACCCAAGCAACCTCCTATGAATACGAATATTTAAATCAGTCAATAAACCTAAGATTCTGGCAACTATAGCCAAACTGTTGCTGGCATATTCAGTTGAGTTTTGCATGGCAGCTTTCATTTCTTCAACAACTGTGGCGTTGAAGTGCTTTGTGGCGTTTAACTCATCCAGGGAGTCTAAACATGTTTCCTGGTCAGTTATAGCAGTACTTAGCCAAGTCTTCAAGTCGCCGATCTTGGAATCTGACAACAACTTCTCCCCTTCTCCAACTTCAAGGGAAGTTGCTGAATTATTCAATCGATCCAAGGCGTCGTCGAACATAGTTTCACATACTTGTAAAGCGGATTTCAGTTGGATATCATTAGTTTCAGCTTTGAGCTTGGTGGGATAGTGAGACAACCTGGAGAGCTCATCGATGGCTACTTTCAAAGACAGCTTGAAGAGGAGTTCTGGGTCGGTAGTATTCGAGGAAGCAATGGAAGATATGCTGGAGAAGCAGGAAGCCGGGTACTGAGTCACACTACAAACAGCTTTGAGTGAAGCGGCTGGAGTCAACACAGGCGGGGGAAGAGTGTTGGGGGAGGAGGAGCTTCGCTTGTGTAAAAAAATCCCAACGACGGTGGCAGTGATGAGTGTTAAAAGGAGGAGAATGAGGATGATAAGGGTGATGAGACGCCTTCGTTTCTTTCGCCTGAAAGCTAGTTCTTCCACTTCGTCAACTTTACCATACCCCTTGAATGAATTGATTGAATCCATCTAATTTCATGAATCCCACTTTGCCTGTTTGGGGGAGGTTCTATAGGGTTTGAGAGTCGAGGAGAGGAGAGAAATGGATTGGGGGAAGCTGTTTTGGGTTTTTGTTTAATTATGATTTATTGTTTCATCGTAACAAGTAATTAAATTATAAAATCCTTGCAAGTTATTATTATTTTTTCTGAAATATTCTTGAAGGTTATTATTAATTTTATTGTTAATAATCAAATTATTAAAGCCAATATCCGATTTCTATCTGTAGTTTTACGGTGGTAAGACCCACTAACTTCTAATGTATAGCTCTATTTTACAATAAATTCTGGAAACTTATCGTGCCAGAAGATTAAACTACTGCTCTGCCGTGTTTACAACAATAGAACCTATTTTTATTTGGGAATTGTATTTTGTCAATTAAGTTAGTCTCTCCATATTAATATTATTAGTTTGTGGTGATGTAACATTTTCACGTCATATGATAAATTATAAAAATAGTTATTTTTGTTTATATTAAAGTACATCTTAGTTACTTATATTTAAAATATTACATTTTAGTCACTTACGTTAGGGTTCTATTACGAAGTGGTTATTCTGTTGTTAAGCTTCGGTACCTCCCTAACGATAGTCTTATGTGACAGTCCAAATGAGTTTTAAATGCTAGCTTAAGTGTCCAATTGGGATGAGAATAAATTTAATTAATTAAAAATTTTAAATTAATTACACCTTGAATTGGAAAAGGAAAACTTTTCGTCTCTTTTTTCTTTTAGTTTTCTTTTCCATTTTGACTGAAAAAAACTATTGTCATCTTTATTGAATCGAAACAATATAAATCAAATTGAGTGCTTCATCAATTGATTGAATTTTTTGTTCAACATGGAAAAACAAAGGATGGACTCAATGGAAGGTCCAAGTATATCTTCTTTGCATCTATTTCTCTTTTATTGAATAAGTAGTTTTACTCTAAAACTACATACTATATAATGACAACCTTAAATTAAAAACCTTGATATTTTCTTCCTTTACATCCATTTGTCTTGATATATGTTCCTTTTTTATATTTTATTCACAAAAGAAGAAACCCTTAAAAAGAACCCCAAAAGATCCAATCTTTAGTGTTTTATCTCTGAAACTCTATTTACTTTCTTTTTTCAAATCTTTTGAGATCCAATTTTTCTTTCTTCAAACAGAAAGTCCATATCTAAAAATGCCATCAACAACCACCATTTACGACACCATCACCTCCAACCCAACCACATTTTCCTCATATGCCAAACACAAGAGCCGCTCGTGGCCAGAGTTATTCTCACTCTCCTCTTTCTGTGCCCCTATCTCTCCCTCTCCTCTTTCTGCCTCCCCATTTTTGCTTAACCCTTCTTTGGCACCCTACATCGGTGATAGATTTTAGTGGTGAACTGTTTGAATTTTTGTGAATTTTGTTATTAAAGACGATCCTCTTCTTTGATTTGATTTCATTTATTTTGATGGTGAATTGTTGCAAATTTCTTGTTATGAGGGTTGATTTAAAGTTTGGATTTGTTGTTATTAAATTGTGGAATTGGAATGGATGAATTGCTTGTTTCATTTTTATTAGACGGTCCTTTTTGTTGTTAGGATTTTGTTCGAGGTCTGGCTTGTAGTTAGGTGTTATTATTTTAATCTTTGAAGTGGATGCTATTTGAGTCCTTGTTTGTTTCATTCATGAATTCATCAGTGCTATTGTTTGAAATTGAACTAGAGCTGATATAATGTTGTTTTCAGGTTTGAATTGTTGTGGAATTTGTTGGTACTAATATAATGTTTTATTCTCCTTTTTTGGTTTAAGGTTTGATGTTGAACATAATACTTTAAGGGGAGATTTTGGAGGAGAAACATTTGACTCAGATGATAGTTCATATAAAGCCTATGATGTAGATGCTTTTAATTTTAATTCGTTTGAGTCTAATGGTGATAGGGTAGATGAACTAGAGGTTGAACTAGTAGGTAAAATGATATAGAAGGAGTTAGACAATTTACTAAGCTTAAATTTTTAGGGTTTAGGAGATGATTTTGATAGTAACAGTGGTGAGGATTTCAACAATGTCTTGGATTCTGATGAAGATGGGAATGAAAAATACCTTCTGTTCAATCCTTAAGCTGATATGAGGAACCTTATATTGATAAAGGGTTTGGTTTTCTCTAATAGAGACATTTTAAAAGATGTAATTAAATACTATGAGAGGAAAAATAGGGTAATAACCAAACTAACTAGGAATGACAAGCTTAGGGGGAAAGCAGTTTGTGTACTTGGTTTTCCATGAAACTTTGGGCATCCAAATTAAGTCCTAAGGATCCAATGGATGGGAGTTGGCAGATTAAGACCTTATTCAACCACTATAAGTGTGGCAAGGTAATGAAAAATAGGAAAATTAGTTCAAAGTGGATGGCTAGGCACGATTTACACAAATTTCAAATTGATCCCAATTATTCCTTAACATATTTATAGAAGGATATTAGGGTGGATTTTGGAACAATTATGTCTCAGACTAATTTTATTAGGGCTAAGATTAGAGCCTTGAAACTAGTTCAAGGGAATAAAAAATCCCAATATGCTAATATATACGATTATTTACTTGAATTAATGAGGAGCAACCTTGGTACAAAAACCATTTGTAAATTAGACTGTAGGTTATTTTAAAGGCTTTCTATATGCCTTGAAGCATGCAAATCAAGTTGGTTATTGGTTGTAGGAGAATTATAGGGTTAGATGGGTATTGGTTGAAGGGATATTATAGTGGATATTATTTTTGCTGTTGTTAGGGTTGATGCCAACAGTTATATATATCCAGTGGCCTTTGTTGCAGTTGAGAGTGAAAACAAACAATCATGGTTTTGGTTCCTCGAGTTATTAAAGAGGCACTTAGAGATCAACAACTCTTAACAAAAGGTACCATAAAGTTATATTGTTCCCTAATAGAAGCAATTTATGTGTTGTTCCCTAATGCTAAAGTAAGAAATTGTGCCATACATCCTTACAACAATTTCAAAAACATGGGAGGATTTAGAGGCCAAGCTATGTGTTTCACTTACTGGAAAGCTGCTAAAGCAACTTTTCCAAGACAAATTGCAAAAGCAATGTCTAAAATGAGGTCACTATTAGAATCTACTTAGGCTTGGCTACGTAACAAGGATCCAAGGACTTGGTCAAGAGCCCACTTATCAACCAAATGCAAGTATGATATGCTACTGAACAAAAATAGTGAACGTTTCAACAAGGTTAAAATTTGTTTTTTAATCTGATTATTTATCACTTCATGTTGTATAACTATTGTTGAAGTTACTCAAGGACTTATTCTCCTTGAAGATCATTTTAGAAGCTAAAGATAAACCTATCCTAACAATGTTTGAAATAATCAGAAGGAAATTCATGACTAGGTTGGTTTCTATGAGGAAGGCTATTGAGAAGTATCCTAGACCTTTGTGTCCAACGATACAGAATAAGTTACCTGAAATTGTTAGTCAGTCCAGCTAACTTTTTTTTACTTAGCTTGAATTCTGTTATGTGGATGCAAAAGTTTTAACATTAAAATGTTACTTTATTTGTAGTGTATGGCCAGTATATGCTGGAAATGAGAAGTATGAGGTAGATTGTGGATTAGGCAACAAGCATGTGGTTGACCTTTTCAACTCTTCCTGTTTATGCAGAAAATGGGATTTTCTAGGAATCCCATTTAAGCATGTTGTTTCTTACATGTAACTACTTATTGTGAGCCCTAAAACTTATGTCAATACATGCTATATTGTCACTAACCAACTAGATATTTACAACCATTTGATTAATCTTGTAAAAGGTTGTAACAACCCATTTTTTAGTAGTGTCGGAAACAGTGGTTTCAGGATAACAAATCCAATGAGTAAGTTTGTACTATTTTTATTTAATATTTATGAGTCAATAATAATATTATATTGAATTCTGGTTTATTAATTTTTATAAATTGAACGAATAGATAAGTATAAGTGGTTCAGTCCAAAAGCCAAGTGGTTTTTGAAAATGAGATATTGAGACCTTGTTTTTGTAAGTTAAGGAAATATTTACAGAGTCGTATTATATGTCAATTGAAGTTTGGTTTGGTAATTTTATGATTGTTTGCTTAATTAAAGTAAAAGGATTAAATTGAAAAAGAGGTAAAAGTGATCCATTATAGATTGTAAAATTCCAAAGGGATTTATATGGCAATTAAACCATTGCCAAAAGTCCAAGCGGTGGTGGATGTCAATCATTCCACTAACTTTTGGGTTATTTATTCTCTAGGTCCTAATACTTTAAGGTTAAATTGAAATAAAGCTCAATTAATTAATAATTAAAGATAACTGAGGGACCAATTGTGTAATTAGACCATCCTTAAGTGGTCAAGCAGTGGGAATGGTGTAGCGATCTCAAGAATTTTGATTATTCCTTTAGTTATTATTTAAAATGTTTTAATTAACTTAAGATAAAAAGGTAAAAAAAGAATAAAAAATCAATAAAAAAAAGAAGAAGTTCCATCTCTTTCATTTCACATTTTTGAGCGAAACCTCCATGGATAGGACTTAAAAGCATTTCAGCTAAGCTTTTCCTTCAAGATTGGTAAGTCGAATTTAATTTATTTCTTGTAATTTTTATGTTTTTGATATCATTGCAACTAGGTCTGACTAACCTGTATCTTCGTTTTCAAAATGGTTAAAGATTTTAGATTATGTCATTGATGAGTTTTGGATATTCTTGAAATTTTATAGTAGATTATTGAGTTTGGTTGTTAGATAGGACTATTTTGTAAATAAGTTTTTGATGATTTTAATGTTTAAGGACTAAAATGTTAAAGTGATAAAATTTCAAGGACTTGATGTGAAATAACATGTATGGAATGTAGTGGAGTGTTATACTATTTGAATGAATTTAATTTTAGTTAAAATTGGTTAAATTGCAAGTTTTGAACTTAGGGACTAAATTACATAAAAGTAAAATATTAGGGGCAATTTTGTAAAAATGTAAAAAAGAACTTAATTGCATAAAATAGTTAATTATGTTGCTGGAAGTTGATAATTGAGTGAAATTATTATTCTAGATCAAGAACGAGTGGAAAACCAAATAAAAGAGAAAATTACAGGATAGTCCATATACTTTTGTCATCGCTACAGTTTAGTCTGGTAAGTTCGTTCGATTTCATTTTAATACATTTTAAATGTATTATGTGAACTTAATTGTATAATGTTGGATAATATTGATGCATGTAATTGAGAATGGAAATAATGAATTGATATGGTATCGATTACTTATTGAAATACTCTGAGCCTATGAATGTAAGATAGACTACGACTGGCATGCCAATAGGTTATTTTGCGTGCAGTACAAGATTGATATGTGATGTGACGATGATTTTGTATATCCTCTATTCACTAAAAATATTGAGGTCCTACATTTTTTGTAAACTATCGAGTTATATTACAGTATTTCTGGTGTGTTATGGGGGCAGATGTTGGCCTACAGGCTAGACACTTAATGTTGAGGTGTGTTATCAATTGGATTGGCTCGTATGAGTATCTGGTGTGTTCTGGATGGTTGACCGTGTACTCGTATCCATATATCGTTCATTGGGCAATGTTTTATTAATCATTGAATATTATTGAAATGTGAGAAATTGATTCGTACTATTTTTTTAACATTATTCACTTTTTTTTAGCTATGATTGACAGGAATTCTGTTAATAACCTGGTTGACGGGAACTATGTTCATAAAACTTATTATTTGAATTATTATTGTTTGATTTAGTAAGCTTTATCATTTAATCAATGAACTTACTAAGCTTTATGTAAGTTTACTTGCGCTCTTGTCTTTTTCTTTGTTGATTATGTTTTGTGGAAATTGAGAGGTTGGATCAACTTAAAGAATCAACTTAAAGAATCATACTATCCAAGGATATTTTGGTAGATTCTAAATACTATCAAGCTTATATGACATGTAATAGGAGCAACTGATTATGTTTTGTAAAGGTTTCTAAGTGTTTGCAATGTGCATTTTTATGCATTGAGGTTATGGTATGAGTAACTATGTGTCATGCATGTTTAATCCTAAGCATAAGTGGACAAACACGAAATAGTAAGTTTGATATGACTTAGGTATAGTATGTTGGGATCAAATGTAAATTATTTTGAGTGTGTTATGGCTTGTATAGTGTAACTAAGGTAGTGATATGTTAAGTGATTGAATTGTGGTGTCATTAATTACACATTGGTTGGGTCTTAGGTTGATCGATTTGGCATGTTGTGGTTATTCTTGAATGTGTTTTATATGCTTTTTATAGTCTTTAAAACACGTGTTAGTATGTTTAGGTACCTACGCATTTGGATGTGAATTGAGCATGTTTTGGGTCATTTTTAGGCATACACAGGCTGAGACACGGGCAGTCACATGGCCGTGTGTCACATATGGGAAACCCACAAAGGTGTGTGCCCTGAACATGTTAGGTGCAAGGTTCACATGGGCTGGTACACGGCCTGCGACACAGCCGTGTGACCCAAGTCAGTAAGTTAAATGGGTAGATAAACGTGCATATGGGATAGCCACAAGGCCATGTTTGGAGCTACACGGTTTGAGCTTTGTCACACTACCGTATGACCCCTGTTTTGAAAATTTTTAATTTTTCCCTGAATTTTTCAATTTATTTTGAATTGGTCCCTGATTGTTCCTAAACTACTTTAAAGGCCTCGTAAACTGGATTTAAGACCTATAAGTGTAGGTTCTACTCTGATATGAATTATTTATGAAATTTCATTAATTAATGCAGTAACTTGATGCTATCTGGTATTGATTATTCTGAATCGTTCGGTAATACTCTGTAACCCTAATTTGGTGATAGTAACGGGTTATAGGTGTTACATTTAGTTGTATCAGAGCTACGATTTAGTCGCTTCTCGAACTGAACGTAGCATGAGTAAAGTATAAAAATTACATGCCATGTAAACCTGTGATAGTGTGATATTGATTGATCCGATCTAACCCTTGTTTTTCTTATAGATTTAATAAATGTTAATAGAATCTGGTCATACTGACCTTGATGAGGTAAATGGTAATATTCTAACTTCTAAACAGAAGGTAAGTTATAGTTTATCGGTGTAATAAATGTTTGATAGTGAAGTAAAAATATCTTTCCGACTTAATGAGTTAGTAGTTTACAGAAATGGCATGAGCCAATTCAGTTGTTGATAACTCTTGAAAAGAGTTACATTTCAAGCCTCTAGACTTGGTTAATTGTTCGTACTTGAGTAAATTTAGTTACATTTTAGGAAATTATATTAGTATTTTTATAACCTTGCATCATGAAGCTTGGATTGTGCTTTCAATGTTACTATATGTTACTTTTGCTTGTGGGAGGAAATGAATTGCTTGTTGTTTATAGTAGGTGCAAAAAGGAGGAAAATAATAAAGTTTTGTCATGGCAAAAGGTTGGATAAATCGCTAGCACAAATGCCATGGGAATTCCAGGAAGATGTTGACTTAACTTTGAATCTACGCCAATCTCAGTCAGCTGTACTTGCACCAGAAATATCCACCTAAAAAAGAGGGAGAAAGGATTGTGTGCAGAGAGGGGGACCTACCCTATAAAAAGAAGAAAGAGAAAGCAGTAGTTGTTTTTTTTCCTCTCAGACAATTTCTCGTGGGAGATCCAAAGATGCAAGGAATGAGGGTAGTAACTATGGAATAGAGCATCAAGCAAGGAAGAAGGAAAAGCATTCAATCCTGGGCTTCGCAAGATATTGCAGCACTGGAGTTGGGGCTAGATCAGCGAAAGCTTTCTGAAGTTCTTCCTTCACCATCTTAATTGATTTCTGTAAATTTTAACTACGAAAATATGTTGTTGAATGATACTTTCATTTTGGATTTTAATTTCCAACTCACGAGCTAATCTCACGAGGTTAGGATTATTGGATGAATCTTAGTTGTTTTAATGACCAAGGCATTATCCTGATTAGATTTATTGTTTAATTTAATTTGCGCTATTTTGAAATGTACGCATATAGTATCTAGACATAGATGAATGTATGGTATGTCCATAAACTTGATTTAATTTTGAAAAGGTTAGATGAGTTGGAATGTGATCAAATGATACAAGCGAGTAGTCGATAGAATACTTGTAGCACTTTAGACATAGAGTTGCGCTCTGTACAGAGAAATAAAAAAACTGTATGGGTATCCTTCTTTAGGCTTGTAGACATGCAAAGCCTTAGGTAGGGTAGCTTGAAGTCTGACTCTCGAAAGAAGTAGACTACCTTAGATTTAATATGAATAGTATATTGGTTAAGATTTTGCCATGATATTATTATGTTATGAGGAAAGAATCTTAGTAATCCCAACCTTATGAGTCAACAGCGTAGATCCTTTCAACTTTGTCTCCGTATCTTTGCTACAACATTTTGAGTTAGTTAATTGATCTTAATAATGTATACGTGATTATTCCTGTACAAATTGTTATTTTTTACCATAGCCTAATTCATATAGTTTATTGTAATAATTAACCAAATTAATCTTATCCAATCCCTGTGAGACAATCTTACTTATTATTTTATTACTTGATTTGACGTGTACACTTGCACATTCGCGTACTATATTTACACGTGACAGTGGCCCCACAACCTCTCCTCCTGATATGCTTCTTTTGGCACCCCTAGGTCCTCAATCGACTAGAATAGTTTGACAGTCCTCGGTTAATAATTAGAAAGTATGTTACGAAAGAATTTATAGGTGACGATTCAACTAGGGCTAGGTATTGGCTTGAAATATCCAGAGAATTTTGATGATATGGCTTGCTTCCTTGATGATCATCTCACATGTGTCATGTTTTTAAAATGTAAGGTTTATAATTGGTGGTCAACATTAATAGCGGTTGTACTAAGAGACAACATTAACTAGGATTTCTTTCAATTTGAATTCAGAAAGAGAAATGTCATCAAATATTATCGGGACAAGAATTTGTACAATTCAATAAATATAATTAAGAAATTATGTATGTGAATAGTGTTAAATAGTGTGTACATCTCAAAAAGGAAAACGCCCTGGTCAGTGCGATAACACTAGACTTAAATGTAGTAGGACCAAAGACACAGTTGTTAGAATTGAAGCTACCACACTTGATATTAATTTTGGTATGTTCTATCTCTTTGATATTGCTTATTGTATATGCACTGAGTGATACTGGGTTAACTTACTCATATATTTTTATTGCATTAGTAACGGATAAGGATTTACCTCTTAAGTCAACTAAATTTGATGTTCGAATCATAATCCGTCGGGTTAGAGTGTAATTTTAACTTGGTATGTCAAAACTGTTTGTTGAAAATTTGTGACTATGATTTTCCTATTGATTTGATGTTACTACCATTTCATAAATTTGATATTATTTTGGGAATAGAATGGCTAATGTTATATGATGTTGTAGTAAACTATAGACAGAAATGAATTGATTTGAAATGTCAGACTGGTGAAATGAATATAGTTGAATCAGGTAACTCAGATAGTACAACCGGAGTTATTTTAGTTATCTTTGTATAGAAAACAATGTGAAAAGATTGTAAAACATTGATGATACATATATGTCTATTTAATATTCAAGAATTGAGATCGAAGATTGATCATGTACTGATTGTTAGTGAGTTTCTGGATGTGTTTCCTGAAGAATTACTAGGATTTCTGCCTAAATGTAAAAATTTAATTTATGATTAATATAATGCCTGGAACTGCTTTAATTTTGTTACATTATATTGAATGAACTCAGTCAAGTTGAAAGAACTTAAAGCACAATTGCAGGAGTTATCATATAGAGGTTTTATTCGGTCGAGTATATTTTCCTAAGTTACATTTGTATTATTTGTGAAAAGAGAGTTGGATTAATGAGATTGTGTCTTGATTACAAACAATTAAATCAATCCAGGATAAAGAATAAATATTTTTCTTATCTCGTATAGATGACTTTTCTGATCAGTTAAAAAGACGTAACAATGTTCTCGAATATAAATTTAGATTCGATTATTATCAATTGCTAGTTAAAGATTGTGATATGCTGAAAACTACTTTTCGAACTCGAGGTGACCATTATGAATTTTGGTAATGTTATCTAAACTAATTAATGTCATTGTTAATCTATGAATTTGATGAGTAGAGTGTTTTAGCCTCATTTGGATAGTTTTGTGATTGTGTTTATTATTAGTATACTAATCTATTCTAAAACTGAATCCGTGTACGCTCAACACTTGAAAAATGTATAATAGACTTTGTATGAGAAATAGTATGTGAAAATTAGTAAATGTGAGTTTGATTTAGCAAGGTTGGTTATCTTGGTTATGTAAATTTGGTAGATGGGATTTTATAGATTCGATAAAATATTTTCTATTGCTATATGGAAAACTCTGAAAAATGTCTTTAGGTGTTCCTGTATTGACTTATCCTGAATCTGGAAAAGAAATTGATGATTATAGTAATGGTTTTGTATTAGATGAATTAAAAAATAGACTGTTGTTTCTTCAATGAATCCGAGAGTTACAGATTATAACTCTTGAAAAGAGTTGTATTTCATGCCTCTAAACCTAACTAATTGCCTGTACTTAAATACATTTTATTGCATTTTAGGACATTTCATTAGTACTTTTAGCATTGCATTAGAACTTGGGTTGCG
Organism: Gossypium arboreum; assembly: GCF_025698485.1. Classification (NCBI taxonomy): domain Eukaryota; kingdom Viridiplantae; phylum Streptophyta; class Magnoliopsida; order Malvales; family Malvaceae; genus Gossypium; species Gossypium arboreum. The sequence goes on along the minus strand of NC_069075.1, from coordinate 17,190,965 downwards.
TTTAAACATTAGGTACTTTTAATTGCTTGTGAAAGGGCTGTGTTTGGTGGTTTGGCAGGTGCAGGATGAGGAACAATAAATAAGGGAGTGAAGTTTTTTCGGGGAAAAAGGGTGGTCAGATTGCCAACTTGTATGCCGTGGCAATGCCAGGAAGGTCTCCAGTCAGCATTCAGTGTATCAGTTTCAGACCAGCTCTACTTGTACTAGATAAATTTGCCTAAAAAAGAGGAGAAGATAAATATTAGGCTGTTGGAATTATCCTAAGGAGAAAAAATAATTTAAAAATAGCAAGAGGAAAAACCTTAGAGGACGGGAAAAAAAAGGGGGAGTTCCTTAGGCGAAGAAGAGGGCGGCTGAATAGAGACAAGAAGAGGAAACAAAGGTAGTCTCTCCCAGCCAACTCAGGATACAATGTTGTGGGTATGTGGATTGGACAAGCAAATGCTGTCTTCCTAAGTCTCTTCCATTATTTCTAATCTGTTCCTTCATGAATTACAGTGATGAAAATGATGTTTGAGTTGAATTTTACTTTCCAACCCATGATTTAGATCTCATAGGGTTTGAAGTAATTTGATGAAACTTTAACTATCTTTAATGACTGCAGTATAAATATGAATTATTGTAATTTTTCATTCAATTGTTTTATTTTTTAAAATGTATGTGAGCAATCCGTAGATATAATCATCTGTGCAGCATACCCTTAAATTAATCTAAATTTTGAAAATGTTAGGTTAGTTGGATCAAAGTTAAATGATATAAGCAAGTATTCAACCAATACTTTTAGTGGACTCTAGATGTAGAGTAGCTCTTATACAGAAGGAACAGTACAGGATACCATATTTAAAGCCTTTAGACGTAGGCAAGGTAACCTGAAAGTTTGACTTTTGAAAGGAGGAGACCACTTTAGAACTCTTTTGAGCAGTATTTTAAGCACAACTTTGCTGAAGCATCATTGACAGGAAAAGTAGATTCTTAGTAATCTCGACCTTCCCAATCAATATCGTATATCCCTTATCTTTTGTCATAGAATCTTTTCCAGAGCACTTTTAGTTGTTTATCTGTTCATTTGCTTATTAATAGTCATGCCATCATTCTCGTAATTGCCATTGCATTTTTACTCTTGCATTGACATAGCATTTTCAATTATTCATCAGTTTCACATACTACAGGCATTATTAAATCCCACCATTATCATTGCATTTTTATGAATTTTTTCCATAGCATAATAACTTGAACACTTCTAGACCTAATCTGATCCCTATGGAGTCGAACTCACTTATCACTTTATTACTTGATCTGATGTGTATAGTTGCACAATTCGCATATCATATTCACACGCAATAGCAGGATGACGACCCAAAGCTGTTAGCTAACGAGAATAAATCTAGAGCGATTCGTCTACATGATTTAGAGTAGATACTAATGGTATGATGTATTTCTGTAATAGCTTGTGTGTTTTGAATAATTCAGAGTTAAAATGAGACATTTTATCTAAGGCTCATAACAACACATATTCTATTCCTCTAGGCAGTACTAAGATGTTTAATGACATGAAGCAGATGTATTATTGGCCAGGTATGAAATGCGAGACTCTAAGTTGTAACTAAATGTCTAGTTTCAGCAAATACAAACTAAACATCAAGTACCGTTGGGATTACTGTAGCATGTCATTATTCCTATGTGAAAATGGGAATGAGTTATGATGGATTTTATGTTATAAAATAAAAAGATAAAAATGAAATTAAAAACAAAAGCTTGGAAGGAGCTTATGTTACTCTAATTGGGTTGGGTTGATTTTCTGGCAGCACATTTGTAACGCTGCTTCCTTTCCACTTCACTAGTTTCATTTCAAACTGATTTTCCAGCAGCTTGCTTGTAGCGCTTCTTTTTTAGCTGACTAATTGGAACCTCTTGTTCATCATCAGTATCTAATTTTGTGAGGTCATTAATCAGTTGATGAATCAAATGCTCTTGCTCGATCATAGGTGCAGTGGATTTTGGTGTACTGGCAGTTGTAGCAAGTTTAGAAGCTTGACTCAAAATCATTTTCATCCTTATCAGATTCAATATGAACGGAAAGTTTAAGGTATCGACATTCTTTTGTGTGCAGCAGTAGACTTCTATAAAAATAATTTGTCTAACATTTATCTTTCTTCTAGTCATAATCGAGTACATCAACAACATGCGTTCCTTGGAAATAATAGAGTTGTGCATAGAAGGGCTAAGACGAGATTTAAGGAAATGATACCATACCCTACATTAAGGATTCAAAGTTACACGGTCGATGGTGTATCAATCATATCGAGAAATTGTCCATGTCGTTCCTTCTACGCATAAATTTGTCAAAACTTGGTTGAGTCCTTCAGTTGTTATTGTCTTAACAAATTAAGAGTGTTCATCAGGGCCTTCAGGTAACCCATATTGTGCATTGATTGAGTTTTCATTGAATAACATCGAGACACTGCACACATAGATGAAAGTAGTTTCAAAAGATGTTAAATGTGCATAAAATTCTGACTACCTTAGTGAGGATGTCATTAAGGTGGAAACAGAAGATTTGCCACCTATGTTTCTCCACAATAGATGAGATGGCTTCAAAATAGCCCATAAATGGGGTATATTGGAAAATGAAACCTTTTTCCATGTAAAAAGGTTACTTTGATATGTTCTTGTTATATTTTTCTTCTGCAATTTTACTAAATAATGTCCGCGAATGCACAGAGGTGGAAGAAGATGGTGCTTGGTGAGCCATATGAGAGAAAATAGTAAATTTAAAATGAAAAAAAGGTGAGACCTTTACAGTTTATGGACTAAAAAAAATAGAGAAGGGTGAAGAAGATGAAATGGAAAGTTAGTTAGAATCGAAGTGAATCGACTAGGGTAAAACGTGAGAGAAAATATAACAGTGACGTAAGGGATAAGATTAACCTGAAATTGTCCCCTGACATAGAACAAAGAAAAATTGAGCGGGAAAAATAAAAATAATAGAAAAATTATTAAACTAAAATTATCTAATATATTAAATGGGATGATTTCTATAAACCTGGGCCGTAATATGCCTGCAACAAAAGAAAATAAAAGTTAAGTAAACTTATTGAATAAACCAAACAAAGAAATTAAAAACAAAGTAAATGAATAAAACAATGCAGGGGAGAAATATTAAGCTGTTCGAAAAGTGATGGAATTTTTATCATGAATTATAGGAGCTCCAAAGTAATGCTTCAATCATTGGTTATTGACTTTAAAAGTAGAACCAGTCTTGCTGTATTTGATTTCTACAACTCCATGAGGATAGACATGCACTATCTCGAATGGGCTAGACCAACGATATTTTAATTTTCCAGAAAACAATTTAAGCATATAATTAAATAACAAGACCTGTTGTCCAGGTGCAAATTGCTGTGGCGAAATCTTATTGTCATGCCATCATTTGGTCTTTTCTTTGTATAGCTTAGCATCCTCATAAGCTTGTGCTTTGAATTTTTCCATCTCATTCAACTCCAATAGGTAATTAGTACTAGCAGCACTCCAATCCATATTCAATTTCTTAATTTTCCAATATGTCTTATATTCAAGTTCAACAAGCAAATGATAGGGTCCCATAAACAAGCTTGAAAGGTGACATCCCCAATGGTGTCTTGAATGCAACTTAATATGCCCACAAAGATTCATCCAATCTGGATGATCAATCTTTGCTTGTGGGATTGACTACCCTTTCTAGAATTTGTTTAATCTCTCTATTAGAGACTTCTGCTTGTCTATTTGTCTGGGGATGGTATACCATGACAATTTTATGTTTAACTCCATACCTGTTCAAAGCATTAGCAACTAATTTGCAGTTAAAGTGTGAACCTTCAACACTAATCAAAGCACGAGGGGTACAAAACTTGGTAAAAATATTCTTACGTAGAAATTTCAATACTGGTTTGGCATCATTCGTTGGTAGAGCAACAACCTCAACCCACTTGGAGACATAATCAATAGCTACAAGTATGTACACATTGCCCCAATAAGGTGGAAATGGACCCATAAAATCAATTCCCCATATGTCAAATAGTTTCACTTCTAAAATAGTTTGCAAGGGCATTTCATACCTTATCGATAGTGTAACACCCCTAACCCATATCCGTTGTCGAACTAGGGTTAAAAGCATTACCATACAAAATTGGAACATTAACATTCATTTCATAAGCATCAAAGCAATAAAGATCAATTATCAATATAAAGTCCCTTATATCAATCATCAAGACCTTAAACATGTATTAGAAAGGGGTCAGGACTACACCGAACACATACAAAATTTCTCCAAAATTTAAACATTTTTCAAACAAGTACATGTCACACGCCTGTGTGATCAGGCCATGTGCCTTACACGACATTAGACACACCTATGTGTCTAGGCCGTGAAAAAATAGGGCATACATACTAACTTGCTCACACAGCCACAAGGCACACCCGTATGCTTTGGCCGTGGTCGAATTTGACTTGGGCCACACAGTTAGCCATACGCCCGTGTGCCTTGGCCGTGCTCGAGCTTGACTTACAATTGTAGGGTACCCCAGGGGACACATGGTCGTGCAACATAGCCATATGTCGCACATGGCTAAGACACACGCCTGTGTCCCTACCTGTGTGGACAAAAATATACCATTTGAATAGCCAACTTACCACCCCAATTAGGTCAAACCTACAAGCACCAAACCAAGCATATTTTCACAACATTATATGACCAATTTACTACCAAAACATAAGCCATTCATGACATATCATTGCCAATCAAATTTCCATCTTAATACATCAACCAAATCATTACATATCTAGAATAAAATCATACCAAACATAAGTTTCAACTTCATGACCAAACCTTATCAATTACCATAGCTAACACATGCCAAAAGCTTACATATCTTACCATTTCTTATATTCATACACAAACACACTAAATATATCATATTGCCTTATAATTCGTATACCAAAACCATATCATAATCACATCCATACCAAGACATATTACATGGCTAAATATATACAATCATAAAACATAATCTAAACACTTCTAGCCTATACATGCCATGCTTTAATATATACATTTTCAAAGTACCAAAATGAGGTTCGATAGTGTAGTGATGATCCTTGACGATCCTCGAACTCATAGTAGCTTTGATATCTATAAAACAATGAAAACACACACACACAGTAAGCTTTCAAAAGCTTAGTAAGTTCGTACCAAAATCAACAACAGTATATAAAATATGAAACAACAACACATAAGTACTTAATTTATTACTCATCTATCAATTTCATGCCAACATCATCCATATATTTACACCAATTCAATAAACTTTATATGCATAATACTATCTACCACATAGGTATTAAACTTACCTGAACATTCCCGTATTCATTCATTTTCATTCTCACCTCTTGTTTGGATATTTTAAGGCTTTTTGAAGATTACCAATGCTTTAAACATCCGCACACTTAGTGCTTTAAAGATTAGCCGAAGCTATAATAATTCCGCATACTTAGTGCTTTCTCAATTAACCGAAGCTATCTCGGTATCACACACTTAGTGCCTCATATAGCCGAAGCTAGTTTAAATCGCACACTTAGTGCCAAATACCATTGATTTATCATCGTATTCATCCAAACTAAATGTATATACAATCTATGCATAAACATAGCATCAAAACATACTTATAACATCATGTTTTACGTATGAACTTACCTCGTACTCGGAGTTGTCGACCCGGATTGTTTACTCAATAACCTTCGACTTCCCTTGGTCTAAATCTGAATTCCTCTTTTCTTAATCTTAAATTAAGCCTTGTGTGTGCCGGAACCCTAACTCTCTTTTTCTTTTCTTTTACTATGATTTTCGGTTGATTATGAACACAAAATGACCATATTTTCATGCCTTTGTCTTATTTTAATTCATTTAATGAATAATTTACTAATTTACCCTTTTAATAACCATTATAAAATCACCTAATGGATGGTTATTAATGTCTATTCAAACTTATAATGGTCAAATAACCACATAAGGACCTCACAATTAATAAGCCAAATCAAATAGACACTTTTAACATATAGCAAGCAACTTTTACATTTTACGCGATTAGGTCCTTTTATCAAATTAAGCACACAAACGACTAAATTTTCATACGAAACTTTCACACATACTAATTCACACATCATAAGCACGAAAAATAATATTTAACTATTTTTTTGACTCGGATATGTGGTCCCAAAACCACTATTCTGTCTAGGGTCTAAATCGGATTGTTACAAATAGATTTCTACATCTTTGATAGCGATCGCAAGCTTGACAAAATTCATGAGCATCTTTAAACATGTTTGGCCAAAAAAAAACCAAATTGGAGAACTTTTGTAGTAGTTATCATGCCCCCAAATTGTCCTCCATACGGTGTTGAATGACAATGATATAAAATACTTTGAATCTTGTCCGAAACACACATCTGAATTATTTGGTTTGCACAATGTTTGAATAAAAATGGCTCATCCCAATAATACCGCTTCACATCATGTATAAATTTCCTTCGTCTTTGATTGGTGAGCTCAAGTGGTAGGAATACACTAACCAAACAATTTACGATATCGGCATATCACGGTAATGCCATGGCAATTAATAGTTGCTCATTTGAGAAATCATCTTGAATGCGCTGAATATTACCATATTCAATTCCTGCTTCAATTTGAGACAAGTGATCAGCCACTTGATTTTCTGTGCCTTTTCTATATCTAATTTCCAAATTAAATTCCTGTAGTAATAGTATCCATCGAATTAATTTGGGCTTGACGTCTTTCTTGGTCACCAAGCACTTAATAGCAAAGTGGTCTATATAAACCGTAACTTTGGTGCCCTCTAAATAAGCTCTATATTTTTCGAAGGCAAATACCACAATTAATGGCTCCTTCTCAGTAGTGGTATAATTTAGCTGTGAATCTGTCAATGTACAACTTGCATAGTAGGTAACATGAAATACCTTGTCCTTCTTTGCCCAAGTACCGCCCTTACGAAAAAATCACTAGCATCACACATAAGTTCAAAAGGTAAAGTCCAATCTAGTGCTATGATTATCGGTGGTATGACTAGTCACTTTTTGAATTCCTCAAATGCTTGTAAGCACGACTCATCAAAATTGAAAGATCTATTATGTTCTAAAAATGTACATGGGGGTTTGGATATTTTTGAAAAATGTTTGATAAATCGTTGATAGAATCCTATATGGAAAAGAAAACTATGAATACCTTTAACTATGAAAGGTGGTGGCAATTTCTCAATAGCCTCAATATTTTCTTTATTTACGGCAATCCCTTGCTGCGAAATTTTATGTCTCAGAATAATGCCTTCACAGACTATGAAGTGGCATTTCTCCCAATTGGGAACAAGGTTGGTTTCTTTACACCGACAAAGAACTAACTCCAAATTTTTTAAATAGTATTTAAAAGTATCGCCAAACACCAAGAAGTCATCCATAAAAACTTTTAAAAATTTCTCCACCATGTTCGAAAATATTTCCATCATACAACGTTAAAATGTTGCAAGGGCATTGCATAATCTAAATGACATTCATAGAAATGAAAAAGTTCTATAAGGACATGTGAATGTAGTCTTTTATTGATCCGTAATAGCTACGACAATCTAGTTGTACCTTGAATAACTATCTAGTTAATAATAGAATGCTTTCCTCACTAATCTATCTAACATTTGGTTAATAAATGGCAGTGGAAAATAGTCCTTCCTTGTTACTTTGTTGAGTTTTCGATAGTCCATACAAACCCTCCATCCCGTGACAATATGAGTAGGAATGAGTTCGTTGTTATCATTGCTTACCACAGTGACACCCTCTTTTTTAGGTACACATTGAATAGGGCTCATCTAAGTTCTATTAGAAATTGGGTATATAATTCCAACATCCAGCCATTCGGTAATATCCTTTTCGACAACTTCTTTCATAATAGGATTCAGTCTTCTCTGCTGCTCTATAGATTTGCCATGGCAATCCTCCAGTAATACCTTATGCATGTAGATTGCTGGATTAATTCCTTTGATATCCACAGTCGTCCACCCCAATGCCTTTTTAGATTTATTTAAAACTTTCAACAATTGAGCCTCTCGATCTAATGTCAATAACGTAGAGATAACTACTTGCAATGTGCTATTACCTCCAAAGTAAGTATACTTCAGATGTATTGGCAAAGGCTTCAATTCCAACATAGGAGGATCTTCTATGAATGGTTGAGGAATTTTAAAATAGTAGTCTAATAAATTTAATGATTCAAAACTTCTACTTGATCTATTCTCAATTTCCTTAGCGTCCAGCAGTTCCAAGCTCTTCAATCATTTTTGTTTCAATTAACTCAAATGAGTCTGTATCATCATTAGAAATATTGTGATAAAATTATGAAAATTCTTCCTGAACTATTGTGTCAACAATCTCAACAGTGTGACATTCTTTATCTATATTTTCACACTTCATAACATCGAAAACATTAAAGGTGATCTGCTGATCATTACTCTCATTGTTAATTCATCTTTTATACATTAATTAATGTTCTACCAGTTGCTAGAAAAGGCTCCCAAATATTATTGGTACCTCTTTATCAGCCTCACATTCCAGAATAATAAAAACTACTGGAAAAATAAATTTGCCAACTCTTACCAACACATCTTCGATTTTATCTTCTGGATGTGCTTATGAACGATCAGCTAATTGCAATATGACAGTTGTAGGTCTTGCCTTTCCTAATCCCAGCTTCTTGAAAACAAACATAGGCACTAGATTTATACTTGCACCTAAGTCGCATAATGCTTTGCTTGCATAATGATGGAGCAAGGTATAGTAAAACTCCCTGGATCCTTCAGTTTTGGTGGCAATTTGTTTCTCAGCGTTGCTGTGCACCCTTCAATGAGAGCGACGGTTTTGAACTCCCCTAAGCTTCTCTTTTTTGATAAGATATCTTTCATGAATTTCTCATAGTTAGGTATTTGTTCCAATACTTCCACCAACGGTATGTTGATATGTAATTGCTTCAGGACATCCAAGAATTTCTTGAATTGAAAATATTGCTTAGATTTTTGAAAACGCTGAGGAAAAGGTGGCTATGGCCTTCCTTCCATTTTTTAAGGTTGTTTTGCCATGGCATTTTTATTGGTAATACAACATGAATCTGCTTCAACATTTTTCTAGTTACTCTTTTCTTCTGTAGCCTGCTCCACTACTAGTTCTAAATTCTTCTTATTTGTGAAATTTGAATTACCTTCTTCAATAGTGGTGTCATTAACAACTCTTAGTAGCTACGCACCACTTTTGAGTGTAATGAATTTGCACTATTCCTTTTCTTAAGATCGTGAATTTTTGGTATCACTCGGTAGTGCTCCTTGCGATCTTGAACTTAATGCACTAGCAATCTACCCTACTTGATTTTCCAAAGCTCTTGAAAATGACTTTGAATGATAGCATCATTCCTGGCCATGTATTCCTTCAATAGAGCTTCCATAGATGAAGAACTCGAAGCTGAATTTTGTTGAGAATTTTTTCGTTGTAACATCCCGAATTAGGGGCTAGTCGGAACAGTGGTTTTGAGACCACAAATTTGAGATAGAAATAATTATTTTATGATTATTATGAGGTCCATGATATGCATGCATGCTTGTGTGAAAATTTCATGAAGAAATTCTATGCATAAAATGTCCAATTGAAGTTTAGGGACCAAATTGAATAAGATGCAAAAATAGTGTTCTAGAAGCTTTAAGCATGAAATTGCTTTAGATTATAAATTATAAGGTCCTAATTAGAAATTTGACCAATTTCTATAATTTTGGACAAAAATGGACATGCATAGGAAAAATTTGGAAGAAGGCCTTAAGGGCATTTTAGTCATTTGGTAAATAAAAGAATAAAAAGGGAAAATCAAAGAAAAAATGTGCTTATCTCCTTCATGTGGCTGCCGAAAATTCTAATTACTCCATAGCTAGGGTTTTTGACATTTTCAAGCTCAGTAGTAAGTGTTCCTAGCTCGTTTTTAGTGTTTTTTACATTTTTGAAGTCCTCGTAGCTTAATTTACCTATTTCTACCCTTATTTTGAAGTAGGGTTTATGTTAAAAAATTTACCCATGTATGATATACATGTATTTTGATGTTTTATGGAGGAAGATGAAAGTTTGGTGTAAGATAAACATCTTTCACAAAGTGATTTTTCATGAAAACCACTAAAATGGACTATTTTGTAAAAGGTGTAAAATTAGTGATAAAAATTTGATTTTGATGAAAAGTATGGGCTGTTATAAGTACAAGGAAAGTTCAGCTAGGCTTGGGTAACAAAGAAAATGCATGCATTTCATTTTACGAGCCTAGGGACTAAATTGTAAATAAGTGAAAAGTTAGGGTAAAAAGGTAATTTTACTAAAGTATGAATTATGAATTTATTTGAAAATTTTGATTATTAAACAAGTTAAATTTGGCATTAGAGATCAAGAAAAACGTGATTCAAGTCCTGATCGAGGAAAGAATAAAGTTTACAACGAATAGGCTCATTTCTCATCATTTTGTACCGGGGTAAGTACTTGTGTAAATAATGTGACAATATAACATATTTTGATGTATTGATATTATGTGGTAAATATTTTATTTTCATTATGGATGTTATGCCTAATGGTGGTTATGAAAGTATGAATGATATTATGTTCGTTATCCACGACATCACGAGCAAGTGCGGTTGAGATGTTATGTACATGTGATTGAAAAGTTTTAAATTGGGACGAAATTTTATGACTTAGTTTTATATGGATGTTTATGTTTAAGTCTGGTAATGCCTCAAATCCTATTCCGGTGTCGGATACAGGTAAGGGGTGTTGTATCCAGGTGGTGCACTCGTAACATTCTATCAAATAGCATTGCTAGAATTTCTCACCCATTGATTATTCCAACTGAAATTAGGATGTTGCTTCCACTCTGAATTATATGTGTTGGAATATGGGTTGTTGTTTTTTCGTATAACACCCCAAAATAGGCATAGGAGTTTTAAGGGTATTTTAGGAATTTTAGCCTTAGAGTGTTCGAAATTTTGCGACATGGTTTATCAGTAATGTTTTTTTTACTATGGTTTTTAGAAAATTAAATCAATTTCTGAAAAAGAGTTTTAAATGCCTTGAATTTTGGAAATATCACTAATTTGTAAAAGAGTCAAAATTGTGAGTTTTTATGAAATAATTAAACCAAATTTTAAAATTCGACCTAATACTTTCCCTACCTACATATATTTCACATTAGTTTTTCCACTCCCATTCTTGTTGCTGTCCTTTTGTTTTCCCTTACCCTCTCCATTTGATTTTTGACTCCAAACTCTAGTATTTTGATTTCCATCATCCTTACAACATTAAATCTCCATAATACTTCAAGAAAAAAAAATCTAAAAACACCATAAATTCCTCCATTGTTAAGCTTGTGAGTTTTTTGGGTTTTTAATCAAATGCTTGATTTATCATCAACTAAGGTAATGATTCATCTTCCTATTAGTTTTAGATATTATTTAGTCTTTAAAACAAAGTTTTTAGCCATTAAATTGCATGTTTTAAATAAAAGCCGAAAATTGGGTCGTTAATGGTGGATTTCTGGATTTTGTATAAAAATGTGGTTTCAAAGTGTTTTTCAACTTGTTTCAACATGATTAGAAGGTTTCTAAACTTACTTTGAAGTTTCATTAAAGAATTCTTGAGTTTTAATGAATTTTTAAAAAAATAGCCATAAAGCATGTAGAAAAAGTTGATATCATGAATTGAGTAGTCTGTGTAGTTTAAAGGTTGAGAATTAGTTGTAGGTGAATTATAAGATGAAAAGAATTGATTTTAGGTGAAAAGGTTAAGTATAGACCTAGATATTCAGATTTAAAGTTTGTCATGTTAAAGGTTTCAGTTACATGAGAACTTAGTTTAGGCTTATGTTTTGTATGCTTGTAATGAGTCCTTGATTGATTTTTGGATGTATTGTTGTGTAAATTTGTTGTGTTGAAGTTTTGGATTCGATAGGACCTTCTACGAGTAGAGATGAAGGCAAAGAAAAACTAGTTTGAGCTTTTGGCTTTTCAACAAAAGCGTACTCGTTAAGTGTTTGGAATAATTACTTGTGGGCATGATTCAATGATTATTTTGGAATTTAGTAGTAGCCTAAACCCCTACACTAAATTCCAAATGTAAGCATTCTCATACCTATGTTATCTTGTGAATAAAGTGCTTATGTGTTTGTGAATATGTGAATTGAGATGAGATGCTATAACATGTGATATGTGGTTATGATAACTGTTGTGAAAGTGAAAATATGTACATATTATGTATTTGTTAAATGTTAATGACAGTGTTCTGCTAAAGATGCAAATATGCAGTGATTGTGCACACATAATTGGTAAGTGATATGTGTATGAATTCAGATATTTTAGCCTTGTGATCTTGAACCCATTAGATACAGTTGGTATGCCATAGGATTGTGAGTACTCACCTATATGTACAGTGATTTTGGGTGTTGAGGCCCTAGGACATGTTGGAGGGGTAAGGGAATGTGAGCTAAGCTCCATTCAATAGGACATGTGAGAGGAAATAAGGAAAGTTTTATGCTTCACTTTTGGGACATGTTTGACTCTGTGAGTCTATGTTTGGTGTGTTGGAGATTCGTGTATCCGATGAGTGATGATAGAGCTAATTTTTATGGTTCATAGCTTAAGTTTAAAATTATCTTAAATTGTGAATATGTGTGTATTGTGATATGTGTTTATATAAAATGTGACCATTATGCAATTTATCTATAAACATGTTTTTGAGTATTGTGATATATGCTTGAATGTTATGCGATTATATGAGTATCGTGATATGTGCTTGAACATTATGTAATTATATGTGTAATGTGATATATGCTTAAAAGTAAATATGTTTACCTTGTAAAAGAACTAATAAAAATGCACGAGCAAGTATAATATGACACCAGAGTTGGAACTGTTGAGGTTATGTTATATGGTTGTTTTGTTGATGCTTGATGATATTTTTGCGTTGTGGTTATTCTAAGCATTCACTGAGCTTGTTAAGCCTACCTACTCCTTTTAAACCCTTACAGATTAGTTGTGTGTTGGTGTGAGTAGTGTGGTTTCCAAGAGATGAACCAAGCAAGTCTATTTATTATTTTCGTAGTTGTCTATATTCATTTACATTTTGAGGAATAAGGCAATGCGGTAGACTCGTTATAGCCCTGTTGATTTCTAGACAATATGCTGGTTTTTGGTTCGGCTTTTAAGAATTACATGTTATTGGTATGCTTGGGTTCATGAACATGAGAATGGATTGACATTACTTGCTTGAACATGGTTTTGTGATATTGAATTATTAATTAGGTTGTTGAATGATTATTTTTCGAACTAGTTGAAGTATGATGTTTAGAAACTAAATTGGAATGGATTAATTGCATATTTATGCTGCATTTTTAAGGTCTGGAGCAAAGGTATCAATAATTGGGTTTTAAAATTGATACCTCTGTGTTTTGAAATGTGTAGGAAGTCAGAATAGAGATTTGGTATCCATACCTTGGCCCGAGTATCGATACTCATGGTGTAATTATTGATACCTTGCGAAAGGTACCGATGTTTTTCGATGTTTTGAAATTTGGCGAGAAATATTTTGCTAGTTTGATATCGATATTTCAGGTGGTACCCATACCACTTAAAAGAAATATCGATACCATAGAGGCGGTATCGATACCTAATTTTTGGAGAATTTTGCTAAGTGATCCCAATGCTCGAGATATGTAGATTTTATGTTTGTTTGTCGTATTTTAGTATGATTAAACACTAAACTAAGCTTGCATGACTTGATATTCTCATAAATGCTAGAATAATTAATGTAAAACGAAACTGCATGTATTTCAACTCTGATAATTACAATGAAATTGACGTGAGATGGTGGTGTGGCATCTCGGTATTCGGCCTGGCATCCAAGCTAGGTATGAGGTGTTACACTGCGATTAAAATTTCCCATATAATAAACTAAGGCTGGGTTCAATGGGCATTCATCAAAAACATGATCTTCTATGCAATAAACACATGCTAACTCAGCTGCTTTCATTTCCTGCACTGCAGGTAGTCTTTTCAGTGTTTGAATCATATTAATTAAAGATGATACCTAAGCTGTTAGGGAAGTAATCGCATCACGTTCTATTGCTCCAGCAACTCTTTTGCTAGTCTCTACTCTTGCAGTGGGGTATCGATAATAGTTGTTTGCTATCCTCTTCAGAATTTCATATGCCTCTTTATATGATTTATCGAGCAAAGTCCCATTGGTAGATGTGTCAACCACCATCCTTGTATGCACATTTATTCCATTGTAAAACATTTCCATTTGCGTCCAATGTTGAAAACCATCCATTGGACATTTTCTAATTAACTCATTGAATCGTCCGCATACTTCATATAATGTTTCATCCTCAGATTTTCGAAAGGACGTGATATCATTCCTCAATTTAGCATTCATGTTTTGAAGATTATATCTTAGAAGAAACCTTTGAAAAATTTCATTCCAATATGCCACCATACCTGATGGCAATTCATTTAACCATGCTCTAGCATGATCTTGCAATGAATAAGGGAATAAGTCTTAGGGGATCTTGAGGAACACCCTACTGCCTGAATGAATCGTAGACTTCCAAAAAGAGTCTTAAGTGCAACTGTGAATCTTCAGTATGCAATCCACTAAACTTCCCTATAGTTTGTAACATTTGAAACATCACCGGCTTTAACTCGAAATGTTGAGCTTGAATATGCAGCCTGATAATTCCTAGATTCAGATAATCCAAGATTGGCACTACATGTTCTCTGATGGGTCTATCTTTGTCATCTATTATTCAAGGAATATCAGCATCCCTTCCATTTTGATGTAATGGCTCTTCTCTAACCTGATCATTTCTAATTAGTTTCATTTTTTGCAATTCTTTTCTCCTTCTCAAGGTTCTCTCAATTTTTGGATTAAAAGAATACTCTTTAAGTGCAGAAATATCTCTACTCATGCACCAAAAAATCTTGAAAAAAAAATATCAAAACAACTAATTAAGCTAAACTAGCAAAATTAAAGAGGTAATAGCAAACCAAAATTTCATCAATATTGCTGATCCCCAGCAACGGCACCAAATATTTGTCGCGTGTGAATGTGTAATGTGAATGTGCAAGTATACACGTCGAATCAAGTAATAAAGTGATAAGTGAGTATCGTCTCCATAGGAATCAGAATTGATTAAAAAATGGTTATGCTATTACTATTAATTTGACTAATTAAACTGTGCAAAAGAACCATATGACAAATTGATGAAGAGAATTAATGAATGGATTAAAAAAATCAATTATGAATGAAAAAATGCTAGGGCAATTGAAATGCCATGGAGAGGATTTGTACTGTTGAATGATAAAGGTTGAAATTAATCAGGTTTTATTTTTATATCATAATAATATCGTGATAAAATCTTGACCATTCTACTACTCAAGGATCTACTACTGTAGTCTACTTCTTTTGAGAGCCAGACTTTAAGCTATCATTCTGGGTTTTTTTTATGTCTAGAACTTAAGAATGATATCCAGATTGTTCTTCCTTTCCCTGTACAGATCACAACTTCTACGTCTAGAGTGTTACGAATATTCATTTGAATACTTGCCTGTATCAACTGATAATAATCCAATTTATTTAATCTTTTTCAGAATTAAAAAAGATCTAACAACATACCATACAATCATCTATATCTAGAGCTTGCATCCATGCATTTAAATAATCACAAATCAAATGAAATATTAATCTACTCAAAATCAGAATATGGGCATTAAAGATAGTAAAATTTCACCCAAATAATTCAAACCCAATGAGATTTAGCTTATGGATTGGACATTCAAATCCAAAATAAAACAAGTCAACATCATCATTCAAGTTTACGAATCACAAAGTTCAAATCAGAAAACAAATGCAGAATTACAGGAAGTTCTCGCCACTCCTGCTTTCACTTTAATATTGAAATTTGATGCAAAACCCAGGGTAGTTTTCTCTTCCCTTTCCTAGTGTTTGCGATTTTTGCTTTGTAAGCTGCTACCCTCTCCTCTCTTTTCTCTAAAATTTTCCAAGAGAATTTGATGCAGAGAAAAACTGCTCTCCAATTACCTTCTCCACAAAATCCTCTTCTCCTCATTTCTTTTTTTTTTCCTCCTTTATAGGGTAGGTCCCTTCCCTCCCTCCCTCTCAACACATACCTTTTTCTTCCTCTTTTTCAGGGTGGTTTATCTGGTACAAGTACAACTGGCTGAGAGTGACGTGAACTGAGTGTTGCATCATCTTTCTGGAATTGTCACGACAATCTTGTTGGCAATTTAACCAACATTTTGCCATGACAATATTTCACTTCTTTCATTTTGTTTCTCCTTTCTCTCTTCTCTTCTTAATCCTGCACCTGCTGCAAACAATAACCAATACCTTTCTTCCCCAGTAAAAAATAATGACATTTATAGCACAATCCAAGCTTTGCAATGTAATGTTCTAAAAATATCCTAAAATTGCAAACATATTTACTTAATTACAAACAATTAATTCAATCTAAAGGCCTGAAATATAACTTGTTTCAAGACTTATCACTTGCTGACCAACAAGATTCAATGCAAAATCAACATTGATCTTTAGAATCTACCCATACAAAGGCACCCAAAAAACAACTTGTGCAAGCACCGGAAGCATCGGCATTAAGTTATGGATACAAAATTTATCACTAAGCCATTATATTGCTTGATCCAATATCAGATGTGGCATTGTAGTCGACCTTATATAACCACATTATTCCTTACGTTCCAAAGGTTCCATAATAACACTAATAAATCTATAAAGGCCAATTTATTCAAAGAATGCATAGCCCTCTCTAGCAAGTTAATGTGTGATACCCCACACTTAACTCGATCGCCAGATTCGAATGTGAGACATCAAATTCATTGATAAAGCAAATTAAAATATTTCATTCAATCCGCTAAGCAATTTAACATAAAATCTTAATAAATTTCATACATTTCCAATTTCAAACATAAACATGCATAATAGATATCTAATAGTCTCACTTAAAGGGATTTGGGACTATACAGCGTCAAACACAGAGTTAGGGTTATAATCCAACTTAAAATAATAATTTTTTGTAGTTGATGTCTCGAGACATGCTTCCCCTGTTTTATATTATTTTCTTTGATGTTGGAATGTCTCGAGATGGTGGGGTTCATATCTTGAAACAAGTCTCGAGGTATAGCTCCCCTGTTTCAAACCTCTAATTTTTATGTTTAGAAGTCTCAAGTAAAATGGGTTTTTATCTCAGGACTTGGAACACGAAAAATCTAATTTAGCTTTGATGTTTAGCTATCTCTAGACATAGTAACTTGAGAATTGAACCATAAGAGACCTTTACCCATAAATGCATGAAACAATCATTTTTGTTCTTAAGGTCTCGAGACATTATTGAAAAATAACCTAAATTGAACATTTCAAAGCATGCAAATTATAATCATTCCATACCTAAATTATGTAACACCCTATACCAGACCTAATCGCCAAGTCCAGGTACCGGATGCTACACTAACCCAAATACCTTAATGATACTTTTGTGTTTATTTTAATTACATGCTTGAACAACTTAAATTCAAAAATCTAACTGTTATTTAAACCTGTACAAAATTGGTGATAAATTTCTACACCTTTTGTAACACCCCTTACCTGTAACTGATGCCAGAACAGGGTATGAGGTGTTACCGAACATAAGCTCACAAAATCTTACAAAATCGGGACATAAATTTCTGTCCAAATTTAAAACTTTTCACCCATATGTGCATCGTTCCTTATATGGGCCCACAGGCCCAACACATACATTGGGAGCAGTTCGGGACCAAACCGAGAACTTAGAAAAATTTTCACTAAACAGAGTCACACGCCCGTGTGGGTGGGACGTGTAATCCCTGATAAATCATAATTTATACATATTTTTATTCCATGCTTAGCATATTTTTTGATGAATTATCCTTAAATTTCATTTTTTATACTTAGGTGAGCATAGGAGAGTAAAAAGAGCGAGAAACGGACCGAAAACGGAGAAAATTGACCAACATGTGAAATCAACATGGCCTGGACTTCCGTAAACAGGCAAACCAAACGCCTGTGTCCTTTTAGCAGAATCGAGCATGACTTACACGGGTAGACCACACGCCTGTGTCTATTTAACAACCTTGAACAGGGATTGAAGAAATCGAACACGGGCGTGCCCCTGTCGAGCCCAAGTTTAGTCCTATTCGGAAAAGGCCACTCCTGAGGGATTTTAGGCATTCTAAAGCCTATTTAAATACACTAGAGGAGGATTAGAGGGGACACACGGAGTAAGAGGTAAGGAATTACTCGAAGAAAGCCGATTGATCCATCTCAGAAGTCGGATTCACCTTCAAGACTGAAGATCTCCCTTCAATTCCCTTCAAGAGTTCTTGGGTTTTGTTTATGTTTTTTTATATTATTCTTTTGAGATGTTTTCTTTCATAAATATGAACTAAACCCCCTAAATACCTAAGGGGAATGAAACCTAAGACGGATCTTGTTATTATTATCTGAATTATATGATAAATATTTGACTTGTTCTTAATTATAAGTTCTTAATTCTTGCTTTAATATTCCAGGATATTGACTCAAGTATTGATGTGCTTATTTAGAGGAGAAAAAGTCTTTGTCTAAGAGTAGATCTAACATAATTAAGCAGAGTTGATTGCACGCCTAGAGATAGGGTGACATAATTTTTTCGGATCAGGGTGAAACCTAATTAGGGAATCCATAGATCGAGTTAATGCAAAACTAGGGGTTTTAATTAGAAAGAGATTTCAATTAATCAACCTAGGGTTAGATGTTGTTAGTCTCGAGAAAGATAATAATATAACTTAGGGATTTCCACGGATCAAGTCAAGTGAATAAATCGTCTGATTCAGAGTCAATAACAAGTGAAGTCTAGGTGGATTTTTCCCTTAGGTATTGTCCAAATCATTCAGTTTCCCCAAAATTTATTTCCCCAATTTACTTTCTGTGCATTCTTAGTTTAGTAATTAGTTTAGATAAAACAAACCCCTTTATTTTTAGGCTAGATAATAAAAAGAAAGTTAATACTAGTACTTTTAGTTCCTTTGGGTTTGACATCCCGGTCTTGCCATAAGCTATACTACTATTCGATAAGGTGAGCTTGCCTTTGTCATGATAATAGTTAGTTTTCAAGAATGGGCATTTAAAAATTATAAAACTTATCAAGATTCACATAACATCAATCCCACACACTCGTGTGGCTTGGGACATGCCCGTGTCTCTAACCCGTGTAACTCTCTATTTATGACGTCATGAACAAAATGTGGTCACACGACCAAGGCACACGCCCGTGTGCTTAGGCTATGTGTACAATTAAATTTCATAATTTTTCCATAAATAGGTGCAGACTTCACATGGCCAGGGCACATGCCCATGTCCTATGGCCATGTCTTTCACACGGCCGAGACACACGGCCGTGTCTTAGCCCGTGTGTTTACTACTGGGCATTTTGTTTGTATTAATTAGGGTGCAGGGGACACATGACCAGAGCACACGCCCATGGGGCCAGTCGTGTGTCACACATGGTCTAGAAAAAATTAAGGCTATATTCCAAGCCATTTGCCACCCTTATTTACACAACACATTCATGGTTCCAAAGGTACTTAAACTCACTCATGAATCTAGTTTGTGTATTCAATTCTCAACACTTTAGACTAGATTAAGGCTTCATATCATAAAAACTCTATTGTACCAAACACACATGTATCCATGAGCAATAATTATTAAATTTGCATGCATGCATTGTAACGCCCCGTACCCAAGACCGTCGCTGGAGTCGAACACGAGGTGTTAACAGACTTAATTCATTACTTAAACAGCTCAAACAATTTATTTTTAAAATTTTTAGTCAAGCTAACAATCTGCGTCACAGTCGCTTAAAAATTCATATCTCGAGTTACAAAACTCGAAATCCAATTCCGTAAATTTTCCCTAAAACTAAACTCATATATCTATTTAATAATTTTTTTCTAGAATTTTTGGTCGGGCTAATTAGTACATTTTATTAGTTAAACTCTCCCATGTTTCAGGGTTCGACTACTCTGACCTCTGTGTATTACAAATCAGATATCTCCCTGTAAAGAGATTCAATGACTATACCATTTGTCTCTGATAAAACTATACTCAATAAGGAATCTGTACATATAAAGCATGACTTCTAATTATCTTTGTAAAATTTATGGTGAATTTCCAAAGTCAGAACAGGGGATCCAGAAATCGCTCTGGCCCTATTTCACAAAAATTTAAACATCTCATAAAATATAGCTCATATACCTGTTTTGCTTCTTCCATATGAAAATAGAATCATCAAGCTTCGATTCCATAACTTATTCATTATTTAATTTCATTTTTACTATTTTTAGTGATTTTTCAAATTCACATCACTACTGCTGTCTGAATCTATTTTATGGTAAATTTTACCTATTTCATGGTTTCCATGGATTAGTTAGCAATTTGACATACATAACACCAAATATGATCATGATTAGCCATTCCAATGGCTAATCATTACCAAGCATTTCCATACCACTTAATAACCATATCATAAGACCATATATACAAAATGATTATAATGCTATACATGCCATACTCAAAATAAATAAGCCATTATGCCAAGATGATATACGGATAGTGTGAGCGAGCCTCCGACCGTTTCCGATTTCCGAGCTGGCTTGTTAAAACTACAAGGAATGAAAAGGAGGGAGTAAGCATAAATGCTTAATAAGTTCACATGCAAATAGCAAGTAACATAACCATATAAGCAAACATAAAACATCAGTAGCATAATCATCACCAAGACATTCATATCACATTTCCATTTATCATCTTACCATATTGTTGTTATATCGAGTTTTCAACCCGAGGGTTAAGTACATACCTGTTCAAAGTATCCATTCCACAACACTTACCAATACGTCCCTTTCATCTTGAGTATTCCTCCATTTGAGTAGAACTTTACCCGTTGAACACATTGGAATATAATTCGGATACATGGAAAGTTTGCACATAAGTGCCACATATGTAGCCAAGCTACTATGTAACCTGCCCATAAGCGAACCCGGACTCAACTCAACGAGCTCGGGCGTTCGCATCCATGAGTGAACTCGGACTCAACTCAACGAGTTCGGACATTTGCATCCATAAGTGAACTCGGACTCAACTCAACGGGAAAAACAATTTTTGTCCATAGACTTAGAAATTGGTAAAATTTCTATTTAAGACCTCCTAATTAATATTGCAAAACAATTTCATACTAGAAACTTCTAGAATGCAAGTTTTGCAAATTATTCGATTTAGTCCCTAATTTCAATTTAAGCACTTTATACATAAAATTTCTTCACAAAATTTTCACACAATCATGCAATCATATCATAGACCTCAAAATAATCATAAAATAATTATTTCTATCTCGGATTTTGTGGTCATGAAACCACTATTCCGACTAGGCCCAAAATCAGGATATTACATGCATTTTCATATCAACTCATACACACACTTAGTGATGATCATCATTCAGCCATCATCCACCAAGATCCATACCATAATGGAATTGGCTCATACATGCAAAAGTGAATAGGTTTACAACCCAATAGTCATTGTAAGCCATATCTCATGGCCTTATACAAAATGGATCACAACACCTTCATAAGCCAACACATTGGCTAAACTAATATGACATATAACAAAACAACCAAGTTCCTATACATTCCATACTCAAAATAAAGAGACTAACTATACCCAAAAGATCCGATTGATAGTGTGATCGAGTCTCCGACGCCCTTTAATCCCCAAACTAGCTCGGTGAAACTATAACTAAAAGGAAAAGAGAGGGAGTAAGCATAAATCTTAGTAAGCTTGTATGTAAAAAATAAGCAATGAAAATATGTAATTTCAACACACACATAAGATTACTTAATTGATCACATTCTCTATAATCACTATAATCATATCCTATCTCGATCAAATCTCACAATGTCTCATAGAACTCAAGATCATGATTTCTCCATTTTCATCTACCAAAATTGTATCATTCCGTATTCTCAATAACTATGAGCTTGACGTACTTACCTATACCTACTCAAGATAGCTATACCTCGTCATTCTTTGTCACATCCTGGACTACTCGTTGAACCGCTTAGAATACTAAGGGTTACTCAGGATATCATATACACAAGGTAGGGTGCCAATGCCATATCCTAGATATGGTCTTACATGGGACCACATATCAATGCCAATGCCATGTCCCAGACATGGTCTTACATGGGATCACACATATTGAAGCTGATAGCCCAACTATGGTCTTACACGATGTCTCATTATGATGCCAATGCCATGTCCCAGACATAGTCTTACATGGAATCGCATAACGATGCCAAAGCCATGTCCTAGACAGGGTCTTACATAGGACCACATGTCACTGCCAAAGTAATATCCCAGATATGGTCTTATATAGGAGCTTATCTACTGAAATGTCAAAACAATGATACCCTACATATTCCCGAGGTTCAATCGGCTTATGTCACCACAATTCTTTAACAAACAAAATCAATGATATTCACCAAGATAATTAAACCATTCGTATAACATCAATTATTAAGCACATAATAAAATGCTATTTTAGTTACACACAAACTTACCTTGGTACAAAATATGGACAATTACTTCGATTTAGTCCAAGATATTGCTTTTTCCCCAGTTTAGGCCCAAACTCTATTTTTCTTGATCTATAATAGAAAATTTCACTTATTTAATATCCACATTATTCAATTTAGTCCAAAAATCTTATTATGGAAAAATTACACTTTTGCCCCTAAACTTTGACATATTTACACTTTTGTCCCTAGGCTCGTAAAAATGAAATGTGTCCAATTTCTTTGTTACCCAAGCCTAGCCAAATCATATTCCTTCTTATAACAGCCCACAGTTTTCATCAAATCACATCTTTGAAACTTAGTTTTGCATATTTTACAAATAAGTCCTTTTTGGTGTTTTCATGTAAAATGACCTAGGAAAAGATGTTTATCTAACAGTAAACTTTCATATTCCTCCATAAATCACCAAAATACATACATGACACACATGGGTAAATTTTTTAACATGAACCCTAGCTTAAAACGATGGTAGAAATAGATAGTTCATGTTTCAAAGATCTCAAAAACATAAAGAACATTAAAAACAGGGCTACGATGTACTTACTATCAAGCTTGAAAGGTTGAAGAAACCCTAGCTATGGCGACTCTTCAAATTCGGCCTAATTATGAGAAAGATTAAGAGATTTTGGCTTTATTTTCCCTTTTTATTCTTTTATTTACCAAAAGACAAAAATGCCCTTAAGGCCTTCCTTTAAAATTTTATCCATGCATGCCTATTTTTGTCCATAAAAATAGAAATTGGGAAAATTGCTATTAAAGGACCTCTAATTACTAATCTGAAGCCATTTCATACTTAAAGCTTCTAGAATCTTTAATTTTGCAACTTTTTCAACTTAGTCCCTAAAGTTAAATTGGACATTTTACACATAAAATTTCTTCATGAAAATTTCACACAAGCATGAAATCAAATCGTAGACCTCATAAAAATCACAAAATAATTATATCTACTTCAGGTTCATGGTCTCAAAACTATTGTTCCGACTAGACCCTAATTCGAGATGTTACAACTCTTCCCCTCTTATGGATTTTCGTCCCTGAAAATCTTACCGGTAAAAAGGTTTGGGTATTGACTTCTCATTGTTTCTTCAGGCTCCCATGTGGCCTCTTCAACCCCATATCATTGCCATAACACTTTTACAAGGGCAATACTCTTGTTTCTTAATTGTTTGACGTCCTGAGCTAAAATTTTGACCGATTCCTCACCATAAGTCATATCCGGTCTTATTACCACCTCTGTAGGTGAAATCAAGTGTGAAGGGTCAGAACGGTAACGACGCAACATAGACACATTGAACACATCGTGAATCCTTTCAAATTCGGATGGTAAGGCTAATCGATAACCCATCGGTCCTATTCTTTCAATCACCTCATATGGTCCAACAAAACGCAGACTCAATTTCCCTTTCTTGCCAAATCTGAAAACTTTCTTCTACGGGGACACTTTTAGAAATACCTTATCACCGACTTGAAACTCAATCTCTTTCCATTTCAAATCTACGTAGGATTTCTGTCTAAATGAAGCCGCTTTCAAACAATCTCGAACCACCTTTATTTTCTCTTCGACTTCTCGTACCAAGTCGACTTCATGAACGTGATTCTCTCTTAGTTCAGTCCAATATAATGGTGCTCGACACTTGCACCCATACAAAGCCTCATAAGGTGGCATTTTCAGCTCGACTAAAAACTATTATTATAGGTAAATTTTGGCAAATACTTTACCTAACTGCTCTGAAATTTGAGAACACAACACTGGAGCATGTCTTCCAGTATTTGTATTGCTCTCTCCGTCTGTCCATCAGTTTACGAATGGAAAGTGGTACTAAAATTCAGTTTTGTACCTAAAGCTTACTGTAGCTTTTTTCCAAAACCACGATGTGAATCTCAGATCCCTATTCGAAATGATCGACAAAGGTACTCCATGTAGTATCACAATTTCAGAAACAGACAACTCGCTACTTATTGAGTGAGTAGTCGGTACGTACCGGAATAAAGTAAGTCGATTTTGTCAGTCGATCGACTACGACCCAAACAACATATTTCTTTTTCGGTGACAATGGCAATCCCATCACAAAGTCCATAGTAATCCGGTCCCATTTTCACCTGGGAACGATCACAGGTTGCAGTAAACCCAAAGGTACTTGGTGCTCATCTTTCTCTTGCTGACATATTATGCATTTTGAAACAAACTTTGAGATGTCTCTTTTCATGCCCGGCCACCAATACAATCTCTTCAAGTCATTATACATCTTGGTCCTACCCAGATGGATTGACATACAACTACTATGTGCCTCGTGAAGTGTAATGGCCTAAATTCAAGGTTATCGGAACAATGGTTTCGTAACCATAGATCTGATTTAAAGAGAAATTTATTTCAATATTTTTGCTTGAAAATTGATATGATAGGAAAATCGTATGAAAATATTGATAGAAAAATTTTATCGATTTAGTGATTAGTTAGAAAAAGAAATTATTGAAGAAATTGGGTAAAATAAGGTATCGGGACCTCTATCTCGTAAAACCGAGTCGAAAATAATTTTATAAATATTTATGAAATGTTATTAATGTGGTATTAAAATTTCGTTAGGAAATTTTAATGTTTGGGTAGTCAATTAAATGAAAAGGACTAAATTGTAATAGGTGTAAAAGTTGCTAGAGTGATTAAATAGCTTAAGAGTCTAATGAGAAAGGATTTAAAAGGCAATTAGACCCAAAATTTATTTGGACTGGACGGCAAGGGTATGAAATCAGCAGAAAAATTGATAAATTAAGGGTAAAATTGGAATATTGCAAAATTAACTAAATAAAGTTAGGACTAAATAGAAAATATCTAGATTTCTCTTCATTTATCTTCAATTCCATCAGCTAAAAATGCCATAGGAGGGTTCTCTAAGCTGGTATTTCATAATTTTTGCACCAAGTGGGTTAATCCTTGCATTTTTCTTGTAATTTTTGTGTTTCTAAGACTTTTACAACTAGGTCCTACTATTAAATTCATTAGTTTTTAATTTCATGGATGAAATTCAAAGTCACCATGGTTGAGTGCTGTAATTTTATGATGAAATAGAATGAAATTAAAGCTTTAATTTGTTTATGAGATGATTTTATTAGGCAATTTCAATGGAAATTGATTTTTAGGACCTAATTGTGAAAATGTTTGGAATTAAAGTCTATTTCTGAAATTATGATTCCTAAAGGTTGTAAACTAGTTTAAGGTGATAGAATAAAATGTTAATTGAGAAAAATCAGCTCAATTGAGAGGCTAATTGAGTAGGGATGAAAATATCATTTATTAAAAGCTTAGGGGAAAAATGGTAATAAACAGCTTACACTAAAATAGTTTGGACAGCAGCAGTAGACTAACTTTGAAAAATCACCAAAAATTGTAGGAATTGAATTAGAAGATTAAAAAAATATGGAATTAAATATTATTGAGTCTAGTTTCTCATAGAAGAAATGTTGTAAGCAATGGATATGTAAATTTTTAGATATAATGAATTTTGTGAGACAAGGTCAGAATGAATTCGGGTTCCCCTGTTCTGATTTTGAAAAATTATAAAAAATTGAATAAAAATAATTAGGGACTTAAATTTATATGTCTAGAATTATGAATGCGTCTATTTGTAATAGAAATAAACGAGAACATCATTTGAATTCTGTATAAAGAGATAATTTATTTTTAGTGAAGAAGGGTCAGAACTGTTAGACAACAGAACAGGGGTGACTTTGAAGAATAAACTGTACTGATTGGCTAAACTAAAAATTCTGAAAATTTTATGATAAAAATATATATGAGTTTAGTTTTAGGGAAAATTAAGAGATCTTAATTTGGAGCTCCGTAGCTCAAGTTATAAATAATTTAGTGACTATTAAGTAGACAGCTTTGAATGAACTATAAATAATAGTTGAATTATAGAGAATGTTGCATATGAACATGAAATGTATTAAATTGATAATTAAATTTATTTATTTAGATCCGAAGATTCAAATACAAATCTAGATCGAGGAAAGAAAAAAGTTTGGGATTAGTAGATTTTTACTGTTTACAAACAAGTATCAAGGTAAGTTCGTGTAACTTGAATTATATTCTGAAATGCTTGAAATTGTATGTTATTGATGTGAATATGATTTGAGTGTTCATTGTATGAAAATTAATGAAACATTGATATATTTGATAAAATGAGAAGAAATCCCGGTTGAATGAAAGGAAAATTCGATGGATCTCTGAAAAGGAATTGATGGTTAAAAGGTTCTAGCCCGGACGGGTGATCCTATCCTGATATAGCCCTCCCGAAGAATATGTGTAAAATGGATTTAGCCCGGACGGGTAATCGAATTAGGGTCTGAATTTAGCTTCGACTGGTAATTCAGATCCAAGCTCATTAGAGTAATTGTCGCTGCAGGATTTAGCCTGACTGGTAATCCCGACAATACTCTATGAGTTTATATTGCGAGGATTTAGCTCGATGGTAATCCCGCTGCAAGGTTGAGGTTCGCGGGAGTGTGCTATCTGAAATGGATATGTGCACACATGAATATGAATTGACGGATCCGGAATTGTACAATAAATGTGTACCTCTGAAAATCCATCGAAATTCCGATAAATTCAACGGGATAAATATGAAAAAATAACAAGGAAATGGAAATCATGGTATTAACGAGCTCATCAATCATAGTATATATTATTGGTACATGGAAATTATTGTACTAACTTGAATGTTGAGTTTGTGCATATTAGGGTAATAATGCATTGAATGGATATATGGATGTTTATTGTATTGTATTGAAAATATTAGGTAAGTATAATTCTTGTTACATGAGCTTACTAAGCACAAAGTGCTTACCCCGTTTCCTTTTTCCTGTTTTTGTAGTGTTAAGAGCTCGGAGGTCGAATTTGGTCTGAGACACATCACACTATCAATCTCGAGATTTCGGTATATAAAGAAACTTTATTTTGGAAATCAATGGCATGTATAAGCTAACAAAGTAAATGTTAACGTGAAATGAATGTAAAGTTAGCCATTAGTATGGTTAACAAACCTGGTTATAGATATGTGATGACGTTATCTTATATAAATGCATGAATCTATCATGAAAATATGTTGAATTGATTTGGTTGATGTGGATTGGTCTCGATTTAATATTACAGGGAAGGTTAAATATTTACAAAAGGGCTATATTGAATATAAAAAAAATTTAATTCGTAAACTCCAGTAATGCCTGGTACCCTATTCCGGCAATGAATACGGGTAAGGGTATTACATTTATTGGTATCAGAGCTACGATTTAGCCGGTTCTAGGATCGATGTAGCAAATACGGGATTAGCTATACATGCTATTTAAATTATTATTGATAGTGTGATATCTCATGACCATTTAAAATGTGTTTTTCTTATAGTAATGTCATCCGACCGAGCTCAATCCGAGGAAGCTGGGGGTCATGCTCCGGCTTTATTACAAAGAGAAGAAACTAGGAGTAGAAGGCCCGAGACAGAGGGTCGAGGGGAGGAGGCAAAAACAGCCTTCTTTCAAATGATGAATGATTGGTTTAATCAATACTTAAGAACTAACCCTGTAGTGCAGCAAGTTCAAGCTCCCCCTCCTGCTCCCCCACTGGTTCCCGAGATCCCACAAGGTGCAGTCTTGAATCATCGAAAAGAGAAAGCTCCAGAGATAAAATTGAAAATATGGGGTCAAGAATTTGAGCAGCGATTGATGATGATTCGAACGGGCTGAATTCTGGTTAGAAAACACTACTCGGGTTCTGGAAGAATTATCTTGTACACCAGAAGAATGTCTGAAATATGTCGTCTCACTGCTAAAAGATACAGCTTACCATTGGTGGAATACTAAAGCTTCAGTTATTCCGAAAGAAGAAATTATATGGGAATTCTTTCAGACCGAGTTCAGAAAAAAATATATCAGCTAGAGGTTCCTTGACCGAAAAGAAAAGAATTTCTTGAGTGAAACAGGCAATAGATCAAGATTCGAATATGAAAGAGAATTTGTTCGATTGAGTAAATATGCTCGAGAATGGGTACAATCGGTGAAATGTGCAAACGATTCGAAGAAGGGTTGAATGAAGACATTAAGTTACTGATCGGAATTCTTGAAATTCGAGAGTTTGCTACATTGGCAGAGAGAGCTTATAAAGCAGAAGAATTGAGCAAAGAAAAGAAACAGGCTGAGAAATTGAAGAAATATCAGGATCGTTCTACTTCAGCCATTGGGTATTCAGGCAAAGAGCGAGGTTCTCAACACACTAATCCAAGGCCTTCTACTCCATCAGTGACCAGTGTTGGCAGTGTTGGCACTTCTAAACCGAGATGCCAGTATTGTAATAAAGCTCATTTTGGTGAATGCCGATTTAAGAGTGGGGCTTGTTATCGATGTGGTTATTTTGACCATTTTCTCAGAGATTGTCCTGAAAGGGTTGAAAAAGAAGTTAAACATATATCGAAGCCGAGTAATCTAGTTTTGAGGGGCAGACCACCTCGATCATCCGGTAATGTCAGTGGTAGTCGAGGAGCTACAAAAGATACTATAGGTAGGTCTGAGGTACGAGCACCTGCTAGGACATATGCCATTCGTGCCGGAGAAGATGCTTCAGCACCCGATGTTATTACTGGTACATTTTCTTTACTTGATACTGATATTACTGCATTGATTGATCCTGGTTCTATGCATTCATATATATGTGTTAAACTTGCAATTGTTAAAAATTTATTTGTTGAACCTACTGAATTTGTGGTTAAAGTCTCGAACCCCCTGGGCCAGTCTGTGTTAGTGGATAAAATTTGTAAAAATTGTCCACTGATGGTAAGAGGTTATTGTTTCCCGACTGATTTGATGTTACTGCCATTTGATGAATTTGACATGATATTGGGTATGGATTGGTTAACCCAGCATGATGCGGTAGTAAATTGTAAACAAAAATATATTGTGCTAAAATGTCAGAATAGTGAGTTGCTCTTGGTTAAATCTGATCAGACAGAGGGGTTATCTGATATGATTTCAGTAATGGCAGCACAGAGGTATGTCAAAAAGGGGTATGATGCTTACTTGGCTTATGTACTCGACACCATGGTATCTGAGTCAAAGATACAGGCAGTTCCAGTGGTATGTGAATTTTCCGATGTGTTTCCAGAAGAATTGCTAGGATTGCCACCAGAAAGAGAAGTGGAATTTTCTATAGATTTGATTCCGGGAACTACTCCGATCTCCATAGCTCCGTACCGGATGGCTCCTATAGAATTAAAAGAGTTAAAGACACAGTTGCAAGAGCTTGTTGACAGGGGTTTATTCCGACCAAGTCATTCACCTTGGGGTGCTCCGGTTCTGTTTGTGAAAAAGAAAGATGGGTCTTTGAGATTGTGTATCGACTACCGACAGCTTAATAAAGTAACCATAAAGAAGAAGTACCCGATACCCCGGATTGATGATTTATTTGATCAGCTGAAAGGTGCTACTATGTTTTCAAAGATTGATCTTGATCGAGTTATTATCGATTCTGGTAAAGGAGTCGGATGTGCCAAAAACAACCTTTAGAACCGTGTACGGGCATTATGAGTTTCTAGTTATGCCGTTTGGGCTAACTAATGCACCGCAGATTCATGGATTTGATGAACCGGATATTCGAACCGTGCTTAGACAGATTTGTAGTAGTATTCATTGATGATATTTTGGTTTATTCTCGGGATGAAGAAGAACATGCGAACATTTGAGAATTGTGTTGTAAATTCTACGAGAGAAGCGGTTGTATGCTAAATTCAAGAAATGTGAATTTTGGCTTGAGAAGTGGGTTTTCTTGGACACATTGTATCTGCCAAAGGCATCGGGTAAATCCAAGTAAAATCTCACTATTGTCAATTGGAGTCCACCAAGAATGTATCCGTTAGAAGTTTCTTGGGTTTAGTTGGTTATTATCGGAGATTTGTACAGGATTCTCTATGATAGCTTCTCCAATGACTCGATTATTGAAGAAAGATGTAAAGTTCGAGTGGATGATGAATGTCAACAAAGTTTCAACCGATTGAAAGACCTATTAACGAAAGCACTGTATTAGTGCAACTGAACCGTAAGGAATTTGTTATTTACAAGATGCCTCATTAAATGGTTTAGGTTGTGTTTTGATGCAAGAAGGTAAAGTAATAGCCTATGCTTCAAGACAACTTAAACCACATGAAAGAAATTAGCCAAGACATGATCTTGAATTAGTCGCTATTGTATTTGCGTTGAAGATATGGCGGCATTACTTGTACAAATGAGAATGTCATATTTATACCGATCATAAAAGCTTGAAATATTTGATGACACGAAAGATTTGAATTTGAGACAGTAGCGGTGGCTTGAACCGATAAAGGACTATGATTTGACTATTGATTACCATCCGTAAGGCTAATGTTGTAGGCGATGCTTTGAGTAGTAAATCTCTCTTGCTTTACGAGCTATGAATACCCGGTTATCATTGATGATGATGGTTCAATCCTAGCTGAATTGAGAGCTAAACCGACATTTTTACAAAGAAATATGTGAAGCTCGGAAGAATGATGAGAAGTTACAGTTAAGCGGACAAGGTGAGTCGTAATGATTCTGAATTTCAGATTGGTTCTGATGATTGTTTATTATTCAGAGGTAGGGTATGTGTACCTCAGAATTCAGAGCTCATACAGAAGATTCTACGCGAGGCCCACAGTAGTACTATGTCTGTACATCCGGGGAGTAATAAAATGTATAATGATCTGAAAAAGATGTACTGGTGGTCGGGAATGAAACGTGATATCTCTGAGTTTGTATCAAGGTGTTTAATATGTCAACAAGTTAAAGCTGAACATCAGGTACCTTCAGGGTTACTTCAGCCAATTACTATACCGGAATGGAAATGGGAAAGAATCACTATGGATTTTGTATCGGGGCTGCCTTTGTCTCTAAGGAAAAAAGATGCTATTTGGGTGATTGTTGGTCGATTAACAAAGTCAGCTCACTTTATTCCGGTACGTATGGATTATTCTTTAGATAAAATAGCTGAACTGTACATATCTGAGATTGTCAGGCTACATGGAGTGCCGGTCTCCATTATATCGATAGAGATCCCGATTTACGCCTCGTTTCGGGACAAATTGCAAGAAGCCTTGGGTACTCAGTTGTATTTTAGCACTGCATTTCATCCTCAGACAGATGGTCAATCTGAGCGTGTAATTCAAGTATTGGAAGATATGCTCCGATGTTGTATACTAGAGTTTGAAGGTAATTGGGAGAGGTATCTACCTTTGATTGAATTTGCTTACAATAACAATTATCAGTCTAGTATTAAAATGGCTCTGTATGAAGCTTTGTATGGTAAAAATGTAGAACACCGTTATATTGGATGAGCTCGATGAAAGGAAGATACATGGGGTTGATTTGATCCGGAAATGAAAAAAAAGTAAAGGTTATTCGAGATAGTCTAAAAGCGACTTCGATCGTCAAAAATCATATGCCGACCTTAAGCGAAAAGAGATTGAATTTCAAGTTGGTGACAAGGTATTTCTGAAAGTGTCTCCTTGGAAGAAAGTTCTTCGATTCGGTCGAAAGGGTAAATTGAGTCCAAGATTTATCGGGCCTTATGAAATCATAGAAAGAATTGGACCGGTCGCTTATCTATTGGCATTACCACCGGAACTTGATAGAATCCATAATGTTTTTCATGTATCTATGTTACGACGATATCGATCAGATCCTTCACATGTTATTTCTCCGATAGAAGTAGAGATTCAACCGGATATGACTTACAGTGAAGAACCGGTCAAGATATTGGCACGAGAGACAAAAGAGCTTAGAAATAAAAAGATAAATTTGGTGAAAGTATTGTGGCAAAAGAACGAGATTGAGGAAGCAACATGGGAACCGAAGGAGGCAATGAGGAAACAATACCCAAACCTCTTTACTGGTAAGATTTTCGAGGACGAAAATCCTTAAAAGGGGGGGAGAGTTGTAATGGCCTAAATTCAAGGTTATCGGAACAATGGTTTCGTAACCATAGATCCGATTTAAAGAGAAATTTATTTCAATATTTTTTCTTGAAAATTGATATGATAGGAAAATCGTATGAAAATATTGATAGGAAAATTTTATCGATTTAGTGATTAGTTAGAAAAAGAAATTATTGAAGAAATTGGGTAAAATAAGGTATCGGGACCTCTATCTCGTAAAACTGAGTCAAAAATAATTTTATAAATATTTATAAAATGTTATTAATGTGGTATTAAAATTTCGTTAGGAAATTTTAATGTTTGGGTAGTCAATTAAATGAAAAGGACTAAATTGTAATAGGTGTAAAAGTTGCTAAAGTGATTAAATAGCTTAAGAGTCTAATGAGAAAGGATTTAAAACACAATTAGACCCAAAATTTATTTGGGCTGGACGGCAAGGGTATGAAATCAGCAGAAAAATTGATAAATTAAGGGTAAAATTGGAATATTGCAAAATTAACTAAATAAAGCTAGGACTAAATAGAAAATATCTAGATTTCTCTTCATTTCTCTTCAATTCCATCAGCTAAAAACGCCATAGGAGGGTTCTCTAAGCTGGTATTTCATAATTTTTGCACCAAGTGAGTTAATCCTTGCCTTTTTCTTGTAATTTTTGTGTTTCTAAGACTTTTACAACTAGGTCCTACTATTAAATTCATTAGTTTTTGATTTCATGGATGAAATTGAAAGTCACCATGGTTGAGTGCTGTAAGTTTATGATGAAATAGAATGAAATTAAAGCTTTAATTTGTTTATGAGATGATTTTATTAGGCAATTTCAATGGAAATTGATTTTTAGGACCTAATTGTGAAAATGTTTGGAATTAAAGTCTATTGCTGAAATTCTGATTCCTAAAGGTTGTAAACTAGTTTAAGGTGATAGAATAAAATGTTAATTGAGAAAAATCAGCTCAATTGAGAGGCTAATTGAGTAGGGACGAAATTATCATTTATTAAAAGCTTAGGGGAAAAATGGTAATAAACAGCTTACACTAAAACAGTTTGGACAGCAGCAGTAGACTAACTTTGAAAAATCACCAAAAATTGTAGGAATCGAATTAGAAGATGAAAGAAATATTGAATTAAAGATAATTGAGTTTAGTTTCTCATAGAAGAAATATTGTAAGCAATGGATTTGTAAAGTTTGAGATATAATGAATTTTGTGAGACAAGGTCAGAATGAATTCGGGTTCCCTGCTCGACTTTGAAAAATTATAAAAATTGAATAAAAATAATTAGGGACTTAAATTTATATGTATAGAATTATGAATGAGTCTATGTTTAATAGTAACAAACGAGAACATCATTTGAATTCTGTATAAAGAGATAATTTATTTTTTAGTGAAGAAGGGTCAGAACTGTTAGACAACAGAACGGGGGTGACTTTGAAGAATAAAATGTACTGATTGGATAAACTAAAAATTCTGAAATTTTATGGTAAAAATATATATGAGTGTAGTTTTAGGGAAAATTAATAGATCTTAATTTGGAGTTCCGTAGCTCAAGGTATAAATAATTTAGTGACTATTACTCAAGTAGACAACTTTGAATGAACTATAAATAATAGTTGAATTATAGAGAATGTTGCATATAAACATGAAATGTATTAAATTGATAATTAAATTTATTTATTTAGATCCGAAGATTCAAATACTGAAGCTAGATCGAGGAAAGGAAAAGTTCGGGATTAGTAGATTTTTACTGTTTACAAACAAGTATCAAGGTAAGTTCGTAACTTGAATTATATTCAAATGCTTGAAATTGTATGTTATTGATGTGAATATGATTTGAGTGTTCATTGTATGAAAATTAATGAAACATTGATATATTTGATAAAATGGGAAGAAATCTCGGTTGAATGAAAGGAAAATTCGATGGATCTCTCAAAAGGAATTGACGGTAAAAGGATCTTGCGGACGGGTGATCCTATCTGATATAGCCCTCCGAAGAATATGTGTAAAATGGATTTAGCCTGACGGGTAATCCGAATTAGGTCTCAATTTAGCTTTGACCGTAATTCGATCCAAGCTCATTAGAGTAATTGTCGTTGTAGGGGATTTAGCCTGGACTGGTAATCCCGCTGCAAGGTTGAGGTTCGAGGGAGTGTGCTATCTGAAATGGATATGTGCACACATGAATATGAATTGACGGACCTGGAATTGTACAATAAATGTGTACCTCTGAAAATCCATCGAAATTCCGATAAATTCAACGGGATAAATATGAAAAAATAACAAGGAAATGGAAATCATGGTATTAACGAGCTCATCAATCATAGTATATATTATTGGTACATGGAAATTATTGTACTAACTTGAATGTTGAGTTTGTGCATATTAGGGTAATAATGCATTGAATGGATATATGGATGTTTATTGTATTGTATTGAAAATATTAGGTAAGTATAATTCTTGTTACATAAGCTTACTAAGCACAAAGTGCTTACCCCGTTTCCTTTTTCCCTATTTTGTAGTGTTAAGAGCTCGGAGGTCGGATTTGGTCGAGACACATCACATCATCAACCTCGTGATTTCAGATATAAAGAAACTTTATTTTGGAAATCAATGGCATGTATAAGCTAACAAAGTAAATGTTAACGTGAAATGAATGTAAAGTTAGCCATTAGTATGGTTAACAAACCTGGTTATAGATATGTGATGACGTTATCTTATATAAATGCATGAATTTATCATGAAAATATGTTGAATTGATTTGGTTGATGTGGATTGGTCTCGATTTAATAGTACAGGGAAGGTTAGATATTTATAAAAGGGCTATATTGAATATAAAAAAAAAAATTAATTCGTAAACTCCGGTAATGCCTGGTACCCTATTCCGGCAATGAATACGGGTAGGGGTATTACATGAAGAATTTTCCCGATAAGCTCATTATCCCTAGGTACACAGACCCTATCCTGAAACATCAAGCAACCATCAATACCAATCCAAAAATCTAATTCAACACCCAACTTACATTGAGCTCTCTTGGTTTGCAAATCATTGTCACCTTTCTGAGCTTCATAGATTTCTTGGAGAAACACCTGTCTAGCTCTTAACTCCGCTCGTATCAAACCATCATTGGACAACGTTATCTGAGTGTTCATATCTCTCAAAGCAAATAAGGATTTCCTACTCAACGCATCGACGACTACATTTGTATTACCCAGGTGATAGTCAATCACCAACTCATTATCCATTATAAACTCTATCCACCTCTGTTGCCGTAAATTTAAATCTTTTTGAGTCATCAAGTACTTTAGACTTTTGTGATTGGTGAATACCCGACACCTCTCACCGTACAAGTTATGTCTCCAAATCTTTAATGCAAACACAATAGCAGCTAGCTCTAGATCATGTGTCAGATAATTTTTCTTGTGCAGTTTCAATTGCTAGAAGCATAGGTTATCACTTTGCCTTCTTGCATAAGAGCACAACCCAATCCATTTAAAGATGCATCACTATATACCACAAATTCTTTTCCCGGCTTGGGTTGCACTAATACTGGAGCCTCAGTCAACAATGCCTTTAATTTCTCAAAACTTTGCTGGCACTTTTCTAGCCATTCGAACTTGATATGTTTTTGCAACAATTTTGTCATCGGAAAGGCAATCATAGAAAATCCTTTAACGAACCTCCTGTAATTGCCAGCTAGGCCCAAAAAGCTTCTAACTTTGGATACATTCTGCGATGGTTTCCAATAAAAAAATGGACGAAATTTTACTCGGATCAACTCGAATCCCATCATCCGACGCAACATGCCTAAAAAACCCTACTTCTCTAAGCCAAAACTCACTTTTGCTAAACTTTGCATACAATCACTTATCTCTCAAAGTTTGCAAGACAATCCTCAAATGATCGGCATGTTCAGATTCGTCACGAGAATAAATCATGATATAATCAATAAATACCACAACAAATTTATCCAAATAAGGTTGGAAAATTTGATTCATTAAATCCATTAAAATCGCAGGACCATTCGTTAGACCAAAAAACATTACCAAAAATTCATAGTGACCATATCTAGTCCGAAATGTGATTTTCAGCACGTCCGAG
The DNA here is from genome assembly GCF_025698485.1 of Gossypium arboreum. Taxonomy (NCBI): domain Eukaryota; kingdom Viridiplantae; phylum Streptophyta; class Magnoliopsida; order Malvales; family Malvaceae; genus Gossypium; species Gossypium arboreum. Next base: position 17,154,080 of record NC_069075.1, on the reverse strand, counting down.
TCCTCAATTCTCAACTGATAGTAACCGAACCTCAAATCTATCTTGGAAAACACTATGGGTCCCTTAAGTTGACCAAATAAATCAACTATCCTCATCAAGGGGTACTTATTCTTTACTTTCACCTTGTTAAGTTGTCGGTAATCAATACATAACCTGATTGAACCATCTTTTTTCTTCACAAATAAAACTGGTGCACCCCATGGTGAGTAACTAGGTCTCGCGAAATCTTTATCCGTCAATTGTTGCAATTGAGCTTTCAACTCCTTCAGCTCAGTTTGAGCTATCCTATACAGAGCAATAGAAATGGGCATCGTACCCGAAACTAGATCGATGCTAAATTCCACTTCTCTAATCGGGGGCAATCTAGGCAACTCTTCTGGCAATACGTCTGAATACTCACGTTTGAATACCCTCACTACTACCGAGACAAATGTCTTCCACCAATGGTAAGCCGAATCTCTAAGCAGTGATCCCATACATTTCATGCACTCTTTCGGTGTGGATGACAATTCTTCAAAAACCCGAATAGTGTTTTTTATCCAAAACTCTGCCCGTTTCGGATCATCGTTAATACTAGCTCGAAACTCTTCAGCTCCTTGCTTCCGAATTTTATCCACCAGGGGTCTATTCAATCTTATAAAATCCATACCTTGGGGTGCCACTGGTAGGCTGAGGAGTAGGTAGGGGTGAAGGGGGTTGAGCATTCTGGTTTGCTCGAACGTACTCTGTGTACCAAGTATCCATCATGTGGAGAAAGACTTCCCGAGCCCCTTCTCCTTCTCCTTGACTAATCGCGGGAGGTCGAGTATCAGTTGGCACCGTCCTTTCAGCGGGAGCCAGTGCATTACCTTCTACATCATCTGCTGCAGCCCGAGCGGGATCAATTTACTATATGAGAACACAATTAAAGATTGTTAGGAGTCGTCACACTATCACAATATATTATGGCATGTATAGCTAAACTCATACACACACTACGTTAGTTCGTGAATCGACTAAACTGTAACTCTGATACTATTAAATGCAACACCCCTTACCCGTAACTGACGCCATAATAGGGTATGAAGCGTTACCAGACATAAGCTTGTAAAATCTTACAAAATCGAGACATAAATTTCTATCCAAATTTAAAACTTTTCACCCACATGCGCATCATCCCTTATATGGGCCCACGAGACCCAACACATACATTGGGAGCGGTTCGGGGCCAAATCGAAAACTTAGAAAACTTCACTAAACAGAGTCACATGCCCGTTCGAGTGGGTCGTGTAATCCCACACGCCCGTGTGGATTGGGACACGCCCGTGTCCCTAGCCCATGTAACTCTCTGTTTATGACGTCATGAACAAAATATGGTCATACGGCCAAGGCACATTCTCGTGTGCTTAGGCCGTGGAGACAATTAAATTTCATAATTTTTCCATAAATAGGTGCAGACTTTACATGGCCAGGGCACATGCCCATGTCCTATGGCCGTGTCTCTCACACGACCAAGACACACAGTCGTATCTCAGCTCGTGTGTTTACTACTGGGCATTTTGTTTGTATTAATTAGGGTCCAAGGGACACACGTCCAGAGCACACGCCCATGGGGCCAGCCGTGTGTCTCACACGGTCTAGACACACGCCTGTGTGTCTACCTATGTGGACAAATTAATGGCTATATTCCAAGCCATTTGCCACCCTTATTTACACAACACATTCATGGTTCCAAAGGTACTTATACTCACTCATGAATCTAGTTTGTGTATTCAATTCTCAACACTTTAGAGTAGATTAAGGCTTCATATCATAACAACTCTATTGTACTAAACACATATGTATCCATGAGGAATAATTATTAAATTTGCATGCATGCATTTTCATATCAACTCATACACACACTTAGTGATCATCATCATTCAACCATCATCCGCCAAGATCCATACCATAATGGAATTGGCTTATACATGTATAAGTGAATAAGTTTACAACCCAATAGTCATTGTAAGCCATATCTCATGGCCTTATACAAAATGGATCACAACACCCTTATAAGTTAACACATTGGCTAAACTAATATAACATATAACAAAACAACCAAGTTCCTATACATTCCATATTCAAAATAAAGAGACTAACTATACCCAAAAGATCTTATTGATAGTGTGATCGAGTCTCCGATGCCTTTTAATCCCCAAAATAGCTTGGCAAAACTATAAGGAAAAGGAAAAGAGAAGGAGTAGACATAAAGCTTAGTAAGCTTGTATGTAAATAATAAGCAATGAAAATATGTAATTTCAACACACACATAACATCACTTAATTCATCACATTCTCCATAATCACTATAATCATATCCTATCTCGATCAAATCTCACAATGTCTCATAGAACTCAAGATCATGATTTCTCCATTTTCATCATACCAAAATTGTATCATTCTGTATTCTCAATAACAACGAGCTTGGCGTACTTACCTGTACCCACTCAAGATAGCTATACCTTGTCATTCTTTGTCACATCCTGGACTACCCGTTGAATTGCTTGGAATACTAAGGGTTAATCAGGATATCATATACACAAGGTAGGGTGCCAATGCCATATCCCAAATATGGTCTTACACGGGACCACATAACGACGCCAATGCCATGTCCCAAACATGGCCTTAAATGGGATCACACATATCGAAGCCGATAGCCTAGCTATGGTCTTACACGATGTCTCATTATGATGCCAATGCCATGTCCCAGACATGGTCTTACATGGTATCACATGTCACTACCGAAGCCATATCCTAGATATGGTCTTATACGGGAGCTCATCCACTGAAATGTCAAAACTATGATACCCTAAGTATTCTCAAGGTTCAATCGACTTATGTCACCACAATTCTTTGACAAAAAAAATCAATGATATTTACCAAGACAATTAAACCATTCGTATAACATCAAATATTAAGCACATAATAAAATGCTATATTAGTTACACACAAACTTACCTTGGTACAAAATATGGACAATTACTTCGATTTAGTCCAAGATCTTGCTCTTTCCCCGGTCTTGGCCCGGACTCCCTTTTTTTTTATCTATAATAGAAAATTTCATTTATTTAATATCCAAATTATTCAATTTAGTCCAAAAATCATACTATGGCAAAATTACACTTTTTTCGCTAAACTTTGACATATTTACACTTTTGTCCCTAGGCTCGTAAAAATGAAATGTGTCCAATTTCTTTGTTACCTAAGCCTAGCTAATTCATATTCCTTCTTATAATAGCCTACATTTTTCATCAAATCACATCTTTGACACTTAGTTTTGCATATTTTACAAATAAGTTCTTTTTGGTGTTTTCATGTAAAATGACCTAGGAAAATATGTTTATCTAACACTAAACTTTCATATTCCTTCATAAATCATCAAAATACATGCATGAAAAACATGGGTAAATTTTTTAACATGAAACCTAGCTTAAAACAATGGTAGAAATAGCTAGTTCATGTTTCAAAGATCTCAAAAACATAAAAAACATTAAAAACGAGGCTAGGATGTACTTACTATCAAGCTTGAAAGGTTGAAGAAACCCTAGTTATGGCGACTCTTCAAATTCGGCATAAGTATGAGAAAGATGAAGAGATTTTGGCTTTATTTTCCCTTTTTATTCTTTTATTTACCAAAAGACAAAAATGCCCTTAAGGCCTTCCTTTAAAATTTTATCCAAGCATGCCTATTTTTGTTCATAAAAATAAAAATTGGGCAAATTGCTATTAAAGGACCTCTAATTACTAATCTGAAGCCATTTCATACTTAAAGCTTCTAGAATCTTTAATTTTGCAACTTTTGCAATTTAGTCGCTAAAGTTAAATTGGACACTTTACACATAAAATTTCTTCATGAAATTTTCACACAAGCATGTAATAATATCATAAACCTTATAAAAATCACAAAATAATTATTTCTACTTTGAATTCATGGTATTGAAACCACTGTTCCGACTAGACCCTAATTTGGGATGTCACATCTCCCCCTTTAGGGATTTTTGTCCCCAAAAATCTTACCGGTAATAAGGTTTGGGTATTGACTTCTCATTGTTTCTTTGGGCTCCCATGTGGCCTCTTCAACCCCATATCATTTCATAACACTTTTACAAGGGCAATACTCTTGTTTCTTAATTATTTGACCTTCCGAGCTAAGATTTTAACCGGTTCCTAACCAAAAGTCATATCCGGTCGTATTTCCACCTCTGTAGGTGAAATCAAGTGTGAAGGGTCAGAAAGGCAATGGCGTAACATAAAAAGATGGAACACATCGTGAATCCTTTCCAATTCGAATGGTAAGGCTAATCGATAAGCCACCGGTCCTATTCTTTCAGTCACCTCATATGGTCCAATAAAACGTGGACTTAATTTCCCTTTCTTGCCAAATCTTAAAACTTTCTTCCACGGGGACACTTTTAGAAATACCTTATCACCGACCTGAAACTCTTCATTTTCTTGCCAAATCTGAAGACTTTCTTCCATGGGGACACTTTTAGAAATACCTTATCACCGACCTGAAACTCAATCTCTTTCCGTTTCAAATCTACGTAGGATTTCTGTCTATCTGAAGCTGCTTTCAAACAATCTCGAACCTCCTTTATTTTCTCTTCATTTTCTCAGGCCAAGTCGACTCCATGAATGTGATTCTCTCTGAGTTCAATCCAATATAATGGTGTTCGGCACTTGCACCCATACAAAGCCTCATAAGGCGCCATTTTTAAGCTCGACTGAAAACTATTATTATAGGCAAATTCTACCAATGGCAAATACTTTTCCCAACTGCCCTGAAATTCAAGAACACAACATTGGAGCATGTCTTCCAGTATTTGTATTACTCTCTCTGTCTGTCCATCAGTTTGCGGATGGAAAGAGGTACTAAATTCAGTTTTGTACCTAAAGTCTCCTGTAGCTTTTTCCAAAATCGCGATGTGAATCTCAGATCCCTATCTGAAATGATCGACAAAGGTACTCCATGTAGTCTCACAATTTTAGAAACATACAACTCGACTAGCTTATTGAGTGAGTAGTTGATACGTACCGGAATAAAGTGAACCGATTTTGTTAGTCGATCGACTACGACCCAAACAACATCTTTCTTTTTCGGTGACAACAACAGTCAAGTCACAAAATCCATAGTAATTTGGTCCCATTTCCACTCGGGAACCATCACAGGTTGCAGTAAACCCAAAGGTACTTGGTGCTTAGCTTTCACTTTCTAACATATTATGCATTTCGAAAAAAACTCTGAGATGTCTCTTTTCATGCCTGAACACCAATACAATCTCTTCAAGTCATTATACATTTTGGTGCTAATCGGATGGATTGAAATACAACTACTATGTGCCTCGTGAAGAATTTTCTCGATAAGCTCATTATCCCTAAGTACATAGACCCTATGCTGAAACATTAAGCAACCATCGGTACCAATCCGAAAATCTGATTCAACACCTGACTCACATTGAGCTCTCTTGGTTTGGAAATTATTGTCACCTTTCTGAGCTTTACAGATTTCTTGGAGAAACATCGGTCTAGCTCTTAACTTCACTAGTATCAAACCATCATCAAACACCATTATCTGAGTGTTCATAGCTCTTAAGGCAAATAAGGATTTCCTGCTCAAGGCATCGACGAACACATTCGCCTTACCCGGTGCCGTAAATTTAGATCTTTTTGAGTTATCAAGTACTTTAGACTCTTGTGATCGGTGAATACCTGAAACCTCTCACAGTATAAGTGATATCTCCAAATCTTTAACGCAAACACAATAGCAGCTAGCTTTAGTTCATGTGTCGGATAATTTTTCTCATACGGTTTCAACTGTCTCGAAGCATAGTGGAGCCAATCCATTTAAAGATGATCACTGTAAACCACAAATTCTTTTCTCGGCTTGGGTTGCACTATTAGTGGAGCCTCAGTCAACAATGCCTTTAATTTCTCAAAACTTTACTGTCGGTCATTCGAACTTGATATCTTTTTGCAAAAATTTTGTCATCGAAGAGGCAATCATAGATAATCCTTTAATGAACCTCCTGTAATAGCCGGCTACACCCAAAAAGCTTCTAACTTTGGATAAATTCTGCGGCGGTTTCCAATCAACAATGGCTGAAATCTTACTTGGATCAACTCAAATCCCATCACCTGACACAACATGCCCCAAAAATCTGACTTCTCTAAGCCAAAACTCACTTTTGCTAAACTTTGCATAAAATCGCTTATCTTTTAAAGTTTGCAAGACAATCTTCAAATGATCGGCATGTTCAGATTCGTCACGAGAATAAATCAGGATGTAATCAATAAATACCACTACAAATTTATCCAAATAAGGTCAGAAAATTCGATTCATTAAATCCATGAAAATCACAGGAGCAATCGTTAGACCAAAAGGCATTACCAAAAATTCATAGTGACCATATCTCGTCCGAAATGCAGTTTTCGGCACGTCTGAGTCCTTAACTCTCAACTGATAGTAACCAAACCTCAAATCTATCTTGGAAAACACTGTGGATCCCTTCAATTGATCAAATAAATCATCTATTCTCGGCAAGGGGTACTTATTCTTTACTGTCACCTTGTTGAGTTGTCGGTAATCAATACATAACCTCATCGAACCATCTTTCTTCTTCACAAATAAAACTGGTTAACTAGGTCTCTCAAAACCTTTATCCATCAATTATTGCAATTGGGCTTTCAACTCCTTCAACTCATTTGAAGCCATCCTATAAGGAGCAATAGAAATGGGTGTCGTACCTTAAACTAGATCAATGTTGAATTCCACTTCTCTAATCGGGGGCAATCCAGACAACTCTTCTAGGAATACGTTTGAATACTCACATACTACTGGTATTGACTCAATTGTTGACTCTGATTCTTTTGTATTATACAAAGACAAGGTAAGCCTCGTAACCCTTCTTTACACACTTCTAAGTGACCATTAAGGAAATCACTGTAGGCAAGCTATCCGACTCATCTGATTCAACCCGGAGAATATCACCACTTTTACATTTCAGTTCAATAAATTTTCTCCCACAGTTTACTACTACATCTTGAGCAGTTAACCAGTCCATACTAAGAATTACATCTCATCAAATGGCAAAAGCATGAGGTTAGCCGGAAAACAGTGTCCTCTAATCATCAAAAGGAAATTCCTACATACTTTGTCAACTAGCACACATTTGCCTAACGGGTTTGAAACTTTTATCATAAATTTAGTAGGCTCAACAAGCATGCTCATACTAGACACCAATTTCATACAAATATAGGAATGGGTAGATCCCAGATCAATCAAAACAATAACAGTAGTATCATAGATAGAGAATGTACCAATAATCACATTCAGGGATGAAGCCTTTTCACGAGCGCGAATGGCGTATGTCCTTGCAGGAGCTCTGCCTTTGGGTCTCACAGTAGACTCTTTAGGGGCACTTTTACTGCTTGCTCTATTACCCAGATTTTTCTGGGGTCTACCATGGCCAGCAGTGTTACTCGATCTTGCACTTTGATATCTCTCATTCTCTGTCATCTTGGGGCACTCTCTAATAAAGTGGTCTGGAGAACTACACTTGAAACAGGTCCTGTAACTCCCATGACATTCACCGGGGTGACGTTTACCAATGTGGACATTCCAGCCTACTTGGCCGACCATTACCCACCATAGTAGCAATCGAGGTGGTCTGGGCCTTAGTACCCAAGTAATGTTTATCTTTATTTCTGTTCGGGAACCCAACAAAATCATGAGAGCGAGAATTGAAATCCCTAAACTTCTTTGATGTAGACTGAAATGACTTGCTCATAGGCCTTTTCCTTGAGTCTCTAGCCTTAGACTTAGCTTTTCTCTTCTCTTTGGCCAATTCCCTAGCCGTACAAGCTCTTTCGACTAGTACCACGAACTCTTTCAGTTCAAGCATACCAACAAACATCTGAATGTATTCGTTTAATCCGTCCTCAAACCTCTTGTACATAATGGCTTCAGTCGACACACATTCTCGAGCGTATTTGCTAAGTCTCACAAACTCACGCCCGTATTGAGTTACTGTCATTCTACCTTGCTTCAACTCAAGGAACTCCTTTCTCTTCTGATCCATGAATCTCTGACTGATATACTTTTTCCATAACTCCTCTTAGAAAAATTCCCATGTCACTTTCTCCCTCAATACTACCGAGACAGGTGTCTTCTACCAATGGTAAGCCGAATCTCTAAGCAGTGATACCACATATTTCATGCACTCTTCCGGCGTGCATGACAATTCTTCAAAAACCCGGATGGTGTTTACGAGCCAAAACTCTGCTCGTTTCGGATCATTGTTAATACTAGCTCGGAACTCTTCAGCTCTTTGCTTCCGAATTTTATCCACCAGGGGTTTATTCAGTCTTATAAATCCATACCTTGGGGTGCCACTGGAATAGGCTGAGGAATTGGAGGGGGTGAAGGGGGTTGAGCATTCGGGTTCGCTCGAACGAACTCCGTGTACCAAGTACCTATCACGTGGAGAAAGGCTTCTCGAGCCCCATCTCCTCCTCCCTAACTAACCGTGAGAGGTCGGATATTAGTTGGCACCGTTCTTTCAGAGGGAGTCGGTGCGTTAAGTTTTACATCATTTACTACACCCCGATCGAGATCTATTTACTATATGAGAACACAATTAAAAATTGTCAGAAGTCATCACACTATCATAATATATGTATGGCATGTATAGCTAAACTCGTACACACGCTATGTTATTCGAGAATCGACTAAATCGTAACTCTGATACCACTAAATGTAACACCTCTTACACGTAACTAACACCGGAATAGGGTATGAGGCGTTAACAGACATAAGCTCACAAAATCTTAGAAAACTGGGACATAAATTTCTTTCCAAATTTAAAACTTTTCACCCACATGCGCATTGTCCCTTATATGGACCCACAAGGCCCAACGCATACATTGGGAGCAGTTCGGGACCAAACCGAGAACTTAGAAAATTTTTCACTAAACAGAGTCACACGCCCGTACGGGTGGGTCGTGTAATCCCATGCGCCCATGTGGCTTGGGACACGCCTGTGTCCCTAGCCCGTGTAACTCTCTGTTTATGATGTCATAAACAAAATGTGGTCACACGGCCAAGGCACACGCCCGTGTGCTTTGGCACATGTATCCATGAGCAATAATTATTAAATTTGCATGCATGCACTTTCATATCAACTCATACAGAAACCTAGTGATCATCATCATTCAACCATCACCCACCAAGATCCATACCATAATGGGATTGGCTAATGCATGCATAAGTGAAAAGGTTTACAACCCAATAGTCATTGTAAGCCATATTTCATGGCCTTATACAAAATGGATCATAACACCCTCATAAGCCAAAACATTGGCTAAACTAATATGACATATAACAATATAACCAAGTTCCTACACATGCCACACTCAAAATAAAGAGACTAACTATACCCAAAAGATCTGATGGATAGTGTGACCGCGTCTCCGACGCCCTTTGATCCCTGAACTAGCTTGGCGAAACTATAAGAAAAAAGGAAAAGAGAGGGAGTAAGCATAAAGCTTAGTAAGCTTGTATGTAAATAATAAGCAACGAAAATATGTAATTTCAACACACACATAACATCATTTAATTCATTACATTCTCCATAATCACTATAATCATATCTTATCTCGATCAAATTTCACAATGTCTCATAGAACTCAAGATCATGATTTCTCTATTTTCATCATACCAAAATTGTATCATTCCGTATTCTCAATAACTACGAGCTTGGCGTAGTTACCTGTGCCCACTCAAGATATCTATGCCTCGTCATTCTTTGTCACATCCTGGACTACCCGTTGAACCGTTTGAAATACTAAGGGTTACTCAAGATATCATATACACAAGGTAGGGTGTCAATGCCATATCCCAGATATGGTCTTACATGGGACCACATAATGATGCCAATGCCATGTCCCAGACATGGTCTTACATGGGATCACACATATCGAAGCCGATAGCCCAGCTACGGTCTTACACGATGTCTCATTATGATGCCAATGCCATGTCCAAAATATGGTATTATATAGGATCATTTAACGATGCCAAAGCCATGTCCCAAACATGGTCTTACATGGAATCACATGTCACTACCGAAGCCATATCCCAGATATGGCCTTACACGAAAGTTCATCCACTGAAATGTCAAAACAATGATACCCTAAGTATTCCTAAGGATCAATCGGCTTATGTCACCACAATTCTTTAACAAACAACATCAATGATATTCACCAAGACAATTAAACCATTCGTATAACATCAAATATTAAGCACATAATAAAATGCTATATTAGTTACACACAAACTTACGTTGGTACAAAATATGGACAATTATTTCAATTTAGTTTAAGATCTTGGTCTTTCCCCGGTCTAGGCCCGGACTCCGTTTTTCTTGATCTATAATAGCAAATTTCACTTATTTAATATCCAAATTATTCAAGTTAGTCCAAAAATCATATTATGGCAAAATTACACTTTTTCCCTTAAACTTTGATATATTTACACTTTTGTCCCTAAGCTCGTAAAAATGAAATGTGTCCAATTTCTTTGTTACCCAAGCCGAGCCGATTCATATTCCTTCTTATAACAACTTACATTTTTCATCAAATTACATTTTTGACACTTATTTTTGCATATTTTACAAAAAGTCCTTTTTGGTGTTTTCATGAAAAATCACCTAGGAAAAGATGTTTATCTAACACTAAACTTTCATATTCCTTCATAAATCATCAAAATACATGCATGAAAAACATGGGTAAATTTTTGAACATGAACCCTAGCTTAAAACGATGGTAGAAATAGCTAGTTCATGTTTCAAAGATATAAAAAACATAAAGAACATTAAAAATAGGGCTAGGATGTACTTACTATCAAGCTTGAAAGGTTGAAGAAACCCTAGTTATGGCGACTCTTCAAATTCGGCACAAGTATGAGAAAGATGAAGAGATTTTGGGTTTATTTTCCCTTTTTATTCTTGTATTTACCAAAAGACAAAAATGCCCTTAAGGCCTTCCTTTAAAAGTTTACCCATGCATGCCCATTTTTGTCCATAAAAATAAAAATTGGATAAATTTCTATTTAAGGACCTCTAATTACTAATCTAAATCCATTTCATATTTAAAGCTTCTAGAATCTTTAATTTTGTAACTTTTTCAATTTAGTCCCTAAATTAAATTGGACACTTTACACATAAAATTTCTTCATGAAATTTTCACACAAGCATGTAATCATATCATAAACCTCATAAAAATCACAAAATAATTATTTCTACTTTGGATTCATGATTTCAAAACCACTGTTCTGACTAGACCCTAATTCAGAATGTTACAACTTTGATTCCTACAAATATTTACAATGTTTTGTTTACAACTTGATAACGGATATAATCATCTTAAACCCTAAGGCAAGGCCTCTATGAGTACCCCTCTAAATACATGAATAGCTACCGCGCACCACTCCACTTTAGCGCAGTCTGGCCCGATCCCTTTCTATATTTTTGAGTCTTAACCTATCCTGCATTCAAGTAGTAAATTTTATAAGTTCAGAGAACTTAGTGAGATTTGTAAATAAAATGCATGTAAAATTGCATAAATCTTTAATAATTGATATTTCTGGCTTAGGAATTAACTCCCTGAATTTCATAGAAGAACTTGCATACTTAGTTGAAAAGGCTTATGCATTATGCATTATGAATTATTTATTGGCGGTATTAGACCTTGGTCTGGTCTTGACTGTCCACTCTTGGGTCTCACACCCTCCTCTTCTCTTATTATTTTATATCCCTTGTCACATCCCATTTTCTTAATTAATTTAATTTAATTAACAAGGTGAATCTACTAACTCTTATGTCTTAAAATTTTTCGCGCATTATTGAAAACAAGGAAGTGTTGTGGCTTAGTGGTAGGAAGCTCCTTAGCTATCTTTGAGGTTTCTAGATCTAACCCCTTTGTGCATTTTTTTTATTTAATGTTTGTGCATTTTTAGCATGTGCTAGCTAGCCTTGTCGTCCACCTATGTTACTATATAGAGAGGATTCATTTCCTTCATTAGTAAGTCAAACTTACCTTTTTAAATCGAAGTGCATCCCCCTTTTCCCTTCTTGTCTCACTCCCTTGCCATAAGCTTGAGGTGCATTGAATCTGATCATGGTTGACCAAGCTACACCACCTCTTGTACTGTCCATAACCCTCTTTGCACCCTAGTCTTCATTTTTTTTTCATTTTCTTCCCCTTTGTTTTCCCTCTTTTTGGCCACCACAACCATCATCCTTTTCTTTCCACCATCGTGAGTTTATTTGCACCACCACCTCACCACCATCCACCATGCGACATCATGAGCTGCCGTATCCACCACCGTAACCATCGTGGGTCACCTTCTCATCCATCGATTTTTTTCTTCCATCTTTTTCTCCTCTCTTTAGATTAAAAGTAACCGAACCATCTTCCCTACTTTTTTTTCACACCACCACTGAACAATCACACCCTCGTAGACAGACCACTGCTAAGTTGCCATCGCTGTTACTGTTACCGTTGTCAGACCACCATCACCGCCGCCATCGATGATCGATTTCTTCTATTTTATTTTCTCTTTATCTTGCCGATTACCTTAGTGACTAAAATGTATATTTTATTTTCTTTTATTCAATTATTTTAGATTATCCAACCATTGGTTTCGCTCCATTTTCGTTCCTTCGATCATCTCATAATGAAACAAGTGTAAGTGACGTTTTAGGATTGAAAATCCTTCGTCTTAAAATTTTGTGACATGGCTGAATGGTATAGGGCCTAAATATTTCATATTTTATTTTTATTATTTCGAAAATCATTAGTACTAATATGATCTTATGTTAACATGAAGGACCGATTAACAATCCTTTGAGAAATCAATAGTGAAACATCACGAGAGTGATGAATTGAGGTGGACTGGTTTGTACGTATTTGGTTTTCTATTTTCCATTGCTTTCCAAAGCATTCTTCTGACCACTTTGTACTTTCAAACCAACATCTTTAAATTATACTATGGACTATGTTTGGAAATTTCTACCAAACGTTTTCACTCACATTCACAATTAAAATTACTCGTGAGTCGAGTTGGGTGTACATAATGTATTTAGATTATTTTTTTAAGCACTCGAATTGAGGGTAAGTATTTGTGAGATTTTCACATTAAATATCATAATAAAAGCCATGTTATTCGAATAGATCATGACTAAAATGAGTTAATTGTGTGTTTAGATTTGTGATCAATAATAGGTGTAAACGAAACTTCTACAAGGGAACAAATGGTTTAGATCTACATTAAGGTGTGAGAGTTAACTCTCATTTTAAGTGAAGTTTAATATTACTATTTAATTAAAATTGTTAAATATTACTCCTATTTTTAGTCAAATTTGAGAAATAATCTTTCAGTTAGACTCTATTTATTTGTTTCAATCAAACACTGATTAGTTTAGATTATTTTATTATTATTTGACTTATGAATTTAGCCTATAAATAGGCTCTTTTACAACCTTAGAAAATACACCCATTCGATATTAGAACTCATAACACATTTAGAGAATTTTGTGTTTACGTTTTGAGGGTTCTTTGTTTTCGGGTTTTCGGGGTTTAGTTTTTGTCCCCATCTTTTGTACTCTTCATTCTTTTGGCATTATAGTAAAATTATCTTTGCCCGTGATTTTTTATCCTCTTTGGAGGGGTTTTTCCATGTTAAATTTATGTGTTCAATTTCTCAATTTATTCTACTATTTTTTTCTTGTTGCTTAGTCGAGTTGATCCTAACAAGTGGTATCAGAGCTAGTTCAATTTTCATATATCAGCCCATTCAGATATGGCAGCAACAAGGTTTAAAATTGAGAAGTTCGATGGTGAGACAAGTTCCAATTTGTGGCAAGTTCAGATGATGGCAATTCTAGTACAATCCAGTTTGAAAAAGGTTGTTACTGGGAAAAAGCCTGAGAATCTAAATAAAACAGAATGGGAAGAGCTTGATGAAAAGGCTTTATCTACAATCTAGTTGTGCCTCATGAATATAGTATTGCAGGAGGTATTGATGGAGAAGACCTCATCTGCCTTGTGGAAAAGGTTAGAAACTCTTTATGCGACTAAGTCTCTGGCTAATCATTTAGTGTTGAAACGTCTATTTACGTTTCGCATGAACGAATGTGAGCTTCTTAGAGATCACATCAATTAATTCATTATTCTTTTAAATGATCTAAAGAACGTTGAGGTTCATAGTGATGATGAAGACCAAGTTATGTTATTATTGTACACTTTACCCCTTTCATACAAGTCTTTCAGGGAGACCCTGATTTATGGTAGAGACAAACTCTCATTTGAAGATGCGAAGGTTCATTTGTTGGGTAGATACAAACTCAACAATGAGCTTCATTTGGATAACAAGGCAGATAGGCAAGCTTCCATTTTGATAGCATCAAAGAAACGAGACAAAATGTGTCGCTATTGTAAAAAGTTAGGTCACGTCAAAGCAGATTGTTATAAAGTGCGAAATAAAAGAGCTGCTGAGAGTAATGAGGAAGATGTAGCTGGTGCTAATTTGGCAGATGAAAACTGTGATGATTTCTTGTTAGTGTCAACAAGTGATAACTCTAAGCTCACGTCGGAGTGGATTCTAGATTCGGGATGTTCTTTCCACATTTGTCCCAATAGAGAATGGTTCTCCACAACGAAGGTAATTGGTATTGGTACTGTTAAAATTAGGATACATGATGAGACGATTATGACACTCTCAGATGTCAAGTATGTACCTAATTTATGAAAGAATCTCATCTCATTGAGTATTTTAGACTTCAAAGGATGCAGAATCAATATCAAGTCGAGCGGCATTAAAGTATCTTGTGGAGCTCTCATTTTGTTAAAAGGTAAAATAATTGACAGTCTTTATATTCTATAAGGTTCTACAGTGACCGATGAAATCGGACGTCCCTCGTCCGTTATGGAGTCGAAGTCAACTTGTTTGGAGCAGAGGCAACTTGGTCATAGGAGGGAAAAAGGTATAATGATTTTGTTGAAGAAAGGTTCTCTTTTGGATGCAGGTTTTGAAAAGTTAGGGCACTATGTTCGTGAAAATTAGACTCGGGTTAGTTTTGATTTGGTAGTGTACAAGTCGAAGGCTAGAAGTCTTCCAGTTTCTAAGCATAAATTCGACTCAGTTAACTCCCTGCATAGTTCAAGATAGGCTCGTGGCGGGCTTTGGCAAAGATGGCGTTGTGGAAATATGAGTCAAGGTGGAGATTTGTTAAATACGACTCCTATTTTTAGTCAAATTTGAGAAATAATCTTTCAGTTAAACTCTGTTTATTTGTTTCAATCAAACACTGATTAGTTTAGATTATTTTCTTATTATTTGACCTATGAATTTAGCTTATAAATAGGCTCTTTCACAACCTTAGAAAATACACCCATTAGATATTAGAACTAATAACACATTTTCTGAGCTTTATAAATCTGCTGAATAAATAACAGTCTTGCTTTTAACTCAGCTATTATCGCACCATCATCTGACATAGCTATATGTGCATTCATTATGCACAAAGTAAACAAGAATTTCTGACTTAGAGCATCAGCAACAACATTAGCTTTTCCCGAATGATAATCAATTACTAGCTCATAATCTTTTAGCAACTCTAACCATCGGCGTTGTCTCAAATTCAGATCTTTCTGAGTTATCAAATACTTTAGACTTTTGTGATCGGAATAAACAAGACATTTTTCACTGAACAAATAGTGACACCATATTTTCAACGAAAACACAATAGCTGCTAATTCTAGATCATGTGTCGGATAATTCTTTTCATGCAGCTTTAACTGTCTCGAGGAATAAGCTATAACTTTGCCTTCCTGTATCAAAACATAGCCCAATCAATTTAAAGATGCATCACTATATTAAAAAATTCTTTACCCGGTTCTGGTTGAACTAGCACTGGAGCTTCAGTTAAAAGAGTTTTCAACTGATCAAAACTTTTCTGGCACTTTTCTGACCACTCAAACTTAACATCTTTTTGCAGTAGCTTGGTCATCGGGGTTGCAATCATCGAGAACCCTTTCACAAATTGTCTATAGTAACCAGCAAGGTCCAGAAAACTTCAGACTTCAGAAATGTTTCTCGGAGGTTTCCAAACAAGTATTGCTGAAATTTTACTCGGATCAACTCGAATACCTGATGTTGAAACAACATGTCCCAGACAACTAACTTCGTGTAACCAGAACTCACATTTTCTAAACTTCGCATATAACTGTTTTTCTCGCAAAGTCTGTAATACAAGTCTTAAATGCTCGACATGTTCGGTTTTGTTATGGGAGTAGATCAGTATATCATCAATGAACATGACCAGAAATCGATCTAAATACTGATTGAAGATCCGATTCATCAAATCCATAAAAATAGCAGGTGCATTAGTAAGTCCGAACGACATAACTAGAAACTCATAATGTCTGTACCTCGTTCGAAAAGCAGTTTTTGGCACATCGGAGTCTCTGACTTGCAACTAATAATAACCTGATCTCAAATCTATCTTTGAAAACACTGAAGCTCCTTTCAACTAATCGAACAGGTCGTCAATCAGTGGCAACGAGTATTTATTCTTTATAGTCACCTTATTTAGCTGGCGATAATCAATACACATTCTCATAGTTCCGTCTTTCTTTTTTCACAATTAATACTGGCGTACCCCAGGAAGAGAAACTCAGTCGTGTAAAACCTCTATCTGCTAACTCTTGCAACTGTGCTTTCAACTCTTTTAATTCAGTAGGTGCCATCCGATACGGAGCTATTGAAATTGGAGTCGTACCCGGTACTAACTCAATACCAAACTCTACCTCTCGAATAGGTGGCAAACCCGACAATTCTTCAGGAAACACATCTAGATACTCGCACACAACAGGTACAAATTTAATCTTCTTTTCAGTTACTTTACTATCAAGCACATAAGCAAGGTAAGCTTCACAACCTTTTCTCACATACTTCCGAGCTAACATCGAAGATATTACTGCTGGTAAACCATTCAGATCGCTAGATTCAATCTGAATAATCTCGTTGTTCTGACATCTCAAATCAATGGTCTTTCTTTTGCAATTAACAATAGTATCGTGCAAAGTCAACCAATCCATACCCAAAATTATATCGAACTCATCGAAAGGTAACAACATCAAATTAGCTGGAAAGCATAAATCTCGAATCATCAATAGGCAATTTTTACATACTTTATCAACCAGAACACACCGGCCCATCACAAACTCAGTAGAATCAACAGGAAAACTCTTATTGGATACTAATGTTTCACTCACATACGAATGAGTCAAAAAAGGATCAATCAATGCAATAACACTAGCATCATAAAGAGTGAAAGTACCGGTAATAACATTTGGGGAGGAAGCATCCTCACGAGCGCGTATAGCATATGCTTTGGTAGGTGCACAAGCCTCATATTGGACCACTGTATCTTTTGTCCCTCTCTGATTGCCACCTACATTAGTCGACTGTCAGGGTGGTCTGCCTCGCACTGACATGTTACTCAGTCTCACGTTCTGAACAATGTTTTGCTCGGCTAACATTGGACAATCTCAGATAAAATGATCCATCGATCCACATTTAAAACAAGACCGATCATGCAATCTACAATTTCCAGAATGCCATTTACCACAATGCTTACACTCGAGTCTGTTCTGTCGATCATTGCCAAAACTAGCAACCGAAGTGGCTCGTGAACTCTCAGGAGGTCGGTCTCGATCTCGTCTAGAAAAGTTTGAAGTAGCTTTAGATCGACTTGAATCATCTCTGAACTTCTTCAATGCTGAGTGAAAAGTCTTACTCGATAATCTTTTACGGGAATCTCTGGCTTCAAAATCAGCTTTTTTTTTCTCTTTCCCAAGCTCTTCGGCTTTGCAGGCTCGCTCAACAAGTACCACGAACTCTTTAATTTCAAGTATACCAACCAGCAATTTAATGTCTTCGTTCAAACCGTCTTCAAATCTTTTACACATGATAGCTTCAGTTGAAACACATTCACGAGCATATCGACTAAGTCTTACAAATTTCCACTCGTATTCGGTTACGGTCATACGACCCTATTTCAATTCCAGAAATTCTTTGCATTTTTGGTCGATAAATCTCTAGCTGATGTATTTCTTATGGAACTCAGTCTGAAAGAATTCTCAGGTCACCATCTCTTTTAGGACCACCGATACTAGTGTATTCCACCAGTGATATGCGGTGTCTCGTAATAAAGATATGGCACACTTTAAACATGCATCCGGAGTACAAGATAGCTCGTCAAACACACGGATAGTATTATCAAGCCACAACTCAGCTCGTTCAGCATCATCATCATTAGCTTTAAACTCTTCGGCCCCGTGTTTTCTGATTTTATCTATAGGAGGCCTGTTAAATTTCATTGGATCAATCATCGGAGGTACCACAGGTATCAGAGATGGATTATTCGGGGGTGAAGGTTGTTGTACACCCGGATTAGTCTAGATATACTAAGTAAACCACTTGTTCATCATTTGATAGAAGGCTTGCTTAGCCTCCCCTTCATGACTACTCGAGATCGGCCAAGATTCAACTGGCGTTGTCCTATGTGCGGGAGCAGGCGCTACACTCTCAACATTGTTAGCTACAACTCTGTCATTTACTATATGACAGCATATTTTCAAATGTCAGAAGTCATCACACTATCGCAATAATATTTATGGCATGTATAGCTAGACTCAAACAAGCTACGTTAGTCTTAGAACTTACTAAACCGTAGCTCTGATACCAATAAAATGTAACACCTCTAACTCATATCCGTCGTCGGATTAGGGGTACGAGGTATTATTTAATTAAAAACACTTTTTCAAACAACCATACATATATATAAGTTACATTCATATAAATAAAGCATAAATTTCATTAAGTAATAAACACAATTTCAATAATCATAATATAATGTATAGATCATACTAAAACATTTCAATATTATTCAATGCTATGGAGAAATCAAACTATTTATAACTTATTTTACATTGGCATATCTTAAACACTTAAAATGTTTACATAATACTTTATTCAATAACATATACAAACAATATTGTCAACTTTACCTAATGGTCATATATTTAATAATATAATTATAAACTTTCACCAAAATCGGACATAAATAACATCCTTTGCACATACTCAAAATAAGATCAATTAAAACTTATTACATAATTTAATAAACAATCACACATACAACCTAATATATAATGACATGTTCGAATATACTATTATAGATTAGATACATATTATGTACTTACCATAGATTTTAAAGCTACACTTAACAATTGCATTTATACCCAATAATAGACTAAAACCATCATGGAACATTTTCCTAACTCATTACCTTGCATATCTGAATTTCATTAATTAATATACATACACATCCAAATTTTATATCATGGAACAAGTGCGAATTACAAATTGTAATTGAATCAAAACATAAATCTTAAATACTATGTTATAAACATATTAAAATATTTTTATCAAATTCGGATATAACAAAACAACCTTAGATATCAAATCTCTTACAACACATTGACTAAATACAATAACCTAATACACTTATACTTTTATCCATGTATATCATAACCGAACCAGCCACACAAAATCAACCCAAACATTAACCTTTTCCAAAACATATAATACCTATCTCAAACATCATTCACTTATAACATATATCATTATAATCAAATGATTTCAAACCAAAATCAAACATAACCAAATTATCAATACCAAACTCATTAAACATTATAAATAAGCACGCATGTCAACAAAACTAAGCATAATTACTAAGCCATTTTCGCATGGCTTTATACAAAACCAAAGTTCATCGTTTCAAAACATAATCCAGTCTATATATGCCATAAGTTCGAACATAGACTTTTAAATAATACCGAAGGTTGACGATAGTGTGGATGACTTTGATGACGATCCCCGAGCTCGTACCTTACAACCAAAATCTATAAAACAGAGTAACAAAACACACAGAGTAAGCTAACTTAGCTTAGTAAGCCTTAAGCAAATAAAGCAACTCAAATGAATAATCAAAACATTTCAAATAAGTCGAATTGTATCATTAATGTTATATTTGAACACAAATAAGTTACCTTGGACGAATGCTAATATTTCTCATTTAGCATAATATCATTCAACTTTTCATTCCCAAAATAACATTATACCAAGTATGCTTACATTCAAAGATATATATACTCATGAATCAAACTCAAATTTATATATATATATATATATATATATATATATATATAACTAAAACATACTTCTCATATCTACTCACATTCTTCACTTCCTATACCAACATCACTTCTTTGACTGAACTTACAAAATCAAAAATATATCATCATATAAGTACATACCTATATGGCTGAATATACAAGCACATTTAGATCAACTTACTTGCTCAATTTCCACATCAATCTTAAAAACATTGGCTTGAAAATAAATCACTGGAATAAAGCCTGCTAGGCATAAACCTGAATCACACACCGGCACAAGGCTTGCTATACTCAAGGGTTGATTCTTATTAATTCACCGGCAATAAGCCTGCTAGGCACAAAGCCCAATCAAATTCACCAGCACAAGGCTTGCTAGGGTCAAAGCCCGAATATCACTATTATAAAGTCATTCCATAAACAGTTCATATATCGAATCGTCCAAATATTCCATGTAATTCATACAAACTTTCAAAGGTTTTAACTCAGTCGAATAAAACTCAACCATATTAATTCAATGTTAAATCACATTCGGCTACTCTACTATACAACTATAAAATTTGAATCATTATAGTAAACCATTTTATATTAGAAATAAACGATGTTTAATTGCTTAAAGAATTACCTCGGATATCGACGAACGTTATAAATCGGGTATTCGACTATTTTTGCTTTTCCCCGATCCAAGACCGATTTCTTTTGTTCTTGATCTATATAATTTCAAATTAACCTCATTTAAACACAATTTCATTCAATTTAATCCAACATCACATAAATGAGTAAATTACCATTTTACCCTTGATATTTCACACTTTTACAAATTAGTCCTAATTGCATAAAACACAAAATACACAAAATCTTCATTCATCATGCTTAGGCCGAATGTTCATCTAACACATATAAATACACACATTTAATTTAATTTTCATTTTAGTCCCTCAATTTATTATTTTTTCAATTTAGTCCTAATTACTCAAAATCTTCAAAAACTCCAATACAAAACTTGTTAATCTAAAACATATTTTTAATATTTCATCATCAAACATCACAAAACACAAATATTCATCAATGGCATAACTCAAAATATGGATCAAAATAAGAAATTTAAGCATGGGTCGGATAGTACGCGAAGCAACGATCTCAAAAACATAAAAATCATCAAAAATCGAACGAAAACTAACCTTTAATCAAGCTTCCAAAGTGCCGAATGCTTGAAAATTTCTAAAGCTTGTGTGAGCAACCCTGGTCACTGTTAGCTTGTGTGAGCAATATAGTCCCGTGTATCTGAGTTTGATTTACTAAGGTTCTTTTGGGCAAAAATGTAACTTAATGGAAATGGAATTATTGAAATGGATCGAATATGAATTGAATTACATATGAATCCAAATTGAATATGATTTTTGTTATACATGGTTTCAAATTGCATTGTTGAATATGATTTCTTGTTTAATGATCATGATGTGCAATGTTTTGAACTAGCTTATTGGTTGTATATGTTGATATGCATATGATCCTTTAAAGTATGCCAAAAGATGCCATATTGATTACCAAAGTGTTTAAATGTTTAGTTTTTTATAATGTCAGGTAAGTTAAGTAAATTTCATATGAGTTTACTAAGTATTCAATATCCTTACTCCGTTGCCTCTCTTTCCTTGTAGATTGCCACTTTGCGGAATGTGTCAAGTAGATCGTCAGGAAGCTCACACTATCCCATTATTAATTTGGGAGTTTTTCAATCATTTTAAAGCCCAATTTTGTGGCATGTACATAGGTGTTATGTATTTGTTAAGCTTGAATGTTGGTATAGTTTTGAAACTTATCTATTACATGATTTGCCAAGGTTAATGCCCAAATGAATGTGTATGTTTTGGTAAACATGTTTGAGAAATGTTTGTGAACATTGAAATGGCATATTTGTATGTAAATAAATGTGTTTCAAGAAGTTTTGAGATATGCAAATGTTTGGCATTTGGCAAATGGTTTGGATTGTATGTCATGGTATTGAAATGATATGTTTATTGATGGAATAGGTGATATAAATTTAAATGAGATTGAATATGGTTATTTGCATTTTTTTTGGTATGAATTTATGATGTTTTGGTGCTGATGATATTGGTCACTCATTCCCAAATGATAGATTTGGTGGAAACTTAAAATACATACCAAAGTTGTATTTTTTTCAAAAACAGGGGAATTACTAGACTATTTACGGTATCGCGATACCACACCCTGGATGTCCTGACTTTTTATATTTTGAAAATTTTGCAATCTGATCATCAGATTGGGAAGTTTGGATACTATCTTTGATATCATGATACCAAACCTTGGATATCGTCATACCCACCTGGCTTATTTTGAAGATTAGATACTGTCCATAGAATCGCAATACCAAGCCCTAGATATCGCGATATCCATTTGGAAAATTTTTAAAATTTCCAGTTTAGTCCTAATTCAACCTTAGGATGACATTAAGCTTTTGTAAGCTCAATTAAGGCTCAAAATTTAATTCTGTATCGTAATGTTAATGTGATAATACATGTTTGAATGAGTGAATGATCATTTTATCCAATAATTAATTGTAGTTGCTTTGGTAACAACTACAGTGTCCTATAGCTTGGACCTGACGATCGGACCAGGCAAGTGGTGTAACACTCCAAACCCGGCCCAGACGTTATGGCCGAATCTGACGTGCCACATTGGAGTTGAAAATTTGAGTTTCGTTTTAGTGTTTAAAAAAAAACATATATTTTGTTGAGTTAACAAAGTGTATGGAAGCTGGGCACCAGGTAGGTATCCGAGACAGAGGAGGTGAGCCATGAAGGCTGCTTAAGTACCAAGCTCTTTGATTGGAACCAATCCTAGACATGCCCACAACCATAGCCACACTTTGTTATATCGAGTTTAAATTTGTTTAAGTGGACGTCTTTGATAAATCGATTAATCGTGGTGTTGAGATATTTTGAAAACAAGTATCGCTTTGAAAACACGTCCTAAGTCTAGCCCATTTGAATAATTATTAACCAATTTTTAAAGTTATTAAAATTAAAATAATCCCGAAAAGAAATAAAAGGAAAGTTAAAATTGGCCTTATTACAACCCAAAAGTAAATAGTAATTAAAGTAATTTAAATGAAAACCAATACCTGTTTAAAAGCCCAAAGATGATCACCGTGGCCACTCTGAATCCTCTCCGCCCAAGTCCCCACGTCAAGGCTCACTGCAAGGTTAAGGAAGGGGTGAGTTTGGAAACTCAGTGTGCAACAAGCCCTTTCGAGCCCAAAACAATAACGACCTATTGGGTCTAAGCCCAAATCCAATCTCAATCATGCACTTTGGTCAGTAGCCCTTTTCATATTTCATATTTCATAATCTTTGGCAAGCCTTTTCATATTTCATATTTCATATCTTGGGTCAAGCCTTTTCATATTTCATATTCTTGGGCAAGCCTTTCTCAGAAAGCAGTATGGCCCTTAGGCCCATTTTAATGTCACATATAATTTCAATGAAAGAATGCAACCCATTTGGGAGACTACTCAACCCACCATCCGCTACTCTCCACCCAACCAACCAACACACCATGTGGGGATTAACTCGACCCACCCCGCCAAACTCTCCTTTGGCAAAGATAGCTTTATCATATAACCGGAGGCTTAGCCTCTTTTAATAACTGGGCCAAAGCCCTTTCAATAAGCAGGGCATAAGCCCTTTTATAATCAGGGCATAAGCCCTTTTATAAGCGGGGCATAAGCCCTTTCGATAATCAGGGCATAAGCCCTTTTCACTTCCTCCATCCATATAAAACCCAACCCAATGCATTTATGATTACCTCATGTGCATATCATACATATCATGTGCATATCATACATTTCATGTGCATATCATACATACCATATTTATCAAAATCCCATGTATTAAAATCATGCATAAACCCTAGGGGTATAATGGTCATTTTACCTAGGGCAAAGCGGTCATTTTCATGGTATAAGGGTAATCTCATAAATTTACCAAAATTAGGGTTTCCATGTTCATTAACGATTACTAACAATCCATGGGTGCAAACAGTGATTCTAGCCCATTTTTAGCGAAATCGAGTTATTGGGCCTAAAACCCTTAATGGGCCCTACTTAGCCAATTTCGTCATCTAGGCCCATTTAGCCTATATTCCATAACGGTTTTAACCGTCTTAACATGCCATATAACAGATTTCCGTTTTCTACCAATTTTTACCCAAATGGCCCGAAAGCCCAATGGGCCCCACTTCGGCCCCTCGAGGCCCAACCTACCAAGAACGCCGAAAATCACATTCTTACCGTTTCCATCGTTCTCGATCACCGTCTCATCGATTCTAACTAACTAGTGAGCGTTCGCTTGCTCACAAGTCCTCGAAATGCCAGAATTTCGGCATTTCGGCTTTTCGGCATTTATCGCTTTAAGCTATGAAAAGGGTTCGTTACACACCTGATTTGCGATTTTCCTTGACGAGATCTCCTATGCGATTTCTCCTATAATCAATTGTTAACTAGATCAGCTCGCAATAATTGAACCAAAATAAGAATTTTCCAATATTAACACTTACACATTCGCCACCATCCATAATGGCCTTAGGCACCTTACCTTTGTCGCGATTGATGACCGTGCCTAGCTACTCCGTGATCCAAGCTACTCCAAATCGACACTACACCTTGCTGCTCCTTCAATAAATAAACCAAAAATATTAAAAGAAGACCCCATAAAGTCTATGCCCATATTCGCCATCTCCTAAACTTGGAGTTTGACTTTTGACCAAAGCTACACTAGGAATCGTTTAGAGTTTGAACACTTACCACCGTCTTTCTCCTCTTGAATCCGGATGTCTAAAAGGTAAGGGAATCGAACGCCAACTATTGAGAAGGAAGAAAAAGGTTGCTGGTCACAAAGAATCGGCACCCCTATCTTCATTGATTCGACTTTTTAAGCACTTCGACAAAAATAGAGATAAAGGAAAACAATGGTGAATGAAAGGAAATAGTGGGCTGATTTGTAAGAAAGAAAAAGGAAGATAATTGAGTAGAAGGGAGGTAGATTCGGCTGGAAAAGAAAGAGAGAAAAAACTACACACCAAAGAGCAAAATCGGCACAACTACTACCCTAATGCCGAAATTACTAACCTAATACCCCTCTGCCGAAAATCCCCTCTCCAAACTCCCTTATTCGGCCAACTCTATCTCCATATCACATCCCTAAAATCTCTCCCCTTATCCCTCCTTAATTTATGCATTTAACTTGATCCAACTCTCTCCTCTTACAGAATCCACTCAGGTTCCAACACTTACCCTTCCTGCACAAAAATAAATACTCCCATTTGCCAACACAGGGAATCGATCCCAGGTCTTCCCCCAACACTTACACGCCACCTTTAAAGCTCCCTAGTGGCATCACTTAGCCACTTTGCTAGAGGACCTTTTTGTGATACACTTTACCCACAACTTAATATAAGGGCACCTGGCCAGAACCCCTAACTCCTAAGTCCAAAATTTAAAAATTCCACCGGGTTTTGGCCAACTCATGGGCCTTCCATAAGCCCATTTACACACCCAAATTATGAATTCCATCATCACCTACCAAATTTTAGAAATTTACTTAAAATATCAAGAATCGCGAAAAACCCGAAAATCAGGATGTTACAACTTTACCCTCCTTAAAGAAATTTCGGCCTCGAAATTTACCTGGTCCAAACAGTTGAGGGTACTGCTGACGCATTGCCTCTTCGGTCTCCCAAGTAGCTTCTTCCTTGTCATGGTTCCTCCAAAGTACCTTCACCAACGGGACTGACCTCCTTCTCAACACCTTGACATCACGATCAAGTATTTGCACAGTTCCTCTTCAAAGGTCAAATCCGATTGTACCTCAATTTACGCAATCGCACGATATGAGTTGGATCGAGCGATATCGCCTTAGCATGGGCACATGGAAGACATTGTGAATGCGATCCAGTTCTAGAGGTAACTCTAGCTGATAAGCCACCGGCCCTATCCGCTTAATGATTCGGTAAGGCCCAATAAACCGTGGGCTCAACTTACCCTTCTTACCAAATCTCAAGATCTTCTTCCAAGGCGAAACTTTCTAAAAGACCATGTCTCCTACCGCATATTCAATATCCTTACGCTTCAGATCGGCATAAGACTTTTGTCGATCCGCCGCCTCTTTTAACCTCTTCCTGATTACCTTAATCTTGTCTTGATGTCGCCACCAACTCGGTCCAAGTATTTGCCTTTCCCCAATTACGCCCAACAAGTAGGCGGCGACACCTTCGCCCATATAGTGCCTCATATGGAGCCATCTGAATACTTGCTTGGTAATGTTGTTATCTGCGAACTCCGCTAAGGGCAAATGGTCCTCCAGTGCCTTTAAACTCAATAGCACAACCCTCAACATATCCTCTAAAATCGAATAACCCTCTCGATCGCCCATCCGATCGAGGGTGAAAAGCCGTCTTGAAATCCAATCACGTTCCCAATGCCTCATGCAACTTCTGCCAAAACCGAGATGTAAACCTTGGGTCTCTGTCTAAAATTATCGATCTTGGCACACCATGCAACCGTACTATTTACGCCACATACAATCGCCAACTTCAAGTGAGTAATCGGTTGGACGGTATGAAATGAGCGATTTCGTGAGTCTATCCACAATCACCCAAACCGAATCCTTCTTAGAAGGTGTCAACGAAACCCACTTACAAAGTCCATAGTTACCCTTTCCCACTTCCAAAGTGGTATCTTTACCGGCTGTAACAATCTCGAAGGTAGTTGATGCTCGGCCTTCACTTGTTGACATGTCAAACATCTCCCAACAAATTCGGTCACTTCTCGCTTAAGCCCAGGCCACCAATATTGCTCTCGCAAGTCTCGATACAACTTACTCCCTCCTGGATGCATAGCACAAGGTCCATTATGTGCCTCTTTCAAAATCATCAATCTCAAGTCGAGTCTTTAACATACAAATTCTTCCTCGAAAATAAAGAACTCCCTCACTATTTAACCCAAAGTCAGGATTTCCCCCTTCTCAACTTGCCGAAACCGAGCAACCAACGACTCGTCCTCCAACTGTTGCTTCTTAATCTGTTCTACCCAAGTCGGTCTCACCTGTAACTCTGCCAACAAACTCCCGTCGGCATACAAACTTAGACGAGCAAACATCGCCTTTAATTCCGCCACCGCTCTTCGACTTAGCGCATCAGCCACGACATTCGCCTTACCTGGGTGGTACTCAATCAAACAGTCATAGTCCTTTAACAACTCTATCCACCTTCACGCCTAAGATTCACTCCTTTTGAGTCGACAAGTACTTAAGACTCTTGTGATCCGTATAGATGATGCATTTCTCTCCATACGTAATGCCTCCATATCTTAAGTGCAAAGATTACACGCCAATTCCAAGTCATGCGTAGGGTAGTTCACCTCATGTGGCTTAAGCATTGTGAAGCATAAGTGACCACTTTACCCTCTTGCATCAACACGCAGCCCAAACCTACATGTGACGCATTGCTGTACACCGTGAAATCCTTACCAGACTCTGGCTGAATCAAAACTGGCGCTTCCGTCAAAACCTTCTTCAACTTTTCAAAAGCCTCTTGCTGCTTATCTGTCCAAACAAAAGGTGCTCCCTTCCTTATAAGTTTAGATTAGCGGTCTTGCCATCACGTAAAATCCTTCCACGAATCTCCGATAATAACACGCCAACCCCGAAAACTTGAATTTCTATTATCGACTTGGTGGCTTCCATTCCAAAATGGCTTCAATCTTTCGAGGTCCACCTTGATCCTTCAGCAGACACAACATGCCCCAAGAAGGTAACTTCCTTCAGCCAAAACTCGCACTTACTAAACTTTGCATAAAGTTGCTTCTCCCTTAACACTTGCAGCACTACACGAAGATGCTCATCATGCTTCTCTTCCGTTTCCGAATACACCAAGATATCATCAATAAAAACGACTACGAACCGATCCAAGTATGGTTGGAATACCCGATTCATCAAATCCATGAATGCCGCCGGTGCATTAGTCAACCCAAATGGCATTACCGAAACTTCGTAATGTCCGTGTCGAGTCTGAACGCCGTCTTATAAATATCCCCTCTTTAACTCTTAATTGATGATATCCGATCAAGGTCGATCTTAAAAACACCGAGGCTCCTTTTAATTGGTCGAACAGATCATCGATTCTTGGTAACGGATACTTGTTCTTGAGAGTCAGCTTATTCAACTGCCGATAGTCAATACACATTCGCATAGTCCCATCTTTCTTCTTTACGAACAGCACCGGTGCACCCCACGGAGAAACACTTGGTCTTATAAACCCTCTATCCAGCAGCTCTTGAATCTGAGCTTTCAATTCTACCAACTCCTTTGGTGCCATCCAATAAGGCGCAATAGACACAGGAGCTGTTCCAGGTAGTAAGTCGATTCCAAACTCGACTTCTCTATTCGGGGGTAATCTAGGAAGTTCATCTGGGAATACATCCTGAAATTCCCTAATAGTCCTAACCGACTCCACCGTTATCTCCTCAAGTCCCGTTTGACTCACAAAGGCCAAGTACGCCTCACAACCTTTCCGGATCAACTTCTCGGCTCTTAACGCCGAAACAACATTGGATAAATAATCCCTTCGTTCCCCTATGACCATTATCTCCTCATCTTCGGTAGTTCTTAGTACCATCCTCTTTGCCGCACAATCCAACGTCGCCTTGTGCTTAATTAACCAATCCATTCCCAGAATAAGGTCAAAATCCCGAAATGGCAGCTCCATCAAATCTCCTTCGAAGATTTTATCTTGTGTCACTAACTGATCGCCTAAAAATTTTATCTACCTTAACCGAATGTCCCAATGGACTTATTACTGATACCCCACTCACAGTCTTCTCAGGAAGCACATCCAAAGCCCCCGATACATCACAAGCAACATATGAGTGGGTGGAACCCACATCAATCAAAGCAGTGTAAGGCATGCTATGAATGAAGAACGTACCAGTTATAACATCAGGAGCGTCACCCTCCTCACGACGTCGTGCAGCATAAACCAACGCCGGTTGTCGAGCCTCAGCATGACCAGCACCTCTGCCAGGTGCCCCACGTCCTCGTCCATTACCATTGCCACCTCTACCTTGCCCCGACCCTCTGTGGTGGTGGTCCTCCTCGCCGTGGTTGGACATCCCTTTGCTCTGCCGCTAGCTCTGGAGCATCCTCCGAGGACACCGTCTCGAAC
The DNA here is from genome assembly GCF_025698485.1 of Gossypium arboreum. Lineage (NCBI taxonomy): Eukaryota > Viridiplantae > Streptophyta > Magnoliopsida > Malvales > Malvaceae > Gossypium > Gossypium arboreum. The sequence goes on along the minus strand of NC_069075.1, from coordinate 17,124,528 downwards.
TTATGCTCCTTTGACCCACATCGAAAACATGCTCCAGTTTGTTTCCAGCACTCCCCCATATGCACCCTACCACAGTCCTTGCAAGCCTGCGGTCTATAAGTATTTACTGGAACTGCTCGAACCGGTTCCTCCATCTTTGCTCTTTTAACACTTCGATTCGTGGCACTCGAGGGTCTGAAATCCCTCTTGAATCTGGGTCGATCCTTCTCACGATTTTGTCGCTCACTCAGCTTCACCTCCTCGGCTATCTTAGCCTTTTCTACCAATGCAGCAAAACCGCTCCCTCTGTGGAGCTATCAATATCCTAAGCTCATCGTGGAGACCATCCTCAAAGTGGACATGCGCTCATATTGATTGCCACTATACCACGAGCATATCGACTCGACCTCAAAAATTCGCCTCATACTGCCATGGTCTTATCACCTTGAGTCGATTCAAGAATTCCTTTCGACGAGCATCCACATAGCTTGCTCCAACATACCTCCCTTTAAAAGCGGTTTTGAACAATTCCCGGTGTTACTTGCTCAATTGGGGTACTCTCCCTTACGGTGATCCACCATCGGTATGCCTCGTCACGTGGCGACGACACGCCCTCTCGACTTTTGCTCTCTTGGCGGTCTAGGTCGTCCATGATCCGTTCATTTGCCTCCACCAATATTCTCGCCACATTCGGGCCACTCTAGATACACCCCTAAATACCTCTGCTCTTGGCGGAGTCGCTCGATATAGACCCCTATTCACCGTCGATACTAGCTCCAGCCACTCTTTCTAAAACCCTTAACATGGCTTGGGATAAAGCGTCATCCCCGCACCCGATCATAAGACCAGGTCTCCGTTGCTTGCGGCACGGTGGCTCCTCGGTGGCCTATGCCCCGAGGATGAAGATTCAGCTTGCACCCTTCGCGACCACGTCCGCGGCCTCGTCCACGAGCTCCTCTAGTACTCATATCGAATTATCGATTCACGAATTTTATGCAATTAGTATAACGTTCCACCGTTTATTAAGAAAATGTCTTATGTAGATATAGCGGTTCAAGGATTTTTCGTATCATCGTAGCCTAGCTACTGCCTTATTCCTATCGTTTACTGACTCTACCCTAGCTAAAGTCTCATAGTAGGGTCTCAAGACTATTCATAATATCATATCAATATCATATATTGTAAGGAAAATATACTTACAGACTTGGTGCCGGGATTCGATCGCCACTTCTTTCTCAATCCATTTAGAAAAAAAACATGTTTTTGATTATCGAAAATAGAAATTGAAAACTTTGATTTGAAAACTCCCTTTATTTTGAACTCTTGATTTAAAAGCAGAAAAATTGGTACCCTTTTTACCTATATTTCTCCATAAACATCTTTAAAATGAACTTTTCAAAAACTATTTTCCAAAATACCATTCTTAGGCCTAAGTTTACGAAAACATTTTGGACCCGATCCACAGCCGAGTTGTTGCAACTTAGCTCTGATACCACTAAATGTAACACCCCAAACCCGGCCCAGACGTTATGGCCGAATCTGACGTGCCACATTGGAGTTGAAAATCTGAGTTTCGTTTTAGTGTTTAAAAAAAAACATATATTTTGTTGAGTTAACAAAGTGTATGGAAGCTGGGCACCAGGTAGGTATCCGAGACAGAGGAGGTGAGCCATGAAGGCTGCTTAAGTACCAAGCTCTTTGATTGGAACCAATCCTAGACATGCCCACAACCATAGCCACACTTTGTTATATCGAGTTTAAATTTGTTTAAGTGGACGTCTTTCATAAATCGATTAATCGTGGTGTTGAGATATTTTGAAAACAAGTATCGCTTTGAAAACACATCCTAAGTCTAGCCCATTTGAATAATTATTAACCAATTTTTAAAGTTATTAAAATTAAAATACTCCCGAAAAGAAATAAAAGGAAAGATAAAATTGGCCTTATTACAACCCAAAAGTAAATAGTAATTAAAGTAATTTAAATGAAAACCAATACTTGTTTAAAAGCCCAAAGATGATCATCGTGGCCACTCTGAATCCTCTCCGGCCCAAGTCCCCACGTCAAGGCTCACCTGCAAGGTTAAGGAAGGGGGGTGAGTTTGGAAACTCAGTGTGCAACAAGCCCTTTTCAGAGCCCAAAACAATAACGGCCTATTGGGTCTAAGCCCAAATCCAATCTCAATCATGCATCTTTGGTCAGTAGCCCTTTTCATATTTCATATTTCATAATACTGGGCCGAAGCCTTTTCATATTTCATATTTCATAATACTGGGCCGAAGCCTTTTCATATTTCATATTACTGGGCCGAAGCCTTTACTGTAAACGGTATGGCCCTTAGGCCCATTTCAATGTCACATATAATTTCAATGAAAGAATGCAACCCATTTGGGGAGACTACTCAACCCACCATCCGCTACTCTCCACCCGTACCAACCAACACACCATGTGGGGATTAACTCGACCCACCCCGCCAAACTCTCCACTGGCAGCATAGCTGCTTTATCATATAACTGGAGGCCTAGCCTCTTTTAATAACTGGGGCCAAAGCCCTTTCAATAACTGGGGCATAAGCCCTTTTTCACTTCCTCCATCCATATAAAAACCCAACCCAATGCATTTATGATTACCTCATGTGCATATCATACATATCATGTGCATATCATACATTTCATGTGCATATCATACATACCATATTTATCAAAATCCCATGTATTAAAATCATGCATAAACCCTAGGGGTATAATGGTCATTTTTACCTAGGGGCAAAACGGTCATTTTCATGGTATAAGCGTAATCTCATAATTTTACCAAAAATTAGGGTTTCCATGTTCATTAACGATTACTAACAATCCATGGGTGCAAACAGTGATTCTAGCCCATTTTTAGCAAAATCGAGTTATTGGGCCTAAAACCCTTAATGGGCCCTACTTAGCCAATTTCGTCATCTAGGCCCATTTAGCCTATATTCCATAACGGTTTTAACCGTCTTAACATGCCATATAACAGATTTCCGTTTTCTACCAATTTTTACCCAAATGGCCCGAAAGCCCAATGAGCCCCACTTCGGCCCCTCGAGGCCCAACCTACCAAGAACGCCGAAAATCACATTCTTACCGTTTCCATCGTTCTCGATCACCGTCTCATCGATTCTAACTAACTAGTGAGTGTTCGCTTGCTCAAAAGTCCTCGAAATGCCAGAATTTCGGCATTTCGGCTTTTCGGCATTTATCGCTTTAAGCTATGAAAAGGGTTCGTTACACACCTGATTTGCGATTTTCCTTGACGAGATCTCCTATGCGATTTCTCCTATAATCAATTGTTAACTAGATCAGCTCGCAATAATTGAACCAAAATAAGAACTTTCCAATATTAACACTTACACATTCGGCCACCATCCATAATGGCCTTAGGCACCGACCTTTGTCGCGATTGATGACTAGGCCTAGCTACTCCGTGATCCAAGCTACTCCAAATCGACACTACACCTTGCTGCTCCTTCAATAAATAAACCAAAAATATTAAAAGAAGACCCCATAAAGTCTATGCCCATATTCGGCCATCTCCCTAAACTTGGAGTTTCGGCTTTTGACCAAAGCTACACTAGGAATCGTTTAGAGTTTGAACACTTACCACCGTCTTTCTCCTCTTGAATCCGGATGTCTAAAAGGTAAGGGAATCGAGCATAAACTATTGAGAAGGAAGAAAAGGTTGCTGGTCACAAAGAATCGGCACCCCTATCTTCATCGATTCGACTTTTTGCGCACTTGGCAAAAATAGAGATAAAGGAAAACAATGGTGAATGAAAGGAAATAGTGGGCTGATTTAAAAGAAAGAAAAAGGAAGATAATTGAGTAGAAGGGAGGTAGATTCGGCTGGAAAAGAAAGAGAGAAAAAACTTGTAACACCCCGTACCCGAGTCCGCTGCCAGAATCGGACACGAGGGGTTAACGGCTTAAACCATTCACTTTCACAGTCCATTTTAAAAATTTTCCAGGCAGTTAGCTAACTGCGTCACTATCACTTTAAAAATCATATCTTGAGTTCCAAAACTCGAAAACCAGTTTCGTAATTTTTCCCTGAAACTAGACTCATATATGCATCTACAAATTTTTTTCTAGAATTATTGGTCAGGCCATTTAGTATAGTTTATTAGTTAAAGTCTCCCCTGTTGCAGGGATCGACTACACTGACCTTCGAGTGTTACGAATTGGATATCTCCATGTACAGGGCTTCGATACTGATGCCGTTTGTTTCTATAGAAAATAGACTCAAAGAGGAATCTATACATATATTTCATGACTCCTAATTATCTCTGGTTAATTTACAATGAATTTCCAAAGTCGGAACAGGGAATCCAGAAACCGTTCTGGCCCTGTTTCACGAGAACTTTAATATCTCTTAACATATAACTCATATGACTGTTTTGTTTCTTCCAGATGAAAGTAGATTCATCAAGGTTAATTTACATAATTTATTCACTATTTAATTCCATTCCTACAAATTTTAGTGATTTTTCAAATGCTCACCACTGCTGCTGTCCGTATCTGTTTTCGAGGTAAATTTACCTATTTCGTGGTTTCCATGGACCAACTAGAGTTTTGTCATACATAGGTCCACATATACTCATATTTAGCCATTCCAATGGCTGATCATTTTCCCAAAACTTCCATTCCAGTCCATACTCACATCATGAAACTATACATATATACATAAACACAAATAGTCTAATGCCATACCCCATTTTTTTTTTTTATGAGCCATTTTCGCATGGCTGTACACATGTACATCACAGAACGTATTTGAAAAACAGCAAAGGGTAGTCCTTCATAGTAACCATGATATCCTCTCACTACTAGTCTATTCTATACATGCCATAAGATATTCCAAAACATAGCAGTACCAAACAGTGGATAGTGATAGTGTGACTAGTTGCTGACGATCCCCGAGCCTGTAGCTTCCAAATGAGATCTATAAAACAGAGGAAACAAAGTACACGGAGTAAGCATTACAATGCTTAGTAAGTTTCAAGCAGTGTCAACAGATAACAATCAAGTTATAACATAGTTGTTCGTATTTTTATTTCACTCTTCCTTCTAGCATACCACCCTTTATCCGAATATGCACATCTCATCATAATCATGGGAATAGTCTCATAGATTGCTCTCGTATACATCACATAACTACCTTATGGTTTAGTTTAAATCAAGCTCACATGTAAACTTGGAATACATACCTGTTTAACCTTTCGCATTGCGTAATTTTATAAGCAATTCTTATAAAAGAAGTCTTACCGGACATAATCTCCACACGTAGTCATCGGGTCTTACCGGTCATAATCTCCACACGTAGTCATCGGGTCTTACCGGTCATAATCTCCACACGTAGTCATCGGGTCTCACCGGAACATATTCAAGTTTCATGTACATTTAATTACATGTTACAACATCCACATTAGCCATTCGGCTTTACCACATATGCATATCACACATATATTTTACATTAGCCATTAGGCCTTATCACATATACATACACTTTCACATTCACCACATCGGCCATTAGGCCTTATCACATATACATACACTTTCACATTCACCACATCGGCCATTAGGCCTTATCACATATACATACACTTTCACATTCATCTCATCGGCCATTAGGCCTTATCACATATACATACACTTTCACATTCACCACATCGGCCATTAGGCCTTACATACACTTTCACATTCACCACATCGGCCATTAGGCCTTATCACATATACATACACTTTCACATTCACCACATCGGCCATTAGGCCTTATCACATATACATACACTTTCACATTCACCACATCGGCCATTAGGCCTTATCACATATACATCCACTTTCACATTCATCGCATTGGCCATTCGGCCTTATCACATATATATGTGTATCATACATATTTCATGTTTTTCTTGTACATCAATTTCAGCAATAGCTTGTAAGCAACTCAAATAGTTTCATCAAGGTTTACGACAAAATCACATATTCGCTACAAGCAGTTTTTCTGACCAACAGTCACTAAGTTGTTTATAACTGGAGCTACAAAACTCAAAATCAATTGCCGTTAATTTTCCCCGAATGTAGACTCATGTATCTTTCACCCATAAAATTTCCAGAATTTTATGTTTGGCCAATCAATACCAGATTTTTCTTAAAGTTTCCCCTGTTTCACTGTTTGACTAATCTGACCACTCTTCGCTACGAATCGAATTTTTCATTGTACAGAATTCATAATGTGTTCTATTTGGTTCCATTTGAAACTAGACTCATTAAGGAGTCTAAGCATATAAATCTTATCTTATAACCATTTTTGTACAAATTATAATGATTTTCAAAAACAGAACAGGGATTTCAGAGTCATTCCGACACTGTCCCACAAACTTTAAATATACCTTCATAGGAATTTCCTTTGCTTACATAGTTTCTTTTATAAGACACTAGATTCAATAAGCTTCATTTTCATATTTTATTCAACTTCGAACTCGCCTTCTACAATTTTTGGTGTATTTTCAAAGTTACAACACTGCAGTAACTCAAATCTGTCAAGACTAGTTCGGCACTTAAACTATATAAATTCATCCTTCTCGCTACTAAGTTTATACACTCTTCAAGTATACTAAAGTAAAGTTCAAACACTTGAGAACTTACCTCGGATACTGTTGAACAATTTCAAAACGGCTATTCAATTATATTCACCTTCCCGCTATGCAAGATTGATTCCTTGAGCTCGTGAACTAAATCAACCAATTCAACAACTCAATTTACATTCGGCAATGTCATCACATACATAACAAAATTAGATTCATTTCTTAAACCATCCCCGGAAATTCACCTTCCAAGAACCTTGATTCACTTTAAGCTAAACCACTTCATGGTATACGTTTACACATTCGGCTAATATAAACAAGGTTAGCACTTAGCCGAAATAATTTCTTTAACATTTTAAATTTCATTCGGTCTAATCTCCATATCAACTACTAATTCACAATGAGAATCAAATCCAAAATCAGCTACTATAATATATATCTAAATGCCATGTAGCTACTTAGTTGATTATCAATTATCACTTAATTCACATATTAACACATAACATCTCACATTAGCAATTCATTTGTATTATTCGAATACAAGCTCAACATGCAACCTCATCCCTTTAGTTTTCCATTCAATAATCGAACACAAAGATCACATGCCTAACTCACTATCCAATCTTGATTTCTAACACAAATACTCTCCCTTAACCGAATGTCCATAACCAATTTGCAAAACATTTTCACTTCAACATAGCCGATTGTCATTAAGCAATTAAGCCACATCTATTCAATTTTTACCAAGCTCAACTTATCTATAATCAACCTTCAATACTCTAAAGCATCAAAAACAACATAAAAAAAATACAACCATCCATGACCGAATGTCATCTTCATAAATTTACAAAAACATTTTCCATGAGCTAGCTTTTATACTTGATGACCACTCCAAATATACAAAGATTTTCAATGAAAGAGCATTAATCATACCTTAATCCCAAGAACCACCTTGGCGAACTTCCCTCTTCTTCCTCCTTCAATTCACGGCCAAGAAGAACCAACTTCTTCTTTTCTTTCTTTCTCAAGTCACGGCTAAAGGGGGAAGAACATGGATGAGACAACTTTTTTTTCATCACCCTTCCCATTCATTTCTTTATTACAAACCCTTTATTCTTTTCTTTCTCCCATAACCCACTAACACAACATGTTTCCAACATGTTTCACCCCATATCATTTTGTCCATCCTCATGCTCATGGCGGCCACTACTAGTTAGGGGAAAATTGACATGCAAGTCCTCCTTTTGACTACATGCACTATTAGATCCTTGTAGATTAGCCTATCACATTTCAAAAGTGTCACACAAGTCCTTTTGACTAAATTCACATGCAATTTACTAAATCGAAGCTTAAAAATTTTTTTGCACATTCATATTCACATATTTTAGACCATAAATATCACATCCAAATAATTTGGTGACTCGGTTTAGCGGTCCCGAAATCGCTTTTCGACTAGGGTCACTTTAGGGCTGTCACAAAACTACACACCAAAGAGCAAAATCGGCACAACTACTACCCTAATGCCGAAATTACTAACCTAATACCCTCTGCGAAAATCCCTCTCCAAACTCCTTATTCGCCCAACTCTATCTCCATATCACATCCCTAAAATCTCTCCCTTATCCCTCCTTAATTTATGCATTTAACTTGATCCAACTCTCTCCTCTTACGAAATCCACTCGGGTTCCAACACTTACCCTTCCCGCACAAAATAAATACTCCCATTTGCCAACACAGGAATCGATCCAGTCTTCCCCAACACTTACACGCCACCTTTAAAGCTCCCTAGTGGCGTCACTTAGCCACTTGGCGGAGGATCTTTTGTGATACACTTTACCCATAACTTAATATAAGGGCACCTAGCCGAACCCCTAACTCCTAAGTCCAAAATTTAAAAATTCCACTGGGTTTTGGCCAACTCATGGGCCTTCCATAAGCCCATTTACACACCCAAATTATGAATTCCATCATCACCTACCAAATTTTAGAAATTTACTTAAAATATCAAGAATCGCGAAAAACCCAAAAATCAGGATGTTACAAGTGGTGTTACACTTTCATTCTTCACATATAAGTCCTTAATAACCCATTCATAGCTTTCCTAAAATCATCAAATTTTAACTTACTTTCTGTAACAACCCATTTTCAGTGAAATCAGAACAGTGGTTTCAGGACCACAAATTTGAGCCAGAAAGAAAATTTATTTTAATATTATTGCATGGTCTGCATTATGATAAGATTGTTATATGAAAATTCTGATAAGAAAATTCTACCGATTATGTGTTTAATTATGAAAAGGACCAAATTGCATAAAATGCAAAAGTTGAGTTCTAGTAGCTATAAGTATCAAGTAGCTATGGAATTCAAAACTTGAGGTCCCTATATGGTAATTAGACCGTTAAAGAAAAGTTAGTAAATATTTTTGATGAATCATCCATGGAAAATTAGAAAAAAGGCAAGGACTAAATTGGAAAGTGGAAAAATTAATGGATGATAAATAATTAAATAGAAATATTATCATTTTATATCATATTCATCCCCAAAATATACATGGAAACCCTAGGAAAGAGAAAACAAGCTTTCTTGGCTTAATTAGGTATATTTTCTTGTCCCGTTTTTAGTAATTTTTATATTTTTGAGATTGGGATAGTCTAATTTGTCTATTTTGGGGATTAATTTGCAAAGATATCAAAGTATAGAAATTTTTCCATGGATGAATATGCTGAAATTTTGAAATTTATGGTAGAAAATGAAAGGTTGTTGATAGATAAACAACTTTTAGAAAGATAATTTTGATGAAATCATGATTTAGGGACTAAATTGAAAAGTGATAAAACCCATGGAAAAATTTTAAATTTTGTGAAATACAAGTGCTGTAAATGTTATATGAAAATTTTGGTTAGGCTTGGAATAAGGATTAAATTACTTGAATTTCATTTTCTGAGCCTAGGGACGAAATTGGAATTTATGAAAAGTTTAGGGAAAAATGGTTATTTTTCCTAGAGTCTAAATTGAATCCAATTGAATATGAAATGTGATAAATTGATGATTAAATTTATTTATATAGATTTGGATAACTCAAATTTGAAGCTAGGTCGAGGAAAAGAAAAAGTTTCGGATTAGTAGATTTTCATATATAAACAAGTGTCGAGGTAAGTTCGTGTAAACGAATTGTGTTTATTTATATGCTCAAATTGAATGTGTTACATGTGATTGTATGAATTATATAAATATTAAAAATAAATGAAATAATCATATGTTCAATCATATCCGGAATATATTAAGTTCCATTTGAATAATGAAATTCGATAGATATATGTGATTTCCCATATTAAATGTGGTCCTACATATGTTGCGAACCAAATATAGCTCGGACGAGCAATCTTGTTATAGCCCTCTCGAGCATCTTGTTATATAGTTCTTGCAAGCATCTTGATTAGTAGTGACTTTGCATGTGTTGCATACTACCGCATCTCTTTGTGAGCGTCCTGTTACATGATTCTATTGGTTGTAATCCAGCATATATTGCGAACACAAATACAGCTCTATGTAAGCGTCCTGATATAGGCTCTTATGGGATTCCTGGCATGGCTCGCATGAATTCCCTGTTACCTTATCTGGTGCTCCCTGATAATAACTCTTCGGAGTTACCTGATAAGCTCTATGAGCTTCTTGATTAAAACTCTTATGAGTTTCCAGTTTAGCCTGGATAAGCCTCTTGATACATGACTCAACTGAGCATCCTGATATGTGGCTCGAGAGTGTGCTCCCTGATTAAGCCCCCTAATGGGTACCCCTGATTATGAGTTGACGACTTACTGTTTTGTACACCTTGGGTGTACTACCTGAGATGAGTATCCATCGAAATTTCAATGATTCAACAGATAAATCCCTGAAATGAGAATTATGAGATTAAATGAATTATATCTTGAGTATTTCTGAAATACCTGAAAATGTAACTTGATGAGCTTATCCATTTTTAATTGATGCATAAATGAAACGTGTGACTAACTTATTTACTTGAGAATATGTAATTATGCCAATTTTTTGGGAAACATGTTATTGTATACTTATTTTATTGAATGCGGTATGTTTAATTCATGTTATACGAACTTACTAAGCATTAAATGCTTCCTAGGTTTTTTTTCTCTTTTTATAGTGTTCGAAAGCTTGTTATGGTTGGAGAACGACCAAAGAATCATCACACTATCCTCCAGCTTGTTTTGGTATAAAAAGTAATCTTATTTTGATAAAATGGCATGTATATGTTAACTTGGCCTATGTTGGCATGTAAATAGTTGTTTGGAATGGCTAAAAAGGGATTTTTTTAGTATGTTATTATAAGGTTATATATCATGTTTAGCTTATATGTATATGGTTTGGTTAAATTGAATTAGGGTAAAATATAAATCATTACAAGAAGGTAAGTTTGATCATATGAATATGTCATATTATTTCATACATGTTAATGATGTTTGCTTGATTTATATGACTTAAATTGGTTGGAAAATGTATGCAAATGTTAATGTAGGTCGAAGGTTAAATTTGGGTGAGAAATAAGGCTAAGAAATGACTTTATTTTGTCCACATGGGTAGATACACAGGCGTGTGTCCTGACTGTGTATGACACACGGCCTGGCACAGGGCATGTGGTTTGGTCGTTTGTCCCTTGCATCTTAAAATTGAGAAATATAATGCTTAGAATTAGGCACAAGGGTAGAGACATGGGCGTATGTCTCAGCCATGTGTGCTACATAGCTAGAACACGGGCATGTGTTTTGGTCGTGTGAAACCTACACCTAATTTGTGAAAATTAAATTAACCACACAGCCTAGCACACGGGCGTGTGGCAAGCCATGTGTCACAAGTCAGAGAGTAACACGGGTAAGGACATGGGTTGGGACATAGCCGTGTGCCTCACATCAAATGCCCACACGGCTTGAGAAATGGGCCTACTCACATCGTGTGACCCCTGTACATAAGAAAAATTTTAAAATTTCGTGAAAATTTTTCTGAGTCCTTGATTTAGTCTCGCCTTGTTTATGATACTTAAATTAGGCCTCGAGGGTCCATTCAAGGGATAATAATATTAGTTTCAGACATGAAAAGTAAATAACATGAATTATATGAAATTACTCTGTAAACTCCGGTAATACTCCTTAACCCTATTCTGGCGACGGATACGAGTTAGAGGTGTTAAAGTTTGAACCTCACCCACTTCAATTCTAACATAAAACCAACATATATCAAGCTTAACAACTAACACTTCATAATTTCTGACTCCATTTCTCTAGGTTCTCTTTAAGGGAAACTTAAGCTAATTTCAAAAATCACAAAATTTAACCAATTGGTTGGTTGAACCAAGCTTACTACATTTAAAATCTATGAATAATGTTGAACAATGAGCTTGCTTACCACTTCAATTATAGGTGGCTATGGAGGAAGAAAACCAAGTTGTTGCTTCTTTTTAGTTTTGATTTTAGGAGAAGAAAATATGAAGGAAAAAGATATTGGTTTCTATAACACCCCTAACTTGTCTCAACAAGTCTCAACAATCAATACGAATGAGAGTTGTCACTAGACCACTTTTATATAAAAAAAGTTCCCAAATTTATTTTAAGAAATTAATTAGGATTTTTTTATAAAATCATATAAAATAGATAATATCTATATATAAGTTTTTAAATCTTTTAAATCCATTTTGAATTGATTTAGAGGTGTTTGAAGTCATTCGAGACCATTTTCGAGTCTTAGAAGGCATTCTTTGTACAAAACAATGTAGTGGTCCCAAAAGGTACAAGAGGTTTAGTACCTAAGCCTAAAGGTATCGATACCTAGGCCTAGCACTATATATTTTCACATTATTCCGATTATGGTGCGGAACCTCTGTGGCCTAGAACCAATACCTTTACCCCAATGGTAAAAAAGATTGCTCTAAAAATAACCTTGTTTCAACCCCAAACAATAAAAAAATTAAATCCAAACTTTGAGATTCCAAAAATCACATTTTTAAAGTAGAAAAACAACCTATGAACCAACTCCAACCAAATTATACATGTCATAAAAACTTAGTCAAAACTAGACCATTCATGTTAAACAATTCAAGCAATAAATAAGCAATATAAAACATATGTAAAACCATTCAAAATAGTTCAAATTGTAACTATAATATAGTATGCAAGTAACAACATAAAATATAGAGGCTTTTAGCTCAAAACCAACCAACTAAGTTCCAAGACAGAATTTGTAAAAACATCTGTTAGATAGAATGATAATACGAAAGTGATCTATATGCATTAGGCAAGACCTTCTAGTACATGGCATGTAACGCCCCGAATTTTAGGCCTAGAAGTATTAGGTATTGAGCATGGGAACAATTAGGAGGCTGCACATAAATGTTTACTTGTGCAAGAAAGTGACACATTTGCATGTCTGCTTCAGTGGTTAAGTGTCCTGGGAAGTGTCTGAGAAGTCTTAGGTTCAAGCTTGGCCATGTGCAAAAGTTTTGTTTTTAAAAGGTTTAAACCCTATCCCTAGTTAGTAGGCTTATAAATAAATGTGGGTAAAACATGACAGAAAAGGTCTACTGGTCTAGGGGATATGTGGCGTGTGGTAGTTACTTGAAGTCTGAGGTTCGAATGGTGGTCGGCACATTGAGGTGTTTTATTTTGCTGTTGGCCATAGGAGAGTTCTAGTTTGACCGAAACTTGTGTGTTTGAAGAGTGTGGGAAGTTGTGGCTGAATTTTAAGAGATTGTTAAGGGAATTTCGGTTATTAAGGGGATTTGGGGAGTGATTTGAGGAGTGGATTAGGGAATGGGATGAGATAGAACTAAAATTGAACTCTGTTATTCCAAAATTTTAGACTTTTTTTCCAAATTCCCAAAGGTATGACGGCAAAGAAAACCTTTCCCCTTAGTCGAAATCTGTTCTTTTGGCAATTCAAATTTACCTTGTTTTTCTCTTCTTCTCTTTGAAATTTTTGATAACAGTGCTCTTCTCTGTCTCTTTGCATTTCGCTCTCCCCTCTACACTTTGCTATTTGTTTTCTTCTTCCTCAAACCCTTCTCCTGTGCTGAGTATGTGTTAGTTGTGTTCTTGTTCTCTAGCTGAACCTTTCATCAATTTTAGCTTTAAACTATTGGTTTCTCAAACTTCAGTTGATTATCTCACGCCTATTGATTCTAGTTGTTTCTTCATCTTTTCCCCTCTCTGCGTCAACTCTTTCTATATTGCCCTACCGTTTTTGGGTGCTAATTTATTCTATGACTTTCGGTCGAAATTAAAAGTTATTCAGTTTCAACAGTTTGAATGGGCAGGTCTCGATTGTTCAAACATGATTTGGAAGGCTTGAGGACTGAGTACGCGGTTCATAACCAGGTGTGTAATCACACTGCTACAATATTAAATTGGAAAAAGTCGAAATAGGGGACCATCGATGCTACACGAGTGTGCGCTCGCTTGTGTAGTAATCTGAACGCATAGGCATGAGCGTTTGATCGTAGAGGCCACCATAAGCGATTTCATGGGCTAGGCTGTTTTGGGCCATTATGAACCGAACTGGACCGTGTGGCCCTACGTGCACGTGGGCCCTATACGGGTAAACCACACGAACGTGTGGAGAATATTGGGCCAGCTATGAAATCTACATGGCCAAGGCCATTTCTGGGCTATGTGGGCTCACATGGGCCCGCAATATGGGCTTTGGGCCTATTTTTACTGTTTGACTGTTAAGGTTGCACGGGTCGCCCGAGACGACTGTGGACCTTTTGTTGGGTCGATAGGTGTACCTGGACCTTTAATCAATAAAATACTGTTTTGCCCTTATGAGGTAAAATGAATGTTTTGCCCTTTTCAGGTAAAATGACTGTTTTGCCCTTTTTATGGTAAGATGACTATTTTACCCCTATGTAATGTATGTTTATATTTTAACATGCTATTGTAACTGTATTGAATACATGTATAATATTATGACATGTTGCATGATGCATTGATGGGGATGGGTTTTTATATGGTTAGAGGAAGTGTACTATACTGAAAGCTCTGTTGCAAATCACTGATGGCCCTACGCCTATTATACTGGCAGCTCTGTTGCAAATATTGTTTAGTGCCGCAACCGGTGCTACATAAAGTGTAGGGATGGGTGGGTTGATTTTATCCCCACATGGAGTGTAGGGTTGGACGAAGATGGAGTGTAGAGGCTGGATTGGTAGGACACATCTCTTTATTCTTGCCTGCTTATTGTTACTACACTATTATTTATTCATATCTTGCCTTTGTTTACTAATACTACAATGGGCCAAGGCTCGAACACATGACTGTTTCTGTATTGAGATGGGCTAAAGCCCAAACTAATATTGTCATTGTTACTAAAAAGGGCTTAGGCCTAGACTGTGCTTATTTTCTGACTGTTTGCTTATATAGGATTACACACTGAGTTTTCGTAAACTCAGCCATCTGTTTAACTGTACGGGTAATCTCCAGCCTTAGGCGGATCGAAGCTGCGAGGGACTCAATGGTGGCTACACAACTACACTTGCTTTCTTATTTGATTTTTAATATGGTTAGCATTTTGCTAAACAACTTGAGTTTTAAACTAAACAAACCTCTATAAGAACACACAAAGAGGATAAGTTGAGAATGGGTCATTACAATATCGTACTTTGTGAAAAACACTTCAATGTGATATCGTCAGATTCGGCCATAACGTCCAGGCCGGGTTTGGGGTGTTATATTTAGTGGTATCAGAGCCAGGTTGCAATACTCGACTGTGAATTTGGGTTTCATCCAAAACTTGGAAATTCTAAGAGAACTGTTTCAAATGATTTGAAGTATTTTGAAATGTTTTACTAAATGTGTTGTAAACCAAGTCTCCGCGTCGATCCTGTATGTTCTCTCTGAAAACTGTATTTTGATTTTAACTGAAACTGCTATAGGTAGAATTATTGAGACTATTGTAGATAGTACTGCAAACATTTTAGTAGTGTATATTGAATCTATGGTAAACCGGTAGACACCGATAGACACTGCGTTGTGCGGAAATAAAACTTTATACTTTTGATATTGTCTCCATAAAACATCTATCAATAAATACTGGAACTATAAACTGATTTGCATAAAACTATTAATAAGATAAAACGCAATTCGTTAGTGAGCAACAGAGGTACTCGTGGAAAGGGTACAAGAGGCCGCGGCGGAGGCTGTGGAGGTTCTCGAGTTGGGTTTTTGTCATCTGGCCACATGCTTAATGTTGTAGCTTGTGAGACACCAATTTCACCTGTGACTGAGACTGGGCCTCATGATCGTGCGGTTGGGGATGACGCATTGTAGTCTATCTATAAGCTGTACTGGAAGCACTCAAGTTAAATGTGGTAGTATTTTGGTGCTAGAGTGTGTAGCGGGAGCATAGTGGTGTAGTCTGTAATATGCAACTGATCTAATAGTTGGAAATTTCGAAGACGAAATTTCTTTAGGAGGGGTGAATTGTAACGCCCCGAATTTTGGGCCTAGATGTATTAGGTCTTAAGCATGGTAACAATTAGGAGGCTGCAAATAAATGTTTACTTGTGCAAGAAACTGACATATCTGCATGTCTGTTTCATTGGTTAAGTGTCTTGGAAAGTGTCTGAGAAGTCTTGGGTTCAAACCTGGGCATGTGCAAAAGTTTTGTTTTTAAAAGGTTTAAACCCTATCCCTAGTCAGTAGGCTTATAAATAAGTATGGGTAAAACATGACAAAAAGGGTCTACTGGTCTAGGGGATAGGTGGCATGTGGTAGTTACTTGAAGTCTGAGGTTCGAATGGTGGTAGGTGCATGGAGGTGTTTTATTTTGCTGTTGGCCATGGGAGAGTTCTAATTTGACCGAAACTTGTGTGTTTGAAGAGTGTGGGGAGTTGTGGCCGAATTTTAGGAGATTGTTAAGGGAATTTCGATTGTTAGAGGGGTTTGGGGAGTGATTTAAGGAGTGGATTAGGGAATTGTAACACCCCAAACCCGAGACCATCGCCGGTGTCGGACACGAGGGGTTAACGAGACAAATCCTCTTAAAGTACCGACCATTTTGGCATTTCCAGACAGGCTGGAAAACTGCGTCACTGTCGCCTTAAAAATCATATCTTGAGTTTCAAAGCTCGGAAACTGATTCCGTAAATTTTCCCTGAATTTAGACTCATGTATCCATCCATGAATTTATTTCTAGAATTTTTGGTCGGGCCAATTGGTACATTTTATTAGTTAAAGTCACCCATGTTACAGGGGTCGGCTACACTGACCTTCGCGCGATACAACTTGAATATCTCTCTGTACAGGTCTTTAATACTGGTGCCGTTTGTTTCTAATGAAACTAGACTCAAAATGGAATCTGCACATATGAGGCATGACTTCTAATTATTTCTGGATAATTTATAGAAAATTTTCAAAGTCGCGACAGGGAACCCAGAAACCGTTCTGGCCCTGTCTCACGAGAACTTTAATATCTCTCGGTATACTGTTCATATGATCGTTTCGTTACTTTCATATGAAAATAGACTCGTCAAGATTCGTTTACATAACTTATTCACTATTTAATACCATTCCTACAAATTTTGGTGATTTTTCACATCCACGTCACTGCAACTGGCAGCATCTGTTTTTAAGGTAAACTTTACCTATTTTGTGGTTTCCATGGGCCAACTATAATTTTGACATACATAGGTCCACATATAATCATATTTAGCCATTCCAATGGCTGATCATGTGACCAACACTCTCATTCCAAACCATAATCACACCATGAAACCAAATATAATTACAAACCACAAATGGTCAAATTCCATACTCTACTTTTACGAACCATTTTCGCATGGCCGTACACATATACATCACAAAGTACTTGAAAACAACCGAGGGTAGTCCTATACATGCCATATCCAAAGTTCAATTAAAAGAGTACCAAAAAGAGGTTTGATAGTGTGGATGACTTCACTTCAATGATCCCGAATCCGATCGCTAACGAGCAAAATCTATAAGACAGAGAAATAAAGGAACGGAGTAAGCAATTTATGCTTAGTAAGTTTTGAGCCATAAATTACACACAACCAAGGCATAGCATTCAAGTAGCTAAACAATAATTCATAGGTACAATTTCTCTATGACATGCTTACTTCACAATCCCAACTTTTATATTCATACACAAATAACGGCTTAGTTAAGGCCGATAGCTCATTTATCATTGGAGCGAATACTCATACGCACTTACTCATAGTGTGCAAAGCACACACAAAACATACCTTGTTGTTGGGAATTTCACAAGTGCATTTACTGAAAATTTTTACAGCAAGCTTATAATTTTTCAAATCACATACCTTCGGAGTTTAACCGGATATAGCTACTCATTCAAACGCCTTCGGGACATAGCCCGGTTATGATAACCCGCACAAATGCCTTCGGGACTTAACCCGGATATCACAACTTCGCACAATTGCCTTGGCTTAGCCCTGATATCTGGTCGCTGGTGCCTTGCCTTGAGCTTGGCGGATATCACTCGAACATTCATACACATCTTCGTTTCAATTTCATAACAAAACTTTTATGCACCATTCACTTAACAAAAATATCATTTTCGGCTCCATGGCCACATACAAGGGCACAATTTCGATTTGCTTATTACTTCAACCAATCGAATCAAAATCTAAGTTTCGATACTCAAAAACTTACCTCGGACGTGGTCGAACGATTTCGACGGCTATTCGACGACTTTTTCCTTCCCCTTATCGGATTTAGCTCCCCTTTGCTCTTGAGCTTAATTTAACAAATAAATTGGTTTTATCATTTGAGCATCGAAAGAGGAATTCAAGATACCTAGCCAATATATATACTCATTAGGCATCAATATGCTTGCCTCTAACCGAATGCATGCACACCAATTTCCCCTCATGTGGCCGAACATACATGTCCATGTTGAGGCCAATTATACACTTAATACCACACAAAAACAACATACATTTACTACTAACGCATTACATATCGTAGCTCAATGCACATCTCTCATTTACTTCATAATCGAGACATCATCACAAGCAAATATACACCTTGAAATAGCATATATGTCATACCAATACATCGTGTGCAAACATATATACATATATATATGCTAGAGCCGAATCTCAAGTTGATTGTAACTAAACATGAACAAAATTTCAATACACAAATCTTACTTTCCATGCAATGAGCATAAATCACACTTATGGATGTACCATGGCCGAATACATCACAACACCATAATTTTGGTCATGATTAAACAAAGAACTTAGTATCTCATTCAAAAATGCTAAAAGAAAATCTAAGAGCCCTCAATCCCCCATCACATGTATCATTATCAAGCTTGATATTTAGCATGCAATGGCATTAACACCACATTTACTTTGGCCGAACTTCATTCCCATGACATAGCAAGGATTTGAACCATGGGCTACCAAGAACATCAAGCTAGCAACTAAAAACGTGCATGAATCTCATGGCACAACCTCAAACATACCTTAATCTTGATGCAAGTATAGCCAACCTCTTCCTAATCCCCTTCCAAAACAAACATGAAGCAAAATTCCTTCCTTCCTCTAGTATTTTCGGTCAAGAGGGAATGAAAAGATGGATGAACAATTTTTTTTCTTTTCTCTTCCACAATGCACGGCAATGGGGGGTTTCACTCACACACACACATTTTTTTTTTCTTTCTTTATTACCCATACTTATTTGTTTATTGTTTCTCCCTAATGCACCAACAAAACATGTTTCATGACATGTTTAGCCCATGGTTCCTTGTCATGGCCGGCCACTACAACTTGGGGGGGGGGAATTTGACATGCAAGTCCTCCCCTTTGACTACATGCACTATTAGGTCCTTATAGATTAGCCTTTCACTTTTCAAAAGTGTCACACAAGTCCTACTAACTGAATTCACATGCAATCGGCTAAATCGGAACTTGAAATTTTCACACATTCATAATTACATATTCTAGACAATAAATATTACATTCAAACATTTCGGTGACTCGGTTTAGCAGTCCCGAAACCACTTCCCGACTAGGGTCAAATTTTGGGCTGTCACAGGAATGGGATGAGATAGAACTGAAATTGAACTCTGTTTTTCCAAAATTTCAAACTCTCGCTCCAAATTCCCAAAGGTTTGACGGCAAAGAAAACCTTTCCCCTTAGCCGAAATATGGTCTTTTGGCAATTCGGCTTTACCTTATTTTTCTCTTCTTCTTTCTAAAATTTTTGATAACTATGTTCTTCTTTGCAATTTTGCATTTCGCTCTTCCCTCTGCACTTTGCTATTTGTTTTCTTCTTCCTCAAACCCTTCTCCTGTGCTGAGTGTGTGTTAGTTGTGTTCTTGTTCTCTAGCTGAACCTTTCATCAATTTCGGCATTGAGCTATTGGTTTCTCAAACTTTAGTTGATTATATTGTGCCTATTGATTCTAGTTGTTTCTTCTTCTGTAACACCCCGTACCCGAGTCCGTTACCGGAGTCGAACACTAGGTGCGTACAGACCTAACTTTAATAATTTTCACAGTCCATTTAAAAATTTCCAGACAGTCGGCTAACTGTGTCACTGTCACCTTAAAAATCATATCTTGAGTTCCACAACTTGAAAATCAGTTTCGTGATTTTTCCCCAAAACTAGACTCATATATACATCTACAAATTGTTTTCTAGAATTTTTGGTTGGGCCAATTAGTACAGTTTATTAGTTAAAGTCCCCCATGTTACAGGGATTGACTACACTGACCTTTGGATGTTACGACTTAGATATCTCCCTGTACAGGGCTTCAATACTGATGAAATTTGTTTCTACAGAAACTAGACTCGAAAAGGAATCTGTACATATAAGGCATGACTTCTAATCATTTCTGGTCAATTTATAATGAATTTCTAAAGTCGGAACAGGGACTCCAGAAACCGTTCTGGCTCTATCTCACGAAAACTTGAATATCTCTTAACATACTGTTCATATGATCGTTTCGTTATTTTCCTATGAAAATAGACTCATCAAGGTTCGTTTAAATAATTTATTCACTATTTAATTTCATTCCTACTATTTTTAGTGATTTTTCACATCCACATCACTGCAGCTGACAGCATCTGTCTTTAAGGTAGGCTTTACCTATTTCATAGTTCCTGTGATTCATCTACCCCTTTAACATAATTAGCACAAAATATGATCATGACTAACCATCCCCATGGCTAATCGTTTCCAAATATTTCCATGCCTCTTTATGAATAACATACAATGATTATAATTCCGTGCCCAAAGTATACTTAAGCCATTTTCGCATGGCTATCCGAATTTACACAAAACGAAAGGTACATGACCTACGACAAAAGGGTAGTCCTATACATGCCATTTCAAATTCAACCAAAATTATACCAAAAGGGGGCTTCGATAGTGTGGGAGACTCCGACTTCCAAAAATCCCGAGTCCGATAGCTGACGAGCCAAAATCTATAAAACAGAGAAACAAAGAAACGGAGTAAGCAATTTACGCTTAGTAAGTTTTGAGCCATGAATTTACACACAACCAAAGTATAGCATTCAAGTAGCTAAACAGATAATTCATATGCACAAATTCTCAATGCCATGCTTACTTCACAATACCAACTCTTATATTCATACTCAAATATCAACTTAGCCAAAGGCCGGTAGCTCATTTATCAACTGAGCGAATACTCGTATGTAAGTGCTCAACTAGTTAAAAGCACATACGGTACATACCTCATTGTTGGGATTTTCACAAGCGTAGTAACTGAAATTTTTACAGCAAGTTCATTCATTCACAAATCACGTACCTTCGGAGTTTAACCGGACATAGCTACTTGTTCAAATGCCTTCGGGACATAGCCCGGTTATAGTAACTCGCACAAATGCCTTCGGGACTTAACCCGGATATCACGACTCGCACAATTGCCTTCGGGCTTAGCCCGGATATCACAACTCGCACAATTGCCTTCGGGCTTAGCCCGGTTATCACCCGAACATTCATACACATCTCAACAAATCATGACACATCTATGTTTCAATTTCATAACAAAAATTTATGCACAAATCACTTAACAAGCAATGCCATTTTCGGTTCAATGGCCACATACAAAGGGCATGATTTTGATTTGCTTATAACATAATCTAATCAATTCAAGATCTAAGTTTCGATGCTCGAAAACTTACCTCGGATGTTGTCGAGCACTTTCAACGGCTATTCAATCACCTTTTCCTTTCCTTTATCGGATCTAGCTCCCCTTTGCTCTTGAGCTTTATGTTAACAAATAAATTGATTTAATCGTTTTGAATATCAAAGGGGAATTCAAGGTACTTAGCCCTTATAAGGCCGCACACACTTACATCCACATACTTAAGCTCAATAATTATAATATAGCATCAAGTACTCATTTTACTCATATGGCCGATTGTTCTTGGTCATACATACACGAAATCAAAAATAAATTTCCAAGATTTTCACATCATAAATGTACTATGCCGAATGCACTTGCTAAGTTCACATACATTCTTCAACAATTTCTTCTTTAACAAACACATTCAAGCATTCCTTTCATATTATCACTCCAACCATATACATCACTCAAGTATAGCATTTTCACATTCGGCAATAGCTCATAACAAGGTAGCCGATTATCTAAGCCAAGAATAGGCATCAATATGCTTGCCTCTAACCGAATGCATGCACACCAATTCACCTCATGTGGCCAAATATGCATGTCCATGTTGAGGCCAATTATATACTTCAAAACCGAAACATCATCATATGTAAATGTATACCTTGAGGTAGTACATATGTCATACCAATACATCATGTGCAAACATATATATATATATATATGTGCAAGAACCGAATCACAAGTTGATTTCAACCAAATATAAACATATATCCAAAACACAAATCTTACCTATCATGCAATAAGCATAAGTCATGCTCATGGATATACCATGGCCGATAATTCCAACAACACCAAATAAAAATATACTTCATGGATCTAAGGTAGACCCAAGAAAGGAACTCATAATCATCAAGATTTAGCATGAAACACAACCATCACATGTATCATTAACAAGCTTCATATTTAGCATGCAATGACATTAACACAAAATCCACCTTGGCCGAATATCATTCCCATGATATAGCAAAGTTTTGAACCATGGGCTAATTAGGACTCAAGCTAGTAACTAAAAACATGTATGAATCACATGGCACCACCTCAAACATACCTTAATCTAGATACAAGTATGGCCAAACCTCCTCCTAATCCTCTTCCAAACCAAACATGAAGCAAGAATTCCTTCCTTCTTCCTTAGAATTTTCAGCCAAAGGAATGAAAAAAGGATGAACAAATTTTTTTTTCTTTCTTTCCTTCAACTCACGGCAATGGGAGCATGCATGAGACAATTTCTCTTTTTTTTTTTTTCATCACCCTTCCCTTTCATTATTTTATTTTTTTCTTACATACTCCATTGTCAAAACATGTTTTATGACATGTTTTTGCCCATCATCCATTGTCATGGCCGGCCACTAGGCTTGTATTTAGGGAAATTTGACATGCAAATCCCTTATTTTTATAACATGCATTATTAGGCCACTTACATTTGCCTAGCACATTTCTAAATTTTCTCACATAAGTCCTATTTGATAAAATTCACTTACAATTAACAAAATTCAAACATGAAATTTTCACACATGCATATGTACATATAATGAGCATCAACTATGACGGCTAATTATTTTTACGACTCGGTTTAGTGGTCCCGACACCACTTTCCGACTAGGGTCAATTTAGGGCTGTCACATCTTCTTTTACCCTCTCTGCGTCAACTCTTTCTATACTGTCCTGCCGTTTTTGGGTGCTAATTTATTTTACGACTTTGCGGTCAAAATTAAAAGTTATTCAGTTTCAACAGCTTAAATGGGCGGGTCTCGGTTGTTCAAACATGATTTAGAGGGCTTGAGGACTGAGTGCGCAATTCATAACCAGGTGTGTAATCACACTGCCACAATATTAAATCGACAAAAGCCTAAATAGGGGATCGCCAACGCTACACGAGTGTGCGCTTGCTCGTGTGCTAATCCGAATGCATAGGCATGAGCGTTTGATCGTAGAGGCCACCATGAGCGATTTTATGGGCTTAGGCCCTTTTGGGCCATTATGGGCTGAACTGGGCCGTGTGGGCCCCACGTGTACGTGGGCCCCATACAAGTAAACCACACGAACGTGTGAAGAATATTGGGCCAGGCTGTGTAATCTATATGGCCAAGGCCATTTTTGGGCTATGTAGGCCTATATGGGCCCACAATATAGGCCTTGGGCCCATTTTCACTGTTTGACTATTAAGGTTGAACGGGTCACTCGAGACGACTGTGGACCTTCTGTTGGGTCGATAAGCGTACCTGGACCCTTAATCGATAAAATGACTATTTTGCCTTTATGAGGTAAAATGATTGTCTTGCCTTTATGTGGTAAAATGATTATTTTGCCCTTTTATGGTAAGATGACTGTTTTACCCCTATGAGATTTACGTTTATATTTTAGCATGTTATTGTAACTGTATTGAATACATGTATAATATTATGACATGTTGCATGATGTATTGCATGGGGATGGGTTTTTATATGACTAGAGGAAGTGTACTGTACTGACAGCTCTGTTGCAAATCACTGATGGCCCTACAATATTATATTGGCAGCTCTGTTGCAAATACTGTTTAGTGCCGCAACCGGTGCTACATGGAGTGTAGGGATGGGTGGGTTCATTTTATCCCCACATAGAGTGTAGGGTTGGACGGAAATGGACTGTAGAGGCTGGATTGGTAGGACCTGCATACTATTTTCTGGTACTGCACTGTTTACTGTTACTGCAATGGGCCAAGGCCGAACACATGACTATTTCTGTACTGAGATGGGCTAAATCCCAAACTGATATTGTCAGTATTACTAAAAAGGGCTTAGGCCCAGACTGTGCTTATTTTCTAACTATTTGCTTATATGGGATTACACACTGAGTTTTCGTAAACTCACCTTTCTATTTAACTGTATATGTAATCCCCAGCCTTAGGCGGATCGGTGCTGCGAGGGACTCAATGATGGCCACACAACTGCACTTGCTTTCTTATTTGATTTTTAATATGATTACCATTTTGTTAAACAACTTGAGTTTTAAACTAAATGAACCTATATAAGAACACACAAAGAGGATAAGTTGAGAATGGGTTTTTACAATATCGTACTTTGTGAAAAACACTTCAATGTGACATCGCCAGATTCGGCCATAACGTCCAGGCCAGGTTTGGGGTGTTACATGGCACTAGAAAGATAAATTAAGATACATGGGCTTCATACTCTCTAATAACAGCAGTGGTGTAAGTTGGCGATCCTCCCATTGAATTGGCTTCCAAAGTCAAATTACCTATGTGTAAGAAACAATAATGCGTTAGACACTAAGCTTTGTAAGTCCCAAAGGTCTTAGAATAACTATTGTAAAATAATGAATTAGTTTCTAAAATAATTAACTTATAAGGACATGTTAGATTGGTACTTCTTTCAATACTTGTTAATCTCATTAAAACTCATTAATTTCTCTATTCATTTAAGCCTTTCATATCCTAGTGTAATAAGTGTCAAACCCTCGGGATTTCCTTTTCACACCAAATATTAGGCACTAAAGGTGCCTCCAACCATCACACTAATACATGTCATATAAACTCGAGTCACGTCGAAGTGCTATGTCTTATGGAAACATTATTGGATCTGGTGCCGTAAGTGTAATATTTTTGTTTTATGTGCATTTGTAATTTTTTTCTAATAGATTGGTTTAATAAAATTATTCATCAAATACATTAACATCACTTTTATATTTTCCTCTTTGGTTTTTTCATGCAAAGCAAAATGGAAGCAAATATGACGTCACTGGTTACCTAATATTTAACTAATACTCAGTGATATTATGTGGTTAGATCGTAATACGAAAAGAAAGCTTATATTAGTAGATGAACTTAACATGTCCATAGTTTAATTGTAAATGATAAAATCAATTGAAACACTAATATGTTGTCTATCAAGTCCAATTAGGGAGATGCTTTGTCTTGAGCATCAGAACAAATAACTCTTAAAAGATAGACATAGGTGAGATTGAATGGACTAACAGTACATTAGATAGGACCTAAGTAGAATAGATCCTGAATCCGTTTATGGATTTATTCACTTGTGACATTCATAGTGTGACATACCTTAATCTTAAGTGGATGATGAACCATGTATGTATGACTCGTATACTTTGATGTAAGTCAAAGCCTGAGTTCAAATAGATAAGGAATCAAAAGCTGAGTATATGACTTTTTTAGTATGTAGCATCATTCACAACAGTAGAATTCATAGCCTAAGACATAGGTAAATGATATCCTCTCATTGACATTACATGATAGATGAGAAGTAAACATGGCCACGAGTCATTTTTCTTTGTGATAAATGACTTAATTACTATTTGATAGTAATTGACTGTTCATGATGGAAGATGCAATGGTTACCATAAGATAAAATAGGATCATATTGGGAGGAAGAATTTATCCCAAAGAGATTAAGAATATCCTATTAGGGTATCACATTTATGAAAAGGTAATTTGACGAGCACTAGTCGAGTAGCTTTGAAAAATGGTATGTAATTGGGGAAAGTTCAGTCACGATACTATAATAGAATGACCTCATGGCTAAATGGGTTTATAATTAATAAGAGAAAAGTTGAAAGTTAATTATAAGCTATTTGAGCCCTAGTTACATATGTCCAATCAATCCCTCCACTAGGTCATTAAATCCATAAATGAATTACGTGTTGAATCAAATGAACATAAATGGATAGAAATGATAAAATTAGAGAAATAGGTTGCATTCAAAAATGAATTTGGTTTCTCACTAAGTATGGAAATGACCTAAAAATTAATTTAAGTTTTTGAATTATTATTTAAGTAAATAATTGAAGTTAAAAATGGAACTAAATTAATTGGTCATTTTTATCCATTGAATGTAGAAATTAAATATATTTTCTCATAGATTCTTTTAAGATAAAGTTGTCATGACTTTAGCGAATTAGAATTTAGTTGAGAAAATTATTTAAGTGGAAAATTAATTAATTTAAATTAATTTAATAAATAATATTTCTTTTGAAAAGTGAAAAACATGTACTTGGCTGGATTAAATTATAAAGTCACGGGTTAAAAGTCCGGGAAACACATATAATTGGACACGATATAGGAGAGACCCAAAACCCCTCATAATAAGTATGGGGGAAGCAACCCTAATATTATTAATTAGGGTTTGTTGACCCTCTTTTCTAATTCAACTAGGGGATTGATTTTTCTATTAAATAATTATTATTTGTATTTTACTAATTCAACTAGAGTTTCTCAATCTCTCTATAAATAGATGACACTGATAGGGCTAAGTTATATTTTAAGATATTGTTATTCTGCTCGAAAAATGTTACACACAACGTTGAGATATTGTTATTCTGGCCGGAAAAAGTTAGAATTTATTTCTAAGTATAAATTATATTTCCTGGGAATAAGAATTCTACTGGTTTCTATAAGAGAGAGATTTACTTTCTACTGAAAGTAAGAAAATTATCTATGGTTTTATGTCTGAATTGAAATTGTCCCAGCCCACACTTGAAGTGATTCATGGTATGAGAATAGCGAAGAAGGTTGTTTGGTTTAAAGTCGAGAACGTTAAGAATCCATCTTCCATCTCGCTCAAAGCAAAAGTACTTTTTGGGAAAAACTTATTGCTATAAATATCACAAACCAATTCAATTTTCAAAATTTTATTTTTTCATTGTGCAAAAAAATTGTTTCGAACTAGATTTTTCCTAACAATTTCATTCTAGGTCATGTCTCGATACAATGTGCACATAAAAATCCCTATGGCATGCCATATTTGTCCTCGTATATTATACCAAGCTAGTAGGGCAATATCTTACTCTTTTTCACATGAGTACATTATCAAATTCACATTTACATGTCACATCCATATTTTTTATCCAACTTTTATGACCACCTATCACATCCATATATTTAAAATAGATTTCTAAGGAGTAGACAAGTCACTTACCTTAAGCATACAATTATAATCTTTACAAGTGCCCTTAAACTTCACCCAAGGCTTGTACAAAAATTTTCATTAATCAAGAGTGACAGTTAAACTACATCAATTACCATTTATAAGTTAAATCTACATAAATATATCCGCATGAGACTTTTTATAATCACAATAAAATTAATAACATTTTAACTTACCTTAGTACTTATAATTACTCAAACTAATTAAATTCACCATTAAACTATAATGCTAATTATAAGAAAAATTTCCATGAGAGTTACAAAATACTTCACCAAAAGGGATAGAAAATTCCATACTTCCCACTTCAATATCTAACTTTCTCCTTGCCTTTAGGAAGAGCTCTCTCCCCTTCTTGATTTTATTCATCAAAATAGATAAATATCACCATAAATATCCATAACCATTATTGAACCAATATTTATTAGCCACTTGAATGGGTCAACAACAACAAAACTTTCAATAAACATGTATTTAATGCATGAGAGAGATGAGACTTCTTAAAAACTTACCTTATTCAAACCCATATGATATTATTATCAAAACCCTCTTTTAAAGTTTAAACCCTAGAAATTTTGGTGATGAGGATGATGAGGAAATAAGGTCAATAAGGTTTTATGGTGATAACTTTTGAAAAAGAGAGCATGGAAAAGGGTAGAGATTAAAGAAGAAATGAGTATGAGAAAAGTGGAGAAACTTCTTCTCACATGTATTGCCAACCACTTGGGATGAAGATAAAGAGATATTTTCTCATCTTTTGTCTCTTATTTTATGTAATAAAATAAAATAAAATAATTTAATACACAAACATTTTCAATATGTGACAAAAGTACTATTTTAATGCTTAAAAGTCAAATAAAATATATTCCATCGCCATCTCATCACCAAGAATTCATAATTACTCTAATATATGATCCTATTCATGTTCTCAATATCTAAAATACCTCATGGAAAAATTTACCATTTTACCCTTAATCTTTTATTCTCATCAGATTAGGCCTAAAATCCTATAAATAACTCGAAATTCATTCTAATACCTCACTAATAGTTCATAAACATTAAAAAGTTGAATAACTTACATTTTCTTATTGAAATTACTATCTGCATTACTAGAATAGTATCGTACAAATTACCATAAAATTTCAAGAGGTTACAGTTTGTTTTTCCCACTTAACATGTACATATACATGTGATTAACAATTTAATTAATTTAATTAATCCTAAATGGGCACAATTCAATCTTATCATCCTTAGCAGAAATGTATGGAAATGATTATGGTTTACAACTAATCCCACTTTAATTATGGTTGAATTGTTTCTAGGTCCTTGGTAAAATTACCACTCAAGGGCTTGTTTTTTTTCTTCATCAAATTTCCCTATTTTACTAATCTTACAATGTAGTCCTTGTACTATAATTAACAACTTATCCAATTTATTTAGCAATTTGAACTTATAATTTCGTATATGACATATAAACTTTTCAAGTAAATTTCTTGGGTTAGCTTAAGTTAGAAAATTTGACCTAGAAACTAGCTTTTTAGAAACCAATTAAAATTGAACTGTTATACAGTGCCACTCACAATATCAGCACTTAATAAATAATTATCAATACCTGCTAGAGACAACATACTATATGAGGCCAGGTAGTCACTTAATGTATGTCAATAGTCTCGACTAGGTGGTCGCACTGCACACAATGCATATCATAGTCCAAGTGAATCAAAACAATTTTAATAGCTTTCAAAAACAATTCATGGCCCACTCTCCACGGAAACACTTGTATATTAGGGAGGGTCTTACACTTCTAAATATCTTTCCCAAAAAGACCAATGGGGTCCTAAACCAATATTGTGAAACAAAAACCAATTATAGCCCAAATTTTTTGAATAATAACCTATTTGGAGTGGCCCCATGATAGTAAATCAGGAGGCCTGGACATAGCAACAGAAATGGAAAGGATCCAACATGCCTCATCCACTATAAACACCTCTTGAACCCATATGGTGTCCAACCCCTAACCCTTTACCCTTAGAAGCACATCAATTATCAAGTCTCTTGGCAAAGACCCATTATAGCTTAACTCATGTCCCACCAACCTTTCCACTGTAACACCCATAACTCGTCTCCATCGCCGAATTAGGATTATAAAGTATTACGACACATATCAAATCAAATAATAGAATAAAACCATTCAGCTATTAAATTAAATACCAAATATTCAAAACCAATCATAATTCATAGAAAATATATGATTACGGGCCTTATATCAAGCTTAGGTAACCTAAAAATCAATTCGAGAACAATTAGGGACTTATTTGAAACAAAACATAAAAATGTAGAAAAACTTGAAAATAAGGGTCACACGATTGTGTGGCTTAGGGACATGGTTGTGTGGAGTGTGTATAGTTCAAAAATTGGGTCACACGGTCGTGTTGGAAATTGTGTGCTCGCCCCTATGCAAATCAAAATCAGGTCAAGCGGCCATGTCGTAGACCGTGTGCCAGACCATGTGTGATTTGAAATAGGGTCACATAGTCGTGTCTCCGGGCCATGTAACAACCTAAGACCATGTTGGACAAACTTGCACCAAAATTAAATAGTCCACAATGCCCTTTCTTGAGGTGCCAAGCCAAACCAAAATCAACCATTCACATGCCTCCAAAACATATTCAAACAAACTTAAAACATATCAAAACTTTCAACCTAAGTGTCTAACCAATATGCCCTCATTGGCACCACATTTCAACTCTAATCTAATTCACATTCAAAAGTCACTAGTCCTTACCTTAAACATATGCCATGTATATCAACTCATCCATTCCATTCACATTCACATTCACATTCAATTCTACCATCTTTCAATCACTTAAAAGAAGTATAAACCAAATGACCAAAGACATATACATATGGACATATTCAAGTAAAAATCAAAGATATATACATAAGTATACTCACATCGAGTTTAAACAACATCATTATAGCAAAAGAACTTAGAGGCTCCTATTACATGCCATTTATAACCCGACATCAAAATGATCAAATAATCTACCGAGATGCAGAATGGATAGTGCATGTGCTCTGACTTGACTCCAAACGATCAAGATTTCCGATGATCTACACAAAAAGAAAACAACTAACATAAGCAACAGTGCTTAGTAAGCTCGTATAAATCATAAACGTAAACTTACCAAATAGAATCCAACTAACAATTCATGTATAAAATTCATTCAATAGCTTGTGAATTCATTCAATGCTATACACACCACAAATCTCACAAATTAATGAGTTCATATACATATAAAACTTGTAATCACACCATATCATTTAACATTCACAAATAACATATGAAATTTAAAACATCCATCACATGGTAATATCATATAACACATTTATTATCTGATACATATTATGTAACACCTGTAACCCGTATTCGTTGTCAATTTGGGGTTACGAGGCATTATCGAACAAATAACAGCTTTCAAACATTCACATATTCGCACAGGTCATATTAATATATATATAAAGCAAATGGCTAATAAAATTTCAAACATACATTTTTAATAATAATAATGCATATATGAATCATATCTCAAAGTCATACATCATATATATACTTCGAATCATAAGCGCATCACCTTAATGTACTTGATTACCTAAGGAAAATCAAACATTTTTCTTCATCACTCTATTCATGCGCATATTGAACCAAATAAATCATATCATATGGCTTTTTGTATATTAACATATCCGATAATATCAACTACATAAAATGGTCAAGTTTAACTTTTAAACATACTAGTCATATACGCATATAACTTATCAAGTATAACCCAATTTGCATGTTAAGTAATATGCCTATAACCCAATTTGCATGTTAATTAATATGCCTATAATGCATTTACACAACCAAACAATTCATTATATAATCAGTCATGCAAATTAACTTCCATATAACAATTAAAAACATACACATTCTTGTCATTATAAACCAAACCTAGATAGCCAATTACCATGCCTGAACATACAACCACTAATATAAATAACACAAAGTGATACAATTTATTTTTACCATTACAAATCATAAAAAAATGACCAATGCATACGGCATCACCAATATATATATATACATACCAAATACCTATATTGCGTACTTATCAATATGAACCTAAAGCCCTAGCCGAATATTCATGTACATATTATCCACCATTTCCAAAATAATTCATCAATGCAATCATACCATTATAAACCAACTCAAAATAACCATATATAATAATCAAATACCTATAGCATTGCATAGTTTTCACATAGCAAATACAACTAAATTCATTATTAATATATATAACTAAACACTTAACCACATGATTTAATCATCATTGTCAAATCATAAAATAGCTTATAACCATCATCTATATTTACATCACATAAATTGAAATAACCATTACATCATCTTTAATATACTTAGCATTTTACCTATTTAATCAAGCCAAATCTCAAGGCCATTCCATCACACAAATTATACCATAAATTATACTTACAAATTAAGTTAATACATGATCGAAAATCACCATCATTAACATTATTAACAAACCACAACCAAAACACATCCATCATCCATATACCAAGCTTACCTGTGACAGCCCTAATGTGACCCTAGTCGGGAAGTGGTTTCGGGACCACAAAACCGAGTCATAAAAATATTTAACTGTCATATTTGATGCTTATTATATGTATATATGCATGTGTGAAAATTTCATATTTGAATTTTGTTAATTGTAGGTGAATTTAGTAAATAGGACTTATGTGAGAAAATTTTGAAATGTGCTAGGCAAATGTAAAGTGGCCTATTAATGCATGCTATAGAAATGATGGGTTTGCATGTCAAATTGCCCAAAATTTGAGCTAGTGGCCGGCCATGCTATGGGTCATAGCATATTTTAAGCATGGTGTGTTAAAGTTTCATGTTGGAAAGAATAAAATAAAAGAGTTAGTATTAAAATAAGGAAAGAAAAGGTGAAGAAAAGAAAAAGGGTATCACCTTGTTCTTCTTAGCCGTACAAGAAGAAGAAATAGAGGGGGGGCATTCGGCCTTTTGAATGAAGAGAAGGTTAGTAAATTTTGTTAATCTTTCTTTTGAAATCTTAGTTTGTTCAGGTTAATCATCATGTTTTTCTTACCTAGCCATACTAAAACGTTGAATTTAGAGGGTTGGATGGAACTTTCGGTTATGGTATGTGTGAGAAGAACTTGATTTTTTTTCTTTCTTACCCTTAAATTTTGATGGATAAAGAAACAAAAAGATTGTTGATGAAAGAAATTAATCTTGTTAAAACTTTAAACTAATAACACCCATGTGTGTGATAACCGAACATAGACTTTGTTTAAAGTCTTGATCAAAGGCCGGTTAAGTGATTTGAAATGGATATCTAAGGTGTTAAATAATAAAACTCTTGATGACTTGGGTTAAATAGCACTCGGTCATCTTAGGTTAATATTAAGGTAAGGAGCTTATACTAGTGATAGCCGAATTAAAGAATGCTTGATGTCATGAGTAAATGTTGTTCATGTTATTTGGATGAGAAATGGTAGTTAGGTGAAGTAGAGTCTAGCAAATGAGCACATATGTGCATTAGTTGCTAAATGGAGAAAAAAAAAACGGCTAACAAGTGTGTACTAAGGCCGAATATGACTTGGAATATTATTGAGTGATGTATGTGTTTTGAATTGATGGAATGGAGAGGATGCTTAAATTGTGCTCTGAACAATTATATGTTAAATTAAGGGTTGCTAAGTTAGCTATTAAGGTGAAGTGCAAATGTTAGTATGTGATTACTAGTGTATATATGTGTTTTAGCCGAGCTTTGAACTTGAAACAAAATGGTAATTAGTCAATACAAGTGACCATAATTGTAGAATGTATTAAGTGTACAATCGGCCTCACCATAGACATGCATATTCGGCCACATGAATGAATACATAGATTGATGTTGTATGTTCAGCTATAGGTAAGCATATTGATGGCTTTATCTTGACTTAGAAAATCGGCTAAAGGAGAATATTGGCTAGTAGGTTGAATTTGATTCATGATTTCATACATATATGACTCTAATGCCTAATATACATGGGCTAAGTACCTTGAATTTCTCCTTGATGTTCAAAATGATTAAATCAATTTATTTGTTAAATTAAGCTCAAGAGCAAAGGGGAACTAAATCTGACAAAGGAAAGGAAAAGGTGATCGAATAGACGTTGAAATCGTTCAACAACATTCGAGGTAAGTTTTCGAGTAATGGAACTTAGATTATGATTCGATTAGGTCATGACATATAAGTATGACAAGTAGACGGTGATATAATGATTCTACTTGAATTATATATTGAGGTGATTAGTTTATACCTATGACGGGTAGCCGAATGTGTATAGAGATCTTGTTATAAAGCCAATCAAAATCGTGCTCTTTGTATGTGGCTATTGAGTCGAAATTAGTAAGTGTGATAAGTGTCTTGTGTTTGAGCTCTGGTAATGAAAATGAAATATGGATGTGTCATGATTTATTGATATATGTGCATGGTTATTCGAATGATATCCGGGCTAAGTCCCGAAGGCTTTTATGCTAGTGACTATATCCGGACTAAGATCCGAAGGCATTTGTGCAAGTTGCTATATCCGGGCTAAGACCCGAAGGCTTTTGTGCTAGCGACTATATCTGGGCTAAGTCCCGAAGGCATTTATGCTAGTGACCATATCCGGGCTAAGACCCGAAGGCCTTGTGCGAGTAGTTATATCCGGCTAAATTCCGGATGCTTGGGTTTGGAAGTGAGCGATCTTGCTATAATAATTTCAATTAATACGCTCATAAAATCCAAACGATAAGGTATGTTTCGTACATACATCGGAAAAGTCGATTCGTTTTAAATAGTATCCGTTAAATTGATTAACGAATTTTCGGCCTTTAGATAGGTTTGATACCTTGTGTATGAATATATTGGTTGAAGGGTAAAGTAAGTATGATTATGAAAATGTGCATATATGAAGTTATTCATTTAGCTATATGAATGTTATACCTTAGCCGAAACTAATTTCATTATTCAAAACTTACTAAGCATTAAATGCTTACTCCGTTCTTTGATTCTCTGTTTTATAGATTTTGGTTCGTCAGCTATCGGACTCGGGATTGTCGAAGTCGAAGTCGTCCACACTATCAAAGCCTTTTGGTACACTTTTGGTTGAACTCTGAAAATGGCATGTATAGGACTGCCCTTGTGTTATTAGTCAAGTACTTTGGTGATGTATATATTTGGATAGCCATGCGAAAATGGCTTATATATTTTGAGCATAGTGTTATAATCATCTTGTATGTATATGGTTATTGAAAGGTGTGGATATGCTTGGCAATGATTGGCCATTGGAATGGTTAATCATGATCATATTTTTGTGCTATATATGCTAAAGGGCTAGTTGAATCATGGAAACTATGAAATAGGTAAAGTCTACCTTAACAACAGATGCTGACAGCAGCAGTGGTGTGGTTTGAAAAATCACTAAAAATAGTAGGAATGGAATTAAATAGTGAATAAATTATGTAATCGAACCTTGATGAATCTAATTTCATATGGAAGAAACAAAATGATCATATGAGTCGTATTTTAATAGATATTTAAGTTTTCATGGAACAGGGCCAGAGCAATTTCTGGATCCCCTGATCTGACTTTGGAAATTCATTATAAATTAACCAGAGATAATTAGAAGTCATGCCATATCTGTATAGATTCCTTTTTGAGTCTAGTTTCCTAAGAAACAAACGGTATAAGTATTGAATCCCTGTAAAGGGAGATATATAAGTCGTAACGCATAAAGGTCAGAGCAGTCGAACCCTGAAACAGGGGAGACGTTAACTAATAAACTGTACTAATTGACCCGACCAAAAATTCTAGAAAAAAATTTGTAGATGGACTTATGGGTCTAGTTTCAGAAAAAATTTACGGAACTGGTTTTCAAGTTTTGGAACTCGAGATATAATTTTTAAGGTAACAGTGACGCAGTTAGCCAACTTGTCTGGAAATTTTTAAATGAACTGTGTTTTACAATGAAACAAGTCTGTTAACATCTCGTGTTCGACTCCGGCAACGGTCTCGGGCACGGAGCGTTACATTACCAAAATGAACTAATCATAAGCCATATATATATATCATTACATCATACCGAATTCATAGACTAAGCATACCACACACATATACCATGACCAAAATTACTTAAACATTAGATCATTGGCATTAAAATCAAGCCATTTTCGCATGGTTAAATATATACAAATTTCAAGACCAACCAAAATAAATACTAGCCTATACATGCCATAGGTTCAAAGTTCAAACTTTTAAAATGTCGAAACAATGATCGATAGTGTGACGGATTTCCTTGAAGATCCTCGAGCTCGTAACTAGTTACTAAAATCTATAAAACAACGAATGTACACACACAGAGTAAGCTTGAATAGCTTAATAATTCACAAGCAAATAAATCATTTCAGCAACATACATAATTCAATTAAACTAGGTCGAATCAAGTAGTCTTAACCACATATACATTTATCATGCTTGTTAATTCATATAATCATGTAAACACTTTACTTACCTTTACTTTCATAAAGATTTAAACCTTACTCGTACCTGAGCCATTTAGTTTAATTTCACATTCGGTCTCATCTTAATATTGCCTGTTGAACCATTTGGAATCAATAAGGATACTTAGGTAGCTCGAAAAGCTCGTATAATTCCAATGTCCCAGACATGGTCTTACATATAATCGAATATCGATGCCACTATCCCAGATAGGGTCTTACACAAAATTATATGCAATGCCAATGTCCCAGACATGGTCTTACATGTAAATCTCAAATCATTGCCAACGTCCCAGACGTGGTCTTACACGAAATCACATGTCAGAATCCTATGTCATGACATATGTATCCTAACTATTCCTATGGTTCATATAGGGCTTTCGAACATCGTAATTTGATCGGTTCATGCTCGTAACAAATCATTCCATGCTAAACTCGATTCGGCAATGTAATTATACATACAAACAATTCAATTCAGCTATGTACAAAATAAATACATTCAATTTAACATCATTTATTCACTTACGAACTTACCTCGTGCGGAGACGAACGGACCGGAACGACTAATCGACAATTTTGACTTCCCCTAATCCAAATCTGATTTCTTCTTTTCTTGATCTAATTTAATACAAATTTAACTTATTTAATCACATATTTACTCAAATTCATTCAAAAACACATAAAAGGGCAATTTGCACTTTAGCCCCTAATATTTTACATTTTTCACAATTTTGTCCTTATTTCACAAAACATAAAAAATTCAAAATTTCACCAAACACAAAATATTCAAAATTTCACCAAACTCAAGTATAGTTGAATTTTACTAAGGTTCATAGCAGCCCATTTATTTCACATTTTGACCCCTTAATTACAAAATTCACA
This sequence comes from Gossypium arboreum, assembly GCF_025698485.1. Lineage (NCBI taxonomy): Eukaryota > Viridiplantae > Streptophyta > Magnoliopsida > Malvales > Malvaceae > Gossypium > Gossypium arboreum. The sequence continues at coordinate 17,087,294 of NC_069075.1, read as the reverse complement.
ATCTAATCCTAAATAGGCATTTTTACTAAAAATCACTTAATTAAACATGATAATCTATCAACACATTTATTTTTAATCATCAAACCACAAAAAAAAACAAGCTATCAACAATAGAAAATCTCAAATTCATCATCAATTTCGAAAATTCAAGCATAGGCTAGCTAGTACTCGAAGCAACAATCTCAAAAACGTAAAAATTATCAAAAACCGAGCTAAAGACATACCTTAATCAAGCTTGGACAAGGCCAAACCCTAAGAACTCTTTTTGTTTTCTTTTTCTTTCAAGTTTTGGCAAAGATGAACACATGCAAGCTTATTTCATGTTTGTTTTATTTTATTACTAATCATTTTACAATTACCAATTTAACCTTTTACGAAATAATATGAAAAGTATATAATATATGCCTAATGCCGTCTACTCCCCTTCATAAAAGCTTAATTTCAATTTAAGGGCTTTAAATTTAAGAAACCATAGCTAATAGGTACTTTAACAATTAGAAAGCCACTTTTTCAAATTACGCGATTAAGCCCTTTTATCAAATTAACTAACCAATCGGTAAAAATTAAATCACGAAATTTTCACACACATCAAATAACATGCTGTACACATAAAAAAATATTAAAATAATTTTATGACTTTGGATTTGTGGTTCCGAAACCACTATTTCAATTTAGCTAAAACTAGGCTGTTACATAGTACCTGATAAACAACTGTTCAAGGATGCCATTGTGTTTTTCAGCCACGGTCTTATTCATTTCCATCATGTTGCCATAGTGTCTTTCAACTATGGTCTTATTCATTTTTGTCATGTTTCCATTGTGTCTTTCAATTGTGGTCTTATTCATTTTCGACATGATGTCATAATGTCTTTCAACTATGGTCTTATTCATTTTTGATATAGTGTCATAATATCTTTCAACTATGGTCTTACTCATTTTTGATATAGTGTCATAGTGTCTTTCAACTATGGTCTTATTCATTTTTCAAGCCAATGAACTTGAGCACCACATACATAAATAGGTATTAAATTACCAAAACAACAACTAATTAAGTTAACTAATTTATGAACTTACCTAAACAAAAACGATTACGAAAATGATGCCGATGACTATTCTGCTAACTTCGCCTTCCTAAAATTTATGTCTAGTTGATTTGTTTATTGATCTAAACAATAAGTTTAACTTAATTGACTGATTCAACCAGCTTAAATAATCAAATTTATGCATATAAGCCTTTTTAGTATCAATTTACAAAATTACCCCTAAACTATACACTTTATGAAATTTAGTCCTAAATCCCGAAAACTTATGAATTAACCACATTTATGCAAAATACAAGCTAACTGATTTCTATATAGTCCTTATGTAGCTCACATTTATCAAAATTTTACAATAATTCCAAGAAATTTTACTCTTTTAACAATTTAATCCTTTAACATCAAAATTAGTAAAAATCATTTTAGAAAATAGCCCTATGTATCAACCATGATTAATAATCTACCACAAAACTTCACAAACACCTCAAACACATCAACAGCGTAATCCAAAATGTTTAACAGTTTTATGAATTAGTCCTCGGGTTAGCTAGATTAAGCTAAAACAAACTCAAAAACATAAAAATCACTAAAAAAAGGGAAAAAATTACATACCATGCATTAAAGACAAGCTTGGTTGAATGTTCTTTAAGCGCCAATTGTGTTTTTGGTTTTGATAGGCATAAAGTGAAGAATATGATAGTCAGCTTTTGTTTTGTTTAATTTTTGTTTAATTATCAAATTACAACTTTACCCTTTAAAAATTAATAAAATTTCATGATAACATCCACCAAAATTTTCCACTGAAAATCTAATTGATATATTTACCATTTAATTCCATAAATTTTCATTTCAACAACCATTTAACACATTTAACTAATATAAACTAACTTTTGTAGCTTTTACAATTGAATTCTTTTTCTTAATTAACTATTTACACATTAAAATTTATTAACTGAATTTTAATATGACCTTGTAGTAACCTTATAAATAATAAATGATTAATAAAACACTGACACACTAGTCGAAATTGTGGTCCCAAAACCACTGTTTCCAACAACACTAAAAACGGGCTACTACATCTACCCTCCAACGATCATGCCATATACAAATAGAAAACCCCTTTCTTACTTGCCAAAAGAAACCTAAAGTCACTACATATGCATCAATTTCTCCATAGCTTTAGGGAAAAATATGTCTCTTCAGGGAAATACCTAACACTAAAAACCGGATAACACAAAGTGTTCCTATTATGGATGAAGCATCAAACTTGTTGGCTTAAGAGAGACAAATTAGACCGTCTCAAATACTTAAAGCTCAACCTTATCATACCCTTCGACTGACATAAAAGTTCCTAAGCCAACATTGGTCGTCCACGACTCTTTGTCTCTCCACCCACCAAAATCGTCTAATTGCTCCAAGTACCCTATAAATAATTATACATGCCATTAGAAAAATCAACATGGCATAAGTGGGAATAGATTGAAGGGACTGTCTAGATAAAAACCTCATTACCTCCATATGATAGTACAAGCTTAGACCAACTCTGAACGCAAGTCAAAACCTTATCAAGTACATGTTGGAAAGTGTCCGCCTCCAGACGTACCAACATCTAGAGTAGAAATCATTCACAAAATATAAATGAAAAGGTGGAGTATAAGGATCAAGTTATAATACAGTTACAACGAAGTAGATGAGTACTTCGAGGTTCGTACCCGAGGGTGGCGAGCAATAAATTAATTCTAACCTAAGCATAAATAGATCTAATTAGTACTTTAAATGAATTATATTACGATGAAATAAAAAGAAAGGTTTTGGTGATCTATACTAATAATAATAATGAAGAAAGAAAAGAAATAAACAAATCACAAGAAATCAAATAATAGAATACATCAAATCCGAGTATGGGTCATTAGCTTGCTTCAGTAATCATAATCAACTATTGTTCCGGGTTCTCTTGTTCGATCAACAAGTTGATATCCCAGCAAGATCTTTCGATCTTCCATTAGAATAACGAGTCGGTAAGAACTACTTATCTCTCAACCTCACTGTCCAGACTGGTTCAGGATGAAGGTGTTCATGAATAGGCCATACCAATTTTGGGTTAATTCCCACCTTAATAACTTTCTAGGGTTGTCAGGCCTAGGGTTTAAGTTCTTTCTTTCCTAAACAGTTTATCTGCTAAAAGAACCCTACAAAATAATTAATTAATCATACATCTGCTTGCTAATCCTCCACAAGAGGATTAGTTTTTTATGGATGTCATAAACAATATAAACTTGATAGAAAGAGCAAACATGAATAATAATTCAAGAGTATAAAGTTTTGAAGAAGCCTGATTTGTATTGAAATTGAATGTAGAGTCCTCACAGAGTTTGATTATGTTTCACAAATTTGATTTCTTTCACAAAAGCAAATAAAAAAACTGAAATAAACCTAAGCCTAAGAAAAGAGAAAAAACTAAAGACTAAATCTAAGAAGAAAATTATACAATACAAAAGCTTCCTATCACATGTGTTAAATGAGCCTATTTATAGAGTTTAGAGTGGTCATCATCTTTAACCCTAGGTCAGCTGCAACAGCCCTTTTTTACTCAAATTAGAACAGTGGTTTCGGGACCACAAATATGAGATTAAAATAATTATTTTATTATTATTTTAATGTCTACAATATGATAGAATAATTGTGTGAAAGTTTCATTAAGAAATTTTATTGTTTGAGTGTTTAATTTGATAAAAAGGACTAAATCACGTAAAGTGCAAAAGTGATGTTCCAATAGCTAAAGGTATTAAATGGCTATGGAATATTAAAATGAAGGTCTGTATGTGGTAAATAAACCATTAAGATGATAGTGGATGATAATTGGTTTGGTATTTTTGAAATTTGTAATAATTTTAAAGGTTAATTTTGGTATTTAGTAATTAAAAGTTAATTAATTAAAACAAAACAAATTATACTTTCATATCACTTCTACAACCGAATTTTTAGGGCTTGAGAAGCCATTTTTGTACTTTCAAGTTTGGCAACTTCAATTCTTGCAATTAGGCATGTATTTTGTCCCGTTTTTAATGATTTCTATGTTTTTTATATCATTAAAGCTTAATCTAGCTAGCCCAGGGACTAATTTGAAAAATTTTTAAAGGTTTAGGGTTTTACCATTGATTTGTTTTGATTTTTAATGGTAGGAAATGCATGCTTTTTGTTAGATAAACAACATTTGTAAAGTGATTTTGATAAAATTGTCAATTAGGGGTTAGATTGTGAAATGTGTAAATTTTGTGGTTAAATTGTGAAATAAATGGAAAATATGGACTGCTAGGAACCTAATTAAAATTCGGATAGCATGGGTTTTGGTTGAATTACATTAATTTGTGATTTTATGAAATAAGGACTAAATTGTAAAAATGTTAAAATGTTAGGGCAAAAATGTAAAAGTGCCTTAATGTGTGTTTTGGATTAAATTGAATAGAGAGATTATTAAATACGTTAATTTTGATTACATTTAGATCAAGAAAAGTGAAATACGAATTTAGACCTGGGAATCGGATTAATCGACTTAACTCACCGTTTTTGCATTCGAGGTAAGTTCGTATGTAAATAAGCTTTGTTATAATTGTATTTTAAATGCTTTGATATTGCATAAATTGTGAGTACAACTCTACGGGCATGTTCGACAACGATTCGGTAAGTGAGAATGTAATAGTCTGTTTTTAGTCAAAAACAGTGATTTTTATTATAGAACTTTAAAATGGAGGTCCTTATGTGATAATTAACCTATTAGCTAAAAGTGTAAAACTTGAGTTCTATTGGCTAAAAGTGTCTAATAGCTATAGAACTTTAAAATGGAGGTCCTTATGTGATAATTAACCTATTTTTATTATGATTGGACAAGTATGGACATAAATTAGATGATTTATAATGTTTTTATTAAAGGTTAAAAATGTAAATTAGTGAAATAATAAGCAAATTAATAAAATAACAAAAGATATCATCTTGTCTACTTCATTTTCAACTGAACATAGCAAGAAGGAAACCATTAAAATACTTCAAAGTTTGGCTAGCTATCATCCATGTATGTAAGTTCAATTTTGTCCTGTTTTTAATGATTTCTATGTTTTTGAGATTGTTGTAGCTTAATCCAGCGAGCCCAGGAACTAATTTGCAAAACTATTAAAGGTTTAAGGTTTTGCCATTGATCAATGTTGATGTATTTTGATGTTTAATGGTAGAAAATGCATGCTTGTTGTTAGATAAACAACATTTGTTAAGTGATTTTTAGTAAAATGTCCAATTAGGGATTAATTTGTGAAATGATGAAATTTGGTGGTTAAATTGTGAAATAAATGAAAAATATAGACTAAAAGGGATCTAATTGAAATTCAGCTAGCATGGGTTTTAGTTGAATTGCATGAATTTGTGATTTTATGAAATAAGGACTAAATTGCAAAAATATGAAATGTTAGGGGTAAAAATGTAAAAGTGCCTTAATGTGTGTTTTTGGTTTAAATTGACTAGAGAGATTATTAAATAAGTTAATTTTGATTATATTTAGATCAAGAAAGGTGAAATACGAATTTAGATCGGGGAAAGAATAAGGTTTCAGATTAATCAACTTAATTCACCGTTTTTTACATTCGAGGTAAGTTCGTATGAAAGATGCTTTGTTGTAATTGTGTTTTAAATGCTTTGATATTGTAGAAATTTTAAAACGACCTTGCGGACATATTTGATAATGATTCAACAAACGAGAAATCCCGGTTGAACCTTAGGAATAGATTAGGATAAGAATGACATATCATTAGGGGTTATTATTGTTTTGGGTGCTGGTTCGTACGTCCTACCGATGGTTGAGTTATCTAGCATGTGTTGCGGATTCTTGTCAGGTTGTGAGAACAGCACTGTGTACTTAAGTCATGACCGTCAGCTTGTGTGAGCAGGCCTGTTGATAGCTCGAGAGTGAGCATTATTAAGATGTGATATTGAGATAGCTTCGGCTATGTATTGACACTTCGGTGCAAGATTTATTGAGATAGCTTTGGCTATATATATTGGCACTTAAGGTGCGAGATTCCCGAGTATCTTGTATTATTCCGAATGGTTCAATGGGTATATTAAAGATATGAAATGGTAAGAATAGATACGTATCAATACAGGTATGTACAAAAATTGAGTATGCATCAAATGTATGAAAGAATTGAATTCATAGTTAAATAGATGATGGAATACATGTTAACATTGTGGTTAAATTTTTTGTAGTATATTATATGTATATTTTGAACTGGTAAATAAATGGTGAGTTTTGCTTATTATTTTCATACGAGCTTACTAAGCTTTATAGCTTACATCGTTTATTTTTCTGTGTTTTATACTGAAATCAAATCTAGCTCAGATTTGGGATTTTCGGAGACTTTATCACACTATCCAACTATCACATTGATACTTTTGAACTTAAGTATTTTGAGTATATGACAGGTATAGGATTATGGTCATTTTAGTTATGGACTGATACTGAAATTAGCCATTTGAATTGGCTTGTAAATGTCCAAAGTTTAGTTTTGTATATAGCCATGGGAGTTGGCTTATTTTGTTATAGATGATCATGTATATATATGTCTTATGTGATGTGTTGGATGCTGGTTATGTGATGCTTATTGATAATAGGTGATATGGATAGTAAATGGTTGAGTTAAATATTTGTATGCTAGTGAATGTAGACAAATAATGCATATTTGGAATTGGTTATTTTGATGTATTGTAAAAGTGAGTTTTGGTAAGAAATTGGTTGTTGTATTGTGGTAAATGTGTGACTTGTAATGGTTGGTATTGAAATGGTATGAATTGAGTTTGACTGAAGTTGATTTATATGTCTATTTATGCCATGTTATTTGTCATTTGGGTTGATGTAAGTATGTGCAAATTTGGGTGGCAAATTGGCTTGGTAAATAGCCTATTTTTTTATCCATATGAGCAAAGACAAGGTTGTGCGTCTCAGCCGTGTGTGACACACGGTCAATTTGCTCCGCCATGTGCCCCCTGGTGTTGAATTAAGAATCAAATTAGTATGGTCCACACGGCCTAGCACACGATCGTGTGGCATAAGTCAGTATACCCTATAGGTTTGGCATGGCCTAGCACATGGTTTGACACACGGGCATATGTGGCCATTTTTTGGGAACACGGGCTAGTCACACGGGCATGTGTGTTGGCCATGTGACCCAAGTCAGAGAGTTACACAGGGTCAGACATGGGCAGGGGCACGGCCATGTGATCCCATTTTGAATGTCCACACGGCCTGTGACATGGGCGTGTCTTTGGTCGCATAAAACACATGGCAGGACCATACAAGCATGTGTCTCCTATAGTTTGAAAAATTTTCTATGTTACCCTAAAATTTAATAAGTTATCGGTTTAGTCCTGAACCACCCCAAATGCATGTTTTAGGTCTCATAGGCTTATAATAGGGACGATATGTATGTTATTGAATGATGATTTTTTGGAACTTGAAAATGTAAGTGAAATGTACGTTTATTTGTGTTATACGTTCTACAATGCTCTGTAACCCTATTCTGACGTTGAATACAGGTGAGAGATGTTACAGAGAAATCCCGGTTGAACCTTAGGAATAGATTAGGATACGAATGACATGTCATTAAGGGTTATGTGATTTGGGTGCTGCTCTGTACATTCTACTGGTGTCTGAATTATCCGGCATGTGTTGCGGATACTCGTCAGCTTGTGTGAGCAGTACCATGTAGCTTCGTCATGATTGATAGCTCTAGTGTAAGCATTATATATGATACGAGATTGAGATAGTTTCGACCATATTTGTGGCACTTAGGGTGCGAGAGTCCCGAGTATCTGATAGTATTTCGAATGGTTCAACGGGTAAATCAGAGAGGTGGTTGTGTATAAGTTGATATGAGGTAGTACAGGTATGTACATGAACCGTACAAGTATTGAAATGAGGAAATTGTGAAAGTTATATATATAATTTTGTGAATGAATATGTGTAAGTTGATGATTCAATATGAATTATGATATGTTATGTATTATTTGCTTAAGTTGTACATATATGGTAAGTTGATTTTTATGCTATACGAACTTATTAAGCTTTATAGCTTACATTGTTTAATTTTCCGTGTTTTAAAGTGAGTTCAATGCTAGCTCGGATTCTAGGACCGTCGGAGACTTCATCACACTATCCAACTATCACTTTGGTACTTTTGAAGTTAAGTATTTTGAGTATATGGCATGTATAGGAACTTTCATCATTTTGGTTATGGATTGATAATGAAGTTAGCCATTTGAATTGGCTTGTAAATGTAAATGTTTTGGTTTTGTATATAGCCATCATATTTGGCTTAATTTGATTGTTTTGGGTGTGTATACATATGTATACATGGCTTTGGTTAGGTGTTTAAATATGTTTATGTTATACTTATTAATATTTGGTAACTATAGGTATTAAATGGATGAGAATTGAATTTGGTACGCTTGCGAGATTAGGCTAAATGATGCAAAATTGAGAGTGTTCATATTGATGATTTGAGATTATGAGTTTTAGTATGAAATTGAAATGGCATATAGTGGTATTTTTGTGATAGGTATTGGTTGGAGTTGAAATGGTATAATATATGTTTTGATGCAAAATGGATTTTTTAGGTATGAGCAAAGTTGGGTGGCAAATTAGCTTGGTAAATAGCCTATTTTTGTCCAAATGGGCAGGGACAAGGGCATGTGTCTTAGCCGTGTGTGACACACGGATATGTTACACGGTCGTGTGTCCCCTGGTGTTGCATTAAAAATCAAGTCAGTATGCTCCACACGGCCTAGCACACAGGCGTATGACTTGGTTGTATGGCATAAGTCAGTATACCCTACAGGTTTGGCATGGCCTAGCACACAGCCTGGCATACAGGCGTGCGTGGCCATTTCTAAGGCACACGGGTGTGTGTGTTGACCGTATGACCCAAGTCAGAGAGTTACACAGGCTGGGACACGGCCATGTACTCCCATTTCGAATGTCCATACGACCTGTAACACGGGCGTGTCTTTGGTCGTGTCAAACACACAGTCAGGCCACACAGGCGTGTGTCCCTTGTAGTTCAAAAAATTTTCTAAGTCTCGTAAAAATCTCTTGAGTTATCAGTTTAGTCCCAAACCACCCTGAATTCATGTTTTGGGCCTTGTAGGCTTCGTAATAGAGACAATGTGGTTGAATTGGAATGATGTTTATTTGAAATTCGAAAATGTATGTGAAATGAATGTTTAATTGTATTATAAGTTCGGTAATACTCCGTAACCCTATTCTGACTTTGAATATAAGTGAGGGATGTTACATTTATTGGTATCAGAGCTACGGTTTAATTGATTCTCGAACTAACGTAGCGTGTGTGAGAGTCTAGCTACACATGCCATATATAACCTGTGATAGTGTGATATCTCCTGATAGTTTAAATAGTGTTTTCATGTAGTAAATAGATCAGAATCGAGCTGTAGCTGATGATGTTGAAAGTAATGCGCTAGCCTTCATTCACGGAGTAGTGCAATCAGAGTCGAGACCTATATCGAGTAGCCAAGGTGGAGAGGCTAATGAAACTTTCTTCCAGATGATGAATGAGTGGTTTACGAAGTTTTTTTGAACAAATCTGGCTGCTCAACAACCTCCACCACCACCTAATCCCCAACTGATTCCCGTAGCCCCTCAGTGTGTGAAATTTTTAAGATTGAATAAGCCACCAGTTGATAAGATTCGAAAACACGAAGCCAAAGAGTTTAGAGCTAATGTTGATGACGATCCTAAAAGAGAATAGTTTTGGCTTTAAAATACGATTTGGGTATTTGATGAACTTTCTTCCACACCGGCTGAGTGTTTAAAATGTGTCGTATCACTTTTAAGGAACACCACATATTAGTGGTGGAATACTCTAGTATCAGTGGTTTCGAGAGAAAGAGTTACCTGGGAATTCTTCCAAGCTGAGTTTAGAAAGAAATACATCAATCAACGTTTCATTGATCAAAAGCAGAAAGAGTTTCTTGAACTAAAATAGGGTCGTATGTCTATGACCGAATATGAGCGAGAGTTTGTTAGACTTAGTAAGTGTGCTCGAGAATGTGTTTCAACTGAGGTGATTATGTGCAAAAGATTCGAAGACGGGCTGAGTGAAGATATCAGATTGTTAGTCAGGATTCTAGAGTTGAAAGAATTTGTTGTGCTAGTTGACCGAGCTTGGAAAGCCAAGGAATTGGGAAAACAAAAGAGAAAAGTTGATTTCGAGGCTAGAGATTCGAGAAAGATATCGATGAGTAAACCATATCAATCTTCGTCAAAGAAATCAAGACATTCGTACACTCGTTCGAATGCTTCAATTTGGTATCCAAATAGAGATCGTGGAAAGCAATATTCAAGTCCTAAAACTCAAGCTACATCAGTATCAAGCATTGGCAGCGTAAGAAATAATAAACCCGAGTGCCAACAGTGGTCGAAGATATTTTGGTGAGTGTTGGATGAATAATACGGCTTGTTTTAAATGTGGCTCGCAAGATAATTTCATTCATGATTGCCCAGAGTTAGTCGAGAAAGATAAGTTCCAGAATGCAAGACCGAGCAACACAGCTAATAGAGGGACGCCACCTAGAAATATGGGGAATCTGCCGTGAGATCCGAGGCTAGAGCTCCTGCTAAAGCTTACGCTATTCGTGCTCGTGAAGATGCGTCATCACCAGATGTTATTACTGATACATTTTCTCTCTATGACACTAATGTTATTGCATTGATTGATCCTAGATTGACTCATTCATATATTTGTATGAATTTGGTATCTAGTAAGTGTTTGCCTGTTGATTCTACCGAGTTTGTGATTAAAGTATCGAACCCCTTAGGCAAATATGTTCTAGTTGATAAAGTTTGCAAGAACTGCCCTTTAATGACTCGGGGCTACTATTTTTCGGCAAATCTAATGCTTTTACCATTTGATGAGTTCAATGTAATTCTAGGTATGGATTGGTTGACGTTGCTTAATGCTATTATGAATTGTAGACGAAAAACTATTGAATTGAAGTGTCAGAATACTGAAATCATTCGAATTGAATCAGATGAGTCAAGTGAATTGCTTATTGTGATTTCGACTATGTCAGCTCAGAGATGTATGAGAAAAGGTTGCGAAGCTTATCTTGCTTATATGCTGGATGCAAAAGTTTCTGAATCAAAAATTGAATTAGTGCCAGTAGTTTGTGAGTACCCGGATGTGTTTCCAGAAGAATTACCGGGGCTACCACCAATCAGAGAGGTCAAGTTTATCATTGAATTAGTACCAATAACATCATCGGTATCCATAGCTACGTACAGAATGGCTTTGACAGAATTGAAAGAGTTGACATCTCAGTTGTAAGAGTTAATAGATAGAGGTTTTGTACGATCTAGTTTTTCACCCTGGGGTGCACTAGTGTTGTTTGTAAAGAAGAAATATAGATCAATAAGACTTTGTATTGATTATTGTCAGCTCAACAGGGTTACCATAAAGAACAAGTATCCTTTGTCTCGAATTGATGATTCGTTCGATCAGTTGAAGAAAGCAATAGTGTTTTCGAAGATTGATTTGAGATCTGGCTATTATCAGTTGCGAGTGAAAGATTTAGTTGTGCCGAAGACTACGTTTAGAACAAGGTACGGGCATTATGAATTTCTTGTTATGCCTTTCGGATTAACTAATGCTCCTGATTTTTTTGGGACTTGATAAATCGAATTTTCAGACCGTATTTAGATATATTTATGGTTGTATTCATTGACGACATTCTGATCTACTCAAAAGATGAGTCTGAACATCCTGAGCATTTGAGGATTGTGCTACAAATGTTGAGAGATAAGAAACTGTTCACTAAATTCAGCAAATGTGAGTTTTTGCTCTGAAAATTTGGATTTTTAGGATATATTGTTTCAGCTAAAGGCATACGAGTTTATCCAAGTAAGATTTCTGCAGTTTTTGATTGGAAACCACCAAGAAATGTATCTGAAGTTAGAAGCTTTCTAGGTTTAGCTGGCTACTATCAACGTTTCGTAAAAGGATTTTCGATGATTGCTACACCGATGACCATATTACTACAGAAAGATGTGAAATTAAATTGGTTCAAAAAATGTCAGCAGAGTTTTGAACAGTTGAAAGCATTGTTAACTGAAGCACCAGTGTTGGTTCAACTTGAGTCGGGTAAGGAGTTTGTGATTTTCAGTGATGCATAATTGAACTGTTTGGGTTGTGTTTTAATGCAAGAGGGAAAAGTGATAGCTTATGCCTTCAGACAGTTGAAGCCACATGAAAAAAACTATCCGACACATGATTTGGAATTAAAAATTTGGTGACATCATTTGTATGGTGAAAAGTGTCATATCTTTACCGATCAGAAGAGCTTAAAATATATAATGACTTAGAAGGATCTGAATTTGCGATAACGAAGATGGCTCGAGCTATTGAAAGTGTAACAGCCCGTTTTTGGTCAAATTGGAAAATTGGTTTCTGGACCACAAATCCGAAGTCAAAATATTTATTTTATTATTTTATTAAGGTATACAACATGATAGAATTATTGGGTGAAAGTTTCGTAAAGAAATTTTACCATTTGAGTGCTTAATTTGGTAAAAAGACTAAATCGTGTAAAGCGTAAAATATGAGTTCTATAAGTTAAATGAACCAAATGACTATAGAAATGAAATGAATGAGTACTTGCATGATAATTAGTCCATTAGTAGCATTAGTGGATGGTAATGGGCATGGATTATGTGATTTTTATATTTAATTACAAAGGTTAAAATGGTAAAATGGTTATTATAGTTAATTAAATAAAACAAAACATGAAAATGCATGAAAATGTTCATCTTCTCCACCAAAACTAAAGCTTGAGAAAGCCATTAAACAAGTTTGAACATTCGGCCACTTTGAAAGCTAGATTAAGGTATGGTTTTAGCTCAGTTTTTAATGATTTTTACGTTTTTGAGGTCATTCTAGCTGGCCCATACCCTAGAGTTCGAAATTGTTAAAGATTTATCATGTTGCCATTGTTGAATGCTTGATAATTTGATGATTTATGATAGATTTGGAAGGTTTAATGTTAGATTAATAGCTTTTGTAAAATGTTTTTTTTTATTTGACAAAAATGTCAAAAAGGGATTAAATTGAGAAAATGTGAAATGTGGTGGTTAAAAGTGTGAATACATTGAAAATATGGGCTTCTAGTAACATGTATTAAATTCGACTAAGCATGGGTTTGTACTAAATTGCATGAATTTGCAATTTTATGTGATAACGACTAAATTGTGAAAATGTGAAACATTAGGGGAAAATATGTAAATTTTCCAAATTGTAAATTATAGGCTAAATTGAATAGATCGAATGTTGAATGTGCTAAATTTGATAATATATAGATCAAGATAAGTCGAGATCGAGATTAGATTGGGGAAAAGGAAAAGTGGACGATTAGTCGATAATTTCCATCCGAGCAACTCGAAGTAAGTTCATATAATTAGAATCGAATTTTTATATACTTGTAAATTATTTGAAATGAAAGTATAATTGAGTAAATGGTATTACTGAGTTCAAATGCCTAATTGATGAGAATTAGTAAATACCGAGTCCCGTTTGAACCGTAGAAAGTCGTAGGATACGAGTGACATGTCACTAGGGTTACCGTTTTGGTCAAGATCCTGCATGTGTTGTGGACTCACCACAGCTCGTATGAGCTTACCGATATATCAGCTCATAAGAGCTTACTATTTTCAGTTCGTCAAAGCTTACCGTTTCAGCTCAATAGAGCTTAATATCCATCAGCTCAAGATGAGCTTACTGATCATAGCTCGAAAGAGTGGAAATGATAATGAATTGACGGATTATTGATTTATACACATAATGTATATCACCCGAGTATCCCTCGATATTTTAATAGGTTCAATGGGCATAAATTATGTTATTGGTTATGTGAAAGAGCTATGTGTTTATACGGATGAGTTACTGTTATTGAATGAATTATTGTTTATATGATTAAGAGTGAAATGTTACAAATGATGTACGTGATATATGATTTTGATATGATACAATGTATTGAGTATTAACTTGATATAATAGATGATTACATGTACTTATGTGACTAACTTGTTGATGAATGCTTGTGTTTAGGCATTTGGTAATTGAATTGAGTATATCTTATTTATTGTCTTAATTATGTATAAATGGTAAGTTTAATTTTGAATTATACGGGCTTACTAAGCTATAAAGCTTACTCTGTTTCTTTTTCGTGTTTTATAAGAGGTTCAATAGCTCACTCGATTCGGATAAAATCGGAGATACGCATCACACTATCCAATTTCCAATTGGTACCTTTAAACTCATGGGTATATGTAAATATGGCATGTATAGGCTAGTTATAAAGATGATAGTTATGGTTACTTGAGCTAGTGATTTTGTAACACCCCAAACCCAGCCCAGACGTTATGGCCAAATCTGATGTGTCACGTTGGAGTTAAAAATCCGTGTTTCGTCTTAGTGTTTTAAAAGCCATATATTTTGCTGAGTTAACAAAGTGTATGGAAGCTAGGCACCAGGTAGGTATCCGAGATAGAGGAGGTGAGCCATGAAGGCTGCTTAAGTACCAAGCTCTTTGATTGGATCCAATCCTAGACATGCCCACAACCATAGCCACACTTTGTTATATCGAGTTTAAATTTGTTTAAGTGAACGACTTTGATAAATCGGTTAATCGTGGTGTTGAACCCTTTTGAAAACAAGTATCGTTTTGAAAACACGTCCTAAGTCTAGCCCATTTGAATAATTATCAACCAATTTTAAAGTTGTTATAATTAAAATAATCCCGAAAAGAAATAAAAGGAAAGTTAGAATGGCCTTATTACAACCCAAAAATAAATAATAATTAAAGGAAATTAAATGAAAACCAACGCTTATTTAAAAGTCCAAAGATAATCACCGTGGCCACTCTGAATCCCTCCGCCCAAGTCCCCACATCAAGGCTCACCTGTAAGGTTAAGGAAAGGGGTGAGTTTGGAAACTCGATGTGCAACAAGCCCTTTCGAGCCCAAAACAATAATCACTGTTGGGTCTAAGCCCAAATCCAATCTCAATCATGCCTTTGGTAGTAGCCCTTTTCATATTCATATTTCATATCTTGGGCGAAGCCTTTTAATATTTCATATTCTTGGGCGAAGCCTTTATCAGAAACAGTATGGCCCTTAGGCCCATTTCAATGTCACATATAATTTTAATGAAAGAATGCAACCCATTTGGGAGACTACTCAACCCACCATCCGCTACTCTCCACCCGTACCAACCAACACACCATGTGGGATTAACTCGACCCACCCCGCCAAACTCTCCTTTGGCAAAGATAGTGCTTTATCATATAACCGGAGGCCTAGCCTCTTTTTAATAATCAGGGCCAAAGCCCTTTCAATAAGCAGGGCATAAGCCCTTTTAGAACTGGGCATAAGCCCTTTAGTTAAGCAGGGCATAAGCCCTTTTCACTTCCTCCATCCATATAAAAACCCACCCAATGCGTTATGATTACATCTTGTGCATATCATACAAATCATGTGCATATCATACATGTCATGTGCATCTCATACATACCATATTTATCAAAATCCCATGTATTAAAATCATACATAAACCCTAGGGGTATAATGGTCATTTTACCTAGGGGCAAAGCGGTCATTTTCATGGTATAAGGGTAATCTCATAATTTTACCAAAATTAGGGTTTCCATGTTCATTAACGATTACTAACAATCCATGGGTGCAAACAGTGATTCGGCCCATTTTAGCGAAATCGAGTTATTGGGCCTAAAACCCTAATGGGCCCTACTTAGCCAATTTCGTCATTTAGGCCCATTTAGCCTATATTCCATAACGGTTTTAACGGTCTTATCATGCCATATAACAGATTTCCGTTTTCTACCAACTTTTACCCAAATGGGCCCGAAAGCCCAATGGGCCCCACTTCGGCCCCTCGAGGCCCAACCTACCAAGAACGCCGAAAATCACATTCTTATCGTTTCCATCGTTCTCGATCACCGTCTCATCGATTCTAACTAACCGTGGCGTTAATTGCTCACAAGTCCTCGAAATGCCGAGATTTGGCATTTACTTTTCGACATTTTATCGCTTTAAGCTATGAAAGGGTTCGTTACACACCAGATTTGCGATTTTCCTTGACGAGATCTCCTATGCGATTTCTCCTATAATCAATTGTTAACTAGATCAGCTCGCAATAATTGAACCAAAATAAGAACTTTCCAATATTAACACTTACACATTCGGCCACCATCCATAATGGCCTTAGGCACCTTACCTTTGTCGCGATTGATGACTAGGCCTAGCTACTCCGGCGATCCAAGCTACTCCAAATCGACACTACACTTTGCTGCTCCTTCAATAAATAAACCAAAAATATTAAAAGAAGACCCCATAGAGTCTATGCCCATATTCAGCCATCTCCCTAAACTTGGAGTTTCGGCTTTTGACCAAAGCTACACTAGGAATTGTTTAGAGTTTAAACACTTACCACAGTCTTTCTCCTCTTGAATCCGGATGCCTAAAAGGTAAAGGAACCGAACGCCAATTATTGAAAAGGAAGAAAAAAGGTTGCTGGTCACAAAGAATCGGCACCCCTATCTTCATGATTCGACTTTTTAAGCACTTCGGCAAAAATAGAGATAAGGAAAACAATGGTGAATGGAAGGAAATAGGGGCTGATTTGAAAGAAAGAAAAGGAAGAAAATTGAGTAGAAGAGAGGTAGATTAAACTGGAAAGAAAGAGAAAAAGCTACACACCAAAGAACAAAATCGGCACAACTAAGACCCTAATGCCAAACTACTAACCTAATACCCCTCTGAAAATCCCTCTCCAAACTCCCTTATTCGCCAACTCTATCTCCACATCACATCCCTAAAATCTCTCCCTTATCCCTCAATTTATGCATTTGACTTGATCCAACTCTCTCCTCTTACGTAATCCACTCGGGTTCCAACACTTACCCTTCCCGCACAAAAATAAATACTCCTATTTGCCAACACAGGAATCGATCCTGTGTCTTCCCCAACACTTACACGCCACCTTTAAAGCTCCCTAGTGGTGTCACTTAGCCACTTTGCGGAGGATCTTTTGTGATACACTTTACCCACAACTTAATATAAGGGCACCTAGCGAACCCCTAACTCCTAAGTCCAAAATTTAAAAATTCCACCAGGTTTTGGCCAACTCATGGGCCTTCCATAAGCCCATTTACACACTCAAATTATGAATTCCATCATCACCTACCAAATTTTAGAAATTTACTTAAAATATCAAGAATCGCAAAAAACCCGAAAATCAAGATGTTACAACTCTACCCTCCTTAAAGAAATTTCGGCCTCGAAATTTACCTGGTCCAAACAGTTGAGGGTACTGCTGACGCATTGCCTCTTTGGTCTCCCAGGTAGCTTCTCCCGTAACACTTGCAGCACTACACGAAGATGCTCATCATGCTTCTCTTCCATTTCCGAATACACCAAGATATCATCAATAAAAACGACTACGAACCGATCCAAGTATGGTTTGGAATACCCGATTCATCAAATCCATGAATGCATTGGTGCATTAGTCAACCCAAATGGCATTACCGAAACTCGTAATGTCCGTATCGAGTCTGAACGCCGTCTTATAAATATCCCCTCTTTAACTCTTAATTGATGATATCCAAGAAGGTCGATCTTAGAAAACACCGAGGCTCCTTTTAATTGGTCGAACAGATCATCGATTCTTGGTAACGGATACTTGTTCTTGAGAGTCAGCTTATTCAACTGCCGATAGTCAATACACATTCGCATAGTCCCATCTTTCTTCTTCTGAACAGCACCGGTGCACCCACGGAGAAACACTTGGTCTTATAAACCCTCTATCCAGCAGCTCTTGAATCTGAGCTTTCAATTCTACCAACTCCTTTGGTGCCATCCGATAAGGCGCAATGGACACAGGAGCTGTTCCAGGTAGTAAGTCGATTCCAAACTCGACTTCTCTGTTCGGGGGTAATCTAGAAAGTTCATCTGGGAATACATCCTGAAATTCCTTAATAGTCCTAACCGACTCCACCGTTATCTCCTCAAGTCCCGTTTGACTTACAAAGGCCAAGTACGCCTCACAACCTTTCCAGATCAACTTCTCGGCTCTTAACGCCGAAACAACATTGGATAAATAATCCCTTCGTTCCCCTATGACCATTATCTCCTCATCTTCGGCAGTTCTTAAAACCATCCTCTTTGCAGCACAATCCAACGTCGCCTTGTGCTTAATTAACCAATCCATTCCCAAAATAAGATCAAAATCCCGAAATGGCAGCTCCATCAAATCTCCTTCAAAGTTTTTTTCTTGTGTCACTAACGGTACTGCCCTAAAATTTTTATCTACCTTAACCGAATGTCCCAATGGACTTATTACTGATACCCCACTCACAGTCTTCTCAGGAAGTACATCCAAAGCCCCCGATACATCACAAGCAACATATGAGTGGGTGGAACCCACATCAATCAAAGCAGTGTAAGGCATGCTATGAATGAAGAACGTACCAGTTATAACATCAGGAGCGTCACCCTCCTCACGACGTTGTGCAGCATAAACCAACGTCGGTTGTCGAGCTTCAGCATGTCCAGCACCTCTGCCAGGTGCCCCACGTCCTCGTCCATTACCATTGCCACCTCTACCTTGCCCACGATCCCTCTGTGGTGGTGGTCCTCCTCGCCGTGGTTGGACATCCCTTTACTCTGCCGCTAGCTCCTGAGCTGTCCTCCGAGGACACTCTCTGAACTTATGCTCCTTTGACCCACATCGAACACATGCTCCATTCGTTTCGGCCTCCCCATATGCACCCTACCACGGTCCCCAAGCTGCGGCCTATAAGTATTCTTGGAACCGCCGAACCGGTTCCTCCATCCTTGCTCTTTTGACACTTGATTCGTGGCACTCGAGGGTGCAAAATCCCTCTTGAATCTGGGTCGATCCTTCTCACGATTACATCGCTCACTCGACTTCACCTCCTCGGCTATCTTAGCCTTTTCTACCAATGCAGCAAAACCACGCTCCTCCGTGGAGCTATCAATATCCTAAGCTCATCTCGGAGACCATCCTCGAAGCGGACCTGCGGTCATATTCGATTGCCACTATACCACTAGCATATCGACTCGGCCTCAAAATTACGCCTCATACTACTGCTACAGTCTTATCACCTTGAGTCGATTCAAGAATTCCTTCGACGAGCATCCACATAGCTTGCTCCAACATACCTCCCTTTAAAGGCGCTTTTGAACAATTCCCGTGTTACTTGCTCAATTGGGGTACTCTCCCTTACGGTGATCCACCATCGGTATGCCTCGTCACGTAGCGACGACACGCCTCCTTTCACTTTTGCTCCTTTGGCGCGTCTAGGTAAATCCATGATCCGTTCTGTTGCCTCCACCAATATTACGCCACATTCGGGCCACTCGAGATACACCCCTAAATACCTCTACTCCGTTGGCGGAGTCGCTCCGATATAGACCCCTATTCACCGTCGATATTAGCTCCACCACTCTTTCTAAAACCCTTAACATGGCTTGGGATAAGCGTCATCCCATGACCCGATCATAAGACCGGTCTCCGTTGCTTGCGGCACGGTGGCTCCTCGGCTGGCCTATGCCCCGAGGATGAAGATTCAGCTTGCACCCTTCCGCGACCACGTCCGCGGCCTCGTCCACGAGCTCCTCTAGTACCCATATCGAATTATCTGATTTACGAATTTTATGAATTTAGTATAACGTTCCACTGTTTATTAAGAAAATGTCTTATGTAGATATAGCAGTTCAAGGATTTTTCGTATCATCGTAGCCTAGCTACAGTCTCATTCCTACCGTTTACAGCTCTACCCTAGCTAAAGTCTCATAGTAGGGTCTCAGCACTATTCATAATATCATATCAATATAGTATATTGTAAGGAAAATATACTTACAGACTTGGTGCCGGGGATTCAGTGCGCCACTTCTTTCTCCAATCCATTTAGAAAAAAAACCATGTTTTTGATTATCCAATCCTAGACATGCCCACAACCATAGCCACACTTTGTTATATCGAGTTTAAATTTGTTTAAGTGAACGACTTTGATAAATCGATTAATCGTGGTGTTGAACCCTTTTGAAAACAAGTATCGTTTTGAAAACACGTCCTAAGTCTAGCCCATTTGAATAATTATCAACCAATTTTAAAGTTGTTATAATTAAAATAATCCGAAAAGAAATAAAAGGAAAGTTAGAATGGCCTTATTACAACCCAAAATAAATAATAATTAAAGGAAATTAAATGAAAACCAACGCTTATTTAAAAGTCCAAAGACAATCACCGTGGCCACTCTGAATCCCTCCGGCCCAAGTCCCCACATCAAGGCTCACTGCAAGGTTAAGGAAAGGGGTGAGTTTGGAAACTCGAGTGTGCAACAAGCCCTTTCGAGCCCAAAAAATAAGCACTGTTGGGTCTAAGCCCAAATCCAATCTCAATCATGCATTGGGCGTAGCCCTTTTCATATTTCATATTTCATATCTTGGGCGAAGCCTTTTAATATTTCATATTCTTGGGCGAAGCCTTTCTTTATAAGCAGTATGGCCCTTAGGCCCATTTCAATGTCACATATAATTTTAATGAAAGAATGCAACCCATTTGGGAGACTACTCAACCCACCATCCGCTACTCTCCACCGTACCAACCAACACACCATGTGAGGATTAACTCGACCCACCCGCCAAACTCTCCTTTGGCAAAGATAGCTTGTTTTATCATATAACCGGAGGCCTAGCCTCTTTTAATAACTGAGGCCAAAGCCCTTTCAATAAGCGGGGCATAAGCCTTTTAGTTAAGCGGGGCATAAGCCCTTTTCACTTCCTCCATCCATATAAAACCCAACCCAATGCGTTATGATTACATCATGTGCATATCATACATATCATGTGCATATCATACATGTCATGTGCATCTCATACATACCATATTTATCAAAATCCCATGTATTAAAATCATACATAAACCCTAGGGGTATAATGGTCATTTTACCTAGGGGCAAAACGGTCATTTTCATGGTATAAGGGTAATCTCATAATTTTACCAAAATTAGGGTTTCCATGTTCATTAACGATTACTAACAATCCATGGGTGCAAACAGTGATTACGGCCCATTTTAGCGAAATCGAGTTATTGGGCCTAAAACCCCTAATGGGCCCTACTTAGCCAATTTCGTCATCTAGGCCCACTTAGCCTATATTCCATAACGGTTTTAACAGTCTTATCATGCCATATAACAGATTTCCGTTTTCTACCAACTTTTACCCAAATGGGCCCGAAAGCCCAATGGGCCCCACTTTGGCCCCTCCAGGCCCAACCTACCAAGAACTCCGAAAATCACATTCTTACCGTTTCCATCGTTCTCGATCACTGTCTCATCGATTCTAACTAACCAGTGAGCGTTCGCTTGCTCACAAGTCCTCGAAATGCCAGGATTTCGGCATTTCGGCTTTTCGGCATTTTATCGCTTTAAGCTATGAAAGGGTTCGTTACACACCTGATTTGTGATTTTCCTTGACGAGATCTCTTATGCGATTTCTCCTATAATCAATTGTTAACTAGATCAGCTCACAATAATTGAACCAAAATAAGAACTTTCCAATATTAACACTTACACATTCGGCCACCATCCATAATGGCCTTAGGCACCTTACCTTTGTCGCGATTGATGACTAGGCCTAGCTACTCCGGCGATCCAAGCTACTCCAAATCGACACTACACTTTGCTGCTCCTTCAATAAATAAACCAAAAATATTAAAAGAAGACCCCATAGAATTGTTTAGAGTTTGAACACTTACCACAGTCTTTCTCCTCTTGAATCCGGATGCCTAAAAGGTAAAGGAACCGAACGCCAACTATTGAAAAGGAAGAAAAAAGGTTGCTGGTCACAAAGAATCGGCACCCCCTATCTTCATCGATTCGGCTTTTTATGGCACTTCGCAAAAATAGAGATAAGGAAAACAATGGTGAATGAAAGGAAATAGTGGGCTGATTTGAAAGAAAGAAAAGGAAGAAAATTGAGTAGAAGAGAGGTAGATTCTATTTGGAAAAGAAAGAGAGAAAAAGCTACACACCAAAGAAAAAAATCGGCACAACTAAGACCCTAATGCCGAAACTACTAACCTAATACCCCTCTGCCGAAAATCCCCTCTCCAAACTCCCTTATTCGGCCAACTCTATCTCCACATCACATCCCTAAAATCTCTCCCCTTATCCCTCCTTAATTTATGCATTTGACTTGATCCAACTCTCTCCTCTTACAGAATCCACTCAGGTTCCAACACTTACCCTTTCTGCACAAAAATAAATACTCCTATTTGCCAACACAGGGAATCGATCCCAGGTCTTCCCCCAACACTTACACGCCACCTTTAAAGCTCCCTAGTGGCGTCACTTAGCCACTTTGTCAGAGGATCTTTTTGTGATACACTTTACCCACAACTTAATATAAGGGCACCTAGCCAGAACCCCTAACTCCTAAGTCCAAAATTTAAAAATTCCACCAGGTTTTGGCCAACTCATGGGCCTTCCATAAGCCCATTTACACACCCAAATTATGAATTCCATCATCACCTACCAAATTTTAGAAATTTACTTAAAATATCAAGAATCGCGAAAAACCCGAAAATCAGGATGTTACAGATTTTGGTACATGATGTGGTATAAGATAAAGTCATGTGATTTAGCTTAACTTGGTATAATATGTGTATGAAATGTTATAGATTAGCTGCCTATTGAGTTATAAAATGTTGCAAATTATGCTTGTACAGGTATGTAAAAATAGGGTGGCAAATTATTTTGGTAAATAGCCTATTTTTGTCCACACGGGTAGAGACATGGGCATGCGTCTTAGCCGTGTGTGACACACGGTTATGTTACACGGCCGTGTATCCCCTATTGTTGAAATTAAAATTAAGTCAATATGCTCCACACGGCCTCACACACGGGCGTGCGACTTCCGTGTGGCATAAGTCAGTATACCCTACAAGTTTGACACGGTCTAGTACACGGCCTGGTATACGTGCGTGTATGGCCATTTTTAGGGCACACGGGTGAGTGTGTTGGCCGTGTAACCCAAGTCAGAGAGTTACACGGGGTTGGACATGAGTTGGGATAGGGCCATGTGCTCCCATTTCGAATGTCCACAAGACCTATGACATGGGCGTGTAACGCCCCAAAAATTGGGCCTAGAAGAGTTGGGCTTTGAGTCTGGGATTCGGATAGAAGAAAACCTGAATATTGAGAAGTTTTAAATATTACTAGTGTTTAAAAAAATATATATATATTGATAAAATATTTATGTTATTACTAATATTTTAATTTTTATGAAAATTATTATCATTATAATTATTAGATACAAATATATTTATAAAATTATTGTTGTTAATTTAGTGTTTAAATTAACATATTATTAGAAAATTTTACTTGTATCTATTTTTATTGATTTATGGAAATTATAATTATTATTAGGAAAATATATATATATTATCGTATTTGAAATTTTCATTATTATGGTTATTATTATTACTTTTAAATAAATTACAATGTAATTAAAGTGTGGGAAAAATTTGGACCAAGACTTTAGCAAAAATTATTATTTTTGCTCCTTTAGGGATCTGGGCATTAAGGTTTATTAATAAGTTAGGCTAAAACTGGACATAAGGAGGAATCGCCTAGTGGTTAGGCGTGTTAGCGATGGTAGTGAGCGGGGTTCGATTCCTGCGTGCGCAAATGTGAGTTTTATTTTAGATATGTAGATCGTGGCTGGAACAAGGGTTAAAAGGAGTTGGGTATAATTTAACATAAAGAGCGCTGTGTGCGCGATGGCGGCAGCGTCTTTGGACATATGGAGAGGGCGCAGTTCGATTCCATACGTGAGCGAATCTGTTTTATTTTAAAGTGGGCGAATCAAGCGGTAAGGTTTATAATTTATTGTGACCGTATATAAGTAAAGAGAGAAGCATGGTGCAAGGGCGGCAGACGGGCGAAGGCACAAGGCGGACAAAGGTCAGGGGTTCGAGCCTCACCTCGCGCATGGAAGGCTTGGATTTTTGCTGCTCACGTGGAGGAGAGTCGAGTTTGACCGAAACTCTTCCCAGCAGCAGTCAAGCGGTCAAACGGTGGGTAAGGTGCTAGAAGGTTGGATAAATTTCAAATGCCTAATTCATGGAGCAAAGCAAGGAATTTAAAATTAGAAGGAATTTTATTAAGCATTAAGTCAGTATTTTATTCTTTTAATTTTGGCTTTTATGAATTATTCCTTTTGTTCATCTTTCCTTCATTGATAATAACCGAACCTATCTTCTTTTACTCTTCTTTTCTTTCTTTTCTTTTATCTCATCTCTTCCTTCTTTAATTTCCTTCAAAGCCTAATCGTACTATCATCTCCTCTTTTCTATTTTTCTATTTTCTTTTTCATTATACTAAAATCAAACATCCATATTTTAGTGATTCGGAGTTAATATTTAGATCTATTTTCACGCGCTTAAGTTGGATTCTAGCGGATATGGGGTAGGAAGGTATTTGGAACGTCTTCAACGAGTAGATCTCTTGGTAAGTATTCAACCTTCTTTCCATTTGTATCTTGTGGTTTAAGAAAAGTGAAAACCCTCTGTCGACTAAGGCTAAAAGGGTTTTTGGTGTTATTTGGTCTGTTGGTGCTAGTGAGGATTAAAGGCTACCGATCGAGGAGTGTGTGAAAAGCTTGGATCATCGGAGTGACTAAATCTAGTCATCAATCGCGACAAAGGTAAGGTGCCTAAGGCCATTATGGATGGTGGCCGAATGTGTAAGTGTTAATATTGGAAAGTTCTTATTTTGGTTCAATTATTGCGAGCTGATCTAGTTAACAATTGATTATAGGAGAAATCGCATAGGAGATCTCGTCAAGGAAAATCGCAAATCAGGTGTGTAAACGAACCCTTTCATAGCTTAAAGCGATAAAATGCCGAAAAGCCGAAATGCCAGAATTTTGGCATTTCGAGGACTTGTGAGCAAGCGAACGCTCACTAGTTAGTTAGAATCGATGAGACGATGATCGAGAACAATGGAAACGGTAAGAATGTGATTTTTGGCATTCTTGGTAAGTTGGGCCTCGAGGGGTCAAGTGGGGCCCATTGGGCTTTCGGCCCATTTGGGTAAAATTGGTAGAAAATGGAAATCATTAAATTGCATGATAAGACTGTTAAAACCGTTATGGAATATAGGCTAAATGGGCCTAGATGACAAAATTGGCTAAGTAGGGCCCATTAGGGGTTTTAGGCCCAATAACTCGATTTCGCTAAAAATGGGCCAGAATCACTGTTTGTACCCATGAATTGTTAGTAATCGTTAATGAACGTGGAAACCCTAATTTGTGGTAAAATTACAAGATTACCCTTATACCATGAAAATGACCGTTTTGCCCCTAGGTAAAAATGACCATTATACCCCTAGGGTTTATGTATGATTTTAATACATGGGATTTTGATAAATATGGTATGTATGATATGCACATGAAATGTATGATATCACATGATATGTATGATATGCACATGAGGTAATCATAAATGCATTGGGTTGGGTTTTTATATGGATGGAGGAAGTGAAAAGGGCTTATGCCCTGCTTATCGAAAGGGCTTATGCCCCGCTTATAAAAGGGCTTATGCCCCGCTTATTGAAAGGGCTTTGGCCCTGTTATTAAAAGAGGCTAGGCCTCCAAGTTATATAATAAGCAACTATGCCGCCAAGGAGAGTTTGGCGGGGTGGGTCGAGTTAATCCCACATGGTGTGTTGGTTGGTACGGGTGGAGAGTAGCGGATGGTGGGTTGAGTAGTCTCCCAAATGGGTTGCATTCTTTCATTGAAATTATATGTGACATTGAAATGGGCCTAAGGGCCATACTGCTTTCTGAAAGGCTTCGCCCAAGAATATGAAATATGAAAAGGCTTCGCCCAAAGATATGGAGTATGAAACATGAAAAGGCTTGACCCAAGATTATGAAATATGAAATATGAAAAGGGCTACTGACCAGATGCATGATTGAGATTGGAATTGGGCTTAGACCCAATAGGCCGTTATTGTTTTGGGCTCGAAAGGGCTTGTTGCACAATCGAGTTTCCAAACTCACCCCCTTCCTTAACCTTGCGGTGAGCCTTGATGTGGGGACTTGGACCGAGAGGATTGAGTGGCCACTGTGATCATCTTTGGGCTTTTAAACAAGTATTGGTTTTCATTTAAATTACTTTAATTATTATTTACTTTTGGGTTGTAATAAGGCCAATTTTAACTTTCCTTTTATTCCTTTTCGGGATTATTTTAATTTTAATAACTTTAAAAATTGGTTAATGATTATTCAAATGGGCTAGACTTAGGACGTGTTTTCAAAATGATACTTGTTTTCAAAATATCTCAATACCACGATTAATCGATTTATCAAAGACGTCCACTTAAACAAATTTAAACTCGATAAAACAAAGTGTGGCTATGGTTGTGGGCATGTCTAGGATTGGATCCAATCAAAGAGCTTGGTACTTAAGCAGCCTTCATGGCTCACCTCCTCTGTCTCGGATACCAACCTGGTGCCTAGCTTCCATACACTTTGTTAACTCAACAAAATATATGATTTTTAAAACACTAAAACGAAACTCAGATTTTCAACTCCAATGTGGCACGTCAGATTCGGCCATAACGTTTGGGCCGGGTTTGGGGTGTTACAGGGCGTGTTTCACACGGCCTGGCCACACGGGCATGTGTCCCCTGTGTTGAGAAATTTTTTTCAAAGTTTTGTGAATGTTTCTTGAGTTACCAGTTTAGTCTCGAATCACTTCCGAAGCATGTTTAAGGCCTCGTAGGCTCATATAAGGGACAAATTGATTAAGATTGAATGATGAATGCTTGAATTGAGAAAATGTATGCTAAATGGATGTTTAATTGTTTTGTAAGTCTGTTAATGCTCCGTAACCCTATTTTGATGTTGAATACGGGTGAGGGGTGTTACATTTATTGGTATTAGAGCTACGGTTTAGTCGATTCTAGGACTAACTTAACATGAGTGAGAGTCTAGCTATAGATGCCATATATATAACTTTTGATAGTGTGATGAATCCTGACATTATAAACTATGTTTTCGTATAGCAATGGATCTCGAATGTGCTGTAGTAGATGATGTTGAGAGTAATGCACTAGCTCCCGCTCAAGGGACAATACCTTTTGAATCTAGACCCGTGTCGAGTAGTCACGAAGGTGAGGCTAAAGAAGCCTTCTTTCAAATGATGAACGAGTGGTTCACTCAATACATTCGTACGAACCCGGCTGCTCAACAACCTCCACCCCTACCTATTCCCCAACCGATCCCTATAGTTCCTCAAGGTATAGATCCTTTGTGATTGAATAAACCACCTGTTGATAAGATACGAAAATATAGGGCCGAGGAATTCAGAGCCACTATTAGAGATGACCTTGAGAGAGCCGAGTTTTGGCTTGTGAACATGATTCGGGTATTTGATGAACTTTCTTGCACACCTGAAGATTGTTTAAAATGTGTTGTATCACTGTTGAGAGACACTGCGTATCAGTGGTGGAATACCTTGATATCCATAGTTCTGTCAGAAAGAGTTACTTGGGAATTCTTTCAAGTTGAATTCAGAAAGAAATACATCAGCCAATGGTTCATTGATCAGAAACGAAAGGAATTTCTTACACTGAAATAGGGTCGTATGTCGGAAACAAAATACGAAAGAGAGTTTGTACGACTCCTCAAATATGCTTGTGAATGTGTTTCTTCCGAGGCTATAATGTGTAAAAGGTTCGAAGATGGATTAAATGGAGAAATCAGACTGTTATTTGGGATTCTTAAGCTGAAAGAGTTTACTGTTCTAGTTTACAGAGCTTGCAAAGCCGAAGAGCTTAATAAAGAGAAAAGAAAAGCCAATTCTAAGGCTAGAGACTTTAGAAAGAGATTTGCAGGCAAATCAATCAGTCAGCATCAAAGAAATCTAGAGAATATAATCCTCGTCCTACTGCTTCTAAGGGGATTTCAATCAAAGATAGAGATGCGAGACATTTCAGCTCTAAACCTCAGACGACATCTGTTGCCAGTATGGGTAGTGTTAGAAATGTTGGACCTAAATAAACACTGCAATAAGCGACATTATAGTGAATGCAGAATAATGAGTGGAGCTTGTTTTAGATGTGGATCTCTTGATCATTATCTCCGGGACTGTCCAAAAAGCCTATAGCTGAAAGAGATCAACCGGCAAAAGCAAGTAATACGGCTACTAAAGGGAGTCCACCCCGAAACACTAAAAATACGAGTGGTAACTGAAGTGCTATGAGAGATTCTACTGTGAGATCTAAGGCACGAGTACCTACCCGAGCTTATGCTATCCATGCACAGGAGGAGGCATTATCGCCAAACATTATTACCGGTACTTTTTGTCTTTTCGATATTGATATATTTCCTTTGACGGATCTTGAATCAACCCATTCATATATCTATATGAATTTAGTGTTTAAAAAGAGTTTACATGTCGAGTCTATAGAGTTTATAATTAAAGTATCAAACCTCTTAGGCAAGTCTATTTTAGTTGATAAAATTTGTAAGAATTATCCTTTGATGACTCGGGGTTACTGTTTTCCGGCTGAATTGATGTTTCTACCATTCGATGAGTTTGATGTGATTCTGGGTATGGACTGGCTGACTATGCATGATGTAGTTATGAATTGTAGGCGAAAGATTATCGAATTGAAATGTCAGAACGGTAAAATTCTTCGGATTGAGTCTGATGATTCGAGTGAATTACCTACTGTGATATCATCTATGTTAGCTTAGAAATGTATGAAAAAGGGCTATGATGCATATCTTGCATACGTACTGGATACAAAGGTGTCTGAATCAAAGATTGAATTTGTACCTACTGTTTGTAAGTTTTTGGATGTATTTCCAGAAGAATTACCAGGTTTGTCACCGATTAGAGAGGTTGAATTTGGTATTGAATTAGTACTGGGAACAACATCGATATTGATAGCTCCGTACAGAATGGCTCTAACAGAATTAAAAGATTTGAAAGCTCAGTTGCAAGAATTGACAGACAGAGGTTTTGTACGATCGAGTTATTCACCCTGGAGTGCACTGGTATTGTTCGTAACGAAGAAAGACGACACGATGAGAATGTGTATCGATTATAGACAGCTGAATAAAGTGACTATAAAGAACAAATACCCTCTATCGAGGATTGATGATTTATTTGATTAGTTGAAATGGGCTACAGTATTTTCAAAGATTGATTTGAGATTGGGTTATTATCAGTTGCGAGTTAAAGAGTTGGATGTACCGAAAATCGTGTTCAGAATGAGGTACGGACATTATGAATTCCTTGTTATGCCTTTTGGATTATGATAAGCCATAAAAGTAACATGTTTTTAATCCAATTCTTGATGTGTTTTTGGATGATTTATTGTGTGAATTAGTGAATTTGATGCTCCTAATCCTTTAAATTGATGTTTCTATACTTAGGTGAGCATAGAGGAGAAAAAGGAGCAAAAAATGAGCCAAAATCAGGAAAAAAGATTATTTTCAGGATCCACACGGGCTGGCCACACGCCCATGTACCAACCCATGTCGAATTTGAACCCTACTTCTCTTTTACGCGAAAAAACCCAATTTTTAGGGTTTTTGAGCATTCTAAAGTTTATAAATACATATTAAAAAAGGACTAAAGGGGAGTACGCAGAATAAAAAAAAATTACTCGAAGAACACTGTCGGAATCAACTTAGAAGCAGGATCTCCTTCAAGATTAAAGATTCTCCATTCAATTTCCCTAGAAGTTTTTGGGTTTCTTTATGTTTTGTTGTTTTCCTAATTTTGAGATGTTTTCCTTCCAATTAATTAAATTCCCTAGATATCTAGGGAAGATGAAACCTATGATGGATCTTGTTATTTAATTTATGAATTACATGATAAATACTTGATTTCTTGATCTCAATTATGTGTACTTATTCCATGTTTTAATGTTTTTAGGATATTAATTCATGATTGATGTGCTTATTTCAGTGCAGCAAAAGTCCTTGTTTAAGAGTAGATCTGGCATAATTGAGTGGAGTTGCATCCAATCCTAGAAATAAGACGACATAAATCTACCATATTAGAGTCAAATCTAATATGGGAATCCATAGATCGAGTTAATGCGACAATAGGGGTTTTAATTGGAAAGAGATTTCAATTAATCAACCTAGAGTCAATTATTTTTACTCTCGAAAGAGATATTAATATAATTTAGGAATTTCTATGGATCAAGAAAAGTGAATAAATCGTTTAATTCAGATTCAAAATAATAAGTGAAGTTTAGGTGGATTATTTCCTAGGTATTGTCTCTTTCATTGGTTCATTCAAATATTTTTTCACATCTCTATTGCGTCTTAATAATTAGTTTAGATAATTTTAGATTAAAAACAATTCCTTCAATTTATCGGCTAAATAATAAAAAGATAGTAATTACAAGTACTTTTAGTCCTTGTGGATACGATATTCCTGACTTACCATAACTATACTACTATTTGATAGGTGTGCTTGCCTTTTTCATGATTTTAGTTAGTTAAGTGAATCATCATCAGATTAACTAATGCTCCTGTAGTTTTTATGGACTTGATGAACCGGATATTCAGACTGTATTTAGACAGATTCGTTGTTGTATTCATTAATGACATTCTGATCTATTCGCGAGATGAATCTGAACATATCGAGCACTTGAGAATTGTGTTACAAACTCTACGTGATAATCAATTATTTGCAAAGTTTAGCAAATGTGAGTTTTGGCTCTGAGAGGTTGAATTTCTGGGGCATATTGTTTCAGCTGAAGGTATTACAGTTGACTCAAGTAAGATTTCTACTATTTTTGACTGGAAACCACCAAGAAATGTGTTTGAAGTCCATAGTTTTCTGGGATTAGTGGGCTATTACTGAAGATTCGTGAAAGGATTTTCAATGATTGCGACACCGATGACACCACTGCTTTAGAAAGATGTGAAATTCGAATTGTCAGAAAAATGTCAACAGAGTTTCAAAACAGTTGAAAGTACTGTTAACTGAAGCACCAGTTCTGGTTCAACCTAAATCGAGGAAAGAGTTTGTGAATTATAGTGACACATCATTAAACGGTCTGGGATGTGTTCTGATACAAGAAAGAAATGTTATAACTTATACTTCCCGACAATTGAAACCGCATGAAAAGAACTATCTGACGTGCGGCTTAGAGTTGGCTGCAAATGTGTTTGCATTGAAAATTTGGCGACACTACTTTTACGGTAAAAAATGCCACATTTATACGGATCACAAAAGCGTAAAATATCTGATGTCACAGAAAGATTTGAATCTGCGACAATGAAGATGGCTCGAGTTATTGAAATATTATGAATTTGTGTGATTGATTATCACCCAGGAAAAGCTAATGTTGTTGCTAATGCCCTAAGTCGAAAATATTTGTTTGCATTACGAGCAATGAATACCCAATTGATGATTTGTGATGATGGGTCTATTTTAGCTAAATTAAAAGCTAAACCAGTATTTCTTCAACAAATCTGTGAAGCTGAGGAAGATGACTGTGAATTGCAAGTTAAACGAATTCAATGTGAGACTATCCCTAATTCAAAGTTTCAGATTGGAGATGATGATTGTTTAAGGTTCCAGAATAGAATTTGCATACTGAGAAATTCAGAACTCATTCAGAATATTTTGCATGAAACGAACAATATCTACTTATCTGTTCATCTGGGGAGTACCAAAATGTACAATGATTTGAAACGGTTTTATTGGTGGCAAGGCATGAAATGAGATATCTCTGAGTTTGTTTCTAAATGCTTGATTTGTCAACAAGTCAAAGCTGAACATCAAGTACCATCGGGTTTACTGCAACCTGTTATGATTCTCGAGTGGAAATGGGATAGAGTTACAATGGATTTTGTGTCGGGATTACCCTAACTCTGAAAAAGAAAGATGCTATCTGGGATATCGTCATCGACTAATGAAATCTACTCATTTAATACTGGTATGTACAGATTACTCACTTGATAGACTAGCTGAATTGTACATTTATAAAATTGTTCAATTGCACGGGTTCCACTATCTATTATTTCTCATAGATATATGAGATTTACGTTGTGATTCTGAAAGAAACTGCAAGAAGCTCTGGGAACATATTTAAATTTCAGTACTACTTTTCATCCTCAGACTGACGGTCAGACCGAGAAAGTTATTCAGATTCTCGAAGACATGTTGAGATGTTGTATTTTAGAGTTTGAGGGCAGTTGGGAAAAATACTTACCGTTGATTGAGTTCGCGTATAACAATAGTTTTTAGACGAGTATAAAGATGGCACCGTACGAAGCTTTATATGGTCATAAATGTCAAACTCCGCTATACTGGACTGAACTAAGTGAGAAAAAGATTCACAGGGTTGAATTGATCAGAGAAACTGAAGAAAAAGTGAAAATAATTTGCGGCATTAAAGCAGCTTTAGATTGATAGAAATCATACACAGGTTTGAAACGTAAAGAAATTTAATTTCAAGTCGGGGATCGAGTGTTTCTAAAGAAGTTACCGTGGAAAAAATTTCTTCGATTCAGCCGTAAAGGAAAGCTGAGTCCGCGATTTGTCGGACCGTATGAGATCGTTGAAAGAATAAGGCTTGTAGTGTATCGACTAGCTTTACCGTAAAAACTTGAAAAGATTCATAATGTCTTTCATGTTTCTATGCTACGTCAATACAGATCCGATCCATCACATGTGATTTCTCCAGTAGATGTTGAGATACAGAATAATTTGATGTATAGCAAAGAATCGATCAGGATTTTAGCTCGTGAAATCAAAGAATTAAGAAATAAATGCACAGCCCTAGTGAAGGTTCTTTAGCATAAACACGGGATCAAGGAAGCTATGTGGGAACCAGAGGAAGCTATACGGAAATAGTACCCTAACCTATTTACCAGTAAGATTTTCGAGGACATAAATCCCTAAGGGGGGAGAGTTGTAACAGCCTGTTTTTGGTCAAATTGGAACAGTGGTTTCGAGACCACAAATTCAAAGTCAAAATATTTATTTTATTATTTTATTAAGGTATACAGCATGATAGAATTATTGGGTGAAAGTTTCGTAAAAAAATTTTACTGTTTGAGTGCTTAATTCGTTAAAAAGGACTAAATTGCATAAAGCGTAAAATTGAGTTCTATAAGTTAAATGAACCAAATGACTATATAAATGAAATGAATGAGTACTTGCATGGTAATTAGCCCACTAGTAGCATTAGTGGACGGTAATGGGCATGGATTATGTGATTTTTTTATTTAATTACAAAGGTTAAAATGGCAAATGGTTATTATAGTTAATTAAATACAAAGAAAACATGAAAATGTTCATCTTCTTCACCGAAACTAAAGCTTAAGAAAGCCATTAAACAAGTTTGAACATTTGACCACTTTGAAGGCTAGATTAAGGTATGGTTTTAGCTCGGTTTTTAATGATTTTTACGTTTTTGAGATTGTTGCTTCGTATTCTAACTAGCCCATACCCTAGATTTCGAAACTGTTAAAGATTTATCATGTTGCCATTTTTGAATGCTTGAGTAATTTGATGATTTATGATAGATTTGGAAGGTTTAATGTTAGATTAATAGCTTTTGTAAAGTGATTTTTTTGACAAAAATGTCAAAAAGGGATTAAATTGAGAAAATGTGAAATGTGGTGGTTAAAAGTGTGAATAAATTGAAAATATTGGCTACTAGTAACATGTATTATATTCGACTAAGCATGGATTTGTACTAAATTGCATGAATTTGCAATTTTATGTGATAAGGACTAAATTGTAAAAATGTGAAACATTAGGGGCAAATGTGTAAATTTTCTAAATTGTAAATTATAATTGAATGGATCGAATGCTAAATGTGCTAAATTTGATAATATATAGATCAAGATAAGTCGAGATCGAGATTAGATTGGGGAAAAGGAAAAATGGACGATTAGTTTATAATTTCCATCCGAGCAACTCGAAGTAAGTTCATATAATTAGAATCGAATTTTTAAATACCTGTAAATTATTTGAAATCAAAGTATAATTGAGTAAATGGTATTACTGAGTTCGAATGCCTAATTGATGAGAATTATTGAATACCGAGTCCCGTTTGAACCGTAACAAGTCGTAGGATATAAGTGACATGTCACTAGGGTTACCGTTTTGGTCAAGATCCTGCATGTGTTGCGGACTCACCACAGCTTATATAAGCTTACCGATATATCAACTCATAAGAGCTTACTATTTTCAGTTCGTCAAAGCTTACCGTTTCAGCTCAATAGAGCTTGCTTTCCTTCAGCTCAGGAGGGGCTTACTGATCATAGCTCGAAAGAGCGAAAATGATAATGAAATGACGGATTACTGATTTATACACGTAATGTATATCACCTGAGTATCCCTCGATATTCTAATAGGTTCAACGGGCACAAATTATGTTATTCGTTATGTGAAAAAGCTATGTGTTTATACGTATGAGTTACTGTTATCGAATGAATTATTGTTTATATGATTGAGAGTGAAATGTTACAAATGTACGTGATATATGATTTTGATATGATACAATGTATTGAGTATTAAATTGAAATAATGGATGATTACATGTAGTTATGTGACTAACTTATTGATGAATGCTTGGGTTTAGGGATTTCTTAATTGAATTGAGTATACCTTATTTATTGTCTTGATTATGTATAAATGGTAAGTTTAATTTTGAATTATACGGGCTTACTAAGCTATAAAGCTTATTCTATTTCTTTTTCGTGTTTTATAGAGGTTCGATAGCTCACTCGATTCGGATAAAGTTGGAGATGCGCATCACGCTATCCAGTTGTTGACTGGTACCTTTAAACTTATGGATATATGTAAATATGGCATGTATAGGCTAGTTATAAAGATGATAGTTATGGTTACTTGAGCTAGTGATTTTGGTACATGTTGTGGTATAAGATAAAACCGTGTGATTTGGCTTAACTTGGTATAATATGTGTATGAAATGTTATGGATTACCTGCTTATTGAGTTATAAAATGTTGCAAATCATGCTTGTGTAGGTATGTTAAAATAAGGTGGCAAATTGTTTTAGTAAATAATCTATTTTTATCCATACGGACAAAGACACAGGCGTGTGTCTCAGTTGTGTATGACACACGGTTATGTTACAGGGTCGTGTGTCCCCTAGTGTTGAAATTAAAATCAAGTCAGTATGCTCCACACGGCCTCACACATGGGCGTGTGACTTGATCGTGTGGCATAAGTCAGTATACCCTACAGGTTTGACACGGCCTAGTACACGGGCATGTATGGCCATTTTTAGGGCACACGGGCTAGTCACACAGGCGAGTGTGTCGGCCGTGTGACCCGAGTCAGAGAGTTACACAGGGTCAGACGCGGGCTGGGACATGGCCATGTGCTCCCATTTCGAATGTCGACACGACCTGTGACACAGGCTTGTCTAGTGGTCGTGTGAGACACAACGGAGTTCAGCATTTGCGACCATACAAAGCTTCATACGGTGCCATTTTTATGCTTGATTGAAAACTGTTATTATACGCAAATTCAACCAGCGGCAAATATTTCCCCCAGTTTCCTTCGAACTGTAAAACACAACACCTGAGCATATCTTTGAGAGCCTGAATTATTCATTCAGATCGTCCGCCGCTTAGGATGAAAAGTCAGATCGAAATTAAACTTACACTCAGAGCTTCTTGCAATTTCTTCCAAAATCGCGACGTAAACCTCAGATATCTATCCGAAATAATAGAAATTGGCACATCGTGTAATCTCACAATCTCAGATATGTACAATTCAGCCAATTTATCAAGTGAATAATTTGTGCGTATCAGAATGAAATGTACAGATTTAGTCAGTCGATCAATGACAACCCAAATTGCATCTTTCTTCTTTGGAGACATGGGTAATCCCAATCACAATCCCATTTTCACTCTGGTATCATCACAGGCTAAAACAAACCTGAAGGCATTTGATGTTAGGCTTTCACTTGTTGACAAACTAAACATCTTGATACAAACTCTGAAATGTCTCATTTCATACTTGACCACCAATATAACTGTTTCAAATCATTGTACATTTTAGTGCTTCCCGGATGTACAGATAAACAATCACTATATACTTAATCTAAAATCTTCTAAATAAGATTTCTCAGTACGAAAATTCTACCTCGGAACACCAAACAATCATCAGATCTGATTTGGAACTCTGAATTAGAAGTCGACTCTCACTGAACTCGTTTAACTTGCAATTCTTTATCACATTTTTGGGCTTTACCAATTTTCTAAAGGAATAACGGTCTCGTTTTCAACTTAGCTACAATCGAACCGTCATCAGACAAAGCTAACTGTGTGTTCATTGCACTCAAAGCAAATAATGACTTTCTGCTCAGAGCATTAGCAACTACGTTCACTTTCCCAGGATGATAATCAATTACTAGGTCATAATCTTTCAATAATTCAAGCCATCTTCGTTGTTGCAAGTTCAAGTCTTTTTGAGTCATTAAATATTTTAAGCTCTTGTGATCTGTATAAATGTGGCATTTCTCACCAAACAAGTGCTGTCGCCAAATCTTTAATGCAAACACAATTGCGGCCAACTCTAAATCATGCGTCGGATAATTCTTTCCATATGGTTTCAACTGTCTAGAAGCATAAGCTATTACTTTGCCTTCCTGCATCAATACACAACCCAGACCGTTCGACGATGCATCAATGAAAATTATGAATTCTTTACCCAACTCATGCTGTACTAAAACTGGTGCCTCTGTCAATAATACTTTCAACTGTTCAAAACTCCTCTGACACTTCTCAGACCATTCGAACTTTACATCCTTCTAAAGTAATCGAGTCAGCGGTGTAGCAATCATCTAGAATCCTTTAATGAAACATCGATAGTAACCCGCCAGTCTTAGAAAGCTTCTGACTTCGAATACATTTCTATGTGGTTTCCAGTCAACAACTGCAGAAATCTTGCTTGGGTCAACTCTAATACCTTCGGCTGAAACAATATGCCCCAAAAATCCAACCCCTCAGAGCCAAAACTCACATTTGTTGAACTTTGCAAACAATTGCTTGTCTCACAAGGCCTGTAACACTATCCTCAAATGCTCGACATGCTCAGACTCATCTTGAGAGTAGATCAAGATGCCGTCAATAAATAAAACAAAAAATCTGTCTGAATACGATCTGAAAATTTGATTCATCAAATCCATAAAAATGACAGGAGCATTAGTCAATCCGAAAGGCATAACAAGGAATTCATAATATCTATAACTCATTCTGAATGCAATTTTTGGCACATCTGAGTCTTTAACTCACAACTGGTAATAACTAGATCTCAAATCAATCTTTGAAAACACTGTAGCTCCTTTAACTGATCAAACAAATCATCAATTCTCAGTAGAGGATATTTATTCTTGATTGTCACTTTGTTGAGCTGTCAATAGTCTATACACATTCTCATAGAACCATCCTTTTTCTTAACAAACAACACTGGTGCACCCTAGGGTGGGAAACTCGGTCTTGCAAATCCTCTATCAGTTAATTCTTGTAATTGAGCTTTCAACTCTTTTAACTCTGTCGGAGCTATTCTATATGGAGCTATCGATATCGGTGAAGTTTTCAATACTAAAGCAATAGCAAATTCAACCTCTCTGATCGGTGGCAAACCTGGTAACTCTTCTGGAAACACATCTAAATACTCACAAATAACTGTTACTGATTCAATCTTTGTTTCTGAAACTTTTGTATCAAGTACATATGCAAGATATGCATTGCATCCCTTTTTCACATAAATCTGAGCTAACATCGACGAAATTACAGCTGGTAAACCCTTCAAATCATTTGATTCAATTCGGAGAGTTTCATTATTCTGACATTTGAACTCAATTGTCTTTCGTCTACAATTTACTACTATATCATGCAACGTCAACCAGTCCATACTCAAAATAACATCAAACTCGTCAAACAGCAGCAACATTAAATCAACCATAAAATAGTAACCCGAGTCATTAACGGACAATTCTTGCAAACTTTGTCAACCAGGACATATTTGCCTAAAGGGTTTGACACTTTTATAACAAACTCAGTAGAATCAACAAGTAAATTCTTACTAGACACTGAGTTCACACATATATATGAATGAGTTGATCCAGGATCTATCAATGCAACTACATCGGTGTCATAAAGAGAGAATGTACCGGTAATAACATCTGGAGATGACACTTCTTCGCGAGCGCGAATAGCATAAGTTCTAGTAGGTGCTCTAGCCTCGGATCTCACAACAGTATCTCGTGTCGCACCTCTACCACCACTCATATTTCCAATATTACGGGAATGTCTTCCTCTCACAGTCGGGTTGCCTGATCTTACATTTTGAGATTTATCTTTCGCATCTAACTCGGAACAATCTCGAATGAAATGTTCGAGCGAGCCACATCTAAAATAGGCTTTATCATTCAATCTACACTCTCCAAAATGTTGTTTTCCACATCGTCCACATTCAAGTTTATTCGATCTAACATTTCCCACACTTTCCACTAACATAGCTGGAGTTTTTGAACCCATAAATTGCTTCCCATGATCTCTATTAGAGTACTCCACTGATGCATTTGATTGATCATATGAATCTTAGGATTTATTTGATAAAGAGTTATAGGGTTTATTTATCAATCTCTTTCTTGAATCTCTAGCTTCAGAATCAGCCTTTCTCTTTTCTTCGCCCAGTTCTTCAGCTTTACAAGCACGCTCAACAAATCCAATATCCTGACCAGAAGTTTAATATCTTCGTTCAACCTGTCAACAAAACGCTTGCACATTATCTCTTCAGTCGAAACATACTCTCGAGCATATTTACTTAATTGCACAAATTCTCTCTCGTACTTGGTTACAGTCATGCGGCCTTATTTTAGTTCTAAAAACTCTTTATGCTTTTGATCCAGAAATTGTTGACTTATGTACTTTTTTTGGAACTCGACATGAAAGAAATCCCAGGTGACTCTTTCTGGGTACCACAGATATTAATGTATTCCACCACTGATATGCAGTGTCTTTCAAAAAAGATATAGCACACTTTAAACATTCAGCCAGTGTGCAGGAAAGTTCATCAAACACTTGAATCATATTTTCAAGTCAAAACTCAAAACTCTTAGGATCATCATCAACATTAGCCTTCAACTCTTCAGCCCCATGCTTACGAATTTTATCGACTGGTGGCTTGTTCAATCTTATTGGATCAATAACTTGAGGGACT
The DNA here is from genome assembly GCF_025698485.1 of Gossypium arboreum. Lineage (NCBI taxonomy): Eukaryota > Viridiplantae > Streptophyta > Magnoliopsida > Malvales > Malvaceae > Gossypium > Gossypium arboreum. The sequence continues at coordinate 17,047,847 of NC_069075.1, read as the reverse complement.
ATGAGGATTGGTTGAGGATTTGGCAGAGGTGGAGGTTGTTGAGCAACCGTATTTGTCCGGACATATTGGGTGAACCACTCGTTCATCATCTGGAAAAAAGGCTTCTTTAACCTTACCTCCGTGACTATTCGACACGGGTCTAGATTTAGAAGGCACTGTCCCTTGAGCGGGAGCTGGCGCATTACTCTCAACATCATCTGCTACAGCTTGTTCGGGATCCATTACTATACGAAAACATAGTTTATAATGTCAAGATTCATCACACTCTCACAGGTTATATATGACATATATAGCTAGACTCTCACACACGCTGCGTTAGTCCTAGAATCAACAAACTGTAGCTCTAATATAATAAATGTAACACCCCTCACCCGTATTCAACGTCGAAATAGGGTTACAGAGAATTACCAAACTTACAAAATATATAAACATACTTTTCTCATACATTCAATCATTTCATATAATCATTATTCAAATTCAATCTATTTATCCCTTATACGAGCCTACGAGACCCAAAACATGCTTTGGTAGCGGTTCGGGACTAAACCCATAACTTATGAAAATTTTACGAAACTTATAAAATTTTCCACAAAACAGGGGACACACACCCGTGTGGCTAGGCCGTGTGTCTCACAAGGCCACCAGACATGCCTGTATCACAAGTCCTGTGGACATTTGAAATGAGAGCACATGGCTGTGTCCCAGCTTGTGTCCAACCCAGTGTAACTCTCTAACATTGGTCACACGGCCAACACACACCCCCGTGTGGCTAGCCCGTGTGCCCTAAAAATGGCCATATACGCCCATGTCCCAGGCCATGTTAAACCTGTAAGGTATACTGACTTATACCACACGGTCAAGTCACATGCCCGTGTGTGAGGCCGAGTGGAGCATACTGACTTATTTTCAAAATCAACACCAGGGGACATACGGCCGTGTAACATGACTGTGTGTCACAAATGGTTGAGACACACGCCCATGTCTCTGCACATGTGGACAAAAATAGGTCATTTACCAAACCATTTTGCCACCCATTTTGCACATACCTTTACAAGCTCAATTGGGACCATTTTAAGACACAAATGTGTATCCAAAAGTCATCAACCAATACACAATCATACTATACCCATTTCAACCAATTCAATGCCATTTACCTATTCACATACTTATCAACTCAACTTGTTTTAATAAACATAATTCACATATATAATTCATTTAGTTAAACTATTCCAAACATGCATTATCAATTCTACCTCATTTACTTAATATAGGTCAATTACCTAACTCAAAACAAAGCTATTTACACATCTTTATACATTAACAAATTCATCATCACAAGCCAACTCAAATGGCCTAAATACATGTTCATCAAACATACCCAAAATGACTCAAGCCTATACATGCCATATACCATATATACACAACTTTAAAAGAACCAAAATAGATGTCTGATAGTATGATGAAGTCTCTAACGATCCACGGATTTGAGCTGGCTTCGTAAAACTATAAAACATCGCAAATTAAACAAAGTAAGCTATAAAGCTTAGTAAGTTCGTATGTAAATATGAAATAATCACAACATTCATTAACATTTCAAAAAGGATAACATAATTAACATTTAAAGCATCAAACAATGAGCTAACATAACGTTTATCCATATCATAACTCATAAGTTCTCAACTTCTTCTAACTCGTTCCTTGAATTAGTTTTCCGTACATACCTGTACCGAATACTTATCCATTTCTCAACAATTCTCTTATCAAACCACTCCGGCTTATAAATGCTTATGACACAAATACTTTGCGTAACTCCCATTACCCGTACCTGAGACCGAGACAAAATACGAGGCATTACCAGACATATATTTGGACACTTTCTGAAAACATAGGTTATAAAATTTCATTCTAATTTAAAACCAACTAGACAACATCATAGTGCCCTGATTATGGCCTACAAAGTCCAAAACATACATTAAAAGTGATTTGAGACTAAACCGAGAATTTTAGAAAATTTTAGAAAAATTACTAGGGTTATGCCTCACACTCCCGTGTGGAGGCAAAGCACACGCCCATGTTCTTAGGGACATGCCGGTGTGCTTCGGGACACGCCCGTGTCCCTCACCCGTGTTGAATTATTTGGATTTATTTTTCAATTCGAACCTATAGGGGTTTTCATAGGCCAAGCACATGCCTGTGTTGCTAGCCCATGTCCCTCACACGGCCTAAACACGCCCGTGTCATCGCTCGTGTCCAAAAACCTGGACATTCTATTTATGACGTCATCATTCATTTTGAGGACACGGCCAAGGCACACGCCCGTGTGCTAGGCCATGTCCTCCACACGGTTGAGACACACGGTCGTGTCTCTACCCGTGTGTTTACTACCATGCAAATTGACCTAAAATTTTAAGTGTAGGGGACACACGGCCGAGCAACACGCCCATAGGGTTGACCGTATGTCACACACGGCCCAGATACATGCCCGTGTGTCTACTCGTGTGGACCTTTTTAAGGCTATTTTCCAAGCCTTTAGTCACCCTCTATCATCCATACACACTTAGAAACTTCAATGGTATTTAACATGGCCTAATTATACTCTTAAACAACCTTAACATGACTCATTGCATGTTAACCTCATCTCATCGGTTTAGTACAAGCTAAATTATCCTTTCCGTATTAGGGATTAACATAGCACATCTTACCTTTTACACTTAGGCCATGTTATAACCATATATCATTATATGCTATGTCCACTCTCAAATTATTAGGTTCCATTTCAATCATCCAGTCATGATAAACCTCATCATCATATCTCATGAAACATTTAAACATAGACATGCATCATTGGTAGGTTTACTACCTACATCAATATGAGTCATATCTCATGGCCATATACAAAAGAATAAGTATACCATTAGGCCATTACATTGGCTAGCCAAATGACACATATAAGAAAATAACCAAAAATCCTATACATGCCATTAAACAAAATGGAAGTATCTATATACCAAAGCTGGACAAGTCGATAGTGTGTTGATTCTCCAACCGTCTTCCAATTTTCACGAGTCCACGAGCTCTGTAAGGCAGGGAAAAGAGAAGGGGGTAAGTATTTATATTCTTAGTAAGTCCGGGTAACTAGAAAATAAACTTACCGGTTAATTAGCATACAACCATATTAAGCACTAATTCCAACAAGCATGAAATAGTTTCCCTATCATATGCACTCAATCATCAAGTTAGTCTCATAACAATACATTATGTCAGTAGTCTTAGATGAGCTCATCAATTCAATATTTCCATTTCTATTTCTCCTATAAATCCCGTTGAATTTCTCAGAAATCTCGATGGATAGCCCAATTACAGTCAAGTTATACAAGTGATCATCTCTAGTACGCACTTCCATGAACCTTATATCTTACGGCGGGATTACCAGTCTAGGCTATATCCCCCGTAGTATTAACTCGTAGAGCAATGTTGGGATTACCAGTCCAAGCTAATTCCCTTTCTACAACAATTGCTCTCATGAGCTTGGATATGAATTGCCAGTCCAAGCTGAATTCAATCCTCAATCAGATTACCCGTCCGGGCTAAATCCTTAATGTACCCATATTCTTCGGGAGGCTCGATCACTCAAGGAACACCCATCCGGGATAGATCCTTTCTATTTTGAGATCGTTGGATTGCCCATCCAGGCAAAATCCTTTTCTACAACACATGCAGGATCTCATGTCATGTAAGCCATAATTTATCCATTGGATTTCCTTTTCTATTTCGACCGAGACATTTATCATTTTTCCTTTACACAAGCACATTCATAAATTATCATGCAATGAATATCTAAATTTTCATACATTCAAGAACACGCATGTTTAAGTATATTAAGAGTTTACTTCGGGTTATACGAACTTACCTGGTAATGGCTTCGGTTTTGTATTTTAGTTATTCCAAAACCTTTCATTTTCCACGGTTGACCTCCAAAATTTTTTCTCAGGGTTTATATCAATAAAATTATATTATTAATACATCACATTATTCATTTTAGGCCTAAAACTCACCCCTAGAAAAAATAACCATTTTGCCCCTAACCTTTCATTATATTTACAATTTAGTCCTAAGTCTCGTATAATGAAATGCATGTAATTCCTTGGCTACCCAAGCCTAGCCAAATGTATTATAAGCTCATACTAGCCCACATTTTCCTCTATTTCACATTTCTACCCCACATTCTATACCTTTTTCATTTAGGTCCCTTTTTGATGTTTTCATGAAAAATCACCTAGCAAAAGATGTTTTTCTAACATCTAACTTTCATAACCCTCCATAAATCATAAAAAAAAACCATCTCATTCATGGGTCAAATTTCTAACATGAACCCTAGCTTGAAATATGGGTAGAAATGGATAGAGCATGTTACGAGGGTTTCAAAAATATGAAGAACATTAAAAATAGGGCTAGGGAACACTTACTATTGAGCTTGAAATGTTGGAAAACCCTAGCAATGGAGACTCCTTCAAATTCTGCAGCATGGATAAGAAAATGAGTGAATTTTTGCTTGATTTTAGCTCGTTGAAACCAAAAATGAATTGTACGTAGAATCAAACGAATTGAAATAGATGTAAATGATAGAGTTGTTAAGAGGTGGATTAGGCACTCGCATATCAAGCCTTTGTGCATAATGGATGCCCACAAGGGACATCTCTTGCATCCATCGAATGACCTATTCCATATCCGGTAAGTTACTCAATCCCATCAATTGAGGTGTCTTGGTTTTGCTTTTTTGTTTCAGGGGAGGTGGGACGTCCATATTATGTTTACATTGTTAGTTCCACTCGCTTACTTGCTTGTGCTGAAGCTTGATAAACTGAGCATACATAGTATTGTCAAGAGTTCTCTTTCTCGACTTAGTGAACTACCCTATTGGCAACATTAGAACCTTTTCCCTCTTGCATAGAGGTATCAAGAGATGTGGGAAATACATTCCCCTCTTCATATTGCGATGCATGTAAGCATTGAAATGTAAACCTTTCTTTTTTGCAAGTTAGCATCAAGAAAAACCGCTCGAAAGGTAGTGGCGTGAGAAACATTTTAGGTTGGGAAGATAGGGGTGCAAATAAATTGCATCCACATTTTGGCTATCAAAAACATAATGGCCTAATTAAACTTAACAGATATATTAGTACTAGCTTGGCGAGTCCACTTGCTTCTGTGTTTGATATTTTAATATAGCATCCATATCCATATCTCTATACATATATAAATCTAGAGATTGTAGAAAATCAGAGGCATAGAATGGTGCGTCACAAAACCGACATGTTTTGTAGGGGCGTCACTAGCACTTCCTTGACTTAGACTATAATATGGGTGTGTACACTCAGTAATCTACGAATTTCTCGATCTTTTAGAGAGGCATAAAACTCGTAGACTGCTGAGTCGAGTGTCGATTTGTTGAGTGTCGATTTGTTTGGGGTCGAGCAGAAATTTCACTAGTGGTGGAAATCCACCAATTTCCATATTGCATCACATTCAGTCAATAAGGGATTGAACCCCCATTCCTGGATAATGTACAATCATTCATCTATAAATAATATCGTTCCACTTCTGGGTTGTGGAAATGATTGGCATCAATTTTTCTTGGTGCCTCTATAGCCCGTTGTACTTATTGAGGTGCTAATAAATAGATTTAATCAAGATAATGAAATAATAAATTACCTAAACATCTTTTATAATATAAATTAAAATTTGAATGTCTAACCTTGTTAGGTTGTGGGTTCTCTTATGTCGGGTTGTTCCCCTAGCCAACAAGCGACACTTGCAAAAGAGATGAAATCAAAAGAAAGAACAAGAGAAATTATAACTAACAGAGAAAAAAGAAGATCGATAGAAGAATCTGGGTTGGAATCACAAAATCTTGACTTGCGATGGAATGAGGGAGTGTGGCAGCCTATGAGGGTCTTTTGGTGGCTGTTTAGGTGTTTTAAAACTGACATTTAGGGTAAAAATTGTTTGGAATATATATTGCAAAATCCCAATAGCTTATCCCAACATAAGTGGTGCGTGTCACGGCACGAGACCTTAATTTCCAATTTTTTAGTTTGAAGTTGCATGTTGTCACACGAACTATGCGTGTCACAACACGACCTTTGGATTTTTAATATTTTTGTTTCAAAGTTGCATGTCGCAACACAGGGGGTCTTGTGTAACACAGCCTAAAATTTTCAAATTCTTCAGCTTCGAAGTTCTGTGACACCGCTTGGAAGTTTTAAAAACTGCCTTTTCGTGTCGTGACGGACTAATCGGTTTGTGCCCAATCACCCTAGACAACCTCTAAAAACACTTTCACCTCCTAAAACATTATTCTTACTCTAACTAAAACTAAAAATAAAAAAAATTATAATTCAAAACACACAGAACTTTATAATATTTACAAAATTAATAATAAAGTTAGGATGTGGTTGGCTCGTCGTGACGACGCAATGTCCCTTGTCAAGACATCACCTACTATGTTGAGCCTCTCCGATTGCAAATATTTCAATGTTTTTGATTATTTGCTTCCCTCACTTTACGAACTCCGCAACCATTGTAAAGACACATACAAACATTTAATTTAAGATTAAAACTAAAGTAATAAAAATGAACAATGAAAATTAAAATCAAAACAAATTTAAAGTATAAGTCATCTTCCAGAGTCAAGACGATCCGTATCGCCGTTGTAGAAGAACTTTTAATTGGTCCTCGACATTTTCATCCTTCGTTTGTTCCACTGTTGATATATCTGAACTAACAAATTTGGTCGATTCCAATGATATAGTCTTATTTTTTACCATCACGACATCCACATTACGAGTAATTTAGTTCTGAATCAGAGCCACCTTTAAATCATTTTTTGGGATATTATCGGCTTGAGCTTCCTCGTCTCTATGTTGTGTAAAGATTTGGTTGCATGAGCTTGACATTTTTCATCGTATAAGAACGGTATAAACCCATTGACTCCTTCAGTTGGCACCTCCTTGGTTTTAGCTAGAAAGTGTATTGTCTTTTCTACACTTTCATTCAGAACCGGTTGCAGCTCAGTGCTAGTTTTCAATGCTACCTCCAACTCTACTGCTATGTCTACCTCTATGTCAATTGGACTAAAGACATCTTAAGCTATTTTTAACTCATCTTCATGGCTTTTGGTTCCAAACTCTTGCTGAATATTATCATCTAATTTAGGATTATTGATGACAATACCGTGGTCCACATGATCAAGGTTTGGAACATCATGCACAACCTCTTCTAATTGAGTCATTGCTTCGTACCGTCGTTGAAGAAGCTCTATCATGAGAGACATTTGATCTGACATATCCTCCAATTGTTCAGGTACCTCCTCCAACCATTCGAAAATGGGCTAATTAATTGCTTTGTATAATGATATCTCTTGTAAATTATAAGATAGCCATTCTGGATATTCAAGCATATCATTCTCTTGATCATACGAATCATAAAGAGGTTCATATGGATACTCATTTTCTCCACATTTGCTATCATAGCTCCATTAGTTAATATAAGTTCTGTTCGACCAACTAGATCTTTCATTAATGTACCACTCATCATCGTACCATGCAAACATCTTGTGACAGCCTTAAAACGACCCTAGTCGAAATGTGGTTTCGGGACCACAAAACCAAGGCATAAAAATAATTTAATATTTATTTTATTGCCTATAATGTGTGTTAACTCATGTGTGATATTTTTATGCTTTGATTTAGAATTATAGATGTGAATTTCACTAGAAAGGACCTAGTAATAAACTTTGAAAGTATGAGGGAAATGTGTGATGACTAATTAAAGGATGCATGCAAAACAATGGACTTGCATGTCAAATTTCCCCATAGTTAGTGGCCGCCATGACAAGGATTTATGGGCAAAAATCATGTCATGAAACATGTTTGGTAAATGGGTTATGATGGAAAGAATAAAATAAGGGTATGGAATAAACAATTAATGTTAGTAGATGAGAAACAAAAAAAAAGTGTCCATCTTCCTCCATAGCTTGGCGAAATGTCCTAAAGGAAGAAAGAAAAATTTTGTTCATCTCTTTTCACTCTCTTGTTGGCCGAAAATACTAAGGTTAAGGAAGGAGTTTTGCTTCATACTTGGTTTGGAAGAGGATTAGGAAGAGGTTGGCTAAACTTGCATCAAGATTAAGGTATGTTTGAGGTTCATGCATGTTTTAGTTGCTAGCTTAATGTTCTTGTTAGCCCATGGTTCAAATCCTTGTTATGTCATGGGAATGAAATTCGCCAAAGTGAATGTGGTGTTAATGCCATTGCATGTTAAATGACAAGCTTGAAAGTGATACATGTGATGGAGGATTGAAGATTCTTAGATTTTCTTTTAGCATTTTTTTTTGAATGAGATACTAAGTTCTTTGTTTCACCATGACCAAATTGAAATGGTGTGGTGTTGTGGTATTCGCCATGATATATCCATAAGTATAATTCATGCATGTTGCATGGTAAGTAAGATTTAAGCTTTGGAAATGTGTATATATTTGGATATAAGCCATTTGAGAATTCGACCCTTGCACCTACATGAATATATGTTTGCACATGATGGATTGGTATGACATATATACTAATTCAAAGTGTATATTTGCTTGTGATGATGTGTTGATTATGAAGTAAATAAGAGATGTGCAATGAATTACGATATGTAATGTGTTAGTAGTAAAATGTATGCTGTTTTTTTTGTGTGGTATTAAGTGTATATTCGCCACATGAGGGGTAATTAGTGTGCATGCATTCGGTTTGAGGCAAGCATATTGATGCCTATTCTTGGCTTAGAAAATTCGGCTAAGAGGAATATTAACTAATGTGTTGAGTTCGATTTATGATTTCGTACATATGCAACTTTGATGCCTAATGTATATAAGGGCCAAGTACTTTGAACTTCACGTTGATGTTTGAATGTATTGAATTGCTTGTTGTGATGTAAAATGTGCATGACCATTGTGTATTTGAGCTAAAGGATGGCCATATGACCATTTACACTCCTTGTCATATTCGCCATAAGCTATCATGATGAGATTTTAATAAGTTAAATTTGTGTGAATTAGCTCAAGAGCAAAGGGGAGCTAAATCCGATAAAGGGAAGGAAAAAGTAGTTGAATAGCCGTCGAAATCGCTCGACAACATCCAAGGTAAGTCTTCGAGTGATGACCCTACTTGAATTATATCAAAATTATGCTCCTTGTTTGTGTGGCCATTGAGCCGAAATAGTAAAGGTTGATAAATATTTTGTGTTAGAGCTTTAGTAACGAAAATGAACTATGGACGTGTCTTGAATATTGATATATGTGTAAGTGAACATTGAAAATATATCCGGCTAAGACCAAGGCATTCGTATGAGTTGATATATCCGGCTAAGACCAAGGCATTCGTATGCGAGTTGATATATCCGGCTAAGACCAAGGCATTCGAGCGAGTTGATATATCCGGCTAAGACCAAGGCCTTTGTGCAAGTCACCAACCGGTTATGACCAAGGCAATCGTCTGAAGTCGCTATATCCGGTTAAATCCGAAAGTATGTGATTCGAAGTGAGCAATCTTGCTGTGAAAATTTCAGCTTATACACTTGTGAAAATTCCAGCAATGAGGTATGTTTGTATGTACTTGTACTAATTGAATTCTTACAAGTAAGTATGCGCTAAGTTGATAAACGAGCTACCGCCTTGGGCTAAGTTGTTCTTTTGTGTATGAACATAAGGGTCGGTGATGTGAAATAAGTATGAGTATGGGAATGTGAATTAGTAAAGTGGTTTAATTAGCCATGTGAATAAAATACCTTAGTCAAAGCTGATTTCATTGCTTGAGACTTACTAAGCATTAAAATGCTTACCCGTTGCTTTGGCTCTCTGTTTTATAGGTTTCGCTCGTTAGCTATCGGATTCGGGATCAAAGAAGTCGAAGTCATCCACACTATCGAAGCCCCATTTTGGTACAAATTTTGGTTGAACTTTGAAATGGCATGTATAGGACCATCCTTTGTTGAAGGTCATGTACCTTCCGGTTTGTGTAAACTTGGATAGCCATGCGAAAATGGCTTATATACGCTTTTAGCATAGAACTATAATCGCTTTGTATGTTGACCCTTATGAGGTATGGAATTATTTTGAAACGATTAGCCATTGGAATGGTTAATCATGATCACGCTTTGTGCTATGTATGTAAAAGGGCCAATTGAATCATGGAAAGTATGAAATAGGTAAAGCCTACTAAAGGCAGATGCTGACAGCAGCAGTGACGTGGATGTGAAAAATCACTAAAAATAGTAGGAATGGTATTAAATAGCAAATAAATTATGTAAGTGTACCTTGATGAATCTACTTTCATATGGAAGAAACGAAATGGTCATATGAGTTATAAGCTAACAGATTTTAAAGTTCTTGTGAAATAGGGCCAGAACGGTTTCTGGATCCCCTGTTCCAACTTTGGAAAATCATTGTAAATTAACCAGAGATAATTAGGAGTCATTCCATATATGTGTAGATTCCTCTCTGAGTCTAGTTTCTATAGAAACAAACGGCATTAGTATTGAAGCCCTGTACAGGAGATATCCAATTCGTAACGCACAAAGGTCAGTGTAGTCGATCCCTACAACAGGCGAGACTTTAACTAATAAACTGTACTAATTGGCTCGACCAAAATTCTAGAAAAAATATGTAGATGGACATATGAGTCTAGTTTCAGGAAAAATTTACGGAACTGATTTTCGAGTTGTAAAACTCAAGTTATGAATTTTGGAGCGACTAGTACTCAGATTGGCAGCTTGTCTGAAAATTGTCAATAAGTGGGTTGAAGTCTGTTAACACCTCGCGTTCGACTCCGGCGACGGTCTCGGGTTCGGGGTGTTACACATCTCACGTTCCTTGTCCCAACTACTATCATTATCAATTTCATCGTAAACTTTATCCATGATCAGATTAAATAGTCAACAAAGTAATTAAACAAAATAAAAATAATGAAAATAAAACTAATTAAAAGTTACAACACTATCTAGCTCGTTCATTTTTTGATTAATATTATTTTACAAAATAATTAATTCAATAACAATTTCCATGTCGCAATCCCCGAAAACAATGCAAACAACTTGACCGCTGCCAAAAATGCGAACATTTGGACTGGAAATACTATAGTAAATATATATATAATCAACTAGCAATGTCCACAAGTATATGGGTCAAATTATAATATAGTTTGTTTACAGCAAAACACTTGGTAAGTATTCCAAGGATCGTATCCAAGGGATTGCTAATAGGAGAAAATCACTATTAAATTAATTATAAAAATAAATACTAATCTAATTGAGTTATGAATTAGTAGTGTAAATCCAAATCAATAACTAAAACAAACTTGAAACTAAAATCATTCAACGAAATCTCGAATAACAGGTAGAAGAATAACTTGCTTTAGTGGCTGTAATTAACTATAGAATTTGGGTTTTAGTGAATTAGCTAATAACTAATCAATTATTACCTTTCAGTCTCTAACTGATTAATTAATCGATAAATACTCACTATCTTTCGACCTCACTTTTTAAACCGAGATAAATTATGATTTACTCGGCAAACTTATCTCTCGACCTTGTTTTACCTAGATGACTTCTTAAGGTCATCAATTCTAGGGTTTAAGCATACATAATTTAAGCTAACTAATTATATGGTGAACCCTCGTTCTTTCGTTAATTACTTCTGTCGAAACCATCCCTTTTTCAAATATTTTAAAATTTTAAATTTAATGAAAATACGGGGGGATCGACTTTTTGGAAAATAGAAATATGGAGTCATCATCGATCTTTTGTTTTGGTGTGATCGGATCACCTAAGGATTTGATTATTTTAATAAAACATTTTTGGTTTACTAAAACACCGATTATGGTCTACTAAAATTTTAGAAAACGGGCTCGGGAGTCGGTTAAGTATGAGGAAGGGTTAGCACCCTCACTACGCCCAAAATTGGTACCAAATCGATTAAACACTGTCCTTATGTCTAAAATTAAAAATGTTTTTGAAATGTGGTTCTTTTTTAATAACATTTGGATAACCCGAGTTGATTGTCAAAAATCTTCTCGTTTCGACGTCCGAAAATTTATAATTTGAAAATCACAAAAGGATGCTCAACTATTTAGTCCAACGGAAAGCCGAAACCCAGCACAGCAGGGCACGATTCCTCAAATTTCCAAACATTGACCATTGCCTCACCTTAGAAAATACGAGTGAAATTCCAAAGAGATATTCGATTGTTTTGAACAAACGAGAGATTGCAACCCAGCGTGATAGGGCACGACTCTCGAATTGCCAAACATTGAACATAGCCTTTGTTTTAAAGGGTTTTCTTAAAAGACATGAGTGAAAACCTAAAGGAATATTCGATCGTTTTGAACAAACGAGAAATCACAACCCATCACGATAGGGCATGATTCCCGAATTGTCAAACACCGAGTACTGCTTTCGTTTTAGAGGATTTTTTTAGAAGACCTTAATGGAATCTCGAAGGGATATTTGATTATTTTGAGCAAACGAGAAATTGCAACCCAACACATTAGGGTATGATTCCGCGAATTGTCAAATATCAAACTTTGCCTCCATTTTAAAGAATTTTTAAAAGGCATGAGTGAAAGTTTGAAGGGATATTCGATTATTTCGAGCAAACGCGATATTGCAACCCAACACGTTAGGGAACTATTCCGCGAATTGCCAAATATCGAATCTCGTCTTCGTTTTAAAGAATTTTTAAATGTATAATCATAAAACTAGCTTAAAACGTCTTAATGTGTTTTGAAATAAGATGAAATTGATCATAAAGATTTGAATTTTATAAAATCACATTTTATAAACCAAATGAAAAATAATGATAGAGGATAATGTGCACGCATAAGATACAATCAATTAACGAACTAAAAATTAAATACAACTAACCAAAGAATATAATCCGATTACAATCATGCATGGTAAATAATTGATATCACAATACAATGACGAAAATAATAATGTAACAATTCAACACAACCAAAACAATACACACAATAACGTGTCACAATAATATACATTGCGTGATATAAAATAATCAATGCAAGATGTAGAAAAACAACATAGCAATTAGAAGCTAATGTGCCATAACGATTTTAAAATAATAACGAATAAATGGACACATAATATATAGGTTGACAAACTTGTATAAAAACTAGGAATAGGCATATAATTTTTGAAATGGATATTATAGAACCAAATTTTAAATCAAATTGCATGTAAAATATTTTTGACACAAATTCATTTAAAAGTTGACACAGTACATGATAATTTAAATAATATATGTGGAAAAGAATAGAAAGGGTACAAGACGAGACATAACGCACAAAACAGATTTAAAAGACATATGTACATGTATAAAATAGTATTTAAATGTGAAATTTTAGACCAAAACAATGTGTAGTAAAATGTGTTTTTTTTAAAAAAGGTTGACTTATGTACGTAAAGGAATATATATAGAGAGCTAGAGACAGAGAAAATTTAAGAGAATTCATAAAATAACTCTAGTATGGGACTAAATATGTACATAGAACTAAATTGTTAACTGTTTATGAACAAATATACATGAAACATTTGAACAAGTGTTACATAAATATTATAGTATAAAATGAACTACAAAATGGTGGTGAAAAATATGTGAAAAGGTTATTGAAATAGTTCAACAAATATATAAAAATATTAAGCACTTTAAAGTGACAAATATTACAAATTACAAATTACAAACCTTGATTTAAAAAAATGTACATGAAACATATATAGAATATTTAAAGAAATATCATATAAACATCGAAATAACATGATAAAAAGAAGCTTGAATTCATTACACAAAGAAGACTATAGGTATAAAATCATGGATCTAATAAAGTATATAGATCAAATATATGTACCAATATATATATAAGTATTTAATCAAAATGTTATATAAAAGCGCTAAAATAATTTAACGTGAAAAGAATTTTAAAACGATTATTTTATAAACAAAATAAAGTTTTCAAAAGAACTCAACGCATATACACACGTATATAAAAATATTAGGAACTTTAAAAGAGTAAGCATTACGAGTCAAAAACTCAATTAAAATACTACATGTACAAATATATATATTATCTATGAGAATATTGTACAAGAATATTAAAATAATCTAAATAAAAATCTTCAAAAACAAATGTACAAATATAACCAAACAAAATGATTAAAATAGATCGATATAGAAATATTAAGTATGTTTAAAAGGTAAGTTATACAAATAGAAAACTAAAATAAAAAAAGAATTAAAATAAGATGAATAGTTTATAAATAAATAAATAAACGAAAATTGGGTCAATAAATAACCCACGCAAATATGTAGGGACTAAAGCTGGAAATATTCCAGATCCCAAAATGCGACACTGTACTGTGGACTAGAGTGCAAACACGCACAAATCGCAGGGGTAATTTAAAAAAATCCTGAAGCATAAGTGCGAGCTGATTGAAACGTGGTGCGAAAAGAGAGGGGCCGATTTTGGAAATATACCCTCACTGCGAAAACACGCGGGTCATCGGGGCAGCAAATTGGATCGGGTCGGGCGTGATTAGACGACGTCGTTTCTGATCCATTGAAACGGGCTTAAAACGGTGTCGTATTTGATCCTTTAAAAGGACCTAGAACTGAATCATTTGGCCAAACAAACTCTAGCCTCCCGTTTTTCCAGTCGAACTAAGCCAACCCCCTTTGGCCATGGCCCCATCGCAGCCTACAACCGATCAGTTTACAGCCCGGTGATTCCTCCTCCACCTTCGACTTCAGCGAGGCAAGGAAGAATCAGTGGCTGATTCACGGGGTAAGGCTTCATTTTTCTCTTTTCTTTTATTATTAGATGCAAAGAATGAAAAAGAAAAGCAAAGGGAGCAGATCGAGAGAGAAAAATGTAACAAACCCCAAAGATTCAAAATCGAAAATCACCGCTCTATTTTTTGCCTTTTATTGCTTTTGTATGTGTTCGTGAATGTGCGTCCCCCTTACAATCGAAAACTAGTAGGCTTTATAGCTAAATATTCAAAAATGAAATAAAATACACAATTTTTCTTTATTTTTTTGCTAATACTGCGTTTGTTTGTTTGCAGGTACGGAGTATGGGCGTGTGCTGGCACTTGGCGTGGAGGTGTACGACGTACAATGTACGAAGGCGTTGGAGGCTGCTGGAGGCTTGTTGCGGCGCAAGGGGAAACCATAAGGTTCTTGGTTGGCTGAAGTCTGTTTAAGTTTCGGGCCATTTGGGCCGCGGGTGTTTTGGGCTTGTATTAGGTTTGGGCTTGTAATGGACTGATGTTTATTCTTTTTTGGTTTATTTTGGGTTTCAAAAGGGGTCGGGCAAATTGGCCTATCTACAGCTGCCCCTCTTTGCTCATTGTCGTGTAACAAGAATAGAGCAAAGACTATAAGAAGGACCAAATTTGCCCGGTATGGCTAAGTCTCAAAGTCTTGATCCTCATCTACCCTAAAGGTATTCTGATGTCTTCAGGAGTGTCAAATTGGCTATCTTCAACTTGCTTCTTGAAAACTCGGGAACACCAATCTGTTATTTTTGATCTGCCCTCTGACAATATAGAGACACCAAATCTGCTATCTTCGATCTGCCCTCTGACAATACAGAGATGACAAATCTGCTATCTTCGATCTGCTCTTTGGCAATACATAGACGCCAAATCTTCTATCTTCGATCTGCTCTCCGCCAATACAGAGACGCCAAATCTGCTATCTTCGATCTGCTCTCTGCCAATACAGAGACACCAAATCTGCTATCTTCGATCTGCCATCTGACAATACAGAGACGCCAAATCTGCTATCTTCGATATGCTCTCCGCCAATACAGAGACGCCAAATCTGCTATCTTCGATCTGCTCTCCATCAATACAGAGACGCCAAATCTGCTATCTTCGATCTGCTCTCTGTCGCTACAGAGACGCCAAATCTGTTATCTTCGATCTGCTCTCCGTCGCTACAGAGACGCCAAATCTGTTATCTTCGATCTGCTCTCCGCCGCTACAGAGACGCCAAATCTGCTATCTTCGATTTGCTCTTTACCGCTACAAAGACGCCAAATCATTATCTTCGACCGCTCTCCGCCGCTCTGAGACGCCAAATCGCTATCTTCGACCGCTCTCTGCCGCCACAGATGCCAAATCATATCTTCGATCGCTCTCTCTACCGCTACAGAGATGCCAAATCATATTTTCGATCTGCTCTCCGCCGCTACAGAGATGCCAAATTTGTTATCTTTGATCTGCTCTCCGCTGCTACAGAGACGCCAAATCTGCTATCTTCGATCTGCTCTTCGCCGCTACAGAGACGCCAAATCTGCTATCTTCGATCTGCTCTCTGCCACGATAGAGATGCCAAATCTGTTATCTTCGATCTGCTCTCCGCCGCTACAGAGACGCCAAATCTGTTATCTGCTTCAAGGAAGGTCAGATCTGCTATGCTTTAGCCTGTTACCCTACTGTTTAGGGGATTAAGGCACATCGATCTTCATTGTCCCTTGAAGGACTTAACCTGTATAATGCGTATGAGTTCATGCCTAATGATTAGGATGCCATGACTCGAATGAGCCAAATGCTCCTAGGTAGATGTGTATGAATGACGTTCGTATGAATGCAAAATGTCATTTTTAATGCTTGATTTGATATTACTCATCGTTCACCAGGGTTTTATTGTTGACGTATTATTCTGTCATCTTTGTTTAGCTGGCATTCTTAATAGAAAACTCGAAGAAACAATCTCATCTTCTTGACAAGCCTGTCCCACTTAAACTTTATGGAGTTTTTTGCTTATCCAACCCACTGCAACTCAGGGTATAGGATTTGTTTCAACTTCAATCAATTTGATCTATTACACCATTCCCTGGGTGTAATAACCCATTGTATATACTCGATATGAAGGCAGAGTATCATTTTTTCTTTTCTTGAGAATGACCCCCCTTTTTACACTTTGGTTGACATTGCTCATCATTTGTCGAGGTTGTATCACTGAAGAAATATCTTGCCTCTTCATTCAACTGATATCTTCGACAGAAAATTCAAAGAGATAGTCGTAATTTAGAAACATTTTCAACCCTTAGGCTTGGTGAGTTCTAAATAATGGTCCTGTTTTAGGTTCCTATACTGTTTGGAAGCTTCCAGAGTAATATGCAGAACCCCTTTTGCGAATGTATTGTTAGTCCATTAATCATTATTTCAATGCAAAATGCTTGAAAAGGATCAAAACAATGGTCAAGAAGGGAATTTATTAGGAGGGTAGGTCGAAATAAATAGATTAATCAAATATTGCAAATCCAATAAAAAGGCAATTAACTCAACACGAATAAGTTAATCAAAGATAACGGTGCAATAAGAAGGAAGTTTATTGGGACGTATCTTGAAAAGAATAAGGTAATCAAAGATAACAAATTCAAAATGAGCAAAATGGAAACTAGGTGCCCCAGATATCGCAGCTTGAGCTTCTTTGTACCAACTTCTTGAGGACCTTTCTGAGCTCAATATGTGTTTAGGGGATTCGGGGTACTTTGTCGATGCCCCAAGATGTAGCATACCTCTTCATTGTTAATTCAGGTATAGCAAGACTACTGTATGCCCTACTTTAATCCAAATTTGAGCTGCCCTTTTCGGGTTTTCAGCTCAAATCCCCTTTGGTCTCAAAACACCCTTTGCGGGTTTTCACCTTGGCCTCTCTGTTTCTTTCTTCTTTTTTTATATATTTTTATTTTCTTTTTCAATTTTCCTTCTCTCCTGTATGTACTGACTTTTCGCTTCAAAAGTTAGCCAAGCTGTATGTGGCGGAGATTGTACAACTTCATGGAGTCCCAGTTTCGATTGTCTCTGACCGGGATCCTAGATTCACATTTTGGTTTTGGTAAAAGTTGCATGAGGCGTTGGGGATGCGATTGAACTTTAGTACGGCTTTCCATCCCCAAACTGATGGTCAGTCAGAGAGGGTTATTCAGATTCTGGAAGACATGTTGAGGGATGCGTGATTGACTTTCGAGGTAGTTGGGAGGATTACTGCCGCTTGGCGAATTTATGTACAATAATAGTTACCAAAGTAGTATTCAATGGCACCGTATGAAGCAATCAGATGGACAAAGGTGTCGTACACCTAGTTGTTGGACTGAACTAGGAGAGCGACAAATTCTTGGACTAGAGTTGGTAGCTGATACTGAGGATAAGGTCAGAATAATTAGGGACCGGTTAAAAGAAGCATCTGATAGGCAAAAGTCGTATGTAGATTTGAAGCGTAAGGAGATTGAGTACTCAGTAGGTGATATGGTCTTCTTAAAGGTTTCTCCTTGGAAGAAGATATTAAGGTTCGGTAAGAAGGGCAAGTTGAGTTCGCGGTTCATTGGACCTTATTGGGTTTTGAAGCGAGTAGGCCCAGTGGCTTATCAATTGGAATTGCCTCCAGATTTAGACAGGATTCACGATGTTTTTCACGTCTCCATGTTAAGGCGTTATCGTTCTGACCTTGCTCATGTCCTGCCAGTTGCAGAAATTGAAGTTCAGACTGATTTGACCTTTGAGGAGGAGCCTGTGCAAATATTGGCTCGAGATGTTAAGGTTCTCATAAGGAAATCTATCCCGTTAGTGAAAGTGCTTTGGCGTAATCATGGAAGGGAAGAAGCTACTTGGGAATCAGAAGAGATTATGCATCAACAATACCCTCAACTATTTGGATCAGGTAAATTTCGAGACTGAAATTTCTTTAAGGGGGGTAGAGTTGTAACGCCCCAATTTTCGGGAATTCTGTGAATGTTGGCAAAATTTCATGCTTTGATTTTGTCATTTGTGAGTGAAATTATGAAATAGGACCTATGTGAAAATGTTTGAAAATGCTATAGGCTAATTTGTAGTGGCCAAATGAATAGTAGTGCAAAATAGGAGGATTTGTATGTCAAACCTCCCATTTAACAAGAAGTGGCCGGCCATCATGTTGTTGAAGACAATATGTGCACTTGATATCCATAATTTATGGTACAAATTGATAAAAAATTGATAATGGGTTAGGTAAATGTTCCATGATGGGCATGATAAGCATTATGGGCATTTTTTTTATTGACATTATGGCATAGGTATGACACAAATAATATAGGTTATTTTGTGTCATAAAATGTTGGGTAATAAAATAACAAAAGGATGAAAAGAACAAAGTTTTGTCCATCTTTGTTCATCATAGCCGAAAGTTAGAGAAGAAAAAGGAGAGGAGAAAGCTCTTGAGTATTCGGTCACTAGGAGGAGGAAAATTGAAGGTAAGTTCTTGGTACCTTGCTTCTATTTTTAGGTTCATGAGTTCTTCTTGATTCTACCTTAACTCTTGAAGCTTATTTTGGTTTTTAGTTGTGTTGTGAGCATTTAGTCATGAATTAAAATGAAGAAAATGGTTGTTGTTTCATGTTCTTTTGATGAAAAATGAAAGATAGGTGAAGTTGAGCCAAACAAATGAGCATGCATGTGCCTTAGATGCTAAAGGGAAAAATCGGCTAACATGTTGTGCTTTAAAATGATGAAATGGAGATTATACTTAAGTAAAATCATAGATATGTGATGATTGATTGGTGATATACATGTTTAAATAACATGCATGCAAGGTATGTGTGAAAGAGTGATTTGGTAATAAATCTGCTTGGGACAGCAGCAGTAACGTGACTTTGGAAAATCACCATAAATTGTGGGAGATGAATTAGAAGCTGGATAAATTATGTAATTAAATCTTATTGAGTCTAGTTTCTAATGAAATAAACAAAAACATATTTTGAATTCTGTACAATGAGAAATTTGATTCGTAATGAAGAGTGGTCAGTTAGTCAAACAGTGAAACATGGGAAACTTTGAGAAAAATCTGGTATTTATTGGCTAGACAAAAAATTCTGAAAATTTTATGGATAGAATATATATGAGTCTATTTTCAGGGAAAATTAACGGCACTTGATTTGGAGTTTCATAGCTCCAGTTGTGAATGATTTAGTGACTGTTGCTCAGGAAGACAGCTTGCAGTGAAATTATGATTATGTGGTAAACACTGACGAAAATTTGTTAATGAGTTGCTTATTGATTTCTTATAAGCTTACTCTGATCTGTAGGTGTGGTTGGCCGAATATTGTAAGGGGTTAATACGTAGTTCGTATTTGAATAGTTAGATTAACGTGTTAGTAATCCAATTGTAGGCTGTTCGTGTGTGGATCTCGTCAGCATATCGTCGCAAATAGGTGTGTAACTAACACCCTCTTATAGACTAGATCGGCACAAGCCGAAAAGCCGAAATGCCAAAAAGCCGGTATTTTGAGATCTTGCGAGTGTGTGAATGCTCATGAGATTAATAGTTTGATGTATATGGTAAATTAAAGTGATAAGACTGCAGAGTGCGCGATTCTGTGCATTTCGATATTTTTGGGCTTAATGGGCCAACTGACCCAAATTGGTAAGAAAACACGGTAAGTGTTTCTGATCGTACGTAAATGGCTATGTTATGTATGAAACCCTTAAGAATAGTTAAATTACTTGAATACCCCTATGTATGCAAAATTACCATTATACCCCTAGGGTTACTTTTGACTGAAAAGCATGACGATCTGATTCTGTATGATGTATGCCATGATTATATATCTATTGCATGGGGACTTGGGTTATACTATGGAGGAAGCGTCCTGGTGGCTATGCCACAATTATCTGATCTGGTGGCTCTGCCACATATATCTGTCCTGGTGGCTATGCCACAATTATCTGATCTCGTGGCTCTGCCACATATATCTGTTCTGGTGGCTTTGCCACAATATCTGTATCTGGTGACTTCGTCACAATATCCGCACCTCATTGCGATTTCTATGGTGTGTAGTAGTTGGGTGGGCCGAGTAGTCTCCCACATAGTGTAAGGCTGGTACGGGGTGTTATGGATGAATCTGTTGGGTTTCGCATAAACATGTAATATCTGCTACGCTCATTATGGGCCTATGGGCTTTATTCTCAATTGCTCGGCTAAGGCCAACTTATTCTATTTCGTGGTTTGAGCTGATATAGGCTATGGTTGGGTTAATTTACACACTGAGTTTCCCCAAACTCAACCCTTTTATTTTCATCCACGCAGGTAATCCCCAACCATAGTGGGCTTGGAGTCGTGAGGGAATTGAGTGGCCACCCGCTCGAAAGTTTGATTTTCTTCTGGTGAACTGGACATCCTTTATTTACGTTTGAAGTTTTGAGTTTTTAAATGTAACAAGGCCGCTTAATTATTTTTGATGGTTTTAATATGTATTATTAAGATAGCTATTACTTATTTTAACTGTTGAAATTGGATAGCTTTAGGGCGCGTTTTCAAAAACAACAATTGATTTCAAAATAACATGGCAACAAGCAAAGCTTCCGCAATGAAAGTATTTTCCAAAATTAATCACTTTTCCTAAAAATGACTTAATCAAATCGGTTTCCTAGAAATATCCTTGACGTTAATGTAACACCCCGAAACCGTGGCCGTCACCGGGATCGAACACGAGGTGTAATATGGCTTAATTCATCACTTATACAGCTCAAACAATTTATTTTAAAACTCCCAGACAAACTGTCAATCTGCATTATAGTCACTTAAAAATTCGTATCTTGAGTTCTGAAACTCGAAATTTAATTCTGAAAATTTTTCCTAAAACTAGACTCATATATCTATCTACTAAAATTTTTCCACAATTTTTGGTCCGTCCAATTAGTATAGTTTATTAGTTAAATTCTCCCCTGTTTTAGGGTTTGACTACTCTGACCTCTGTGTATTACGAACCAGATATCTCTCTGTACAGAGATTCAATGACTATGCCGTTTGTCCCTAATAAAATTAGATTCAATAAGGAATCTGTACATATAAGGTATGACTTCTAATTATCTTTGTAAATATTATGGTGAATTTCCAAATTTGGAATAGGGGATCTAGAAATCGTTCTGACCCTGTTTCACAGGATTTTAAATATCTCATACAATATAGCTTATATTCTTGTTTTACTTCTTCCATGTGAAAATAGACTCATCAAGCTTCTATTCCATAATTTATTCATTATTTAATTCCATTTCTATTATTTTTAGTGATTTTTCAATTTCACATCACTACTGCTGTCTGCATCTATTATTAGAGTAAATTTTACCTATTAGAGTAATTTAACAAACATATCACCAAGTATGATCATGACTAGCCATACCAAAGGCTAATCATTACCAAGCATTTCCTTACTACTCAATAACCATATCATGAGCGTAACACCGGAAATGATTAGCCATGACAAACGGCATAATAATCAAATAGACTTTAACTATTGCTTATAACTAAGTATCATAAGACCAAATCCAACTTAACATTTATGCCATTTTCGCATGGCTAAAAGTATACATACCAAAGTTAAAACAAAACATAATAGCCTATACATGCCGAAATGTTCTCTTAGACCAACTAAGAAAAAGATACCAAAAAGTTGCAAGCTGGTGTGATGACTTCGACGATGGTCCCGAGCACACAAAAATGGATCAAAGGAACCTAAATAAGTGACAAATAAACACACCGAATGAGTATATAACTCAGTAAGTCATAAGCATTACACTGCTGTCCATTTATAAAATATCATAAAAGAAAACAAATAATGCAAGATTAGGTACTCCATCCATACCGACTATGCTATAATTTCACGCACATTTATCATTACATGCTCTCAACTAGCCAAGCCTCCATTGACATCTTGTATAATATTCGATATGATATTTGATGCATTTCCTGTAACACCCCTTACCCGTTACCGTCGCCGGAACAGGATACAAGGTATTACCAGAACATAACACATACCATTAACCATAACCGAAATATAAATATGTCATCCAATTTGATAGTGCATCATATAATATATGTCTTGAACAATATTAGCCAACTTTAATGGCTTGTACAAATTAGCTGGTCGAAATCAGAACTAATATTTTAAACCTAGACAAATATGACACGTAACAAAATAATTAAGCCTACTATACATGCCATAATTCAAAACGTTTAGTTCAAATACCCTAAAGTATGATAGTGCGGGTAGATCTTCACGATCCTTAACTCCTGAGCAAGCCGATGAACACTATAAGACAAAAGAGAGAAACAAGGTAAGCTTATAGCTTAGTAAGTAAGTATGTAAATACTAATAAAAAAAATCTAACATGTTTACACAACAATTCAAGTATATCTACTTTAACTTCACTATTCATTCCACTTTGATTAAGCTGTCTCTGCTGCGTCATATTCACTAAATAAATCATAACTCGAGTTACAAAACTCAAAATTCAAATCCGTAAAATTTCCCTGAATCTAGACTCATAAATCTTTTTGCTAATTTTTTTCTATAATTTTTGGTTCAGCCGATTAGTACAGTTTATTAGTTAAAGTTTCCCCTGTTACACAGCTCGACTGATCTGACCTCTGTTCACTACGAATTGAATATCTCTCAGTACACAATTCAAACAACCCTGAAGTCTGTTTCATTTAAAACTAGTCTCAATAAGGAATTTAGGCATGTAAACTATATTTCTTAATTTGCTTTGTACAATTTTTAATGATTTTTCAAAGTTGGAACAGGGGATCACGTATTCAGCCTGAGCAAGTCACATACAATTGTAAATATCTCAAAATATAGAATTCCTTTGCTTGCTCTGTTTCTTTTATATGAAAGTAGACTCATTAAGCTTTAATTTCACATCTCATTCAACCTCTAATTATATTCCTCCTATTTTTGGTGATTTTTCAAAATCACATCACTGCTACCATCTAAAAACAGTTTTAATGCTAATTTCACTCTTTCACACATTCTTTATGCTAACCTCATTTTATCTTATATATGTATATACCACAAATCATTTTCACCACATTTCATTCACCATAAGTGTAGGTCCAAACCACAATATCACCACAAAACCATCCCGTTGAACAATTCGGATCAATCCTCGATATTTAATGGTTTCAAGACACACCCCACCATCATACTTCGTTTAGTTCGGCTCTCTTGTACACATGGTGAACACTTAGTACCACTCATGCGACCCAACCGATTTGTCTCGTAGCTCTCTTGTCTACATGGTGTCCTTCACTTGGAATCACGCATGCACCTAGCTACATTTATCTTTCACGTAGGTCTCTTGTCTACATGGTGTCCTTCACTTGGAATCACGCATGCGACCTAGCTACATTTATCTTTCACGTAGCTCTCTTGTCTACATGGGATACATCTCGTATCACACATGTGACCTAGCTACTACAGGGGTGTCTCGTAGCTTTCTTGTACACATGATGTGCACTCAGATCATACATGTGACCTAGCTACGCCCTCTATCTCATTCGATCTCTCCAATGTTCAACCGGATCTCTCTCTATATTTATTTCCATTCTTCCAATAGTCGATTTATATTTTAACATCAGCTAGTATATTTATATAATAGGCTGAAATATAAGAATGTACATGAAATTATTGTAATATTTACATACAAACTTACCTTGATGCAAAATGTGGAAATTTTGCAATTTAGTCCAAAACTTTTTCCTTCCCCGCTCGAGATCAATTCGCATCTTTCTTGATCTATAATAACACATTTAGCTCATTTAATACTCATACTATTTATTTCAATCCAAAAATCACATCATGGAAAAATTACATTTTGCCCCTAACTTTTCAAAATTACAATTTTGCCCCTAGGCTCTGGAATTTAATTTCAGCCCTTATTCTTATATTTTATGATATGCTGGACATTTTCTCTTCTACAACAACATCAAATTCTCACTCTATCATATAGTTATGAACAATAGGTATTTTTACCGATTATGCTGCTTTTACTCGTTTTCACTTAAAACCGAGTAGCACAAGTTATTTAACATAATTTAAAACCTCATATTCTATCATAAAACATCAAAATACACAAATTTCACCTATGGGTATTTTTCCAAATGTGAACCCTAGGTTAAATTATTACTAGCATAAGCTTAATCGAGCTTCCGGATTCCAAAACGTAAAGAACATTAAAAACGGGCTTGGAATCACTTACTATGGAGCTTGAAAATTGAAGAAACCCTAGCTATGGAGAGAGGAGAATTCGCAGCAACTAAAGAGGATGATGACCAATTTTGTGTTATTTTTCCCATTTTATTTCATTTAATATCCAAATGACCAAAATGCCCTCCTTACTAAACTTTCAAAAATTCCTTCCATGTCCTAATTTTGTCCATGAACTTAAAATTGGTCAAATTGCTATTTAAGACCTCCTAATTAATATTCCAAAACAATTTCATACTAAAACTTCGGGATGCAAATTTTGCAACTTATTCGATTTAATCCCTACTTTCAATTTAAGCACTTTAGGCATAGAATTTCATCACGAAATTTTCACACAATCATGCAATCATATCATAAACCCCAAAATAATTATAAAACAATTATTTCTATCTCGGATTTGTGGTCACGAAACCACTATTCCGATTAGGCCCTAATTCGGGTTGTCACATTTCCACACATCATTTTATTTTCAGTTAGATTATACTAATAATAGCATTTCATCTATTCCACAATAATCTTATGTTCCTAACTTCAAATATAATCACCACATAGGTTCAAGACTTACCAAGCTCAGTTCCAAATATAAACATAACGTCTATTCCTTATGAACTCAAAATATCTACTCATTCCGCTGTCCATGATTTACTCGATAAAGTCGCACATTTAGCGTTAATAATTATTCGAAAATATATAGTAAGTCCGCACACTTTGTGCTTAATAGTCAAACTCGCACACTTAGTGCTATACAATTAAACTCGCACACTTAATGCCAATCTCATTATCGTAAATGTTTATACCCGCACACTTAGTGCTGAAATCAACAACTCAATACATCTCACTTCTTTTTACAATCGATAATTTTGTCACTACATGCATTTATATATCATCCCATTCGGCATAAGTACATAAGTATTATGATTATTTAAATCAATACAAAATATATGCTTAATAACTTACCTTGTGTTCGGTAAAACGGTTCCAACTCGGCTACTCGATGTTCTTTCCTTTGCCTTTGCTTGATTCTCCTCCTTTAACTTCTTGAGCTTAATCAATAAATTAACTAGTTTAACCGTCTTGCTAAATATTTATATCAAAATATTAATGATTTCATATCATAGGAGATACATGACTAATTCTTATCTTCCTACCATATGTTTTTGAGCTATTCGGCTAATAAACATATGCTATCACCCTACTATCAATAATCCAATCACACATGCATATATATATATGGCCGAATGTGCAAAACTTAGACTCAACATCACCTATGCTCTTAATTTGATGGCTGAATATGCATACATATATATATGATATCAACTATACTATCATCTTTAATTCACCTAAACACAAAATTTCATCTCATGAACACTTGACCGAATTTTTCCTAATCTAGCATGGCTTCACATCTATTTGTAACATCCTATAAATCCACATATACCACATTTCTACATAAATTTTCTTTTACTTTTCCACTACTTCCATTCACAACATCAAAAGCACCATACTCTTAGCATTTACCTCTTCCTAACCATATGCCATCTAAGTACCCTTTTAGGTAGAAAATTAACATATGGGTTGTAATAAGACATTGGCTACTAACTAGATTTTCACAAGACTTTAGTAAAAGTAACATAAGTCCTACCTTAATCAACTCCTTTTGAGTTGGCCGAATGTCTAGACCATTTCTTCTTTCCTTCTCCTAACTCACGGCAATTGCAAGAAAAGAAAGAAGATGAATACTCCCTCTTCCTTCCTTATTTTATTCATCTTTTCTTTTTAATTCCTTTCTTTAATTTATTTTAATTGCTAACTAATAAAAGAACTGCATTGAAATTCAACCTAGTGGATGGGCATCATGGCTTGGCCGGCCACTACTTGGGTTTTTGGGCAATTTGACATGCAAACCCAAGTTTCCTCACTTTGTTATTATTTGGTCCTTACATATCCCCCTATCATATTTTCTTAAGTTCTCAACTAAGTCAATCACATGAAATTCACATTCATAAGTCTAAATTAAAACATCAAATTTTCACACATGCACTAATACACATAGAGGATATGCAACCAAATTTTTAAATAAATTTTGGGACTCAGTCTTGTGGCCTCGAAATCACATTCCGACTAGGGTCGAATTAGGACTGTCACAGTTAAGGTGTGGCAATGGCAGTAGGCATGTCTAGGATTGTATCCGAAGGGAGCTTGGTACTTAAGCGATCGATGGACTCACCACCTCTTTTCCGGTTTCCTACCGGTGCATGACTTCCATTCACTTTAACCTATAATGAAATTATCTTTAAAACACTAAGTAAGTTTTTCTGGATCAACAATATAAAATGTTTTGAACGCTTCGAAGTGGCATGTTGGATCCGGTCATAACGTCTGGACCGGGTTTGGGGTGTTACAAGTGGTCACCAAAATGACTGGTCATATGAATGTGAATTAATGAATTTAGACTTGGTATTTTATGAGTAGGTGCATTACATGTAAAAGGACATGTCAATGTTATGAATGTGTCTTACTAAAAGGTGTTTAATCACTAAAATGATGCCATGATTTGTGATTTTGATGTGCATAAGGCTGTAAAGGATTATGGGTAACATGAAGGCTTGGAAAATAGCCTAGGTGTTGGCCACACAGGCTGAGACACGGCCGTGTGTCTCAACCATATGAGGGACACAGCCTGGAGACACGGGCGTGTGGCCTGGCCATGTGGTTTGATTTGCATGCTGACGTCATAAATAGAGAGTTACACGGCCTGAGGACATGGGTGTGTCAAAGACACACGGGTGTGTCCCTATGTCCACACGGTTGTGCCCCTATGTCCACACGGGCGTGTGACCCTGTTTCGTAGGAAAATTTTCTAAGTTTTCCTAAAACTTCTCAAAGTTCTCAGTTTAGTCTCGAATCAATCCCGATGTATGTTTTGGGCTTCGTAGACCCAACTAAGAGATGAGATGCATGTGTTTGAAAAGTTTTGAATTAAAAGAAATTTTATGGCCCAGTTTTTACATGTATGTGTATGTTTAAGTTCGATAATGCCTCGTACCTTGTCCCGGTGTCGGACATTGGTAAGGGGTGTTACATATCCAACTATATAAATATGAAAAGTATAAGAATATGTTTTATGATCAATATACGAACAAGAACAAGAACAAGCTCAGTGAAATGTTGAGTTCATGAATATGTTTTATGTTTTCTTAAGAACACAAACCAATTTGTTAAGTATGATTTCCATCTTGTACATGTGAAATTATTTCAAAAACTTATATGTTTCTATAACAAGCAAATAATTGCGAACTAGGTCTCTCACTTCACAGTGAGCCTAGCTCGCGAAACGATTTTTAGACTAAGTTTTATTTTAACTCTATATTTTAAGCATACTTTGATGTTTCCAGTATATTCACTAAGTTCTTAATGAGCTTACCCACTCCTCTCTTACTTCACAGATAAATAGTTTGCAAAAGGCAGTGGCGGGGTGATTGATCCCAACAAGGCTAGTCAGGATGGGTATTAACGAAGCCTGGAAAATGCAATGTGGTTATTTTCTTGGGATTAGTGATATTGTGTTGAATGACTTTGCTGTTTTTTCTAGACTCAGTTTTTCCTAAGGTTATTTTTATTTTCAATTTTGCGAACCATAGAGTTAAATACTTATTTGTTTGATTTGTCGAATTCCTTCCGTATGAATAAAGATCTAAGTTTCATTATCCTTCCTTTTGTGCACGACCTGTTATGTTCTTTAAATTTAGACTAAGTATGACTTAACCCCTTATGCGAGCATTTGATGTGAGATATCCATGCACGAGGCCCCTTGTGTTTGTGACCTCGGTTTTGCATGTGAACCCTTATTAGCGAAAACTTATGTGTTAGTGACCTTTCTTGTTGTGGAACCTATATTACATGCAAACCTATGTTGTTATGTAAACCTATGCTGTATGGAGCATGCGAACCTATGATGTTGTGCATGCCTTAATATTATGTTCTAAGTACTTGTGTATTTTTTTTTGAATATAAGAACCCTAAAAATATTTTTTATTACTTCTTTCGAACCCTGAAGTTTTTATTGTTTGTTGACATGCGAACCTTTTCTCTTTATGCAATTTTATGTGCTTGCATGTTTTATATTTTGTGCATGTTATTATGACTTAACCGCTGCATTTTGATAACTTAACACATTTTCATACTGTAAATTCATGGTGTGTTTGTAAGGCCCTGAAAATAGGCCTAGTAGTTTTCGGGTAAGTTTATCTGGTTTCGAGTGAAATTTGGAAATTAATTGGGTTAATTACCAATTTATATTCTTAATTAGTTAGCTTAATTTCATCTAAAAATTGGTAAATAATATTTCAAAAATAAAAAATTATTTTTAGAGAAATTAATTTTATGGTTTTAAATAATTTTGGGTAAAAATAAACATTTTGGGTTAAATTGGAATTTAAAATAATTTAAAATGGGAGTTTAATTGAGGGATTTAAAATATTAATTAAATGAGACTAAGTTGAAAAAAAAAAGAAATGTGTAAGAGGTTTTATAACAAATGAACCATATTTTTGAAATTTTGGAGGGAAAGGAGCAAATTGTAAAAAGGGAAAATGAGGAGTAGCCTAATGGCAAATTCCCCAAATTTTGAAAATTAGGTGGGGGTTTTCAGTTTTAAAAACTTTGTGACTACCTCGCTTTTCACTCATTTTTTGTAACATCCCGTTTTCTGTAAAATCGGAATAGTAGCTTCAGGACAATAAATCCAAGGTTGAATAATTTATTTTAATATTATTTTTTGATTTACAACATGATAGTATTGTCGTATAAAAAGTTTGTTAAGAAATTTTATCGTTTACATGTTCAATTGATAAAAAGGACTAAATCGCGTAAACTGTGAAAGTTGTGTTCTATTAGCTAAAGTTGTCAAATAGCGATATAAATTTAAAGTAGAGGTCCTTATTGAGTAATTAGACCACTAATTGAGTTGGTGGATGTACATGGAGTAAAATAATGAAATAGTCAATGTTAGGTTGGTATTAGGTTGGTAATAGATAAAATAAAAAAAAAAAAAAAGAAAAAGAAAAGCTTCATCATTCTTCATCTTCTAACGATTTTTCACCAAGAAACAGCCATGGGAGAGCTCAAAATTTCAGCAACATAAACCTATAGCATGTAAGTGATTTTTAAGGCCGTTTTTGATGATTTTTATGTTTTTGGGATCGTGGTAGCTTAATCTAGCTAAATAGGCAACTAATTTGCAATATGATTGAAAGTCTAGAGTTTTTCCATGAGAGCATTTTCTTTGTTCTTGAAGTTTAATGGATTGGTTGTTAAATAAAAAACTTTTGTTAAATGATTTTTAATGAAATTGTCAATTAGGGGTTAACTTGTGAAAAATGAAAAGTTGGTGATAAATGTGTGAAATTATGGGATTTATGGGCTGTTATAAGCACATATAAGTTTTGGCTAGGCTTGGGTGTACTGAAATTTCATGAATTTCATTTTTACGAGCCTATAGACTAATTGGTAAAGAAGTCAAATGTGAGGGGCAAAATGGTAATTTTGCCATATTATGATTTGTGGATTGAATTGAATAAAATGAGGTTTGAATTAGTTAAATTTGATTATATAGATCAAGAAAAGCAACATATGGATTTAAATCGGGGAAAAGATAAAGTATTGGATTAAGTAACCATTATCTCCGTGCGAATTTGAGGTAAGTTCGTGGACTCAAACTTAATTTTATTTTAATTACGTTTTAAATTAATTAATGCTAAATTAGCTCTTGATATCAAATATATGCATATTATGGAATTAATGTTAAGGAAAATGAATAAGAAAATTTTTGGAAGTAAATAATTGTACATTCGTCGATATATTCGACTAGCGCCGGGCGCAATTATCGTTGTTTTATCCAACTAGAGCTAGGCTTACAATTATTATCGTCAGCTTATCCAACTATAATTGGGTGCAAATATTGATGGTTTATCCAACTAGAGTTGGGCTCACAATTATTATCGTCAGTATACCCGATTAGCACTGGGTGCAAATATTGTTGGTTTATCCAACTAGAGCTGGGCTCATAATTATTATCGTCGATATATCCGACTAGCACTGGGTGCAAATATTGTTGGTTTATCCAACTAGAGATGGGCTCACAATTATTATCATTAGTATATCCGACTAGAACTGGGTGCAAATATTGTTAGTTTATCCAACTAGAGCTGGGCTCACAATTATTACAGTCGGTATATCCGACTAGTACTGGGTGCAAATATCGTTGTTTATCCAACAAGAGCTGGGCTCACATTCAATACTGTCGGTTAATCTGAATTGCACTGGGTGCAACCTTTTTTGTAGTTTACCGATAGGCACCGGGTGTCACGTCGCTAATAGATCTTGCAGTAAGATTACTTGAATTAAAGAATTGAAATCTTATTTGGTTAAGTTATAATTTCATACTAATATTGATTGTTTTTGTGTTTAGCTAATAAATGGAACCTATTAATGGTAAATTGATTTACATGTTGGCATATAGTGTGAGAGATAATCGCTTATATGGTATTATTCTAAGTGGGTCAAAGGGCACAATGCTGTTACAAGGTTATATGAGTTCAATACAAACTAGTATAATGTATGTGAAATACGTGGAAATAATATACATTTATGATATATGACTTCATGGCATGGCTAACTTGGTTGATGGTTATGCATTAGGCTTTTGGGCCAAATTGAGTTATGATATGCCTTATTTTATGTACTTAAATTTTGGTTAAACGGGTATGAAAAGAGGGAAAGATCGTCAAATTCTTCAATTAGAATTTTCTATGAAAGCATGGAAATGTATGAATTATTAGACGATTGAAATAAGCTTAGACACATGCTTGAAAATGTGAATGCATTTAAGTTATGTGTACTTATACTATGATGTTTTGAGATGGTTTGTTAGTTTATGTGATAATTAAAAATTGAGAGACTAATGTTGTTTAAACTAAGGCCAAGACATGTTGGATTGACTAAAGTGGCTTATGATTATAAATTGTAGTGGTAAGCTTTATTTTTAAATTACGAACATACTAAGCATTACATGCTTACTTTGTGTTAATTTCTTTGTGCATTTAGATATCGAAAGCTCGTTCGGGTTGGAAGTTGGCGAAGATTTCATCACACTATCTATCAGCTATTTTGATATTGTGGTTTTATAATTCTGGTTATAATAGCATGTATAGGTCATCTTGGCTAATGGTAGCTTATATGTCTTGTTGTGTTTTTAGCCATTCGATTTGGCTTGAAAATGGTATATGTTTTGTTATGTAAACATGTGTAAATGACTTTATGATGTGTGGGGTAAGGTTTCCAAGTGAATGTCTTGTTTGTGAATTAGTATTTTGTGTATCAGATGGTGGAAATTGAGATATGGTATGCATTTTAAATTTTAGGTATAAAGTCTCCTTTATGTGTTTGTCCATTTAGATAGATTTTGGAAGTTTAAATTGGCATGTTTAAAGTAGCGAATTGAGGTGCCTATTAGTATCATGGTTGTGTGTGATCTTATAAGATGTTATAAGCTTCTTATTGATTGGTATTGAATGTCTAAATATGCCATCTTTATATGGACATTGAGGTGTTTAGGTTGGTACCAAGTTGGGTGAGAAATATGGCCTAGAAAATATCTTATATTCGTCCACACGGGTAGAGACATAGGCGTGTGTCTCAACCGTGTGTGACACACAGCCTAGCACACGGGTGTGTGTCTTGGCCGTGTGACCCAAGTCAGAGAGTTACACCAATATGGGCATGGGCTGGGACATGGCCATGTGCCTCACATCGAATGCCTACACGGCTTGAGACAAGGGCATGTCTCTGGGCCGTGTGAGCCATACGGCCTGGCAACACGGGCGTGTGTCCCCTGCACTTAGGAGAAATTTTGTGATTTTGTGAAAAATTCTCCGAGCTTTCGATTTAGTCCTGACTTGATTCTAATCTTTATTTTGGGCCTCGAGGACCCATATAAAGGACTTTATGATTGATTATGAATGATTTTTTATTTGATTGTGAGATGAACATGAAATGTCTGTTTGTTCGATTATAAGTCTTGTAATGCTCAGTAACCCTGTTCTGACATCGGACACGGGTTAGCAGTCTTACATTTAATGGTATTAGAGTTTCGGTTTAGTCGATTCTTGGATTGAATGCAACATATATGAGTCTAGCTATACATGCTATTATATAAACTACAATAGTGTGATATATCTCGAATCTGATGAGAATTATTTTACTTAGACAGAGATGCTTTCAACTGAGCTAATTCCAATAATGCTGAAAGTGATACTCGAGTATTTGAGTAAAAATGTTGCTTATGATGAGTTAGAACTCATAAAGGTATGAATAAAATTTCATAATATTATGTTGATGATAAATGTTATGTTATATGTGTGTATATATGAGAGTCAAATTTTGAGGCTTTACAATCTTCACCCACTTACTAGTATAGTATCATACAACGGAATTCACTAGATTTAGATTGGATAAGCTCACAAGTGTCAAACCAAAGAGTTCAATGGTTAAATGATTAATAATGCGGTCAGAGCTGAGAATGGGTTAGCAAGTAAAGACAGTTCAAGAAGAGATATCAATTTTTTTTAAATCATTCGGATTACACAATGTCACTGTTAAGGAAGAAGTTAATCTCAACTAATTGACTTACATGGATATGATATCTAAAGAATGTATTACCTAGAGTTTCTTCTGAATTGATTTTCATTAGTAAATGGAATAATGAGGGATTAATGATGACTGTTATAGTTAGCGGAGTAATGTTTAAATTGTAAAGATATTTGAGAGCAGTAGTAATAGTCGAGTAGCTTATGATGATCTCTACTGGATATTCTATGTGTTCTTTTTCTTCCAGAGATATATGCAGCTGTTCATTTTCAGATGTAATCCTTATCTTATGAGAAAGTTAGCTAACAATAATGTTAGATGAAAGCATTGATAATTTAGTTGGGTTATGATAAGCATTGTTTTATTTATTTTTATTTTTTAGTATTGTGTTCCATTATGTTTGGTAGAAAATTCAGTATGGTTTCACATCTTGGATTTTGTTGTCTATCAAACATGGTCTATTGGTAAATGATATTCATTGGCCGGAGATAATTATATCTATTACAGTTAAAATTTCTAGTTGATATTGGGAATATAGTAATACAAAACTCAGTTTCTCTAGTTCATATGAAAGGATAGACATTGGTAAAAGTGTATATGGTTGAAAACACTTCTGCATCAGATGTTATTATTGGTATTTTCTTTATTATTGACAAACTTGATGTGATTATGGAAATGGACTGATTAACTCTGCATGATGCTGTGGTAAATGGTAAACAAAAGCATATTATATTGAACTGTTAGGATGGTGAAATGCTCTATTTGGAATCAGAAAAGTTGAATATTTGCCTACTGTGATATTATTCATATCAGCACAGAAATGTGCCAGAAAAAGTTATAATATTTACTATGCTTATGTATTGGATATTAAAGAATTTGAGTCAATGTTTAAAATCGTGGCAGTGGTATGTAAAAATCCTGATGAGTTTCCAGAAGAGTTACTTGGATTACTACCGACTAGAGGAGTAAAAATTTGCTATAAAATTTTTACCGGAAATAACATTGAAAAATGTACCTGAAGCCAGAGGTTTTTGAGACTAATCGGAGATTTGTAAAAGGAGTTTTCAGTGATAATCACACTGATGATACGGTTATTACAAAAAGATGTGAAAGTTAAAATGGTCTGATAAGTGTCAGCAAAGTTTTGGTCAGTTGAAAGCTCTGTTGACTGAAGCATCAGTTTTGGTTCAGCTTGAAATCTGGTAATGAATTTGTGATTTATATTGACGTGTTAGTGAACAGTTTATGTTGTGCTTTTATGCAACAAAGTAAACTAATAGTCTATGCTTCTGGAAAGTTAGAGTCACAAGGAAAGAATTGTCTGATACATGACTTAAATTGGTAACTATTGTTTTTAGATTGAAAGATTATGAGTTAGTTATTGGTTATCATTCGAGAAAAGTAAATGTAGTTATAGATGCTATGAGTAGAAAAATATTTGCTTGTTTGTGAATGATGAATATGCGATTCACATTGTGGGAAGATGACTTGATTTTGGCTGAGTTAAAAGCTAAACCGACATTTTACAATGGGTCCGTGAAGTTCAGAAATGTGAAAATGAGTTACAAGCTAAATGGGTATAGTGTTAAACGACTTCTGATTCAGAATTTCAGATTAGACCCGATGATTGTCTGTTATTCAGAAATAGATTTAGTGTGCCGAAAAGTCTAGAGTTGATACAGAAAATTTTGTATGAAGCTCAAAATGGTATTATGTCTGTTCATCTCGAAAGTAATTAAATGTGCAATGAACGGAAATACATATATTAATAACCGGGAATGAAACATGATATTTATGACTCCATATCCAGATGTTTGATATGTCAGTAGATTAAAGCTGAACATCAAGTGCTTTCAGGACTGTTATAGCCAGTGATGATACCAAAGTGGAAATGAGATAAAGTTACTATAAATTTTGTATCAGGATTACCCCTATCTCCGAAGAAAAGAAATGCTATTTGGGTTATTTTTGATCGTTTGACTAAAGCTGCACATTTTATTCCGGTATGTACAGATTTCTCACTTGACAGATTAGTTGAGTTATATGTTTCTAAGATTGTCAGAATATATAGAGTGCCAGTTTCCATTTGAGTGTGGAGGTGACTGGGGAAAATATTTAATGTTGGTCGAATTTGCATAAAATAATAGTTTTCAGTGGAGCATAAAGATGGCACCGTATGAAGTTTTATATGGTTGTAAATGAAATCCCGTTATACTAGACGGAGCTCGGTGAGAAAAAGATTCATGAGATTAAATTGATTTGTGAGGTTGATGAAAAAGT
The DNA here is from genome assembly GCF_025698485.1 of Gossypium arboreum. NCBI lineage: Eukaryota > Viridiplantae > Streptophyta > Magnoliopsida > Malvales > Malvaceae > Gossypium > Gossypium arboreum. Next base: position 17,011,782 of record NC_069075.1, on the reverse strand, counting down.
GAAATTGATTCGTGAAAGTTTGGAAACCGTATATAAATTTGAAACGTAAAGATATGGAAATTTCAAGTTGGTGACAGGCTATTTCTAAAAGTATCACCTTGGATGAGAATTCTTTATTTTGGTTGAAAAAGCAAGCTTAGTTTGAGATTTATCGGGCTGTATGAGATTATCAAGAGAATAGAGCCAGTGGTATATTGACTAGATTTACTATCAAAACTTAAGAGGATTCATAACGTGTTTCATGTATCTACGTTATGATGGTACCAATCAGACCCTTCGCATATAATTTCTCCAACAGAGGTTGAGATTCAGCTTGACATGTCGTACAACGAAGAACTGATCAAAATTGTGGCACGAGAGATTAAAGAGTTAAGAAACAAAAGCATAGTGTAACGCCCCAATTTTCGGGTTTTCTGTGTTTCTGTGATTTTTAAAATTTGTGTGTTCTGGTTAGTTAAAATATATATTTTAGTAGGTTAGTGGGCCTTTGGAAGGCTTAAACTTAAGTTAAATCCGTGGTAGTCTTCGGAATTTTAATTTTATGAACAGGTGATGCAATTGGCGTTTGGGCTTTTAAGAGTAAAGGGGTAAAAGATGACACAAAAAGGAGTGTGGTGTAGTGGCAAGGTGGCGCCACTTAGGGGACAAGGAAGTGACGTCATAGAGGAAGCAAGGGGTCCAAGGTTCAAGTCTTGGCTCTTGCAATATATTTTGGTTTTTCTTTTCAATAAATCTGGAAGCAAGTAGGTGCGCTTTAAAGTTTAATGTGTTGGATTTATAATACAAATAAGCTTGTCGTCTGGTGGTGGTGGCGTGAGTTGGCATGTGAGAGGACTTTGGTTCGAATCCCTTGGCACGCAAAGGTTGATTCTTTTGCTATGTTGGGACGACAAGAGTTGGTGTTGGTTTTAAACTCTGCTGATGAAGGGATCCCACATCGTGAAGCTAACATAAGAGTAGATGGAGAGCTGGCTTTAAATAGAGCAAACCATGAGGAGAGTAGGCATACCCTTCTTGGCTGATCCCTTTCGCTTTGTGACGTGTTCGTTTGGGTTGGGCGTCAGCTAAGAGTGTTTGGAGCGCAGATTATCGCAGCCTCCTAACAAAGCGTATTTCTCATTACTCTAGCAAGAGGGATTCGCTATTTCGGACGCGATGGGCTGAAATGGGCCATGTGGTCCTAATGGGTCTGTAGGCCCAAGTGGATAAGTTGTAGAATTACTGAATACCCCTGTAAGGTAGAATTACCGAAATACCCCTGTAGGGTAGAATTACCGAAATACCCCTGTAGGGTAGAATTACCCAGATACCCTTGTGGGGTAGAATTACCATTTTGCCCCTAGGGTGTTAAATAACTATTTTGCCCCTCGTGCGTAAATGACTAACTTGTGTGATGATTGGGTTAGTTGACGTGGATTTATGTTAGTTATCAATAATTTGTAAGTCTAATGTGTTAGTGATCGATTGTAGGATTATCGCGTGGGAGATATCGTCATCAATCGTCATCAACCAGGTGTGTAAACGACACCCTCCTTTAGACTGAATCGGTAAAATCCAAAATATCAAAACGTTGGTATTTTAGAACTCATGACGTCTGGCGCTCGTGAGACAGTTGTTAATGAATATGGTGCATTTAGATGATTAGAGTGCAGTGTGCATTTTCGCACAACAAAATTTTTGGGCTTAATGGGTCAAAAGCAGACATCAGCCAACCCAGCCAACAGCCCACTTTGGTAAAAAGACGAGGTAAGTACTTTTGATTACTTGGTAAACATTAGAATGAGCATGAAACCTTAGCAATAGGTAATAATTACTAAAATACCCTTATGCATGCAAAATTACGATTTTACCCCTAGGGTTATATTTTTTCTGAAAAGTATGATGTTCTATTTCTGTATACGTATGCCATGACATGTTATTTCATTGCATGGGACATGGGTTTATATTGATGGAGGAAGCGTTCGGCGACCTCGCCGCAACTGGTGGCCTCGCCACACATATTCTGCTTCCGTGACTTCACACAATATCTAGCACCTCATTTGCAATCTGGTGGCTTCGCATATATATATATATATATATGTTCGGTAGCCTAGCCACAATATCTCAGATCTCGTGATTTCGTCACAATATCCGCGCCTCGCTGCAATTTCGTGGTGTGTAGCGGTTGGGTGGGTCGAGTAGTCTCCCACATGGTGTAAGGCCGGTACGGGGTGTTATGGATGGCTCGGGTTGGGATTTCGCATTCATGATATATTTGTTCAGATCTACTATGGGCCTATAGGTTTCATTCGATTTTCAGATTGGGCCAAGGCCCGTATAAGTCTGACAATCGAGGTTTGATCTGCTTTTGGGCTATGGTTGAGTTATGTTACACAATCGAGTTTACCGAACTCACCCTTTATTTTCATCTCTGTAGGAAATCCCCAACCATAGTGGGCTTGGAGCTATGAGGGATTCGGAGTGGCCACATCATCTGCAAAGTTGGTTTTTCTAAGTTAGTTTATTTTTATTATTTTATATTCTGATTTAATTTTGGGTTTTAAGTTGTAATAAGGCCGCTATTTAAATTTCTTTTTCCGCTATGGTTTTATTTTCTGATTATATTTATACTATGTCGAAACTGCTAGTGTTAGGCTGTGCGGGTTTTCAAAATTAATGAACATTTCCAAGACTCAACAAGCACAACAAATGGATAGCCTAAAGATTGATAAACCGGCTTTTCATTCAACCGCTGTTTTTACAAAGACCGCCCTAATCACTTAAACCAACGAATGCATACTAAGTAATAAGTCCATGTGACACGTCAAATCTGACAACAATGTCTGGGTTGGGTTTGGGGTGTTACATTTAGTGGTATCAGAGCCAAGTTGCAACAACTCGGCTGTGGAACGGGTCTAAAAATGGGAGTTTGTAAAGAAACACTGAATAAAGGTTTTCGAAAATCGTTTTTTTGGAACTTGATTATAAATTGTTCTCGAGAATGTTTCCAATATTTTCTCTTTACAAATAGATGATTTTAATGATTGAAATCGATTTTCTAAAATTAGGTTTTTTTTTAGAAGGTGGCACACCGAATCTCCGGCCCAAGTCTGTAAGTTTTTTGAGCCTTTCTGATTGTTTCTAAAATATCTGTTACATATTTGTACAAAACCTTATCATGGTACTTTAGTTAGGGTAACACTGGAACCGTACAAACTCTGATAAGTAGACTGAGACTGTAGCTAGGCTACCACAAAAGGAAACAAACTCAAACTCTGAATTATTGTTATTCATAAGACATCTGTAATAAACACTGAAATATTAAACTGATACATAAAATTCTTAATCAGATAATACGAAATGAGTACACAAGAAGCTCGTGGAAGAGGCCGTGGACGTGGCCGAGGTAATGCTCAGGCTAAATCTTCGTCTTTAGGACATGTGCCGACAGCAGATGCACCGGTACCACCGACAATGGAGGTAGAGTCTCTTGATCGAGGTACCGGGGACGATGCTCTGTCCCAGGCAATGCTCCGAGTTTTGGAAAGGGTTGCTAGGGCAAGTACGGGAAACGAAATTCAGGGGTTTATTTCTGAGCGGCTCCGGGCCAATAGAGTAGAGATATTTAGGGGCGTATCTGGTGTAGCTCCAAATGTGGCTGAGTATTGGTTAGAAGCCACAGAGTGGATTATGGATGATTTGGACCGCTCGGGAGCGGTGTCAAGGAGCTATATCGTTACTCGTGGATGAGGCATATCGGTGGTGGCTCATGGTGAGAGATGAAACTCCTGCTGACAGTGTGACTTGGGAGCTGTTTAAGACAGCCTTCAAAGGAAAGTATGTTGGGGCTAGTTACGTGGACGCTCACTGGAAAGAATTTCTGAACCTGGTCCAAGGGAGTAAGTCAATGGCTGAGTATGAGTCTGAGTTTCTGAGACTGAGCCGGTATGCTTCTGGGATTGTCGCTACAGAGTATGAGCATAGTGTACGCTTTGAGGATGGTCTGAGAGATGAACTTAGGGTGCCGATTGCTCATGCAGGGAGCGTAACTCGCTGCTTAGTGGAGAAAGCTAAGATAGCTGAGGAAGTGAAGCATACTGAAGATGTAATTGTGAGAAAGATCGGAACCATTTTAGGAGAGATTCAAGACTTTCAGGTGGTATGAACAGGAATGTTAAGAGAGCAAGGGTAATGGAGCCAGTTCGAGCAGTATAAATGAATGCTGTTAGACCGCAGGGTTGTAGGAATTGTGGGAATATGCATATGGGTGAGTGTCAGAAACGTTCTGATGCTTGTTTTTGATGTGGATCTGTGGAGCATAGGGTTAAGGATTGCCCCAGGAACCAGATCAGGTTCAAGTTTTAGAGCAGAGTGTCGCTCAACCAGTGAGGGGTGGACCACAGTTTTTGAAAGGACGTGGGCAAGGCAAAGGTGGTAATGGACACGGTGGAGGAAGAGGAGTGCCTGGCAAGGGTGCTGGATTTGCTGAGGCTCGTCAGCCGGTGTTGGTGTATGCAGCTTGTCGCCGAAAGGAGGGTGATACACCTGACGTCATAACTGATACGTTTCTGATTTCCAGTATGCCATACACTGCATTGATAGATGTTGGATCTACCCATTCATATGTTGCATGTGCTATATCTAGGTCGCTGGGTGTGCGCTCTGAGGAGACCGTGTGTGACAACCCTAAATTGACCCTAGTCGGAAAGTGGTTTCGGGACCACAAAACCGAGTCATAAAAATAATTAATTGTTATATTCTATGCTTATTGTGTGTGTACATGCACATGTGGAAGTTTCATTCTCTAATTTTACCAATTGTATGATAAATTATTAAATAGGGATCAATGTGAGACATGGTGAAATATGATAGGCTAATTTTAAATGGCCTATTAATACATGTGGAAAAGTGTTTGTCCTTGCATGTCAAATTAGCCAAATTTGAGCATGATGGCCGGCCATGCTATGGGTGGAAACATGTCTCCAACATGTTAGACTACTGATGCATGTAGGAAACAATAAAATAAGAAAGTTAGTATTAAAGAAATGGAAAAAGAAAATGATGATAACAAAAAAATAATAATGTGTGGATGCCCCCTTTGCCGTGACAAAAACAAAGAAAGAAAGAAAAGAAAATAGTTGTTCATCCTTTGGTAGTCTTGGCCGAATAGAAGCAAGGGAAGAAGGGGGAAGAGCTTGAGAAAAATCGGCTATGGTGGTTGCTAAACTAAGCTCAAGATCCTAAAGGAGAGGCGTCCAACAAGGGGAAATCGAAGGTCATCGAGTAGCCGACTTGGAATTATTTACCCAACACAAGGTAAGTTATTAAGCATATATTTGGTATTAATTTAAATGATCATAATATCTATGCAATTGTGTTTAATGAGATGATATGTATATAAAATGTATGTGTATGGAATGATGACATTGTGGAATGGATAAAGGTAGTAAATGCGTAGAGTGTTTAGACTCGGCACTAAGTGTGCGGGCAACAAATGGGCACGGTGACAAGATTGGCACTAAGTGTGCAAGCTTGAAAAGTATGGCACTAAGTGTGCGAACTTAAATTATATGGCACTATGTGTGCGACCTCAAATTACATGGCACTAACTGTGTGTGATCGATTATTAAGCACTACGTGTGCGAATTTAATGAATATGTTCGATCGGTTACTTACATGGAGGGTGTGACCTTATCGAGTTGATCATGGACAGCGGAAAGAGTAAGTACCTTGAGCTCATGGCGAATAGGCGCTATGTTCATACTCGGGGTTGAGCTTGGTAAGCTTTAAATCTATGTGATGATTAAACTTGCAGTCACGTAAATAAGGTATCATGGGATAGATGAAAGTTCGTTTGTTTGCATGATTGTGGTGAAAATGAGTTGATATATGGAAATTGTCTCAAATATCTTATTGAATAGAATATGAAATGTGAATGTATGACTTGGTATGAGATCGAACCGAAAGGTCTAAGGAACTATGGTATAGTTCGGTATGGATGAAACACTTAGCCTCGTTTCATTGTTTCACTTTGTGGTGAAATTTGCTAATGGATAATTGTGAAGTGCTTATGACTTACTGAGTTATAAACTCACTCGGTGTTTTCTTGTCACCCATTTTAGGTCTCTTGGACTCGTCTTTTTTTGTGTGTTCGGAACCGTCAACGAAGTCATCACACCGGCGAGCAATCTTTTGGTATTGTCTTCTTAGTCGATCTAGGAGAACATTTGGCATGTATAAGCTCTTTGTTTTGTGAAAATTTGGGTTGTAAACTTTAAGCCATGCGAATATGGCCTATGTGGTCGGCTGAGTGGGGTTTTAAAACTTATAGTTGCGAGTCCTAGAAATCTTAATTTTGATAAGGTGGTCACAATTTGTGTTATGTATGATGGATTATTAGTAAGGCCAAGGAAAAATTCATGAAATAGGCATAGTCTATTGCAAAGAATCGCTATGACACAGCAGCAGTGATATGAGATCGAAAAATCACTAAAAATAGTAGAAGTGGAATTAAATGCTAAAAAAATTACGTAATCGAAGCTTGATGGGTCTATCTTCATATGGATGAAACGAAACAACCATATGAGCTGTATTTTAAGAGATATTCAAGTTTTCGCGAAATAGGGCCAGAACGGTTTCTGGATCCCCTGTTCCGACTTTAAAAATTTACTATAAATTAACCAGAGAGAGTTAGAAGTTATGCTCTATATGTACAGATTTCTTTGTGATCCTAGTTTCTTTAGAAACAAACGGCATAAGTGTTGGAGCCCTGTACAGGAAGATATTCAAGTCGTAATGTGTAAAGGTCAGTGTAGTCGAACCCTGAAACAGGGGAGACTTTAACTAATAAATTTTACTAATTGGCCTGACCAAAAATTCTAGAAAAAGATTTGTAGATGGAATTATGAGTTTAGTTTCGGGGAAAATTTACGGAATTGGATTTCGAGTTTCATAACTCAAGATATAATTTTTAAAGCGACTACGATATAGTCAGCCAGCTTGACTGGAACACACAAAAAAAAAAAAGAAGAGAAGAGTAGGGGGAAATAAATGAAGCAAGCTCGGTAACACCTCGTGTTCAATTTCTAGTAACGGTCACCGGATCGGGATGTTACAATTTGATTGGTATCAGAGCTATGGTTTAGTCGGTTTTAGGACTATCATAGCGCGTGTGAGTCTAGCTATACATGCCATAATGTTAGTGCTTAATAATGTGATGACTTCTGACGGTTGAAATTTTTGTTTTGATTAGCAAATGGAAACCGGGGTAGAGAGACCCTTAGCAGATGACGTTGAAAGTGTAGCGGCTGCTCCTGCGCAAGGGACACCACCTGTTGAACCTCAGTCATCTGTGAATAATCAAGATGAAGGGGCGAAACAAGCCTTCTTCACCATGATGAATGAATGGGTCGCGCAATATGCCTGAACCAATCCGGCTGTCCAACCATTCCTAAATATAAATAATCCACCCCAAGAGCCCGTAATGCCATCGCCATCGATCCCGTGAGGTCGAGTAAACCACCTATGGACTTGATTAGGAAGCGGGGCCGAGGAGTTCAAGGCCATAGTTACCGATGATGCCGAAAGGGCCGAAGTTCGCTTGATAACACCATTCGGGTGTTTGATGAACTGTCATGCACACCCGATGAATGTCTAAAGTGTGCCATATCCTTGTTGCGAGACTCAGCCTACTATTGGTGGAGGACCTTAATTTCCATAGTCCCAATGGAACAAGTTACTTGGGATTTCTTTCAAACGGAATTTTGAAAGAAATATATTAGTCAACGGTTCATCGATCAAAAGCGTAAGGAATTCTTAGAGCTCAAGCAAGGCCGTATGACAGTATCTGAATACGAACACGAGTTCGTAAGACTTAGTCGGTATGCTCGAGAGTGTGTGGCTGATGAGGTTGCTATGTGCAAAAGATTTGAAGAAGGATTGAATGAAGATTTAAAGTTACTGGTGGGTATTTTGGAGATAAAAGAATTTGTAACACTAGTTGAACGAGCCTGCAAGGAAGAAGAACTTGGGAGGGAGAAGAAGAAGGCTGAATTTGAAGCTAGGGACTATCGTAAGAGATCGACGGGTAAAGCTCCATTTTCGGCTGTAAAGAAGTTCAGGGAGGACACAAATAAGTCAAGGACGACTGCGGGAGTTTCCATTAGAGCTCGACCATCGATGGACTCACGAGCTACTTCGGTTGCTAGTGTGGGCAATAATCGTCAAGAAAAGCCCGAATGCCCCCAATGTGGAAGACGACACATAGGTGAATGTTGGGGTAAGTCTGCTAACAGGGCCCATTACGGATGCGGTTCAAGGACCACTTCATTAGAGATTGCACGAGCTAGATGAGAAGAATAAGATGCAAGGTGCGAGACCTAGTGGAACGACGGCTAGAGGTAGACCCCCGAGAATTTCAGGAGGTAGGGGTGGTAATCAGAGAGGGGCCTTTGATACGGTTGTTCGATCCGAGACCCGTGCTCCTGCTAGAGCATATGCCATTCGTGCGCGAGAGGAAGCATCCTCCCCTGACGTTATCACTGGTACTTTTACTTTCTTTGATACTAGTGTGATTGCATTGATTGACCCTGGCTCTACTCATTCATATGTATGTGAAACCTTAGCATCCAAAGAAGACTCTACCGTTGAGTCTATCGAGTTCGTAATTCGAGTGTCAAATCCTTTGGGTCAATACGCATTGTTGATAAAGTGTGCAAGAGATGCCCCTAATAATTCGAGAATCTGCTTTTCGCCGATCCGATGCTTCTACCATTTGACTAATTCGATGTTATTCTTGGTATGGATTGGTGATCAGACATGATGCAAAGGTGAACGCAAAAGGAAAACCATTGATTTGAGGAGTGCAAATAATGAGGTAGTCCGAGTCGAGTCTACTAATTTAAAAGGAGCGCCAGCGATAAAATCTTCAATGACCACTCGGAGATATGTGAAAAAGGGGTGTGAAACATACCTTGCATATGTGTTTGAGAGCAAAGAGATGGAAAGGAAACTTGAATCAGTACCAGTGGTTTGTGAGTATTCAGATGTTTTTCCTGAGGAGCTACCGGGATTGCCACCGGTTCGAGAAGTGGAATTCGGCATCGAAGTTGTACCTGGTACTACGCCAATCTCAATAGCCCCGTATCGTATGGCATTAACGGAATTAAAGGAATTGAAGGTTCAATTGCAAGAATTGACGGATAGAGGTTTCGCCGACCGAGCTTTTCTCCATGGGGCGCACTGTTGTTTGTGAAGAAGAAGGATGGAACCATGAGATTGTGCATCGACTATCGCCGCTTGAATAAAGTGACGATAAAGAATAAATATCCGCTGCCACGTATTGACAATTTGTTTGATCAATTAAAGGGAGCCTCAGTGTTTTCAAAGATAGATTTGAGATCGGGTTACTATCAGTTGAGGGTTCGAGACTCGGACATACCCAAAACTGCTTTTAGAACGAGGTACAGTCACTACTTAATTCTTAGTGATGCCGCTTTGGGCTCACTAATGCCCTCACGGTATTTATGGATTTAATGAATCAATTTTCGTGCCATACTTGGATCGGTTCAGTAGTTGTGTTTATCGATGACATTTTGGTCTATTCGAGAGATGAAATCAACATGCCGAACACCGAGACTAGTGTTGCAAATTTTACGAGATAAGCAGTTATACACAAAGTTCAGTAAATGTGAATTTTGGTTGAGAGAGGTTAGCTTTTTGGGGCACGTGGTGTCCGTGACGGGTGTTAGGGTAGACCCGAACAAAATCTCGGCCATAGTCGATTGGAAACCTCCAAGGAATGTTACGGAAGTTAGGAGCTTTTTGGGGCTTGCCGGATACTATCGACGATTTGTAAAGGGTTTTTCGATGATAGCTGCACCGCTGACAAAACTACTTCAAAAGATGTTAAGTTCGAGTGGTCGAACGTCAAGAAAGTTTCGATCGATCGAAAACCTGCTTAACCGAGGCCCCAAGATTAGTACAATGAGTCCCAGAAAGAGTTCATCATTTACAAGTGACACATCCTTGCTTGGGCTAGGTTGTGTATTGATGCAAGAGGGTCGAGTTGTGGCTTACGCGTCGAGACAACTAAAGCCGCATGAGAGAAACTATCCCACCCATGACCTTGAACTAGCGACCATAGTGTTCGCCTTGAAAATATGGCGACATTACTTGTTTGGAGAAAGGTGTCATATTTATTCGGACCACAAAAGTCTTAAATATTTGATGACTCAAAGAGATCTAAATCTGCGACAAAGACGTTGGCTTGAGTTGTTGAAAGACTATGAACTTGTCATTGATTATCACCCGAAAGGCCAACGTGGTGGCCGATGCTTTAAGTCGTAAAGCAATCGCTTGCTTTGAGAGCGATGGATGCTCACCTATCCGTTTCACCCGATGAGGTGCTAGTAGTTGAATTAGAGGCCAAACCGTTATTGATTCATCAAATACTTGAATCTGAGAAGGTCGACGCTGAATTGGTCGCTAAATGAGCTGAATGTGTTTCGAATAAGGAATCGGAATTTCAGATTGACGACAATGATTGCTTGACGTTCAAGGGTCGATTATGTATTCCAAGGAATTCGGAACTTGTTTCGATGATTTTGAACGAGGCTCACAGTAGTCGAATGTCAGTCCGCCCGGGTAGTACTAAAATGTACAATGACCTGAAACGCCAATTTTGGTGGCCCGGTATGAAACGACACATTTCAGAATTTGTTTCAAAGTGTTTGATATGTCAACAAGTGAAAGCGCAACATCAAGTGCCATCGGGATTACTTCAGCCAATCATGATACCCGAATGGAAATGAGATCGAGTAACAATGGACTTTGTGTCTGGGTTACCGTTGACTCAGAATAAGAAAGACTCGATGCTGGGTCATTGTTGATAGATCGACCAAATCGCTCATTTTATCCTCCGTCTGCACGGATTTTTGGCTTGATAAATTGGCAGAATTATACGTCTCCCAAGTTGTTCGATTGCATGGGGTACCTATTTCTATCGTGTCGGATAGAGACCCAAGATTTACATCGCCATTTTGGAAGAAATTGCAAGAGGCTTTGGGTACCAAGCTGCATTTCAGCACTGCTTTTCATCCCCAAACCGATGGTCAATCCGAACGGATAATTCAGATCCTCGAGGATATGTTAATATGTTGCATCCTTGAGTTTAGTGGTTCATGGGAACGGTATTTACCTTTGATTGAATTCGCTTATAACAATAGTTTTCAATCAAGTATTAAGATGGCGCCTTACGAGGCTTTATACGGTCGTAAATGCCGTACCCTATTATTCTGGACTGAACTTAGTGGAAGTAAAATCTTCGGGGTTGATTTGATTAAGGATGCCGAGCAGAAAGTTCGCGTAATTTGTGAGAGTTTGAAAGCTGCTTCGGATCTCCAAAAGTCGTATGCGGATTTGAAAAGAAAAGACATTGAATATCAAGTTGGAGACAAAGTATTTCTCAAAGTTTAACCCTGGAAGAATGTGCTTAGATTTGGCTGTAAGGGCAAATTGAGTCCAAGGTTCATCGGTCCGTATGAAGTATCCGAACGAGTTGGACCAACAGATACCGATTAATTACGCCTCGAGCTCGAAAAGATTCACAACGTTTTTCATGTCTCGATGCTTGGACGATATAGGTCTGACCCGTCGCACGTAATGACTCCATCTGAGATTGAGATTCAGCCTAATTTGAGTTATGAAGAAGAGCCGGTTCGCATTCTGATGCGTGAAGTAAAAGAGTTGCGAAATAAGAAAATCCCATTAGTGAAGGTGTTGTGGCATAAGCACGGAATTGAAGAAGCCACTTGGGAACTTGAGGACTCTATGAAAGAGCGGTACCCGAGCTTATTTACCGGTAAGATTTTCGGGGACGAAAATTTCTTAAGTGGAGGAGAGTTGTGACAACCCTAAATTGACCCTAGTCGGAAAGTGGTTTCGGAACCACAAAACCGAGTCATAAAAATAATTAATTGTTATATTCTATGCTTATTGTGTGTGTACATGCACATGTGGAAGTTTCATTCTCTAATTTTACCAATTGTATGAGAAATTATTAAATAGGGATCAATGTGAGACATGGTGAAATATGATAGGCTAATTTTAAATGGCCTATTAATACATGTGGAAAAGTGTTTGTCCTTGCATGTCAAATTAGCCAAATTTGAGCATGATGGCCGGCCATGCTATGGGTGGAAACATGTCTCCAACATGTTAGACTAGTGATGCATGTAGGAAACAATAAAATAAGAACGTTAGTATTAAAGAAATGGAAAAAGAAAATGATGATAACAAAAAAATAATAATGTGTGGATGCCCCATTTGCCGTGACAAAAACAAAGAAAGAAAGAAAAGAAAATAGTTGTTCATCCTTTGGTAGTCTTGGCCGAATAGAAGCAAGGGAAGAAGGGGGAAGAGCTTGAGAAAAATCGGCTATGGTGGTTGCTAGACTAAGCTCAAGATCCTAAAGGAGAGGCGTCCAACAAGGGGAAATCGAAGGTCATCGAGTAGCCGACTTGGAATTATTTACCCAACCCAAGGTAAGTCATTAAGCATATATTTGGTATTGATTTAAATGATCATAATATCTATGCAATTGTGTTTAATGAGATGATATGTATATAAAATGTATGTGTATGGAATGATGACATTGTGGAATGGATAAAGGTAGTAAATGCGTAGAGTGTTTAGTCTCGGCACTAAGTGTGCGGGCAATAAATGGGCACGGTGACAAGATTGGCACTAAGTGTGCAAGCTCGAAAAGTATGGCACTAAGTGTGCGAACTTAAATTATATGGCACTATGTGTGCGAGCTCAAATTACATGGCACTAAGTGTGCGTGATCGATTATTAAGCACTACGTGTGCGAATTTAATGAATATGTTCGATCGGTTACTTACATGGAGGGTGTGACCTTATCGAGTTGATCATGGACAGCGGAAAGAGTAAGTACCTTGAGCTCATGGCGAATAGGCGCTATGTTCATACTCGGGGTTGAGCTTGGTAAGCTTTAAATCTATGTGATGATTAAACTTGCAGTCACGTAAATAAGGTATCATGGGATAGATGAAAGTTCGTTTGTTTGCATGATTGTGGTGAAAATGAGTTGATATATGGAAATTGTCTCAAATATCTTATTGAATAGAATATGAAATGTGAATGTATGACTTGGTATGAGATCGAACCGAAAGGTCTAAGGAACTATGGTATAGTTCGGTATGGATGAAACACTTAGCCTCGTTTCATTGTTTCACTTTGTGGTGAAATTTGCTAATGGATAATTGTGAAGTGCTTATGACTTACTGAGTTATAAACTCACTCGGTGTTTTCTTATCACCCATTTTAGGTCTCTTGGACTCGTCTCTTTTTGTGTGCTCGGAACCATCAACGAAGTCATCACACCGGCGAGCAATCTTTTGGTATTGTCTTCTTAGTCGATCTAGGAGAACATTTGGCATGTATAAGCTCTTTGTTTTGTGAAATTTTGGGTTGTAAACTTTAAGCCATGCGAATATGGCCTATGTGGTCGGCTGAGTGGGGTTTTAAAACTTATAGTCGTGAGTCCTAGAAATCTTAATTTTGATAAGGTGGTCACAATTTGTGTTATGTATGATGGATTATTAGTAAGGCCAAGGAAAAATTCATGAAATAGGCATAGTCTATTGCAAGAATCGCTATGACAGCAGCAGTGATGTGAGATCGAAAAATCACTAAAAATACTAGAAGTGGAATTAAATGCTAAACAAATTACGTAATCGAAGCTTGATGGGTTTATTTTCATATGGATGAAACGAAATGACCATATGAGCTGTATTTTAAGAGATATTCAAGTTTTCGCGAAACAGGGCCAGAACGGTTTCTGGATCCCCTGTTCCAACTTTGAAAATTTACTATAAATTAACCAGAGAGAGTTAGAAGTTATGCTCTATATGTACAGATTTTTTTGTGATCCTAGTTTCTTTAGAAATAAACGAAATAAGTGTTGGAGCCCTGTACAGGAAGATATTCAAGTCGTAATGCGCAAAGGTCAGTGTAGTCGAACCCTGAAATAGGGGAGACTTTAACTATTAAACTGTACTAATTGGCTTGACCAAAAATTCTAGAAAAAAATGTGTAGATGGAATTATGATTCTAGTTTTGGGGAAAATTTACAGAATTGGATTTCGAGTTTCATAACTCAAGATATGATTTTTAAAGCGACTATGATACAGTCAGCCAGCTTGACTGGAACACACAAAAAAAAAGAAGAGAAGAGTAGGGGAAATAAATGAAGCAAGCTCGGTAACACCTCGTGTTTGATTTCCGGTAACGGTCACGGGATCGGGGTGTTACACCGTGAGTGAGGTATCTGTACTAAGTCCTTTGGGTCACTCGGTTAGGGTAGATAAACTGTATAGAGATGTGCCTATAGAAACTCAAGGAAAAGTTTTCTCTGGAGATCTGATGGAGCTACCTTTCAGAGAATTCGATCTCATTTTGGGAATGGATTAGCTTGTTAAGCATAGGGCTACTCTGGATTGTGCTACTAAGCGAATAATGTTAAAGACCACAAAGGGTGAAAAGGTTTTGCTGATAGGCAAGCGTAGGGATTATCTGTCTAATGTGGTGTCGGCATTGAGAGCCGAGAAGTGGATTCGAAAGGGATGTGAGGCTTTTTTGGTATTTGTATGCCAATCGGAAACTGAAGATCTGACAGTGGATAAAGTTAGAACCGTCAAGGATTTTCAAGATGTTTTTCTAGAGGAGCTTCTGGGTTTGCCCCCGAACCGAGAGGTTGAGTTTGGAATCGACATGTTGCCTGGAACGGCACCGGTGTCCATTGCACCTTATAGGATGGCACCGAAGGAGTTGGTGGATTGAAAGCCCAAATTCAAGAGTTATTGGATGGAGGCTTCATTAGACCAAGTGTGTTTCCGTGGGGAGCACCAGTGTTGTTCGTAAAGAAGAAAGATAGGTCAATGTGGATGTGCATCGATTATCGGCAGTTGAACAAACTAACGATTAAGAACAAGTACCCACTGCCGATAATCAATGATTTATTCAACCAACTTAGAGGAGCTTTAGTATTTTCCAAGATTAACCTTCGATCTGGGTATCATCAGTTGAGGGTTAAGGAGGTGGATATTCACAAGACGGCATTCAGAACTCGGTATGGTCACTATGAGTTCTTAGTTATGCCATTTGGGTTGACGAACGCACCTGCGGCATTTATGGATCTGATGAATCGAGTGTTCCAGCCATACTTGGATCGATTCATGGTCGTCTTTATCTACGATATTCTGGTTTATTCTCAAACTGAGGAGAAGCATGATAAGCACCTTCGTATTATACTGCAAGTGCTGAGGGAGAAGGAGCTTTATGGGAAATTTAGTAAGTGTGAGTTCTGGTTGAGAGAGGTAACTTTCTTGGGGCATGTTGTCTCTACTGAAGGGATCAAGGTGGACCCTCGAAAGATTGAAGCGATTCTGGAATGGAAACCACCGAGGTCAGTGTCGGAAATTTGAAGTTTTCTGGGTTTAGCTGGGTATTATAGAAGGTTTGTGGAAGGATTTTCTATAATGGAAGCACCTTTGACAAAGCTTATAAGGAAGCGAGTACCGTTTGTTTGGACTGAGAAACAACAGATATCTTTTGAGAAGCTGAAGAAAGTTCTGACCGAGGCACTTATACTGATTCAGTTAGAGTCTGGAAAAGATTTTACCGTATGCAGTGATGCATCACATGTAGGGTTGGGCTGTGTGCTGATGCAAGAGGGTAAAGTGGTTGCTTATGCATTGCATGATGCCTTAAACCACATGAAGTTAACTATCCTACTCATGATCCGGAGTTGGCGCAGAATCTTTGCGCTTAAGATTTGGAGACATTACCTGTATGGAGAAAGGTGTATTATATACACAGATCATAAGAGTCTTAAGTACTTGCTGACTCAGAAGGAGCTGAACCTTAGGCAGCGGAGATGGATAGAATTGCTTAAGGATTATGAATGCGTGATTGAGTATCACCCAGGCAAAGCTAATGTGGTGGCTGATGCCCTAAGTCGTAGAACTGTATCTGATTTGAGAGCCATATTTACTCGTTTGAGTCTGTATGACGACGATAGCCTGTTAGAAGAACTGCAAGTTAACCCGACCTGAATAGATGAGATTAAGGAAAAACAGTCGAGGGATGAGCCCCTGATTTCTTGATTCCGGCAGGTTAAGAATGGGGATACTTCTGAGTTTAGACTGAACAGTGAGGGAGTTCTGTGTTACCGAGGTAGAGTTTGTATTCTAAAGGACTCTGACTTGAGGCAAGCAATTCTGAAAGAAGCTCATGGAGGTCTCTGTGCTATGCATCCTGGAGGGAGTAAAATGTATCGCGACTTAAAGGAGTTGTATTGGTGGCCTGGATTGAAGCGAGAGGTAACGAAAGTTGTGGGAAAATGTCTAACTTGTCAGCAAGTGAAAGTTGAACATCAATTACCTTCCAGACTTTTGCAGCCATTGAAAGTACCACTTTGGAAGTGGGAGAGGGTAACCATGGATTTTGTGAGTGGGTTACCCTTGACACCATCGAAAAAGGACTCGATTTGGGTAATTGTTGATAGGTTGACCAAATCTGCTCATTTCATACCTGTCCACACTAATTATTCACTTCAGAAGTTAGCCAAATTGTATGTGGCGGAAATAGAGCGACTTCACAGAGTGCCAGTGTTGATTATTTCTTATCGAGATCCTAGATTCACATCTCGATTTTGGAAAAAGTTGCATGAGGCGTTGGGTACGCGGTTGAACTTTAGTACAGCCTTTCATCCTCAGACTGATGGTCAGTCGGAAAGGGTTATTCAGATTCTGGAAGACATGTTGAGGGGATGCGTTATCGACTTTCAAGGCAGTTGAGAGGATTACTTACCGTTGGCAGAGTTTGCATACAACAACAGTTATCAAGAAAGTATTCGAATGGCTCTTTATGAGGCACTGTATGGGCGAAGATGTTGTACACCTAGTTGTTGGACCGAGTTGGGTGAACAATAGGTTCTTGGACCTGAGTTAGTGGCAGATACTGAGGATAAGGTCAAGTTGATTAGAGACCGGTTGAAGGAAGCATCTGATAGACAGAAGTCATATGCAGATTTGAAGAAGAAGGAAATTGAGTACTCTGTGGGTGATATGGTCTTCTTGAAGGTTTCACCTTGGAAGAAAATAATAAGGTTTGGGAGGAAAGGAAAGTTAAGTCTGCGGTTCATTAGGCCTTATCGGATTCTTAAGCGAGTGGGTCTAGTGGCTTATCAGTTGGAGCTACCTCCAGAGTTGAATAGGATTCATGATGTCTTTCACGTCTCCATGTTATGGCGGTATCATTCTAACCCTACTCATGTTGTGCCGGTTGCAGAGATCGAGGTCCAAACAGACTTGACTTTTGAGGAAGAGCCTGTGCAGATTTTGGATCGAGATGTTAAGATTTTGAGGAGGAAATCAGTTCCGCTAGTAAAGGTGCTGTGGCGTAATCATGGCAGAGAGGAAGCTACTTGGGAGCCAGAAGTGGCGATGCGTCAACAATAGCCACATTCGAGGACGAAATTTCTTTAAGGAGGGTAGAGTTGTAACGCCCCAATTTTCGGGTTTTCTGTGTTTCTGTGATTTTTAAAATTTGTGTGTGTTCTGGTTGGTTAAAATATATTTTTTAGTAGGTTAGTGGGCCTTTAGAAGGCTTAAACTTAAGTTAAATCTGTGGTAGTCTTTGGAATTTTAATTTTATGAGCAGGTGATGCAATTGGCGTTTGGGCTTTTAAGAGTAAAGGGGTAAAAGATGACAAAAAAAGGAGTGTGGTGTAGTGGTAAGGTGGCGCCACTTAGGGGACAAGGAAGTGACGCCATAGAGGAAGCAAGGGGTCTAAAGTTCAAGTCTTGGCTCTTGCAATATATTTTGGTTTTTCTTTTCAATAAATCTGGAAGCAAGTAGGTGCACTTTAAAGTTTAATGTGTTGGATTTATGACACAAATAAGCTTGTGGTCTGGTGGTAGTGGCGTGAGTTGGCATGTGAGAGGACTTTGGTTCGAATCCCTTAGCACGCAAAGGTTGATTATTTTGCTATGTTGGGATGGCAAGAGTTGGTGTTGGTTTTAAACTCTGCTGATGAAGGGATCCCACATCGAGAAGCTAACATTAGAGTAGATGGAGAGCTAGCTTTAAATAGAGCAAACCATGAGGAGAGTAGGCATACCCTTCTTGGCTGATCCCTTTTGCTTTGTGACGTGTTCGTTCGGGTTGGGCGTCAGCTAAGAGTGTTTGGAGCGTGGATTAACTGCAGTCTCCTAACAGGTGCGTCTTTCTCATTACTCTAGCAGTAGGACGGCTATTTTGGGCCGCGATGGGCTAAAATGGGCCATGTGGTCCCAATGGGTCCGTAGGCCCAAGTGGATAAGTTGTAGAATTACCAAAATACCCCTGTAAGGTAGAATTACCGAAATACCCCTGTAGGGTAGAATTACTGAGATACCCTTGTGGGGTAAAATTACTGAGATACCCTTGTGGGGTAAAATTACCATTTTGCCCCTCGGGTGTTAAATGACTATTTTGCCCCTCTTGCGTAAATGACTAACTTGTGTGATGGTTGGGTTAGTTGACGTGGATTTATGTTAGTTATCGTTAATTCGTAAGTCTAATGTGTTAGTGATCGATTGTAGGATTATCGCGTGGGAGATATCGTCATTAATCGTCATCAACCAGGTGTGTAAACGACACCCTCCCTTACACTGAATCGGTAAAAGCCGAAATACCAAAACGTTGGTATTTTGTGAACTCGCGAGCATGCGAGCGCTCGTGAGACAGATGTTAATGAATATGGTGCATTTGGATGATTAGACTGCAGTGTGTACATTTTCGTGCACAACAGTATTTTTGGGCTTAATGGGCTGAAAATGGGCCAATGGGCCAACGGGCCCACTTCTTCTGATTACTTGGTAAACGTTAGAATGAGCATGAAACCTTAGCAATAGGTAATAATTACTGAATTACCCTTATGCATGCAAAATTACGATTTTACCCTTAGGGTTATATTTTTTTTGAAAAGCATGATGTTCTTTTTGTGTATACGTATGCCATGACATATTATTTCTATTGTATGGCACATGGGTTTATATTGATGGAGGAAGCGTTCTGGAAGCCTCGCTGTAATCTGGTGGCCTCGCCACATATGTCTGTTCTGGTGGCCTAGCCACAATATCTCTATCTGGTGACTTCGTCACAATATCTAGCAGCATCGCTGCAATTTCTGTGGTGTGTAGCGGTTGGGTGGGTCGAGTAGTCTCCCTACATGGTGTAAGGCTGGTACGGGGGTGTTATGGATGGCTCTGGGTTGGGATTTCTGTATTCATGATATATTTGTTCTGTATCTGCTATGGGCCTATGGGTTTCATTCTGATTTCTGTACTGGGCCAAGGCCTAGATAAGTCTGACTCTTGAGGTTTGATCTGTTTTGGGCTATGGTTGAGTTATGTTACACACTGAGTTTATCGAACTCACCCTTTATTTTAATCTCTGTAGGAAATCCCCAACCATAGTGGGCTCAGAGCTGTGAGGGATTCGGAGTGGCCACATCATCTGCAAACTTTGTTTTTCTAAGTTAGTTTATTTTTATTATTTTATATTCTGATTTAATTTTGGGTTTTAAATTGTAATAAGATCGCTATTCAAATTTCTTTTTCCGCTATGGTTTTATTTTCTGGTTATATTTATACTATGTCAAAACTGCTAGTGTTAGGCTGCGCTGGTTTTCAAAACTAATGAATGTTTTCCAAGACTCAACAAGCATAACAAATGGATAGCCTAAAGATTGATAAACCAGTTTTTCATTCAACCGCTATTTTTACAAAGACCACCCCAATCACTTAAACCAACGAATGCATACTAAGTCGTAAGTCCATGTGACACGTCAGATCTGGCAATAACGTCTGGGCCGGGTTTGGAGTGTTACACATAGATTTAGCAAGGGTTCTTTGGAAACATCACGGGATTGAGGAGATTTGGAAACCCAAGGAAACTATGAGTAAACAGTTTCATAATCTATTTTCTAATAAGATTTTCAGGGACGAAAATTTCTATGGGGGAAAGTTCTAACATCTTGTTTTTAATAAAATCAAAACTGTGGTTTCGAGACCACAAATCCAAGGTCAAATAATTTATTTTAATATTATTTTTTGATTTACAACATGATAGTATTGTCGTATAAAAATTTTGTTAAGAAATTTTACCGTTTACATGTTCAATTTGATAAAAAAAACTAAATCACGTAAAGTTGGAAAGTTGTGTTCTATTATCTAAAGGTGTCAAATAGCTATAGAAATTTAAAGTAGAGGTCCTTATTGAGTAATTAGACCACTAATTGAGTTAGTGGATGTACATGGATTAAAATAATGAAATAGTCAAGGTTCGGTTGGTATTAGATTGGTAATGGATAAAATAATAAAAGTAAAAAAAAAAAGAAAAAGAAAAGCTTCATCTTTCTTCATCTTCTACCGATTTTTCACTAAGAAACAACCATGGGAGAGCTCAAAATTTCAGCAACATAAACCTATAGCATGTAAGTGATTTTTAAGGCCGTTTTTGATAATTTTTATGTTTTTGGGATCGTGGTAGCTTAATCTAACTAAATAGGGGACTAATTTGCAATATGATTGAAAGTCTAGAGTTTTTCCATGAGAGCATTTTTGTTGTTCTTGAAGTTTAATGGAAGAAAATAAATCTTGGTTGTTATATAAACAACTTTTGTTAAAGGGTTTTTAATGAAATTGTCAATTAGGGGTTTAGTTGTGAAAAATGAAAAGTTGGTGATAAATGTGTGAAATTATGGTATTTATGGGCTGTTATAAGCACATATAAGTTTTGGCTAAACTTGGGTGTACTGAAATTTCATGAATTTCTTTTTTACGAGCCTAAGGACTAATTGGTAAAGAAGTCAAATGTTAGAGGCAAAATGGTAATTTTGCCATATTATGATTTGTGGATTAAATTGAATAAAATGAGGTTTGAATTAGTTAAATTTGATTATATAGATTAAGAAAAGCAACGTACGGATTTAAATTGGGAAAAAGATAAAGTATTAGATTAAGCAACCATTATCTCCATGCGAATTTGAGGTAAGTTCGTGGACTCGAACTTAGTTTTATTTTAATACGTTTTAAATTAATTAATGCTAAATTAGCTCTTGATATAAAATGTATGCATATTATGGAATTAATGTTAAGGAAAATGAATGAGGAAAATTTTGGAAGTAAATAATTGTACATTCGTCGATATATTCGACTAGTGCTGGGCGCAATTACCGTTGGTTTATCCAACTAGAGCTGGGCTCAGAATTATTATCGTCGATATATCCGACTAGAACTAGGTGCAAATATTGTTGGTTTATCCAACTAGAGTTAGGCTCACAATTATTATCATCGGTATATCCGGCTAGCATTGGGTGCAAATATTGTTGGTTTATCCAACTAGAGTTGGGCTCATAATTATTATTGTCGGTATATCTGACTAGCACTAGATGCAAAAATTGTTGGTTAATCCAACTAGAGCTGGGCTCACAATTATTATCATCGGTATATTCGACTAGCACTGGGTGAAAATATTGTTGGTTTATCCAACTAGAGCTGGGCTCACAATTATTATAGTCAGTATATCTGACTAGAACTGGGTGCAAATATCGTTGGTTTATCCAACTAGAGTTGGGCTCACATTCAATACCATCGGTTAATCTGACTAGTGCTGGGCGCGACCTTCTCTGCAGTTTACCGATAGGCATCGGGTGTCACATTGCTAATAGATCTCGCGGTAAGATTACTTGAATTATCGAAAGAACTGAAATTTTATTTAGTTAAGTTATAATTTCATACTAATATTGATTTTTTTTGTGTTTAGCTAAGAATTGGAACCTATTAATGGTAAATTGATTTACATGTTGGCACAAAGTGTGTGAGATAATCGCTTATCCGGTATTATTCTGAGTGGGTCAATAAGCGCAGTGCTGTTATAAGGTTATATGAGTTCAATACAAACTAGTACAGATATGTACGTGAAATACGTGGAAATAATATACATTTATGATATATGAATTCATGGCATGACTAAATTGGTTGATGATTATGTGTTAGGCTTTTGGGCCAAATTGAGTTATGATATGCCTTGTTTTATGTACTTAAATTTTGGTTAAATGTGTATAAAAAGAAGGAAAGATCGTCAAATGCTTCAATTAGAATTTGCTATGAAAGCATGGAAAGGTATGAATTATTAGACGATCGAAATAAGCTTAGACACATGCTTGAAAATGCGAATGCATTTAAGTAGTGTGTACTTATACTATGATGTTTTGAGATTTTTTGTTAGTTTATGTGATAATTAAAAATTGAGAGACTAATGTTGTTTAAACTAAGGCGAAGACATGTTGGATTGACTAAAGTGGCTTATGATTATAAATTGTAGTGGTAAGCTTTATTTTTGAATTACGAACTTACTAAGCATTACATGCTTACTTTGTGTTAATTTCTTTGTGTATTTAGATGTCGAAAGCTCGTTCGGGTTGGAAGTTGGCGGAGATTACATCACACTATCTATTGTGGTTTTAAATTTCGTTATAATGTCATGTATAGGTCATCTTGACTAATGGTAGCCTATATGTCTTGTTATGTTTTTAGCCATTCGATTTGGCTTGAAAATGGTATATGTTTTGTTATGTAAAAATGTGTAAATGGCTTTATGATGTGTGAGGTATGGTTTCCATGTGAATGTCTTGTTTTTGAATTAGTATTTTGTGTACGAAATGGTCGAAATTGAGATATGGTATGCATGTTAAATTTTAGGCACAAAGTCTCCTTTGTGTGTTTCACCATTTAGATAGATTTTTGAAGTTTAAATTTGCATGTTTTAAAGTAGCCAATTAAGGTGCCTATTAGTATCATGGTTGTGTGTGATCTTATAAGATGCTATAAGCTTGTTATTGATGGTATTGAATGTCTAAATATGCCATGTTTATATGTACGTTGAGGTGTTTAGGTTGGTACCAAGTTGGGTGAAAAATATGGCTTGGAAAATAACCTATTTTCGTCCACATCGGCAGAGACACGGGCGTGTGTCTCAGCCGTGTGTGAAACATCGCCTAGCACATGGGCCTGTGTCTTAGCCGTGTGACCCAAGTCAGAGAGTTGCACTGGTATAGGTGTAACACCTTTCACCCGTATTCGACGTCCGAATAGGGTACGAGGCATGACTGGAGTCACATCACAAACAATCATACAATTCCAAGCCATAAAATTTGCATCCAAATTAAAACCATTTGCTATTAACCATAAAGTCACTAATACGAGCCTATGAGGCCCAAAATATCCTTATGAAGTGGTCCAAGACTAAACCGAAAACTTTAGAAATTATTACAAAACTTAGAAAAATTTTCCACTAAACAGGGTTCACACACCTATGTGGATATGGGACACCCCGTGTGGGTAGGCCGTTTGGTCACACATGCCCCGTGTCTCGACCTCGTATAACTCTCTAACTTGTAGCCCATGAACAACTTGAGATCACATGGCCAAGTTACACGCCTGTGTGCTAGGCCGCGTCAAAAATTTATTTTCATAAAAATAGGTGCAGACTTCACACGGCCAGGGCACACGCTTGTGTTCGAGCCATGTCGTCCACACGCCTGAGACACTCGCCCTTGTCTCTACCTGTGTTCTCAATTTTGAACATTCTGTTTCTCAAAATTAAGGTGCAGGGGACACACAGTCGGAACACACGCCTATGGGGCAGACTGTGTGTCATACATGGCCTAGACACACCCCCATGTGTCACACATGGCCTAGACACATTCCCGTATGTCTACTCGTGTGGACAAAATAAGGGCTATTTACCAAGCCATTTGCCACCCTCATTTCCACAAACCCTTTCACAACTTTGATGTCATATAAAACAACATATTTGGGCAATAAAACATCCACAATTATGACTAATACATATCAATACAATACTATCCACTATCATACTCACAACATTTATCATGTCCCAAATTAATCATGCTAATTTCACATATATAAAGCATCATTAAACTACTTTCATGACACCTATTTATGCATAAGATTATCATCTCACCAATAAAGCACATTTCCAAACATTTCACATTCATACTATAAATCACACTCCATCATACACCAAGCATAACATGACCATAACACCAAAGACATTGGCACATATACTTATATAAATGGGCTTGCAACCATTTTAGACAAAATAAGCCAATACATGGCTAAATACCAAATCAACTTAAACAAATATAAGCCAACATATTGGGCCAAATCAAATGACACATATAACAAAATGACCAAGTCCCTAAACATGCCATACTTTCAAAGTACTAAGATCATCAAATACCCAAAATAACAGTTTTGATAGTGTGAGGCGAATCTCAGACAATCTTCGATCTGAGTTAGCTTGGCGACACTATAAAACCATGGAAAATAAACGGTGTAAGCTATATAGCTTAGTACGATCGTATGAAAGAAATAAGCAACCTTACCATGCGTATAACATTTAAACAATATAACATGATTAAATGTAAATTTACCATAGTCTCATTTCAAGCATTTCATAGATATGAGCTTCAAGTACATACCTGTACCATCTCGAAATGAAATTACACACAATCTCATCTTTGACATACTTATGAACCACTCTGAATAATGATGTCGGATACTCGGGATTCTTGCACACTATGCCACATATATAGCCAATGCTACCTCAAATCTCATATCACAGTTGCTCGCTCTCGAGGTATCAATGGGTCTGCTCACACAAGTTGTTAGTCAAGACGTAGCTACGCAGTGCTGCTCACACAAGCTGTTAAGTATCCACAACATATGCCGGTACACTCAGCCATTGGTAGGACGTACAAGACTAGTACCCGAATCACATAATCATATAACACATAATGACCTTAGTGACATATCACTTGTATCCTACCCTATTCCTAAGGTTCAAATGGGATTTCTTGCTAGTCGATTTGTCTTCGGACTCGTTCATAGGATTAAGCTCATCCACATTTATCAAACATACAATTCATGCAATATTAAAGCAATAAAATAAAATCATATTAAAGCTTATTTTTAACATATGAACTTACCTCGGTACGAAATGGTTAATTGTTCGATTTAGTCCACAACTTTGCTCTTTCCCCGGTCTAGGTCAGAACCTCTTCTTTTTTGATCTATAATATCAAATTTAACTCATTCAATTATCACATTATTCAATTTAATCCCAAAAACACCTTATGGCAAAAATTACATTTTTTCCCCTAACTTTTCAACTTTTTACATTTTAGTCCCTAGGCTCGTAAAATGATTTGCATTCAATTTCATCACACCCAAGCCTAGCTGAACCTATTCCTTGCTCATAACAGCTCATATTTTTCATTTATTCACATTTTTACATACATTTTACAACTTTTACAAATTGGTCCGTATTTGACATTTTCATCAAAAATCAATTGGTAAATGTTGTTTATCTAACACCAAACATGCATTTTCTACAATTTGACATTAAAATACACAAATATTCAACATGGGTAAAAATTTAGACTTTAATTTTCTTTCAAATTAGTCATTAGAATAGCTAAATCGAGTTACAACATTCACAAAAAAGTAAAAATCATTAAAAATGAGACAAAGAAAGACTTATAATCAAGCTTGGAAGTTGGCCAAACCCTAGCTATGTCTCCCTTAGTGATTTTCGGCCATAGGGGACTAAATTGGGAAAGATTGTAACATCCCGAATTAGCGCCTAGTTGGAATAGTGGTTTTGAGACCACAAATCTGAAGTAGAAATAATTACTTTCTGATTATTATGAGGTCTATGACATGGATGCATGCTTATGTAAAAGTTTCAAGAAGAAATTTTATGGATAAAGTGTCCAATTTGATATTGGGACTAAATTACAAAAGTTGCAAAATGTGAACCGTAGAAGCTTTAGGCCTGAAATTTCCATGGATTGTTAATTAGAGGTCCTTAATTAGAAATTTTCCTAATTTCTCTTTTTATGGACAAAAATCGGCATGAATAGGAAAATTTTGAAAGAAAGGCTTTAAGGGCATTTTTGTCATTTGGTTAATAAAAGAATAAAAATTGAAAAATAAGTCTAAATTGTGTTCATCTTCTTCATATGTTTGTCAAAAATTTGAAGAGCCTTAGCTAGGGTTTTTCTTCAACTTTCAAGCTCGAATGTAAGTACTCCCTAGCCCCGTTTTTAATGTTCTTTATGTTTTTGAGATCCTTGAAGCATGAACTAGCTATTTCTAGCATTATTTTGAGCTAGGTTCATGTTAAAAAACTTACCCATGTGTGACATGCATGTATTTTGGTGTTTAATGGAGGAATATGAAAGTTTGATGCATTATAAACATCTTTTACTAAGTGATTTTTCATGAAACACCTAAAAAGGACCTTTTTGTAAAAGTTGTAAAAATAGGTGGTTAAAAATCTAATTTAGAAGAAAATGTTGGCTGATATAAGTATGATATAAGTTCGGCTAGGCTTGGGTAGCAAAAGAAATGAACACATTTCATTTTACGAGCCTAGGGGCTAATTTGTAATTATATGAAAGTTTAGGGTAAAATTGTAATTTTGCAAAAGTATGATTTATGGATTATTTTGAATAATTCGATAATTAAATAAGTGAAATTTGCTATTATAGATCAAGAAAATCAGAGTCCGGACCTAAACTACAAGGTTGTGGACTAAATCGAATAGTAACCATATTTTGAGTACCGAGGTAAGTTCGTGTGTAAATATTGCAACATTACATTATTATGTTTTAAATGCTTTAATATTGCATGAATTGTGTAATTGTCTTTGTGGATTTAATTAATGATGACTCGATCACGATTCGACGAAGGTTGATATCTCAAAACCCCGGTTGAACCTTAGGAATAGTTAGGACGCAAATGTCATGACATTAGGGTTATGTACGATCCCATGAAAGACCATGTCTGGGACATGGCTTTGGCATCGATATGTAATTTCATGTAAGACCATAGCTGGGCTATCGACATCGATATGTGATCCTATGTAAGACCATGCCTGGGACATGACATTGGCATCGACCTACAATCTTATGTAAGATCATGTTTGGGACATGGCATTGGCATCGATATGTGATTCCATGTAAGACCATATCTGGGATATGGCAATAGCATCCTACCATGTGTATAAGAGTTCCCGAGTATCCTTTAGTATTCCAAATGGTTCAACAGGTAATTCAAAGTTTATGTCAAAGAGATGACAAGGTATGATCATGTTGAAGAGTATAGGTACGTACACAAAGTTCATAAATATTGAGATTATGAATCGATGAGACCTCGATAAGATATGAATGAATGAATTGTGATCATGAACCTTATTGTACATTATGCAAATGACATGACCTAAAATGTAACTATGATACTTGATGACATTATGATAAATATTATTATGTTATGTGTATAATAATGCATGGTTAATGTTGTTAATAATTTACATGCAAACTTACTAACTTTATGCTTACTCCCCATTCTTTTCCATTTTCCTTATAGTGTCACCAAGCTAGCTCGAGGATCGAAGGACCTCGAAGCTCGATTCACACTATCAAACTAATCTTTTGGGTATAGTGAATTTAAGCATTTTGAGTATGGCGTGTATAGTGGCTTGGTGTTTTTGTTATATGTCATATTTGTGTAGCCAAATGTGTTGGCTTATAATGATTTGATGATCCATTATGTAAATGGCCATGAGATATGGCCCATATTAATTATGGGGATGTTATGCTATTCATACATGCATACATGTGCTATGGTCACTCATGTTATGGTTAAGTTTATTTGGCATGGATGAATTGTGGATATGATCATAGATGCTTGATGATGGAAATGTGAGTAAATGATACAATAATAACTAAGGCATGATTGTATGAAATGGGAGTAAATTGATGTTTCATATTGCATGTGAATTGGCAAGCTTGGTCTAAATAAAATATGAAGTCTTAAGCAAGAATAAATTGATAAGAAGTTGTTATGTAAGTGCCCATTTATGCCACGTAGGATGTCATTGAGATGTACAAGTGTGCATGTGTTATTAAGCTAACGAAAGGCTTGGAAAATAGCCTCAAAGTTGTCTACACAGGTAGACACACGGTCTACCCTAAGGGCGTGTGCTTTGGTCGTGTGTCCCCTGCACCCTATTAAATTCAAACAGAATGCTCAGTAGTAAACACACGGGCAAAGACATGGGCATGTGTCTCAGCCGTGTGAAGGATATAGCCTCAGGGCATAGGTGTGTGCCTAGGCCGTGTGAAGTCTGCACTTAATTTTAGGAATTTAATTCGTCATACGGCCTAAGTACACGATGTATGACTTGACCGTGTGACCTTAATTGTGTTGATGAGGTTATAAATAGAGAGTTACATGGGCTGAGGACACAGACGCGTCCCAAGACACACGGGCGTGTGTGACTATACGGCCTACCCACACAGGCGTGTAACTTTGTTTCATGAAAATTCTTCTAAGTTTTCCTAAAGTTTTCTAAAGTTCTTGGATTATTCTCGAACTACTCTCGAGGTATGTTTTGGGCCTCGTAGGCTCATATAAGGGACCATTTGCATATGTATGAATGAATTTGATTTGAACAAAATTTTATGGCCCGATTTTATATGTTTACTTGTAGTTAAGTCCGGTAATGCCTCGTATCTTGTCCTGGTGTCAAATACTGGTAAGAGGTGTTACATTTGTGGTATCAGAGCTACAGTTTAGTTGATTCTCAAACTAACGTAGCATGTGTACGAGTCTAGCTATACATGCCATAAATGAATTATGATAGTGTAATGACTTCTGACCTTTTAAATTGTGTTTTCGTATAGTAATGGATCCCAACCGAGCTAAAGCTGATGATGTAGAAAGTAATGCACCGACTCTCTCTCAAGGTGCAGCGCCAGTTGAGAGTAGACCCGTGACCGTGAGTCAGGGAGGAAGATAAGAGGCTAGGGAAGCCTTTCTTCATATAATGAATGCCTGGTATACGGAGTTCATTCGAATGAACCCAAACGCTCATCCCCCTGCACCCTCACCTATTCCTCAGGCTGCTTCTGTATTACACCAAAGTATGGATTTTATGAGGCTGAATAGACCTCCAGTGGATAAGATTCGAAAACAAATAGCTGAAGAGTTCCAAGCTAGTATAGATGATAATCTTGAAAGGATAGAGTTTTGACTCGAGAATACCATCAGGGTATTCGATGAATTATCATGCACACCTGAGGAATGCATGAAGTGTGTAGTATCGCTTTTGAGAGACTCAACTTATCAGTGGTGGAACACCCTTGTGTCAGTTGCACCAAGGGAGAGAATCAATTGGGAATTTTTCCAATAGGAGTTTCATAATGGGTACATTAGTTAAAGGTTTATTGATCAGAAGCGAAAGGAGATTCTTGAGTTAAAATAGGGTCAAATGTCTGTAATAGAGTATGAGGGTGAGTTTGTCAGACTTAGTAAGTATGCCCGGGAGTGTGTATCAACTGAGGCCATCATGTGTAAGAGGTTTGAGGATGGGTTGAATGAGGACATTCGATTGCTGGTTGGCATCCTAGAATTAAAAGCGTTTGTTGTATTGGTTGAGAGAGCTTGCAAGGCTGAGGAATTGGCTAAAGAGAAAAGAAAGGCCGAGTTTGAGTGTTGAGATTCGAAGAAGAGATAGATGAGCAAGTCACTGCAGTCCTTATCTAAGAAACCGAGGGAGTTTAATACTCGATCGAGTGCTTAAGTTGGGTACTCAAATAGAAATAAGGGTAAGCAGTTCTCGATTTCAAAAGCTCAGACTACTTCAATTGCTAGTGTTGGTAATGCCCGATTGAGTAGACTAGAGTGTTCACATTATGGTAGACATCACCTCGGCGAGTGCCGAGATAATGATGAAACTTGTTTTAAGTGTGGTTCCCAAGATCATTTCATTAGAGATTGCCCCAATATGGTTGAAAACGAAAGATATCAGAGTGCAAGATCAGGCAAAGCAATTGTAATATCCCGAATTAGGGCCTAATTAGAATAGTGGTTTTGTGACCACAAATCCGAGATAAAAATAATTATTTTATAATTATTTTGAGGTTTATGATATGATTGCATGATTGTGTGAAAATTTCATGATGAAATTCTATGCATAAAGTGCTTAAGTTGAGATTAGGGACTAAATCGAATAATTTGCAAAACTTGCATTCTAGAAGTTTTTAGTATGAAATTGCTTTGGAATATTAATGAGGAGGTATTAAATAGAAATTTAACCAATTTATAAGTCTATGGACAAAAATTGGACATGGATGGAATTTTTGGAAAGTTTAGTAGTAAGGGCATTTTGGTCATTTAGTTATTAAAATGAATTAAAAACAAAATTAAAAGCCAATTTTTGTCCATCATCTTCATTAGGCCGAAATTTCAAGGGTTCTCCATAGCTAAGGTTTGTTTCAAGCTTTCAAGCTCCATGGTAAGTGATTCCAAGCCCCGTTTTTAATGTTCTTTACGTTTTTGAAATCCCGGTAGCTCGATTTAGCTTATGTTAGCAATAATTCGACCTAGGGTTCATATTTGGAAAAATACCCATAGGTGAAATTTTTGTATTTTGGTGTTTTATGCTAGAATATGAGGTTTTAAATTATGTTAGACAACTTGTGCTACTCGGTTTTAAGTGAAAACGAGTAAAAGGGCTTAATCGGTAAAAATACCTAATAGTCATAAGTGCATGTTAGAGTGTGAATTTGATGCTGTCATAGAAGGGAGAAATATCAGCATGTCATGAAACATAAGAATAAGGGCTGAAATTAAATTCCCGAGCCTAGGGGCAAAATCATAATTTTGTAAAAGTTAGGGGGCAAAAACATAATTTTTCCATAATGTGATTTCTGGATTGAAATAAATAGTATGGGTGTTAAATGAAC
This sequence comes from Gossypium arboreum, assembly GCF_025698485.1. Taxonomy (NCBI): domain Eukaryota; kingdom Viridiplantae; phylum Streptophyta; class Magnoliopsida; order Malvales; family Malvaceae; genus Gossypium; species Gossypium arboreum. The sequence goes on along the minus strand of NC_069075.1, from coordinate 16,980,833 downwards.
TAAATGTGTTTTTATAGATCAAGAAAGACGTGGAATCCATCGTGATCGGGGAAAAGAAAAGCTTTCGGACTAAATTATAACATTTCTAAAGTTTGCACCGAAGTAAGTTCGTACATGAATAATTTATCGATTTTTTTATGTTATTTTATGTTGTTATCATTTGAATTGGTGGCTGTCCATAGAACAATTAAATGATGGAAATTTGCAAATTTAATTAGATTGTGAATAAGTGTTAACAGTGAAAAAGGAAAGATTTTCCCGGTTGAACCTTCGGAACAGGAACAATACGAATGACCCATTGTGAGTACACGTGTGTAGTACTAAGTGCAGGCTACTATGCGTACTTAATGACTTCGATCACGTGTGTAGTACTAAGTGCAGGCTACTACGTGTATCAGATGGTGAGGTCACTTGTGTAGCACTAAGTGCAGGCTACTACGTGTACCGGATTGTTGGTCACATGTGTAGTACTAAGTGCAAGCTACTATGCGTATCAGATAGCTTCGGCTATAAGTGTGGAAGGGGGAAATATGCGTAAACAATGGTATATTTGTTATTTTTCCGTTGAGTTCAACGGGGAAAATCGATAAAGTGGTAATATATGAAAATTTAAGAGTTATGTGCTTGATAATTGAGCGAATTCTTGTATAACAAAAAGGACTAGGTGGAATTATGCAAGAGTGAATGTTAGAAATAAAAAAGTGTTGGACAGCAACAGTTACCTGATTTTAAAAATTTACCAAAAATCGTGGAAGTTGAATAAAAATGCAAATGATATATGAAAATAAAGCTTAATGAGTCTATTTTTACATAAAAGAAACAGGGGAAGCAAAAGAATTATATATTGTGTGATATTTGAATTCTTGTGAAACAGGGTCTGAATGAATTTGAGATCCCCTGTTCTAACTTTAGAAATTCACCATAAATTGTAAAAAAATTATTAAGAGTCATACCTTATATGCATAGATTCATTTTAAGAGAAATAAACAGAATGGTTATTGAAATTCTGTACAGGGAGAAATTTGGTTCGTAGTGCACAGGTGTCAGAGTAGTCATACCCTGAAACAGGGGAGACTTTAAGTAATAAACTGTACTAATTTTCCTAAACAAAAATTCTAGAAAAAATTTATTGAGTCTACATATGAGTCTAGTTTCAGGTAAAATTTATTGAATTGAATTTCAAGTCTTGTAGCTCGAGATATGATTTTTTTTAAACCGGACTCGTAAAATAGCACATCTGAATATGTGATTATATACTAGTATGATTGCTTTACTTTGATAAATTGTATATATCAATTTCAGTACTTACTTACTAAGCTATATGCTTATATTCTTTTCTTTTTCTTGTCTTATAGAGTTACTAAGCCACTGGAATTTGGAGATCGTGGGAGACCCATCCACACTATCAATACTTTTGGTACTTTGTAAACACTATTTTGGAATTATGGCATGTATAGAGGGCGAATCATTTTGTTATATGTTATAATTAATTTGGTTTAAAATATTACTTTTCAAAATTTGATAATTTACTTGTATTTATGTATATCTCATTAATGTTATCTATTTTTTTCAAGCTAGAAGAATTAATTATGTAAGGTTAGGTAAATATGTGAATTCATGTTTTCGTGATCTGTAATATTCCGTACCTTGTTCCGTCTTAGAACATGGGTATGAGGTGTTACATTTATTGGTATCAAAGCCAAGGTTTAGGTGGTTCTCAGATTTACGAACTGTGTGTGGAAGTCTATCTATACATGCCATAATTATATTATGATAGTGTGATGACTCCTGACAATTTAAATCGTGTTTTTATATAGTAAATGGATCCTGACTGAGCTGTAGCTGATGATGTAGAAAGTAATGCGCTGGCTCTCGCACAAGGGACTGCGTCAGTTGAGAGCAGGCATGAGACACATGATCAGGGAGATGGGGCCCTGGAAGCCTTTCTCCGTATGATGAGTAATTGGTGCACAGAATTTGTTCGGGCAAATCCGAACGTTCAGCCTCCTCCACCCCTCCTATTCCTCAACCAGTTCCCGTAGTTCCTCAAGATGTCGATATGACAAGATTGAGCAAACCCCTAGTTGATAAAATTCGAAAGCAAGGGGCTGAAGAATTTAGGGCTAATATAGATGATGATCCCGAAAAAGCAGAGTTCTGGCTTGAAAATTCTATAAGGGTATTCGATGAGCTTTCTTGTACTCTCGAAGAATGTTTGAAATGTGCTATATCTTTACTAAAGGATTCGACATATCATTGGTGGAAGACACTGGTATCTGTGGTTCCGAAAGAAAGGGTTACATGGGATTTCTTTCAAGAGGAGTTTAAAAAGAGGTATATAAGCCAGCAGTTCATTGATCAAAAACGGAAAGAGTTCCTTGAGATGAAACAAAGTAAAATGTCTGTGGCAGAATATGAACGTGAATTTTTCAGACTCAGCAAGTATGCCAGGAGTGTGTGTCCACCGATATTATGTGTAAGAGTTTCGAGGATAGGCTAAATGAAGACATCAAGCTACTAGTTGGGATTTTAAAGTTGAAAGAGTTTGTGGTATTGGTCGATCAAGCTTGTAAAGCTGAAGAACTGAGTAACGAGAAGAGAAAAGCTGTGAATGAAGCCAGAGACGCAAGAAAGAGGTCAATGAGTAAGTCATTTCAATCTCAGTCAAAGAAGTCTAAAGAAATGAATCCTCGGTTGACTGTTTCAACTGGACATTCGTATCGGGATCGTGGGAGATCATATTCGGGTTGTAAAGCTCAAGCTACTTCAATGGCGAGTGTAGGTAATGTGAGATCTAATAGACCCGAGTGCCAGCACTGTGGTAAACAACATTTCGGGGAGTGTTGGACGATTAGCCGAGCTTGTTTCAAATGTGGTTCCCGAGAACATTATATTAAGGATTGTCCAAAAAGGGTTGAAGAAGAAAAATTTCAGAGTGCCAGACAGACTAGTGCTGATAATAGAGGTAGACCTCCAAGAAATAATAGAAGTGGAGCTAGCAATCAAAGTTTGACAAAGGAATCAACTGGGAGGCTGAAAGCTAGAGTACCTGCTAGAGCTTATGCCATACGTGCTCGAGAAGAGGCGTCATCTCCTGATGTGATTACTGGTACATTTTCTCTTTATGATACTATTGTTATTGCATTGATTGATCCCGGATCTACTCATTCTTATGTTTGTGTGAATTTGGTATCTAGTAAGAGCTTGCCTCTAGAATCTACTGAATTTGTGATTAAAGTGTCAAACCCTTTAGGCAAATATGTGTTAGTAGATAAGGTTTGCAAAAATTGCCCTCTGATGATTCAAGGTCACTGTTTTCTGGCTAATCTAATGTTGCTACCATTTGACGAGTTCGATGTCATTTTGGGTATGGATTGGTTGATATTACATGATGCCAGAATAAATTGTAAAACAGAAAACTCTTGAGTTGAAATGTGAAAATGGTGAAATTCTTCGGGTGGAAACAAATGAATCAAATAAATTGCCTATGGTGATTTCGCACATGTCTGCTCAGCGATATATGCAAAAAGGGTGCGAAGCTTATCTTGCTTATGTATTAAATACTAAAATGTCTCAGTCGAAGCTTGAATCAGTACCGGTAGTCTGCGAATTCCCGGATGTATTTCTAGAAGAATTGCTAGGGTTGCCTCCGATCAGAGAGGTAGAGTATGCTATTGATTTATTACCTGGAACTGTACCAATTTCGATCTCTCCATACAGAATGGCTCCAACTGAATTGAAAGAATTAAAAGCTCAGTTGCAAGAGTTAACAGATAAGGGGTTTGTGAGACCGAGTTTCTCTCCCTGGGGTGCCCCCGTGTTGTTTGTAAAGAAAAAGGATGGATCTATGAGACTTTGTATTGACTATCGACAGCTCAACAAGGTGACGATAAAGAACAGGTATCCGTTACCGAGAATCGATGATTTATTTGACCAGTTAAAAGGGGCAACAGTGTTTTCAAAGATTGATTTGAGATCCGGTTACTATCAGCTGAGAGTTAAAGAGTCGGATATGCCAAAAACCGCTTTCAGAACGAGGTAAGGACACTACGAATTTCTTATGATGCCCTTCGGTTTAACCAATGCTCCGGCTAACTTTATGGATTTGATGAATCGAATCTTTAGGCCATACTTGGATAGGTTTGTGGTTGTGTTCATAGATGATATCCTGATTTATTCTCGAAACGAGTCTGAGCATACTGAACATTTAAGAATGGTATTACAGATTCTAAGAGAAAAGAAATTGTTTGCTAAATTCAGTAAAAGTGAATTTTGGCTTCATGAAGTCTGATTTTTGGGACATGTAGTTTCGGGTGATGGTATTTGGGTCGATTAGAGCAAAGTTTCGGCAATTGTTAATTGGAAACTGTCAAAAGATGTATCTGAGGTTAGAAGCTTTTTAGGCTTAGCTGGATATTATCGATGCTTTGTCAAGGGATTTTCAATGATTGCCTTTCCTATGACTAAGCTGTTGCAAAAGAATGTTAAATTTGATTGGACTGAAGAGTGTCAACAAAGTTTTGAGAAGTTGAAAGAGCGGTTGACCAAAGCACCAGTGTTAGTGCAACCCAAGTTGGGGAAAAAATTTGTGATCTACAGTGACATGTCATCAATTGGTCTTGGTTGTGTTTTAATGCAAGAAGGTAAAGTAGTAGCTTATGCCTCAAGACAGTTGAAACCGCATGAGAAAAATTACCCAACGCATGATTTAGAGTTGGCCGCCATTTTCTTTGCTTTGAAGATTTGGCGTCATTATTTATACGGTGAGAAATGCCGAATCTTTATTGATCACAAAAGTTTGAAATATTTGATGAATCAAAAAGATTTGAATTTACGACAACGGAGATGGCTTGAATTATTAAAGGATTATGAATTAATAATTGATTATCATCCCGGGAAAGCGAATGTAGTCGCAGATGCCTTAAGTAGAAAATCTTTGTTTTCTTTGAGAGCTAGGGGTACAGATTTGGCTATGTCTGATGATGGTTTGATTTTGGCCGAGTTAAGAGTTAGGCCGCTATTTCTTCAGCAACTTTGTGAAGCTTAGAAGAATGACAGGGAATTGCGAGCCAAGCGAGCTTAGTGTGAATTGGATTGTAACTTAGACTTTCGAATCGGACCAGAGGGTTGCTTAGTGTTCTGTGGTCGAGTATGTGTACCGAAAGATGCTGAGTTGATTCAGAAGATTTTACATGAGGCACACAATGGTTGTTTGCAAGTTCATCCTGGTAGTACGAAAATGTGCAACGACCTAAAGAAAATATATTGGTGGAACGGTATGAAGAGAGATATCTCTGAGTTTGTAACAAAATGATTGATTTGCCAGCAAGTGAAGGCTGAACACCAGGTACCTTTAGGTTTACTTCAACCAGTGATGATTCCCGAGTGGAAATGGGACAGAATTACGATGGATTTTGTGATAGGGTTGCCTCTGACTCCAAAAAAGAAAAATGCAGTCTAGGTTGTGGTTGATAGATTAACAAAATCGGCTCACTTTATACCAGTATGTACCGACGACTCCCTTGATAAGTTGGCTGAATTATATATTTCTGAAATTATGAAATTACACGGAGTACCTATGTCTATTATTTCGGATAGAGATCCGAGATTTACTTCGAGGTTTTGGAAAAAGTTGCAAGAAGCTTTGGGTACGAAATTGAATTTCAGTACCGCATTTCATCCACAAACAGACGGTCAATGTGAAAGAGTGATTCAGGTACTCGAGGATATACTCCAATGTTGTGTTTTAGAATTTCAGGGCAGTTGGGAGAAATATTTACCCTTGGTCAAATTTGCCTACAACAACAGTTTTCAATCGAGCATACAGATGTCACCGTACGCAGCATTGTATGGTTGCAAGTTTCGGACTCCTTTGTATTGGACCGAGCTCAGTGAGAAACAGATTCACGGAGTTGACTTGATTACAGAAACTGAAGAGAAAGTAAAAGTGATTCGTGATTGTCTGAAAGCTGCTTCAGATCGACAAAAGTCATATGCGGATTTGAAGAGAAAAGAGATCGAGTTCCAAGTGGGTGATAAAGTTTTTCTAAAGGTATCTCCATGGAAGAAAATTTTAAGGTTTGGCCGAAAAGGCAAGTTGAGTCCGCGTTTCATTGGGCCTTATATGGTTATTGAAAGAGTTGGACCAGTGGCTTATCGTCTAGCCTTGCCAACCGAGTTGGAAAAGATTCATAATGTGTTTCATGTGTCGATGCTGCGACGTTACTGTTCTGATCCTTCACATGTGATTCCTCTGACAGAAATTGAAATTCGACTAGATATGACATATGAGGAGGAACTAATAAAGATTTCGGCTCGGGAAATTAAACAATTGAGAAATAAAAGTACAACCTTAGTGAAAGTATTGTGGCACAGACATGGAATAGAAGAGGCTACGTGGGAACCTGAGGAAATTATGAGAAACCAATACCCACATCTATTTACCGGTAAGATTTTCGAGGATGAAAATCCTTAAAGGGGGGAGAGTTGTAATATCCCGAATTAGGGCCTAATCGAAATAGTGGTTTCGTGACCACAAATATGATATAGAAATAATTATTTTATAATTATTTTGAGGTTTATGATATGATTGCATGATTGTGTGAAAATTTCGTGATGAAATTCTATGCATAAAGTGCTTAAGTTGAGATCAGGGACTAAATCGAATAATTTGCAAAACTTGCATTCTAGAAGTTTTTAGTATGAAATTGCTTTGGAATATTAATGAGGAGGTATTAAATAGCAATTTGACCAATTTCTAAGTCTATGGACAAAAATTGGACATGGATGGAATTTTTGGAAAGTTTAGTAGTAAAGGCATTTTGGTCATTTAGTTATTAAAATGAATTAAAAACAAAATTAAAAGCCAATTTTTGCCCATCATCTTCATTAGGCTGGAATTTCAAGGGTTCTCCATATCTATGGTTTGTTTCAAGCTTTCAAGCTCCATAGTAAGTGATTCCAAGACCCGTTTTTAATGTTCTTTACGTTTTTGGAATCCCGGTAGCTCGATTTAGCTTATGTTAGCAATAATTCGACCTAGGGTTCATATTTGGAAAAATACCCATAGGTGAAATTTGTGTATTTTGGTGTTTTATGCTAGAATATGAGGTTTTAAATTATGTTAGACAACTTGTGCTACTCGGTTTTAAGTGAAAACGAGTAAAAGGGCTTAATTGGTAAAAATACCTAATAGTCATAAGTGCATGTTAGAGTGTGAATTTGATGCTGTCATAGAAGGGAAAAATGATCAGCATGTCATAAAACATAAGAATAAGAGCTTAAATTTAATTCCCGAGCCTAGGGGCAAAATTGTAATTTTGTAAAAGTTAGGGGGCAAAAACATAATTTTTCCATAATGTGATTTTTGGATTGAAATAAATAGTATGAGTGTTAAATGAGCTAAATGTGTTTTTATAGATCAAGAAAGACGTGGAATTGATCGTGATCGGGGAAAAGAAAAGCTTTCGGACTAAATTATAACATTTCTAAAGTTTGCACCGAGGTAAGTTCGTACATGAATAATTTATCAATTTTTTTATGTTATTTTATGTTGTTATCATATGAATTGGTGGCTGTCCATAGAACGATTAAATGATGGAAATTTGCAAATTTAATTAGATTGGGAATAAGTGTTAACAGTGAAAAAGGAAAGATTTTCCCGGTTGACCCTTCGGAACAGGAACAATACGAATGACCCATTGTGAGTACACGCGTGTAGTACTAAGTGCAGGCTTCTACGTGTACCATACTATTAAGTCGCATGTATAGTACTAAGTGCAGGCTACTATGCGTACTCAATGACTTCGATCACGTATGTAGTACTAAGTGCAGGCTACTACGTGTATCAGATGGTGAGGTCACGTGTGTAGTACTAAGTGCAGGCTACTACGTGTACTGGATTGTTGGTCGCATGTGTAGTACTAAGTGCAGGCTACTATGAGTATCAGATAGCTTCGGCTATAAGTGTGGAAGGGGGAAATATGTGTAAACAATGGTATATTTGTTATTTTTCCGTTGAGTTCAATAGGGAAAATCGATAAGGTGGTAATATATGAAAAGTTAGGAGCTATGTGCTCGATAATTGAGTGAATTCTAGTATAACAAAAAGGACTAGGTGGAATTATGCAAGAGTGAATGTTAGAAATAAAACAGTGTTGGACAACAGCAGTTACATGATTTTAAAAATTTACCAAAAATCGTGGAAGTTGAATAAAAATGAAAATGATATATGAAAATAAATCTTAATAAGTATATTTTTACATAAAAGAAACAGGGGAAGCAAAAGAATTCTATATTGTGTGATATTTGAATTCTTATGAAACAGGGTCTGAATGAATTTGAGATCCCCTGTTCTAATTTTAGAAATTCACCATAAATTGTAAAAAAATTATTAAGAGTCATAACTTATATGCATGGATTCATTATTGAGTCTATTTTTAAGACAAATAAATGGCATGGTTGTTGGAATTCTGTATAGGGAGAAATTTGGTTCGTAGTGCACAGGGGTTAGAGTAGTCATACCCTGAAACAGGGGAGATTTTAACTAATAAACTGTACTAATTGGCCTGACCAAAAATTCTAGAAAAAATTTAGTAACTATACATATGAGTCTAGTTTTAGGGAAAATTTATGGAATTGAATTTTGAGTCTTGTAGCTCGAGATATGATTTTTTTAAAACCGGAACTCCAGAAAATAGCCTGTCCTGAATATGCGATTATATACTAGTATGATTGTTTTACTTTGATAAATTGTATATATCAATTTTGTACTTACTTACTAAGCTATATGCTTATCTTCTTTTCTTTTTCTTGTCTTATAGAGTTACTAAGCCAGCTCGGGAATTTGGAGATCATCGGAGACCCATCCACACTATCAATACTTTTTGGTACTTTGTAAACACTATTTTGGAATTATGGCATGTATAGAGGGCTGAATCATTTTGTTATATGTTATAATTAATTTGGTTTAAAATATTAATTTTCAAAATTTGATAATTTACTTGTATTTATGTATATCTGTTAATGTTATCTATTTTTGTTCAAGCTAGAAGAATTAATAATGTAAGGTCAGGTAAATGTGTGAATTCATGTTTTCGTGATCTGAAATATTCCGTACCTTGTTCCGGCGTAGAACATGGGTATGAGGTGTTACAACTACCTCTAGAGGGAGACCAAAGAGAAATCCGGGAAATGGAGCGAGTAGTAAGAGTGCACCTAGAGATCCAGCTGTGAGACCCGAGGGTAGAGCACCTACGAGGACTTATGCCATTCGTGGTCACGAAGAGGCTTCATCTCCTGATTTGATTACGGGTACTTTTTCTCTCTATGATACTCATGTTGTTGCTTTGATTGATCCAGGATCTACCCATTCATATGTTTGTATGAAATTGGTATCTAGCATGAATTTTCCTATTCAATCTACAGAATTTGTGATAAAAGTGTCAAACCCTCTAGGCAAGCATGTGTTAGTTGACAAGGTATGTAACAATTTTCATTTGATGATTAGAGGTCATTGTTTTCCGGCTAATCTTATGCTTTTACCATTTGATGAATTTGATATAATACTTGGTATGGATTGGTTGACCATGCATGATGTAGTAGTAAATTGTTGAAGGAAAATCATTGAATCAAAATGTGAAGTAGTGATATTCTTCGGGTTGAACAAGATGAATCGAATAGCTTGCCTATAGTGATTTCTTCTATGACTGCTCAGAATTGTATAAGAAAGGGTTATGAAGCTTATCTTGCCTTTGTGTTGAATACAAAAGAGTTTGAGTTGAAAATTGAATCAGTGCCGGTAGTGTGTGAGTATCCGGATGTGTTTCTGGAAGAGTTGCCCGGATTACTTCCTATTAGGAAAGTTGAGTTTGGTTTTGAGTTAATTCCTGGTATTGCACCTGTTTCTATTGCTCCGTATAGGATGGCTCCAACAAAATTAAGGGAGTTGAAAGTTTAGTTACAAGAATTAATGGATAAAGGTTTTGCAAGACCTAGTTATTCTCCGTGGGGCGCACCAGTACTATTTGTGAAGAAGAAGGATTGTTCAATGAGATTGTGTATAGACTACTGGCAGCTCAATAAGGTAACCATAAAGAACAAGTACCCCTTACCAAGAATCAATGACTTGTTTGACTAATTTATGGGAGCCATAGTATTTTCCAAGATTGACTTTAGGTCCAGTTACTATCAGTTGAGAGTTAAGGAGTTTGATGAGCCGAAAACTACATTTCAGACGAGGTATAGTCATTATGAATTTTTGGTTATGCCTTTTGGTTTAACAAATGCTCCTATTGTATTTATGGACTTAATGAATCATATTTTTTGACCATACTTGGATAAATTTGTGGTCGTTTTTATCGATGATATTTTGATTTATTCTCGTGATGAATCCGAGCATGTTGAGCACTTGAGAACAATTTTGCAAACTTTGAGAGACAAGCAGTTGTATGCTAAGTTGAGTAAGAGTGAATTTTGGCTTCAAGAAGTCGGGTTTTGGGGTCACATTGTTTTGGGTGAAGGTATTAGAGTTGACCCGAGTAATATATCGGCTATTGTTGAATGGAAACTGCTGAGGAATGTAAATGAGGTTAGAAGCTTTCTGGGCTTAGCCAGTTATTACAAACGGTTTGTTAAAGGATTTTCCATGATTCCTACTCTGATGACAAAGCTGTTACAAAAAGATGTCAAGTTCGAATGGACGGAAACGTGCCAACAGAGCTTTGAGAAACTAAAGGCATTGTTAACCAAGGCACTGGTTTTAGTGCAACCTGATCCGGGAAAAGAATTTGTGGTTTATAGTGACGCGTCTTTGAATAGATTGGGTTGTGTACTTATGCAAGAAGGTAAGGTGATAGCTTATGCCTTGAGGCAGCTGAAGCCACATGATGAAAATTATTCGACCCATGATTTGGAGCTAGCCGCCATTATGTTTGCGTTGAAGATTTGGATACATCATTTCTATGGTGAGAAATGTTGTAACACCCCAAACCCGGCCTAGATGTTATGACCGGATTCGACGTGCCACATCAAAAACGTTAAAAACATTTTTCTATTCTAAGTTCAGAAAATCGTACTTGATGTTCAAAGGTTTAATTCATTAAGGGTTAAAGTGAATGGAAGCTGTGCACCAGGTAGGAAACCGGAAAAGAGGAGGTGAGTCCATCGGACTGCTTAAGTACCAAGCTCTTTCGGATCCAATCCTAGACATGCACACCGCCATTGCCACACTCCAACATCGTGTATTTCCTTAAGTTACCTTTGTAATTATGTTCATTTTAAAATATAACATATTTAATTTTGGGAAAACGTTATCACAGTAGAAGCCTTGTTTGAGATCGTGTTACTTTGAAATCAATTTATGGTTTTTGAAAACGAACCCTAGATCTAGCCCATTTTGATAGTTAATATAATTTAAGATCATCATTATAAGTTATAAATCAAAAAAATATATATATAAGCGGCCTTATTACATAACAAAACCCAAATCATCAATGTAACGCCCCGTACCCAAGACCGTTGCCGGAGTCGAACACGAGGTGTTAACGGACTTAAGTCATTTACTTACAGTTCATTTTAAAATTTCGGACAAAAGTGGCTAAATGCATCACAGTTACTTTAAAATCATATCTCGAGTTCCAAAACTCGAAAACCAATTCCGTAAATTTTTCCTGAAACTAGACTCATATGTCCATCTAAAAAAATTTTTCTAGAAGTTTTTCTCAAGCCAATTAGTACAGTTTATTAGTTAAAGTATCCCCTGTTTCAGGGTTCAACTACTCTGACCTTCATGCATTACGACTTAGATATCTCCCTGTACAGAGCTTCAATACTTATGTCGTTTGTTTCTAATGAAACTAGACTCAAAAAGGAATCTATAAATATAAATCATAACTTTTAATTGTCTCTGGTTAATTTATGGTAAATTTTCAAAATCAGAATAGGGGATCCAGAAAATGCTCTGGCCCTGTTTCATAAAACTTAAACATCTCATAAAATACGGCTCATATGGTGGTTTCATTTCTTTCATATGAAAGTAGACTCATCAAGATTCGATTAAATAATTTATTCACTATTTAATTTCATTCCTAATATTTTTAGTGATTTTTCCAACTTACATCACTCTTCTTTGTCAAGATCTATTTTAAGGTAAATTTTACCTATTTCATAATTTTCCATGAATCAAATAGCAAATTGACATACATTATTATCAAGGGTAATCCCGATTAGCCATGACGTACGTAGCACCAATAGGACCATGATTGGCCATTCCAATGGCTAGTCATTACCAAACATTTCCACACCACTTAATAACCATATCACAAGACCATAATGTTATACTTCGAAATATACGAGCCATTTTCGCATGGCTATACGAATACACATTACCAAAGGGTACTTAATTAACAACAAGGGTCAGCCCTATACATGCCATTTTCAAAATTGAACTAAAAGAGTACCAAAAAGTGGCTTAGATAGTGTGGATGACTTCGACTTTGACACTTCCGAGTCCGGTAGCTGACGAACAAAATCTATAAAACAGAGAATCAAAGTAACAGAGTAAGCATTTTAATGCTTAGTAAGTTCAAGTAATGAAATTATTTACGACTAAAGTATAGCGTTCATATGACTAAATGAATAGCTTCATATCGCATATTCCCAAAATCATACTTACTTCACACTTCAACCAAGATACTCATACACGATGGATCAAACCGAATCGAAGGCGAAGTTGCTAATCAATAGGCGAATACTATCTAAAAGGAATTAACTTTTCCGATGCATATCTGAAACATACCTTATCGTTTGGATTTTATGAGCGTATTAATTGAAATTATTACAGCAAGATCGCTCAATTCCAAACCCAAGTACCTTCGAGATTTAGCCGGATATAGCAACTCGCACAAATGCCTTCGGGTCTTAGCCCGGATATAGTCAATAGCACAAAAGCCTTCGGGACTTAGCCTGGATATAGTCAATAGCACAACTGCCCAGATATAGTCAATAGCACAAATGCCTTCGGGACTTAGCCCGGATATAGTCACTAGCACAAAAGCCTTCGGGACTTAGCCCGGATATCATTCGAATAATCATGCACATATATCAATAAATCATGACACATCCATATTTCATTTTCATTACTAAAGCTCAAACACAAGACACTTATCAAACCTTACCAATTTCGGCTCAATAGCCACATACAAAGAGCATGATTTTGATTGGCTTTATAACATGATCTCTATACACATTCGGCTACCCGTCACAAGTATAGCTAATCACCTCAATATATAATTCAAGTAGAATCATTATATCACCGTTTATTTGTTATGCTTATATGTCATGACTTAATCAAATCATAAACTAAGTTCCATTACTCAAAGACTTACCTCGGATATTTGGTACAGTTGCGGAGTGGCTACTCGGTTACCTTCTCTTTTCCCTTATCTGAAATTGCCCCCCTATGCTCTTGAGCTTAAGTTCAACAAATTTTAACTAGTCATTAATCGACTATTCAAGTATTACTTTCAGAATATAATACATATGGATTCGACTTTCACACATATAGATTATAGTAAGCTTTATAAAATCAATAAATAATTCATTAGCAAATTTTCATTAATGTTTACAATATAATTACAATTTCCCTATAAGCTGACTTCCTGAGCAACAGTCACTAAAGTTTTTATAACTGGAGCTACGAAACTCCAAATTAATTGCCGTAAATTTTTCTTGACAGAAGACTCATTTATCTATTATCCATAAAATTTTCAAAATTTTTAGTTTAGCCCAACAATACCAGATTTTTCTTAAAGTTCACCTTGTTTCACTGTTTGACTAAACTGACTACTCTTCACTACGAATCAAATTTCTCATTGTACAGAATTCAAAATATGTTCTCGTTTATTTCATTTGAAACTAGACTCATTAAGGAGTCTAAGCATATAAATTTTATCTTAGGGCCATTTTTGTACAATTTATACTGATTTTATAAAAACAGAACAGGGAATCTAGTAGTCATTTTGACTCAGCCCCACAATACTTCAAATAGCTCAAGATCGGTAACTCTTTTGTTTTTATAGTTTCTTTTCTAAGAAACTAGACTCTTCAAGATTTAATGACATAATTTATTCAGATTCTAAATTAACTCCTACAATTTATGGCGATTTTCCAAAATCACCTTACTGCTGCTGTCCCCAAGCAGATTATTACCAAATCACTCTTTCACACATTCTTTGTATACATTTTATTTAAGCATGTATATCAACAATCGAATTCATCATATAAATATCTATAAATTCACTCAAACAATCTCAATACAACACATGGTGCTCAAATCATTATTCAAGTTCAAAACTCGGCTAATACACATATATACACTAGCAATCAAATACTAACATTTGCATTTCACCTTAATAGCTAGCTTAGCAAACCTTAATTTAACATATAATTGTTCATAACACAATTAAAGCATCCTCTCCATTCCATCAATTCAAAACACATACATTGCCCAATAATATCCAAAATCATATTCGGCCTTAGTACACAACTTGTTAGCCGATTTTTCTCCATTTAGCAACTAATGCACATATGTGCTCATTTGTTAGACTCTACTTCACCTAACTACCATTTTTTTCATCCAAATAACATGAACAACAACCATTTCTTGAACATTTTCTCTTAACCGATTACTCATGTTACCAACAAGATTCAAAATTTGGACATGGGCTAACTAAGGGACTTAGTAACTAGCTTAATACATTCAACAATTTCAAAAGCTACGATGAATTACATACCTTATTCAAGACTAGAAGGAGTGGCCGAATGTTTGTTTCCCCTTCCCCTTTCTTCTTAAAATTTTCGGCCAAAGATGTTAAAAGATGAATACTTTATTTCTTTTCTTTGTTTTATTCACTTAATTAGTTTAATACCCTTTTTCTTTTTTCTTTTTTTTTCATAAATTATGCCATTAATACATTATTTTATTATTATTACCCATCACATATTGCTTATCCTCATTGTCATGGCCGGCCACGACTATCAAAGTGGGGAAATTGACATGCAAGTCCACCCTTTTGATTACATGCATTATTGAACCACTTCTAAGATTACCTATCCCATTTCACATTTGTCTCACATAAGTCCTATTAAAAAGATTCACATTCAAATGAATAAATTAAAGATTGAAATTTTCACACATGCATGTTCATGCACAATAAACATAGAAAATAACGGTTCTTTATTTTTATAACTCGGTTTTGTAGTCCCGAAACCACTTTCCGACTAGGGTCAATTTAGGGCTGCCACAATCAAAGTAAAGAAAATTGAAGCCCAAATCACCAGAAGAAATCCATATTGCAGAACGGGTGGCCATTCCGAATCCCTCGCAGCTCCAAGCCCACTATGGCTAGGGATTACCTGCATGGATGAAAATAGGGGATGAGTTTGGGGAAACTCAGTGTGTCAAATTAACCCAACCATAGCCCATATCAGCTCAAACCACAGAAACAAAATAAATTGGCCTTAGCCCAGAACAGTATATAGAATTAAGCCCATAGGCCCATAACAGATCAGATCAGATATTTCATGTATATGCAGAACCCAAGCCATAACCAACCACATACACCCCGTTACCAACCTTTCACCATGTGGGGAGACTACTCGACCCACCCCACCGCTACACGCCACAAAATTATGCAGCATGGCTGCCAGAACAGATAATGTGACAGAGTCACCAGATACAGATAGTCGTGGCAGAGCCACCAGAACAGAAATATGTGGCAGAGCCACCAGATTAGATAATTGTGGCATAGCCACCAGGACGCTTCCTCCAAAATATAACCCATGTCCTCATGCAACAAATATTCATTCATGGCATACATCATACAGATTTAAATAAACATGCTTTTCAGACAAAATTAACCCTAGGGGCATATTGGTCATTTACACCTAGGGGTATCATGGTAATTTTCCATACATAAGGGTATTGTAGTGATTTAGCTACTTCTAGGGTTTTCATGCATATCTTATCTATTTACGTACTATCAGAATACTTACCGCGCATACTTACCAAATTGAGCCCGTTGGCCCATGAACCCGATTTTTGGCCCATTAAGCCCACATTATCAAAATGTACGAAATCGCACGTACTGCAGTTTATTACCTTCAAAATACCAAACATGCAAACCCAACTATCTTACGAGAATTCGTACACTCGCAAATTTCCAAAATACCAACTTTCCGGCATTTCGGCTTTTCGGCTTTTGCCAATCTAGTCTATGAGAGGGTGTCAGTTACACACCTGTTTTACGATGATTCATTGTCGAGATCCACAAACGAACTGCCTACAATTAAATCACTAACATATTACTCTAGATATCGAATTAATACTGAGTAAATAGCCCCTTACCATTTCGGCCAAACATGCTTAAAACCTTATTGCTCCTACCTTGTTGCCGAACTATGTCTTAAATCCAAAGATCTGATCGTTCCACTTGTCCAAGCCCTTGATCAGCAGCCTCTAAATCACACCATTTACCAAAGCAGAACAGTTATTACAACCTCCTTAGGGCTACAAGTCCAAATCGACAGCCTCCCTAACATTTAGGGATTTCTGCCTTTCCTTAAAATACGAAAGAAAGACTATGTTTTGAAACTACTTACACCGATTCCTTCGACCAATGTTTCCAATTGATGTCTACTTAAATCCAATGCCGCTCTACCCTCAAACGATCACCAAAGTCAAGCCTTCAGTGTTTTCAATATTCGGCTAAGTCCCTATGAAAGTGTGGGAGTTTCGATTTTTTGCAAAAGTGTAGAGAAAGATAAAATATGAGGGTTTTTACTTGTGGTATTGTCGACAGAAACCTGGGGTTTAGAGGTTGAGAGAATCGGCCAAAGATGATGAGAAAAATAAGAGATTTGGCTAGGGAAAAATCGGTACAAAAGGAGTCAAGTTTTCGGGATTTCGGGATTTGAGGCAATCGGCTATAGTCTTAAAAATAACGGAAGGAAGGTGCTATAGAGTAGGGTGGCTAAAGGATTCGGCTATGGGGAAAATAAGAAGAAAAGAATAAGTGGATGGAGAGAAGAGAAAAAAAAAAGAAGAGGAGAATGGTCAGGAAACGGCACCACTTACCAGTAATGCCGAATTTATACTGGCACTAACCCTAGCCGAAATTCCCATGCTAAAGTCCCTTGGCCGGCCACCCCTTGTTCCTTGATCAGCACCTAGATTTCCTCCCTTATCTGCTCCTAAATCCTATCCCTTATCAACTCCTAAATCCTATCCCTTATCAACTCCTAAATCCTCTTCTGACAGACTTTCACTTGGTTCCACTTCTTACCTTTTACGAACATAAAATAATAATTCCCTTAATATGTTGTCATTGTGACTTGAACCTCAGCTCTCCCTAGCATCCACACGCCACTTTTATAGCCTTGCCAGTGGTGTCACATGCCACTTTGCCACTTGCTTCCTTATGTCTTATTTTACCCAAATAATATTTAAGACCCCTATTAACCAGAACCACTTTTTCCTCTTATGGATTAAAATCACCTAAAATTACCGGGTTTTAGCTTAAGCTTGGGCCTTCTAGAGCCCACTAACATAATTAAACCTACGCCAAATAGTCAAAACACAAAAATTCCAAAATTCACCAAAATTAACAGAAGTCCCGAAAATTGGGGCGTTACAACTCTACCCTCCTTAAAGAAATTTCTTCCTCGAAATTTACCTGGTCCAAACAAATGAGGGTATTGCTGTTGCATCGCCTCCTCTGGCTCCCAAGTGGCTTCCTCTCTGCCATGATTACGCCAAAGCACTTTCACCAATGGGATAGATTTCCTTCTGAGGACCTTAACATCCCAAGCCAGTATCTGCACAGGCTCCTCCTCGGAGGTCAAATCAGTTTGAACGTTGATTTCTACGACTGGCACGACATGAGCAAGATCAGAACGATAACGCCTTAACATGGAGCGTGAAAACATCGTGAATCTGTCTAGTTCGAGGCAATTCCAAGCGATAAGCCATCGCCCTACTCGCTTCAAAACCCGATAAGGCCCAATGAACCGCGGACTCAACTTGCCTTTCTTACCAAACCTCAATATCTTCTTCCAAGGAGAAACCTTTAAAAAGACCATATCCCCTACTGAGTACTCAATCTCCTTACACTTCAAATATGCATACGATTTTTGCCTATCAGATGCTTCTTCCAAACGGTCCCTAATTATTCTAACCTTAGCCTCAGTATCAGCCACCAATTCCAGTCTAAGAACTTGTCGCTCCCCTAGCTCCGTCCAACAACTAGGTGTACGACACCTTCGACCATACAGTGCTTCATACGGTGCCATTCGAATACTTGCCTGATAACTGTTATTATACGCAAATTCTACCAACGGTAAGTAGTCCTCCCAACTACCTCGAAAGTCAATCACGCATCCCCTTAACATGTCCTCCAGAATCTGAATGACCCTTTCTGGCTGACCATCAGTTTGGGGATGGAAAGCCGTATTGAAGTTCAACCGCATCCCCAATGCCTCATGCAACTTTTGCCAAAACCGAGATGTGAATCTGGGATCCTGGTCAGAGATAATCGAAACTGGGACTCCATGAAGTCGCACAATCTCCGCCACATACAGTTTGGCTAACTTTTGAAGCAAAAAGTCAGTATGTACTGGTATGAAATAGGCCGATTTGGTCAACCTATCCACAATCACCCATACCAAGTCTTTCTCCGATGGTGTCAACGGCAACCCACTCACAAAGTCCATGGTTACCCTCTCCCACTTCCAAAGTGGTATCTTCACCGGCTGTAACAGTCCAGAAGGTAATTGATGCTCAGCTTTCACTTGTTGGCATGTCAGACATTTTCCTACAAACTCCGTTACTTCTCGATTAAGTCCAGGCCACCAGTATAATTCTCGCAAGTCGTGATACAACTTATTCCCCCCAGGATGCATGGCACATAGTCCCCTATGAGCTTCCTTCAATATTGTCTGCCTCAAGTCAGAGTCCTTCGGAACACAAATTCTTCCTCGGAAACACAGAACTCCATCACCATTTAAACCGAACTCAGAAGTTTTCCCTTCCTTAACTTGTTGAAAACGAGCGACCAAAGACTCATCTTCCAACTGCTTTTTCTTAATCTAGTCCACCCAGGTTGGCCTTACTTGCAATTCAGCCAACAAACTACCATCATCATACAAACTCAAACGAGCAAACATTACTCTCAGATCAGATACGGTTCTACGACTCAAAGCATTGGCTACCACATTAGCCTTTCCTAGGTGATACTCGATTGAACAGTCATAATCCTTAAGTAACTCAATCCATCTCCTTTGCCTAAGGTTCAGCTCCTTCTGAGTCAACAAATACTTAAGACTCTTATGGTATGTGTATATAATGCACCTCTCTCCGTACAAGTAATGTCTCCAAATCTTAAGTGCAAAAACCACTGCTGCTAATTCCAAATCATGAGTAGGATAGTTCCCCTCGTGAGGCTTAAGCTGCCGTGACACATATGCAACCACCTTACCCTCCTGCATTAACACGCAGCCCAAACCTACATGTGATGCGTCGCTGTACACAGTAAAATCCTTCCCAGACTCCGGCTGAATTAACACAGGTGCTTCAGTAAAAGCTTTCTTCAACTTTTCAAAAGCTTCTGCTAGGTCTCGATCCATACAAATGGTACCCTTTCCTTATGAGTTTAGTCGAGGTGCAACCAACACCAAAAACCTTCCACAAACCTTCAGAGTATCCCGCCAATCCCAGAAACTCCGTATCTCGAATCTTGACCTAGGCGACTTCCACTCCAAAAGCGCTTCAATTTTTCGAGGATCCACCTTAATCCCCTCAGCAGAGACCACATGTCCTAAGAAAGTTACCTCCCTCAACCAGAATTCACACTTGCTGAACTTTGCATAAAGTTCCTTATCCATTAACACTTGTAGCACTATACGAAGATGCTCATCATGCTTTGCTTTCATTTCAGAATATACCAGAATATCATCAATAAAGACGACTACGAATTGATCCAGAAATAGTTGAAACACCTGATTCATCAGATCCATAAATGCCGCAGGAGCGTTCTTCAGCCCAAATGGCATAACCAGAAATTTGTAATGACCATACTGAGTCCTGAATGCCGTCTTATGGATATCCGTCTCCTTGACCCTTAACTGATGATATCCAGATCTAAGGTCGATCTTAGAAAATACAGAAACCCCCTTAAGCTGGTCAAACAGATCATCAATCCTTGGCAGTGGATACTTATTCTTAATGGTCAGTTTGTTCAACTAGCGATAGTCAATGCACATCCGCATTGTACCATCCTTCTTCTTCACAAATAACACCAGTGCTCCCCATGGAGACACGCTTGGCCTAATAAAGTCCCTATCCAAAAACTCTTGAATTTGTGCCTTTAGCTCCACCAACTCCTTCGGTGCCATCCTATACGGTGCGATAGACACTGACGCCATTCTAGGCAACAAGTCGATTCCAAACTCCACTTCTCAGTTTGGAGGTAATCCCGGAAACTCCTTCGGAAAAACATCTTGAAACTCCTTTACGGTCCTGACCTTATCCACTATCAATCCCTTCTCTACTGACTGGATTACGAATGCCAAATAGGCCTCACAACCTCTTCGAATCCACCTTTCAGCCCTCAATGCCAACACCACATTAGACAAATAATCCCTTCGCTCACCTATCATCATAACCTCCTCACCCTCCGTGGTCCTTAACACCATTCGTTTTGCAGCACAATCCAAAGTCGTCCTATGCTTAACAAGCCAGTCCATTCCCAGAATGAGGTCAAACTCTCCGAACGGAAACTCCATTAGATCTCCAGGAAAGATCCTACCTTGAGTTTCTAGGGGTACATCTTTATACAGTTTGTCTACCCTAACCGAGTGGCCCAAAGGACTTAACACAGAGACCCCACTCACTATCTTTTCAGAATGCACTCCCAATGACCCAGATATGGCACATGCAACATAGGAATGAGTAGATCCAATATCCACCAAAGCAGTTAAAGGCATGCTAGAAACCAAAAACGTACCAGTTATGATGTCAGGTGCGTCGCCCTTCTCTCGACAATGAGCCGCATACACCAACGTTGGCTGTCAAGCCTCAGCATTTTTGGCACCCCTGCCAGGCGCCCCTCGACCTCGACCATTTCCATTTCCATTTCTGCCCCTACCTTGTCCACGTCCTCTCGGTGGTTGTGGTCCAACTCTTGCGAGTTGAACAACCCTCTGTACAGCAACCTGAGCCTAATCAGCTCTCTGTGGGCAGTCCTTAACTCTATGCTCCATAGATCTGCATCGGAAACAAGCACCGGAACGTTTCTTACACTCACCCAAATGTACCTTTCCACAGTCTCCACAAATTGGCAGTCTAACCACATTCACCGGAGCTACTCAAACTGGCTCCTCCACTCTCGCCATTTTGACATTCTTATTTGCTCCACCCGAAGGTCTAGAATCCCTCCGGAAACGGTTCTGATCTTTCTCACGGTTCTGCCTCTCAGTACGCTTTACCTCCTCAGCTATCTTAGCTTTTTCCACCAGAACTGCGAAATCCCACTCTCTCTGTGGAGAAATCAGCACCTTAAGGTCATCTCTGAGTCCATCCTCAAAGTGAACACTATGCTCATACTTTGTAGCGAAAATCCCCACAGCATACCGGCTCAGCCTTAGAAACTCAGCCTCATACTCAGCAACAGTTTTACATCCATAGACCAGATTCAGGAATTCCTTCCTACGGGCATCCACATAACTTGCCCCAACATACTTGCCTTTAGAGACCGTCTTAAACAGTTCCCAGGTTACCCTTTCAGCTGGGGTTCCTTCTCTCACGGTGAGCCACCACTGGTAAGCCTCATCCCGTAGCAATGATACGGCTCCCTTTAGTTTCTACTCCACAGAGCAATCCAATTCATCCATAATTCGTTCTGTGGCCTCCAACCAATATTCTGCCACATTCAGAGCGATACCAGACACACCCCTAAAAATCTCCGCTCCGTTGGCCCGGAGTCGTTCCGAAATGGACCCCCGAACTTTGTTGCCCGTACTTGCCCCGGTAACCCTTTTCAGAACACGAAGCATTGCCTGCGATAGGGCGTCATCCCCGGCACCACGATCATGTGACTCTACTTTCGTTGCTGATGGTACTGGTGCATCTGTCACCGGCATATGTCCCGAAGATGAAGATACCGCTCGAGCCCTTCCTCGGCCACGTCCACGGCCTCTTCCACGAGTGGCTCTTGTACTCATATCGTATTATCTGATTATGAATTTTATGCATTAATATCATTCCAATGTTTATTACAGATGTTTTCTGATTCGACGATAATTTAGAGTTGGTTTTCGCAGAATCGATGTCTAGCTACGATTTGAGGTCTTTTAGCAAGCTTTTCTAGGATTTGAGAGCATCCTATCTAGAGTATTCTAGTAAAGTTTGATCTGACAGATATAATTCGAATATATTCAAAAATTGAGAATACTTACGAGCTTGGTAGGAGATTGAATGCCACCTTTAGAAGTCCAGATTTTAAAAATAATTTTTTTTTGAAATCTTCGTTTTTGTAAACCCATTCCATAGCCGAGTTGTTGCAACTTGGCTCTAATACCATTAAATGTAACACCTTAAACCCGGCCTAGATGTTATGACCGGATCTGACGTGCCACATCAAAAACGTTAAAAACATTTTTCCATTCTAAGTTCAGAAAATCGTACTTGATGTTCAAAAGTTTAATTCATTAAGGGTTAAAGTGAATGGAAGTTGTGCACCAGGTAGGAAACCGGAAAAGAGGAGGTGAGTCCATCGTACTGCTTAAGTACCAAGCTCTTTCAGATCCAATCCTAGACATGCACACCGCCATTGCCACACTCCAACATCGTGTATTTCCTTAAGTTACCTTTGTAATTATGTTCATTTTAAAATATAACATATTTAATTTTGGGAAAACGTTATCACAGTAGAAGCCTTGTTCGAGATCGTGTTACTTTGAAATCAATTTATGGTTTTTTAAAACGAACCCTAGATCTAGCCCATTTTGATAATTAATATAATTTAAGATCATCATGATAAGTTATAAATCAAAACCCAAAAAAAAAAAATAATCATAAGCGGTCTTATTACATAACAAAACCCAACTCATCAAAGTAAAGAAAATTGAAGTCCAAATCACCAGAAGAAATCCATATTGCGAGCAGTGGACACTCCAATCCTCGCAGCTCCAAGCCCACTATGGTGGGGATTACCGCATGGATGAAAATAGGGATGAGTTTGGGAAAACTTCGATGTGTAAAATTAACCCAACCATAGCCCATATCACTCAAACCACGAAGCAGAATAAATTGGCCTTAGCCGAGCGATTATCTGAAATTAAGCCCATAGGCCCATAATGATCGGATCGGATATTTCATGTATATGCGAACCCAAGCCATAACCAACCACATACACCCCTTACCAACCTTTCACCATGTGGGAGACTACTCGACCCACCCAACCGCTACATACGAAATTATGCAAAGATGGCGCGAGCGAATAATGTGACAGAGTCACCAGATCTGAATAATCGTGGCGAGCCACCGAAACGAGAATATGTGGTAGAGCCACGGATCGAGATAATTGTGGCATAGCCACCAGGACGCTTCCTCTAAAATATAACCCATGTCCCCATGCAACAAATATTCATTCATGGTATACATCATACAGATTTAAATAAACATGCTTTTCAGACAAAATTAACCCTAGGGGCATATTGGTCATTTACACCTAGGGGTATCATGGTAATTTTCCATACATAAGGGTATTGTAGTGATTTAGCTACTTCTAGGGTTTTCATGCATATCCTATCCATTTACGTACTATCAGAATACTTACCGCGCATACTTACTAAATTGAGCCCGTTGGCCCATGAACCCGATTTTTGGCCCATTAAGCCCACATTATCAAAATGTACTAAATCGCACGTATTGCAGTTTATTACCTTTAGAATACCAAACATGCAAACCCAACTATCTTACGAGCATTCGCACACTCGCAAATTCCCAAAATACCAACTTTTCGGCATTTCGGCTTTTCGGCTTTTGCCGATCTAGTCTATGAGAGGGTGTCAGTTACACACCTGTTTTACGACGATTCATTGTCGAGATCCACGCACGAACTGCCTACAATTAAATCACTAACATATTACTCTAGATATCGAATTAATACTGAGTAAATAGCCCCTTACCATATTCGGCCAAACATGCTTAGAACTTTCTTGCTCTTACCTTGTTGCCGAACTATGTCTTAAATCCAAAGATTTGATCGTTCCACTTGTCCAAGCCCTTGATCAACAGCCTTTAAATCACACCATTTACCGTAGCAGAATAGTTATTACAACCCCCTTAGGGCTACAAGTCCAAATCGACAGCCTCCCTAACATTTAGGGATTTCTGCCTTTCCTTAAAATTCGAAAGAAAGACTATGTTTTGAAACTACTTACCATCGATTCCTTCAACCAATGTTTCCAATTGATGCCTACTTAAATCCAATGCCGCTCTACCCTCAAACGATCACCAAAGTCAAGCCTTTAGTGTTTTCAATATTCGGCTAGTCCCTATGAAAGTGTGGGAGTTTTGGCTTTTTGTAAAAGAGTAGAGAAAGATAAAATATGAGGGTTTTTACTTGTGGTATTGTCGACAGAAACCTGGGGTTTAGAGGATGAGAGAATTGGCCAAAGATGATGAGAAAAATAAGAGATTTGGCTAGGGAAAAATCGGTACAAAAAGAGTCAAGTTTTCGGGATTTCGGGATTTGAGGCAATCGGCTATAGTCTTAAAAATAATGGAAGGAAGGTGGTATAGAGTAGGGTGGCTGAAGGATTCAGCTATGGGGAAAAGAAGAAGAAAAGAATATGTGGATGGAGAGAAGAGAAAGAGAAAAGAAGAGGAGAATGGTCAGGAAAGCGGCACCACTTACCAAGAATGCCGAATTTATCTGGCACTAACCTAGCCGAAATTCCCATGCTAAAGTCGCTTGGCGGCCACCTCTTATTCCTTGATCGACTTCTAGATTTCCTCCTTATCTGCTCCTAAATCCTATCCCTTATCAACTCCTAAATCCTATCCCTTATCAACTCCTAAATCCTTTCTGACAGACTTTCACTTGGTTCCACTTTGCTTACCTTTTCTCGAACATAAAATAATAATTCCCTTAATATGTTGTCATTGTGACTTGAACCTCAGCTCTCCCTAGCATCCACACGCCACTTTTATAGCCTTGCCAGTGGCGTCACATGCCACTTTGCCACTTGCTTCCTTATGTCTTATTTTACCCAAATAATATTTAAGACCCCTATTAACCAGAACCCCTTTTTCCTCTTATGGATTAAAATCACCTAAAATTACCGGGTTTTAGCTTAATCTTGGGCCTTCTAGAGCCCACTAACATAATTAAACCTACGCCAAATAGTCAAAACACAAAAATTCCAAAATTCACCAAAATTAATAGAAGTCTCGAGAATTGAGGCGTTACAAATGTCGAGTATTCACTGATCATAAAAGTCTAAAGCACTTGATGACTCAAAAGGATTTGAACCTACAACAACAGAGGTGGCTAGATTTGATAAAAGATTATGAGCTAGTGATTGATTATCACTTGGGAAAGGCAAATGTGGTGGCCGATGCTTTGAGTAGAAAGTCGATATTTGCTTTGAGGGCTATAAACACTCAGTTGGGTTTATCAGATGATGGTTCGATTCTAGCTTAGATAAGAGCTAGACCAATGTTTCTCCAAGAGATTTATAAAGCTCAGAAAAGTGGCGGTGATTTGCAAGTCAAAAGAGTTCAATGTGAATTGGGTATGGAATCAGACTTTCAGATCAGTTCCAATGGTTGCTTGATGTTCCGAGATAGGATTTGTATTGCTAGGAATACCAGGTTGATTCAGAAGATTTTATATGAGGCACATAATATTTGTTTGTCTATTCACCCCGATAGTACGAAAATGTGCAATTATTTGTAGAAATTGTATTGGTGGTCGGGTATCAAGAGAGATATCTCCGAGTTTGTTTCGAGATGCTTGATTTGTCAGCAAGTGAAAGCAGAACATCAAGTGCCTTTAGGCTTACTTCAGCCTGTGATGGTTCCCGAGTGGAAGTGGGACCGTATTATTATGGACTTCGTAACGGGTTTACCTTTGACGCCGTGAAAGAAAGATGTCGTATGGGTTATTGTAGATCAATTAACAAATTCGGCTCATTTTTTACCGGTATGTACCGACTACTCACTTGATAAGTTAGTCGAGTTATATATTTATGAAATACTAAGATTAGACGGAGTACCTTTGTCGATTATATCAGATAGAGATTTGAGGTTCACTTTACGATTTACAAGAAGTGTTGGGTACGAAATTGAATTTTAGTATCACTTTCCATCCGCAAACTGACGGTCAATTTCAAAGGGTAATTCTGATTCTTGAAGATATGTTACGGTGTTGTGTTATTGAGTTCCAAGGTAGTTGGGAAAAGTATTTATCATTGGTAGAATTTTCCTGCAATAGTTTTTAGTCAAGTTTGAAAATGGCAACTTATGAGGCATTGTATGGACGTAAGTGTCGAACGCCTTTGTATTGGACCGAACTCAGAGAAAATCTAATTCACGGAGTTGATTTAGTCAAAGAAATTTAAGAAAAGGTAAATGTAATTCGTGATTGTTTGAAAGCCGTTTCAGATAGATAGAAATCTTACGCGAATTTGCAACGGAAAGAGATTGAGTTTCAAGTCGGTGATAAGGTATTCTTGAAAGTATCTCTATGGAAGAAAGTTCTCAGATTTGGCCGGAAGGGTAAGTTAAGTTCCCGTTTTATTGGACCATACGAGAGTACTGAAAGAATAGGACCGGTACCATATCAGTTGGCTTTGCCGTCTGAGTTAGAAAGAATTGATGATGTGTTTCATGTGTTTATGTTGTGCTGATACCTATCAGACCCTTTACATGTGATTTCACTGACAGAAGTTGAGATTCGACCAGATATTAATTGTGGTGAAAAATTGGTTAAGATTTTGGCTTGAAAAGTCAAACAATTGAGAAATAAAAGTATTGCCCTTGTGCAAGTATTATGGCAAAGACATGGGGTTGAAGAGACTACATGGGAGACCGAGGAAAACATGAGAAACCAATACTCAAACCTTTTCACTGGTAAGATTTTCGGGGACGAAAATCCCTAAGAAAGAGAGTTATAACATCTCAAATTAGAGCCTAGTCAGAATAGTGGTTTCGAGACCACAAATCTGAAGTATAAATAATTACTTTATGATTATTATGAGGTCTATGACATGATTGCATGCTTATGAGAAAATTTCAAAAAGAAATTTTATGGATAAAGTGTCGAATTTGACATTCTGACTAAATTGCAAAAGTTGCAAAATGTGAGTTCTAGAAGCTTTAAGCATGAAATTGCCATGGATTGTTAATTAGAGGTCCTTAATTAGCAATTTTCCCAATTTCTATTTTTATGGAAAAAAATGGGCATGAATAGGAAAACTTTGAAAGAAAGGCCTTAAGGGTATTTTTGTCATTCGGTTAATAAAAAATAAAAAAAGAAAAATAAGTCAAAATTGTGTTCATCTTCTTCATATGTGTGCCAAAAATTTTAAGAGCCATAGCTAGGGTTTTTCTTCAACTTTCAAGCTCAATTGCAAGTACTCCCTAGCCTTGTTTTTAATGTTCTTTATGTTTTTGAGATCCTTGAAGCATGAACTAGCTATTTCTACCATTATTTTGAGCTAGGTTTCATGTTCAAAAACATACCCATGTATGACATGCATGTATTTTGGTTTTTAATGGAGGAATATGAAAGTTTGATGCATGATAAACATCTTTTACTAAGTGGTTTTTCATGAAAACACCTAAAAAGGACCTTTTTGTAAAAGTTGTAAAAATAGGTGGTTAAAAATCTAATTTGGAAGAAAATTTCGGCTGATAAAAGTATGATATAAGTTCAGCTAGGCTTGGGTAGCAAAAGAAATGAACACATTTCATTTTACGAGCCTAGAGGCTAATTTGTAATTATATGAAAGTTTAGGGGCAAAATTGTAATTTTGTAAAAGTATGATTTATGGACTATTTTGAATAATGCGATAATTAAATAAGCGAAATTTGCTATTATAGATCAAGAAAAATAGAGTCTAAACCTAAACTGAGGAATGAACAAGGTTGTTAGCCATATTTTGAGTACCGAGGTAAGTTCGTGTATAAATTTTACAACATTACATTATTATGTTTTTAATGCTTTGATATTGCATGAATTATGTAATTGTCCTTGTGGATTTAATTATTGATGACTCAATGACGACTCAACAAAGTTTGATATCTCGAAACCCCAGTTGAACCTTAGGAATAGTTAGGATACAAATGTCATGACGTTAGGGTTATGTACGATCCCATGTAAGACCATGTCTGGGACATGGCATTGGCATCGACCTACGATCCCATGTAAGACCATGTTTGGGACATGGTATTGGCATCGATATGTGATCCCATGTAAGACCATATCTGGGATATGGCATTGGCATCCTACCATGTGTATGAGAGTTCCCGAGTATCCTTTAGTATTCCAAGTGGTTCAACGGGTAATCCAAAGTTTATGTCAAAGAGATGACAAGGTATGATCAGGTTGAAGAGTACAGGTACGTACACAAAGTTCATAAATATTAAGATTATGAATCGATGAGACCTCGGTAAGATGTGAATGAATGAATTGTGATCATGAGTCTTATTGTACATTATGCAAATGACACGACTTAAAATGTAACTATGATACTTGATGACATTATGATAAATATTTTTATGTTAGGGGTATAATAATGCATGGCTAATATTGTTAATTATTTACATGCAAACTTACTAAGCTTTATGCTTACTCCCCTTTCTTTTCCATTTTCCTTATAGTGTTGCCAAGCTAGCTCGGGGTTCGAAGGACATTGGAGCTCGATTTACACTATCAAACTAATCTTTTGGGTATAGTGAATTTAAGCATTTTAGATATGACATGTATAAGGGCTTGATCTTTTGTTATATGTCATATTTGTGTAGCCAAATGTGTTGGCTTATAATGATTTTATGATCCATTTTGTATATGGCCATGTGATATGACTCATATTAATTATGGGGATGTAATCCTATTCATACATGCTTACATGTGCTTTGGTCACTCGTGTTGTGGTTAAGTTTATTTGGCATGGATGAATTGTGGATATGATCATAGATACTTGATGATGGAAATGTGAGTAAATGATATAATAACAACTAAGGCATGATTGTATGAAATTGGAGTAAATTGATGTTTCATATTGCATGTGAATTGGTAAGCTTGGTCTTAATAAAATATGAAGTCTTAAGCAAGAATAAACTGATAAGAAGTTGTTATGTAAGTGCCCATTTATGCCATGTAGGATGTCATTGAGATGTATAAGTGTGCATGTGTTATTGAGGGTGACAAAAGGCTTGGAAAATAGCCTCAAAGTTGTCCACACGGGTAGATACATGGGCGTGTGTCTAGGTCGTGTGTAATGGTCTACCCTATGGGCGTGTGCACTGGCCGTGTGTCCCTTGTACCCTATTAAATGCAAACAGAATGCTCAGTAGTAAACACACAGGCAAAGACACGGGCAAAGACACGGGCATGTGTCTCAGCCGTGTAAAGGACACAGCCTCAGGAAATGGGCATATGCCCAGGCTGTGTGAAGTCTGCACTTAATTTTTGGAATTTAATTTGTCACACTGCCTAATTATACGGACCTGTGACTTGGCCATGTGACTTTAATTGTGTTGATGACGTCATAAACAGAGAGTTACATGGGCTAAGGACATGGGTGTTTCCCAAGCCACAGGGGTGTGTGTGACCACACGGCCTACCCATTCGAGCGTGTGACCTTTGTTTCATGAAAATTCTTCTAAGTTTTCCTAAAGTTTTTTAAAGTTCTCGGACTAGTCCCGAACTACTCTCGAGGTATGTTTTGGGCCTCGTAGGCCCATATAAGGGACAATTTGCATATGTATGAATGAATTTAATTTCAATGAAATTTTATGGCTCAGTTTTATATGTTTGCTTGTGGTTAAGTCTAGTAGTGCCTCGTATCCTGTCCCGATGTCTGACACGGGTAAGGGGTGTTACAAATGACATCTTTTTATTAGTTATTTTTTAATTTATTTACCAAATGACCAAAATGGCCTTCACCTAAAACTATGAAATTTTATCTAGCCATGTCCATTTTTGTCCAACTTAAGCATCATGGTCTAATTTCCATTTAAGGACCTCCAATTTAAAATTTCATAGCAATTAGACACCTTTGGCTTCTAGAACACATATTTTGCACCTATTGCAATTTAGTCCTATTAGTCAAATTGGACACTTTATCGATAAATTTTCTTAACGAAATTTTCACACAATCATTCAATCATACTGTAGGCCTTAAAGTAATAATAAAATTAACATTTCTACTTTGAATTTGTGGTCCCAAAACACTGTTATGTTTTGACCCTAAAACGGGCTATTACAACTCTCCCCCCTTTAGGGATTTTCATCCCGAAAATCTTACAGGAAAAGAGGTTTGGGTACTGTTTTCTCATAGCTTCATTGGGTTCCTACATAGCCTTTTTTACCCCATGTCTTTTCCATAAAACTTTTACTAGGGCTATACTTTATTTTTCAACTGTTTAACTTCCCGAGCCAAAATCTTGTTCGGTTTTTCACCATAAGTCATGCCAGGTTGAGATACCTCCATTGGTGAAATTATGTGCAAAGGATTTGATCACTAATGGCGCAACATTGATGCATGAAACATATTGTGGATCCTATCTAATTCTGATTGCAAAGCTAACCGATATGCTACCGGCCCTATTCTTTCAATAACCTCATACGGAAAAATAAAGTGCGGGCTCAGTTTACTCTTTACGACCGAATCTGAGGATTTTCTTCAACGGAGACACTTTCAGAAATACCTTATCACCTACTTGAAATTCAATCTCCTTTCTTTTTAAATCCGTGAACAATTTCTGTCTATTCGAAGCCTCTTTTAAACAATCATGAATTACTATCACTTTTTCTTCAGTTTCTCTAACCAAATCAATCCCGTGAATTTGTCTTTCACTGAGCTTGGTCCACTATAATGGAGTTCGACACTTGCGACCATACAATGCCTCATACGGTGCCATCTTTATACTCGACTGAAAACTATTGTTATAAGAAAATTCGACTAAAGGTAGATATTTTTCCCAACTACCTTCGAACTCTAATACACGACAACGAAGCATATCTTCGAGAACCTGAATCGTCCTTTTGGATTGACTGTCGGTCTGTGGATGAAATGCGGTACTAAAGTTAAACTTTGTACCCAAAGCTTCTTGTAACTTTTTCCAAAATCGAGACGTAAGCCTCGGATCTCTATCTGAAATAATAAAAATAGACACTTTGTGCCATCTAACAATTTCACCAATGTACTATTCCGCTAGCTTATCAAGTGAATAGTTGGCACGTACCGGAATAGAGTGAGCCAATTTTGTCAATCTATCAACAACTACCCAAATGACATCTTTCTTCTTCAGAGTCAGAGGTAATTTAGTTACGAAACCTATCGTAATTCTATCCCATTTCCACTTGGGAATCATCATAGGCTGAAGTAAACCCGAAGGCACTTGATGTTTAGCCTTTACTTGTTGACAAATCAAACATCTCGATATGAATTCAGAAATATCTCTTTTCATACTTGACCACTAATACAATTTTTTTAGATCATTGTACATCTTCGTACTTCTTGGGTGAATAAACAGGCAACCACTGTGTGTCTCATGAAGAATTTTCTGAATAAGCTTGGTATTTTTTGGTACACAAATCCTACCTTGGAACATCAAACAATCATCAGCCTCAATTTGAAAATCTTAATCATTAGTCGATTCACACTAAACTCTTTTAGCTTGAAGTTTTTTGTTACATTTTTGAGCTTCACAAATTTACTGAAGAAATACTAATCTAGCTCTCAACTCAGTCAAAATCAATCCGTTATCGGATAAAGTAAGTCATGTATTCATTGTTCTTAAAGCAAACAAAGCATGGGTAATATTAAATTTTGTGTAATTTGTGTTTTTGTGAAATAGGGATTAAATTGAATAAATGTGAAAATTTAGGGCCAAAGTGAAAAATGACTTAAATATGTGTTTGTGGATGAAATTGATTGAGTTGGTGATTAAATGGATTGATTTTGAATATATATAGATCAAGAACGAAAGAAATCAGATTTAGATCAAGGGAAATCGAAAGTTTATCGAATAGTCGGTCCAGTCCCTCTATTCAGACTACGAGGTAAGTTCATTTGCAAATAAATGTCTTTAAATTGAATTATATGTGTTTACTTGTTATTGAAATGTTATAAATGTTGGACGAGTAATTACAAGCTAGTATCGACAGAGTTACAACATCTGAAAGTCCCGTACGAACCTTAGGAATAGTATAGGATACGAACGCCATGACATTAGGTTACCAAGATGTGATTACATGTAAGACCCTGTCTGGGACATTGGTATCATTATTCAATTTTGTGTAAGACCTTGTCTGGGATAGAGGCATCGATATCTGATAACATGTAAGACCATATCTAGGATATGGCATTGTACGAGCTTTATGTGATTCCGAGTATCCTTAACGATTCCGAATGGTTCAACGGACAAAGACAAGTTGAGAAAGAATATGTTAATGAGTTAAATGACTCAGGTACATATGATATTCATATGAGAATTGGAAAGAGAAGTGGTTGATGAAATTACAGGTGAATTTGAATATGTATTCATTGAGAAAGGTTTGTGTATCTATATGTGTTTACTTGTATTTGGCCTATTGATAGAAATGTTGTGATTCATGTGGTAAATTTATTTGTATATGGATTACTAAGCTTTTAAAGCTTACTTTGTATGTTCTTCCCATGTTTTATAGATTATCAAAGCTAGCTCAAACATCAGGGATCATCGGGAACCATCGTCACACTATCGACTACTTGTTGGTACTTTTGGAGTTTTGTATATTTGGTATATGGCATGTATAGGCTAGTGTCATTTTGGTATGTTTTGCGTCATGATATTAGCCATGAGATTTGGCTTGTAAATGGTGATGTGTATGGCCATTTGAGTTGGCTTGATTTATATGTTGACAAGTGATATATGTGATGTTTATAAGTTACCATGTGTTTTGGCATGTTTGCCATGGTTGTTGGTATGACTAAGTGGTTGCTCATTTGGTTAGTTATTAGCTGATATATTAATGCTTGTGAAATGGTATATTTTGGTATGATTTATAGATGATGAATTGGTATGTTTGAGAAGCATGATTTGGTTGATAGAAAGGTGAAAAAATTCATTTAAGAGATATATAAGTTTGATGATTTTGGTATATTGTTTTGGTTTTTTTATTATTATGGAATTGAGTAGTTGAAATGGTTGATGATAGTTAGCATGATATGTATGTGAATTGGCATGTTTTGGCTGCCTATATATGTATTAGAATGATACTATTTTGATGGGTAGGTGTGCATAAGAAAAGGGTGGCAAATTGGCTTTGCAAATAGCCTGTTTTTGTCCACACGGGTAGAGACACGGGCGTGTGTCTCAGCCATGTGTGACACACGGTCATGTTACACGGTCGTTTGTCCTCTGGGCTACCCTTTCGAATTAAGGCAGTATACCCTACATTTCTAACACGGCCTAGATACACAGGCATGTCTACTAGTTGTGTGTGGCACACAGGCTGACACATGGGCATGTGGTCGACCGTGTGACCCAGGTCAGTAAACCCACCAATTTTCCTACGGCCATAGCACACGAGCGTGTCTTCGGCTGTATGGTACAAATCAATATGTATGCCCTATTTTCACACGGCCTGTGACACGAGCGTGTCTGGTGGCCGTGTAAGGCACATGGCCTGTTCACACGGGCGTGTGACCCTTAAATAAAAGAAAATTTTCTATCTCCCAAAGTTTGCAAATGTTATCGGTTTAGTCTTGAACTACTTCAAAGCATGTTTTAAGGTTTCGTAGGGCTTTATAAGGGACAAAGTGATTGAGATGAATGGATTTTAATTATGATTGAACAAATGTATGATTTATGTTGTGGTTGATCAATAATGCCTCGTAACCCTATTCCGGCGATAGATATGGGTTAGGGGTGTTACAATCAAAACATAAGCTAGGCCATTTAACTATGAATCACTAAAAACTACGAATTCTTTACCCGGCTCAAGCTAAACTAACACTGGTGCCTCTATCAATAATGCTTTCAACTGCTCGAATCTCTACTGACACTTTTTTGACCACTCAAATTTAACATCCTTTTGAAGCAATCTTGTCATCATAGTCGTAATCATCGAGAAGCCTTCACAAATCATCTTTAATAACATGCTAGTCCCAAAAAACTACGGACTTCGGATACATTTCTCGTAGGCTTCCAACCTATAACCGTAGAAATTTTGCTCGGGTCAACTCGGATACCCGCGGTTAAAATTATAAGTCCTAGAAAACCAACCTCTTGTAGCCAAAACTCACAGTTGCTGAATTTTGCAAACAACTATTTATCTCTCAAAGTTTGTAACATGATTCTCAAATGCTCAGCATGCTCAGATTCATCTCGAGAGTAAATTAATATGTCATCAATAAACACAACTACGAACCAGTCTAATACGGCCTAAAAATTTGATTCATCAAGTCTATAAAAATAGCAGGTGTATTTGTTAGTCTAAAAGGCATAACAAGGAATTCATAGTGTCTGTACCTTGTTCTAAATGTAGTCTTTGGCACATATGAGTCTTTAACTCGCAATTGGTAATAACCCGATCTCAAATCAAATTTCGAAAACACTATTGCCCCTTTTAACTGATCAAACAAATCATCTATTCGTGGCAATGGGTATTTATTCTTGATCGTCACTTTGTTGAGCTATCAATAGTCTATACACATTCTCATCGTGCCATCTTTCTTTTTCAAAAATAATACTATTGCACCCCAAGGAGAGAAACTCGGTCTAGCAAAACTTTTATCTATCAACTCTTGCAACTGGGCTTTAAATTCTTGTAACTCTATCGGAGCCATTCTGTACGGAGTTATCGATATCGGCGTTGGTCCCAATACTAATTCAATACCAAACTCAACTTCTCTGATAGGTGGTAAACCTGGTAATTCTTTGGGAAATACATCTGAATACTCATACACAACCAGTACTAATTCAGTCTTTCACTTTCATATCAAGTATATATGCAAGATAAGCTTCACACCCCTTTCTCACAAATCTCTGAGCTAACATAGACGAGATCACAACTGGTAAACTATTAGATCATCAGATTCAATTCTAATAGTCTCATTATTCAAACATTTCAGTTTAATCGTCTTTCGTCTACAATTCACTATCGTATCATACATCGTTAGACAATCCATACCAAAAATCACATCAAATTCATCGAATGGCAACAACATCAGATTAGCTGGAAAACAGAATTCCCGATTCATTAACGGATAATTCTTTCAGACTTTGTCAACCAAAACACATTTGCCTAAGGTGTTTGATACTCTAATCACAAATTCAACAGACTCTACAGGCAAAGTCTTACTAGATACTAAACTCATGCATATTTAAGAATGAGTTGATCCTGGATCTATCAATGCAATCACATTAGTATCATAGAGAGTGAAAGTACCTGTGATAATATCTGGAGATGATGCTTCTTCACGAGCACAAATAGCGTAGGCTTTAGCAGGTGCTCTAGCCTCAGACCTCACAGCTGAATCCTTTGTCATTGTAACACCCTATACCCGTAACCCACGTCGGGTCGGAGTACGAGGCATTACCTAACATTATCTCATGTATACAATAGTCTCAAGTCACCGAGACTTGGTCCAAATTAAAACTTTTTCAATTTCTACTTTAAAATTCTTATGACGGGCCTACGAGCCCCAAATCAACCGTTGAAAACTTTTCGGAACCATTCCGAGTCCTTAAACCAACCTTAAGAAATTTGCCTTTAAAATAAGGCACACGCCCATGTGACCATTTCGACATGGTCGTGCTGATTGTCTGTGTGGCTCACACGGCCTAAACACTCTGGGACACGCCTGTGTCCCACACTCGTGTGGAATTAAATTCTAATTCACACCTACAGGGGTTTTCACATGGTTAGACACACGCCCGTGTCAATGGCCCGTGTCCCTCACACGGCCACTATACGCCCGTGTCTTAGCCCGTGTGAAAAAACCTGGGTATTCTGTTTCTGACGTCAGCATCCCTAAAATGTCACACAGCCATGGTACACGCCCATGTACTAGGCCGTGTCCTCCACACGGTTGAGACACACGGTCTTGTCTCTACCCGTGTGTTTATTATCATACATACTGACTTGAAATTTTTACGTGTAGGGGACACACAGCCAGACCATACGCCTATGGGGCTGACCGTGTATCACACACAGGCGAGTGTCTACCCATGTGGAAAATATAAGGCTATTTACCATGCCTCATTGCCACCTGTGCATACCTATTTTAATGCAAATACTAGCCAATACCAAAACAAGCATAATTTCCATAATCAAATCAGCCACAATAGATGTCCATTCAACCATGCAGATGCAACTTTTATAAACTCAAAATAAATATTAGCCATCATTCATGGTTTAATACTAAGTGTGGGATCTATCCCAAGCCAACAGATTTGGCCAATTCTCAAATACTCAAAATAATAAGTTCATATTCAAAAATATAAATCCAACTATACTGAATGTTTCGGCTGATAGTGTGATTGATATCTTTAACTTCCAGTGATCCTTGAGCTAGTTAGGCGGCAATGAAAGAAAAGGGAAAGGAAAGGGAGTAAGCATAAAGCTTAGTAAGTCGCGTATAAATAAGTATACCACAACATTTATTCATAATCAACATGCTTATAACACCAAAATAGGCATAGATGTAACTTACTCACTACCATCCATACAAGTCACATTTTATATATATTGAGCTTATATCTCATATGTACCAATTAGGTACCTGTACCATTCACAACATGATTATACTTTCCTCATTAGCTCAAGAACATAACATTCACCGTTGAACCATTCGGAATATCACTGAGTATTCATTAAGCCTTAGACAAGGGTAAGGTGCCAATGCCATGTCCAAGACATGGTCTTACACTGGCTCATATCTCAAGTCAATGCCATGTCCCAGACATGGTCTTACACTAGCTTACAATAACCCATACGTCATGGCATGAATATCCGATTTATTTCTTATGGTTCAAACGGGAATTCTACTATCTAAATTATCATCATACTTTCTCAATTCTAAAATTTTCATGCTATATTAAATTTAAATGAAATTCGACACATACATTAACAATGTAGTTGTATTATTTATATACAACTTACCTCGGATCACAAAATACACACGACTAGTCAGTTTAGTCGATTTGCTTGGCTTTCTCCCGATCTAGGTTTGGATTTGGCAAGCCTTGATCTATATTAGCAAAATAAACTCATTTAGTAACTAAATAAAATCAGGCAATCCAAAATTAACGTATTAGGTAAAATGACCATTTTGCCCCTAGAACTTGATAAAATGATCATTTTTCCCCTATACTTGAAAATTAATTTTTATCAAATTTCTTTGTATTTCAAGCCTAGATGAACTCTTTTTACTCTTATAGCAACTCCAAAACCCCACTATTTCACACACTTATCACCTATTTTGCAGCTTATGCAAAATAGTCCCTTTAGGTGTTTTCATTCTAACACCTCTCACAAAAGTTGTTTATAACACAACTAGGACTCATTTTCTTCCATAAAAACTCAGAAAACACTACAAATCCATTCATGTCAAAACCTTAAACTCTTAATCATTTTGCAAAATAGACCCCTCATTTGAAAGCTTATGCTTCAAGAGTCCAAAAATGTAAAAACCATTAAGAGAAACTATCAAAATAACTTAATTGCAAGTGCTTCTAGTTGCTGAAAATTTTAAGCTTTCAAACCCCCTTTCATGGCTAATATTTTCGGTGGAAAGAGATGAGAAGAAAAGAAATTAACAACTTTTTCTATTTTATTTCTTTTTGGTCAAAATATCTACCAAATTTCCACCTAATTTTGAAAATTGTCTCCCCTATGTCTCATGGCCAGCTATACTATCAATTAAGGGTCTATTTGCCCATTAATGACCCCCAATTTTGGTTCTCTAACAAAATAACACCTTTAGCTATCAATTTAGGACTTTTACACTTTATGCGATTTAGTCTTTTTTCACAATTGGGCTCACAAACGTCAAAATTAACTTACCAAATTTTTTGTGCACTAATATATTAATGCTAGAACATAAAAATAATAATAAAATAATCTTTTTAACTTCATATTTGTGGTCCTGAGACCACTGTTCTGACTAGGCCCTAAATCGGGCTGTTACAGTCGCCCCTCTACTACCACTTACATTTCCGGCAACTCTAGCTGGCCTACCTCTATTTGACATGTTACTTGGCCTCATATTCTGAACTTTATCTTTCACATCTATCTTAGGGCAATCTTGGATGAAGTGATCTAGCGAACCACATTTGTAACAAGCTTTATTATTTTTATTCTAGCATTCTCTGAAATGTTGTCTCCCACACTGCTGACATTCGGGTTTGTTGTCTCGCACATTGCCAACACTCAACACTATGTAGCTTGAGCTCTAGAACCGAAGTATTATTTTCTACGATCTCTGTTCAAATATTCATTTGAAGCATTTGGGCGAGCGTACAAATCTTTTAATTTCTTTGATAATGATTGATACGGCTTACTCATCGATATTGATACGACTTACTCATCGATCTTTTTATCGACTCTCTAGCTTCTGAATCTGCTTTTCTCTTTTCTTTGCTAAGATCCTCGGCTTTACAAGCCCTTTCAACTAGAACAAAAAATTCTTTCAACTCTAGAATTTTGACTAAAAGTTTTACATCTTTGTTCAGCCTATCAACAAACCACTTGCACATTCTTTCTTCAGTAGACACATACCTCTAGCATACTTGCTTAATCATACGAATTCTCTTTAATGCTTAGTAACAATCATTCTGCCTTGTTTTAACTCTAGAAACTCTTTATGCTTTTGATCAAGGAATCATAGACTTATCTATTTCTTTTGAAACTCCGTCTGACAGAATTCCAAGGTAACCCATTCTTTTGGAACCATAGATATCAACGTGTTCCACTATTGATAAGCTTTGTCTCTCAACAAATATACAACATATTTAATACATTCATCAGGAGTACAAGAAAATTCATCGAATCGTATTCTTGAGCCAGAACTCAGCTCTCTCAGCATCATCATCATTAGTAGCCCAAAACTCTTCATGTAACACCCCGAACCCGAGACCGTCGCCGGTGTCGGACACGAGGGGTTAACAAGCCAAAACCACTTATGGTGCCGACCAATTTGACATTCCCAGGCAAGCTGGAAAACTGCGTCGCTGTCGCCTTAAAAAGCATATCTCGAGTTTCACAACTCGGAAACTGATTCCGTAAAATTTCCCTGAATTTAGACTCATATATCCATCCATGGATTTATTTTTAGAATTTTTGGTCGGGCCAATTGGTACAGTTTATTAGTTAAAGTCACCCGTGTTACAGGGGTCAACTACACTGACCTTCACACGTTACAACTTAAATATCTCTCTTTACAGGGTTTCAATACTGATGCCGTTTGTTTCTAATGAAACTAGACTCAAAAAGGAATCTGGAAATATAAGGCATGACTTCTAATTAATTCTGGATAATGTATGGTAAATTTTCAAAGTCGCGACAGGGGACCCAGAAACTGTTCTAGCCCTGTCTCACGAGAACTTTAATATCTCTCGGTATACTATTCATATGATTGTTTCGTTACTTTCATATGAAAATAGACTCGTCAAGGTTCGATCGCATAATTTATTCACTATTTAACACCATTCCTACAAATTTTGGTGATTTTTCACATCCACGTCACTGCAGCTGGCAGCCTCTGTTTTAAGGTAGGCTTTACCTATATTGTAGTTCCCATGGACCAACTATAGTCTAGTCATACTTAGGTCCACATATGATCATATTTAGCCATTCCAATGGCTGATCATGTGACCAAATCTCTCATTCAAACCATAATCACATCATGAAACCAAATATAATTACAAACCACATATGGTCAAATTCCATACTCCACTTTTACGAACCATTTTCGCATGGCGCTCACATATACATCACAAAGTACTTAAAACAACCGAGGGTGGTCCTATACATGCCATATCCAAAACTCAACTAAAGGAGTACCAAAAGGGCTTTGATAGTGTGGTTGACTTCAACTTCTATGATCCCGAATCCGATCACTAACGAGCAAAATCTATAAGCAGAGAAACAAAGAAACGGAGTAAGCAATTTATGCTTAGTAAGTTTGAGCCATAATATACACACAACCAAAGCATAGCATTCAAGTAGCTAAACAATAATTCATATGCACAATTTCTCAAAGGCATGCTTACTTCACAATCCCAACTCTTATATTCATACACAAATAACGGCCTAGTTAATGCCGATAGCTCATTTATCATTAGAGCGAATATTCATACGCACTTACTCATAGTGTGCGAAGCACACACAAAACATACCTTATTCTTGGGAATTTCACAAGTGCATTAACTGAAAATTTTCCAGCAAGTTCAAAGTTCTCGAATCACATACCTTCGGAGTTTATCCGGATATAGCTACTCGTTCAATCGCCTTCGGGACATAGCCCAGTTATGGTAACCCGCACAAAGGCCTTCGGGACTTAACCCGGATATCACAACTCGCACAATTGCCTTCGGGCTTAGCCCGGATATCATAACTCGCACAATTGCCTTCGGGCTTAGCCCGGATATCACAATTTGCACAATTTCCTTCGGGCTTAGCCCGGATATCACAATTTGCACAATTGCCTTCAGGCTTAGCCCGGATATCACTCGAACATTCATGCACATCTTTGTTTCAATTTCATAACACAACTTTTATGCACAATTCACTTAGCAAAAATATCATTTCGGCTCAATGGCCACATACAAAGGCACAATTTCGATTGCTTATTACTTCATTCAATCGAATCAAAATCTAAGTTTCGATACTCGAAAACTTACCTCGGACGTGGTTGAACGATTTCGATGGCTATTCAACGACTTTTTCCTTCCCCTTATCGGATTTATCTCCCCTTTGCTCTTGAGCTTAATTTAACAAATAAATTGGTTTTATCATTTGAGCATCGAAAGAGGAATTCAAGATACCTAGCCAATATATATACTCATTAGGCATCAAAGTCGCATATGTACGAAATCACGAATCGAACTCAACACATTAGTTAATATTCCTCTTAGCCGAATTTTCTAAGCCAAGAATAGGCATCAATATGCTCGCCTCTAATCGAATGCATGCACACCAATTTCCCCTCTTGTGGCCGAACATACATGTCCATGTTGAGGCCACTTATACACTTAATACCACACAAAAACAGCATACATTTTTCTACTAACGCATTACATATCGTAGCTCAATGCACATCTCTCATTTACTTCATAATCGAGACATCATCACAAGCAAATATACACCTCGAAATAGCATATATGTCACACCAATACATCGTGTGCAAACATATATACATATATATATGCTAGAGCCGAATCTCAAGTTGGTTGTAACTAAACATGAACAAAATTTCAATACACAAATCTTACTTCCCATGCAATGAGCATAAATCACACTTATGGATGTACCATGGCCGAATACATCACAACACCATAATTTTGGTCATGATTAAACAAAGAACTCAATGCCCTACTCAAGAATACCAAAAGAAATTTCAAGAGTAGTCAATCCATCATTACATGCATCATTAGCAAGCTTCACATTTAGCATGCAATGGCTTCAACACAATATCAATCTTGGCCAAACACCATTTCCATGGCATAACAAGGATTTGAACCATGGCTAACATGCACATCAAGTTAGCAACCAAAACAAGCATGAATCTCATGACACAACCTCAAACATACCTTAATCTTGATGCAAGTATAGCCAAATCTCCTTCTAGTTCTCTTCTAAACCAAGCATGAAGTAAAATCCTCCCTTTTCCTTAGTATTTTCGGCCAAAGAAGAGAAAATGGATGAACAAAATTTTTTCTTTCTTTCTCTACAACTCACGGCAACAAAGGGGCATCCACACTCTTTTTTTTGTTCATCATTTCCCTTTTTCTCCATTTCTTTATTCTTTCTAACATGATCCATTAACTAGACATGTTTGGAACATGTTCCCTTTGCCCATGCTCTTTATTTTATTATTTCTAACATCCACCATTAGCAAAACATGTTCAAGACATGTTTTCTTTAGCCCATCTTCATTACCATGGCCGGCCACTTCCTATAGTTGGCTAAATTGACATGCAAATCCCTCATGTCTTTACTTCATGCATTATTTGGCCACTTAAAAATTCACCTATCACATTTTCAAGTCCTAACACATGGGTCCTTTCTTATGAATTAGCACCTAATTAATAAAATCAAGGCACGAAATATTTACGCATACAAATTCCATATATAATAAGCACAGAATATAACACCTAATTATTCTTGTGACTCGATTTTGTGGTCCCGAAACCACATTCCTACTAGGGTCGTTTTAAGGCTGTCACAACTCTCCCCCACTTAAGAAATTTTTCTCCCCGAAAATCTTACCGGTAAATAGGGTTGGGTATCGCTCTTTCATAGAGTTCTCGGTTTCCCAAGTAGCTTCTTCTATCCCGTGTTTGAGCCATAACACTTTCACTAGCGGAACCCGCTTGTTTCGCAACTCTTTCACTTCACGTGCGGGATACGAATCGGTTCTTCCTCATAACTCAGATTGGCTTGAATTTCAACCTCTGATGGACTAATCACGTCGATGGATCGATCTATAGCGTCGAAGCATCGAAACATGAAAGACATCGTGAATCTTTTCGAGTTCAGGGGGCAAAATCAAACGATATGCCACTGGATCGACTCGCTCGGATATCTCATATGGCCCAATGAACCTCGGGCTCAACTTGCCCTTACGGCCGAATCTGAGTATCTTTTTCCAAGGTGAAACCTTGAGAAACACTTTATCTCCCACCTGATACTCGATGTCTTTACGTTTCAGATCTGCGTACGACTTCTGACGATCAGAGGCTATCTTCAAACTTTCACGGATTACTTTCACTTTCTGTTCAGCATCTCTAATCAAATCTACCCCGAAAATTTTGCTTTCACCGAGCTCAGTCCAAAACAATGGTGTACGGCATTTACGACCGTACAAAGCCTCGTAAGGTGCCATCTTAATACTTGATTGAAAACTATTGTTGTAAGCGAATTCAATCAAAGGCAAATACCGTTCCCATGAACCACTGAACTCGAGGATGCAACATCTCAACATATCCTCAAGTATTTGAATTATCCGCTCGGATTGACCATCGGTTTGGGGGTGAAAGGCGGTGCTGAAATGCAACTTGGTACCCAAAGCTTCTTGCAACTTCTTCCAAAATCGCGAGGTAAATCTCGGATCTCTATCCGATACGATGGAAATAGGCACCCCGTGTAATCTCACAATCGAGAACGTACAATTCGGCTAGTTTGTCCATTGAAAAATCCGTGCGTCGGGGACAAAGTGAGCCGACTTAGTCAATCTATCTACCACGACCCAAACCGCATCCTTCTTACTCACGACAATGGCGGTCCGGATACAAAGTCCATTGTGACTCGATCCCATTTCCATTCGGTATCGTGATCGGTGAAGTAATCTCAAGGCACTTGATGTTCCGCTTTCACTTGTTGACATATTAAACATCTCAAACAAAGTCGAGATGTCTCGTTTCATACCATGCCACCAAAACCGACGCTTTCAAATCGTTGTACATCTTCGTACTCCCCGGGTGGATTGCCATTCGGCTACAATGGACTTCGTTCAGAATTATCGAGATAAGTTCCGAATTCTTTGGAACACACAGACAACTTCTGAACCTCAAACAATCGTCATCATCGATTTGAAACTCCGACTCCTTGTTCGGAACACACTCGGCTCGTTTTGCAAGCAACTCCTCATCAACTTTCTGAGCTTCCCGAATTTGATGAGCCAACAATGGTTTGGCCTTTAATTCGGCTACTAGCACATTGTCGGGTAAGATAGACAAGTGTACATTCATCGCTCGTAAAGCAAATAGTGATTTCCGGCTTAAGGCATCCGCAACCACATTAGCCTTTCCCGGGTGATAATCAATGACGAGCTCATAATCTTTTAACAACTCGAGCCAACGTCTTTGTCGCAGATTTAAGTCTCTTTGGGTCATCAAATATTTGAGACTTTTGTGATTCGAATACACATGGCACTTCTCACCAAATAAGTAATGTAGCCATATCTTTAAAGGCG
This sequence comes from Gossypium arboreum, assembly GCF_025698485.1. Classification (NCBI taxonomy): domain Eukaryota; kingdom Viridiplantae; phylum Streptophyta; class Magnoliopsida; order Malvales; family Malvaceae; genus Gossypium; species Gossypium arboreum. The sequence continues at coordinate 16,936,358 of NC_069075.1, read as the reverse complement.
AATCGATGGCGACCAATTCGAGATCATGGGTCGGATAATTTTTCTCATGTGGCTTTAATTGTCTCGACGCATAGGCCACAACTCGCCCTTCTTGCATCAATACACAACCCAACCCAAGTAGGGATGCGTCACTATAAATGACAAACTCTTTGCCCGATTCGGGTTGCACTAGAATTGGGGCTTCATCAAATAAGTTTTAGTTGATCGAAACTTTTCGACATTTCTCCGTCCATTCGAACTTAACATCCTTTTGGAGTAGCTTCATCATTGGCGTGGCTATCGTTGAGAAACCTTTTACAAATCGTCGGTAATAACCTAAAGCCCCAAAAAGCTCGAACCTCAGAATATTTCTGAGGCTTCCAATTAAGTATGGCTGAAATTTTATTCGGGTTGACTCGAATACCGATCTGAATACCACATGACCCAAGAAGCTAACCTCCTCAACCGAACTCACACTTGCTTTGAACTTAGCATATAATTGCTTATCCCGTAAAATTTGCAGCACTAACCTCGGTGTTCAGCATGTTCGGTCTCATTTCTTGAATAGACCAAGATGTCATCAATGAACATGATTACGAACTAATCCAAATATGGTCTGAAGATCCGATTCATCAAATCCATAAATACCGCAGGGGCATTAGTAAGCCCAAATGGCATCACTAGGAACTCGTAGTGACCATATCTCATTCTGAAGGCAGTCTTGGGTACGTTCGAATCTCGAATTCGCAACTGATAATAGCCCGATCTCAAATCTATTTTCGAGAACACTGAGGCTCCCTTCAGTTGATCGAACCAATCGTCGATACGCGGTAACGGATATTTCTTCTTTATCGTCGCTTTATTAAGCTGACGATAGTCGATGCACAGCCTCATGGTTCCATCCTTCTTTTTCACAAACAACACTGGCGCTCCCCAAGGTGAAAAACTCGGACGAGCAAAACCTCTATCCACCAATTCTTGCAACTGAGCTTTCAACTCATTTAATTCCGTTGGTGCCATACGATACGGAGCTATCGAAATTGGAGTGGTACCAGGTACCAATTCGATGCCAAACTCTATTTCCCGAATAGGTGGTAAACCCGGCAATTTTTCAAGGAAAACATCCGGGTATTCACCAACCACGGGCACAGATTCGGGTTTCTTTTCTGACTCCTTGTCATCGAGCACATACGCAAGGTATGCTTCACACCCCTTTCTTACGTATTTCTGAGCCAACATTGCTGATATTACAGCTGGCAATCCCTTTAAGTCCGTAGACTCAACCCGAATTATCTCGTTATTCGTGTACCTCAGATCAATAGTCTTGCTTTTGCAATTTACAACCGCATCGTGCATGGTCAACCAATCCAAACCAAGAATAACGTCGAATTCGTCGAATGGCAAAAGCATCAAGTTCGCCGGAAAACAAGAACCTCGAAATACTAGGGGACTTTTCTTACACGCTTTGTTGACGAGCACGTAATGACCCAAGGGGTTTGACACCCGAATTACAAACTCAGTAGACTCAATAGGCAAAGTCTTACTGGATGCTAAGGGTTCGCATATATAAGAATGAGTAGAACCAGGGTCAATCGAAGCAATCACATTAGTATCGAAAAGAGTGAATATACCGGTAATGACATCTGGTGAGGCAGCATCCTCGCATGCGCGTATGGCATAAGTCCTAGCGGGAGCACGAGCCTCGGGTCTTGTTGTAGCATCTCTCGCCCCTCTCTGACCGCCACTAGTATTGCCCGTATTTCTGGATGGCCTACTTCGAGCAGTGGTAGCACCCGGGTTTCCACTCTGACTTACGTTTTGTTCAAGCAACCTCGGGCAATCCTTGATAAAGTGGTCGGCCGATCCACACTTATAGCAGGAGCGATCACGGAACCTACAGCTCCCCGAATGCCATTTGCCACAATGCTGACACTCCGTTCTCTCTCGACGATCATTTCCACCACTGGCGATCGAAGTGACTCGTGTGGTCACAGGGGGTCGATCGCGATTTCGTCTAGAAAGGCCCGAAGCGCCTCTAGACCGGCTCACATCATCTCGAAATCTCTTGATGCTGTTGAAGAGACTTTCCGAGGACCTTTAGAAATTCTCCGTTCCCACATCAACCTTTTGATTCTCCTTTCTAAGCTCTTCTACTTTACAAGCTCGCTCAAAAGTACCACGAACTCTCGATTCGAGAATGCCAACGAACATCCTTATATCCTCATTCAGTCCATCTTGGAAGCGTTTACACATAATAGCTTCGGACGAAACACATTCCCGAGCGTATCTACTGAGTCTAACAAATTTTCGCTCGTAGTCAGTAACGGACATAGAGCCGTGCTTAAAATCAAGAAATTCCTTTCATTTTTGGTCGATGAATCTCTGACTGATATACTTCTTTCGGAACTCGGTTTGGAAGAACTCCCAAGTTACTTGCTCTCTAGGCACAACCGAAGTCAGAGTACTCCACCAATAGTAGGCGGAATCACGTAGCAAGGAGATAGTACACTTTAAACATTCATCGGGTGTACGAGATAGCTCATCGAGCACCCGGATAGTGTTGTCCAACCAAAATTCAGCTTGCTCAGCATCGTCATCATCCGTAGCTTTAAATTCAGTGGCCCCATGTTTTTGAATCCTGTCGACTGGGGGCTTACTTGACCTTATTTGGTCAGTTACCGGAGGTATTGTAGGTGTGGGGGTTGCATTAGTCGGGAATGGAGGTTGTGGAACAGCCGTGTTAGTTCGAATGTATTGGTTGAACCAATCATTCATCACACTATAAAAGGCTCGCTTAGCCTCATCATTCGGATTGCTAGCCATAAGTTGAGAGTCCGCCGGCGCTGTCCCTTGCGCGGGAGTAGGCACCGCACTCTCTACATCATCAGCTATTGCTCGGTTGGGATCGGGATCCATTGCTATAAACAAACACAAATTCAGATTGTCAGAAATCACCACACTATCAATTTATCACTTAATGGCATGTATAGCTAGACCCCAAACATATCACGGTAGTCCTAGAATCGACTAAACCGTAGCTCTGATACCAATAAAATTGTAACACCCCGAACCCGAGACCGTCGCCGGTGTCGGACACGAGGGGTTAACGAGCCAAAACCACTTATGGCGCCAACCAATTTGACATTCCCAGGCAAGCTGGAAAACTGCGTCGCTGTCGTCTTAAAAAGCATATCTCGAGTTTCACAACTTGGAAACTGATTCCGTAAATTTTCCCTGAATTTAGACTCATATATCCATCCATGGATTTATTTTTAGAATTTTTTGTCGGGCCAATTGGTACATTTTATTAGTTAAAGTCACCCATGTTACAGGGGTCGACTACACTGACCTTCGCGCGTTACAACTTGAATATCTCTCTGTACAGGGTTTCAATACTGATGCCGTTTGTTTCTCATAAAACTAGACTCAAAAAGGAATCTGGACATATAAGGCATGACTTCTAATTCATTCTGGATAATTTATGGTAAATTTTCAAAGTCGCGACAGGGGACCCAGAAACTGTTCTGGCCCTGTCTCACGAGAACTTTAATATCTCTCGGTATACTATTCATATGATCATTTCGTTACTTTCATATGAAAATAGACTCGTCAAGGTTCGATCACATAATTTATTCACTATTTAACACCATTCCTACAAATTTTGGTGATTTTTCACATCCACGTCACTGCAGCTGGCAGCCTCTGTTTTTAAGGTAGGCTTACCTATATTGTAGTTCCCATGGACCAACTATAGTCTAGTCATACTTAGGTCCACATATGATCATATTTAGCCATTCCAATGGCTGATCATGTGACCAACTCTCTCATTCCAAACCATAATCACATCATGAAACCAAATATAATTACAAACCACATATGGTCAAATTCCATACTCCACTTTTACGAACCATTTTCGCATGGCCGCACACATATACATCACAAAGTACTTAAAAACAACCGAGGGTGGTCCTATACATGCCATATCCAAAACTCAACTAAAGGAGTACCAAAAAGGGCTTTGATAGTGTGGTTGACTTCAACTTCTATGATCCCGAATCCGATCGCTAACGAGCAAAATCTATAAACAGAGAAACAAAGAAACGGAGTAAGCAATTTATGCTTAGTAAGTTTCGAGCCATAATATACACACAACCAAAGCATAGCATTCAAGTAGCTAAACAATAATTCATATGCACAATTTCTCAAAGGCATGCTTACTTCACAATCCCAACTCTTATATTCATACACAAATAACGGCCTAATTAATGCCGATAGCTCATTTATCATTAGAGCGAATATTCATACGCACTTACTCATAGTGTGCGAAGCACACACAAAACATACCTTATTGTTGGGAATTTCACAAGTGCATTGACTGAAAATTTTCCAGCAAGTTCAAAGTTCTCGAATCACATACCTTCGGAGTTTATCCGGATATAGCTACTCGTTCAAACGCCTTCGGGACATAGCCCGGTTATGGTAACCCGCACAAAGGCCTTCGGGACTTAACCCGGATATCACAACTCGCACAATTGCCTTCGGGCTTAGCCCGGATATCATAACTCTCACAATTGCCTTCGGGCTTAGCCCGTGTAACACCCCGAACCCGAGACCATCGCCGGTGTCGGACACGAGGGGTTAACAAGCCAAGTTCACATATTTTGCCCACCAATTTGACATTTCCAGTCAGGCTGGAAAACTGCGTCACCGTCGCCTTAAAAATCATATCTCGAGTTTCAAAACTTGGAAACTGGTTTCGTAAATTTTCCCTAAATTTAGACTCATATATCAATCCATGGATTTATTTCTAGAATTTTTGGTCGGGCCAATTGGTACAGTTTATTAGTTAAAGTCACCCATGTTACAGGGATTGACTGCTCTGACCTTCGCGTGTTACAACTTGAATATCTCTCTGTACAGGGCTTTAATACTGGTGACGTTTGTTTCTAATGAAACTAGACTCAAAATGGAATCTGTACATATAAGGCATGACTCCTAATTCTTTCTGGATAATTTACAGTAAATTTTTAAAGTTGCGACAGGGGACCCAGAAACCGTTCTGGCCCTGTCTCACCATAGCTTTAATATCTCTTAACATGTAACTCCTATGACCGTTCCGTTTCTTCCATATGAAAGTAGACTCATCAAGGTTCATTTACATAGCTTAATCACTATTTAATACCATTCCTACAAATTTTGGTGATTTTTCACATAATTCAAGTAGGGTCACTTCTTGAGGACTTACCTCGGATGTTGTCGAACGGCTTTTACGGCTATTCGATCACTTTTTCCTTCCCCTTGTCCAATTGTGGCCCTCTAAGCTCTTGAGCTAATTCAAACAAATTCAATTTATTAAAACCTCATTGTGCTAGCTTATGGCCGAATATGACAAGGAGTTTAAATGGTCATATGGCCACCCTTTAGCTTGAATACACAATGGTCATGCACATTTTATACTACATCAAGCAATTCAATACAATTCATTCGAGCATCAAGGAAAAGCTAAGGCCATCAATAGGCTACCTAAGGCCGAATATACATGTCCATGTTGAGTCCAATTATGCACTTAATACCACACAAAAACAGCATGCATTTTACTAGTTAATGCTTTGCATATTGTAGCTCAAAACTTATAATATAGCATCAAGCACTCATATGTGTGCTAGGCCGAATGTGCTTGCAATTTCACAAACATTCTTCAACATCTTCTTCGTTAAACAAACATATTCATCACTTACTTCATAACCAAAACATCATGTGCAAACATATATATACATATATGAGCATGGCCGAATTTCAAGGTGTCCATAGCCATCCAAAACACAAATTTTAACTAACATGCAAGAAGCATGAACCATGCTCATGAATGCATCATGGCGAATACATCACAATCATGCCCTTTCCACTTCAATCATGGTTAAACAAAAGAAAACTCAAAGTCTTACTCAAGATGGCTACAAAGAAATCTCAAGAGTAGACAATCCATCATTGCATGCATCATCATCAAGCTTCACACTTAGCATGCAATGGCTTTATCACCATGACAACTTTGGCCAAATACCATTTCCATGGCATAACAAAGATTTGAACCATGGCTAACATGCACATCAAGTTAGCAACCAAAACATGCATGAAACTCCTAACACAACCTCATACATACCTTAATCTTGATGCAAATTTAGCCAAATCTCCTTCTAGATCTCTTCTAAACCAAGCATGAAGCAAAAATCCTCCCCCTTTTTCCTTAGTATTTTCGGCCAAGAAGTGAAAATGGATGAACAAAAATTTTTCCTCCCTTTTCCTCTACTCACGGCAACAAGGGGCATCCAAGCTCATCTTTCTTCTTTTTTTTTTGTTCATTTTTTTTATGCTAATTTTATTATATTACTTCATCCATAACTCACTAGCCAAACATGTTGGAAACATTTTTTCCCTTGCCCATCATACCCACCTTGGCCGGCCACTATAGTCAAATTTGGGAAATTTGACATGCAAGGACAACATTTCCTAGTATGCATCAATAGGCCACTTCAACATTTGCCTATCTCATTTCTAAGTTTTCTCACACAAGTCCTTTCTAGTGAAATTCGCCTTTATAACACTAAATCGAAACATCAAAATGTCATACACAAATTAACATATATCATAGGCATCCAAATAAATTTTTAAATTATTTTTATGCCTCGATTTTGTGGTCCCGAAACCACATCCCGACTAGGGTCAATTTTGGGCTGTCACAGCCCGGATATCACAATTTGCACAATTGCCTTCGGGCTTAGCCCGGATATCACAATTTGCACAATTGCCTTCGGGCTTAGCCCGGATATCACTCGAACATTCATGCACATCTTTGTTTCAATTTCATAACACAACTTTTATGCACAATTCACTTAGCAAAAATATCATTTCGGCTCAATGGCCACATACAAAGGCACAATTTCGATTGCTTATTACTTCATTCAATCGAATCAAAATCTAAGTTTCGATACTCGAAAACTTACCTCGGACGTGGTCGAACGATTTCGATGGCTATTCAACGACTTTTTCCTTCCCCTTATCGGATTTAGCTCCCCTTTGCCCTTGAGCTTAATTTAACAAATAAATTGGTTTTATCATTTGAGCATCGAAAGAGGAATTCAAGATACCTAGCCAATATATATACTCATTAGGCATCAAAGTCGCATATGTACGAAATCACGAATCGAACTCAACACATTAGTTAATATTCCTCTTAGCCGAATTTTCTAAGCCAAGAATAGGCATCAATATGCTTGCCTCTAACTGAATGCATGCACACCAATTTCCCCTCTTGTGGCCGAACATACATGTCCATGTTGAGGCCACTTATACACTTAATACCACACAAAAACAGCATACATTTTTCTACTAACGCATTACATATCGTAGCTCAATGCACATCTCTCATTTACTTCATAATCGAGACATCATCACAAGCAAATATACACCTCGAAATAGCATATATGTCACACCAATACATCGTGTGCAAACATATATACATATATATATGCTAGAGCCGAATCTCAAGTTGGTTGTAACTAAACATGAACAAAATTTGAATACACAAATCTTACTTCCCATGCAATGAGCATAAATCACACTTATGGATGTACCATGGCGAATACATCACAACACCATAATTTTGGTCATGATTAAACAAAGAACTCAATGCCCTACTCAAGAATACCAAAAGAAATTTCAAGAGTAGTCAATCCATCATTACATGCATCATTAGCAAGCTTCACATTTAGCATGCAATGGCTTCAACACAATATCAATCTTGGCCAAACACCATTTCCATGGCATAACAAGGATTTGAACCATGGCTAACATGCACATCAAGTTAGCAACCAAAACAAGCATGAATCTCATGACACAACCTCAAACATACCTTAATCTTGATGCAAGTATAGCCAAATCTCCTTCTAGTTCTCTTCTAAACCAAGCATGAAGCAAAAATCCTCCCTTTTTCCTTAGTATTTTCGGCCAAAGAAGAGAAAAATGGATGAACAAAATTTTTTTCTTTCTTTCTCTACAACTCATGGCAACAAAGGGGGCATCCACACTCTTTTTTTTTTTGTTCATCATTTCCCCTTTTTTCTCCATTTCTTTATTCTTTCTAACATGATCCATTAACTAGACATGTTTGGAACATGTTCCCTTTGCCCATGCTCTTTATTATTTCTAACATCCACCATTAACAAAACATGTTCAAGACATGTTTTCTTTAGCCCATCTTCATTACCATGGCCGGCCACTTCCTATAGTTGGCTAAATTGACATGCAAATCCCTCATGTCTTTACTTCATTCATTATTTGGCCACTTAAAAATTCACCTATCACATTTTCAAGTCCTAACACATGGGTCATTTCTTATGAATTAGCACCTAATTAATAAAATCAAGGCACGAAATATTTACACATACAAATTCCACATACAATAAGCACAGAATATAACACCTAATTATTCTTGTGACTCGATTTTGTGGTCCCGAAACCACATTCCTACTAGGGTCGTTTTAAGGCTGTCACACTTCAACCCCGTGTTTATGAATTTTATCTACTGGTGGCCTTACTCTACCATATCGGATCTACAACTTGAGCAACAATAGGGATTTGTTGAGGAATAGGTGGGGGTGGAGGTTGTTAAGCAACCGAATTCATTTGAACAAACTCCGTGAACTACTCGTTCATCATTTGGAAAAAAAAGCTTGTTTAGCCTCTCCCTCATGGCTACTCATTACAAGTCTAGAATCTAATGGCACTGCCCTTTGAGCGGGAGTAGGCGCATTATTCTCTACATCATCGACCACAGCTCTTTCGAGATCCATTATTATACAAAAACATAATTTAAGCTATTAGGAATCATCACGCTATCGCAATACGTTAGTCCTAGAATCGACTAAATTGTACCTCTAATACCAATAAAATGAAACACCCCTAACCCCGTATCCGTCACTGGAGTAGGGTTACGAGGTATTACTGATCAATTCACAACGTATGGTATACATTCATCAACCATAAAGCATTCATTCTCATAATTCATTCAACACAATCAAATTGTCCTTTATAAGGGCCTACGAGGCCTTAAACATGCTTTAGAAGTGGTTCGGGACTAAACCGTTAACATATAAAAATTTTGGAAACTTAGAAAAAATTTCAAACATACAGGGGTCACACCCCAGTGTGAAAAGGCTGTGTGCCTCACACAGCTCCAGACAAGCCCGTGTCTTAGACGATAAAAACAAGGCTTATATACTGACTTGGGTCACATGGCCAACCACATGCCCGTGTGTCTATCTCGTGTACCCTTCAAAGTGGCCATACACTCTCATGTGCTAGCCCGTCCATCAGGCTGTGCCAAAACTGTTGGGTATACTAACATATGCAACACGACTGAGTCACATGCCAGTGTGCTAGGCCGTGTGCCAATTAGGGGGTATACTGACTTGTACCACATGGCCAGTCACACGCCCGTGTGTGAGACCATGTGGAGCATACTGACTTCATTTTAATTTCATCACCAGGGGACACATGGCCATGTAACATGACCGTCTGTCACACATGGCTGAGACACATGCCCTTGTCTCTGCACGTGTGGACAAAAATAGGCCATTTGTAAGGCCAATTTTCCATCCTTATTCACGCACACCTAAACAATCAAAATGGAACCATTTTATCATACAAGTAGGCAACCAAAATCATCAATCAAATGCACAATTCATACAATATCTGTAACACTCCTAACCTATATCCATTGCCGAAATAAGGTTATGAGGTATTACTTGACTAAACAAAACTTCTATAAGGTCAAAGATACTTACCAGACATAAATTATCAACAATGCAAACATGTCTCATTGATTTTCCATAAGAGCTCTTATAAATTTCTAAAATGACTCACTATCAAAACATAACTGAATATCTAATAACAAATTAACTACTATCAAGTTATAACTAAAACATTTCACCACATTAGTTCAATTATAAGGCTTCTCTAAACAAAATGAGCAAGCCATCTTCGCATGGCTATAATGTATACAAAGTCGAAATATCATTCTACCTATAGTCTATCCTATACATGCCTTAAACCATGATGATATACAATCTTCTCAACTCACATAATGACTAGATAGTGTGATGATATCTCCGGCCCTTCCAACTCGAGCTAAAGTATATACCTATAAGAAATGGAAAAGAGAACACGGAATAAGCTTCAATGCTTAGTAAGTTTTAAGCAATGCAAACAATTAATTTACTTATAGATCGATTATTCAAATTTTCAAGAAATCATTCCTAGATAATTGCCATTTTGGCCAAGTATCCATGAACATAATGCATATTTAGCAAATTCACCTCACTTGAATCTGAACTCAATTAAAACCAAATATTGAAATTTCAAATAAGATCATAAGAACTCGAAAAGCATCTCTTTAACAAGTTTTAACCATGTTTGCAAAAAATCACAAATTCACTACAAGCTGTCTTCCTGAGCAACAGTCACTAAATTATTTATAACTGGAGCTAAGAAACGCCAAATCAAGTGCCGTTAATTTTCCCTGAAAATAGACTCATATATCTTCCATCCATCAAATTTTCAGAATTTTTGGTTTGACCAATCGATACCAGGTTTTTATTGAAGTTTCCCCTGTTTCACTATTTGACTAATCTGACCACTCTTCACTACGAATGAAATTTCTCATTATAAAGAATTCGAAATATGTTATCGTTTATTTCATTTGAAACTAGACTCATTAGGGAGTCTAATAATATAAATTTTATCTTATAACCATTTTTGTACCATTTATAATGATTTTATGAAAACATAACAGGGGACCTCGAAGTCATTTTGACTCTGTTCCACGCCACTTCAAATATCTCATTATTGGCAACTCTTTTGCTTACACGGTTTCTTTTATAAAAACTAGACTCATTAAGATTTCATGACATAATTTATTCAGCCTCTAACTCAACTTCCACAATTTATGGTGATTTTCTGAAATCACGTTACTGCTGCTGTCCCAAGCAGATTTATTACCCATTCTTTGGATTCATATTATTTAACATGTATATCACCAAATCAATCTCATATAACCTTTCACCATAACCGAATACACACATACACATATGAGATTGTCACATATACTTCTCATTTCGCATTCATGATTCAATTCCGATCAATCTAACATAAAAAAGTATATAATACATACCTGACCGACTTAATGTATTGAACATATTCAATGGTAGTTTACTACAAACATTCGAAATCATAATCTTACTCCAATCATCGGCATTAAGTCTGCTAGATTTAAAACCAAAATCAAATCACCACCACAAAGCATGCGGGACTTTAAGCCCGGATATAATACCAGCACGAATGCCTTCGGGACTTAGCCCAGATATAACGCCAGCACGAATACCTTCGGGACTTAGCCCGGATATAGCACCAGCACGAATGCCTTCAGGACTTAGCCCGGATATAATATCAGCACGAATGCCTTCGGGACTTAGCCCGGATATTTTTCCAGCACTTAGCCTGCGGACTTTAAGTCCGGATATATTTCTAGCATAAAGCCTGCGGACTTCAAGTCCGGATATATTTCCAGCATAAAGCCTGTGGACTTCAAGTCCGGATATTTTTCCAATACCATGCATACTTAGTTATATATTTAACACATCTCAATCAACCTATCACTTAGTAATCATTTAATACATTCGGATATAAGTTCAATAGGCACATCATCATTAACATTTCAACTCAAAAATTATACCTAATATCACACAATCATTTCGCCATTCAAGCTTAAACTCAAAGTTACCATCGACCTAAAAGTCATATACACGCATTGTTTATTAAACAACTTTGTACAAGTGCTAACTGAATTTCAATTCACCTATTATACTCTTATAAACCAGCATCAATTATATATTAAAGGAAACTACTCAAAACTTACCTCGGATATTTTGAGCGATTTTGGATAGGCTACTCGATTGCTTTTTCCTTTCCTTATCGATTTAGACCCTCTTTGCTCTTGAGCTTAATTAAAACAAATAGATTTATTTAATGACTTATTCAACTTTACTAAATACAAATATCAATTTTTTTCAAAACAATATTCAAACATTATATCCAATGAACCACAACTATCGAGTATTTAACTTATGATCGGACATATGATATTACCCGTATGTCATAAGCTGATTACCGAACCTATTACTTCAATTCATGTACATATCGAATGGAGTAATCCTTACTTGAACTATTAGTCAACCTTATCAAATGGACAAATATACTTAAGATACCTTATATATATATATATATATATATATATGTGCATAGATACCATGTTACCGAAAATTATTTTTCTAGCTTAGTTGCCGAACCAATATACAAAACCCATATGCTAAACAACTCGTCAATGTTACCTATATATATATCAAATTCATTCCTCATCCATTCGACTAGCTAAGTTAATATCACGACACACTATCATATAATCCTTACGGCCACAAAGCATGCTCATTATTTATTATTTCCAAACCAATTTATAAGCTAATTTATACAATCAAAACAAGTCTATAATAAACCACAACCTAATCATATCCACCAATCACATTTACTTTACTTAAACCGAATAAGCAAGCACATTTAGTCCTTGGCTGAATATCACTAAACACAAGTCAACAATAGTCTTAATATTTATCACCCTATATATATCATTTGCAAAAGAAAAGAAAAAAAATGGATTAATCATACATATATACTACAAAAGCCGAATACAAAATTTAACCTATGCATAACATTACTTACATTCCAATACTCAAATTATTCAAAATCAAACTCTTAAAAGTTATGCACAAAGCGAATCCCTAATATGAACAAACCTCAAATTCATTCATTTCAAACATCCACACGGTATTTGTTCAAGTCATTAAGTAAATTTATGTTCGCTATAGTACTCATGAGTATTAAAATTTATAACTTAACTAACTCCAACCTTCCTCTTCAACAATTCTTCATAAAACATAAAGACTATAATCCAATCTCCTCCTTTAATAACCAAAACCGAATGCTCAAATCATCACCAAATTTCAAAATTTTGACATGGGCTATGTATGAAACTATCCAATTAACTAAAATCAAGCTTAAAATTTCAAAAACTAACATAATTTACTAACCTTCCCCAAGCTTAAAGTGACCGAAAATCTTGTCCCTTTTTCTTTCTTCAATTCGGCCAAGAAGAACCAAAAAAATATGAAGCTTTGTTTTCATCACCTCTTTTTCTATTATTTTTTTATATACATTAATACTATAAAATATAAAGCCACTTCACTAATAAAAATACATATATTCTAAATAAAACCACATCATGGCGGCCATTACACAACAAAATAGATATTTGACATGCAAGTCCATCTTTTTGTATTTATGCATTAATGGGCCACTTTAAAATTAACCTAACATATTTCACAATTGTCTCACCTAAGTCCTATTTAATAAATTTCACATACAAATGACAAAATTAAAGCATGAAACTTTCACACTTGCATGTACACATACTATAAGCATAGAATATAACAGTTAATTATTTTTTTATGACTTGGTTTTGTGGTCCCGAAACCACTTTTTGACTAGGGTCAAATTAGGGCTATTACAATATCCATTTCAACCAATTTCAATACTGAATTCAATGCCATTTACCTAATCAAATACTTATCAATTCAACTTCTAAAATTATACCTCATCAAAGCATTTCTCAAGCATTTAAACTCCACAATTCAATTTACCATGTTCATACCATATATGTCAAAATAAACCATATCTATTAGCCAAACACACATCAACATTAACATCATTTACAAGCCAACTCTTATGGCTATAAACACAACCAAAATACCACTCCTAGCCTTTACATGCCATATACCATATATACACAAGTCAAAAGTACCAAATAGATGTCCAATAGTGCAATGATGTTCCCGACGACTTTCGGATCCGAGCTAGCCTTGATTCACTATAAAACATAGAAAAATAACACGAAGTAAGCTTCATAGCTTAGTAAGCTCGTATGTAAATAACTCAATTCATCAAATAAATGTAAATCAACCAATTTCACATTAACTACAAACCTTTTTCATGTATTAAACATGATTAAATACCATCTCATTGAACTTTCTCTATTTAATACTCGAATAGGTTCTGTACATACCTATATTGCCTCGTACTAAACCTCTTTCTCAACCCTATAATTCGTTTCCCCGTTGAACCACTCAGAATAAAAATTGGATACTTAACAGTCTCATACGATAAGTACCTATACCATGGCTTGTAGCCAAATCAAGGTAACTTATCCGAAGAACAATTATCATGGCCCAAAGCCAAATCATCTAATATGCATGGCCCGAAGCCAAATCGGTATAACTCGCACCCGAAGTGCTAATATCATGGCCCTAAGCCAACTCAACTTATCATCTAAGATTAAGACACTAGTATCCAAATCTATTCCCAAAGTTCAACTAGGATTTCACACCTTCTGTTTCTATCATTGAATGCATTCGTAGAGTCATTTTTACAAATCGAACATAATCCATAATCTCATAATCACAGTTTATGCAATATCAAAGCTTTTAAGTAAGAAAACGGCGAAATGAGTTAATTATCCGATAATCTTGCCTTTCCTCTGATCTAATTCTGGATTCCTCTTATCTTGATCTAAATATATTCAAAACTAACTTCTTTAATCACCACTCATTCAATTTGCATTCATTTCATAATCAACATAGCATCAAATTCATACATCATTATAGAGTCCCTTACATAGGTCAATGAGACCTTAATCAAGCTGTCGAAAGGGGTCGAGACTAAACCGAGCTCATACAAAATTTTTCGAAACTTAAACATTTTTTCAAAGTTAAACAGGTCAAACGCCCATGTGAGCAAGCTGTGTTCCTCACACGACATTAAACACGCCCGTGTGTCTAGGCTGTGGCAAAATAGAGCATACATACTGACTTGTCCTTATGGCCACAAGACATGCCCATGTGCCAGGCCGTGTGAAAATTAGGGAGGCTACTGACTTGGGTCACACGGCCAGTCACACGCCCGTGTATCTAGCCCGTGGTTGAAACTAACTTGGCCACATGGGCTAGTACATGCCCGTGTGTGTGACTGTGTAGTCTGCCCAGGCTCATTTTGAAATGGCCATTGAGCAACACGGCTAAGACACACACTTGTTTCCTTGCCCGTGTGGGCAAAAATAAGCCATTTACAAGGCCAAATTGCCACCCATTTTAGGTCCTCCCTACAACCAACAAATAAGCATCAAAAACACCTCAAATTCAACCAATTTCAATCACAAAACAACCATCATTCATTCCATATCATTATCAACCCATTTCATACTTTCAATCTAAACCAAAACATGCCAAATCATAAGCTTAAAACACACCAAAACATATATTTCCTAATTTCAATATACCTCATTCAATCTCATACCATAAGCTTACCAATTCCTCAAATAAACACATACTAAAACTTACCGAATTGACCAATTCTCTTGGCCATTCATGAACGCATCACATACCAATATTTTCATCATCACATCCATAACCAAGCCATATCACATGGCTAGATATATATACATTACAAAACATATTCAAATACTCCTGGCCTATTCATGCCACGCTTTAATATATACATTTTCAAAAGGTACCAAAATAGAGTTCGATAGTGTGGTGATGATCCTCGACAATCCCCGAGCTTCCAATAGCTTTGATATCTATAAGAAGTTGAGAACACACAAAGTAAGCTTTCAAAAGCTTAGTAATCTATATACAAATAAATTTATCACAAATCACAACTATAAACAAATCATATGTATGAATCATAGCATTTAATGTCAAATTCATATTTCTCATTAGCACAATTACTCATAACCATTTGCTCATATGTACTTCATATTTCCATATAATATAAACATATTTCATATGTTCACACACACACACACACACACACACACATATATATATATATATATGCTTACCTTTCATTCTCAATCTTAATATACATTTCAAACGTACCTGAATCGGTTACATGTTCACGTAGTCATTCATTTTCTCAGAATGCCCGTTGAACAGTTCAGAATCAATAAGGATACTCGGATAGCTCGGAAAGCTCATACAGTGCCAACGTCTCAGACGTGGTCTTACATGTAATCAAATATCGATGCCACAGTTCCAAACAGCGTCTTACACGAAATAAAATATGGTGTTGATGTCCCAATTATGGTCTTACACATAAATCATAAGTTGATGCCAACGCCTCAGACGTGGTATTACACGAAAACATATATCGGATCCTATGTCATGACATATGTATCCTAACTATTCCTATGGTTCGTACAGGGATTTTCGGACGTCGAAACACTATCGATGCTTTCACAATTTCACATATTCATTTTTCAAAGCCATTCATTTCATTTCAATAACATATAAGCATAAATAAATTGATTCAAACACATTTATTTGTATATTGACTTACCTCGTATGGATTCAAAGGAACAAGATCGACTACTCAACGACTTTCGACTTTCCCTAGTCTAATTCAGTTTTCTCTGGTTTTTTATCTATGTAAATTCAAATTTAACTCTTTTATTCACCAAATCGTTCAATTCAAACCAAAAACACATATTTAGGGAATTTTACAAATTAGCCCTCACATTTTCACATTTTCACATTTTAGTCCCTAATTTATAAAATCACAAAATACACCAAATTTCCATACACACTTACTTAGCCAAATATACATGGTGTTCATATAAGCCCCTATGTTTCATTTATTTCACATTTTAGTCCCTCAAAATCTCATTTTTACAATTTAGCCCAAATTAACCAAATTCATCAAAATTTCAAAGATAAAATATATTAGCCCAACATTTATCTTTCATTTTCCATCAACAAACTTCACAAAATTCATAATTTCATCAATGGCTCAACTCAAAATCGTCAACAAAATCAGAAATTAAGACACGGGCTTGATAAAATACAGAGCAATGATCACAAAAATGTAGAAATTATCAAAAACCGAACAAAAATCATACCTTAATCACCAATCAAAGTGCCAAAACCCTAGCTTGAGTTTTTTACTCTTTTTCTTTTGTATTTTCAGCAAGATGAACCTAAAATGGCCTAATTTTATGTTTTGTTTAATTAAAACAACATTATTAATTAGTTTACCATTTTGCCCTTACATTAAAACATTAAGAAACCTTTATATAATGTCCAGCTAAGTCATTTAATGCATTCCATGGTCAATTTACCACATAAGGACCTCACAAATAATAAGCCATATCAAAGAGGCACTTTTAACAATTAGCAAGCCACTTTTACATTTAATGGGATTAGGTCCTTTTATAAATTTGAGCACACAAACAATTAAATTTTCATACGAAATTTTCAAATATAATAAGCACTGAAAATAATATTAAAATATTTTTTTCACTCGGATTTGTGGTCCCAAAACCAGTATTCCGACTAGGGTGTACAAAATTCGGGTAAAACTAAAAAATTTTGGTTAACCGATCGAATTCAGTTAATCGATCGGTTAACCAAATTAATTCGGTCGGGGGTCGATTAATAATTTTTTGAGTTTTTGGTTAACGGTTAATTCAGTTTGAAATCAGCCAGTTAATCGAATTTTTTCAGTTTAACCGAAAAATTAACTAAAATTATAATATATAAATAGCCCACTATTCACTCAAACCCAATCCAACATAAACCCAAATACCCAATCTAATATATATTAACCCAAGTACCCAACCCAACCCAATCATAAAAATTACAAATAATTTAATAAATAAAATAAAAATCTAAAACTAAAAATAAAAATAAAAACATAAAATTTTATACAAATAATTCGGTTAATTTGGGTAATTCGGTTAATTTGATTAATTCGGTTAATTCGGTTAATTTTATACTTATTCTAACCAAAAATTAAAAAACATATAATTTTCGGTTAATTCGATTAACTGACCGAATTAACTGAAAAATTTTGGTTCGGTTAACGGTTAAAAATTTTGAAGGGTCGGTTAATTCGGTTAATGTTATTTCGGGTCGGTTAACCGGTTGGTTAACCGACTGAACACCCCTAATTCCAACTAGGGTCTAAACCGGGCTGTTACACCTATAAAGCTTCAAACCATTTCATTTTTTTTTTCTAATTTTCAGTTGCAAGTGAGAAAGATGAACATAAATTTCATTTGTTTTTATTTATTTTAACTTAATAAACTAAATTACATTTTTAACATTTGTTATAAACATATAAAAACATATAATGGATGGTCATAATTGTCCACTTGCACTAAATATGGTCTAATTACAACATAATGACCTTAACTGTAAGGTTTTATAGCTATTTAATACTCTTAGCTACTAGAACAATACTTTTACATTTTACGCGATTTAGTCCTTTTTTTCAAATTGAGCAATTAAATGATAAAATTAGCTCACAAAACTTTTCACACATGCATGCTATCATGCTGTAAACACAAAAAATAATATTAAAATAATTTTCCAACATCAGATTTGTAGTTCTAAAATCACTGTTTCGATTTAGCTAAAATCGGGTTGTTATAGAGAGAACCTGCGAGAGCTTATGCCATTTGTGCTCGCAAGGATGCGTCCTCCCTTGATGTGATCACTGGTACATTTTCTCTTAATGATACTAATGCAGTTGCATTAATTGATCATGGATCGACTCAATCCTATATTTGCATGAATTTGGTATCTAGTAAAAATTTGCCTGTTGAGTCTACTAAGTTTGTGATTAAGGTGTCGAACCCTTTAGGCAAACATGTTTTAGTTGATAAAGTTTGCAAGAGTTGCTCTTTAATGATTCGGGGTCACTTTTTTCTGGCTGACTTAATGCTTTTGCCATTTGATGAGTTTGATGTGATACTTGGAATGGATTGTTTTACTTTACATAATGTAGTAGTGAATTGTAGATAAAAGGTTATTGAATTGAAATGTCAGAACAATGAAACTCTTTGGGTTGAGTTGAATGAGTCGAGTGAATTGCCTGTTGTGATTTCATCGATGTCAACTCAGAGGTATGTAAGAAAGGATTCTGAAGCTTATCTTGCGTATGTACTAAATACTAAGGTGTCTGAATTGAAGATCGAATCTGTGTCGGTAGTTGGTGAATATCCGGACGTGTTCCCAGAATAGTTGCCAGGGTTACCACCGATCAAAGAGTTGGAGTTTTCTATTGATTTGATACCGGAGACTGCACCGATATTGAGGTTCATATAAGATAGCTCCAACCGAGTTGAAAGAATTAAAATCTCAGTTACAAGAGTTGACAAACAAGGGTTTTGCGAGACCGAGTTTTTCTCCATGGGGTGCACCGGTATTATTCATAAAGAAGAAATATGGATCCATGAGACTTTGTATTGATTATCGTCAGCTTAACAAGGTTAAAATAAAGAACAAGTATCCTTTACCGAGGATTGATGATTTGTTTGACCAGTTGAAAGGGGTAATAGTATTCTCGAAGATAAATTTGAGATCCGGCTATTATCAGTTGAGAGTTAAAGACTCAGATGTGTCGAAAACCGTGTTCAAAATGAGGTATGGGCATTATGAATTTCTTGTTATGCCATTTGGATTAACTAATGCTCCTGCTATTTTTATAGATTTGATGAATCAGATCTTCCGACCTTATTTAGATAAGTTTGTGGTGGTGTTCATTGACGACATTTTGATTTATTCTCGAGATGAGGCAGAGCATGCCGAACATTTAAGAATTGTGTTGTAGAATTGAGAGATAAGAAGTTGTTTGCTAAGTTCAGCGAAAGTGAGTTTTGGCTTTGAGAAGTCAGATTTTTGGGGCATATTGTCTCCGCAGAAGGTATAAGGGTTGATCCAAGTAAGATTTTGGCAATTGTTGATTGGAAACCACCAATGAATGTATTCGAGGTTAAAAGCTTTTTGGGCTTAGCCGAGTATTATCGATGATTTGTCAAAGGATTCTCAATGATTGCTACACCTATGACAAGATTGTTGTAGAAAGATGTTAAGTTTGAATGGTCTGAGAAATGTCAAAAGAGTTTTGAGCAATTAAAAGCGATATTGACTGAGGCACTGATATTAGTGCAACTTGATTCGGAAAAAGAGTTTGTAATTTTCAGCGTTGCCATTTTGTTTATGCCTCGAGACAATTCAAACCGCACGAAAAGAATTATCCGACACATGACTTGGAATTGGTTGCCATTTTGTTTGCTTTAAAGATTTGGTGACACCATTTGTTTGGTGAGAAGTGCCACATCTTTACCGATCAAAAGAGTTTATGAAACACCCCAAACCCGGCCCAAACGTTATGGTCGAATCTGACGTGCCACGTTGGAGTTGAAAACCCACGTTCCATTTTAGTGTTTTAAAAACCATATATTTTGTTGAGTTAACAAAGTGTATGGAAGCTGGGCACCAGGTAGGTATCCGAGACAGAGGAGGTGAGCCATGAAGGCTGCTTTAAGTACCAAGCTCTTTGATTGGATCCAATCCTAGACATGCCCACAACCATAGCCACACTTTGTTATATCGAGTTTAAATTTGTTTAAGTGGACGTCTTTGATAAATCGATTAATCGTGGTGTTGAGATATTTTGAAAATAAGTACCGCTTTGAAAACACGTCCTAAGCCTAGCCCATTTGAACAATTATCAACCAGGTTTGAAGTTATTAAAAATAAAATAATCCCGAGAAGAAATAAAAGAAAAGTTAAAAATGGCCTTATTACAACCCAAAAATAAATAATAATTAAAGGAAATTAAATGAAAACCAATGCTTATTTAAAGGTCCAAAGGCGATCACCGTGGCCACTCTGAATCCCCTCCGGCCCAAGTCTCCACATCAAGGCTCACCTGCAAGGTTAAGGAAAGGGGTGAGTTTGGAAACTCAGTGCAACAAGCCCTTTCGAGCCCAAATCAAGAATAACACTGTTGGGTCTAAGCCCAAATCCAATCTCAAACATGTCTTGGGCCATAGCCCTTTTCATATTTCATATTTCATAACACCGGGCGAAGCCTTTATTGTAAATCAGTATGGCCCATAGGCCCATTTCAATATCACATATAATGTCAATGAAAGAATGCAAGCCCATTTGGGAGACTACTCAACCCACCATCCGCTACTCTCCACCCGTACCAACCAACACACCATGTGGGATTAACTCGACCCACCACCGCCATAACTCTCCACCGGCGGCTTAGTGCTTTATCATATAACCGAGGCCTAGCCTCTTTTAATAACTGGGGCAAAAGCCCTTTTTATAACTGGGGCATAAGCCCTTTTGATAACTGGGGCGTAAGCCCTTTTGATAACTAGGGCATAAGCCCATTTGATAACTGGGGCATAAGCCCTTTAATAACTGGGGCATAAGCCCTTTAATAACTGGGGAATAAGCCCTTTTTCACTTCCTCCATTCATATAAATGACCAACCCAATGTATTTATGAATACATCATGTGCATATCATACATGTCATGTGCATATCATACATGTCATGTGCATATCATACATATCATGTTTATCAAAATCCCATGTATTAAATTCATATATAAACCCTAGGGGTATAATGGTCATTTTTACCTAGGGGTAAAACGGTCATTTTCATATTATAAGGGTAATATCGTAATTTTACTGAAAATTAGGGTTTCCATGTTTATTAACAGTTACTAACAATTCATGGGTGCAAATAGTGATTCTGGCCCATTTTTAGCGAAATCGAGTTATTGGGTCTAAAACCCCTAATGGACCCTACTTAGCCAATTTTGTCATCTAGGCCCATTTAGCCTATATCCATAACAGTATTAACAGTCTTAACACGCAATTTAACAGATTTCCGTTTTCTACCAATTTTTCCCAAATGGGCCCGAAAACCTATTGGGCCTTATTGCAGCCCCTCGAGGCCCAACTTACCGTTTCCATTGTTCCCAATCATCATCTCATCGATTCTAACTAACTAGTGAGCGTTCGCTTGCTCACAAGTCCTCGAAATGCCAGAATTTCGGCATTTCGGCTTTTCGGCATTTATCGCTTTAAGCTTATGAAAAAGGGTTTGTTACACACCTGTTTGGCGATATTCCTCGACGAGATCTCCTACACGATTTCTCCTATAATCCATCGTTAATAATCAGCTTCCCATAATTGAACCAAACCAAAAATCATCTAATACTAATACTTACACATTCGGCCACCATCCATAATGGCCTTAGGAATCTTACCTTTGTCGTGATTGATGACTAGGTCTAACCACTCCGGTGATCCAAGCTACTCCAAGTCGATACTACACCTTGTTGCTCCTCCACTAAATAAACCACAAAATTATTAAAAGAAGACCCCATAAGGCCTATACCCACATTCGGCCACCTCCCTAAACTAGAGGGGTTTCGGCTTTTGCCCAAAAGTTATTCTAGGAATTGTTTAGAGTTCGAGTACTTACCACAATCTTACTCCTCTTGAATCCGGATGCCTAAAAGGTAAAGGAATTGAACGCCAACAATTGAAAAGGAAGGAAAAAGGTTGCTGGTCACAAAGAATCGGCACCCCCCTATCTTCACTGATTTCGGCTTTTGCGGTATTTCGGCAGAAGTAGAGATTAAGGAAAGAAATAATAAATGAGTAGAGAAAAGTAATGGGCTGGTTTTTGAAAAAGAAAAGGGAGAAAAAATGAGATGAAAGATGGTAAATTCAGCTAGGGAAGAAGAAAGAAGAGAAAAACTAAAACAAAAGAGAAAACGGCACAGCTAAGACCCTAATGCCGAAATTGCTAACCTAATACCCCTCTGCCGAAATGCCCTCTCCAATCCCTTCAAATCGGCTAGGCTCTATCCCTTTCTCAAATCCCTAAAATCTCTCCCCTTATCCCTCCTTAATCCATGCATCTTGACTATTTTAAACTCTCTCCCATAGAGTTCCATCCAACTTTAAACTCTAGCATGCACAAGCATAAAAATATCATTACCTTTGCCATTCCAGGGAATCGAACCCAAGTCTTCCCCTATGCTCCACACGCCACTTTTTTTGGAGCTTAGTGGCGTCACCCTTGCCACTTTACCAAGGCTCTTTTTGTGATACACTTTACCCACAACTTTATATAAAGCACCTCGCCAGAACCCCTAACTCCTACGTCCAAAATTTAAAAAAATTCTACCGGGTTTTGGCCAACTCATGGGCCTTCCATAAGCCCATTTACATACCCAAATTATGAATTCCATAATCACATAAAAAATTTTAGAAACTTACTTAAAATATCAAGAATCGCGAAAAACCCGAAAATTAGGATGTTACAACTCTACCCTCCTTAAAGAAATTTCGGCCTCGAAATTTACCTGATCCAAACAGTTGAGGGTACTGCTGACGCATTGCCTCTTCGGTCTCCCAAGTAGCTTCTTCCTTGCCATGGTTCCTCCAAAGTACCTTCACTAACGGGACTGACCTCCTTCTCAACACCTTGACATCGTGATCAAGTATTTGCACCGGTTCCTCTTCAAAGGTCAAATCCGACCGTACCTCGATTTCTGTAACTGGCACGATTTGAGTTGGGTCAGAATGATATCGCCTTAGCATGGACACATGGAAAACGTCGTGAATACGATCCAGTTCTGGAGGTAACTCTAGCTGATAAGCCACCGGCCCTATCCGCTTAATAATCCGATAAGGCCCGATAAACCGTGGGCTCAACTTACCCTTCTTACCAAATCTCAAAATCTTCTTCCAAGGCGAAACTTTCAACAAGACCATGTCCCCTTCAGCATATTCAATATCCTTACGCTTCAGATCGGCATAAGAATTTTGTCCATCCGCCGACTCTTTTAACCGATTCCTGATCACCTTAATCTTGTCTTCAGTATCTACTACCAACTCTGGTCCAAGTATTTGCCTTTCCCCCAATTCTGCCCAACAAGTAGGCGAACGACACCTTCGTCCATATAGTGCTTCATATGGAGCCATCTGAATACTTGCTTGGTAGCTGTTGTTATATGCGAACTCCGCCAATGGCAAATGATCCTCCCAGCTGCCTCTAAACTCAATAGCACAACCCCTCAACATATCCTCTAAAATCTGAATAACCCTCTCTGACTGCCCATCCGACTGAGGGTGAAAAGCCGTACTGAAATCCAATCGCGTTCCCAATGCCTCATGCAACTTTTGCCAAAACTGAGATGTAAACCTTGGGTCTCGGTCTGAAATTATCGACGCTGGCACCCCATGCAACCGTACTATTTCTGCCACATACAATTTGGCCAACTTCTGAAGTGAGTAATCGGTTCAGACAGGTATGAAATGAGCAGATTTCGTGAGTCTATCCACAATCACCCAAACTGAATCTTCTTAGAAGGTGTCAACGGTAGTCCAGTTACAAAGTCCATAGTTACCCTTTCCCACTTCCAAAGTGCTATCTTTACCGACTGTAACAATCCCGAAGGTAGTTGATGCTCGGCCTTCACTTGTTGACATGTCAAACATCTTCCTACAAATTCGGTCACTTCTTGCTTAAGCCCAGGCCACCAATATTGCTCTCGCAAGTCGCGATACAACTTACTCCCACCTGGATGCATAGCACAAGGTCCATTATGTGCCTCTCTCAAAATCATCAATCTCAAATCGGAGTTCTTCGGCATACAAATTCTCCCTAGAAAACAAAGAACTCCCTCACTATTTAACCCAAAGTCCGAATTCTCCCCCTTCTCAACTTGCTGAAATCGAGAAACCAACGACTCGTCCCCCAACTGTTGCTTCTTAATCTGTTCTACCCAAGTCGGTCTCACTTGTAACTCTGCCAACAAACTTCCGTCGTCATACAAACTTAGACGAGCAAACATCGCCTTTAATTCTGCCATAGCCCTTCGACTTAACGCATCAGCCACGACATTCGCTTTCCCTGGATGGTATTCAATCGAACAATCATAGTCCTTTAACAACTCTATCCACCTTCACTCCTAAGATTTAGCTCCTTTTGAGTCAGCAAGTACTTAAGACTCCTGTGATCTGTATAGATGATGCATTTCTCTCCATACAGGTAATGCCTCCATATCTTAAGTGCAAAGATTACCGCTACCAATTCCAAGTCATGCGTAGGGTAGTTCACCTCGTGCGGCTTAAGCTGTTGTGAAGCATAAGCGACCAGTTTACCTTCTTGCATCAACACGCAGCCCAAACCTACATGTGACGCATCGCTGTACACAGTGAAATCCTTACCAGACTCTGGCTGAATCAACACTGGTGCTTCCGTCAAAACCCTCTTCAACCTCTCAAAAGCCTCTTGCTGCTTATTTGTCCAAACAAAATGTGCTCCCTTCCTTATAAGTTTCGTTAACGGTGCTGCCAACACAGAAAATCCTTCCATGAATCTCCGATAATAACCTGCCAACCCCAAAAAACTTCAAATCTCTGTTACCGACTTCGGTGGCTTCCATTCCAGAATTGCTTCAATCTTTCGAGGGTCTACCTTGATCCCCTCGGCAGACACAACATGCCCCAAGAAGGTAACTTCCTTCAGCCAAAACTCGCACTTACTAAACTTTGCATAAAGTTGCTTCTCCCTTAACACTTGCAGCACTACACGAAGATGCTCATCATGCTTCTCTTCCGTTTTCGAATACACCAAGATATCATCAATAAAAACGACTACGAACCGATCCAAGTATGGTTGGAACACCCGATTCATCAAATCCATGAATGCCACCAGTGCATTAGTTAGTCCAAAAGGCATTACCAGAAACTCGTAATGACCGTATCGAGTCCTGAACGCCGTCTTATAAATATCCCCCTCTTTAACTCTTAATTAATGATATACCGACCGAAGGTCGATCTTAGAAAACACCGAGGCTCCTTTCAATTGGTCGAACAGATCATCGATTCTTGGTAACGGGTACTTGTTCTTGATTGTCAGTTTATTCAACTACCAATAGTCAATACAGATTCGTATGGTCCCATCTTTCTTCTTCTGACAAGACGGCGGTGTGCTTACGGAAACACTTGGTCTTATAAACCCTCTATCCAACAGCTCTTGAATCTGAGCTTTCAATTCTACCAACTCCTTTGGTGCCATCCGATAAGGCGCAATAGACACAGGAGCTGTTCCAGGTAGTAAGTCAATTCCAAACTCGACTTCTCTGTTCGGGGGTAATCCAGGAAGTTCATCTGAGAATACATCCTGAAATTCCTTAATAGTCCTAACCGACTCTACCGTTATCTCCTCAAGTCCCGTTTGACTTACAAGGGCCAAGTATGCCTCACAACCTTTTCGAATCAACTTCTCGGCTCTTAACGCCGAAACAACATTGGACAAATAATCCCTTCGTTCCCCTATAACCATTATCTCCTTATCTTCAGCAGTTCGTAGTACCATCCTCTTTGCAGCACAATCCAGCGTCGCCTTGTGCTTAGCTGACCAGTCCATGCCCAAGTTAAGATCAAAATCCCCAAAGGGCAGCTCCATCAAGTCTCCTTCAAAAACTTTATCTTGTGTCACTAACGATACTGCCCTAAAAAGTTTATCTACCTTAACAGAATGTCCCAATGGGCTTATCACCGATACCCCACTCACAGTCTCCTCAGGAAGCACATCCAAAGCCCCAGATACATCACAAGCAACATACGAGTGAGTGGAACCCACATCAATCAAAGCAGTGTAAGGCATGCTATGAATGAAGAACGTACCAGTTATAACATACATGTTTTGTAGGTCATGTACCTTTCGATTTGTGTAAATTTCGATAGCCATGCGAAAATGGCTTAAGTAAACTTTGGGCATGGGATTATAACCACTGTATGTTGTTCATTAAGAGACATGGAAATGTTTGGAAACGATTAGCCATTGGGATGGTTAGTCATGATCCTATCTTGTGCTATTTATGTTAAAGGGCTAATTGAACCATGGGAATTATGAAATAGGTAAAGCCTACCTTAAAAACAGATGCTGTCAGCTGCAGTGACGTGGATGTGAAAAATCACTAAAAATAGTAGCAATGGAGTTAAATAGCGAATAAATTATGTAATCGAACCTTTATGAATCTATTTTCATATGAAAGTAACAAAATGATCATATGAAAAGTATATTAAGAGATATTAAAGTTCTCGTGAGACAGGGCCAGAACGGTTTCTGGATCCTCTGTTTCGAATTTAAAAATTTACCATAAATTATCCAGAAACAATTAGAAGTCATGCATTATATGTATAGATTCCTCCTTGAGTCTAGTTTCATTAGAAACAAACAGAATTAGCATTGAAGCTCTGTACGAGAAGTTATCCAGGTTGTAATGCGCAAAGGTCAGTGTAGTCGAACCCTGAAATAGGGGTGACTTTAACTAATAAACTGTACCAATTGACCCAACCAAAAATTCTAGAAATAAATCTACGGATGGATATATGAGTCTAAATTCAGGGAAAATTTACGGAATCAGTTTTTGAGTTTTGAAACTCAAGATATGATTTTTAAGGCGACAGTGATGCAGTAACCAGCTTGTCTGGAAATTTTTAAATGGACTGTGAAAATAATTAAGTCTGTGTGCACCTCGTGTTCGACTCCGGTAACGGACTCGGGTACGGGGTGTTACAATTTTATTGGTATCAGAGCTACGGTTTAGTCGATTCTAGGACTACCGTAATACGTTTGGGTCTAGCTATACATGCCATTTTGTGATTAATTGATAGTGTGGTGCTTTCTGACATTTGAATTTGTGTTTAATTATAGTGATGGATCCCGATCCCAACCGAGCAATAGCTGATGATGTGGAGAGTATGGCGCCTGCTCCCGTGCAAGGGACAGCGCCGGCAGACTCTCAACCTATTGCTAGCAATCCGAATGATGAGGCTAGGCAAGCTTTTTATAGCGTGATGAATGATTGGTTCAACCAATACATTCGAGCCAATACGGCTGTTCCACAACCTCCATTCCCGACAAATGCAACCCCCACGCCTACAATACCTTCGGTAACTGACCAAATAAGGTCAAGTAAGCCCCCAGTCGACAGAATTCAAAAACATGGGGCTACTGAATTTAAAGCTACGGATAGCGACGATGCCGAGCAAGCTGAATTTTGGTTGGACAACACTATCCGGGTGCTCGATGAGCTATCTTGTACACCCGATGAATGCTTAAAGTGTACTATCTCCTTGCTACGCGATTCCGCCTACTATTGGTGGAGTAATCGACTTCACAGTGCCTAGAGAGCAAGTAACTTGGGAGTTCTTCCAAACCGAGTTCCGAAAGAAGTATATCAGTCAGAGATTCATTGACCAAAAACGAAAGGAATTTCTTGAACTCAAACAAGGTTCTATGTCGGTGACCGACTATGAACGAAAATTTGTGAGGCTTAGCTGGTATGCACGAGAATGCATTTCCTCAGAAGCCGTAATGTGTAAACGCTTCGACGATGGGCTGAATGAAGATATAAGGATGTTCGTTGGCATTCTCTAAATACGAGAGTTCGTAGTACTTGTCGAGCGAGCTTGTAAAGCCGAAGAGCTTAGAAAGGAGAAACAAAAAGTTGATGTGGGAACTGGAGAATTTCGAAAAAGGTCCTCGGGAAAGTCTCTTCAACAGGCATCGAAGAGATTTCGAGATGATGTGAGCCGGTCTAGAGGCGCTTCGGGCCTTTTTAGACGAGATCGTGATCGACCCCCTGTGGGTACACGAGGCACTTCGGGCTTCGGTATTGGAAATGAACGTCGAGACGAGCAGTGTCGACATTGTGGCAAATGGCATTCGGGAGTCAGAGGTTCCGTGATCGCTCCTGCTATAAGTGTGGATCGGCCGACCACTTTATTAAAGATTGCCCGAGATTATCTGAACAAAACGTAAATCAAAGTGGGAACCCGGGTGCTACCACGGCTCAAGGTAGGCCATCTAGAAATACGGGCAATGCTAGTGGTAGTCAAAGAGGGTCGAGAGATGCTACAACAAGATCCGAGGTTCGTGCTCCTGCTAGGACTTATGCCATACGCGCACGCGAAGATGCTTCCTCGCCAGATGTTATTACCGGTACCTTTACTCTCTTTGATACTGATGTGATTGCTTTAATTGACCCTGGTTCTACTCATTCTTATATATGCGAAACCTTAGCATCCAGTAAGACTTTACCTATTGAGTCTACTGAGTTTGTAATTCGGGTGTCAAATCCTTTGGGTCATTACGTGCTTGTCAACAAAGTGTGTAAGAAAAGTCCCCTAGTATTTCGAGGTTCTTGTTTTCCGGCGGACTTGATGCTTTTGCCGTTCGACGAATTCGATGTTATTCTTGGTTTGGATTGGTTGACCATGCACGATGCGGTTGTAAATTGTAAAAGCAAGACTATTGATCTGAGGTGCGCGAATAACGAGATAATTCGGGTTGAGTCTACGGACTTAAAGGGGTTGCCAGCTGTAATATCAGCAATGTTGGCCCAGAAATACGTAAGAAAGGGGTATGAAGCATACCTTGCGTATGTACTTGATGATAAGGAGTTAGAAAAGAAACCCGAATCTGTGCCGGTGGTTTGTGAATACCGAATGTTTTCCACAAGAATTGCGGGTTTACCACTGTTCGGAAATAGAGTTTGGCATCGAATTGGTACCGATACCACTCCAATTTCGATAGCTCCGTATCGTATGGCACCAACGGAATTAAAGGAGTTGAAAGCTCGGTTGCAAGAATTGGTGGATAGAGGTTTTGCTCGCCTTAGAGTTTTTCACCTTGAGGTGCACCAAAGTTGTTTGTGAAAAGAAGGACGGAACCATGAGGTTGTGCATCGACTATCGTCGACAATAAAGTGACAATAAAGAACAAATATCCGTTACACAGTATCGATGATTTGTTCGATCAACTGAAGAACCTCGGTGTTCTCGAAAATAGATTTGAGATCGGGCTATTATCGATTCTTGTAATTCGAGATTCTGGACGTACCCAAAACGCCCTTGAGCGAGGTATGGTCACTACAAGTTCTTAGTGATGCCATTTGGGCTCACTAATGCCCCTGCGGTATTTATGGATTTGATGAATCGGATCTTCAGACCATATTTGGATCGGTTCGTAGTTGTGTTTATTGATGACATTTTGGTCTATTCGAAAGATGAAACCGAACATGCTGAGCACCTAAGAGTAGTGCTGCAAGTTTTGCGAGATAAGCAGTTATATGCTAAGTTCAATAAATGTGAGTTCTGGTTAAGAGAGGTTAGCTTTTTGGGGCATGTGGTATCTGCATCAGGTATTCGAGTCGACCCGAACAAAATTTCAGCCATACTTAACTGGAAGCCTCCAAGAAATGTTACTGAAGTTCGGAGCTTCCTGGGGCTCGTCGGTTATTACCGACGATTTGTAAAAGGTTTCTCGACGATAGCCACACCAATGACGAAGCTACTCCAAAAGGATGTTAAGTTCGAATGGACGGAGAAATGTCAGAAAAGTTTCGATCAACTGAAAACTTATTTGACTGAAGCTCCAATTCTAGTGCAACCCGAATCAGGCAAAGAGTTTGTCATTTATAATGACGCATCCCTACTTGGGTTGGGTTGCGTATTGATGCAAGAAGGGCGAGTTGTGGCCTATGCGTCGAGACAATTGAAGCCACATGAGAGAAATTATCCGACCCATGATCTCGAACTAGCCGCCATCGTATTTGCTTTGAAAAGATGGCGACATTATTTGTTTGGTGAGAAGTCCCATGTATTTTCGGATCACAAAAGTCTCAAGTATTTGATGACTCAGCGAGACTTGAATCTGCGACAAAGACGTTGGCTCGAGTTGTTAAAAGACTATGAGCTTGTCATTGATTATCACCCGGAAAGGCTAATGTGGTTGCGGACGCCTTAAGCCGAAATCACTTGCTTGCCTTACTGACGATGAATGTACACTTGTCTATTCTACCCGACAATGTGTTAGTAGCTGAATTAAAAGCCAAACCATTATTGATTCATCAAATTCGTGAAGCTCAGAAAGTCGACGATGAGTTGGTTGCAAAACGGGCTGAGTGTGTTCCGAACAAGGAAACGGAGTTTCAAATTGATGATGATGATTGTTTGAGGTTCAGAAGTCGTCTGTGTGTTCCAAGGAATTCGGAACTCATTTCGATGATTCTGAACGAAGCCCATTGTAACCGAATGTCAATTCACCCGGGGAGCACGAAGATGTACAATGATTTGAAACGTCGATTTTGGTGGCATGGTATGAAACGAGACATCTCCGACTTTGTTTCGAGATGTTTAATATGTCAACAAGTGAAAGCGGAACATCAAGTGCCTTCAGGATTACTTCAGCCGATCACGATACTCGAGTGGAAATGGGATCGAGTCACAATGGACTTTGTATCCGGACTGCCATTGTCAGCGAGTAAGAAGGATGCGATTTGGGTTGTTGTAGATAGATTGACTAAGTCGGCTTACTTTATCCCCGTACGCACGAATTTTTCAATGGACAAACTAGCCGAATTGTACGTTTCTCAGATAGTGAGATTACATGGGGTGCCTATTTCTATCGTGTCGGATAGAGATCTGAGATTTACTTCGCGATTTTGGAAGAAGTTCCAAGAAGCTTTGGGTACCAAGCTGCATTTTAGCACCGCTTTTCATCCACAAACCGATGGTCAATCCGAGCGGATAATTCAGATACTTGAGGATAAGTTGCAATGTTGCATCCTCGAGTTCGGTGGTTCATGGGAACGGTATTTACCTTTGATTGAATTCGCTTACAACAATAGTTATCAATCAAGTATTAAGATGGCACCTTACGAGGCTTTGTACGGGCGTAAATGCCGTACACCATTGTTTTGGACCGAGCTCGGTGAAAGCAAAATTTTCGGAGTGGATTTGATTAAAGATGCTTTGAATCGAAAGTAAAAGTAATCCATGAAAGTCTCAAGATAGCCTCCGATCGTCGAAGTCATACGGATCTGAAACGAAAAGACATTGAGTATCGTGGGAGATCTGATGTTTCTTAAAGTTTCGCCTTGGAAAAAGATACTCGATTTGGCCGTAAGGGCAAGTTGAGCCAGATTCATTAGGCCGCATTTAAATCTTGAAGGAGTTGGCCCAGTTGCGTATCGTTTGATTTTGTCCCCTGAACTCGAAAAGATTCACGACGTCTTTCATGTTTCAATGCTTCGACGTTATAGATCTGATCCGTCGCACGTAATTAGTCCATCAGAGGTTGAAATTCAAGCCAATATGAGTTATGAAGAAGAACCGATTTGTATCCTAGCGCGTGAAGTGAAAGAATTGCGAAACAAAAGGGTTCCGCTAGTGAAAGTGTTATGGCTCAAACACGGAATGGAAGAAGCCACTTGGGAGACCGAGAACTCTATGAAAGAACAATACCCAAACCTATTTACCGGTAAGATTTTCAGGGACGAAAATTTCTTAAGTGGGGGAGAGTTGTGACAGCCCTAAAACGACCCTAGTCGGAATGTGGTTTCGGGACCACTAAACCGACGCATAAAAATAATTTAAAATTTATTTTGGTGCCTATAATATGTGTTAACACATGTGTAACATTTTTGATGTTTTGATTTAGAGTTATAAATGTGAATTTCACTAGAAAGGACCTAGTAGTAAACTTTGAAAGCATGGTGGGGAAATGTGTGATGACTAGTTGATCATGCATGCAAAAATGAGGGGTTTGCATGTCAAATTTCCCATATATCATAGTGGTGGCCGGCCATGACAAAGAATGATGGGCAAAACATGTCATAAACATGTTTTGTTGGTGCATTATGGGAGGAAACAATAAACTAAGGTAGGAATAAAGAAATGGAAAAAAAATTATGTGTGTGGTATTCTCCCCCTTTGTCAGATGATGAAGAAAAGGAAAGAAAAAATTTGTTCATCTTTTCCATTCTTTCTTTTGGCCAAAAATTCTGAGGAAGAAGGAATTTTTGCTCCATATTTGGTTTAGAAGAGGATTAAGGGGAGGTTTGGCCATACTTGTATCAAGATTAAGGTATGTTTGAGGTTGTGCCATGAGATTCATGCATGTTTTAGTTGCTAGCTTGATGTTCATGTTAGCCCATGGTTCAATCTTTGCTTTGTCATGGAAATGGTATTCGGCCAAGGTGCATTCATAAGCATGATTTATGCTTATTACATGATAGGTAAAAATTTGTGTTTTGGACATATGCTTATATATGGTTAAGAATAACTTGAGATTCGGCCCTTGCACCTATATGTATATATGTTTGCACATGATGTATTGGTATGACATATATACTATCTCAAAGTATGTATTTTCTTGTGATGATGTTTCGGTTATGAAGTAAATGATAGATGTGTATTGAGCTACAATATGTAATGCATTAGCTAGTAAAATGTGTGCCATTCATGTGTGGTATTAAACATGTAATTGGCCTCAACATCAACATGCATAATCGGCCCATGAATGAGTACCTAGGATGTTGTGTTGTTCGCCATGAGTAAGCATGTTGAAGGCTTTGTCTTGACTTAGAAAATTCGCTAAGGAGAGTACTAACTAATGTGTTGAGTTTGATTCATGAATTCGTATATATGTGACTTTAATGTCTAGTGAATATATGTGGGCTAAGTGCCTTGAGTTCCTCTTTTCGATACTCAAATGATTGAATCAATTTATTTGTTAAATTAAGCTCAAGAGCAAAGGGGGACCAAATCCGATAAAGGGAAGGAAAAAGTGGTCGAATAGCCATCGGAATTGTTCGACAACATCCGAGGTAAGTTTTCAAGCATCGAAACTTAGATTTTGATTCGATTAGATGATGTTATAAGCAAATCAAAATCGTGCCCTTTGTATGTGGCCATTGAGCCGAAAATGACATTTCTTGTTAAGTGATTTGTGCATAAATTTTTGTTATGAAATTGAAACAAAGATGTGTATGAATGTTTGGGTAATATCCGGGCTAAGCCCGAAGGCAATTGTGTGAGTTGTGACATCCGGGCTAAGCCCGAAGGCAATTGTACGAGTTGTGATATCCGGGCTAAGCCCGAAGGCAATTGTGCGAGTTGTGATATCCGGGTTAAGTCCCGAAGGCATTTGTGCGGGCTACCATAACGGACTATGTCCCAAGCGCGCTGAACAGTAGCTATATCCGTTAAACTCGAAGGTACGTGATTTGGGAATGAATGAACTTGCTGTAAAAATTTTCAGTTAATACGCTTGTGAAATTCCCAACAATGAGGTACGTTTCGTATGTGCTTTGCACACTATGAGCCAGTACATATGAGTATTCTCTCCGTTGATAAATGAGCTACCGGCCTTGACTAAGCCGCTATTTGTGTATGAATATAAGAGTTGGTATTGTGAAGTAAGCATGTCATTGAGAATTTTGTGCATATGAATTATTGTTTAGCTACTTGAATGCTATGCTTTGGTTGTGTGTAAATTTATGGCTCAAAACTTACTAAGCATAAATTGCTTACTCCGTTTCTTTGTTTCTCGGTTTTATAGATTTTGGCTCGTTAGCGATCGGATTCGGGATCATCAAGTCAAGTCAACCACACTATCAAAGCCCTTTTGGTACTCTTTTAGTTGAACTTTGGATATGGCATGTATAGGACTACCCTTTTGTTGTAGGTCATGTACCTTTCGATTTGTGTAAATTTCGATAGCCATGCGAAAATGGCTTAAGTAAACTTTGGGCATGGGATTATAACCACTGTATGTTGTTCATTAAGAGACATGGAAATGTTTGGAAACGATTAGCCATTGGGATGGTTAGTCATGATCCTATCTTGTGCTATTTATGCTAAAGGGCTAATTGAATCATGGGAATTATGAAATAGGTAAAGCCTACCTTAAAAACAGATGCTGTCAGCTGTAGTGACGTGGATGTGAAAAATCACTAAAAATAGTAGGAATGGATTTAAATAGCGAATAAATTATTTAATCGAACCTTGATGAATCTATTTTCATATGAAAGTAACGAAACAATCATATGAACAGTATATTAAGAGATATTAAAGTTCTCGTGAGACAGGGCCAGAACGGTTTCTGGATCCTCTTTTTCGACTTTGAAAATTTACCATAAATTATCCAGAAACAATTAGAAGTCATGCCTTATATTTATAGATTCCCCTTTGAGTCTAGTTTCATTAGAAACAAACGGTATTAGCATTGAAGCTCTGTACGAGAAGTTATCCAGGTCGTAATGCGCAAAGGTCAGTGTAGTTGAACCCTGAAACAGGGGTGACTTTAACTAATAAACTGTACCAATTGGCCCAACCAAAAATTATAGAAATAAATCCACGGATGGATATATGAGTCTAAATTCAGGGAAAATTTACGGAATCAGTTTTTGAGTTTTGAAACTCAAGATATGGTTTTTAAGGCGACAGTGATGCAGTAACCAGCTTGTCTGGAAATTTTTAAATGGACTGTGAAAATAATTAAGTTAAGTCTGTGTGCACCTCGTGCTCGACTCCGGTAACGGACTCGGGTATGGGATGTTACACTAGCTGAACACTTCTCTATCTTATGAAAGCCCACATTTACTATTATTTCTTCATTTTTACCACATAATTTAAAACTTTTGCAAAAAGGTCCCTTTAAAGGTTTTTTATGAAAATCATCTAGAAAAAGATGTTTAACACACAACCAACTTTCAGATCCCTCCATAATCTATCAAAATACAAGCAACTCATGCATGGATAAATTTTTAAACTTGAACCCTAGCATGAAATATGGGTAGAAATGGAGAGAACAAACTACCAGGATTTCAAAAATACAAAGAACATTAAAAACGGGGCTTGGGAGCACTTACTATTAAGCTTGAAATGTTTGAAAACCCTAGTTATGGTGACAAGAGAATTTCAGCAGCTATGGGAAAGAAGATGGCTGATTTTGGCTTGATTTTTCCCATTTTATTTCATTTAAAAGCCAAATGACCAAAATGCCCTTAAGCCCTTTCTTTAAAATTTCACCCATGCAAGCCCATTTTTGTCCAAAAACTTAGAAATTGGGAAAATTGCTCTCCAAGGCCTTCTAATTAATAATCTAAAGCAATTTTATACAAATTGCTTCTAGACACCAAGTTTTTCAATTTATTCAATTTAGTCCCTAATTTCTAATTGGACACCTTACTCAAGGAATTTCTTCATGAAACTTTAACACATGCATATTCTCATACTCTAACCTCATAATAGTCATAAAATAAATATTTTGATGTCAAATTTGTGGTCCTGAAACCACTATTCTGACTAGGCCCTATTTCGAAATGTTACATCGAGCCTGGTTGAACTCATTGCCACAAAATTCAATTTTCACGCGGCAAGAGTTACCAAAAAGATTCTCATGAAGTATTTCCCGCCTAGCAAGAATGCTAAGTTGAGGAATGAGATCACTGCCTTCCAACAAATGGATGATGAATCATTGTATGAGGCATAGGAAAGGTACAAAGAATTATTACGGAAGTGCTCTCATCATGCAATCCCACATTGTATCCAACTTAAGACATTTTATAATGGTCTCAATGGCCACATGAGGATGGTAGTGGATGCTTCTGCTAATGATGCTCTTCTTTCTAAGTCTTATAATGAGGCTTATGAAATCATTGAGAGGATTGCTAACAACAGTTACCAAA
The DNA here is from genome assembly GCF_025698485.1 of Gossypium arboreum. Lineage (NCBI taxonomy): Eukaryota > Viridiplantae > Streptophyta > Magnoliopsida > Malvales > Malvaceae > Gossypium > Gossypium arboreum. Next base: position 16,899,786 of record NC_069075.1, on the reverse strand, counting down.
GGCCAATCAATCGAGCAGTGTTAGGAAGAGGAGTCGCTGGAATACATGAAGTAGACACTCTCACTTCACTCACATCTCAAGTATCCTCAATATCCTCAATGCTTAAAAATTTTACCACTAATGGGTTTAATAATTTTGTAGCACAACCACCGAATCAATTTGAAAATGTAGCCTGTGCCTATTGTAGGGAAGGACATCTGTTCGAAGAATGTCCATCGAACCCAGAATCCATTTATTACATGGGTAACCAGAACCAAAATCAAGGAAGGAAAGGACTACAATCTAATACCTACAACCCATCGTGGCGAAACCACCTTAGTTTCTCTTGGAGCAACCAAAGGGCTGGACCCAGTAACACATATGCCCAACTTAGACCAACCCAGCCACCTATTTTTACCCAAAAAGTTCAGAAACAACCTCAAGATGAACCATCCAATGGCTTAGAAAACTTGTTAAAGGTATACATGACCAAGAATGATGCCTTAATCCAAATTCAAGTAGCTACATTGAAAAACCTGGAAAACCAAATGGGCCAGCTTGCAACTGAACTCAGAAACTGACCATAAGGTGCTTTACCTAGTGATACGGAGAATCCGAGGAATCCAGGGAAGGAGCATTGTAAAGCATTAACATTGAGGAGTGGAAAGAAAATAGAACCCAACACTGTCGAAGTTCAAAAAGAGGCGGCTGATGCTTAAGACTTAGAGGAAGTTCAATCGAGTGTTGAAATTCCAGTTTCACCAGAACTAGAATCTACAAAATCCGACAAGGTAACTTCAGAACTAGCTAATTCTGATCAACTAACAACTTCGTTAGATGCAAAATTGCCATAGAAAACTAATCAGCCAGTTCTAATAAAGAAGCCTCCATGACCCTACCCTCAAAGACTTCAGAAGCAGAAGCAGGAAATTCAATTTAAGAAGTTCCTAGACGTACTCAAGAAACTTCATATCAACATCCCGTTGGTTAATGCACTTGAACAAATGCCGAACTATGTCAAATTCATGAAGGATATCCTGTGAAAAAAACGAAGGCTTGGAGAATTTGAGACGGTAGCCCTGACAAAGGAATGCAGAGCATATCTTCAAGAAAAACTACCCCCAAAATTGAAGGATTCTGGATGTTTTACCATACCTTGCAATATTGGATCAACATATTTTGGTAAAGCACTATGTGACTTGGGTGCGTGTATCAACTTGATGCCTATGTCAATATTTAGGAAGTTAGGGATAGGTGAAGTTAGACCGACTACGGTTACACTTCAATTAGCAGATCGATCCTTAGCACATCTAGAAGGAAAAATTGAGGACGTATTGATACGTGTAGACAAATTTATCTTTCCTGCTGACTTTGTGATTCTAGACTTTGAAGCAGACAAAGAGGTGTCGACCATCCAAGGAAGATCATACTTAGCAACCGAAAGAACCCTTATTGATGTGCAGAAGGGCGATCTTACTATGTATGTTTAGGATGATCAAGTAACATTTAAAGTTTTTAAGTCTATGCGATTTCCTGACACAATTGATGACTGTTCTACAGTGTCCACTTTAGAGGATTTACTCATAGAGAAGGAACTCAACTATGTTGAGGATCCATTAGAACAAATTTTGACATCAAACCCTCAAAATGATGAAGAGGAGGATGAATACTTAGCTTTGCTAGAAGCTAATCAAAGGGGATTTAATCCGCAATCCCGTTTTTGAATATTTGGAGTTAGAGGGATTATGCCCAACCAAAAGCGTCAATCGAGGAGCCACTTAAATTAGAACTCAAGGTACTTCCTTCACATTTAAAATATGTTTATTTATGTAACGCTTCTACTTTGCTTGTGATTGTTTTAGCAGAATTAACTAATGAGAAAGAAGAAAAACTCATCCTTGTATTGAAATAATTCAAAAAACTATCGGATGGACCATAGCCGATATTTGCGGTATTAATCCATCTGTATGTATGCACAAGATCATACTAGAAGATGGTGAAAAAGGGACGATTGACAGACAATGAAGACTGAACCCCATCATGAATAACGTAGTAAAGAAAGAAATCATCAAGTGGTTAGATGCAGGTATAATTTACCCCATCTCAGACAGTTCATGGGTAAGTCCGGTCCAGTGCGTACCAAAGAAATGAGGTATCATAGTCATTGAAAACGAGAATAACGAGTTGATACCGACTAGAATGGTTTCGAGATGGAGAATTTTTATCTATTACCGGAAGCTAAATAAGACGACTAGGAAAAATCACTTTCCTTTGCCATTTTTGGACTAGATGCTAGATAGACTCACGGGGCGAGACTATTACTATTTTCTCGATGGATTCTCAAGGTATAATCAAATTACAGCAGCACTAGAAGATCAACACAAGACAATATTCACCTGTCTATACGGTACATTTGCATTGAGACACATGCCATTTGGTTTATGTAATGCACCTGCTACATTTCAAAGATGTATGATGTCTATTTTTACTGACATGGTTGAAAAATATTTGAAAGTCGTTATGGAAAATTTTTCAGTATTTGGAGATACATATGATAATTTCCTAGCCAATCTAGCCAAGATACTAAGGCGATGTAAAAAAACAAACCTCGTACTCAACTGGGAAATGTGGCATTTCATGGTACGAGAAGGTATTGTTCTAGGGCATCGGATAACGAGACATGGAATCGAGGTAGATAAAAAAAAAAGGTAGATGTTATTGAGAAATTCCCACCTCCAACATCTGTAAAGAGTGTTAGGAGCTTTTTGGGCCATGCCAATTTTTATCGAAGATTTATCAAATACTTCTCCAAAATTGCGAAACCCTTATGCAAATTGAGAAGGACATGACATTCAAATTTGATGAAGAGTGCTTAAGAGCTTTTAAAGATTTAAAGAGTTGACTAGTTTCAGCACCTATAATCGTCACACCAGACTGGGATTTTCCATTTGAATTGATGTATGACGTAAGTGATTTCGCGATAGGAGCTGTTATGGGCTAGCGAAAGAACAAAGTTTTTCATCCCATCTACTATGTGAGTCAGACTCTGACAGGAGCTCAACTAAATTACGGTAACAGAAAAAGAGTTACTTGCTATTGTGTTTACTTTTGACAAGTTTTGATCTTATCTTGTAGATACCAAAGTGACTGTCTATACAAGCCATTCGGCAATTAAGTATTTACTTGCCAAGAAAGACGCTAAGCCAAGATTGATCTGGTGGGTACTTTTATTTCAAGAGTTCGATCTAGAAACTCAAGATCGAAAGGGAGTAGAAAATCAAGTAGCAGATCACTTGTCCAGATTGGAGTTGCAAGAAGGGAATTCTCCGCTTATACCAATTCAGGAGACATTTCTAGATGAACACATATTGAAGGTAAATCATGTCCATAATATCGTTTGTTTTGCTAATATTGCTAACTATTTAGCTTATGGTTTGATGCCAATTGATAAGACATATCATCAAAAGAAAAATTTTCTTCACGATGTGAAGTACTATTTTTGGGAAGAACCATATTTGTTTAAAAAGTGTGCATATCAAATGATCAGGAGATGCATGGCAAAAAATGAAGTACATAAGATTTTGTACTCACTGTCACTCAGCTCTGAGTGGGGGACACTTTGGAGTAACACGTACTGCGGCCAAAGTATTTCAAGTCAGATTCTTTTGGCCAACATTATTTAAAGATGCATATGCTTAAGTAAAGAGTTGTGATTGATGTCAAAGGGTCGAAAATGTCACCAACAGAAATGAGATGCCTCAAAAAAACATCATTAAGGTAGAATCATTTGATGTTTTGGGTATTGACTTTCTCAGTCATTTCCCTCCGTCTTTTGGTCACAAGTACATCTTGGTAGTTGTAGACTACGTGTCTAAGTGGATTAAGGCTGAAGCATATCCGACAAACGATGCTAAGGTTGTGATGAAGTTTTTGTAGAAGCATGTGTTCACAAGGTTTGGAACCCCATGAGCCATCATTAGTGATGAAGGGTCCCATTTTGTGAACAAGTGGTTGAAATGGTTACTTGACAAACATGGAGTAAAGCACAAGGTTGCCACAGCTTACCATCCGCTGACGAATGGGCAAGCTGAACTGGCAAACAAAGTGATCAAAGGCATACTTGAGCAAGTAGTTTACCTAAATTGACAAGATTGGTCCAAAAGACTGGATGATGCTTTATGGGCTTACAGAATAGCATACAAGACACCTTTAGGGATGTCACCCTATAGATTGGTCTTTGGGAAAGCCTATCATCTGCCTTTGGAGTTAGAACACAAAGTTTACTAGGCTCTCCAATGATTCAACTTGGATCTTAAAATTGCTAAAGAGAAATGAATGCTTCAACTTAACGAGGTAGATGAATTCCGAATGTCTTCATACAAGAATGCCAAATTACTTAAGAAGAGACTCAAGAAATGGCATGATAAACACATTCGAGTTCGAGAATTTGAAGCAGGTCAGCAAGTCTTGTTATTCAGTTCCAGATTAAGGTCTTTCCAGGCAAGTTAAAATCATGTTGGTCTGGTCCATTTATGATTAATCGAGTCTATCCATACGGAGTTGTTGAACTTCAAGGTAAGGGAGGTAATTTTCGAGTTAATGCACAATGCTTGAAACATTACTGGGGAGATAAAATTGAATGGGATCAAATCTCGTTCATTTTATCAAATGATTAAATTTTCTTGTTTTATTTTTAAATAAATGATTTAGGATGTATTTTCGTGATTAGTATGTTTAAATAAATTCTATTTAGAAGATTGGAACTTAAGCGGGACCGCTTGTGACCCCTCCAATCTTTCCTGAGAATTGATTTTGACATAATTTTTGGAGAAATTATCCCTTCAATGGCAAAATAAATTTTTAGTTTCAAATAAAAGGGTCAATTTTGATCCAATTTTTAAATTAAAACTCAATTTCGGATTTTCTTTAAGTCTAGGTACTTAATTAAATAATTTTCAAAATGTGGTTGTTCTTTTGTAAATATTAAAATTAGATGCCTCCTTTTGTAAATTTTTTCAAAAGGCTTCTAGAATAAATGTTTTTAGTTTAATAAAAAGATGATAATTATTAATATATAATTATATCTATTATAAAATATATTAATTATTATCAACTTTACATAGAGTTAGGATTAGTTTTAATTTAATCATATTTTATTTGATAAGTTTTATCTTAATAAATTAATAACGAATAATAATGTAATATGCATTATATTAATTATTAATTGTTATTTACTTTGAGTAGAATTAGAACTTAGAATTTTTAATTATTAAATTTTTCTAAGAATTCTACTTTAACTCCTATTTCCCTCACTATAAATACCACCAACCTTCTCCATCTTTTTTCATTCAAACTTCCATCCGACAAAACCACCTAGTGTCGTAGCCCTTAACTCCCTAGCCGCAGCACTACTGGCAGCCTAGTTAGCTAGCACACGCCCAGCAACCCTCGTACACAGGTGCACTAGCAGCTCGCCTGGCCTTCTCCTTGGCGCTGCACCTACTTCGCGCCCCAACTCGCGTGCGCCCCATTGCTGCCTGCTGTCGAGCAACTGTCCATGCCAAGTTGTGCAGCTCCTTAAACTTGCTCGACGCGTCCGCTTGCTGCCCAGCACCCATGTAGCACATCAGCCTTATTACTCACATCAACACCCCATCCTTAGTCGATAATCCTCCAACCTACCCTAAATCGACCACTTTTGTTTTCTAATTATTCTTTTAGGAGTTCTTAATTTTTATAAAAAGGTGGTAAGACAAATTTTTCTCTTAAATTTTAAATTTTATTTAATCATTTAATTTTTCAATTTATTGAATTATTAATATTTTATATTAATTAAAATTTTAAGAAATTATTTTCCATCTTATGTTCAGGTTAATCATGCCTCGCAAAAGAACTCGTGCTCTACCCAAATTGACGAATCACAAGGCAAATTCCACTGTGAAGAAGCGAAAGCGAGATACGAAAGTGTTTTCAAGAAAGCAATTATATTGATTTCATGGAGCGCAATCGTCAAGTTGCTAAAACTCTCAATTGGGAGTTGTTTTGAGAGAAAAAAACTAGTGTGGATGAGGACGTCATGAATTTTATGCCAATTTAACATCAAGCGAGTTGACAGAAGTATCTGTCCATGGAATCAAGGTACCAGTAACCTCAAATGCTATTAATGAAATATTTGAATTACTTGATTTTGAAAACGAAAAATATTCTTCCTTGATGAACGATATTGAGCTTGAAAATTTGCAAGAAATTCTTGAGGAACTTACAGTTCCAAATTCCAAGTGGACTGTGTCAAAACAAGGAATTCACACTTGTCGAAGAGAATATTTGACACCACTTATGAAGGTATGGTTCTATTTCATCCGATTCAGCCTTATGCCTAGTTCACATGGAACTATGATTTCATTAGAGCAAATGGTCTTATTCTACTCGGTTTTAACTGGAAAGACCATTGATGTCAGAAAAATCATCTCGAGAGAGATGCAGAATTGTGTTGCTAAACATTCTGGCCTAGCTTACTTTCCTTTTACGATAACAATTTTGTGCTTGAAAGCTAAAATTCTTGCAAACGTAAAGAAGACAGGTTATAGCCAGGGCACAATCACAGATTGGGACCTCTATCGAATAGCTAGAGACTCTGTTCTACAGCAATGAGTTGAAGAAATTAAGGATCATGAAGAAGACGAAGATCCCATAGAGATTGAACTAATGCAACCAGCTGAAATCCCTGATAAGGTAGAACCAATGGAACCAGAAGACGAACTTGATGTCACAACTTCAATGTTCAGAACCCAATGGGCTCGTCCAAATTTTTGAGATGAGCTGTCAAAATTGATGGACTTAATGCAACATATGCAGTGACAACAACAAGCTTATTGGAGATATTCAAAAATAAAGTATGACTCCATGAGAAGCGCTATTACAAAAATATACAATGACCCGTTTATTTTTGTGCCTGAGTTTCTAGATTTCATATTTGAATCATGGAGTCCACTATCGAAGAGGGAAAGAAGCGATTCATGCAAAAACAAAGATGATGGAGAAAAAGACGAGTCGAATTTAGAAGAATCTACAAATAAATAAAAAGAGGGGATCTTGACTTTATTTTATTTCCGTTTTTAAGTTATCTTAGGATTAAGCTTAATTAGGAATTTTTATTTTCGCATAATAAAACAAGAGGTGGAAATCATTAATAAACAAGTGACAAAGTATAAAGTGCGGCAATAGATATATACATGACTAGGATTGGATTTAGAGAGAGCTTGGTACTTAAGCAATCAAATTGACTCACCTCCTCTTTTCGAGAATCCTACCTGGTGTATAGTATCTATTCACTTTTAACAATGGGGACACTGTTCAACTTAAGTAGGGGGGACCAAAAATTGAAATTGTTTCCACTTAGAACAAATTTTTTCTTTTAATTATGATTAGGATATAATTTGAAATTTTGTTAAGTATGCTAAACTCCAGTATAAATAAAGTTCTATTATCTCAATAAATTGTTATGTTAGCTTAATAATGATATAAATGTATTTTTATTAAAGCATGCAAATCGTACCATAAAATTTTAGTTCCTTAGAAAAGTTAGACGTGCATGAAAGTTTAATTCTTTAGAATTGACTTAGTAGTTTCTTGAGGCGAAAACCTAGGAAGCATGGAATGTTGAAAATGGTTTAGGCAACTTTTTTTGGGGCCGTTTGAGCCTTTCAAGCCAACCATAATGAAATTTTATCCTTGAAACCCAACTTTAAGACTATATGGCTTAATTTTATTTGAATCTTTGCAATATTTAACCATCACTTTTCTCTTAATTATCTTTAAATTGTCCCAAACACTAGACTCTATACTATTCAGAGTATCCTTTGAAAATAAGTTTAGGGGAGTTGAAAGAAGTATCAAATGCTCTAAAAATTGTAGTACATATAGTAAAATGCCCGTGAAAAAAAGAAGAGCACATGTACTTGAAAGAACATAGATGTACAAAAGAGCATGTGAAAACAAAGTAAGTTGGTGTATTGAAGGAAATTATTCCAAAGGTCCAATTGATGCTGAGTCTAAGGTTTTAAGCCTAAATTTATCTATCTTTTACCTACCCCTAGCCTAGCCACTTACAACCTTTTTAAAAACCTATTGATTCAAGTTTTCTATGCTACCTACATTAGTGGAGAGGAATTGCTATGTTCAACATATGAAGGCATAAGTTAAACTTAATGATTGCAGATTAATCTTGAATAAGAAAAAAAATCAAATTGGTAAGGGTTAACATGTTCTTGTTAAGGAAGCATTTAGTCTAATTTTTCTATCATAATAGTTGTTGAGATTAATTTGAATGATATGTATACTTAAGTAGCATAACAATCAAATTTCTTTTTTTTTTAGCATAAGTATATTAAATTCATAATTCTAGGAAGAATGTTGTTCTGAAGGAGTTTTTCAAATGTGTTTTCGAGAAATTCTTTTCAAATTTGTGCATTACTCGGGACGAGCAATGAATTAAGTTTGCGGGTGTGGAAACACAAAAATATACACAATTTTTCATGCCTTTTTTTTAAACTTAAATTCGTGTAGTTTTGATAAAATTCTTATCGAAAAATAATTAATTTTTATAAAATAATTAAAATTTCACTTAAATTATGAACCTATTGAATTTTAATTAATTTTATAATTAATTTTGATTAATTTTGATCATTTTTTTATAGGTTTGCATAGAGGGCAAAAAAAAAATGACTCGGCAAACACTGCTAGAAGTTTAAAACCGAGAAGCAATTTGAAGTATCAAGGCGATTTAATTTTCAGCCTAAGCTGGTCCAATTATGTGTTCATGATATAATTAATTTTAATTTATATCCAATTTAATTTGGATTAAATAAATTATTATTAATTAATTATGAAAAAGTAGTCTAGTTGAGGCGAACCGAGTGAACCGAACTAACCAAGAAGTGGACAGCCCAAAACCGTCCATATGCTGACCGAAATCAGCTTATTGGCTGATTATTTAGCTTGCAAAGAGTCCCTCGAAGACTTGTTCAAGTTGCAAAAAAACCCCTCCACAATTGGTGGCTTTATAGATTTGCCCCAAGCCTAAATTAGCAAAGTTGAAACTATCAACCTAGCCACATGTGTGGCCGGCCAAGGGAGGGCTTTTTGGCTGATAATTTTAGCTATTTTTAGCAGCCCTCTTCAACTATAAAAACCCCCTTAGGCTGGTCATTTGAAACACATCTCAAGCATTCACATATTTTCTCTCTTCTTTTCGATTCCAAATTCCCTTGCTCTCTTGCTAATTTCTCCTATTGGAAAAGGGACATTCATCAGCCATTTGGAGTAGCAATTAAGTGTTCATAACAGCCTTGGTTGATGAGGACAACAGAGAAGGACGAAAGGAGCAAACTAGTTAAGCCACGAAAAAACACTAGATTTGATTCTTGTTCCCTATCTCTTTAATTTTTGTTGTTGTTATGATGAACACATCTATGGATATTTATGTTGTTGGAATGGTTAATTTAATCAATTTATCTTGAATTTAATTCATGTTAGGTTGATTGCATTTCGTTTTCTAAAATTGTTAAAATTGTGTTTATGTTGTTATAGGCATCGGTAAGATTCTTGATTATGTAAAATCATGACTAAGTTATTCTTGCATTACAATTGTGAGGTAGCTAATGAATTAATTATTTAAACGGATTGAAATTGTAATTAATGGACACAATAATTAATCAGTGCATGTTTAATCATCTAAAGTAGCTGAGGGTTAAATTAGCAACGGTATCTGACGGTGCATTTGCCTTGCATAACCTGCAAGATTATTGTGATTAAATTGTTTCAAGGTAGGGATACCTTGTTACCTCACGTAGTCTTTTATGTGCTTATTAGATTTAATTAATCGTTTGAATTGACATAGGGATATGTACAAGAGATTATTTTGATTTAATAAGTATGTATGTGCAATAACATATTTGCCTATTAAGATTTGTTTAATCGGTTGAATTGACATAGGGATATAGTCAAGAGATTAATAGATTTTGGTAGGTAGTATGTTAATAAGTTAGCAAGTTACCGAGTTTCCGTGAATTTATTCGTAACAATATAAACATGAGTTTAATAATTCTAAGTTAAGAAATGTAATTAATCTAACACAATTATGTCATCTTGATTAAAATCGTATTTTGAAATCGTGCATTTGAGATTTATTTATTTAGTTTACTTAGTTTAAAATCTTAGTTTTTAATCGCCCTCTTCAAACAAAATATTTTTCTTCACCAAAGTGTTTTAAATAACATTCATAAATAATTCTTTTCATAGTCCCTATGGGTACGATAACTCGACATTTACTTGTCACTTTATTACTTGTTGCTATTGTATACACTTGCACATTTCCGTCGTTCCAAACTATTGAAATGAATTTGTGGTTGTTCATGATATGTTTGCAATGTATGTAATGTATATGCAAAATTCCAAATCAATCATGAGCCTCTATAGGCAAGGATAAGGGCAAGCAAAAACTTATTTGAGCTTTGGCTTTGAAGCAAATCTTGATTAAGGTGAGTGATTTGGTGTATTGTAATTAATGCATAAATCAGTGTGTTAAGGGGGAGCTTAAGCAGCTTAAACACCTATCCTAAGTTCCAAAAGTATGTGTTTCTTTCTTGAGCTATAATATTTTGCAAATGATAATGAATTGTGATAAGATGTATATGTGATATGTTAAAGAAATGAATGTGAATATGTCAAAATATGCTTATTGATTTGTTGGTTTAGTTCACACATCTACTATGAAAGTTGTGGCTCAATGAGCAAAGTGATTGCACTTGAAAGTGCTTTACATGAACATGTTTTAAGTGTAAGTGTGCATAAACCAAAAAATGAATGTGTAATATGGATATATTTTCCTTGTAATACTTTGAAATCATTGGATATAGTTGGCATGCCATAGGATTTGAGTACTCATATATGTGTTATGATATTGGGAAATATTGGTGGAGTTCTAATAAGTATTTTTCAACTTCTTGGTTTTGGAACTGATTAGCACTGACATTCACTGAAGACTTGATGGTAGTGGTTCACCTAATTTTTCTAGGTGCCATTTAACTTAACCACAATTTTTCAAACAAGCAGCTAACCTAAGAATCAACTAACAAGAAAAAAATATGAAAAATCAAAGATTTTGGAATGCTTAACCTTTCTTATTGATGTGTTGAGAGTTGTTGGAAGATCCATCAGTTGTGGAGTTGGTGTTAATACCTGCAAAACAAAGAAATAGCAAGGAGAAGAGAAGAAACAATAATGCAACAGAAAAGAAATAAAAGAAACAAGAAAATTTTGCAAAAATAAGAGAGAAAGATGGAGTGAAGGGTGTTTAGAGGCTGGTAATGGTGTTTTGGGGTTTAGAATATCGTTAAGTATGTTTAGTTAGGGATTTTAAGGTTAAAAATAGGTAGGATTTAATGAAAAGTCTGGTGGGTCGAGTGAGAAATCCAAGCACTCTGCTATAGACCCGACTTAGTATCGTGATATGGGGTATGAATGTCATGACACCTGACTTCTAAGTGCTCAATTTTTAGTTTGAAATGTTGTGTCATGACACCGAACTTCAAAGCTCCCAATTTTTATTTTGAAGTATTATGTTGTAACACCGGGGATTAATTGGATTTGGAGCTTTGAATGTAGTATATTCGTCTGTAAACTTATAATTTTTTTGAATAGATTGGTTAATAAAACAAATTCATTGATCACTATTAATATATTTTGTATTATTATCCTTAAACGGTTTTTGCATGCAAAGCAAAAAAGAAGCAAATATTACTCACTGGTTGTCTAATGTTTAACTAATACTAAATGGTATTACGTGGTCTGGTCGTAATATAAAAAGACAACTTGTATTAGTAGACACACCTAAACATGTCCTTAGTCTAATTGGAAATGAGAAAACCAATTAAAAGACTAATATGTTGTTCATCAAGTCCAATTTTAGAGATATTTTATCTTAGGCATTGGAGCGGATGGCTCCTAGAAGATAGAGATATAGATGTGACTGATTTGATTGATAGTACATCAGATAAGACCCAACCATAGTGGATCCTGAGCCTATTTATGGATTTATTTACTTACGATGTTCATAGTGTGGCATGCCTAAACCCTGAGTGGATGACGGGCTGTGCATCTGTGACTTGTACATTTCGATGTAAGTAAAAGCTTGGTTTTGAATAGATAAGGAATTGAAAGCTGGTGCATTGGGTGTATGACTTCTGTAGTATGTTAGTATCATTAAAAAAACAATGGAATTTGTAGCCCAAGATCTTTGTGACGAATGACTTGATTACTATTTGATAGTAATGGACTTTTCATGAAGGAATATGTAATTGTTACCATGAGATAAAATAGGATTGTATTGGGAGAATGAATATAATCCCAAGGAGATCAAGGATATCCTATTGATCGCCTCCAGACGTACTAACATCCAAAGTGTGAATACTGCAATAAAATATAGAATTACGAGGCGATATCCACAAGTATACGGGTCTAGTTGTAATATAGTTTAACAATGGAGTGGGTGATTACTCCGAGGATTGTACCCAACGGAGGCAGATGCTAGATCAATTCTAACCTAAGCACTGAATGATCTAATTAGTACTTTAGATTCAGTTATAGTACATAGAAAATAAAATAAAAGATTTTTGGGGTTTTATAATGATAAAAATAAAACAACATAAAAAGATAAAATTCAAGAGATTAAAAAGGAAATTCAAGAGATTAAAAAGGAAGAATAAATTGAATTTGAGTATTGGTGATTAGCTCACTCCAGTAATCTTCATTAACTGTCATTTTGAGTTCGTCGTTAATCAACTAGTCGTTACTCTAGTAGGATCTTCTGATCTTCCACTAACATAACGAGTCAATAAGAATACGTATCTTTCAACCTCACAGTTGAGACTGGTTTGGGGTTAAGGTGTTCACAGATGGGTAATACCAATTTTGGGTTAATTCTCAACTTAATAACTTTCTGAGGTTGTCAGGCCTAGGGTTTGTTTCACGTTCTCCTTTTCCCAAATAGCTGATTCATTGAGTGACCCTACAAAACAATTAACAAATCATACCTCCAATCATTAATCCCTCATAGAAGGATTAGTTTCTCATGACGTTCATAAACAATATATAATCGATGTAAAAAGAAAGCATGCTAATTAAATCAAAAAGATAGAGGAAATGAAAGAGCCTGATTGTATTGATATTAAGCATAAATCCACAGAGTTGAATGATTCCACAATTTAGATCTCTTAAAAGAAAATAGAAAACAAATAAACTAAACTATAGAAACCTAAGGAAAGAAAATGAAACTAAATATAAAGGAAGAAACTATGTTAATTAAAAGGTGTCTTTAACATGTGCCAAAAGAGCCTATTCATAGCCTTCTAGTGACCGTCATCGTTAACCCTATTTCAACTGACGTTCTCGAGCTTTAAGTTCAATTGTGTGAACAAAAACACCCCTGCTTCATGTCTAATTTTTTTTGCTAGAGTCAATGTCACCACACACCAGGACCTATGTCGCGACATAACAACCATTCTGCTCCTCTATAGCCATCTTCAGGGGTATGTCGTGACACTTTCAGCCTGTGTCACGACATCGAAGGCGGACTTGAGTTTTCTTCATTCTGTTCCCTATGTTGTGACATCAATCCTCTAGTGTTGTGACATAGCATCCAGTATTGTTCTAAAATGCCTTCTGATGGTCTCCTGCACACTCACAAAGTATGTTAACTCTCCCTTAGAACTCATTCAACCCTTAGAATCAATAAAAGACTCAATTTGCACATTTTATTAAATGTAAGTAAAAATAAAGAAACTTAACTAAAATGTAATGAAAATGCTTGTATTCAGGCTCCTTAAGTGTGAAAACTAGTTTAATCTGCTACACCAAATTTCAGCAGATCAAACTCCCCTATGCTTAAGTCATTGCTTTTCCTCAAGTAACATAAACAAAGATGATAAATAAACGTGACGACCCCTAAGCAAGTATGATACACGTATTGCTTCAGAGCATATGACTTAGGCATTTCATGTGTACTAATAATTTCAACATGATGAATAGTTAACTTTCCACCTTTAACTTCAAACATCTAATATTAGTACGTTACAAAATATACAAGTATTAATGGTCTTTCCTATAGGAATCCATCAACAAATCATACAAGTACTTTGATTATCCGAGCAGAATACAAATAGTCGTTTATGCACATGTCTAGAATGACGTCCATTCATGTAAACAAATATTTAGGTCACATAGGACTTTTCGACTTGTAACATTTTGAAGCTTAGGACATGAATGGAATTCAAAAATAGTAAGTATCAAAAGGGTTACAAACACAAAAATAGTTTGGGACATTGTATTGATCTCTATTCTTTCCCCTTAGTAAGTATCAAAAGGGTTACAAACACAAAATAGTTTGGGACATTGTATTGATCCCTATTCTTTCCCCTTAGTGACTATTACTCACTCACCGTCTTATTTCTCCTTCTCTCACCTTCATTGTCTCTCCATATAGGAAATCATAGCATGACATAGTAACTATGACTAGCCTACGAGTTTCGGTGTACTAATGAATGAGTCTTTTTTCTATTGTTGTGACTTTGTCACTATTCTTTTTCATTTTTTCTCATTAAAGTATGCTTTTTTTGGCTTTTCAAGTACTTTTTGTACTAGTATAGATTTTCTTTTTGGATTTTTCTTCTTGTTTTGAACTTTCAGGCTCACCTATAATTCTCATATCATACTAATCTTTCCTATTCACTCTATTTTAACAAACTCTGCCATGATGTATCTACTTAACCCTCAATATGTGTGGCCAAACATCTATAATTGTGTAGTGTAAGACCAAAGAATAAGGGAAAATACAAATTGACGTGTTCAGGCTTGCGGCTTGTAATGTGGTTCATTAAGAAGTGTCAACAGACTCAAAAATTGCTACTAAAGGTGAAATATAATTAGGATAGCTTCTTGGCTTTGGATATGTTTCGAAAAATGCCTTAGTTCATCCCTAAATATCTCAACATGCACAAATGTAATCAACCAAACAAATACAAATTCAACTATTTATCATTCGTACTAGCATGCTCGTTTCCTTGTATTTTTTATATCACTTGGTACAATTGATTGCTTAATACCTATTTATAGTGTAACATATAGAACTTAGTAGTTTAATAATAAAAAATTTAAAATCACCTCTCATCATGCCAAATTTATTCATAAACACAAGCATCATATGTATATGCTCCTAACCAATCACTTGTATTTCTACAAGCTCAAGCACACTAAAGACAAGAAAAATAAAAAAATGTAAAATAAACAAGTTTTCTATGTTACCCCTTCACTTTAGTTGACACATTGTCCTAAATGTGTAGCCCATAAATAGATAAGGAAGGAAGTTACCCGATTGATCATTATCGCTCTAATTACTAATGGTGGGTGCTTCCTCCTTTGATTGTGTTAGCTCGAATTGTTTGTGTCTCCTTCATGTTGGGCTCCTACATAGAAATTTTAACAAAGTATAAGAAAATGAAAAATCTATTTATTATTCCTACTCCTACAAAGTCTAAATTAAAATCATCCCAAATTTAATACAAGTATTTTAAAAGTGAAATAACAAAATGTTCAATCCTCCTCTAAATCACCGAAGGGATGAGAACGTCTCTTCTCTATAGAGGATTTGCCCTTTCCCTTGACATAAGTGTTGTAGGAGCTCCTACCTATTAAAGACACATGGTGAGTTGGGCTTCATATGACAAGCCTTTTTGGTCTAGAAAATTATGGCTGAAATGTCGCTTCGTACTTGTCCTCCTTTCCAGGGTATTCCTGAGCAGCACCTTCCTCTTCAAGATTAACTTACTCATTCTAATGAGTCAAATTCGGCCTGAACATATTTGGGGATAATTTGGAGTGTGTAACCCATTCATCCTTGTGAATTCTTGAAGTATTGGTCCTGTTTCTTGCATCCATTGAATCATTTCATCAAGTTTCACATTTATGTCTCTGCGAGCTCCCTTTCTAACCTTTGGGTGATATTTCTATTTGATGCTGGTACTTCCTCTTTTGATTGCATTCAATTATTTGCTTCTGCTAAAGCTCGAAATATTGGGTATAAATGTATCCCAATGATACAACTTTGGTTTCATAAATTGCTCATTTTCGCTCATTGGCACCTTTGTCTGGCGAAATAGAGCCGTTACAAGGTGGGGGAAGAAGAGTACAACTTTTTGGCTTTGTACGCACTGTTTCATTTCTTGAAAGATCTAGTTCCCTACACAGATTTGTTTTCGATGTAGGATACCATATAACAAGATAGCTTGAAACACATGAACGTTAGAAACATTCACTGCGAGTGCAATTCTAGTACCAATGAATTGTATCCATATTTTAGCAATAGGAAACATAATAGCTTAATTAAAATTTGTGGGAAGCTCAATGTTTGGCCTGTAGTTCCAACTACCCCTGCCCTGCGTTAAATATTTTATTTAACGTCCTTCATATCAATATTTTAAAATCCTTCTAGATTTGTATTATCAATAAAATCTTTTTCATAAAATAGGACTTTATAAAATTCCCAGATACCATTAGAGGAAATTGGAACATCTTCCCCTCGCACTTCAACATCAGTTATTACAACATTATAGCCTTGCTTAATCATTTGGTTCTTAAGGGACGCATAGAATTCCTAAACCACAGGTATATTTGCATTATTCGTTGGAGAAATGCAAAACGTCTCTCATTGATGATAACAAACCAAAGTCCAAATTTCTTTAAAGTGGGTCATTGAGGGTTCGAACCCTCATTCTTGAATTAGAGGTCTCCCTTGTGACTCTAGAAAATAGTTTTTCCATATTGACATTATGGAATCGAATAGGGTCAGAAACACGTGGGGTTTCTAGAATAGGAGTTCTTTTGCTCTTACGTGGAGGCATTCTTACTAGATTATATAAGCAAAATAATATAGATATTCAATAGAACAGTAAAAGAGGATTGAGAATACTTGAACCTCAACTCTTATTGAGCTCGTTTACATTTCCCCTTGGTGTATGTTGATGTTGATTTCCTCCAATGTAGCTTCTTGGATTGGGAATAAGGAATTAGGAACTTAGGTTTTTGAGGAGAAAAATAGGGTTTGGAGGCTAGGGGTTTTGAAGAGGTTTTAGAGGAATAAGTGTTTAGAATGAAGTTAGATTTAGTTAGAAAGGTATTTTTATGTTTAAAAGAGTGTTTTTCGGGTTAAAAAATGGGTAAAATAAGGATTATTTCGCTGGGTTAAGCAATAGGGTCGAGTTAACCCTGCAGAAAATTGCAACAATGTCGCGACACAGGGGTTCCGTGTTGTAACATTCCTAACAGAATATCTATGTCGCGAAATCGGGGTTAGATGTCGTGAAACACCTTGCAGTTTTAAAATTATGAGAAATTGTATTCAATGCCGTGACACAGGTTAGTGATGTTGCGACATTAGGTCAGTTTTTGAACTTCTTCGTTGCTGCCCTTGATGTTGCGACACAGATTTGTGTGTGTCGCAACGTTGACCTTGTTTCTTAAATTTTCGATCTCCGGAATGCTTAAGCGCTTGTTAAACCTGTCTTTGACCTACATTAATAACTAGGTTAGTGGGATATACCATTAGTACGATTAGTAATATTCAAATAATAAGAAAGTGTTATGTCTTGCTACGAGACTCATCTAACAGTTCAGTCAATATGCACTGATGGGCTCCCTGTAATTTGTTTCTATCTATATTAGTCCAACACCCATCATGCCATTCTATTCGCTTGCGATTGTCTTTTTCTTTGAATTTTCCTTTTCGCTTTGCTTTAATGATCGACAACTCTTTTCACATGTTATAACTATTGGTGATTGGCGAAGACATATACCCACACAGTTGTTTTACATGATACTCAATATTTGTGTTCTAAAAGAATTTTGAAGATTGCATTTCACACTTTTCATTGATCAAGTATGGCTTTTCAAATGTACTTTTTAATGTAATTCGAAGAGGGACAAGAAAAAAATATTGTATGGCATTACTGAAGTTTGGCTTCTATGGGCTTTTAAATTCCTCCATAGGCTTGCAGGTAATTCCCTTTGATAGTTCTCATAAGACTCGAATACTCCGTAACGTCTGAAGCTCATTGTTTATACACATCAATTGTTTAATTTGATTGAACTCTGCTATATACTCATAAGTTTTGTCAATATATAATTTTCCCACTCTTTTCAACATCTGGAAGATTCCCGGATCTATAAAGTTCTGGGGTGCTTGATTTAGAACTAATGTCATGCAAAGGGTAACCAATTCATGTAACACCCCTACCTGTATTCAACGTCGGAATAGGGTACGAGGCATTACCGGACATAAACACAAGCAAACAAACATTTTGAGTTGTAAACTTGGCACCAAATTAAAACTTTTTAACCATCAATCACATCGTCCCTAAAACGAGCCTACGAGGCTCAAATTGTGCTTTAAAAGCGGTTCAGGACTAAACCGAGAACTTTAGAAAATTTTATGACACTTAGAGAATTTATGCTAAAACAGGGGTACACGTTCGTGTGGCTTGGGACACGCCCGTGTGGGCAGGCTGTGTGGTCACACACGCCCGTGTCCCTAACCCATGTAACTCTCTATTTGTCACCCAAGAACAAATTGAATTCACACGGCCAAGACACACGCCCGTGTCCTGAGGTCGTGTCTTTTCACATGGCTGAGACACACGCCCATGTCTCTGCTCGTGTGCTTGATACTGAGCATTCTATTTTGGAACAATTTAGGTGCAGGGGGCACATGGCCGGATCACACGCCTATGGGGTTGACCATGTGTCACACATGGCCTAGACACACGCCCGTGTGTCTACCCGTGTGGACAAAAACAAGGCTATTTACCAAGCCATTTGCCACCCTCACTTGCACACATCTACACAACATCTCATGACATAAATTCAAGCATGTAAGAGCAACCAAACCATCCACAATTATGACCATCACATACCAGTACCATATCAACATCTATCATACACACAACATTTATCATGCCATAAATCATTCATGTAAATTTCACCTTCATTAGGCTTCATTTGACTACTTTTAGTTAACTTATTGTACACAAAAATTGATCATCTCATCAATAGACCACATTACCAAACATTTCACATTCATGCCATAAATCACATTTGCGAACAATTCTCATTCACCAAGCATACCATGATCAAATCACCAAAGGCATTGACATATAAATGAATATACTTAGGCTCACAACTATGTTAGCCAAATAAGCCAATTTACATGGCCAAATATCAAAACAAGCCTTTGACCCTTACAAGCCAATACATCTGCTAAAATCATATGACGCCTATAACAAAATGACCAATCCCTATACATGCCATAAACTCAAAAATACTTGAATTCATCAATACCCAAAATTGATAGCTTGATAGTGTGATAGGATCTCTGGCGATATCTAACTCGAGCTAGCTTCATAGAACTATAAAACATGGGAAAGGAAGGGGGTAAGCTATATACCTTAGTAAGTCCTCATAAAAACAATAAGCAACTCTTATTAAGCATTTATCAAGTTCAACAATTTAAACACAAAATAATACCAATTGCTATAAATCTCATAGTTATAATTTTATTTAATCACGATGTTTACTCTATTAACTTATAAGCATAATTTAACATATTTTGGCATTAGCCTAACAACCGTAATCTCTCTTTCGTAACATATCACAACACTTGACATGTCATGTGACAACCCGAATTAGGGCCTAATCGGAATAGTGGTTTCGTGACCACAAATCCGAGATAGAAATAATTGTTTTATAATTATTTTGGGGTTTATGATATGATTGCATGATTGTGTGAAAATTTCGTGATGAAATTCTATGCCTAAAGTGCTTAAATTGAAAGTAGGGACTAAATCGAATAAGTTGCAAAATTTGCATCCCGTAAGTTTTAGTATGAAATTGTTTTGGAATATTAATTAGGAGGTCTTAAATAGCAATTTGACCAATTTTAAGTTCATGGACAAAATTAGGACATGGAAGGAATTTTGAAAGTTTAGTAAGGAGGGCATTTTGGTCATTTGGATATTAAATGAAATAAAATGGGAAAAATAACACAAAATTGGTCATCATCCTCCTTAGTTGCTGCCGAATTCTCCTCTCTCCATAGCTAGGGTTTCTTCAATTTTCAAGCTCCATAGTAAGTGATTCCAAGCCCGCTTTTAATGTTCTTTACGCTTTTGGAATCCTTAAGCTCGATTAAGCTTATGCTAGTAATAATTTAACCTAGGGTTCATATTTGGAAAAATACCCATAGGTGAAATTTGTGTATTTTGATGTTTTATGATAGAATATGAGGTTTTAAATTATGTTAAATAACTTGTGCTACTCGGTTTTAAGTGAAAACGAGTAAAACCAAGATAATCCAGAAAATACCTATTGTTCATAACTATATGATAAAGTGAGAATTTGATGTGGTTGTAGAAGAGAAAATGTTCAGCATATCATAAAACATAAGAATAAGGGCTGAAATTAATTCCGAGCCTAGGGGCAAAATGTAATTTTGTAAAGTTAGGGGCAAAATGTAATTTTTCCATGATGTGATTTTTGGATTGAAATAAATAGTATGAGTATTAAATGAGCTAAATGTGTTATTATAGATCAAGAAAGACGCGAATTGATCTCGAATCGGGGAAGGAAAAAGTTTTGATTAAATTGCAAAATTTCCACATTTTGCACCAAGGTAAGTTTGTATGTAAATATTACAATAATTTCATGTACATTCTTATATTTCAGCCTATTATATGTATATACTAGCTGATGTTGAAGTATAAATCGACTATTGGAAGAATGGAAATAAATAATAGAGAGAGATCCTGTTGAACATTCTAAAAATCGAATAAAATAGATAGAGCGTAGCTAGGTCACATGTATGATGCCGAGTGCACATCATGTGTACAAGAAAGCTACGAGACACCTCAGTAGTAGCTAGGTCACATGTGTGATACGAGATGTATCCCATGTAGACAAGAGAGCTACGTGAAAGATAAATGTAGCTAGGTCGCATGCGTGATTCCAAGTGAAGGACACCATGTAGACAAGAGAGCTACGTGAAAGATAAATGTAGCTGGGTCGCATGCGTGATTCCAAGTGACGGACACCATGTAGACAAGAGAGCTACGAGACAAATCGGCTAGGTCGCATGAGTGGTACTAAGTGTTCACCATGTGTACAAGAGAGCCGAACTAAACGAAGTATGATGGTGGGGTGTCTTGAAACCATTAAATATCGAGGATTGATCCGAATTGTTCAACGGGATGGTTTTGTGGTGACATTGTGGTTTGGACCTATACTTATGGTGAATGAAATATGGTGAAAATGATTTGTGGTATATACAAATATAAGATAAAATGAGGTTAGCATAAAGAATTTGTGAAAGAGTGAAATTAGCATTAAAACTGCTTTTAGATGGTAGCAGTGACGTGATTTTGAAAAATCACCAAAAATAGGAGGAATATAATTAGAGGTTGAATGAGATTTGAAATTAAAGTTTAATGAGTCTACTTTCATATAAAAGAAACAGAGCAAGCAAAGGAATTCTATATTTTGAGATATTTACAATTGTATGTGACTTGCTCAGATGACGTGATCCCCTGTTCCAACTTTGAAAAATCATTAAAAATTGTACAAAGCAAATTAAGAAATATAGTTTACATGCCTAAATTCCTTATTGAGACTATTTTAAATGAAACAGACTTCAGGGTTGTTTGAATTGTGTACTGAGAGAAATTCAATTTGTAGTGAACAGAGGTCAGATCAGTCGAGCTGTGTAACAGGGGAAACTTTAACTAATAAACTGTACTAATCGGCTGAACCAAAAATTATAGAAAAAAAATTAGCAAAAAGATTTATGAGTCTAGATTCAGGGAAATTTTACGGATTTGAATTTCGAGTTTGGTAACTCGACTTATGATTTATTTAGTGAATATGACGCAGCAGAGACAAATTTTAATCAAAGTGGAATGAATAGTGAAGTTAAAGTAGATGTACTTGAATTGTTGTGTAAACATGTTAGATTTTTTTAATTAGTATTTACATACTTACTTACCAAGCTATAAGCTTACTTTGTTTCTCTCTTTTGTCTTATAGTGTTCTCCGGCTTGCTCAGAGTTAAGGATCGTGAAGATCTATCCGCACTATCCTACTTTAGGTATTTGAACTAAACGCTTTGAATTATGGCATGTATAGTAGGCTTAATTATTTTGTTACGTGTCATATTTGTCTAGGTTTAAAATATTAGTTACAAATTTTCGACCAACTAATTTGTACAAGCCATTAAAGTTGGCTAATATTGTTCAAGACATATTTATATTTCGATTATGTTTAATGGTAGGTATTATGTTCGGTAATACCTTGTATCCTGCTCCTACATTTATAACGGGTAAGGGGTGTTACATTTAGTGGTATCGAGCTATGGTTTAGTCGGTTCTCGGACTAATAAAGTGTGTGTAAAAGTCTAGCTATACATGCCATAAAAATATTGTGATAGTGTGGTGACTCTGATTATTCTAAACTGTTTTGTTTTAATATAGTAATGGATCCTGAAGGAACTGCGGTGATGATGTTTGCTAGTAATGCGCCGCTCCCTTTAAGGGACCGCTACTGTGGAAAGTAGACCGAGACATTGAGACAAGGAGATGAGGCTCGGATGCCTTTCTCCAAATGATGAACAATTGGTATACTGAATTTATTCGAGCAAATCCAAATGCTCAACCTCCTCCACCCCTCCTATACCTCGACGCGATTCTCCAGAGTGCTCAAGGTATAGATTTGGTAAGAATGAACAAGCCTCCGGTTGACAAGATTCAAAACAAGGGGCTGAAGAGTTTAGAGCAAAGATCGATGATGATCCCGAGAAAGCGGAATTCGGCTTGAAAATTCTACCCGTGTATTTGATGAGCTCTCATGTACACCCGAGGAATGCTTAAAGTGTCTTGATCACTTTTGAGAGATTGACTTACCACCGGTGGAAGACTTTGGTTGCGATGGTGCCAAAAGAAAAGTTACTTGGGATTTCTTCCAGAAGAATTTAGAAAGAAATACATAAGTCAGCGATTCATTGATCAAAACGGAAGGAGTTCCTTGAATTGAAGCAGGGAAAATGTCTCAGCAGAGTATGAACGCGAATTTGTAAGACTCAACAAGTATGCCTGTGAATGTGTGTCCACCGAGGCCATTATGTGTAGAAGATTTGAAGATGGGCTGAATGAGGACATTAAAGTGCTTGTAGGAATTTTGGAGTTGAAAGAATTTGTAGTATTGGTTGATCGAGCTCTTAAAGCCAAGGATTGAACAAAGAAAGAAGAAAAGTCGCTATTGAGGCCCGAGATGTCGAAAAAGACGATAAGCAAGCCATTTCAATCTCAACCAAAGAGGTCCAAAGAGACAAACCCTCGAATGACAGCTTCAATTGGGGATTCACACGAGATCGTGGTAGAGCATATTCGGGGTCTAAAGCTCAAGCTACTTTGTGGCAAGTGTGGGTAATGTGCGACCTAGAAAGCCCGAGTGTCAAGAATGTGGCGAGCAACATTATGGTGAGTGTTGGGGACCGAGCGAGCTTGTTTCAAAGTCGGTTCTCGCGAGCATTTTATTAGAGATTGTCCGAGAAAGTTAAAGAAGAAAGATTTCAGAGTGCTAGATGAATACCACCGCTAGTAGAGGTAGACCACCGAGAAATACTGGAGGTGGGACTAGTAGTAAAACCGTGATGAAAGATTTAACGGCAAGATCGAAGCTAGAGCACTGCTAGAGCTTATGCTATACGTGTTCGAGAAGATGCATCATCTCCGATGTTATTATCGGTACATTTTCTCTCTATGATACTATTGTTATTGCATTGATTGATCCCGGTCCACTCATTCCTATATTTGCATGAATTTAGTATCCAATAAAAAGTTGCTGTTGAATTTATTGAGTTTACGATTAAAGTGTCGAACCCTTAGGCCAATATGTGCTAGTTGACAAGGTTTGCAAGAATTGCCCATTAATGATTCAAGGTCACTGCTTTTCCTACCAACTTGATGTTGTTACCATTTGGTGAGTTTGACGTTATCTTGGGAATGGACCGGTTAACATTGTATGATGCTAAGGTAGATTGTAAACAAAAGACACTAGAATTGAAATGTGAAAATGGAGAAATTACGTGGGTTGAAACAGATGAATCAAATAAATTGCCTATGGTGATTTCGCACATGTCCGCACGTAAATACATGAGAAAAGGGTGTGAAGCTTATTTGGCTTATGTAATGAATATTGAGTTGCCCTAACTGAAATTTGAATCGGCTTATAGTCCGTGAGTTTCGGATGTATTTCGGAGGAATTGCCGGGTTGCCTCCGAATAGAGAGATAGATTTTGCTATTGATTTGTTGCTTGCACCTCGCACCGATCTCGATTGCTCCATATAGAATGGCTCGATCAATTAAAAGAATTGAAGGCTCGATTGCAGGAGTTAATGACAAGGGATTTGTGAGACCGAGTTTCTCTCCCTGGGTGCTCTCAGATTATTCAGAAGAAGAAGGATGGTTCAATGAGACTTTGCATTGATTACCGCCGACTTAATAAGGTGACTATAAAGAACAAGTACCCATTGCCGAGGATTGATGATTTATTCGATCGCTTAAAGGGGCCACAGTGTTTTCAAAGATTGATTTGAGGTCCGTTACTACCAATGAGAGTTAAGGAGTCGATGTGTAAAAGCGCCTTTAGGACAAGGTATGGACATTATGAGTTTCTTGTGATGCCTTTCGCTTAACAAATGCTCCACTATATTTATGGACTTAATGAATCGGATCTTCCTACCATATTTGGATAAGTTTGTAGTAGTGTTTATAGATGACATTTTAATTTATTCTCAAGATGAGTCCGAACATGCCGAACACTTGAGAACTATATTGCAAATCTTGAGAGAAAAGAAACTGCTTGCCAAGTTTAGTAAAAGTGAGTTCGGCTTCGTGAAGTCGGATTTTTGGTGCATACTGCCTCGGTGATGGTATTCGGTGGATCCAAGTAAGATTTCTGCGATCGTCGATTGAAACCGCCAAGAATGTATCCGAGGTTAGAAGCTTTTAGGCTTAGCCGGTATTATAGACGTTTTGTTGAAGGATTTTCGATGATTGCCTCTCTATGACTAAGTTGTTGCAAAAGAATGTTAAATTTGAATGGACTGATAAATGTTAACAAAGTTTTGAAAAATTGAAAGCACGATTGATCAAGCACCAATTTTAGTACAAAAAGTCGGAAAGGAGTTCAGAATTTATAGTGATGCATCATTGATGTGCCTTGGATGTGTGTTGATGCAAGAGGGTAAAGTGGTAGCTTATGCTTGAGACGCTTAAAACCGCATGAGAAGAACTATCCTACACATGATTTGGAACGGCATTGTTGTTTTTGCTTTGAAGATTTGGCGACATTATTTGTACGGTGAAAATGCCGAATTTTTACCGATCACAAAAGTTTGAAGTACTTGATGAATCAAAAGGATCTCAATCTGCGGCGTAAGATGGCTTGAATTATTAAAGGATTATGATCTAGTGATTGATTATCATCCGGAAAAGCAAATGTAGTTCTTGGACGCCTTGAGCGTAAAATTTCTTTTTACTTTGAGAGCCATGAACACGGGTTAGCATTGTCTCGATGATGGGTCAATCTTAGCGTAAATGAGAGCTAAACCGTTATTTCTCCATTAATTTGTGATGCTCAAAAGAATGATAGTGAGTTGCGGATCAAGAGAACTCAATGCGAATCAAAGTTACGACTCGATTTTCGAGTTGGACCGGATGATTGTTTGATGTTTCGAGACAGGATATGTGTGCCGAAAACGATAAATTGATTCGTAAAATATTACATGAGGCGCACAATGGTGTTTATTAGTTCATCCCGGTAGCACAAAAATGTATAATGATTTAAAGAAGTCATTGGTGGCTGTATGAAAAGGACATTTCAATTTGTAACCAAGTGTTTGATCATCAACAAGTAAAAGTGAACATCAAGTGCCTTCGAGATTACTTCAACCAAAGAATGGTGCTCGAGTGGAAATGGGACAAGATTACCATGGATTTTGTAACCGTTTGCCTTTAACTCCTAAAAAGAAGGATGCTGTTTGGGTAGTGGTTGATAGATTAACAAAGTCAGCCCACTTTATACCAAGACGCACTGATTACTCACTTGATAAATTAGCCAATTATATGTTGCTGAAATTGTGAAGTTGCACGGAGTACCTATGTCTATAATATCGATAAAGATCCAAGATTTACCTCGAGATTTTGGAAAAAGTTACAAGAAGCTTTGGGTACAAAATTGAACTTTAGTACCGCATTTCATCCACAAACAGATGGTCAAACAGAAAGAGTAATCCGGTACTCAAGATATGCTTAGATGTCGTGTTTTAGAATTTGGAGGTAGTTGGGAGAAATATCTATCTTTGATTGAGTTTGCCTACAATAACAGCTTATCAATCAAGTATACAAATGGCACCGCATTTAAGGCTTGTATGGTCGTAAGTGTCGGACTCCTTTATATTGGACCGAGCTTAGTGAGAAATGATTCATGGAGTTGATCTAGTTAAAGAAACCAAGAGAAAATAAAAGTAATTGGGATTGCTTGAAAGTCGCTTCAGATCGATAAAAGTCATATGCGATTTAAAAGAAAAGAGATTGAATTTCGTGGGTGATAAAGTGTTCTTGAAGGTGTCACCATGGAAAAGATTCGAGATTTAGTCGAAAAGGCAAGTTGAGTCCGCGTTTTATTGGGCCGCATTTAGATTATCGAGAATTGGACCAATGGCATATCGGTTGGCCTTACCGCAGAGTTAGAAAGAATTCATAACGTGTTTCATGTATCAATGTTATGACGTTATCGCTCGATCCTTCACATGTGATTTCTCCAATAGAAATTGAGATTCGATCGGATATGACCTATGAGGAGGAACCAATAAAGATTTTGGCTCGAGAGGTTAAACAGCTTAAGAAATAAAAGTATAGCTTTAGTGAAAGTATTGTGGCACGTACATGGGATAGAAGAGGCTACGTG
This sequence comes from Gossypium arboreum, assembly GCF_025698485.1. Taxonomy (NCBI): domain Eukaryota; kingdom Viridiplantae; phylum Streptophyta; class Magnoliopsida; order Malvales; family Malvaceae; genus Gossypium; species Gossypium arboreum. The sequence continues at coordinate 16,872,686 of NC_069075.1, read as the reverse complement.
GGAACCTCAAGAAGCTATGAGGAAACAAGACTCAAACCTCTTTCTCGGTAAGATTTTCTGGGACGAAAATCTCAAAAGGGGGGAGAATTGTGACAACCCTAATTAGGGCCTAATCGAATAGTGGTTTCGTGACCACAAATCCGAGATAGAAATAATTGTTTTATAATTATTTTGGGGTTTATGATATGATTGCATGATTGTGTGAAAATTTCGTGATGAAATTCTATGCCTAAAGTGCTTAAATTGAAAGTAGGGACTAAATCGAATAAGTTGCAAAATTTGCATCCCGTAAGTTTTAGTATGAAATTGTTTTGGAATATTAATTAGGAGGTCTTAAATAGCAATTTGACCAATTTTAAGTTCATGGACAAAATTAGGACATGGAAGGAATTTTTGAAAGTTTAGTAAGGAGGGCATTTTGGTCATTTGGATATTAAATGAAATAAAATGGGAAAAATAACACAAAATTGGTCATCATCCTCCTTAGTTGCTGCCGAATTCTCCCTCTCTCCATAGCTAGGGTTTCTTCAATTTTCAAGCTCCATAGTAAGTGATTCCAAGCCCGCTTTTAATGTTCTTTACGCTTTTGGAATCCCTAAGCTCGATTAAGCTTATGCTAGTAATAATTTAACCTAGGGTTCATATTTGGAAAAATACCCATAGGTGAAATTTGTGTATTTTGATGTTTTATGATAGAATATGAGGTTTTAAATTATGTTAAATAACTTGTGCTACTCGGTTTTAAGTGAAAACGAGTAAAAGCAGATAATCCAGAAAAATACCTATTGTTCATAACTATATGATAGAGTGAGAATTTGATGTGGTTGTAGAAGAGAAAATGTTCAGCATATCATAAAACATAAGAATAAGGGCTGAAATTAATTCCGAGCCTAGGGGCAAAAATGTAATTTTGTAAAAGTTGGGGCAAAATGTAATTTTTCCATGATGTGATTTTTGGATTGAAATAAATAGTATGAGTATTAAATGAGCTAAATGTGTTATTATAGATCAAGAAAGACGCGAATTGATCTCGAGCGGGGAAGGAAAAGTTTTGGATTAAATTGCAAAATTTCCACATTTTGCACCAAGGTAAGTTTGTATGTAAATATTACAATAATTTCATGTACATTCTTATATTTCAGCCTATTATATGTATATACTAGCTGATGTTGAAGTATAAATCGACTATTGGAAGAATGGAAATAAATAATAGAGAGAGAGATCCGGTTGAACATTCTAAAAATCGAATAAAATAGATAGAGCGTAGCTAGGTCACATGTATGATGCCGAGTGCACATCATGTGTACAAGAAAGCTACGAGACACCTCAGTAGTAGCTAGGTCACATGTGTGATACGAGATGTATCCCATGTAGACAAGAGAGCTACGTGAAAGATAAATGTAGCTAGGTCGCATGCGTGATTCCAAGTGAAGGACACCATGTAGACAAGAGAGCTACGTGAAAGATAAATGTAGCTGGGTCGCATGCGTGATTCCAAGTGACGGACACCATGTAGACAAGAGAGCTACGAGACAAATCGGCTAGGTCGCATGAGTGGTACTAAGTGTTCACCATGTGTACAAGAGAGCCGAACTAAACGAAGTATGATGGTGGGGCTGTGTCTTTGAAACCATTAAATATCGAGGATTGATCCGAATTGTTCAACGGGATGGTTTTGTGGTGACATTGTGGTTTGGACCTATACTTATGGTGAATGAAATATGGTGAAAATGATTTGTGGTATATACAAATATAAGATAAAATGAGGTTAGCATAAAGAATTTGTGAAAGAGTGAAATTAGCATTAAAACTGTTTTTAGATGGTAGCAGTGACGTGATTTTGAAAATCACCAAAAATAGGAGGAATATAATTAGAGGTTGAATGAGATGTGAAATTAAAGTTTAATGAGTCTACTTTCATATAAAAGAAACAGAGCAAGCAAAGGAATTCTATATTTTGAGATATTTACAATTGTATGTGACTTGCTCAGGATGAATACGTGATCCCTGTTCCAACTTTGAAAAATCATTAAAATTGTACAAAGCAAATTAAGAAATATAGTTTACATGCCTAAATTCCTTATTGAGACTATTTTTAAATGAAACAGACTTCAGGGTTGTTTGAATTGTGTACTGAGAGAAATTCAATTTGTAGTGAACAGAGGTCAGATCAGTCGAGCTGTGTAACAGGGGAAACTTTAACTAATAAACTGTACTAATCGGCTAAACCAAAAATTATAGAAAAAAAATTAGCAAAAAGATTTATGAGTCTAGATTCAGGGAAATTTTACGGATTTGAATTTCGAGTTTGGTAACTCGACTTATGATTTATTTAGTGAATATGACGCAGCGAGACAAATTAATCAAAGTGGAATGAATAGTGAAGTTAAAGTAGATGTACTTGAATTGTTGTGTAAACATGTTAGATTTTTTTAATTAGTATTTACATACTTACTTACCAAGCTATAAGCTTACTTTGTTTCTCTCTTTGTCTTATAGTGTTCTCCGGCTTGCTTTCGGGAGTTAAGGATCGTGAAGATCTATCCGCACTATCCTACTTTAGGGTATTTGAACTAAACGTTTGAATTATGGCATGTATAGTAGGCTTAATTATTTTGTTACGTGTCATATTTGTCTAGGTTTAAAATATTAGTTACAAGACTTCGACCAGCTAATTTGTACAAGCCATTAAAGTTGGCTAATATTGTTCAAGACATATTTATATTTCGATTATGTTTAATGGTAGGTATTATGTTCGGTAATACCTTGTATCTGCTCCTACGACGGTAGAATTCGGTAAGGGTGTTACATGTCATTTCAAACCTCATAGTAAACTAGCACATTAAATATGAGTATTCACCTTCTCATGCTTCCATAATCATTTTAATAGGTAATCATACCAATATTTCCTTTTTCTCATATCTGATGGATTGCAACTTAAGTGAATAAAACACGCTGTGACAACCCGAATTAGGGCCTAATCGGAATAGTGGTTTCGTGACCACAAATCCGAGATAGAAATAATTGTTTTATAATTATTTTGGGGTTTATGATATGATTGCATGATTGTGTGAAAATTTCGTGATGAAATTCTATGCCTAAAGTGCTTAAATTGAAAGTAGGGACTAAATCGAATAAGTTGCAAAATTTGCATCCCAGAAGTTTTTAGTATGAAATTGTTTTGGAATATTAATTAGGAGGTCTTAAATAGCAATTTGACCAATTTTAAGTTCATGGACAAAATTAGGACATGGAAGGAATTTTTGAAAGTTTAGTAAGGAGGGCATTTTGGTCATTTGGATATTAAATGAAATAAAATGGGAAAAATAACACAAAATTGGTCATCATCCTCCTTAGTTGCTGCCGAATTCTCCTCTCTCCATAGCTAGGGTTTCTTCAACTTTCAAGCTCCATAGTAAGTGATTCCAAGCCCCATTTTAATGTTCTTTACGTTTTGGAATCCTTAAGCTCGATTAAGCTTATGCTAGTAATAATTTAACCTAGGGTTCACATTTGGAAAAATACCCATTGGTGAAATTTGTGTATTTTGATATTTTATGATAGAATATGAGGTTTTAAATTATGTTAAATAACTTGTGCTACTCGGTTTTAAGTGAAAACGAGTAAAAGCAAGATAATCGGTAAAAATACCTATTGTTCATAACTATATGATAGAGTGAGAATTTGATGTTGTTGTAGAAGAGAAAATGTTCAGCATATCATAAAATATAAGAATAAGGGCTGAAATTAAATTCCGAGCCTAGGGGCAAAATTGTAATTTTGAAAAGTTAGGGGCAAAATGTAATTTTTCCATGATGTGATTTTGGATTGAAATAAATATTATGAGTATTAAATGAGCTAAATGTGTTATTATAGATCAAGAAAGACGCGAATTGATCTCGAATCAGGGAAGGAAAAAGTTTTGGACTAAATTGCAAAATTTCCACATTTTGCACCAAGGTAAGTTTGTATGTAAATATTACAATAATTTCATGTACATTCTTATATTTCAGCCTATTATATAAATATACTAGCTGATGTTAAAATATAAATCGACTATTGGAAGAATGGAAATAAATATAGAGAGATCCTGCTGAACATTCTGAGAGATCGAATGAAATAGAGGAGCGTAGCTAGGTCACATGTATGATGCTGAGTGCACATCATGTGTACAAGAGAGCTACGAGACACCTGTAGTAGCTAGGTCACATGTGTGATACGAGATGTATCCCATGTAGACAAGAGAGCTACGTGAAAGATAAATGTAGTGGGTCGCATGCGTGATTCCAAGTGAAGGACACCATGTAGACAAGAGAGCTACGTGAAAGATAAATGTAGCTAGGTGCATGCGTGATTCCAAGTGAAGGACACCATGTAGACAAGAGAGCTACGAGACAAATCGGTTGGGTCGCATGAGTGGTACTAAGTGTTCACCATGTGTACAAGAGAGCCGAACTAAACGAAGTATGATGGTGGAGCTGTCTTTGAAACCATTAAATATCGAGGATTGATCCAATTGTTCAACGGGATGGTTTTGTGGTGATATTGTGGTTTGGACCTACACTTATGGTGAATGAAATGTGGTGAAAATGATTTGTGGTATATACATATATGAGATAAAATGAGGTTAGCATGAAGAATGTGTGAAAGAGTGAAATTAGCATTAAAACTGTTTTTAGATGGTAGCAGAGACGTGATTTTGAAAAATCACCAAAAATAGGAGGAATATAATTAGAGGTTGAATGAGATGTGAAATTAAAGTTTAATGAGTCTACTTTCATATAAAAGAAACAGAGCAAGCAAAGGAGTTCTATATTTTGAGATATTTACAATTGTATGTGACTTGCTCAGGATGAATACGTGATCCCTGTTCCAACTTTGAAAAATCATTAAAAATTGTACAAGGAAAATTAAGAAATATAGTTTACATGCCTAAATTCCTTATTGAGACTAGTTTTAAATGAAACAGACCTCAGGGTTGTTTGAATTGTGTACTGAGAGATATTCAATTCGTAGTGAACAGAGGTCAGATCAGTCGAGCTGTGTAATAGGGGAAACTTTAACTAATAAACTGTACTAATCGGCTGAACCAAAAATTATAGAAAAAAATTAGCAAAAACCTTTATGAGTCTAGATTCAGGGAAATTTTACGGATTTGAATTTCGAGTTTTGTAACCCGAGTTATGATTTATTTAGTGAATATGATGCAGTAGAGACAGCTAAATCAAAGTGGAATGAATAGTGAAGTTAAAGTAGATAAACTTGAATTGTTGTGTAAACATGTTAGATTCTTTAATTAGTATTTACATACTTACTTACTAAGCTATAAGCTTACTTTGTTTCTCTCTTTTGTCTTATAGTGTTCTTGGTTTGCTCGGGAGTTAAGGATCGTGAAGATCTATCCGCACTATCATACTTTAGGGTATTTGAACTAAACGTTTTGAATTATGGCATGTATAGTAGGCTTAATTATTTTGTTACGTGTCATATTTGTCTAGGTTAAAATATTAGTTACAAGACTCGACCGGATACTTTGTACAAGCCATTAAAGTGGGCTAATATTGTTCAAGACATATGTTATACGATGCACTATCAAATTGGATGACATATTTACATCTCGATTATGTTTAATGGTATGTGTTATGTTCCGTAATACCTTATATCTGTTCCGCGACGTAACGGGTAAGGGTGTTACATTTAGTGGTATCGAGCTATGGTTTAGTCGGTTCTCGGACTAATAAAGTGTGTGTAAAGGTCTAGCTATACATGCCATAAAAATATTGTGATAGTGTGGTGACTCGATTATTCTAAATCGTGTCTTGTTTTAATATAGTAATGGATCCTGAAGGAACTGGATGATGTTTGCTAGTAATGCGCCGCTCCCCGCACAAGGGACCGCTACCGTGGAAAGTAGACACGAGACATTGAGACAAGGAGATGAGGCTCGGATGCCTTTCTCCAAATGATGAACAATTGGTATATCAATTTATTCGAGCAAATCCAAATGCTCAACCTCCTCCACCCCTCCTATACCTCGGGCGATTCTGTAGAACTGCTCAAGGTATAGATTTGGTAAGAATGAACAAGCCTCCGGTTGACAAGATTCAAAACAAGGGGCAAGAGTTTAGAGCAAAGGTCGATGATGATCCCGAGAAAGCGAATTCGCCTTGAAAATTCTACCCGTGTATTTGATGAGCTCTCATGTACACCGAGGAATGCTTAAAGTGTCTTTGTATCACTTTTGAGAGATTCGCTTACCACCGGTGGAAGACTTTGGTTGCAGTGGTGCCAAAAGAAAAGTTACTTGGGATTTCTTCCGGAAGAATTTAGAAAGAAATACATAAGTCAGCGATTTATTGATCAAAAACGGAAGGAGTTCCTTGAATTGAAGTAGGGGAAAATGTCTGTAGTAGAGTATGAACGCGAATTTGTAAGACTCAGCAAGTATGCCCAGGAATGTGTGTCCACCGAGGCCATTATGTGTAGAAGATTTGAAGATGGGCTGAATGAGGACATTAAAGTGCTTGTAGGAATTTTGGAGTTGAAAGAATTTGTAGTATTGGTTGATCGAGCTCTTAAAGTCAAGAATTGAACAAAGAAAGAAGAAAAGCTGCTATTGAGGCCCGAGATGTCGAAAAAGATAGATAAGCAAGCCATTTCAATCTTAACCAAAGAGGTCCAAAGAGACAAACCCTCGAATGACAGCTTTCAATTGGGGATTCACAGAGATCGTGGTAGAGCATATTCGGGTCTAAAGCTCAAGCTACTTGGTGGCAAGTGTGGGTAATGTCGACCTACAAAGCCCGAGTGTCGAGAATGTGGCGAGCAACATTATGGTGAGTGTTGGGGGACCGAGCGAGCTTGTTTCAAAGTGTTCTCATGAGCATTTTATTAGAGATTGTCCGGAGAAAGTTAAAGAAGAAAGATTTCAGAGTGCTAGATGTAATACCACCGCTAGTAGAGGTAGACCACCGAGAAATACTGGAGGTGGGACTAGTAGTAAAACTGTGATGAAAGATTTAACGGCAAGATCGGAAGCTAGAGCACTGCTAGAGCTTATGCTATACGTGCGAGAAGATGCATCATCTCCGATGTTATTATCGGTACATTTTCTCTCTATGATACTATTGTTATTGCATTGATTGATCCGGGTCCACTCATTCCTATATTTGCATGAATTTAGTATCCAATAAAAGTTGCTGTTGAATTTATTGAGTTTACGATTAAAGTGTCGAACCCTTAGGCCAATATGTGCTAGTTGACAAGGTTTGCAAGAATTGCCCATTAATGATTCAAGGTCACCGTTTTCCGGCCAACTTGATGTCATTACCATTTGGTGAGTTTGACGTTATCTTGGGAATGGACCGTTAACATTGTATGATGCTAAGGTAGATTGTAAACAAAAGACACTAGAGTTGAAATGTGAAAATGGAGAAATTCGTGGGTTGAAACAAATGAACCAAATAAATTGCCTATGGTGATTTCGCACATGTCTGCACGTAAATACATGAGAAAAGGGTGTGAAGCTTATCCGCTTATGTAATGAATATTGAGTTGCCTCAACTGAAATTTGAATCGATCTGATAGTCTGTGAGTTTCGGATGTATTTCTGAGGAATTGCCCGGGTTGCCTCCGAACGAGAGATAGATTTTGCCATTGATTTGTTGCGGGCACCGCACCGATCTCGATTGCTCCATATAGAATGGCTCAATGAATTAAAAGAATTGAAGGCTCGATTCAGGAGTTAACGGACAAGGGATTTGTGAGACCGAGTTTCTCTCCACAGGGTGCTCTGTATTATTCAGAAGAAGAAGGATGGTTCAATGAGACTTTGCATTGATTACCGTCGACAATAAGGTGACTATAAAGAACAAGTACCGTTCGAGGATTGATGATTTATTCGATCGGTTAAAGGGGCCACAATGTTTTCAAAGATTGATTTGAGGTCCGGTTACTACCAATGAGAGTTAAGGAGTCAGATGTGCCGAAAACCGCCTTTAGGACAAGGTATGGACATTATGAGTTTCTTGTGATGCCTTTCGGCTTAACAAATGCTCCAGCTATATTTATGGACTTAATGAATCGGATCTTTTGGCCATATTTGGATAAGTTTGTAGTAGTGTTTATAGATGACATTTTAATTTATTCTCGAGATGAGTCTGAACATGCCGAACACTTGAGAACTATATTGCAAATCTTGAGAGAAAAGAAACTGCTTGCCAAGTTTAGTAAAAGTGAGTTCGCTTCGTGAAGTCGGATTTTTGGGCATATAGTCTCGGTGATGGCATTCGGTGGATCCAAGCAAGATTTCTGCGATCGTTGATTGGAAACCGCCAAGAATGTATCCGAGGTTAGAAGCTTTTAGGCTTAGCCGGTATTATAGACGTTTTGTTGAAGGATTTTTGATGATTGCCTCTCCTATGACTAAGTTGTTGCAAAAGAATGTTAAGTTTGAATGGATGATAAATGTCAACAAAGTTTTGAAAAATTGAAAGCACGATTGATGAAGCACTAATTTTAGTACAGCCCGAGTCGAAAGGAGTTCGTAATTTATAGTGATGCATCATTGATGTGCCTTGGATGTGTGTTGATGCAAGAGGGTAAAGTGGTAGCTTATGCTTGAGACAGCTTAAAACCGCATGAGAAGAACTATCCTACACATGATTTGGGCCGTCATTGTTGTTTTTGCCTTGAAGATTTGGCGACATTATTTGTACGGTGAAAATGCCGAATTTTTACCGATCACAAAAGTTTGAAGTACTTGATGAATCAAAAGGATCTGAATCTGCGACAATAAGATGGCTTGAATTATTAAAGGATTATGATCTAGTGATTGATTATCATCCAGAAAAGCAAATGTAGTTCTTGGCGCCTTGAGCGAAAATTTCTTTTTACTTTGAGAGCCATGAACACGGGGTTAGCATTGTCGATGATGGGTCAATCTTAGCGAAATGAGAGCTAAACCGTTATTTCTCCGATTAATTTGTGATGCTCAAAAGAATGATAGTGAGTTGCGGATCAAGAGAACTCAATGCGAATCGAAGTTACGACTCAAATTTTCGAGTTGGACCAGATGATTGTTTGATGTTTCGAGACAGGATATGTGTGCGAAAAACGATAAATTGATTTAGAAAATATTACATGAGGCGCACAATGGTCATTTATCGATTCATCCCGGTAGCACAAAAATGTATAATGATTTAAAGAAGTCAGTATTGGTGGCGGTATGAAAAGGACATTTCGAATTTGTAACCAAGTGTTTGATCTGTCAACAAGTAAAAGTTTGAACATCAAGTGCCTTGTGGATTACTTCAACCAAGAATGGTGCTCGAGTGGAAATGGGACAAGATTACCATGGATTTTGTAACCGGTTTGCCTTTAACTCCTAAAAAGAAGGATGCTGTTTGGGTAGTGGTTGATAGATTAACAAAGTCAGCCCACTTTATACCAAAGACGTCTGATTACTCACTTGATAAATTAGCGAATTATATGTTGCTGAAATTGTGAAGTTGCACGAGTACCTATGTCTATAATATCGATAGAGATCCAAGATTTACCTCGAGATTTTGGAAAAAGTTACAAGAAGCTTTGGGTACAAAATTGAACTTTAGTACCGCATTTCATCCACAAACAGATGGTCAAACAGAAAGAGTAATCCGGTACTCAAGATATGCTTAGATCTCGTGTTTTAGAATTTGGAGGTAGTTGGGAGAAATATCTATCTTTGATTGAGTTTGCCTACAATAACAGCTTATCAATCAAGTATACAAATGGCACCGTCTGAAGCCTTGTATGGTCGTAAGTGTCGGACTCCTTTATATTGGACCGAGCTTAGTGAGAAATGATTCATGGAGTTGATCTAGTTAAAGAAACCAAGAGAAAATAAAAGTAATTCGGGATTGCTTAAAAGTCGCTTCAGATCGACAAAAGTCATATGCGATTTAAAAAGAAAAGAGATTGAATTTCGGTGGGTGATAAAGTGTTCTTGAAGGTGTCACCATGGAAAAAGATTCGAGATTTAGTCGGAAAGGCAAGTTGAGTCCGCGTTTTATTGGGCCGTCTGAGATTCTTGAGAGAATTGGACCAATGGCATATCGGTTGGCCTTACGGCAGAGTTAGAAAGAATTCATAACGTGTTTCATGTATCAATGTTGCGACGTTATCGTTCGATCCTTCACATGTGATTTCTCCAATGAAATTGAGATTCGATCGGATATGACCTATAAGGAGGAACCAATAAAGATTTTGGCTCGAGAGGTTAAACAGTTAAGAAATAAAAGTATAGCTTTAGTGAAAGTATTGTGGCACGGACATGGGATAGAAGAGGCTACGTGGGAACCCGAGGAAGCTATGAGGAAACAAGACCCAAACCTCTTTCTGGTAAGATTTTCGGGACGAAAATCTCAAAAGGGGGAGAATTGTGACAACCCGAATTAGGGCCTAATCGGAATAGTGGTTTCGTGACCACAAATCCGAGATAGAAATAATTGTTTTATAATTATTTTGGGGTTTATGATATGATTGCATGATTGTGTGAAAATTTCGTGATGAAATTCTATGCCTAAAGTGCTTAAATTGAAAGTAGGGACTAAATCGAATAAGTTGCAAAATTTGCATCCCGAAGTTTTAGTATGAAATTGTTTTGGAATATTAATTAGGAGGTCTTAAATAGCAATTTGACCAATTTTAAGTTCATGGACAAAATTAGGACATGGAAGGAATTTTGAAAGTTTAGTAAGGAGGGCATTTTGGTCATTTGGATATTAAATGAAATAAAATGGGAAAAATAACACAAAATTGGTCATCATCCTCCTTAGTTGCTGCCGAATTCTCCCTCTCTCCATAGCTAGGGTTTCTTCAACTTTCAAGCTCCATAGTAAGTGATTCCAAGCCCGCTTTTAATGTTCTTTACGCTTTTGGAATCCGGAAGCTCGATTAAGCTTATGCTAGTAATAATTTAACCTAGGGTTCACATTTGGAAAAATACCCATAGGTGAAATTTGTGTATTTTGATGTTTTATGATAGAATATGAGGTTTTAAATTATGTTAAATAACTTGTGCTACTCGGTTTTAAGTGAAAACGAGTAAAAGCAAGCATAATCGGTAAAAATACCTATTGTTCATAACTATATGATAGAGTGAGAATTTGATGTTGTTGTAGAAGAGAAAATGTTCAGCATATCATAAAATATAAGAATAAGGGCTGAAATTAAATTCCGAGCCTAGGGGCAAAATTGTAATTTTGAAAAGTTAGGGGCAAAATGTAATTTTTCCATGATGTGATTTTTGGATTGAAATAAATATTATGAGTATTAAATGAGCTAAATGTGTTATTATAGATCAAGAAAGACGCGAATTGATCTAGAACGGGGAAGGAAAAAGTTTTGGACTAAATTGCAAAATTTCCACATTTTGCACCAAGGTAAGTTTGTATGTAAATATTACAATAATTTCATGTACATTCTTATATTTCAGCCTATTATATAAATATACTAGCTGATGTTAAAATATAAATCGACTATTGGAAGAATGGAAATAAATATAGAGAGATCCGGTTGAACATTGGAGAGATCGAATGAAATAGAGGGCGTAGCTAGGTCACATGTATGATGCTGAGTGCACATCATGTGTACAAGAAAGCTATGAGACACCCTGTAGTAGCTAGGTCACATGTGTGATACGAGATGTATCCCATGTAGACAAGAGAGCTACGTGAAAGATAAATGTAATGGGTCGCATGCGTGATTCCAAGTGAAGGACACCATGTAGACAAGAGAGCTACGTGAAAGATAAATGTAGCTAGGTCGCATGCGTGATTCCAAGTGAAGGAAACCATGTAGACAAGAGAGCTACGAGACAAATCGGTTGGGTCGCATGAGTGGTACTAAGTGTTCACCATGTGTACAAGAGAGCCGAACTAAACGAAGTATGATGGTGGAGCTGTGTGCTGAAACCATTAAATATCGAGGATTGATCCGAATTGTTCAACGGGATGGTTTTGTGGTGATATTGTGGTTTGGACCTACACTTATGGTGAATGAAATGTGGTGAAAATGATTTGTGGTATATACATATATGAGATAAAATGAGGTTAGCATAAAGAATGTGTGAAAGAGTGAAATTAGCATTAAAACTGTTTTTAGATGGTAGCAGAGACGTGATTTTGAAAAATCACCAAAAATAGGAGGAATATAATTAGAGGTTGAATGAGATGTGAAATTAAAGTTTAATGAGTCTACTTTCATATAAAAGAAACAGAGCAAGCAAAGGAGTTCTATATTTTGAGATATTTACAATTGTATGTGACTTGCTCAGGATGAATACGTGATCCCCTGTTCCAACTTTGAAAAATCATTAAAAATTGTACAAGGAAAATTAAGAAATATAGTTTACATGCCTAAATTCCTTATTGAGACTAGTTTTAAATGAAACAGACCTCAGGGTTGTTTGAATTGTGTACTGAGAGATATTCAATTCGTAGTGAACAGAGGTCAGATCAGTCGAGCTGTGTAACAGGGGAAACTTTAACTAATAAACTGTACTAATCGGCTGAACCAAAAATTATAGAAAAAAATTAGCAAAAAGCTTTATGAGTATGAATAGTGAATATGATGCAGTAGAGACAGCTAAATCAAAGTGGAATGAATAGTGAAGTTAAAGTAGATAAACTTGAATTGTTGTGTAAACATGTTAGATTCTTTAATTAGTATTTACATACTTACTTACTAAGCTATAAGCTTACTTTGTTTCTCTCTTTTGTCTTATAGTGTTCTTCGGTTTGCTCAGGAGTTAAGGATCGTGAAGATCTATCCGCACTATCATACTTTAGGGTATTTGAACTAAACGTTTTGAATTATGGCATGTATAGTAGGCTTAATTATTTTGTTACGTGTCATATTTGTCTAGGTTAAAATATTAGTTACAAGATTTCGACCGTGATACTTTGTACAAGCCATTAAAGTGGGCTAATATTGTTCAAGACATATGTTATACGATGCACTATCAAATTGGATGACATATTTACATCTCGATTATGTTTAATGGTATGTGTTATGTTCTGGTAATACCTTATATCCTGTTCCGGCGACGGTAACGGGTAAGGGGTGTTACACACGCTATATCATAACTCAATTTGGCCCGAAAGCCAATCACATGGTCTTCAACCAAAATTTAACATGAATTTCATACATTACAAGCATAGGCCAACAATCACAAGGTTTCACATAATCATTCTCGTGGAAATCATGAACACACAATTTCATGAAGTCAATGCTTATAAACTTTACGTACATACATGTACCAATTTGTAATACTTACATACTGTTTCTCTTCTTTGACATACCCGTTAAATTACCAGTTGAACCACTTGGAATACTAAAGGATCGGGAATCCCGTACACACAGTACCAATCCAATGCCGTATCCCAGATATGGTCTTACATGGGATCTCGTATTTATGCCAATAGCCTTGCTATGGTCTTACATGAAGTTCATATCAATGCCATATCCCAAATATGGTCTTACACGAAGTCTCGTATCGATGCCATATCCAAGATATGGTCTTACACGTAATCTTTGTAACCCTTATGTCTTGACATTTGTATCCTATCTATTCCTAAGGTTCAACCAGGACTTTCGTTATATCGAATCTCTATCGGTCATTTCCTTAGTATCATACTTAGTAGCATTCACATTTCATTTTCAATAATATAGAATTTACCACAATACTATCAATTAAGAATTTATACATATATAATTTAATGCTTATTAAACATAAGAACTTACCTCGGCATAAAAATAGCGAAAAGAGCCTAACCGTCAAATACTTGTTTTTCCCCCATTCTAATTCCGAACCTCATTTTTATTGATCTATAATATCACATTTAACTTATTTAATCATTATACTATTCAAATCAGCCCAAAATCATATTATGAAAAAATTACATTTTTGCCCCTAAAGTTTGACATTTTTACATTTTAGTATCTAGGCTCGTAAAATGAAATGTACTCAATTTCTTCAATACCCATTCCTAGCCACACCTTATACATGCTTATAGCAGCCCAATTTTTTCATTAAATCGTAGTTTTACTACTTATTTTATAACTTTTATGAATAAGTCCTTTTAGGCATTTTCACCGAAAATCACTTAGCAAAAGTCATTTATCATACATCAAACATACATTTTATACTTTTATTATTTATTAATTAGTGGTAGAAATAGATAGATCTTGTTATGAGGATTTCAAAAACATAAAAATAATTAAAAACGGGCTAGAACGGACTTACATTGAGCTTGGAAGCTTGAAAAACCCTAGACATGGTTTCTCCTTATGAAATTCAGCCATGGGGTAGAAAATGGACAAAATTTGGCTTTTAGTTTGCTTTTTTAATTCATTTTAATTACCAAATTACCTAAATTCCCTTAATGAAAAACTTTAAAAACATACCTAACCATGTCCATTTTTGTTCATAAACTTAACGAATTGTCTAGTTACTATTTAATGACCTCCAGTTTAAAATTTCATAACAATTGGACACCTCTAGCATTTAGAACTCAACTTTTGCACTTTTTACAATTTAGTCCTTTAGACCAAATTGAGTGCCCAAACGTCAAAATTTTCAAACGAAATTTTCAAGAACCATAAAAATATAATAAAAATAAATTTTTGTACGTCAAATTTGTAGCCCTAAAATCACTGTTCCGACTAGACCCAAAATCGGGCTGTTATAATTCAGGTTCATCAACCGAGTCTACTAGTATCTCTTTATTTTACTCTAGGAATTCTTGAATCGATAGACACTCTTCCACTAGATCAACCATAATTACCATTGTCTCTATTGGTCAGTCTGTGTTATACTATTCTTGTGTTCCGACTTTATTGGGAAAACCTAGGATTTCTAGGACAATGCATTCCATGTATATCTGATTCTTCGGTTCACTAACCATTCCCTCCACTAGCTCCATATCTTCTCTTTCCGCTGTTTTGTTTGATTGGTTTGAATATTCTTCTATTTGTTGAAGTGGAAAATAGTCTGAGAGTTCCCTTTCTTCGCAAGCATTTATGATGACATTCTCCTCTCTACTCAATATCAATCATATCACCTCTTGGTACGTTTCTGATGGTATCTTGTCATGGTCATTATCATCTTGGGGAAAAACTGGGGTTTCTCCTCAGAGTTAACTTAACTTAAGCATTAGTAATTGTTGATTCTCCTGGATCTTCCAGTCTTCATAGACTCTGTTCTCATAAATATCTTTATCATAATCGAAGTCATCAACGGATCACTTATGATAAAAATCATCCATGACTTTATGCTGACTGATTACTTGGTTGACAGTGTATAAGATTCCTGAGAAAAAAAACAAATGTTAAACGTGTTAATTAATAAATTGAAAGTCGTAACTATAACCTACAATTTTCCTAACTATTCTTTTACGTTCAAGAATTAAAATTAACCTAGTAACGTTGCCTCCCTGGCAACAGTGCCAACTAATTACTGCCTCCAAATGTACTAACATCCAGAGTGTGAATCCTACAATGAAATATAGAATTATGAGGTTGTATCTGCAAGTATACGAGTCTAGTTGTAATATAGTTTTACAATAGAGTGGGTAAGTACTCCGAGGATCGTACCTAAGGAAGGTGAGTACTAGATAAATTCTAACCTAATTACTAAAAGATCTATTTAGTACTTTAGATTAAGTTATAGTAGGAAGAATATAAAATAAAGGATTTTTGGGGTTTTTATAATGATAAAAATAAAACAACATAAAAAGATAAAATTCAAGAGATTAAAAAGGAAAAATAAATCAAATTTGAGTTTTGGTGATTAGCTCGCTTTAGTAATCTCCATCAATTGTCATTTCGGGTTCCTCGTTAATCAACTAGCCGCTACCTTAGTAGGATCTTCTGATCTTCCACTAACATACAGACTGGTTTGGGGTTAAGGTGTTCATGGATGGGCAATACCAATTTTGGGTTAATTTTCACATTGATGACTTCTTGGGGTTGTCAGGTTTAGGGTTTTTTTTTCACGTACTCCCTTTCCCAAATAGTTGATCTGCTGAGTAACCCTACAAAATAGTTAACAGATCATTCCTCCACTCGCCAATCCTCCATAGAAGGATTAGTTTCTCATGGTTTTCATAAACAATGTATAATCGATGTAAAGAGAAAGCATGCTAATTAAATCGAGAAGATAGAGTAAATGAAAGAGCTTGATTGTATTGATATTAATCGTTAATCAACAGAGTTGAAAGATTGCATAATTCAGATCTCTTGAAAGAAAACAAGAAACAAATAAACTAAACTATAGAAACCTAGGAAAGAAAACAAAATTGAATATAAAGGAAGAAACTAGGTTAATTAAAAGGTGTCTTTAACATCTATCGAAGGAGCCTATTCATAGCCTCTAAATAGCTGTCATCCTTAACCCCAGGTCAACTAATGTTCCCGATCATTAAGTTTTATTGTGTTGACCGAAATTCTTTTGCTTCATGTCTAATTTCTGTCTTAGAGTCAATGTCGCGACACAACAAGACCTGTGTCGTGACATAGCAACCAATATGCTCCTCTATAGCTATCTTCAAGAGTATGTCACGACACCCTCGGTCTGTGTCGTGACATCAAAGGCAGACTTGATTTTTCTTCATTCAATTGCCTATGTTGCGACATCAGTCCTCCTGTGTTGTGACATAGTGTCCAGTATAGTTCTAAAATGCCTTCTGATGGTCTCTTGCACACTTACAAAGCATGTTAGCTCTCCCTTGGGCCTCATTTGGCCCTTAGGGTCAATAAAAGACTCAATTTGCACATTTTATTGAATGTAAGTAAAAATAAATAAACTTATTTAAAATGTAATGAAAATTCTTGTATTCAAACTCCTTAAATGTGAAAACTAGTTTAATCTGCTACATCGAATTTTGGCAGATCACTTATGAGGGTAACACACTTCTGATAAGGTCATTGGATGAACACTAAGTAGTTGCTTTCGAAATGGAATGTCGTTAGGGAGAGCTCAATCATGATACTGTAGTGAAATGACTTTGTGACTAAATGTGTTTGTAACTAGTAGACGAAAAGCTGGAACTTAATTATAAATCATTCCATTCCTAATTACATATGTCCAATCGATCCCTCCACTAGCTCATTGAAACCAGAAATGAATTGTGTGTTTGAATCAAAATGAACAAAATGAATAGAAATAGAGAAATGGAAAACATTCAAAAATAGTTATGGTTTTCTTCTAAATTAAGAAATGGAATCATTTGGAAATGAATGTGGTTTTCTCAAAATGAAAATGATAAATGATAAATGATAAATGATTCATTTGCAAATGTACATGGATTAATAAGAAATGATAGAAAGAATGAGTTTATTTTTTTGAGCTATTTTAAAGACTAAAAATGAAAATATACCATTCGGTCATAGTGAACATTTTTAGTGGTGAAATAATAACATATTTTCTCGAAATTTTACAAGGGGTAAAATCGTCATAATTTTACCTGGGTAAAATTGGAATGATAAAATCATTTAATATAAATATATTGAAGTTTATTTTTGGAAATAGAAAAACAAAATTTGGTTGGATAAAATTACAAAGTACTAGGTCGAAAAGTCTAGTAACACCCCAAACCTCGCATAGAAGTTTAGACCGAATCTGAAATGCTACATTGATCACCGGAGTGATCGAAGGAAAATTTTACAAAAACAATCTGTTTATAACTTAGGAACATTTATTCATTATCAAGTAAAAACCAAATAATAGCAGTGAAATTTAAAACTCGAAAAGAATTAGATTTGTGGAGAAACTCAAAGCAATTAAATGTTTAAAATCCCTTCTGTAAAGATACCAGAAATAAATCATGAAACTGAAAATGGTACTGCGGTACTGTAAATCTTTATAGTTCAAACCAAATATATATAATAAAGCTAGAAAACACAAAATGACTTCCCAATTTGTTGAAACTATCTGAGAGCTTCGCGTACTGAGTCCATCAACAGAATCCAGAACTGTACCTGAAAGGGGAACAGAAGAGGGGGTGAGCTACACGAGCTCAGTGTGAGACAAAACCGACTGACTACAAGATCAAAAACAGAAAGCAGTTCAAAAGTGTAACATATTTACAGAGCTATACAAACACAGTTGGTACATTTTAAACGAACGTACCGACAGATAGCAGCATTTAAAGCATACTAAGACCACACTTAGTTACACAATCACAAATACTATTCAGTCTAGTAACAAAACTCTCAATAGTCATTAGTTCCCGTTCAGTCAGTCAGATAAAATCAGGGTTTAACAATTTCATGGTGTCATAAATACCTTTTAGTTGAACCGTACAACAGACAGCCGCACTCACAAAACAGTCAATATGATGCATATGAATGCAGTTGAGTTAAAGAAAACCCACCCATTCAACCAACACACCTCTCCATCCCCTATCATTCCTCAATAGAGCTATTAAGCTCATCCAACCAATCACTCTATGTCGGACCTCGAAAAGTTATCCAACCCTACACTCCATATGAAGTCATCCCAAGTTTCCCGGTACAATGACCATCAACATTGTCCACGACCCTCAGGGTATTGAGACCGCCCACGACCCTCTGGGTATTGGGGCTAACAGTATGTAGATAAACTGGCATTCACGTATGTTACGTAGCAAAACTAGCATATAAGCTGCACTGTGCAATGCGATATCCACGGTACAGGCATGCAGTATGAACTGCCAGATCAGATAGTGGCATGTAGCGTAGCTAATGTACATGCGGTACAGTGGAATGCGGTAATCCGTTATACTGATAGATTGCAGTAAGACTGCCAATTCTATTAATGGTACGTAGCGTAGCTAATGTACATGCGGTACAGTGCAATGCAATAATCTATTATATTGTTATCAGTAAAGTCCACGACCCTCAGGGTATTAAGACTAGTAACCAGCAGATCAGTTGCCAGTTCAGTTCAGTCAATCTTCCTTCTCTTCAAAATCCCACCCAAAACACTTTATGCACATGAATGTGTGTATGCAGCCAAATGTACAGAACGAAATAACAATTTCAAATAATCATTCAAAAGCAATCACTCACATCCAGTCAGTCAGTTACAGAATTAGGTATGTGCACACTCATAACTCGAATTCAGTATTAAGCTTATCACACAACCAACCACAAATACACACACATCAAGCTTAGATTAGAATCATAATTACCCTCAGTAAAGCTCAATCGAGAGTCAGAACACACAAAGTTATGATTACACTTAAAATTTACCTAAAATCATTATTTGGCGAGAGAGGGTCACACGCCTGTGTGCTCCGGCCGTCTGGAGCAAACCAGGTCGTGTGGGGGTCCAAACACCCGTGTGAATGGTAGCACATGGCTCTGTGACAGAGGCACATGCCTATGTGAAGCAAGGATATGGCCATGTGAACAGGACATGTAACTCACTGTCCAATTTCACTAAAATAGGGTGTATGGTAGACACAACCGTGTAAGGATCTCACAAGCCCTTGTGCCTACCAGACAAGGCCGTGTGTCCTGAAACACGCGCCTGTTTGGGATCCCAAAATCTCCACATCAATCACACGGCCATGTGGCTAGGCCGTGTCACACCAAAGCTCAGAATCCCTAATTCCCAAACCCACACGTCCGTGTGCCCAAGGGACACAGCCATGTGAATTCTGAAAAAATCCCCAAATTGGCCACATCACCGTGTGGCACCCAATTTGGCCTTGAAACCTTAGTTCCCAAGTCCACACGGCCGTGTGCCCCAGCACACACCAGTGTGACCACTAGGGAGGTCACGAAACCACCCTAAAATAGCCCTAAAAACACCGTTTTAGCCACCAGATTCGTCCCCAACTTTAGTAATATCGAAGACACATTAGAAATTGGAGTATTTCACTCACTTTTAGCCTTCAGAAAATCCAAAACCAAAGAGTTGGAACACACAAAAAATAGATCAAATCGCGCATCTGGGAAAAATAAAATAGTGTAGAGAAGGTTCGAGCCCCACACCTGTTTTTGACGACTGATAAGCGAAATTCTTCGAAGTATGCGTAGCAAAACCGTTTACCAAAAGAAAGAATAAAAATCAATGAAGGAGCAAAAAGAAGAAAAACTAAAGGGAAAAAGAAGAAGAGAAGCACGTCCAAAAAAAATAAAATAAAATAAAATAAAAATAATAACAATAACAATAAATAATTAATAAAAGGAATATTAAATTAAAACAAAACAAAATAAATTTGTAACACCTCTAACCCGTATCCGTCGCCAGAATGGGGTTACGAGGCATTATGAAAAGACATAGTTTTCAAACATTCACTGATTTATACAAGTCATGTTCACATTACAAAAATCAAATGACCAATTAATTATTAAACTTACTTTATAAATTGTGAAACAAAATACAATTCATATCTCAAGTCATGTATAATATGCTTTTAAATATAAATACATATGTAGAGGTAACTAAACATAATCAAATAAAGCTTTAAGGCAAGTCATAAATTCGGTTTGATAAATAACCATCACATAAGAGATGCAACATGTCTCATCGAACTCAAACATATTTCAACATTTTATCTTAAATCAATTTCAGCCACAAATAACAACATAATACCATAAACATGCATAATTCGTATAACCTCAGTCTATCATTAAATCACAAATATCAATTTCTGCACAAGCTTTATATATAACCGATTAAAAAAAAACATTTACATAATTTATTAGTCAATCACTTATGCATCTTTATTACAATTCAACATGGCCAAACATGCTTCTTACTCATATAAACATTGTGCGTATTTACCCTAAATTTGAAAACCACACTTAACATTTAATTGCATATAAAACAATTGACTAAAATATTCATGGGACATTTTTATTACCTATTACATTTCATAACCGAATTTCATTACTAAAACCATGAACACATCCAAGAGATTTCATCACCGAATTACCCAAAACTAAGTTCATTAAACATGACAACTAGAAACATAAAAGACTAAGACTAAACATGGTGATCAAATGCACATATACACTATATATATATATATATATATATATATAACACATCCAAAGCAATCAAACATATTTACGATTTATTTCTTCATACCTCATCCAAAATCATTAACTAACATTAATATACGAACACATAACATAAATTATAATCATTCATGGCACATAGCATAATAATCAAAATGGATGCCAAAACCGAATTCAAGCAAAATAGTTAACCTATTTTCGCATGGCTAATAAACCTACATTTCCAAAAATTGAACTTTACTAAACACACACACTCTAGCCTATACATGCCATAGTTCGAGTTCAAATATTTAAATATCGAAGCTGTAGATAGTGTGATGAACTTTACTGACGATTCTCGAGCTCGTAACTAAAATCTGAAATCTATAAAATAGAGTAAACGAAAACACAAAGAGTAAGCTAACTTAGCTTAGTAAGCCTTAAGCAAATTAAACAATTAATGCATGATAACATCTCAATACTAAATCATTTCAATTAAATAAATCCACTTATGCATTTGTAATCACATATAATTCCAAGCTTTTAATTCCATATATATATAACATATACTTTTATAAAACAATTTCTCCTTAGTCGAATGCTTATATAATCAAAATAATTAATTATCATCCAGCTTTCAAAATCAACATGTCAATATATAACCAAATGTATATACACTCATATACACAAGCTCAAAAGTCATAATATAACATCATGTACATGAACCATCCATATGGTCGAATAGACATGGTCTTGTATACATATATTCAAAGACCAAATCCATAATATTCATATCATTCGATCATAGAACCGAATACACATACCATAATCACATATATAGTTCATTTGCATCACACATGATTTGTAACAAATTATCAAGTTACTTACTTACCTTATTTTAAGTAGGTAACAAGTTAATTCATACATGGCCATTTAGCTCGTTTAATGTATTCAAATACCACATCAGCATGAAGTCTTTTAGGCATAAACTTATAAATAATCATCGGCATAAAGCATGCTAGGCCTAAGGCTGTATCACACACCAGCACAAGGCCTGCTAGACTCAAAGTCTGATTTTATACACCAGCAACAAGCCTGCTAGGCATCAAGCCCGAATAAATTCACCAGCACAAGGCTTGCTAGGCTCAAAGCCCAAATATTTGATAAACCGTAATTTATATATATTTTTACCCCATGCTTAACGCATTTTATGCATGATTTTTCCTCAGAATTGGTGAATTTAATGCTCCTAATGCCTTAATTTCATGTTTTATACTAAGGTGAGCATAGGAGAGCAAAAGGAATGAGAAACGAGCCAAAAACTGAGAAAATGGGCCAAAGTACGAAACCAACACGGCCTGGACTTCCTCAAACAGGAAGACCACACGGCCATGTCAATTTGGCAGAATCGAAGCACGACTCACATGGGTAGACCACACGCCCATGCCTATTTAACAAGCTTGACCACGGCCTGAAGTAATCACACATGGGCGTGTCCCTGCTGAGTCCAAGTTGAGTCCAATTCGAAAAAAGGCTACTTTTAAGTGCTTTTAGACATTCTAAACCCTATAAATACGCCCTAAAAAAATAGGAAAAGGGGCCACAGAGAGAAGGAGGTAGAGAACTGCTCAAGGGAAGCCGATTGATCTATCTTAGAAGCTGGAGTCACCATCAAGACTGAAGATCTCTCCTCAATTTCCCTTCAGGTGTTTTGGGTTTTCTTTATGTTTTGTATTCATTATTCTTTTGAGATGTTTTCCTTTTTAGTTATGAACTAAATCCCCTAAATACCTAAGGGGGATGAAACCTAAGACGAATCTTGTTATTATTTTCTGAATTGTATAATAAATATTTAACTTGTTCTTAATTATGTGTTCTTAATTCTTGTTTTGATATCGCAGGATACCGATTCAAGATAAGCAATTATTTAGAGGAGGAATAGACCCTGTCTAAGAGTACATTTGTCATAATTAAGCGGAGTTGATTGCGCGTCTAGACATAGGGTGACAAGATTTTGCTAGATTAGGGTGAAACCTAATAATGGGATCCATAGATCGAGTTAATGCAACCATAGGGTGTTAATTAGAGAAAAGTCTCAATTATTCAATCTAAGGATTAGACGTTATTAGTCCTGAATAGGGATAATAACATAACTTAGAGATCTCTACGGGACAAGTTAAATGAATACATCGTCCGATTCGGAGTCAGAATAACAAGTAAAGTCTAGGTGGATTTTTCCTTAGGTATTGTCTCAATCAATCGAGTTTTCTAAAAGTCATTCCCCAATTCTATTTTCTGTGATTTCTTAGTTTAGTTAATTAGTTAGTTAAAATAAACGCCATTATTTTTAGGCTAGATAATAAAGAGACAGTCATTACTAGTACTTTTAGTTCCTTTGGGTTTGACAATCTGGTCTTGCTAAAACTATACTACTGTTCGATAGGTACATTTGCCTTCATCGTGATAATAGTTAGTTTCAAAAACGATTCATTATAAATTTATAAAACTTATCACACAAAATCACGATCAAGTTTTTGGCGCCATTGCCGGGGAACTAAGATATTAGGAACGCTCAATTTTTATTACTTTAGCCATTTATTTTTCTTGCAATTTAATTTTAATTTTGATTTTAATATTATTTATTAATTTACTTTTTCTTTCTCTTGGCAGGTTTTTATAATTTATGACTAGAAGAAACCAGTCAGGACCACTACTTTTTGACAAATAAATCGATCGCACAGTTCGCAGAAACTAAAGAGAAATAAGGCGAAGCTTAAAATACACAGAGAACGAGCAAGAGGACGATACTCAATCCCAACCGAAGAGATGGCTGAAAACCAAGACAATCAGCTACCTCCTGCAATTGCGGTCAATCAAAATCCTGCTCTACGCACTATGTATGATTATGCTAAACCTTCTTTAATAGGAACTGAATCAAGCATAGTTAGACCTGCTGTAGCTGCAAATACTTTTGAACTAAAACCTAACACTATCCAAATGATACAACAATTTGTTTAGTTTGATGGTTTGCAGGATGAGGATCCCGACGCTCACTTAGCAAACCTTTTGGAACTATGCGATACATTTAAAATTAATGGTGTTTCTGATGATGCCATTTGTTTTCGGTTATTCCCTTTTTCATTGAGGAACAAAGCTAAATAGTGGTTGAACTTGTTACCACGAGGGTCAATTACTACTTGGGAACAAATGACCAAAAATGTTTTTACTAAAATATTTTCCGCCGGCTAAAACGACTAAATTATGTAATTATATCTCTTCGTTTGTGCAGATGGACTTAGAAACTCTTTACGATGCATGGGAGAGATACAATGACCTACTGCTAAGGTGCCCTCACCATGGATTACCTCTATGGTTGCAAGTTCAAACATTCTACAATAGTGTGAACCCCTCGACAAGACGGATGATTGACGCAGCAGTCGGGGGAACCATCAATAACAAAACACCTGAAGAGGCTTACGAATTTATTGAAGAGATGTCACTGAATAACTAAAATAGTAGGCGTTTATAACGTCGATTCGGTTACTATACTGTCTCCACCACTATAAATTGAGATGAAACATCAATCAAAAGGTCTTTAGAGGGTTGTAACGAGGCTTGGTTAGGAGCTTTAGCCACAAGCTGAAAGAAAGGGTTAGAATCAAGATTGAATTGAAAAACTGCCTAACTAGAAAAATGACTAGTCAACAATTGCGTACAACAGAGCTTTTTTCTCAGAATATAGAATTTAGCTTTCTTAGCTCAGAAGGTCACTACTACTAATATGTATACATTTTTTTAAGAACAAGTCAAATAACAAAATAGAATAAAACATAGCTAAGCAATTATTTCAAACTCAAATCTCGACAAAAATAAGGATCAAATTAATTTAGGGGATTTCAACAATAATGATTTATGGGTTTATCTTGAGGGTAATACAAGAAATGGCTTGTTAGCTCAACGGGGTTTACTAAGGGTTAATCGTGGAGGTAGGCTTTTCATGGCATGAGTGGGTTAATCCTAAGTGCCTTTCTCATTTTGACATATCAAATCAAATAGTGTGGTCTTGACATGCATAATCAAGCAAGTTCTAGAATAACAGTTCAATACTGACGCACTCATAATGAAAGTGAGCATGAAAGAATTAATAGATGCTCTTGAAGGCTTAAGATCTCACAAAAATTATGGCTTTTTGATGTTTAAACTTGTGAATTCCAACTCAGGATAATACCTAACCTTGGAGAAACAACCTAAACTTTTAAATTCTTAAAAATCAACTTATAATGCTTAATTCTCTAATGTCTTAAGTTTAAATAATCAATGCATGAATGCCTATGTTTTAATTTAAGATATAACAATAAAAATCATAAAGCAATCAAAATTTATCCTAAACATGATATGAGAGCTTTTCAAGAAAACAAGGCAATCATTCAGGGATTTTTCTGATATAAAAATGAATACCCCCTACACTTAAGATGTACATTGCTTGTAATGTACAAAGATAGATCTATAGAAGAGAATATAAAAATAAGATAGAGAGAGAAGTGAAACTTCCTGAGTGATGAATGAATTTCCTTGAACTGGAGGTTTGGAGAATAATCGGCTTGGGGGTGGAAGAGGATACTCCGACGGTGGTAGAGGTTCATTAGTCCATAAGTCCTACGCCAAAAGAATATTATATCTGAAGTTGGTTATGGTCGTGGTCGAGTAGGACATGGCAGTCGTGGAGAACCTTTCCCATTGGAGTTTTGAGTCCCTGAGTAATAGTGAGCTTTGGAGCTCTTTATAACTGTGATAGAATCAGGAACTCCTTTAGGAAATATATAAGGAAGGGTAAGTACTCAATATGAATTAGCCAAAATTAAAAATTGTAAAATAATAATTATAAGTCCTAATAAAAATATGGTGAAAGAAAAATAAAAAGTAGTCTTAAAATAAAATAAAAGTAAAAACATAAAATAATAAATAAAAGTTTTTAAACATCTTCATCGCTAAATGGTTCGCGAGGTGGGGGTGGCAATGAGATGTGGAAGTGCTAAAAAATCTGGTGTAGTGTAGCATCAATGTGATCAAAGTGCTAAAAATATTGCTGCTCGAATCGAGTTAAGTGCTCAGAGATGTTAGTGTATGAAGCCGCTGCATGAACTGGATGAAAGGGTGTAGTGGCTGAGATGGTGGGTCCTCGTGACATGGAGGGACATCGTCAGTAATGTCCTCAAGGGCCTCCTCCTCAATAGATTGGGAGAGACAATATTGGGGAGGGTAGGTTCCTCGGTGCTTTTCGATCATTCTCATGCCTAGCATGCTTGAGATGCCGTGTGAAGACATCTGGCCAATGAGGGTCAAGGATGATTCTTGAGCCGCGGTGTTGAGGAGCCTGAAGTGTCAAGCCAACCGAGTAACATAGGGGCCAATGGAGATGACCCCCTTCCTATGCCGCTCCATCTGGTGCTGAATGGCGAGGACAATGAAATAAGCAAAGTCTATGATGTGCCTATGCGACATACATCATAGAAAGTAGGCGTCGTGAGTGTTGACGACGCCAGTGCTCTCTCACCTTCCTGTTATCGTGTGAGCCAAAATAGCGTGTAGGTACCTCAGGGATGGAGGGAGAGCTGATGCCTTGGAGAGGCTAGGATTGTAGGTGGTCGAACCTGGTATTAGTGCGTCCTAGCACCATGAAGGAGAACGATGGATATAGCGGTTGAGAGCATGTAAGTCATTCTCCTCCTTGAACTCCTCCGTATATAAGCGCAGTGCAGTACCGAATTCTGGGATGCTTAGCTGGCGGGCTAATCCACCTAGGCAAAATTGGACAGTGCTAGGATCATCGTAGTTCGTCATTACGGTCTGGAGATGAAATGTTGAGCATAGTTCCATCATGAGTTCGAGATATGTTGGCTCGATGATCCCAAACAAAATCTCCCAAGGGCCGGTGGTTAAAAGGGCTCGAATCGCATCAGCCAACTGAACTTGTTCTACTGCAGCCCAGTCGATGTAGCGGCCCGCAATCAAAGGTCGGGCCCAGAGTATTTGGAAAAGTTCTTCTTGGGCCCGATGGGGAATCGCAGGAAAGGGTGACGAACTTCTACGGTAGGACTCGAGGAAAATGACGCTCCCTTCCTTTTCTTTGAAGTAGGGACAGTGGCCTTTTTACTACGTGAAGATGACATTGTATACCTGCAATATAAAAAAATAATAGTAGGTAAACGAATTTGAAAAGGAAAAAGCCATGAATTTGAGCAAACAATTTTAGCCAAAACTACTAATACTAACCAAACTCAGCCAAAATAATCAATTTGATAGCATAATTTCGTGACATTAGCATGGTAATAGCATGAGAATGAGCATAGTAATGGCATGGGTATGACAATAGAATGAGGCTTTCCTAACAACTCGATTCAATCATGAAATGTTATGATAAATAACCTAAGAATGCAAATTAAATGATAGCATAATGAGCAAAATGAAAGTAAAATGAGAAAAATGAAGATTACTTTGATAATAAGCATTAGAAATAAGTAAAATAGAAGTGAAAAGAGTAAACAAACGCTAACGGAGAGAGATTGAGTGCCAAAAATAGAGTGGGAAGTGGCACACGAGCGTGGCAAGGAGGCCGTGTGGGCTTGCAGCAGCTAGGGTTAGGGTTTTTGGGTGAAGAAGAAATGAATAGTGCAACCTATTTATAGATTTTGGGGTACACAGCCATGGAACACGCCCGTGTTCCCCAATTTTTGCCCGTGTGATTTGCGAATTTTAAATTTGGGCGCGTTTGACAATTGGCCCACGCTTGTATTGTGATAGCCCAAAATTGACCCTAGTCGGGATGTGGTTTCGGGACCACAAAATCGAGGCATAAAAATAATTTAAAAATTTATTTTGATGCCTATGATATATGTTAATTTGTGTATGACATTTTGATGTTTCGATTTAGTGTTATAAAGGCGAATTTCACTAGAAAGGACTTGTGTGAGAAAACTTAGAAATGAGATAGGCAAATGTTGAAGTGGCCTATTGATGCATACTAGGAAATGTTGTCCTTGCATGTCAAATTTCCCAAATTTGACTATAGTGGCCGCCAAGGTGGGTATGATGGGCAAGGAAAACATGTTTCCAACATGTTTGGCTAGTGAGTTATGGATGAAGTAATATAATAAAATTAGCATAAAAATGAACAAAAAAAAAGAAAGATGAGCTTGGATGCCCTTGTTGCCGTGAGTAGAGGAAAAGGGAGGAAAAATTTTTGTTCATCCATTTTCACTTCTTGGCCGAAAATACTAAGGAAAAAGGGGGAGGATTTTTGCTTCATGCTTGGTTTAGAAGAGATCTAGAAGGAGATTTGGCTAAATTTGCATCAAGATTAAGGTATGTATGAGGTTGTGTTAGGAGTTTCATGCATGTTTTGGTTGCTAACTTGATGTGCATGTTAGCCATGGTTCAAATCTTTGTTATGCCATGGAAATGGTATTTGGCCAAAGTTGTCATGGTGATAAAGCCATTGCATGCTAAGTGTGAAGCTTGATGATGATGCATGCAATGATGGATTGTCTACTCTTGAGATTTCTTTGTAGCCATCTTGAGTAAGACTTTGAGTTTTCTTTTTGTTTAACCATGATTGAAGTGGAAAGGGGCATGATTGTGATATATTCGGCTATGATGCATTCATGAGCATGGTTCATGCTTCTTGCATGTTAGTTAAAATTTGTGTTTTGGATGGCTATGGACACCTTGAAATTCGGCCATGCTCATATATGTATATATATGTTTGCACATGATGTTTTGGTTATGAAGTAAGTGATGAATATGTTTGTTTAACGAAGAAGATGTTGAAGAATGTTTGTGAAATTGCAAGCACATTCGGCCTAGCACACATATGAGTGCTTGATGCTATATTATAAGTTTTGAGCTACAATATGCAAAGCATTAACTAGTAAAATACATGCTGTTTTTGTGTGGTATTAAGTGCATAATTGGCCTCAACATGGACATGTATATTCGGCCTTAGGTAGCCTATTGATGGCCTTAGCTTTTCCTTGATGCTCGAATGAATTGTATTGAATTGCTTGATGTAGTATAAAATGTGCATGACCATTGTGTATTCAAGCTAAAGGGTGGCCATATGACCATTTAAACTCCTTGTCATATTCGCCATAAGCTAGCACAATGAGGTTTTAATAAATTGAATTTGTTTGAATTAGCTCAAGAGCTTAGAGGGCCACAATTGGACAAGGGAAGGAAAAAGTGATCGAATAGCCGTAAAAGCCGCTCGACAACATCCGAGGTAAGTCCTCAAGAAGTGACCCTACTTGAATTATGTGAAATGAAATATGGATGTGTATTGATTATTGATTTATGTGTGTATGAGTATTTGAATGATACCCGGCTAAGTCCCGGCGATTATGCTTGTGATTATATTTGCGCTTGAGCCTTAGTAACGAAAATGAAATATGAATGTCTAATGATTATTGATGCATGTGCATGAGCAATTGAATGATATCCGGCTAAGTCCCAAGACGTTATTGCTGGAAATTATATCCGGTTAAGACCAAGGCAATTGTGCTAGTGGCTATATCCGGGCTAAGACCAAGGCATTCGTCGAGTCATTCTATCCGGCTAAGACCAAGGCATTCGTGCACGTGGTTATAACCGGTTGTATTCCGAAGAAGCTTGGGCTGGAGGTGAGTGTTGGTTGCTGTAATAAATTCAATTAGTACGCTCGAAAAGCCCAAAGAATAAGGTACGTTTATATGTGCATTGGGAAGTCGACATGTTTGAGCAACATTCGCTCAATCGACTAACGAATTTCAGCTATTGGATTGGTTGATACTTTGTGAAAGTATATAATGATGAAGTGTGAAGTAAGAATGATTATGGGAATGTGTATTAATGAAATGATGCATTTGGTTATGTGAATGTATTGCTTAAATTAAAGCTGATTTTATTCCTTGAGACTTACTAAGCATAAAAATGCTTACCCCGTTGCTTTGGCTCTCTGTTTTATAGATTTCGCTCGATAGCAATCGGATTCGGGATCAATAAAGTCGAAGTCATCCACACTATCAACGCCTCTATTTTGGTATAAATTTTTGGTTGAACTTTGAAATGGCATGTATAGGACTACCCCTTGTTGGTTTAAATATGCTGTGATGTATATGTACGGCCATGCGAAAATGGCTCGTAAAAGTGAAGTACGAACTTAGACTATTTGCGGTTTGTATATATATATATGGTGTCATGATGTGATTATGGATTGGAAATGGGAATGTTGGTCACATGATCAGCCATTGGTATGGTTAAAATGATCATATGTGAACCTATGTATGGCAAGACTAGTTGGTTCATGGAGACTACAAAATAGGTAAGACCTACCTTAAAACAGATGCTGCCAGCTGCAGTGACGTGAATGTGAAAAATCACCAAAATTTGTAGGAATGGTATTAAATAGTGAATAAGCTATGTAAATTAACCTTGATGAGTCTATTTTCATATGGAAGAAACGAAACGGTCATAGGAGTTGCATGTTAAGAGATATTAAAGCTATTGTGAGACAGGGCCAGAACGGTTTCTGGGTCCCCTGTCGTAACTTTAAAAATTTACTATAAATTATCCAGAAAGAATTAGGGGTCATACCTTATATGTACAGATTCCATTTTGAGTCTAGTTTCATTAGAAACAAACGGTATCAGTATTAAAGCTCTGTACAGAGAGATATTCAAGTTGTAACGCGCGAAGGTCAAAGCAGTCGATCCCTGTAACATGGGTGACTTTAACTAATAAACTGTACCAATTGGCCCAAACAAAAATTCTAGAAATAAATCCATGGATGGATATATGAGTCTAAATTCAGGGAAAATTTACAAAACCAGTTTCCGAGTTTTGAAACTCGAGATATGATTTTTAAGGCGACGGTGACGCAGTTTTCCAGCCTGACTGGAAATGTCAAATTGGTGGGCAAAATATGTGGACTTGGCTTGTTAACCCCTCAAGTCCGACACCGGCGATGGTCTCGGGTTCGGGGTGTTACATTTATTCCTTGGGCGTGTGGATGCACATGGCCGTGTCGCACGGCCGTGTCTGTCTTCGTTCGCTTCTCTCACGCCTGTGTATGTAGGCCCACGCCCGTGTTAATTTAACAGGTTCGACCACTGATAAACGCCAAATTATACATAGCCAAATTATAAACCCGTGTTAATTTCATGTTTTGTACTCAGGAGAGCACCAAGAGTCAAAAGAAGCCAAAAACGAGCTAAAAAGGGACAAAACGGACCAAATCAAGAAGTTCACACGGCCTAAGCCTTGCCACACGGGCTGCTCACAAGCCCGTGTCCTTCGAGGGTGTCGACCAAGGCTCTCACGATTCACATGGCCTGGCCATTGACCCCCATTGCCGTGTGCAATTTACTGGATCGAACACAGCCTGGCAAACACGTCACACGACCGTGGCACACTGGTGTGTCCCTTTTTCAAAGAGTTGTATTTTACACGGAAAAGGGTACTTAGGGAGGAAGAAAGCCAATCCAAAGCCTATATAAACACCCTATGTATGACCTAGAAAGGGGGCCTCTTCCAGAGCTTTTCTAGAATACAGAACTACACGTCAAGAATTACTTGAAGGAAGCCAGATGAACCATCCCAAAAGCAGGAGCTACTCCAAGACTGAAGATCTCTCTCAGAATTCCTTCAGGGGTTTTAGAGTTTTCTTCATGTTTTGTTATTTTTATACTTTTGAGATGTACTCTTATTTTATTATGAACTAAACCCCTTAGATACCTAAGGGGGATAAAACCTATGATGGATCTTGTTACTATTATCTGAACTGTATGATAAATACTTTATTTGTTCTTAATTATGTGTTCTTAATGCTTGAGTTAATATTCTACGTATTAATTCATGATTGGATGTGCTTATGTAGAGGAGCAATAGACCCTGCCTAAGAGTAGATTTGGCATAATTAAGCGGAGTTGATCGAACGCCTAGAAATAGGGTTACAAGATTTTGCTAGATTAGGGTGAAACCTAATATGGGAGTCCATAGAGTGATTTACTGCTTCCCTAGGGGTTTTAATTAAGAAAGAAATTTTAGTTAATTCAACTGAGGGTTAGACGTTATTAGTCTCGAAAGGGATAATAACATAGGTTAGGGAATCTCACGGATCAAGTTAAGTGAATAAATCGTCTGGTTCAGAGTCAGATAACAAGTGAAATTTAAGTGGATTCCTCCTTGGGTGTCGTCTTTATCAATTGCTTTTCTTCAAGCCTTTTTCCAAATTTTATCTTTGCTTCAATTAAATTAGTTAATTAGTTTAGATAATTAGTTTAATAAACAAACCCTTTTATTCTTAGGCTAGATAATAAAAAGATAGTTATTACTGGTACTTTTGGTTCCCTTGGGTACGACATCCCGGTCTTGCCATTACTATACTATTGTTCGATAGGTGTGCTTGCCTTTTCGTCGTGATAATAGTTAGTCTAGGTTTGATCTTCATTATAAATATTTATTACTTGTTACGAATCACGTGGTCAACCACGGGTACTTGGCACGGGCGAGTCACACGCTCGTGTTAATTTGACAGGTTCGACCATGGTTTCCAAGCATGGACGTGTCGCACGCCCATGTTGTTTTGGCAGGTTAGCCCACACCCATGTCAGACGGCCGTGGCGAT
The DNA here is from genome assembly GCF_025698485.1 of Gossypium arboreum. Taxonomy (NCBI): domain Eukaryota; kingdom Viridiplantae; phylum Streptophyta; class Magnoliopsida; order Malvales; family Malvaceae; genus Gossypium; species Gossypium arboreum. The sequence goes on along the minus strand of NC_069075.1, from coordinate 16,839,994 downwards.
TTATTGTAGCTTGTGTTTAGGGAAATTTTTGCCCTGTTTCCACACGGCCTAAGGCATACCCCGTGTGCTAGGCCGTGTCTGTGTGGGAAACCTGTATTCAAGAGCTCCGTTAGTAAGTTAGGTGTTTAAACACTAAAATTTAATGAAGTTAATACAGTTAGTGCTCGAATTGCCTCCCGAGAAGCGCTTATTTATAGTCTAAGCTCGACTTTCCTCTCCATTCAATGGTCATGGTGGTTTGAGGAGTATATACTCCTCATTCCTGCTGTGAATCTCATAAAAATAAGGTTTTAGGCAAGTATTGTTTACCTTAAAAGTGTCGAACTTGGGATGACTTACCTCAACTGCACCGAATGGAAAAATGCTAAGTACCGTAAGATGAATTTCTTCATTTGGTTTGGCAATGACAATGTGAGGATCTGCGACATCTAATAAAACGTTATCTCCAACCTTAAGTTGATTTGGAAAGGTATTGAGCTCATCTTAGTGTAGTTTTGGTTTATCGCATGTTCTCGGTTTATGTGTCCGCTATTCATCTAGCTCCTCGATTTGTAGCCTTCGTTCTTCATGAATAGGTCCTTTACTATTGCTTGAGAATGGCTCATGTACTTCCTTCAGACTCATTTCCTACAAAGTAGGTTGCACCATATTGTCAATTTCAGTAGAATAGTTTAGACGATCACCTTCAATTTTCAATGTGTTACCAGAATTGCTAGCTTAAAGGGTGATTGTTTTGTCTCCCACACGAAGTGTGAGCTCACCTGTGTCAACATCAATAATCATTTTAGCAGTTGCTAAAAAGGGCCTTCCTAAAATCAAAAGAGTGTTGCTTTCCTCTTCTATGTCTAGAACAATGAAGTCAACGGGAAATATAAATTTATCGATTTTAACTAGCACATCTTCAATAATACCCCTAGGAAATCTTATAGTTTTATCTGCTAATTGAATGCTCATCCTAGTCTGTTTGGATTTCTGAAGACCTAATTGTTTGAACATTTTGTAGGGCATGATGTTAATACTAGCCCCTAAATCAGCTAAAGCATGATTAACATCTAAACTACCAATTAAGTAAGGAATTGTAAAACTCCCTAGATCTTTCAATTTGTTGGGTAGTTTATTCTGTAGAATAGCTAAGCAAACTGCGTTAAGCTCCATATGCAATGCCTCGTCCAAATTTCGCTTATTTGCTAAAAGTTCCTTGAAAAATTTCATTGTGTTTGGCATCTGCGATAGAGCTTCAATAAATGGTAAGTTAATATGTAATTTTTAAGAGTTTAAGGAATTTACCAAATTGTTTATCTGAGCGGTCTTTCCTTGTCGCATTAGGGTATGACACACGAGGTTTGTATTCTGTACTTACCGGTTTCTACTCATTGTGGTCTACCTCCCTTTACCTTTGCTTATCTCAGTTTCTTGCCTTGGTTCTGGCTCAGGCTCAACGAATCCTTCTTCATCTTAAACATTGATTGCGTTGAGCTGTTCCCTTGGGTTAGGTTCAGTATTACTTGGCAAGCTACTTTGTGGTCATTCGAAGATTAGTGTGAACAGCTGGCCTATCTGAGTTTCGAGCCTTTGGATCGACGCTTGTTGATTTTTAAGTGCTGTCTCAGTGTTCTGGAAACGAGTTTCTAACACCGAAATAAATTTAGATAGCATCTCTTCAAGGTTCAGTTTCTTTTCCTGTTGATAAGGTGGTTGTTGAAAACCCAGAGGATGTTGTGGCCTTTGATTTTCTTGACCGCCCCACGAGAAATTGGGATGGTTCCTCCAACCTGCACTATAAGTGTTACTATATGGGTTATTTTGGGATCTAGAGTTATTGTTAGCCATATATTGGACTTGTTCCTCCTCGATGCTAGCGTTAAAGCGTTGATATTCTGTGCATGCTCCTCCTCCATTCGAATCGCACCTCATCACTAGATGTACCTGCGAAGAACCAAGTAAACCATCAATCTTTTTATTTAGAAGTTCTACCTGATTTGACAGCATAGTAACCGAATCGACATTATAAACGCCTATGCTTTAGTTGGCTTAGTCCTCATGACTTGCCACTGATAATTATTCAGTGACATCTCTTCAATAAATTCATAATCCTCTTCAGGTGTTTTGTTATTGATGGTTCCCCCGGCTGCTGCATCAATCATCTGTCCTGTCGAGGGGTTCACACCATTGTAGAATGTTTGAACATGCAACCATAGAGGTAATCCATGGTGAGGACACCTTCGCAGTAGGTCCTTGTATCTCTCCCATGCATCGTAAAGAGTTTCTAAGTCCATCTACACAAACGAAGAGATATCATTACGTAATTTGGCTGTTTTAGCTGGTGGAAAATATTTTAATTAAAATTTTTCGGTCATTTGTTCCCAAGTAGTAATTGACCCTCGTGGTAACGAGTTCAACCACTGTTAAGCTTTGTTCATCAATGAAAAAGGGAATAACCGAAGACGAATGGCATCATCAGAAACACCATTAATTTTAAATGTATCGCAGAATTCCAGGAAATTTTCCAAGTGAGTGTTTGGATCCTCATCCTGCAAACTATCAAACTGAACAAATTGCTATATCATTTGAACGGTGTTAGGTTTTAGTTCAAAATTATTCGCATGCAATAGCAGGCCTAACTATAGTCGATTCAGTTCTTGTTAAAGTAGGTTTAGCATAATCATACATAGTACGCAGAGTAGGATTCTGATTAATAGCAATCGCAGGAGGTAGCTAATTTTCTTGGTTTTCAACCATCTCCTCGGTTGGGGTTTGAATATCATCCTCTTGCTCGTTCTCTGTGTATCTTAAGTTTCACCTTATTTCTCTTTGGTTTCTGTGAACTTTGCGATAAATTTCTTCGTCAAAAAGTAGTGGTCCTGACAGGTTTCTTCTAGTCATAAACTATAACAACCTGCCAAGAGAAAGAGAAAGTAAATTAAATAATAATAAAAATAAAAATAAAATTAACTTACAAGAAAAGTAAATGGCTAAAGTAATAAAAATTGAGTGTTCCTAATATCTTAGTTCCCCGGCAATGGCGCCAAAAACTTGATCATGATATTCGTGTGATAAGTTTTATAAATTTATAATAAATCGTTCTTGAAACTAACTATTATCACGATGAAGGCAAGTGTACCTATCGAACAGTAGTATAGTTTTCGTAAGACCGGATTGTCGAACTAAAGGAACTAAAAGTACTAGTAATGACTGTCTTTTTATTATCTAGCCTAAGAATAATGGGGTTTGTTTTAACTAACTAATTAACTAAACTAAGAAATCACAGAAAATAGAATTGGCCAATGACTTTTGGAAAACTCGATTGATTGAGCCAATACCTAAGGAAAATCCACCTAGACTTCACTTGTTATTTGACTCTGAATCAGACGATTTATTCATTTGACTTGATCCGTAGAAATCCCTAAGTTATATTATTATCCCTTTCAAGACTAACAACGTCTAACCCTAGGTTGAATAATTGAAATCTCTTTCTAATTAACTCCCTAGGATTGCATTAACTCGATCTATGGATCCACTTATGAGGTTTCACCCTAATCCGGCAAAATCTTGTCATCCTATCTCTAGGCGCGCAACCAACTCCGCTTAATTATGACAAATGTACTCTTAGACAGAGTCTATTCCTCCTCTGAATAAGAGCTTAACTTGAATCAATATCCTGGAATATCAAAACAAGAATTAAGAACACATAATTAAGAACAAGTCAAATATTTATCATACAATTCAGATAATAATAGCAAGATTCATCTTAGCTTTCATTCCCCTTAGGTATTTAGGGGATTTAGTTCATAACTAAAAAGAAAAACATCTGAGAAGAATAATGAATACAAAACATAAAGAAAAGCCAAAACTCCTCAAGGGAAATTGAGGGGAGATATTTAGTCTTGATGATGAATCCGGCTTTTGAGATTGATCAATTGGCTTCCTTGAGCAGTTCCTTGCTTCCTTCTCTGTGTGTGTCTTTTTCCTCCTCCTTTAGGATGTATTTATAGGCTTTGGAATGCCTAAGAAGCCTTAAAATTGGCCTTTTCCAAATTGGACTCAACTTGGGCTCGGTAGGGACACGCCCGTGTGACACGCTCGTGTGCGATTACTTCATGCTGTGCTCACGCCTGTTAGAATGGCACGGGTGTGTGTTCTACCCGTGTGAGTCGTGCTTCAATTCTGCCAAATTGACACTGCCGTGTGGTCTACCCGTGTGAGGTAGTCTAGGCCGTGTTGATTTCGTATGTTGGCCCATTTTCTCTGTTTTTGGCCCGTTTCTCGTTCCTTTCGCTCTCCTATGCTCGCCTAAGTATAAAACATGAAATTAAGGCATTAGGAGCATTGAATTCACCAATTCTAAGGAAAAATCATCGATAAAATGTGTTAAGCATGGGGTAAAAATATGTATAAATTACAGTTTATCATCAATCTATCCAAAATAACCCAGATTGCATCTTTCTTGCTCGTTGTCATTGGTAAATTGGATACAAAATCCATTGTGACTCTGTCCCATTTCCATTCAGGTATCATGATCGGTTGTAGCAATCTAGAAGGTACCTAATGCTCGACTTTTACTTGCTGACTTACTAAACATTTCGATACAAAGTCAGAAATGTCTCGTTTCATACCTTGCCACCAATAGTGCTATTTTAGATCATTATACATCTTCATACTACCTAGGTGAACAGATAGCCGACTATTATGAGCTTCGTTCAAAATCATCTGAATCAACTGTGTATTTCTTGGAATGCATATTCGGTTTCTGAACTGCAAACATCCCTTAGCATCCACTTCAAATTCTGAATCAACATTCGAATCATATTGAGCTCGTTTTGCTATCAATTCATTATCGACTTTCTAAGCTTTGCAAATCTGCTGAATAAATAACGGTCTTGCTTTTAACTCGGCTATTATTGCACCATCATCTGACATAACCATATGTGCATTCATTGCACGCAAAGCAAACAGGGATTTTCGACTTAGAGCATCAGCAACAACATTAGCCTTTCTCGGGTGATAGTCAATCACAAGTTCATAGTCTTTTAGCAATTCTAACCATTGTCGTTGTCTCAAATTCAGATCTTTCTGAGTCATCAAGTACTTCAGGCTTTTGTGATTAGAATAAACATGACATTTTTCACCAAACAGATAGTGACGCCAAATTTTCAACTCAAATACAATAGCTGCCAACTCTAGGTCGTGTGTCAGATAGTTCTTTTCATGTGGCTTTAACTATCTCGAGGCATAAGCTATAACTTTGCCTTTCTACATCAGTACACAACCCAAACCATTTCAAGATGCATCACTATAGAGAACAAATTCTTTACCTGATTCTGGCTGAACTAGCACTGGAGCTTCGGTCAAAAGGGCTTTCAACTGATCAAAGCTTTTTGGCACTTTTCTGACCATTCAAATTTAACATCTTTTTGTAATAGCTTCGTCATCGGGGTTGCAATCATAGAGAAACCTTTCATAAATCGTCTATAGTAACCAGCAAGTCCTAGAAAACTTTGGACTTTAGAAACGTTTCTTGGAGGTTTCCAGTCAAGTATTGCTGAAATTTTAGTCGGATCAACTCGAATAACTGATGCTGAAACAACATGTCCCAGAAAGCTAACTTCGTGTAACTAGAACTCACATTTATTAAACTTCACAGACAACTATTTTTCTGGAAAATTTTGTAACACAAGTCTCAAATGCTCGGCATGTTCGGTTTCATCACGGGAATAGATCAATATATCATCAATGAACACAACCACAAATTGATCTAAATACTGCCTGAAGATCTGATTCATCAAATCCATAAAAACAGTAGGTGCATTAGTAAGTTCGAACGGCTGATAAACCGTAATTTATACATATTTCTATCCGATGCTTAGCACATTTTATGGATGATTTTTCCTTAAAATTGGTGAATTTGATGCTCCTAATGCCTTAATTTCATATTTTATACTTAGGTGAGCATAGGAGAGTGAAAGGAACGAGAAACGGACCAAAAATGGAGAAAATGGGCCAACGTATGAAATCAACATGGCCTAGACCTCCTCACACAGGCATACCACACGACCGTGTCAATTTGGAAGAATCGAAGCATGACTCACACGGTGGATCACACACCCGTGCCTATTTAACAGGCTCGACCACGGCCTAAAGTAATCGCACACGGGCGTGTCCCTGTCGAGCCCAAGCTTAGTCCAATTCAGAAAAGGTGAATTTTAAGGGCTCTTAGGCATTCCAAAGCCTATTTAAACACCTGAGGAGGCACTTAGAAGGGGGAGGCACAAGAGGAAGTAAGGAATTGCTCAAGGAAAGCCAATCGATCCATCTCAGAAGCTGGATTCATCATCAAGACTGAAGATCTCCCTTCAATTTCCCTTCAGGAGATTTGGGTTTTCTTTATGTTTTGCATTCATTATTCTTTCGAGATGTTTATCTTTTTAGTTATGAACTAAAACCCCTAAATACCTAAGGGGAATGAAACCTAAGACAGATCTTGTTATTATTATCTGAATTGTATGATAAATATTTGACTTGTTCTTAATTATGTGTTCTTAATTCTTGTTTTGATATTCCAGGATATTGATTCAAGTTAAGTTCTTATTCAGAGGAGGAATAGACCTTGTCTAAGAGTACATTTATCATATTTAAGTGGAGTTGATTCTGCGCCTAGAGATAGGGTGACAAGATTTTGCTAGATTAGGGTGAAACCTAATAAGGGGATCCATAGATCGAGTTAATGCAACACTAGGGAGTTAATTAGAAAGAGATTTCAATTATTCAACCTAGGGTTAGACGTTGTTAGTCTCGAGAGGGATAATAATATAACTTAGGGATTTCTACGGATCAAGTCAAATGAATAAATCGTCTAATTCAGAGTCAAATAACAAGTGAAGTCTAGGTGGATTTTCCTTAGGTATTGTCTTAATTCAATCGTATTTCCAAAAGTAATTTCCCAATTCTATTTTCTGTGAATTCTTAGTTTAGTTAATTAGTTAGTTAAAACAAACCCCATTATTCTTAGGCTAGATAATAAAAAGACAGTCATTACTAGAACTTTTAGTTCCTTTGGTTTCGACAATTCGGTCTTGCTAAAACTATACTACTGTTCGATAGATACACTTGCCTTCATCATGATAATAGTTAGTTTCAAGAACGATTCATTATAAATATTTAAAACCTGTCACGAATATCACGTATCAAGTTTTTGGCGTAGTTGTCGGAGAACTAAAATATTAGGAACACTCGATTTTTATTACTTTAGCCATTTACTTTTACTGCAATTTAAATTTTATTCTAATTTTTATTACTAATTCTTCATTTTCCCTTTTTCTGGCAGGTTTTATAGTTTATAACTAGAAGAAACCCGTCAGGACCATTACTTTTTGATAGTGAGATTGACCGCACAGTTCGCAGAAACCAAAGAGAAATAAGGCGAAGCTTAAGATACACAAAGAACGAGCAAGAGGACAATATTCAAACCACAACCGAGGAGATGGCTGAAAACCAAGAAAATCCGCTACCTCCTGCAATTGCTGTTAATTAAAATCCTGCTTCGCGCATTATGTATGATTATGCTAAACCTAATTTAATAGGAACTGAGTCATATATAGTTAGACCTGCTATTGCTGCAAATAATTTTGAACTGAAACCTAGCACAATTCAAATGATACAACAGTTTATTCAGCTTGATAGTTTGCAAGACGAGGATCCCAACACTCACTTGGTAAATTTCCCAGAATTTTGCGATACCTTTAAAATTAATGGCGTTTCTGATGACGCCATTCGCCTTCGGTTGTTTCCTTTTTTGTTAAGGAACAAAACTAAACAATGGTTGAACTCGTTACAATGAGGGTCAATCACTACTTGGGAACAAATGACCGAAAATTTTTTATTAAAATATTTTCCACGGCTAAAACAGCCAAATTATGATATGATATCTCTTCTTTTGTGCAGATGGATTTAGAGGCGCTCTACGATGGATGGGAGAGATATAAGGACCTTTTGCGAAGATGCCCTCACCATAGGTTACCACTCTGGCTTCAGGTTCAAACTTTTCAGAATGGCCCGAATCCTTCGACTCGACAAATGGTTGACGCAGCTGCTGGCGGAACGATCAATAATAAAACACCTAAAGATGCCTATGAATTTTTAGAGGAGATGTCATTGAATAACTATCAGTGGCAAATCATGAGGACAAAGCCAACGAAAACAACTGGAGTTTATAACGTTGATTCGGTCACCATGCTCTCTAATCATGTAGAACTCTTGAATAAGAAAATTGATGGTTTTCTTAGTTCTTCACAGGTTCACCTAGTAATGCAGTGCGAAGCAAATGGAGGTGGATCGAGCAATTCAGAATACCCACCTTATGGTCACAACATGGAGAACGAGCAGTTAAATTACATGGGTAATAATCCTCGATCTCAAAATAATCCTTATAGCAATACTTACAGTGCAGGTTGGAGGAATCACCCAAATTTTTCATGGGGAGGCCAAAGAAATCAAAAACCACCACCCCCTCTAGGCTTTCAGCAACCACCATACTAGCAGGAGAAAAAATCGAACCTTGAAGAGATGCTAACCAAATTCATCTCGGTGTCAGAGACTCGTTTTTAGAATACTGATACGACACTAAAAAATTAACAAGCATCAATCTAGGGGCTCAAAACTCAGATTGAACAGCTCGCCAAATTGATTTTCGAACGACCGCAAGGTAGCCTGCTAAGCAGCATTGAATCTAACCCAAGGGAGTAACTCAACGCAATTGCCCTTCAATATGAGGAAGGGCTAGTTGCAGAACCAAGGCCAGAAATGGTGGTAAGCAAAGGTAAGGATGAGGTAGGCTACAATGAGCCAACGCCGGTAATTACAGAATATAAACCTCGTTTGCCATACCCCAATGCGATAAGGAAAGACCGATCAGACGAACAATTTGGTAAATTCCTTAAACTTTTAAAGAAACTACATATTAACTTACCGTTTATTAAAGCCCTTTCGTAGATGCCGAACGCAGTCCAATTTTTAAAGGAACTTCTAGCACATAAACGAAAGTTAGATGAAAGGTCGCATGTGGAGCTGAACGCGGTTTGCTTAGCCATTTTTCAGAGTAACCTACCCAACAAACTAAAAGATCCAGGGAGTTTTAAGATTCATTGTTTAATTGGTAGTTTAGATGTTAATAATGAGTTGGCTGATCTAGGGGGTAGTATCAATGTTATGCCTTACAAATTGTTTAAGCAACTAGGACTAGGGAAACCCAAACAAACTAGGATGAGCATTCAATTAGCAGATAAAACTATCAGATTTCCTAGGGGTATCATTGAAGACGTACTCGTTAAAATTGACAAATTTATATTCCCAGTTGATTTTGTTGTTTTAGACATAGAAGAGGATAGTAATGTTCATTTAATTTTGGGAAGGCCCTTTTTAGCAACTGTGATCGCGTGATTCATAACAAGTAATAAATATTTATAATGAAGATCAAACTTAGACTAACTATTATCACGACAAAAAGGCAAGCGCACCTATCGAACAATAGTATAGTAATGACAAGACCGGGATATCGCACCCAAGGGAACCAAAAGTACTAGTAATAACTATCTTTTTATTATCTAGCCTAAGAATAAAAGGGTTTGTTTTAATTAACTAATTATTTAAACTAAGAACGCACAGAGAAAAGAATTGAGGAATTGCTTTTGGGAAAATCGATTGACTTGAGACAATACCTAAGGAAAAATCCACCTAGACTTTACTTGTTATTCTGGCTCCGAATCGGACGCTTTATTCATTCAACTGGTTCCGTAGATATCCCTAAGTTTTGTTATTATCCCTATTCAAGACTAATAACGTCTAATCCCTAGATTGAATAACTGGGACTTTTCTCTAATTAACATTCTAGGGTTGCATTAACTCAATCTATGGATCCCCTTATTAGGTTTCACCCTAATTCAGTAAAATCTTATCACCCTATTTCTAGGCGCGAAATCAACTCCGCTTAATTATGAAAAATGTACTCTTAGACAGGGTCTATTCCTCCTCTGAATAAGAGCGTGTCTTGAATTAGTATTCTGGGATATCAAAACAAGAATTAAGAACACATAATTAAGAACAAGTTAAATATTTATCATATGATTCAGAAAATAATAACAAGATTCGTCTTAGGTTTCATTCCCCTTAGGTATTTAGGGGTTTAGTTCATAACTAAATAATAAAACATCTTCGAAGAATAAAGAATACAAAACATAAAAAAAACCCAAAACTCCTAAGGGAAATTGAGAAGAGATCTTCAGTCTTGATAATGAATCCGGCTTCTGAGATGGATCAATCGGCTTCCTGGGGGTAATTCTTTACCCCCTCCTCCATATCCTTTTCCTCCTCCTCTAGTATATATTTATAGGCTTTGGAATGCCTAGAAACCTTTAAAAGTGGCCTTTTCCAAATTGGACTTAACTTGGGCTCGGCAGGGACACGCCCGTGTGACACGGTCATGTGACGTGATTGCCAGGCCGTGTTTGATCCGTTAAATTACACACGGTCGTATGGGTCAATGGCCAGGCCGTGTGAATTGTGAAAGCCTTGGTCGACACCTTCGAAAGACACGGGCGTGTGAGCTGCCAGTGTGGCAAGGCTTAGGCCGTGTCATCTTCTTGGTTTGCTCTGTTTTGTCCCTTTTTAGCTCGTTTTTGGCTCCTTTTGACTCTTGGTGCTCTCTTGAGTATAAAAAATGAAATTAAAGCACTAGGAGCATCGAATTCACCAATTCTAATGAGAAATCATCTATAAAATGCATTAACCATGGGGTAAAATATGTATAATTTACGGTTTATCAAATACCCCCGCACTTAAGCATTTGCTTTTCCTCAAGCAAAATCCTCAACTCATAATCAAAATAAATTCTCCTCAACTTATAATTCTTATCGATAATATCTCAAAATAATCCATAGGTAATCATACATTGAAAATCCAACTAAAAGTGCATAAAATTTTCAAACATTCCAAGTTGAGTATTTAATCATGCAAACACAGGTGTCTCTCTACATCTAAGTAATTACCTTTGATTCATAATATCATAGAGTTTCACATCCTCACTAAAGATTCACTTAAATCACTCGAGGTGCTTAAGGACAATAAATGAAACACTCAATAGTCAATAATAAAAAGTCATTACCATAGGCTTGCATGAAAATCAAATCTCCACCACTATAGTTTAAACAGATGCATCAATCAAAAGGTTTTTAGAAGGTTGTAATGAGGCTTGGTTAGGGGGTGTGGTCAAAATTTGAAAGAAAGGGTTAGAATCGAGATTGACTTGAAAAGTTGCCTTAACTAGAAAAAAAAGAGTTAATCTTCATTTGCGTACAACAGAGCTTTTCTCAGAATATGAAATTACAGATATGTATACATAGTTTTTTTTTTTTAAGAAGAAGTTAAATAATATAGACTAAATATCAAGACAAAACATAGCTAGGCAATCTATTCAACTCAAATCTAGACAAAAATAGGGATTAATTTAGGGGATTTCAACAATAATGGGTTAAAGGTTAATATTAAGGGTAATACAAGAATTGGTTTGTTGGGCTCAAGGGGGTTTACTAGGGGTTAATCGTGGAGGTAGGCTTTTCATGGCATGAGTGGGTTAATCCTAAGTGCCTTAATCATTTTGATATATCAAATCAAATGGTGTGGTATCGACATGCATAATCAAGCAAGTTCTAGAATAACAGTTCAATATCGACGACTCAAAGCAATAATAAAAGTGAGCATGAAAGGATGAATAGATGCTCAAAAGGCTAAAAATCTCACAAAAAATTATAGCTTTTTGATGTTTAGACTCGTGAATTCTAATTCAAAGTAATACCTAGACTTAGGGAAACAACCTATAATTTTAATTTCTTAAAATCAACTTATCATGCTTGATTCTCTAATGTCTTAAAGTTTAAATAATCAATGCATAAATCCTTATGTTTTAATTCAATATATATCAATCAAAATCATAAATCAATTAAAATTTATCTTAAATATGATATGTGAGTTTTTCATGAGAACAAGGTAATTATTCAGGGATTTTTCTGATAGTGAAATAAATACCCCCCACACTTAAGATGTACATTGCCCTCAATGTACAAAGATAGATGTTAGAGAATAAAAATAAGATAGGGAGAGAAGTGAAACTTCTTGTATGATGAATTCCTCGAACTAGAGTTTTGGAGAGTGATTGGTTTGAGAGTGAAGGAGGATACTCCGGCGGTCGTAGAGGTTCATTAGGCTATAAGTCCTATGCCAAAAGAATATTATATCTAGTGGTAGCTATGGTCGTGGTCAAGCAGGACATGGCAGTCGTGGAGAACCTTCCTCGGTGGAGTTGTAATTCATATGTGATGATGAGCTTAAGAGCTCTATATAACTGTGATAAAATCAAAAACTTTTTAGGAGATCTTAGGAAGAATAAGGACTCAAAAATAAATAACCAAAATTAATAAAAAATAAAATAAAATTAAAAAATCTAACAAAAATAAAATTAGTTTCGATAAAAGTTAAAAGATAAAATAATAAATAAATATTTCTAAACATCTTCATCGCGGGACGGTTTGTGAGGTGGGACTGGCGGTGAGATGTGGATGTGCTGACAAATCTACTGTAGAGTAGCATCAATGTTGTCAAATCGTTGAAAGCACTACTGCTCGGATCGGGTGAGGCGCTCAGAGATGTCAGCATATGAAGCCGCCGCATGAACTGGACGAGAGGGTGGTGGTGGCTGAGTCGGTGGGTCCTCGTGCTGTAGGGAGGTTCCTCGGCGCCTCTCGATTATCCTCATGCTAAGCATGCTCGAGATGCTTTATGGAGACATCTGTCCAGTCGATGAAGCGGCCTACTGCTAAAGGACGGGCTCGAAGTATTTGGAAGAGCTCTTCTTGGAGCCTCGTGAAGACTATAGGAGAGGGAAAAGAGATGGGGAAATGAGGAATAATGCAGGGGAAGTGGATTTTAGGATGGTTTAGGGGTTAGGAAAATGAGAAGCTGGGAAGTGGTGGCTGGGATAGGGATTAGGGAGTGGAGAAGGGTAGATTTCGGCTAGGGTTTTGAAAGGAAAAAGAAAATGAACTGTGGTTTGCTTATATTGGAGAGGTTCACACGGCCTATGGCCACGCTCGTGTCTTTTGAGGGTGAGCCCATGTTTTTCTAATTTTACGAATTAGGTCATGCCTGGCTACTATCCCACGCCTGTGTGTCTGGGCGTGTGTTGAACACGGCCATGTCGCACGGCCATGCCTAGCTTTGTTCGCTTCTCCCACGCCCGTGTGTTATGGTAGCATGCCTGTGTATTGTTGTACACGGCTGAATGGCACGGGCGTGTCTCACGCTCGTGTCGAAGAAACAAAATTGAGCCTTGTCCCTGGCACGCCCGTGTTTTTTCATTCCCACGCCTGTGGTCACCTATGAAGTTCATCCACGGCCATGTCGCACGGCCATGGGGATTTATTGCATCCCGTGTTTTGGGTAAATCATGTACCCTGTTTTCACACGGCCGTATCACATGGTTGTGTTTCCCTCCGTGTTGGTCATTCGGCCTTAAGCACGGCCATGTTACAGGCCGTATGGTGCTGGGAACCTGTACTTCAAATACTCTGCTAGTGACCTAAATGTTTAAACTTGAATTTAAAATAATTTAAAATTGTTAGTACTCGGGTTACTAATCGCGTGATTTGTAACAAGTAATAAATATTTATAATGAAGATCAAACCTAGACTAACTATTATCACGATGAAAAGGCAAGCGCACCTATCGAACAATAGTATTGTAATGGCAAGACCGGGATATCGTACCCAAGGGAGCCAAAAGTACTAGTAATAACTATCTTTTTATTATCTAGCCTAAGAATAAAAGGGTTTGTTTTAATTAACTAATTATTTAAACTAATTAACTGATTTAATTAAAACAAAGAGAAAATTTGGAAAAAGAATTGAAGAAAAGCAATTGATAAAGACGACACCCAAGGAAGAATCCACCTAGATTTCACTTGTTATCTGACTCTGAACCGGACGATTTATTCACTTGACTTGATGCGTGAGACTCCCTAACCTATGTTATTATCCCTTTCGAGACTAATAACATCTAACCCTCAGTTGAATTAATTGAAATTTCTTTCTTAATTAAAACCCCTAGGGAAGCAGTAAATCACTCTATGGACTCTCATATTAGGTTTCACCCTAATTTGGCAAAATCTTGTAACCCTATTTCTAGGCATTCGATCAACTATGCTAATTTATGCCAAATCTACTCTTAGGCAAGGTCTATTCCTCCTCTGCATAAGCACATCAAATCATGAATTAATACCCGGCATATTAACTCAAGCATTAAGAACACATAATTAAGAACAAATCAAGTATTTATCATACAGTTCAGATAATAATAATAAGATCCATCATAGGTTTTATCCCCTTTAGGTATCTAAGGGGTTTAGTTCATAATAAAATAAGAGTACATCTCAAGAGTATGAAAATAACAAAACATAAAGAAAACTCTAAAACCCCTGAAGGAATTCTGAGAGAGATCTTCAGTCTTGGAGTAGCTCCGGCTTTTGAGATGGATCGTCTGGCTTTCTTCAAGTAATTCCTGGCGTGTGGTTCTATATTCCAGAAAAGTTCTGAAAAGAGCCGCCTCCTTCTAGGTCACACTTAGGGTGTTTGTATAGGATTTAGATTGGATTTTTTTCCTCCTTAAGTACCCTTTTCCGTGTAAAATACAACTCTTTAAAAAAGGGATACGCCCGTGTGCCACGGTCGTGTGACGTGATTACCAGGCCGTGTTCGATCCGTTAATTACACAAGGCCGTGTGGGCTCAATGGCCAGGCCATGTGAATCGTGAGAGCCTTGGTCGACACCCTCGAATGCCACGGGAATGTGAGATGCCTGTGTGGCAAGGCTTAGGCTGTGTGATCTTCTCGATTTGGTCCGTTTTGTCCCTTTTTAACTTGTTTTTGGCTCCTTTCGACTCTTGGTGCTCTCCTTAGTAAAAAACATGAAATAATTGGATTAAGAGGGCCAAAATCCAGAAATCTAGTAATAAACATCCATAAATATGCTAAGTATTTGGGGTATAGATATGTATAATTTGGCGTTTATCAAATACCCCCACACTTAAGCATTTGCTTGTCCTCAAGCAAAATTCTCATTTACTGCTAGAATTCATTCTTCTCAATCACATAATCATTACTGATAATGTTACAAGTTATTCCACAGAAAATCATACAGTGAGAATTCAACTATAGGGGCATTAAAAGCCTCAAACAATCTAAATCGAATATTTTGATAATAAAATCATAGGTAATCTCCTTCCTCTAAGTAATTAACTTTAGTCCTAAATATACAAGAGATGACATCCTCACTAAAGATTCACTCAAATCACTCAAAGTGTTTAAGGTTCAAGATTAAACACTCGATTGTCTAACATGAAAAGTTATTACCATAGGCTTGCATGAAAATCAAATCTCCACCACTTGTAATTGATATGATATACTAATCAAAAGGTCTTTGCATGGTTGTAACGGGGTTTAGGTTAAAGGTATAGATACAAGATGAAGAGATAAATGTTAGAATCGAGATAATTTTAATATATTACCCCACTATCAAAAACTTAATTACTGAACCATAAACTAATATCTAGAACTATTTTACATGAGTTCATGACAACTTTAGCTTGCTAAGAATTACACATTTTTTTAAGAACAAATCAAGTCGATACAATATAGAAATCATACTTCATGATTCAGTAACAAAAAATGGTGAACATAGCGAGATAACAATATTAAATTCAATCTCGATAAAAAGGGTCAAATTCAGTAGGAGGATTTCAACAATAATGGGTTAATGGGTTAATGATTAGGGTTAATCAATGAAAAAGGGTTAGTAGGCTCAAGGGGTTTCACTAAAGGTTTAATTATGTGGGAAGGCTTTTTATGGAGTAAATGGGTTAAATCCTAAGTGCCTTTATCATCTCAGTATATCAAATCATATGTGTGATCTCGATATGTATAATCGAAGCAAGTTCTAGAATAACAGTTCAATGTTGACACACTCAAACCACAAAAGAAGTGAGCAAGAAAGAAAGCTATATGCTCAAAAGGCTAAAAAATCTCACCCAAAATTTGGGTTTTTGATGTCATTCCTGTATACTTAAGATTTCAAGATAATACGTCAATTTAGGAAAATAATCTAAAAAATTTTAGTTCTCAAAATATCAACTTATCATGCTCGATTCTCTAATGTCCTATAATCAAATAATTATGCATAATTCCTATAGTCTAATTCATGACATACCAACAATAATTATAGATCAATCAGAATTTATTCGATTAAGATTATGGGAAAATCACTTAAGCACAAGACCAACTTCAGGGGTTTGAGAATAATGCAAAAAGTTAGGTTTCATGTTCACCCCCCACACTTAAGATGTACATTGCCCTCAATGTACAAAGATATATTATTCAAAATAAAGAAAATCATAAGAGGAAAGGAGGTGAAACTCCCTGTTATATAGATGTGGAGCTTGATTCTGAGGATGGAGTGTTCAGGGAAAGTGGTAGCTGCCATTGTTCTTGGCTAGATGAAGAAGTTGGGTCGTTGAACATCGCACTCGTGAGGTATTGTTTCCCTTTTGTTTCCTCATTCCGTAAAATATTCCTAGCAGCTTTGCTTGGAAGTCTGTAGAATCATGAAGAGTTTTTTAAGAGTTGGTGTGGAAGAGAGCGTAGTGGAATTACTTGTTAGAAATACCAGAAAATGAAAAAGGTAAAATTTACTAATATAGATATGTCTTTCAAAATAAAATAATAAAATTGAAATGAAAATAAAAATCAAAAGAAAAATAAAAAATAAAATAAAAATAAGAATAAATAATAATAAAAAATAGGAGGAGTCAATGATCCTCGTCGGTGGGGCCCTCAGGTGGTGGTGCTGGAGTGGCGATGTGGAAGTGTCAGCACAGCTGCTGTATCATGGCCTACATATCGTCCATCTGTTGGTCCCGTTGTTGATCTCGCTCGTGGATCATCTCAAACTGTGCAGTGCAATACTACTCGAAATAGGCGAGTCGGTCGGAAAGGTGTGCCAATGAAGCACCCGCATGAGCTGGTCGTTCCCTAGGTGGCGCGGTAGAAGGCTCCTCATGCTGTGGGGGAACATCATCAGGGATGTCCTCAAGATCCTCCTCGTCAATGGCATGCGAGAGACGGTACTGAGGAGGATCAGTCCCACATTGGCACTCGATCATCCTCATGTGTAACATAGTCGTGATGCCCTGTGGGGACATCTGACCTATCAGGGTAAGCTGATGACTGGGCCGTGGTGTTGAGGAGGCCGAAGTGTCTGGCAAGGCGCGTCACGTAGGGGCCGATGGAGATGACTCCCTTCCTATGCCGCTCGGTCTGATGGCGAATGGCGAAAGAAATTAAGTACGCTAAGTTGGTCACGTGTGCATTCGCCATGCACGATAAATAGTAGGCGTTATGGGTGGTGACGACGCCGGTGCTCTCTCTCCTCCTGGTTAAGGTGTGTGCCAATATGCAATAGAGATATCGTAGGGAAGGGGGAAGAGCTGAGGCCTTTGAGCGGCTGGGGTCGTAGGTGGAAGAAAATGGTGCCGAAGCCTTCCAACACAAGGAGGGGGAGATGTAGATATTGTGTGGTAGTGTATTCATGTCCTCCTCCTCTAGAAACTCATCGGTGTAAAGTCCCAGACCAACTCCAAACTCTGGGACACTCATCGAACGAACTAGACCGCCTAATTGGAAGTGAATGGTGCCTGGGTCATCATTGTTCGTCATCACCAACTGTAAATGAAAAGTAGAGCATAATTCTAAAGTTAGCTCTAAATAAGTGGGCTCGGTAATAGTGAAGAACTATTCCCATGGGTTTGTGGACAGGAGGGCGCGGATGGCGTCAGTGAGTTGGACTTGCTCTACGGTAGCCCAGTCGATGCAGTAACCCATAGTGATGGGTCGTGCGCGTAGTATCTAAAATAGCTCCTCCTGCGAAGCTTGTGGAAATTCAAGGAATGGGTGCCGAACTTTAGCTGTAGTACGTACCGAGGAAGAACTCGGTCCCTGCGTCTCTTTAAGGATGGGACCGTGGCTTTCTTTCCTCTTGATGACGACATAATGTACCTGAAAATATATGAGCATTGATAGAATCTAAGATACATCAGTAGCTAAGCAAGAGGCCCAAAACTAGTATATGCTATTTAGTGGCTTAAATAATTCAAATATAGAAAATTCTAAATCAAATTCCTAACTTGTCTAAAGCAAAATAGTACAATATCTATGTAGAATACTACTGTAGGAATAAAAAATGGAAAAATAAAGTTGAGAAAGTGAACCAAGGGCTGTTGTATGGCGGCGCACGGGCGTGTGATGTTGCGCACGGGCATGTGACGCGGGGGTATAGCCGTGTGGAGGAAAAATGGAGGGTATAGAGAGGGGAAAGTGGGGATTAATGCAAGGGGAATGGATTTCAGGGTGGTTTGAGGGTTGGGGAAGTGAGAATTTTGGGAATGGTGGCCGGAATAATGATTAGGGAGTGGGGAGGAGGAGTTTTCGGCTACGTTTTTGAAAGGGGGAAGAAGATGAACAGTGGTTTGTTTATATAGGAGAGGGTCACATGGTCTAGGGTCACGCCCGTGTACTTTGAGGGCGAGCCCGTGTTTTTCAAATTTTTCAATTTAGGTCATGCCCGGTTACTGTCTCATGCCCTTGTGTCTTAGGCGTGTGTGGTACATGGCCATGTCGCACGGCCGTGCCTAACTTTGTTTGCTTCTCCCACGCCCGTGTGTTATGGTAGCACACCTATGGATTATTGTACACGGCTGAAGGACACGGGCGTGTCGCACGCCCGTGTCGAAGAAACAGAATTGAGCCTTGTCCCTGGCATGCCCGTGGGTTTTCATTCCCACGCTCGTGTGTTCCTATCAAGTTCACCCACGACTATGTCGCACGGCCGTGGGGATTTATCGCACCCCGTGTTTTGGGGGAATCATGTCCTGCTTCAACACGGCCGTATAACACAGCCGTGTCTCTTCCCCTTTTTGGCACCGCTTTAGGCACACCCGTGTGTAATAACTCAAATTTTACGGTTATCGAAAAAGTGTATTTTTGAGTCTCCGTTACTGAAAAATGGATCCGTAAATAATTATAATTTTTTTAAAAAGTTAATTGAGTGGTTAATTAGAGTTTAATTAAGTGAATTTAGCTTAATTAAGGATAATTGATAAAAGGATTAAATTGAATAAAGTGTGAAAGTTTAATTATAGATTAAAAGGAAATAAAAAGTACCAAAATGGAAATTATGCTATTTAGCATAAGTGAGGAACATATAAAGTAAAAATCTAAGATTTTTGAGGAATATATAAAGTAAAAATCTAAGATTTTTACTCGATTTCAAATTATAAAATTTATATATTTATTAGTAATAAATGATATTAAATTAATTTATTATAATTATATTATAAGATATTTATATGATAAATAAATTAGTACAAAGACAAATGTATAGTAAATAAAATATACAAGTGTATGGATAAAATACATACATTTGTAAAACATGTATTAGATATTAAATAGATATTTATTTTATTATAAAAGATATTTATTAATTAAATAATTATATTATAAGATTTTATACGATAAATATATTAAATAATGACAAATGTATGGTTATAAATGAATACAAATGTACTAATAATATACACATGAATAAATAAATAATACTTATTATTTAAGTATAAATACATATGTATATATATTTAAAAGAAAGAAAAAAAAGATAGAAAGGAAGAAAACAAAGAAAACGAAACAGAGAGCAGGGGAAGGAAAGAAAGAAAAAGAGAAAAGAAAGAAGAAAAGGGGAAAATTAAAGGTGTGATGCTTGGAAGCTTAATAGGTAAGTAAATTTCGCCTTTTTTACTTAATTTTGGTGTTTTAGAAGCTTTGGAACAAGATTTTGATAAAATTAAGTTGATATTTTGAAAGTTAATAGATTTCTAGATAATGTTCATGTTGAGTAAAATGATGAAATAAGGGTTTAATTGATAGAAATTCAAGTTAGAAATGAAATAAAGATTGAATTGCAAAGTAATTCATAAGTTTTATGTTGAAGGGCTAATTTTTAAAGTTATTATGGATGAGTGCTGGAAGCATATGATGAATAAACATAGAATTGAAGCTTTAATTTTGATATATGATAATTTTATCAAGTAAAACTAATGGAAATTGATTTTACGACTAATCTTTTAATTTCATGTTTTATACTCAAGAGAGCCTAGGATAGAAAAAAGAGCAAGAAACGGGCCAAAAATGGACAAATTGGGCCAAATTTAGTGTTTCACACGGCCTAGGTACTTCCACACGGGTGATCCACATGCCCGTGTGTGACACACGGGTAGGCCACACGCCCGTGTGTCATGGCCGTGTTGACACTAAACTAAGTCAAAATTGCATACGGCTTGAGCACCTTCACATGGGCAAGGCACACAGCCGTGTCCCTGTCAAGCCCAAGTCTAATTCTATTCAAAAAAGGCCAATTTTGAGGGTTTTCAAGCATTCCAATGTCTATATAAACACCCTAGAAGAGAATCAAAGGGGAGACACAAAGGAGAAAGCAGAAAATACTCAAGGACAGCCATCGGAATTAGCTCGGAGACAGGATCTACTTCAAGACTGAAGATCTCCATTCAATTTCCTTAGAAGTTCTTTCGGTTTCTTTATGTTTTGTTATTTTCCCAGTTTTGAGATGTTTTCCATTATTATGAACTAAACTCCCTAAATACCCAAGGGAGATAAAACCTAAGATGGATCTTATTACTAATACTTGTTCTTATTCTTAATTGTGAGTTTTAAATCCTTGCTTTGATATTCTAGGACATTAATTCAGGTTTTGATGTGCTTATTCAGTGGAGCAAAAGTCCCTATTTAAGAGTAGATATTCCATAGTTAAGCGGAGTTGCATGCAATCCTAGAGATAGGACGACATAAATCTGTCGGATTAGAGTCAAATCTAATAAGGGAATCTATAAATTGAGTTAATACGACGATAGGGGTTTTAATTAGGAAGAGATTTCAATTAATCAACCTAGAGTCAGTAGTTCTTAGTCTCAAGAGAGATACTAACATAAATCAGGGATTTCTTCAGATTAAATCAAGTGAATAAATCGTTTAATTCAGAAGTGATAAGTGAAGTCTAAGTGGATTCTTCCTTGGGTATTGTCTGCTCTATCGGTTTTCTAAACAGTAGTTTTCAACTTTTATCTCTGTTGTGATCTTAGTTAATTAGATAATTAAGTCTTAGTTAAAACATTCCTTTAATTGTTAGGCTAAATAATAAAAAAGATAGTAATTACTAGTACTTTTAGTCCTTGCGGATACGATATTTCTGGTCTCACCAAAACTATACTACTGTTCGATAGGTGCGTTTGCCTTAGTCAAATTTTTAGTTAGTTTAGCGACCATCACTTTTCTTTTGTACTCTAAGAGCTCTTAGTATGGGCCTATGGGGCCCAAATCACGTTTTGGATATAACCCAAGTTTAATCCCAACATCGTTGAAAACTATGAAAAATGCCACTTGAAGCAGGGCACACGCCCGTGTGGAAGGGCAACACGTCCGTGTGGGCATTATGACATGGCCGTGCTAAAGGCCCGTGTGGTTCACACAGCCTAAGTACAAGGGGACACGCCCGTGTCTTAAGCTCATGTGGATTTAAATTCCAAATTCGAACTTGCAGGGGTTTTCACATGGCCTGATACACGCTCGTGTCCATGGCCGGTGTCCCTCACACGGCCATGACACGCCCATGTCCAAGCTCATGTCTAAAAACCTTGACATTCTGTTTCTGACGTCAGCAACAATTTAGGGGCACACGCCCGTGGCCAGAGACCGTGTCCTCCGCATAGCTGAGACACACGGCCCTGTCTCTAGTTGTGTTTTTACTACCATGCATACTGACTTGCAAATTTGAGGTGTAGGGGACACACGGTCGAGCAACACGCCTATGGGGCTGACCGTGTGTCACACACGGCCTACACACATGCCCGTGTGTCTACTTGTGTGGACGATATAAAGCTATCTACCAAGCCCCTTGCCACCCTGAAACACAATCTATCATACCCAAGTCTATCACAACAATATTTCCCAACCAAGCTACCATAACTAAGGCCTATATAGATTTCATACATATTCAACCATGCCAACAATTTTCACATTCATGAAAGACTTTCTTGCATTCATAAAACAACTTTCAATATTAGCCATTATTTATGGCCTTATAAAAAATGAGTCAAGTACTAAATTAAGCCAACACATTTGGCCTCAAAACAATGTGACACTTTAACAAAATCAAAGGATCTTATACATGCCATAATAAAAATAAAACAACTAACTATACCTAGTGCTTCAAAATGATAGTGTGACTGGCTTCTCCGACGTAGGCGATGATCCATGAGCTACTTTGGTGGCACTATAAGAAAATGGAAAGCTTAGTAAGTTGCATGTCAATAAACATCAACTGATTATCATACATCAATATGCTACTAACATTTCATGGCTTGTTCATGAATACAATAAATAGACATAAGCACAACCTACTCATCACCATCCAATACAATTCATATAACATAGATTGAGCCCAGAACTCATGCATTTCAAGTAGGTACCTATACCACTCACCACACGGTTATAACTTTTCTCATTTCGTTATAAATCCATAAATCTTCTGTTGAACCATTTGGAATACTACAGGATATTCGATAGCCCTAAACATGGGATAAGATGCCGATGCCATGTCCCAGACATCATCTTACTTTGGCTAGCACATTAAAGTTAATGCCATGTCCCAGACAGGTCTTACACTAACACACAACAAGCTGACGCCATGTCTCAGACAGGTCTTACACTAGCTTGTATATCCCGAGGCCGATACATGTCCCAGACATGTCTTACACTGGCTCTTATAATGTGGCCGATGTATGTCCAAGACATTTCTTACACTGGCTCACATACTACCCAATGTCATGGTACGAATACCCAAGTCTATTCCAAATGTTCAACCGAAAGTCTTTACTACATTAATTTCTCAACATGCATTCTCATAATCACAATCAAACAATTTATGCAATATCAATTCAATCATACATCATAGCAATATAGTTGCATTATTAACATACAACTTACCTCAGTATACAAAACGTGAGCGACTATTTTTAGCTTAGTCCGCTAGCTTGGCTTTTCTCCGGTTTAGGCCCGGATTTTGTAATTCTTTATCTAAAATGGAAAAGTTCATTCATTTAATCAGCATATCAATCTAGACACTTACAAATTTATAATTTTGGGAAAAATGACCATTTTGCCCCTAGGCTTTCACAAAATGACCATTTTACCACTAGGCCCGAAAATCTATTTTTATCGAATTTCCTTGTTAACCAAGACTAGTCGACCATTTATTTCTTTTATGAAAACCCCAAAATTTCCACTATTTCACACAATTACAACTTATTTCATAACTTTTACAAATTGGTCCTATTAGGGGTTTCCATGAAAATCCTTTCACAAAAGTTGTTTATTACACAACTAAGATTCATTTTCTTCCATAAAAACTCAGAAAACATCATAAATCCTTTCATGGAAAATCCTTAGACTATTAACCATTTTACAAATGGTCCCTTCATTAGCTATCTCATGCTACAAGGGTTCCAAAAGTACAAAAATTATAAAAAAAATAACCTTCAAATTAACTTACTTGCAAGAGGATAGCTTGAATAAAATTTTAAAGATCCAAGAACCCTTATTTTGTTGAAAATTTTGGTGAAAAAGAAGGGGTGAAAGGGATGATATCATTCTTTTTCTATTTTATTTCTTTTTAGTCATTTTAGCCACCCAATTTTCATCTAACATTGACTTTTCTATCCTTTTTTCTCCTATGGCCGGCCACCTCTCTAAAAAGGGTCTATTTTCCCTTTAAAGACCTCAAAAATATGAATCATAGTCAATTTACACTTTCAGCTAACAAAATAGGACTTTTGCACTTTATGCGATTTAGTCCTTTTTCGCAATTAAGCTCACAAACGCTAAAATCAATTCACCAAATTTTTCATAGACGAATATAATCATACTATGACACCAAAATAATAATAAAAATAATTCTTCAACCTTGAATTGGTGATCTCGAAACCACTCTTCTGACTAAGCCTAAAATCAGGCTGTTACAAGTCTCCACCTTAGGGATTTTTGTCCCTGAAAATTTTACCTGTGAATAAGTTCGAGTATTGATCTCTCATAGTCTCCTCGGGTTCCCATGTGGATTCCTCGACCCCATGTCTATGCCACAAAACTTTCACTAGTGCTATACTTTTATTCCTCAATTGTTTAACCTCCCGAGCCAAAATCTTAGCTGGTTCTTCCCCATATGTAACATCCTTTACCCGTATCAGACGCCGGGACAGGGTTCGAGGCGTTACCGGACTTAAACATTCACAAACATGCAAAACCAGGCCATAATATTTCATTTAAATTAAAAACATTCAATCACATGCGTAATGTCCCTTACACGAGCTATAGAGGCTCTAAACATGCATCAAAGGACGTTTAGGACTAAATTGAGAACTTTAGAAACTTTTGGGGAAACTTAGAAAAATTTGCATGAAACAGGGTCACACGTTGGTGTGGACACAGGGACACACCTATGTGTCTCCAACACGCCCGTGTCCTCAAGCCGTGTAACTCTCTATTTATGACGTCAGCAAAACAAATTTAACCACATGGCCAGGCCACACGCCCATTTGCTAGGTCGTGTCCTCCACACAGTTAAGACACATGGCCGTGTCTCTGCCCGTGTGACTAGTACTTACACTATTTTCCAAGCCTTTTGTTACCATTAATCCCTCACATCTTTACACACATCAAAGATATATATCATTGCATCATTTTAATGATTTAACATACTTCACTAAGGTATATTCTTAACTTTAACATGCTATCATTCACTAATTACACATACTCATATAACATCAACTCTAGACACAACAATTCTATATTCATTGACCTTATCATTTGATGACCACTTTTACCAAACTTTCATAACCATCAATTTATCAAGTAACTTCAATCAACATCAAGTATTCATGTTCAAACATTATCAACTTATTTCCATATTATACATTTACCACGTGGCCATGACCATTTCGATCGGTCAAGAAGCACCAATCATGCATATATGTCATAATACCAGCCATACATATCCCACAAGCATAAACACATCATCGCATCACAAGCATTAGAACTTATCATGGATAATTAGGCTTACAAGTCACAATCATTACAAGCCACATCTCATGGCTATATACAATGAATCAATATAAGTCAATACATATGACTAATCATAAAAACATCTACCATAAATCTAAGTCCCTATACATGCCACTCACTTGAAGACATTAAGATTCATCAATACTCCAAAGGAGGTAGCTTGATAGTGTGAGGTTGCCTCTGACGATCTCCAACCCCGAGCTAACCTGTCAACACTAAAGAAATGGAAAGGAGGGAGTAAGCTTAAAGCTCAGTAAGTCCATATGAAAACAATAAGCAAATTATCAACATGATTCCATGGAAATATAATCATAATTACAGTTTTACTTATTTTTTGGTCATGTTGTTTTCTCGGTCAAAGTTACTAAATTATTTATAACTGGAGATACAGAACTCCAAATTAAGATCCGTAAATTTTCCCTAAAACTAGACTCATATATCTTATTATCATAAAATTTCTAGAATTTTTGGTCCAGCCAATAAGTACATTTTATTCTTTAAAGTTACACCTATTTTGCTATTTGATAGCTTCGACCTTTCTTTACTAAAAATTTATTATCTCTTAACACGGGGTTCAGATAATGTTTCTGTCTAATTATATTGAAAATAGACTCATTAATGGATTATTAATATAAATCTTAAACCATAATTATTTTTGTACAATTTCTACTAAATTTCCAAAGTTGAGATAGGGGAGCTTGAAATCACCCTGACTCTGTCTCACAAAAGTTCAAATATCTCATAGTATAAAACTCTTTTGCTTACATAGTTTTGTCTATGTGAAACTAGACTCAATAATATTTAATCTCATATCTTATTCAGTTTCTAACTAAATTTCCACAATTTTTGGTGGATTTTGAAAGTCACATAAGTGTTGTTGTCCAACACTGTTATAATGCAAATTCATAATAACTAACATAAGTTCATTGTCACACTGATCATGGACTCATCATTTCATGGATCCCCTATTCAATTATAGAATGTAAGATAATATGATATTGCAACAAATTTCATAATCCTAGGCATAAGGATGGTTCACCATTCAACCCTTTTCACTTGTTTATCATATATATATATACACAAACATATGCATTCCTCATCACAAGTCATCATTCACCGAAGTATTACTCATGAATTTAGCGTACTACCTGTGCTCATCGTAGTATATCATATAACCATACCTCTTAATTATGCCCTTCTCGGGACTTCCATCACATACATATCAATACCCGTTGAACGCTTGGAATACTATTGGATACATGAAAACTTGCACATAAGTGTCACTTAAACATACGTAGCCAAAGCTACCTTATAACATGTAACACATCCATAATGAACTCGGACCTCTCAACGAGCTCGAATGTTACACGTATCGCATCCATTATGAACTCAGAGCACTCAATGAGCTCGGATGCTACATATATCACGAACTTGGACCACTCAACAAGTTTGGATTCTCATATATCTCACGAACTCGGACTGCTCAACGAGCTCAGTTTTCTTAATTCCTAATGACATGTCACTTGTATCCTAAACTATTCCTAAGGTTCAAACAGGATTTCCACACTTGCACATAGCATCCTTATCGTACTTGCTTGTCATGTCTAAACAACGACCATAATATCATTCATGCTTACAGATTCACCATTCTCATATTCATGAAATAAACATGGCATTGCTCATAATAACATTTAGGCATTTGTCATATAATACAATCATAATGTCAACTATATAAATATTCACCACATAACGTTAACACATGAATTTAAGTTCAAGCATAAACAAATGATGTTATTTCATTATTATTGACATACGAACTTTCCTTGGGTTCAAGTACAACTACTTATTCCGAATTAGTGCATAACCTTGTTCAACCTCGTTCTAAGCCCGAATCTTGTTTTCCTTGATCTATAATATCGCATTTAGCTTACTAATTAGTCACATTATTCATATGGGTCCAAAATCATACTTCTACAAAATTGTATTTTGACCCCTAAACTTTCACATATTTACACTTTTGCCCCAATGCTCATAAAATGATTTTTCATTCAATTTCTTTGTTCTTTAAACCTAGCTGAACCAATTTCATTACTATAGCAGCCCCTAATTTTCACTCAATCACACTTTTACTACCCATTTTACAACTTTTACATTTTAGTCCTTTTTAGGTGTTTTCATGAAAAATCACCTAGTAAAAGATGTTTATCAAGCTTTAATCTTTCATATTCTACCATTAAACATCAAAATACTAACATGTCATGCATGGGTCAATTTTTCAAACATAAACCCTAGCTTAAACTAATGGTAGAAATGAGTAGATCATGTTCCAGGGACTTCAAAAATGCATAGAATACTAAAAACGGGGCTCGAGAGTACTTACTATTGAGCTTGGAAGCTTGAAAACCCTAACCATGGCTTCCCCCCTTGCTACATTCGGCCATGAGGAAGAAGGATGAGCAAAATTTTGTTTCTTTTCCCTTTTTAATTCATTTAATTACTAAATGACTAAAATACCCTTAATGCCTTTCTTTGAAATTTTACCTAACCATGTCATTTTTTGTCCAAATTTTTAGAACTTGGTCAAATTACTCTTTAAGGACCTCTAATTAATAATTCAATTCAATTTCATGCTTGGAGCTTCTAGAACTCAAGTTTTACAATTTATTCAATTTAGTCCTTAAAGCCAAATTAAGCACTTTAGACATTAAATTTCCTTATGAAATTTTTACATAAACATATCATAGGCCTTATAATAATCATAAAATAATTATTTCCAAATTTAAATTTGTGGTCTCAAAACAACTGTTCCGATTAGCCCTACTTCGAGATGTTACACCATAGGTTATATCCGGACTTATTTCAATCTCTGTTGGCGCGATCACATGCGAAGGATCTAATCTATACCGACGTAACATAGACACATAAAACACGTCGTGAATCTTTTCCAACTTTGAGGGCAAAGCCAAATCGGAGGCAACAGGCCCTACTCTCTTAGAAATCTCATAAGGTCCAATGAACCATGGACTTAATTTTCCCTTTCTACTGAATCGAAGGACTTTCTTCCACGAGGACACTTTCAAAAACACCTTATCACTGACTTGAAACTCAATCTTCTTTTGTTTCAAATTCGCGTAGGATTTCTGTCTATCTGAAGCGGCTCTCAAGCAATCACGAATCACTTTAACCTTGTCTTCGGTCTCTTTGACTAAATTGACCCTGTGAATCTGACTCTCTCTGAGTTCTGTCTAATATAAGGGCGTTCGACACTTGTTTCCATATAAGGCCTCATAAGGCGCCATTTTCAAACTCGACTGATAGCTATTGTTGTAGGCAAATTCAACTAGTGGTAAGTACTTTTCCCAACTTCCTTGAAATTAAAGAGCACAACACCATAACATGTCTTCTAAGATTTGAATTGCTCTCTTCGACTGACCACCAATTTGCGGGTGAAATGCAGTGCTAAAATTTAGTTTTGTTCCCAATACCTCTTGCAACTTCTTCCAAAACCGCAAGGTAAACCTTGGATCTCTATTCGAAATAATTGACAAGGGTACTCTATGAAGCCTTACGATCTCAGAAATATGCAATTCAGCCAATTTATCAAAGGGATAATCGATATGCACCGGTATAAAATGTGTCGTCTTGGTAAGCCTATCAGAAAAACCCAAATGAAATCCTTTTTCCTTGGCGTCAATGGCAACCTTGATACAAAATTCATGGTTACATGGTCCTATTTCTATTCAGGAACCATTACGGGTTGAAGCAAACCCAAAGGTACTTGGTGTTCAACCTTCACTTGTTGACAAACTAGACATTTAGAAACAAACTCAGAAATGTCTCTTTTTATCCCCAACCACCAGTACATTTTCTTCAAATCATTATACATTTTCACACTACCCGGATGGATAGACAAGCAACCACTGTGTGGCTCTCGTAAAATCCTCTGAATAAGCTTATTGTCCTTTGGTACACAAATTCTATCTTGGTACATCATACAACCGTCGGTACCAATATGAAATTTTGATTCATTTCTCGTCTCACATTAAGCCATCTTAGCTTGTAAATCCTTATCACCTTTCTGAGCTTTACAAATCTCTTGAAGAAACATCGGTTTAGCTCTCATCTTAGTTAGAATCGAACCATCATCAGTCACGATCAATTGAGTATTCATAGCCCTCAAGGCGAATAATGATTTCCAACTCAATGCATTGGTGACTACATTCGCATTTTCAAGGTGGTAGTCAATCACCAACTCGTAATCCTTTATCAACTCCAACCATCTTCGTTGCTGTAAATTTAGCTCCTTTTGAGTCATCAAATACTTTAGACTCTTATAGTTAATAAATAATCGGCATCTCTTGCCATACAAATGGTGCCTCTAAAATTTCAATGCAAACACGGTGGCGGCCATCTCTAAATCGTTCATCGGGTAGTTTTTCTCGTATGGCTTTAACTACCTCAAGGCATAGGCTATTATCTTGCCTTCTTGCATGAGTACACATCCCAATCCATTTAAGGAGGTGTCGCTATACACTACGAATTCTTTTCCCGGTTCTGATTACATTAAAACTGGAGCTTTGGTTAACAAGGTCTTTAATTTCTCGAAACTCTATTGGCACTCCTCCGTCCATTCAAACTTGACATCTTTTTGTAACAACCTTGTCATCGGAGTAGCTATCATTGAGAATCCATTTACAAATCTTCTATAATACCCAGCCAAACCCAAAAACCTTTGAATCTCTAACACACTCTTCGGTGGTTTCCATTCAACAATAGTCGAGATCTTACTCGGGTCAACACTGATCCCGTCACCTGACACAATGTGTCCCAAAAATCTGACTTCTCGTAGCTGAAATTCACTTTTACTAAACTTGGCATGCAATTGCTTATCTCTTAAGGTTTGTAAAACCATCCTCAAATGTTCTGCATGTTCACTCGAATCATGAGAATAAATCAATATATCATCGATAAAGACCACCATGAACTTATCCAAATACGGTCGGAAAATGCGGTTCATCAAATTTATAAATACCGTAGGGGTATTCGTTAAACCAAAAGGCATGACAAAGAACTCATAATGCCCATACCTTATCCTAAACGTAGTTTCTGGTACATCTTGTTCCTTTACTCTAAGCTGGTAATAACCAGACCTTAAGTCTATCTTTGAAAACACGGTGGCTCATTTCAATTGGTCAAACAAATCGTCAATCCTTGGTAAAGGATACTTGTTCTTCACTGTCACCTTGTTGAGCTGTCTGTAGTCTATACATAACCTCATCGACCTGTCTTTCTTTTTCACAAAGAGCACTAGAGCACCCCACGGAGAATAGCTCGGTATCACAAAACCCCTATCCGTTAGTTCTTGTAATTGTACTTTCAACTCCTTTAATTCCGTCGGAGCTATCCTATATGGAGCAATCTAGATGGGTGCCGTACCGAGGACTAACTCAATTCCAAATTCAACTTCCTTTACTGGAGGTAATTCGAGTAATTCTTCCAGAAACACATCTGTGAACTTATAAACTACTGGTACTGAATCAATCTTCAATTCCGATGCTTGAGTATCCAGTACAAAAGTGAGGTAAGCTTCATACCCTTTTCTCAAATATCTCACTAACGACATGGACGATATCACCACAAGAAATCTACTGTTCTACCTGATTCAACCCGAAGAACATCTCTGCTTTCATACTTCAACTCAATAACTTTTCTCCCACAGTCCACTACAATACTATGAGAAGTCAACCAATCCATCCCAAGGATTACATCAAATTCATTAAATTGCAATAACATGAGGTTAGCCAGAAAACAATGACCTCAAATTGTCAAAGGACAATTTCTACATACTTGGTCAACTAATACATGATTGCCTAACAGGTTGGACACTTTCACCACAAATTTAATGGACTCGACTATCATATTCATACGGGGTATCAATTTCATACAGATATAGGAATGAGTAGACTCTGGGTCAATCAAAGCAACAACAAATATATCATGGATAGAAAAGGTACCCGTAATCACATCGGGAGACTCTGCCTCTTCACAGGCATGAATAGCATAAGTCCTTACAGGCGCTTTGCCCTCGAAACTCATAGTAGCTTCTCAAGTGTACCTCTATTGCTAGCCCCACTTCTTGGGTTCTTATATGGCCTACCTCTTGAAGTAGCATTACCCGGCATGCTTTGATCCTTACCTTTCTCGACCCTTTCGGGACGGCTATGAATAAAATGGTCCACAACCTACATTTAAAATAGCCACTTTCATTACCTCGGCACTCACCAAAATGATTTCTGCCGCACTGTGAACATTCTGGTCTATTCGGGCGAGCACTACCAACACTCGCGATAGAAGTAGTCTAGGCTTTTGTCACTGCATATTGGTTATTCTTGCTCTTGCTCAAGAATTCCATTGACGCATTTGATCGAGTAGGAAACTCTCTCTATCTCTTGGATGAGGTTTGATGTGATTTCCTCATCTTTCTTTTCTTTGAGTCTTGAGACTCGATGACAACTTTTCTCTTCTCTTTGGCCAATTCCTCAGCCTTACATGCTCTCTCAATGAGCACCACAAATTCCCTTAGCTCCAAGATGCCAACTAATAAGCAGATGTCTTCGTTCAGACCATCTTCAAATCTCTTACATATGATGGCTTCTATAGATACGCACTCCATTGTATATTTGTTGAGCCTCACAAACTCACACTTATATTCTGTCACTGTAACACCCCTTACCTGAGTCCGAGGGCGGGACTGGGCACGAGGCATTACCATAGTTAACCACCAAGACTTGATTAAATTTAAAACTTTTTCTAACCTTGTTTAAACTCCTTAATGTAGGCTTACGAGGCCTCAAACTCTCATTGGAAACCATTCAAAACCAACTCGGGTCCTTAAACCAACTTAATAAAAATGTCCATTGAAACAGGGCACATGTCCGTATGGAAGGGTAACATGCCCGTGTGTTCATTATAACACGGTCGCGCTGATGGCCCGTGTGACACACATGACCTAAGCCTCTAGAGACGCGCCCGTGTCCCATGCTTGTGTGAATTAAATTCTAAATTCGAACCTACAGGGGATTTCACATGGCCTTACATATGTCCGTGTCCATGGCCCGTGTCTCTTACACGGCCATGACACATCCGTGTCTTAGCCTGTGTCTAAAAATCTAGATATTCTGTTTCTGATGTCAGCAATCCTTAAGGGTCACATGGCCAAGGCACACACCCATGTGCTAGGCCGTGCCCTTTATACGGCTGAGGCACATGGTCGTGTCTCTGCCTGTGTGTTTACTACCATGCATACTGACTTGAAATTTTTACGTGTAGGGGACATATGGCCAGACAGCACACCCATGGGGCTGGCAATGTGTCACACATGGCCTATACACACGCCCGTGTGTCTACCCGTGTGGACAACATAGGGCTATTTTCCAAGCCCTTTGCCGCTCTGAAACACAAAATAACAACATCCATCATGCTAAAGATCATCGTGATATGATTCCTCAATCCAACAACCACATCTAAGGCTTTTACACATTTCATATTTACTAAAACAACCAAAAATTTACCTATTCATGAAATAATTTCTTGTATTCATGTAACAACTTTCGACTTTAGCCATTTTCGTGGCCTTATACAAAATGAATCAAAATGCTAAAGTAAGCCAACACATTTGGCCAATTAACAATGACACAAAACTCTAAAGTCAGGGTCCTATACATGCCATAATCAAAATAAATAGATCTAACTATACCAAGTGTTTCGATTGATAGCGTGACCGCTGCCTCTAGCATCTGTTAATCCACGAGCTAATTAGGCGGCACTATAAGAAAATGGAAAGAAATAGGGTAAGCATAAAGCTTAGTAAGTTCCATGAAAATAAATATAACGACAACTTTACCATTCATTATCATGCTCATAACACTAAAATAGGCATAAGCACAACTTACTTATCACTATCCAACATAATTCACATAGCATATACTAAGCTCACATCTCATGCATTTCATTTAGCTACCTGTATCACTCACAACATGGTTATATTTTTCTTGTTTAACTTAAACTGTAACTCTCACCATTGAGCCATTTAGAATGCTATCGGATATTCATTAAGCCTCAAACATAGGGCATGATGCCGATGCCATGTCCCAGACATGGTCTTACAATGACACATCTCGTAGCTGATGCATGTTCCAGACATGTCTTACACTGGCTTACATTTCGAGTCTGATGCATGTCCCAGACATGTCTTACACTAGCTTTCGTCTCAATGCCGATGCCATGTCCCAGACATGGTCTTACACTGGCTCTCGTAATATGGCCGATGCATGTCCCAGACATGTCTTACACTAGCACACAAATAACCCAAATGTCATGGCATGAATATTCGATCTATTTCCTATGGTTCATACGGGAATTCTACTATCTCAAAATTCATCATACATAATCATTTCCACAAACAAGCAATTTATGCTATATCAATTCAAACACATATAATAACAATGTAGTTGTATTATTTACATACAACTTACCTCGGATTACAAAATGTAGACGGCTAGTTCAGCTTAGTCCACTTGTTTCGCTTTTCCCCGGTCTAAGCTTAGATTTTGTAATTCTTGATCTAAATGATAAAAATTCATGAATTTAACCATTTTATTAATCTAGGTACTCAATAATTTAAAATTGGGCAAAATGACCATTTTGCCCCTAAACTTTTACAAAATGACCATTTTACCCCTAGACTTTTGCAAAATGACCATTTTACCCCTAGGTTTGGAAATCGATTTTTATCAATTTTGTTCAAATATTAAGGCTATTCAAACCCTTTTTACTCTTATAGTGACCCAAAATTCCCATTTTTACACAACATTACTACTCATTTTACAAACTTTACAAAATGGTCCCTTTTTAAGGTTTTCATGAAAAGTTCTTTCACAAAAGTTATTCACTACAACACTAAGATTCGTTTTATTCCATAAAAAATCAGAAAACATCATAAATCCTTTCATGGTAAATCCCTATACTATTAACCATTTTGCAAAATGGTCCCCTCATTAGCTAGCTCATGCTACAAGGGTTCCAAAAGTAAAAAAATTATCAAAAATAACCTTCAAATTGACTTACTTGCAAGAGGATAGCTTCGCTGAAATTTTAAAGCTCCAAGAACCTTTATTTTGCTGAGAATTTTGGTGAAGAAGAAGGGGTGAAAGAGATGATATCATTCTTTTTCTATTTTATTTCCTTTTAGTCAATTTAGCCACCAAATTTTCACCTAATATTGACTTTTCTATCTCTTTGTCTCCTATGGCCGGCCATGCCTCGATAAAGGGTCTAATTGCCCTTTAAAGACCTCCAATTAAAGTTCTCTAGCTATTTGACACCTTTAGTTATCAAAATAGGACTTTTGCACTTTATGCGATTTAGTCCTTTTTCACAATTAAGTTCACAACCGCTAAAATTACTTCACCATATTTTTCTTGCACTAATATAAACATGCTATAACTCTAAAATAATAATAATAAAATACTTTCTTCGACTTCAGATTGGTGGCTCAAAACCACTATTTTGACTAAGCCCAAAATCGGGCTGTTACAGTCACTATCATGCGGCCTTGTTTTAGTTCAAGGAACACTTTCCTCTTTTGATCGAGGAACCTCTAACTAATGTACTTCTTTTAGAATTCTTCCTGGAAAAATTCCCAAGTTACTTGCTCTCTCGGTACATCTGACATGAGAGTGTTCTACCATTAGTAGCCCAAATCTCGTAGGAGTGACACTACACACTTCATGCACTCCTCAGGTGTGCATGATAGCTCATCAAATACCCTAATGGTATTTTCCAACCAAAAATCTGCTCTCTCTGGGTCATCATCAATATTTTCCTGAAATTCCTTAGCCCCGTGCTTTCTAATTCTATCCACTAGAGGTTTCTCTTTTCTAGCCATTTTTACTCCTTGAGGAGCTATATGAATGGGTTGAGGAAATGGGGGAGGTAGGGGAGGTGGAGTATTCGGATTCACACGAATAAACTCCAAACACCAGGCATTTATCATGTGGAGGTAAGCTTCTTTAGCCCATCCGTACTGACTCATTATCACGGGCCCACTATTGACTGGCGCAGTCTCTTCAGCGAGAGTCTGAGCATTACTTTCCACGTCATCCGTCGCAGCCATGTCAAGATCCATTTAATACATATAAGAACACAATTTATCTCGTCAGGAGTCGTCACACTATCAATATACAATTATGGCATGTATAGCTAGACTCGTACTCACGCTAGGTTAGTCCTAGAATCGACTAAACCATAGTTCTGATACCACTAAATGTAACACCCCTTACTCGAGTCTAAGGCCGGGACTGGGCACGAGGCATTTCCCGACTTAACTGCATGCATACAATCATTTTCGAGTTATAAAGACTAGGTCAAATTTAAAAATTTTCTCCTGTAATCTAATAGTTCTTAATATGGGCCCGTGGGGCCCAAATCACGTTTTGGAAATAACCCGGGTTTAATCCCAACATCTTTAAAAACTTTGAAAAACGCCACTTGAAGCAGGGCACAAGGCCATATGGAAGGGAAACACGTCCGTGTGGCCATTATGACATGGCCGTGCTAAAGGCCCATGTGGTTCACACGACCTAAGTACAAGGGGACACGCCCGTGTTCTAAGCCCGTATAGATTTAAATTCCAAATTCGAACCTACAAGGGGTTTCACATGGCTTGACACACACTCGTGTCCATGGCCTGTGTCCCTTACACGGCCATGACATGCTCGTGTCTAAAAACCTTGACATTATGTCTCTGACATCAGCAACAATTTAAGGGCACATGGCCAAGGCCCATGCTCGTGGCCAGAGGCCGTGTCCTCCATACGGCTGAGACATACGACTGTGTCTCTGGTCGTGTTTTTACTACCATGCATACTGACTTGCAAATTCGAGGTGCAGAGGACACACGGTCGAGCAACACGCCCATGGGGCTGACTGTGTGTCACACACGGCCTAGACACACGCCCGTGTGTCTACCCATGTGGACGATATAAGGCTATCTACCAAGCCTCTTGCAACCTTGAGACACAATCTATCATACCTAAGTTTATCACAACAAGATTTTTCAACCAAGCAACCATAACTAAGGCCTGTATACATTTCATACATATTCAACCATGCCAGCAATTCACATTCATGAAAGACTTTCTTGCATTCATAAAACAACTTTAAATATTAGCCATTATTCATGGCCTTATACAAAATGAGTCAAGTACTAAATTAAGCCAACACATTTGGCCCCAAAATAATGTGACACATTAACAAAATCAAAGGATCCTATACATGCCATAATAAAAATAAAAGAACTAACTATACCAAGTGTTTCAAAATGATAGTGTGACTGGCTTCTCAACGTAGGTGATGATCCATGAGCTACTTTGGCGGCACTATAAGAAAATGGAAAGGAAATGGGGTAAGCATAAAGCTTAGAAAGTTGCATGTAAATAAACATCAACTGATTATCATACATCAATAGGCTCCTAACATTTCATGGCTTGTTCATGAATACAATAAATAGACATAAGCACAACTTACTC
Organism: Gossypium arboreum; assembly: GCF_025698485.1. Classification (NCBI taxonomy): domain Eukaryota; kingdom Viridiplantae; phylum Streptophyta; class Magnoliopsida; order Malvales; family Malvaceae; genus Gossypium; species Gossypium arboreum. Next base: position 16,803,075 of record NC_069075.1, on the reverse strand, counting down.
ATCACCATCCAATACAATTCATATAACATAGATTGAGTCCACAACTCATGCATTTCAAGTAGGTATCTGTACCACTCACCACATGGTTATAACTTTTCTCATTTCGACATAAATACATAAATCTTCCGTTGAACCATTCGGAATACTACAGGATATTCAATAGCCCCAAACATGGGATAAGATGCTGATGCCATGTCCTAGACATCGTCTTACACTAGCTAGCACATTAAAGTCAATGCCATGTCCCAGACAGGTCTTACACTGACTTTCATATATCGAGGCTAATGCCATGTCCCAAACAGGTCTTACACTGACACACAACAAGCTGACGCAATGTCTTAGACAGGTCTTACACTAGCTTGTATATCTCGAGGCCGATGCCTGTCCTAGACATGTCTTACACTGCTCACATACTACCCAGTGTCATGGTACGAATACCCAAGTCTATTACAAATGTTCAACTAAAAGTCTTTTCTACATTAATTTCTTGACATGCATTCTCATAATCACAATCAAACAATTTATGCAATATCAATTCAATCATACATCATAGCAATATAGTTGCATTATTAACATACAACTTACCTCAGTATACAAAATGTGAGCGACTATTTCCTGCTTAGTCCGTTAGCTTCGCTTTTCCCCGGTCTAGGCCCAAATTTTGTAATTCTTGATCTAAAATGGAAAAATTCATTCATTTAATCAGCATATCAATCTAGACACTTACAAATTTATAATTTTGGGCAAAATGACCATTTTGCCCCTAGGCTTTCACAAAATGACCATTTTACCACTAGGCTCGAAAATCTATTTTTATCGAATTTCCCTGTTAACCAAGCCTAGCCGACCATTGATTTCTCTTATGAAAACCTCAAAATTTCCACTATTTCACACAATTACAACTTATTTCATAACTTTTACAAATTGGTCCTATTAGGGGTTTCCATGAAAAATCCTTTCACAAAAGTTGTTTATTAAACAGCTAAGATTCATTTTCTTCCTTAAAAACTCAGTAAACATAATAAATCCTTTTATGGAAAATCCCTAGATTATTAGCCATTTTACAAAATGGTCCCTTCATTAGCTAGCTCATGCTACAAGGGTTCCAAAAGTACAAAAATTATCAAAAATAACCTTCAAATTGACTTGCAAGAGGATTGCTTGGATGAAATTTTAAAGCTCCAAGAACCCTTATTTTGCTGAAAATTTTGGTGAAGAAGAAGAGGTGAAAGGGATGATATCATTCTTTTTCTATTTTATTTTTTTAGTCAATTTAGCCACCCAATTTTCACCTAACATTGACTTTTCTATCCTTTGTCTCCTATGGCCGAACACCTCTCTTAAAAGGGTCTATTTGCCCTTTAAATACCTCTACAATATGAATCATAGTCAATTCACACCTTTAGCTAACAAAACAAGACTTTTGCACTTTATGCGATTTAGTCCTTTTTCGCAATTAAGCTCACAAACACTAAAATCAATTCACCAAATTTTTCTTAGACTAATATAATCATACTATGAGAAAAATGATAATAAAAATAATTCTTCAACCTTAGATTGGTGGTCCCAAAGCCACTTTTTCGACTAAGCCCAAAACTGGGTTGTTACACATCTAGTCTGAAGCGCTTCACAATTCTCCCTTATCTTAGCTCCAAAAACTCCCTCTAGCACTTTCCTCACTACCCTATTCAGTGCGTCAGTACCAAGCTCTGGATTACCGCTACCCTAAGTCGACGGACTCACATTAACCTCCAGCTCCTGAACAGTCACACGTTCCGGAGAGGGAGATGACTCTTTGTGACCCCGCTTCCTTCAAAATCCATATCAGTCTTGTGCCTAATTTACGATATCTACATGCTTTCAGAAAGCAACCACATAACATTTCTAACATTAGAGTTTCAAATTCTACTTGAACCAGCACCGGAGTCTCAGACAGTTCATTTTCGTAGATTACTTTCAAAACACAAATCATTTCAACTTTCTGTGGTACGTTTTTTAAATGTTTTTCAAAATTAATTATATGTGCACACGTCCATGTAGCAACATAGGCTGATTTTTTTAAACCTGGCTCTGATACCACTAAATGTAACACCCCAAACCTATCCTAGAAGTCTAGACCAAATCTGAAATGCTCCATTGATCACCGGAGTGATCGAAGGAAAATTTTACAAAAACAATCCCTTTATAACTTAAGAACATTTATTCATTATCAAGTAAAAACTGAATCATCATAGTGAAATTTAAAACCCGAAAAGAATTAGATTGGTGGAGAAAGTCAAAGCAATTAAACATTTAAAATCCCTTCTGTAAAGATACCAGAAATAAATCATGAAACTGAAAATGGTACCACAGTACTATAAATATTTATAGTTCAAACCAAATATATAAAATAAAGCTAGAAAACACAAATTGACTTTCTAATTTATTGAAATTGTCTGAAACCTCTGCATACTGAGTCCATTGATGCGTGATATTCGTGACAGGTTTTAAATATTTATAATGAATCATTCTTGAAACTAACTATTCTCACGATGAAGGCAAGTGTACCTATCGAACAGTAGTATAATTTTAGTAAGACTGGATTGTCGAACCCAAAGGAACTAAAAGTACTTGTAATGACTGTCTTTTTATTATCTACCCTAAGAATAATGAGGTTTTTTTTTAACTAACTAATTAACTAAACTAAAAAATCACAGATAATAGAATTGGGGAATTACTTTTTTGAAAAACTATTGAATCAAGACAATACCTAAGGAAAAATCCACCTAGACTTCACTTGTTATTTGACTCTGAATCGGACGATTTATTCATTTGACTTGATCCATAGAAATCCCTAAGTTATATTATTATCTCTCGAGACTAACAACATCTAACCCTAGGTTGAATAATTGAAATCTCTTTCTAATTAACTCCCTAGGGTTGCATTAACTCGATCTATGGATCCCTTATTAGGTTTCACCCTAATCGGAAAAATCTTGTCACCCTATCTCTAGGCGCAAACCAAATCCTCTTAATTATGATGAATTTACTCTTAGACAGGGTCTATTCCTCCTCTGAATAAGATCTTAACTTGAATCAATATCCTGGAATATCAAAACAAGAATTAAGAACACATAATTAAGAACAAGTCAAATATTTATCATACAATTCAGATAATACTAACAAGATCTGTCTTAGGTTTCATTCCCCTTAGGTGTTTAAGGGTTTAGTTCATAACTAAAAATGTAAAATCTCAGAAGAATAATGAATACAAAACACAAAGAAAAAACCCAAAAGAAAAAACCCAAAACTCCTGAAGGGAAATTGAGGGGAGATCTTCAGTCTTGATGATGAATCCAGCTTCTAAGATGGATCAAATGGCTTTCCTTGAGCAGTCCCCTGCCTCATTCCCTGTGTGTCCTTTTTCTTCCTCCTCTAGGGTGTATTTATAGGCTTTGGAATGCCTAAGAACCCTCAAAATTGGCCTTTTCCGAATTAGACTAAACTTGGGCTCGGCAGGGACACGCCCGTGTGCGTTTGCTTAAGGCATTGGTCAAGCCTGTTAAATGGGCACGGGCGTGTGGTCCACCCTGTGAGTCATGCTTTGATTCTGCCAAATTAACACGGCCATGTGGTATTCCCGTGTGAGGAGGTCCAGGCCGTGTTGATTTCGTACGTTGGCCCATTTTCTATGTTTTTGGCCCGTTTCTCGTTCTTTCCACTTTCTTATGCTCACCTAAGTATAAAACATGAAATTAAGGCATTAGAAGCATCAAATTCACCAATTTTAAGGAAAAATCATCCATAAAATGTGATAAGCATGGGATAAAAATATGTATGAATTACGGTTTATCAAATACCCCCACACTTAAGCATTTGCTTGTCCTCAAGCAAAATCCTCAACTCATAATCAAATTGAATTCTTCTCAACTTATAATTTCTATCAATAATATCTCAAAATAATCCATAGGTAATCATACATTGAAAATTCAACTGAAAGAACATCAAAGTTCCAAACATTCCAAGTTGAACATTTTATCATGAAAACATAGGTGTCTCCACTCATTTAAGTAATTACCTTTAATTCAAAAAATCATAGAGTTTCACATCCTAACTAAAGATTCACTCAAATCACTCGAGTTGTTTAAGGACAATAAAATGAAGCACTCAATAGTCAATAATGAAGAGTCATTACCATAGGCTTGCATGAAAATCAAATCTCCACCACTATAAATTGAGATGAAACATCAATCAAAAGGTCTTTAGAGGGTTGTAACGTGGCTTTGGTTAAGGGTGTGGTTGCAAGCTGAAAGAAAGGGTTAGAATCGAGATTGAATTAAAAAATTGCCTAACTAGAAAAATGACTAGTCATCAATTGCGTACAATAGAGCTTTTTCTCAGAATATGGATTTTAACTTCTCTAGCTCAAAAATCACTACTACTAATATGTATACATTTTTTTTTAAGAACAAGTCAAATTACAAAAAAGAATAAAACATAGCTAAGCAATTATTCCAACTCAAATCTCGACAAAAATAGGGATCAAATTAATTTAGGGGATTTCAACAATAATGAGTTATGGGTTAATATTGAGGGTAAATCAATGAATGGGTTGTTAGGCTCAAGGGGGTTCACTAAGGGTTAATTGTGAAGGTAGGCTTTTATAGAGTGAGTGAGTTAAACCTAAGTGCCTTTATCATTTTGACATATCAAATCAAATGGTGTGGTCTTGACATGCATAATCAAGCAAGTTCTAGAATAGCAATTCAATACTGACGCACTCATAATGAAAGTGAGCATGAAAGAAATAATAGATGCTCCAAAGGCTCAAGATCTCACAAAAATTATGGCTTTTTGATGTTTAAACTTGTGAATCCCAACTCAAGATAATACCTAAAGTTGGGGAAACAACCTAAAAGTTTTTAATTCTTCAAAAATCAACTAATCATGCTTGATTCCCTAATGTCTTAAAGTTTAAACCCTCAATGCATAAATGCCTATGTTTTAATTCAAGATATATAAATAAAAGTCATAAATCAATCAAAATTTATCCTAGACATGATATGAGAGCTTTTCAAGAGAACAAGGCAATCATTCAGGGATTTTTCTGATAGTGAAATGAATACACCCCACACTTAAGATGCACATTGCCCTCAATGTACAAAGATAGATATGTAGAAATGAATATAAATATAAGAAAATGAGAGAAGTGAAACTTCCTGAGTGATGAATGAATTTCCTTGAACTGGAGTTTTGGAGAATAATCGGCGTGAGGGTGGAGGAGGATACTCCGGCGGTGGTAGAGGTTCATTAGTCCATAAGTCCTACACCAAAAGAATATTATATCTGAAGTTGGCTATGGTCATGGTCAAGCAGGACATGGCAACCGTGGGGAACCTTTCTTGGTGGAGTTTTTAGTTCCTATGTGATGATGAGCTGAGGAGCTCTTTATAACTGTGATAAAATTAGGAGCTCTTTAAGAGGTATACTGAAGCATAATTACTCGTAATGGAATAGCCGAAGAATAAAAATTGTAAAAATTCAGGATAAGATAGTATTAAAAGGAAATAAAAAAATTTCAAAATATAGAGATAAAAATAAAATAAAATAAATAATAGGTGTTTATAGAGAAATTGGGGCACACGGTCGTGGGGCACGCCCGTGTGCTCTAAGCTCAACCCGTGTGTTTCGTAATTTTCGACATTAGGTGCATTGGTGTACACAGAAATGTTGCACGGCCGTGTCGATCTCCGTTCGCTTCTCCTACGCTCGTGTATGCAGATGCACGCCCGTGTTAAATTGACAGGTTTACCCATGGGTTCAAAACACGGGCATGTTTCACGTCTGTGTTATTTTGGCAGTTTTTCCCACGGCCAAGTCGCACAGTCGTGGCTACTTATGGCATCCCATGTTGGGGAAGAAATTTTTTCCCTATTTTCACACGGCCTTATCGCACGGCCGTGTTGCATCCTGTGGTATGTGCACGGCCTATGGCACACCCGTGTGCCTGACCGTGTGGTTCTGAAACCCTATGTTCAATGATTTGGTTAGTATGTTAGATTTTGAAAACTAAAATTTAAAGAAAGTAATATTGTTAGTGCTCGGGTTGCCTCCCGAGAAGCACCTATTTAAAGTTTAAGCTAGACTTTATCGTGTGAGTATACTTAAGGAGATTCGTGGAGCCGTAGCTTCTCCCTGTCATCTTTAAATTTCTCACTGTTGTAAGGTTTGAGGCAATGTCCATTTACTTTGAAAGTACCTTGTGATGGGTGACTTATTTCTACGATGCCGTATGGGAAAACTATTTTGACTACGAACAGACCTGACCATCGTGATTTAAGCTTCCCAGGGAACAATTTAAGTCTCGAGTTATATAATAGTACAAGATCTCCAACTTCAAATTGTTTATTTTTTTTAACCGAGCATCATGGTGTCATTTAGTTGCTTCCTTGTATAGTCTTGAATTTTCATATGCATAGGTTCGCCATTCGTCTAACTCGTTCAACTGCATCAACCTATTTTCACCTGTAAGTTTAGGATCAAAGTTTAGAAATTTTATAGCCCAGAATGCTTTGTGTTCTAACTCAAATGGTAGATGACAACTTTTTCCATAAACGAGTTTGTATGGTGATGTTCCTATGGGGGTTTTAAAAGCAGTTCTATAGGCCCATAATGCGTCATCTACTTTCATTGCCCAATCTTTCCTGTTTAATCCTACTGTCTTTTCTAGGATACATTTAAGTTCTCGATTTGCCACTTCAATAGTTTGAGGGTGGTAAGAGGTAGCTGTTCAGTAGTAAACTCCATATTTCTTGAGGGTCTTTTCAAATTTGGTGTTACAAAAATGAGTCCCTCTTGTCGCTGATGATTAATCTAGGTGTTCCAAATCGAGAGAAGTTTTTTAAGGAAACGTACCATTACTCTAGCATCATTTGTAGGCAGAGCTTAGGCTTCAACCCATTTAGACATATAATCGACAGCTACTAAGATGTATTTATTTCCAAATGAACTAGGGAATGGACCCATGAAGTCGATACCCCAAACATCAAATATTTCACATGAAAGCATATATGTCTGAGGCATTTCATCACGGTTAGAGATATTACCCGTCCTTTGGCATTTGTCACAAGAAATAACATACCTATTGGTATCTTTGAATAAGGTGGGCCAATAAAAACCTGATTCAAGTATTTTATGTGCGGTCTTATTTCCACCGTAATGTCCTCCAGCTGGTCTTGAGTGGCAGTGTTCCAAGATTTTTAATGCTTCTGTTCTTGTAACGCATCGCCGAATAACTTGATCTGTACATATACGAAAAAGAAAAAGGATCTTCCCAAAAGTAGTTTTCAGATCAATAAAGAATCATTTCTTTTGTTGATGTGTCAACCCTTTTGGGATAACGTTAGCGGCTAAAAAATTCGCGATGTCTGCAAACCAAGGTTCCTCCTAGTCAGAAATAGCAAAAAATTGTTCTTCAGGGAACGAATCATTTATTTCCACTTCATCTAGCTCTTTAGTACTTGAATTTTCAAGCCTGGATAAATGATCAGTTTTGGGATTTTCTGCTCCTTTCTTATCTTGAATTTCCAAGTCCAATTCTTGCAATAACAAAATCCATCGAATGAGTCGAGGTTTTGTATTAGTCTTAGTTAACAGGTAGCGAAGGACAGAATGGTCAGTATAAACGAAAACTTTAGACAATATTAGATATGGCCTAAATTTATCGAATGCAAAAACCACAGCTAACAATTCTTTCTCTATGGTGGTGTAGTTCTCCTGTGCGGCTGTCAAATTTTTGCTAGCATAATAAATAGGTTGAAAGTGCTTGTCCCTTCACTATCCCAAAACTGCACCTACTGCAAAGTCACTCACATCACACATTAGTTTAAAAGGTAAATTCCAATCAGGTGCTATTATAATTGGAACATTAATCAATTTATCTTTTAGAGTATTAAATGCTTCTAAACATTCCTGATCAAAATTAAAGAGCATATCTTTTTCTAGTAATTTGGTCAAAGGCTTAGCTATTTTAGAAAAATCTTTAATAAATCTTCTATAAAACCCAGCATGTCCTAAAAAACTTCTAATAGCCTTAACCGAACTAGGAGGTGGTAATTTTTCAATGATTTCGACTTTAGATTTATCAACCTCAATCCCTTTACTAGAAATTTTATGTCCTAGCACAATACCTTCTTGAACCATAAAGTGACATTTTTCCCAGTTAAGTACGAGGTTCGTTTCCTCACATCTTATTAGAACTCATTTTAAATTTTTAAGGTAAAGATGGAAAGAGTTACCTAATACCGAGAAATCATCCATAAATACCTCCCTACGAGTTCGTCGAAGACGGCCATCATGCAGTGCTGGAACGTAGCAGGAGCATTACATAATCCAAAGGGCATTCTTCGATAAGCAAATGTACTGTATGGACATGTGAATGTCATATTTTCCTGATCTTCAGGAGCTATTTGGATTTGAAAATAGCCAGATAGTCTGTGCAATAAGCAGTAGTACATGTGCCCTGATAGTCTTTCCAACATTTGGTTAATGAATGGCAAGAGGAAGTGATATTTTCTGGTGGCATCATTTAGCTTCCTATAGTCAATACAAACTCCAACCTGTGACTGTCCTAGTTAGAATTAGTTCATTCTTCTCATTAGCTACCACAGTCATGCCTCCTTTCTTAGGAACAACCTGCACTGGACTTACCCAAGAACTGTCAGAAATATGATAAATAATTCCAGCATATAGAAGTTTAATTACCTCGGCTTTAACAACTTCCTTCATGTTGGGGTTCAGTCGTCTTTGAGCTTGCACATCTGGTTTATATTCATCTTCCATTAAAATTTTGTGGGTGCAAAAAGAAGGGCTGATCCCTTTAATGTCAGAAATTTTCCAAGCTATGGCTTTTTTATGTTCTTTTAATACTTGGATTAATTCCTCCTTCTCCTTGGGTTGTAAATTAGATGCAATAATAACTGGTAATGTAGAATTAATTCCTCTTTCTCCTTGGATTAATTCCTCTTTCTCCTTCATGTTGGGGTTTAGTCGTCTTTGAGCTTGCACATCTGGTTTATATTCATCTTCCATTAAAATTTTGTGGGTGCAAAAAGAAGGGCTGATCCCTTTAATGTCAGAAATTTTCCAAGCTATGGCCCTTTTATGTTCTTTTAATTCTTGGATTAATTTCTCTTTCTCCTTGGGTTGTAAATTAGATGAAATAATAACTGGTAATGTAGAATTATTTCCAAGGAATGCGTATTCCAAGTGATTTGGTAATTGTTTGAGTTCTAGTTTGGGAGGTTCTTCAATAGAGGGTTTTTGCTTAAAATCATCGTTCCCTTTAATGTCCTCATATTCTGTTTGTCTTTGGAAAGATTCATCGAAGTTCAGTTTAGCTTTTATTTTGCCTGTCTTGGAATCATCATCATCTATCTCCTCTCCTTGGGCATGGCACAATTCCAACGTGTCCTTATGTATGATTTCTTGAAAAGAATCTTAAGTAGCATGATCAATAGAGTCAATAAAATAATGTGAGTCATCATGTTCCCTAGAAAATCTCATGGCATCATAAATTTTAAAAACGATTTCTTTGTCACCTACTCTAAGTACCATTTTACCATCACCCACATCAATAACAGCCCTAGCAGTGGCTAAAAATGGATGCCCTAAGATTAAAGGCACGTCAACATCTTCATCTATATCGAGCATAACGAAGTCAACAGGGAATATAAATTTATCTACTTTTACAAGTATGTCCTCTATAATACCCCTAGGATATTTAATAGATCTATCAGGTAGTTGAATACTCATCCTAATGGGTTTAGCTTCCCCAAGACCAAGTTGTTTAAACATTTTGTATGGCATCAAATTAATGCTAGCACCTAAATCAGCTAGTGCCTTATCGACATAAAAACTACCAATTAAGTAGGGTATAGTAAAACTTCCTGGATCTTTTAGTTTGGTTGGCAGTTTGTTTTGGAGTATAGTCGAACATTCCTCATTAAGTTCCACTGTCGATAAGTCTTCAAACTTCCTTTTGTTTGTTAGGATCTCCTTTAAAAATTTTGCGTATGTAGGCATCTGTGATATAGCTTCAACAAAAGGTAAGATCATATGTAGTTATTTAAAGAGTTCAAGGAATTTACCAAATTGTGCATCCATGCAGTCTTTCTTCAACTTTTCTGGGTATGGAATTAGTGGTTTATATTTCTTCGGCATTAGATTGCATTGCTTTCGGGTTTTACCTCCTCTCCTTTGCTTCTATCAGCTTCTTGTTGTGGCTTCTTTTCCGATTCAGCTAACACTTTCCCACTCCATAGTGTAACTGCTTTCACATATGCTTTTGGATAAGCTTCGAAGTTACTAGGTAAATTTCCTGGTGCTCTTTCTGAAATCAACTTAAGCCAGCTATCTAATTTGAGTTTCGAGCCCTTGGATCGATGCTTTTTGATTTTTGAGTGTCGTCTCGATATTTTAAAAATGAGTCTCTGACACCGAGATGAATTTGGTTAACATCTCCTTAAGGTTCGGTTTTTTCCTCTACTAGTATAGTGGTTGCCGAAAGCCTGGAGGGGGTGGTGGTTTCTGATTTCCTTAGCCTCCCCATGAAAAATTTGGGTGATTCTTCCAACCTGCATTGTAAGTATTGCTATAAGGATTACTTTGAGATCGAGGATTACTACCCATATAATTTAACTGCTCATTCTCCATGTTGTAGCCATGAGGTGGGTATTCTAAATTGCTCGATCCACCTCCATTTTCTTCATACTGCATTACTGGGTGAACCTGTGAAGAACTAAGAAAACCATCAATTTTCTTATTCAAGAGTTCTACCTGATTAGAGAGCATAGTGATCGAATCGACGTTATAAATGTCGGCTGTTTTCGTTGGCTTTGTCCTCATGACTTGCCACTGATAGTTATTCAGTGACATCCTCTCTATAAATTCATAGGCATATTCAAGTGTTTTATTATTGATGGTTCTACCCATAGCTGCGTCCACCATTTGTCGAGTCGAAGGGTTCAGGCTATTATGAAAAGTTTGAACTTGTAGCCAGAGTGGTAACCCATGGTGAGGGCATCTTCGCAAAAGGTCCTTATATCTCTCCCATGCATCGTAGAGTGTCTCTAAATCCATCTGCATAAAATAAGAGATATCATTACGTAATTTAGCCGTTTTAGCCAGTGGAAAATATTTTAATAAAAATCTTTTGGTCATTTGTTCCCAAGTAGTGATTGACCCTCGTGGTAACGAATTCAACCATTGTTTAGCCTTATTTCTTAACGAAAAGGGAAACAACCGAATTTGAATGGCGTCGTTAGAAAAGCCATTAATTTTGAAGGTATCACAAAATTCTAGGAAATTTTCCAAGTGAGCGTTGGGATCCTCATCCTGCAAACCATCAAACAGAACAAACTATTGTATTATTTGAATTGTGTTAGGTTTCAGTTCAAAATTATAGCAGGTCTAGCTATACTTGACTCAGTTCCTATTAAATTAGGTTTAGCATAATCATACATAGTGCGCGGAGCAGGATTTTGATTAACAATAATTGCAGAAGGTAGTGGATTTTCTTGGTTTTTAGCCATTTCCTCAATTGGGGTTTGAATATCGTCCTCTTGCTTGTTCTCTGTGTATCTTAAGCTTCGCCTTATTTCTCTTTGGTTTCTGCGAACTGTGTGATCAATCTCACTGTCAAAAAGTAATGGTCCTAACGGGTTTCTTCTAGTCATAAACTATAAAAAACAACTGCCAGAAGAAAAAAAATGAAGAATTAGAAAAGAAAATAAAAATTTAAATTGCAATAAAAATCGAGTGTTCCTAATATATTAGTTCCTCGGCAACGGCGTAAAAAAATTGATGCGTGATATTCGTGACAAGTTTTAAATATTTATAATGAATCATTCTTGAAACTAACTATTCTCACGATGAAGGCAAGTGTACCTATCGAACAGTAGTATAATTTTAGTAAGACTGGATTGTCGAACCCAAAGGAACTAAAAGTACTTGTAATGACTGTCTTTTTATTATCTACCCTAAGAATAATGAGGTTTTTTTTTAACTAACTAATTAACTAAACTAAAAAATCACAGATAATAGAATTGGGGAATTACTTTTTTGAAAAACTATTGAATCAAGACAATACCTAAGGAAAAATCCACCTAGACTTCACTTGTTATTTGACTCTGAATCGGACGATTTATTCATTTGACTTGATCCATAGAAATCCCTAAGTTATATTATTATCTCTCTCGAGACTAACAACATCTAACCCTAGGTTGAATAATTGAAATCTCTTTCTAATTAACTCCCTAGGGTTGCATTAACTCGATCTATGGATCCCCTTATTAGGTTTCACCCTAATCAGGAAAAATCTTGTCACCCTATCTCTAGGCGCGCAACCAAATCCTCTTAATTATGATGAATTTACTCTTAGACAGGGTCTATTCCTCCTCTGAATAAGATCTTAACTTGAATCAATATCCTGGAATATCAAAACAAGAATTAAGAACACATAATTAAGAACAAGTCAAATATTTATCATACAATTCAGATAATACTAACAAGATCTGTCTTAGGTTTCATTCCCCTTAGGTGTTTAAGGGTTTAGTTCATAACTAAAAATGTAAAATCTCAGAAGAATAATGAATACAAAACACAAAGAAAAAACCCAAAAGAAAAAACCCAAAACTCCTGAAGGGAAATTGAGGGAGATCTTGATCTTGATGATGAATCCACTTCTAAGATGGATCAAATGGCTTTCCTTGAGCAGGTCCCCCGCCTCATTCCCTCGTGTGTCCTTTTTCTTCCTCCTCTAGGGTGTATTTATAGGCTTTGGAATGCCTAAGAACCCTCAAAATTGGCCTTTTCCGAATTGGACTAAAATTTGGCTCGGCAGGGACACGCCCGTGTGCAATTGCTTAAGGCCGTAGTCAAGCCTATTAAATAGGCACGGGAGTGTGGCCCATCCGTGTGAGTTGTGCTTCGATTCTGCCAAATTGACACGGCCGTGTGGTATGCCCATGTGAGGAGGTCCAGGTCGTCTTGATTTCGTATGTTGGCCCATTTTCTATGTTTTTGGCTGTTTCTCGTTCTTTCCACTCTCCTATGCTCACCTAAGTATAAAACATGAAATTTGAATTCACCAATTTTAAGGAAAAATCATCCTTGAAATGTACTAAGCATGGGATAAATATACATATGAACTACGGTTTATTATCCATCAATAGAATCTAGAGCTATACATAAAAGGAGAATAGAATAAGGGGTGAGCTACACGAGCTCAGTGTGAGACCAAATTGATTGACTACAGGATTGGAAATAGGAAGCAGTTTAGAAGTGTAACATACTTACAGAGCTATACAGATACAGTTGGTACGATCGAAACAGACGTACCAACAAATAGCAGCATTTAAAACAAACTAAAACCTCACTCAATTACACAATCACAAATACTATTCAGTCCAGTAACAAAACTTTCAATAGGCACTAGTTCCTGTTCAGTTAGTTAGATACAATCAGGGTTTAACAATTTCACGGTGTCATAAATGCTTTTCAGTCGAACCGTACAACAGATAGTTGCACTCACAAAACAATAGAGCTATTAAGCTCATCCAACCAATCACTCCTCAATAGAGCTATTAAGCTCATCCAACCAATCACTCCATATCAAACCTCAAAAAGTCCATCCAACCCCACACTTCATATTATGTCATCCCAGGTTGCCCGGCACAATGACCATCAGTATTGTCCATGACCCTCAGGGTATTGAGACTGCCCACAGCCCTTTGGGTATTGGGGCTAACAGTATGCAAATAAACTGTCATTCACGTATGTTACGTAGCAAAGCTAGTGTATAAGATGTACTATGCAATGTGTTATCCGTGGTACAGACATGCATTATGAACTGCCGGATTAGATAATGGTACGTAGCATAGCTAACGTACATGCGGTACAATGCAATACGGTAATCCGCTATACTGATAGATTGCAGTAAGATTGTCAGTTCTGTTAATGGTACGTAGCGTAGCTAACGTACATGCGGTACATTACAATGCAGTAATCCGCTATATCGTTATCAGTAAAGTCCATGATCTTCAGGGTATTGGGATTACCCATGACCCTCTGGGTATTAGGGCTAACAACCAGTAGATCAATTTCCAGTTAAGTTCAGTCAATCTTCCTTTTCTTCAAAATCCCACCAAAACACTTTATTCACATGAATGTGTGTACGCAGTATGTACAGAACGAAATAACAATTTCAAACAATCATTCAAAAGCAGTCACTCACATCCAATCAGTCAGTTACAGAATCAGGTATGTGCACACTCATAACTCGAATTCAGTATCCAGCTTATCACACAACCAACCACAAATACACACATATCAAGCTCAGATTAGAATCATAATTACCCTCAGTAAAGCTTAATCGAGGGTTGGAACACACAGAGTTGCGATTACACTTAAATTTGACCTAAAATCATTATTTAGCAAGATAGGGTCACATGCCCTTGTACTTCGGCCATGTGGAGAAAACCAAGCCGTGTGGGGGTCCAAACGCCCGTGTGAAGGGTAGCACACGGTCGTGTGATAGAAGCATATGCTCGTGTGAAGCAGGGACACGGCCGTGTGAACAGGCCGTGCAACTCACTATCCAATTTCGCTAAAATAGGGTGCAGGCCAGACATAGCCGTGTGAGGAACTCACACGCCAGTGTGCCCACCAGACACGCCCGTGTGTCCCAAAACACACGCCTATTTGGGATCCTTAAATCCCCAAATCAGTCACACGGCCGTGTGGCTAGGCTGTAAGACACCAAAGCTCAGAATCCCTGATTCCCAAACCCACACGCCCGTGTGCCCAAGGGATACTGTTGTGTGAATTCCCACAAAATCTCCAAATCGACCACATGGCCATGTGGCACCCAATTTGGCCTTGAAACCTTAGTTCCCAAATCCACACGGCTGTGTGCCCCGGCAGACGCCCGTGTGGCTGCCGGGGAGGTCACAAAACCACCCTAAAACAAACCCAAAAACACCGTTTTAGCCACCAAATTCATCTGAAACTTAAGTAATGTCGAAGACACGTTAGAAATTGGAGTATTTCACTCACTTTCAGCATTCAGAAAATCCAAAACCAAAGAGTTAGAACACACAAAACATAGGTCAAACCGCGCATTTGGGAAAACTAAAATAGTGTAGAGAAGGTTTAAGCCCCACACCTGTTTTTGATGATTGATGAGCAAAATTATTCGAAGTATGCGCAGCAAAAATGTTTACCAAAAGAAAGAAGAAAAATCAAGGAATGAGCAAAATGTGTAACACCTCTTACCCGAGACCGTCGCTGAAGTCGAGCACAAGGCGTTACCAGACTTATCTTACTTGTTCGGGGCATAAAAAAATTACTTTTAAAAAAAATTAATTCGCTCACATTCATCCAATAAATCTCTAGAAAGGGCCCTCGAGGCCCTAAAACGTGCAATTGGAACGTTTGGGACAAAATCGAGAACATTAAAAATTTTCTGATTACTTACACAAATCAAAACAATTTATTTCACTATTCATAATAAAACTGTCCATCTGCGTAATAGTCACTAAATTAATTATAACTTGAGTAACGAAACTCAAAATTTAAATCTGTAAATTTTCCCTAAAACTAAACTCATATATCTTATTACCATAATTTTTTCAGATTTTTTGGTTTGTCCAATTAGTACAGTTTATTCATTAAATGTTCCCCTGTTTTGCAGTTTAGAAGACCTGACCTCTCTTCACTAAAAATCGATTAATCTCATTATACAAAAATAGGATAACATTTCCGTTTATTTATAATGAAAGTAGACTCACTAAGTAATCTAGAAAAATAAACTATGACTTAAAATTATTTTTTTTAAAATTTCTAGTGATTTTCTAAAGTTGGAATAGAGGATCACAAAGTCACTCTGAATCAGTCTTACAAAACTTTAAATATCTCAAAATACAGACTTCCTTTGCTTGCTCTGTTTCTTTCCTATGAAAATAGACTAAATAAGTTTTAATTATATATCTCATTCAACATTTACTTCAATTTCTACAATTTTTAATTATTTTTCAAAACCACGTCTCTGCTCCTGTTTCCTAACTATTCCATGGCCAACTCTTACTCTTTCATAATTTCTTTGCATCAAACCTCATTTAGGCATACATAATACCAAAACATGTTCTTATTTAGCTATATCATAGGCTAATCCTGACCAAGTATTCACATGCCATTCTTTAATCATATCATAAGGACATACACACAAAATAGCCAAGTCCCTATACATGCCATAACTTAAACTATTTCTAGTCACAAAATACCGAGATAGCTCGTTGATAGTGTGAGGCGATCTCCGACGTCCTTATGATTTTTCGAATTGGCTTTGCAACACTATTAAAAGAGAGAAAAGAAAGGGAGTAAGCATAAAGCTTAGTAAGTTTGCATGTAAAAAAATAACAACATTCTAAATGAATTATTAGGATAACCTGAACCTTTCGAACATGGACTTATCTTACCTTCCCTTCGGTACACTCTTTGAATTTTCTGTTGAACCATTTGGAATACTAAGGATACATGGGTACCTTTCCTTTTTAAACTTACCATTGCCATGTCTTGACATGGTCTTACGTGGTATCCTTGCCTTATGAACTCACCATTGCCATGCCTTGGCATGGTCTTAAATGATTTCCTTGCCTTGTAAAACTTACCAATGTCATACCTTGGCATGGTCTTACTTGGTATACTTAAACCCTAACGTCATGACATTTGTATCCTACACATTCCTAAGGTTCAACCGGGACTTTTAATTATCATTTCTCCATCAATTCTTACTTGAATCATCAAGAAATAAATTTAAAAAATAAATATATAGATGCTGAAAAATAACACCATTAATTATAAATAATAAAACATTGCATTTATTTACCGCAAACTTACCTCGATACAAAATACGATCAAATATTTTGGTTTAGTCCTCAACCTTTTTCTTTCCTTAGTCTAACCCCGAATTTCGTTCTTCTTGATCTATAATAGTAAATTTAACTTATTTAATATTCACATTTATCAAAATAGTCCTTAACTCTAAGTTTGAAAAAATTACGATTTTTCCCTTAAACTTTTGCATATTTACACTTTTTCTCCAAGGCTCGAAAATGAATCTTTATCCCTAATTCTTATGTTTTATGACTTTCTGATCATTTATTTACCTACGGCAACATCAAATTCCCACTCTAACATGTACTTATGGCCATTAAGTATTTTTACCGATTATGTCGTTTTACTCGTTTTCGCTTAAAATCGCTTAGCTCAAGTCGTTTAAAATAATTTCAAGTTTCATATTCTGCCATAAAACATCAAAATAAACACATTTCACCTATGGGTATTTTTCCAAATATGAACCCTAGGTTAAATTATTGCTAGAATAAGCTAAATCAAGTTACCGGGACTTCAAAAACGTAAAGAACATTAAAAGCGGGGCTTGGAATCACTGAAGCTTGACAAAACCCTAGCTATGAAAAACCCTTGAAATTTCGGCCTAATGAAGAAGATGGGCACATTTTGCCATCTTTTTTCGCTTTTTTAATCTTTTAATTACCAAATGACTAAAATACCCTTCATTAAAACTTTAGTTATTTTTATCTATGTATGTCCATTTTTTCCATGAAAACCTATGGTATAATTACCATTTAAAGACCTCTACTACAATTAGACTCTTCAATTTAATCCTTTAGCATCTAAAACTCATATTTATCAACTTTTTCAATTAAGCCCTAGTGGGCAAATTAAGCATGCTATTTATAAAATTTTCCATCGATACTCTAACACATGCATCTAATCACTCTGTAAATTATAAAAATAATCAGAATAAACTTTTGTATCTCAGACTCCTGGTTTCGCAACCACTGTTCCGTTTAGGCCCTATTTTGGGATGTTACATTTCTCCCCCCTTTAGGGATTTTTGTCCTCGAAAATCTTACCTGTGAAAAGATTTGGATATTGTTTTCGTATAACCTCTTTAGGCTCCCATGTAGCCTTGTCTACCCCATGCCTATTCCATAATACTTTCACAAGTGCAATATTTTTGTTCCTTAGTTGCTTAACTTCTCGAGCTAAAATCTTTATCGGTTCTTCACCATAGGTCATATCTTGCTGAATCTAAACCTCTGTCTGTGAAATCACATGTGAAAGATCAAAACGGTAACGACATAACATGGACATATGAAACACGTCATGAATCTTCTCTAACTCTGGCGGCAAAGCTAATAATATGCTAACGGTCCAACTCTTTCAGTCCCCTCAAACGGTCTAATAAAATGTGGACTTAGTTTGCCTTTCTTGCCAAATTTAAAGACTTTCTTCCACGGGGATACTTTCAAGAACACTTTGACACCAACTTGATACTCAATCTCTTTTCTTTTCAAGTCTGCATAAGACCTCAGTCTATCTGAAGCTACTTTCAAGCAATCTCTGATAACTTTCGCTTTCTCTTCAGCTTATTTAACTAAATCAACCCCGTAAATCTAATTTTCTTTAAGCTCTGTCCAATAAAAAGGTGTGCGGCATTTATGTCCATACAAAGCTTCATAAGGTGCCATTATCAAACTCAACTGGCTTGAAATTCTAAGACACAACATCTGAGCATATCATCAAGTATCTGAATAACTCTCTCTGACTGACTATCAGTCTGAGGATGGAAAGCTGTACTAAAACTCAACTTTGTGCCCAAAGCTTCTTGTAACTTCTTCCAAAACTGCAAAGTGAATCTCGGGTCTCTATCTGAAATAATCTATAACGGTACTCTATGTAGTCTGACTATCTCTAAAATATACAACTCGGCCAACTTGTCAAGTGAATAATCCATACGAACTGGAATAAAATGAGCCAACTTCGTTAGCTTATCGATCACAACCCATACTGCATCTTTCTTTCTCGGTGTCAATGACAATCTTGTCACAAAATCCATGGCAACTTGTCCCATTTCCACTCAGGAACTAACACAGGCTGCAATAAACCTTAAGGTACCTGATGTTTGGCTTTTACCTGCTGACAGATCAAGCATCTAGAAACAAACTCTGAGATATCTCTCTTTATTCCTACCCACCAATACATTTTCTTCAAATCATTATACATCTTTGTACTACATGGATGAATAGACAAAGAACTGCTATGTGTTTCCTCTAAAATCTTTCGAATAAGCTCATCATTCTTTGGTACACATATCCAATTTCTGAACATTAAACAACTGTCAGAATTGATCTAAAAATCTGACTCTATACCTGACTCACACTAAGCTCTTTTGGCTTGCTGCTCAATATCATCTTTCTGAACTTCACAAATTTCTTCAAGAAACATTGGCTTAGCTCTTAATTCGGCTAAGGTAGAACCATCATCCAATAAGGTTAAACTAGTGTTCAAAGCTCTTAATGTAAATAAATATTTTCTACTCAAAGCATCAGCAACTACATTTGCCTTACCCGGGTGATAATCGATCATTAGTTCGTAATATTTAATCAACTCTAGCCATCTTCTTTGCCTTAAGTTCAAATCTTTTTGAGTCATCAAGTATTTCAAACTTTTATGATCAGTAAATATTCGGTACTTCTCACCATACAAGTGATGTCTTCAGATTTTCAATGCAAATACAATGGCAGCTAGTTCTAAATCATGTATCGGATAATTTTTCTCATGTGGCTTTAGCTGTCCAGAGGCATAAGCAATTACCTTTCCTTTCTGCATAAGCACACAGCCTAGTCTATTCAAGGACTCATCACTGTAAATTACAAACTCTTTACCCGATTCTGGTTGTACTAAGATAGGAGTTTCAGTCAACAATGCCTTTAACTTGTCAAAACTCTGCTGACACTTTTTAATCCATTCAAACTTGACATCTTTTTGTAGCAATCTTGTTAATGTAGTAGCTATCATGGAAAATCCCTCTACAAATCGTCTATAATAACCAGTGAGACTAAGAAAACTTCTAACCTCTGATACATTCCTGGGAAGCTTCCAATCAATAATAGCTAAAATCTCGCTTAGATAAACTCTAATACCTTCACCTGGGAGTATATGTCCAAGAAAACCAACTTCCTGTAACCAGAACTCACTTTTGCTAAACTTGGCGTAAATCTAATTATCTCTCAAAGTCTGAAAACTGTTCTCAAATGCTCTAAATGCTCAGTCTTATCATGAGAAAAAATTAAGATATCATCAATGAACACAACTACAAATTTATCCAAGTAAGGTCTGAAAATTTTATTCATTAAGTCCATGAAAATGGAAGGAGCACTAGTCAAGCCAAATGGCATCACAAGGAACTCATAATGGCCATTCCTAGTCTGGAAAGCAGTCTTCAGAACATCTGACTCTTTAACTCGCAACTCATAATATCCAGATCTCAAATCTATCTTAGAGAACACAATAGCTCCCTTCAATTGATCAAAAAAATTGCAATTCTAGGCAGTGGATACTTGTTCTTAATAGTCACCTTGTTAAGCTACTGATAATCTATGCACAATCTCATCGAACCATCTTTCTTTTTCACAAAGAGCACTGGTGCACCTCATTGTGAACAACTAGGTCTTACAAAGCCTTTCTCTGTTAGTTCCTACAACTGAACTTTCAATTCTCTCAATTCCATTGGAGCTATTCTATAAGGAGCAATAGAAATGGGTGTTGTACCCAGAACCAATTCAATACCAAACTCAACTTCTCTGATGGAGGCAAACCTGGTAGTTCTTCCGGAAACACATTAGGAAACTCACATACCACAGGCACTGATTCAATTTTCAACTCTGGATCTTTAGTATTTAACACAAAAGCAAGATAAGTTTCATAACCTTTTTTCAAGCATTTCTGAGAAGACATAATAGAAATCATGGCAATTGAACTATCTGACTCATCTGAATTAACCCAAAGAATTTCACCATTTTCGTATTTCAAATCAATTAATTTCTTTCCACAATTCACTATCACGTCATGCATAGTCAACCAATCCATACCAAGAATCACATCAAACTCATCAAATGGCAATAGCATGAGATCGACCAGAAAACAGTAACCTCTAATCATCAAAGGGTAATTTTTACATACTTTGTCTACTAATACATACTGACCCAATGGATTCGATACTTTAATCACAAATCCTGTAGACTCTATGGACATGTTCATACTAGGCATCAATTTCATGTAAACATAGGAATGGGTCGAACTCGGATCAATCAAAGCCATAACATTAACATCATGAAGAGAAAATGGACCCGTAATTACATCAGGGGAGGATGCCTCTTCATGAACACGGATAGCATAGGTCCTTGCAGGTGCTCTAACATCTGGTCTCACTGTTGAATCTCTAGATGCACCTCTACCTGCCCCTATTCACGAACTTCTCTGAGGTCTGCCTCTAACGAGGGCATTGCCTGATCTTACATTCGGTATTACTTCTCTTTTAACCATCTCAGGACACTCCTAAATGATATGATCCGATGCACCAGATCAGAAACAACCAGTCTCAGTTGCTCAACATTGACCTGGATGACATCGACCACATTGAGGACACTCTGGTCTATCAGGCTAAATACTGCCAACACTCGCAATTGAAGTGGTCTGAGCTTTCTAACCCATAAATCTTCTACCTCTGTTTCGGCTAGAATACCCTGCTAAAAAATTAGATCTCGTAGAGAACTCTCTAGGCCTCTTGTGTAACGCCCCCATGCCCGAGACCGTCACCGGAGTCGAGCTTGAGGTGTTACCGAACATAATTTATCAAATTAAAAACTTCGAATCATTTGTTTCTACATTCACAGCTTTCTAGTTACCTACATCACAGTTACAAGAAAAGTCATATCTCAAGTTAAAAAACTCGAAATCAAGATCTGTAAATTTTCACTAAATCTAGACTCATATATATATTTAATAAATTTTTCCTAGAATTTTTTGTTGGGCCAATTAGTACAGTTCATTAGTTAAAGTTACCCCTGTTTTAGGACTTGGCTGGACTGACCTTTGTTTACTACGAACCATATATCTCTCTGTGAAAAATTTATATGACTGTGCTGTTTATTTATCCTGAAACTAGACTCAATAAGGATTCCAAGAATATAAAATACAACACCTAATTATTTTTTTACAATTTATGGTGAATTCCTAAAGTTGGAACAGGGGATCCAGAAATCACTCTGGGCCTGTTTCACAAAATTTTAAATATCTTTTAACATATAATTCCTTTACCTTTTTCGTTTGTTTTATGTGAAAATAGACATATTGGGATTCAATTTCATATTTAATCCATCACCAAATTCAATTTATATGATTTTTAGTAAATTTTCAAACTCACGTCAGTGTTACTGCAATGTTCTGTTTATGGCGAATTTTATCTTTTCATAAGTTTTTAAGGACTAGATAACCTATTAACTTTCCATGACATCTAACATGATCTAAATTAGTCATTTCCATGACCTATCATTATCAAGCATTTTCTCAACCAAATCACCGCCATATCACAAAATTATTTACACGAAATAGGTATATTGCTATACATGCCATACTTAAGTTTTACAAGCCATTTACCAAAAAATGTCCTTCGGATAGTGTGATTGAACCTTCGACCTGTCTCGATTCCCGAGCCGACTTGTTCAAAACTACAGTGATTAAAAGGGAGGGAGTAAGCATAAATGCTTAGTAAGTTCATATGCAAATAACAAGTAATATAACAATACAATTATACCAAAAAACCTTAGCATAGTATCATCAAAACATATATCACATTTCTAAACATCATTCATCATCTTACCACCTTATCGTTGTTGTATCTATTTTCAACCCGAGGGTTAAGTACATACCTATCCAAAGTGTCCATTTCACAACACTTACCAAAACGTCACTTGCATCTTAAGTGTTCTTCCATTTCACTAGAAATTTTACCGTTGAACACATCGAATATAACTTCGGATACATGGATAATTTGCACATAAGTGCCACATATGTAATCAAGAAATCATGTAACCCGCCCCTAAGTGAACTCGGACTCAACTCAACGAGCTCGAGTGTTCGCATCCATAAGTGAACTCAGGCTCAACTCAACGAGTTCGGATGCCTAGTTACATCTCACAAACTCGGACTCAACTCAACGAGTTCAAACATTCGCATCCGTAAGTGAACTCGGACTCAACTCAACGAGTTCGGATGCTCAACCATCCTAGTGACATGTCATTGTATCCTAATCTATTCTTAAGGTTCAAACGGGATTTTCATTGAAGACATATCCTTGCCATCTTCCGTAAAATGCCAAAACCAATACTCGGTAGCACTTTATATTTAACAAATAATACACATAATTTGCATTTTATTCGAAAATAACCACAAAGCATATATTTCATGATAAAAATCAGCATATCATATAATTAACATCAATAACTTATAAATAACAATTATGCTACATTATTCATACATGAACTTACCTTGGTACCAAAATATAATGATTTTGCAATTTAGTCCACGATCTTTTCTTTTCCTCGATTGGGGTCGATTCCACGTCTTTCTTGATCTAAAATAACACATTTAGCTTATTTAATACTCACGTTATCAAATTAGTCTTTAATTCAAATTTTAGTAAAATTACAATTTTACCCTAAACTTTTGCATATTTACACTTTTGCCCCAAATCTAGGAATTAAACTTAATTCCTTATTCTTATGTTTTATAACATGCTGATCACTTTTCCTTCTATGGCAACATCAAATTCTCACTCTAACATGTACTTATGACTATTAGGTATTTTTGTCGATTAAGCTCTTTTACTCGTTTTCACTCAAAACCGAGTAGCACAAGTTGTCTAACATAATTTAAAACCTCATATTCTATCATAAAACATCAAAATTCACAAATTTCACCTATGAGTATTTTTCAAAATATGAACTCTAACTCAAAATATTACTATCATAAGCTATACCGAGTTACCGGGATTTCAAAAACATAAAAATGATTAAAAACGGGGCTTGGAATCACTTACTATGAAGCTTGAAAGTTGAAGAAACCCTAGCTATGGAGAGAGGGAGCATTCGGCAGCAACTAAGGAAGATGATAACCAATTTTGTGTTATTTTTCCCTTTTTATTTCATTTAATATCCAAATGACTAAAATGCCCTTCCTTACTAAACTTTCAAAAAAATTCCTTCCATGTCCTAATTTTTTCCATGAACTTAAAATTGGTCAAAGTACCATTTAAGACCTCCTAATTAATATTTCAAAGCAATTTCATACTAAAAATTTCTAGAATGCAAGTTTTGCAACTTATTTGATTTAGTCCCTAACTTTAAATTAAACTCGTTATGCCAAAATTTTCTTCATGAAATTTTCACACAATTATGCAATCATATCATAAACCTCAAAATAATTATAAAATAGTTATTTCTATCTCAAATTTGTGGTCACGATACCACTATTCCGATTAGGCCTTAATTCGGGATATTACATCTTGGATGTAAACTAAAATGACTTGCTCATCTGTCTTTTCTTCTTGTCTTGTATCTCAATTTCAGCTTTACCCTTTCCTTTTAGCAACTCCTCTACCTTAGATGCTCTTTCAACTAAAATGACGAGCTCTTTTATTTCTAAAACACCGACTGACAGTCGAATATCATCATTGAGCCCATCTTCAATTCTCTTGCACATAATAGCTTCAGTAGACACACACTCTCGAGCATAATTACTGAGTCTAACAAATTCACATTCATATTCAATCACTGTCATCTTACCTTGTTTTAGTTCAAGGAATTCTTTTCATTTCTGGTCGATGAACCTTTGACTAATGTATTTCTTACAGAACTCCTCCTGAAAGAAATCCTAAGTAACCCTCTCTTTTGGTACTACTGACACAAGTGTCTTCCACCAATGGTAGGCCGAGTCTCATAAAAGTGATACAACACACTTCATGCTCTCTTCAGGTGTGCAGATAACTCATCAAAGACCCTGATAGTATTCTCGAGCCAAAATTCAACTTTCTCTGCATCGTCATCTTTAGTAGCCCGAAACTCTTCGGCCCCTTGTTTTCTAATTTTATCAACTGGTGGCTCCTCTCTTACATTGCATCATGGATCGGGAAGCTACAAGGGTAGTCTGAGGATCATGAGGGGGTGGTGGTCTAACGGTCGGATTCGTATGAACAAATTCGGCAAACCATTCATTCATAGCTTGAAAGAAGGCTTCTCGAGCCCCTCCTCCCTGACTAACTGTAACGGGTCTTTCACTACTTTCTGGTGGCACCGTCCTTTCTGCGGGAGAGGGCGCGTTACTTTCTACATCATCTGCACCAACTAGTTCGGGATCCATAACTATAAAAGAAAAACATTTTAAAATCGTCAAGAGTCGTCACACTATCAAAATATAAGTATGGCATGTATAGCTAGACTCTTACTCATACTGAATATTCTGATAACCAACTAAAATCTTGCTCTGATACTAATAAATGTAACACCCCTTACCCGAGACCGTCACCTGGTCGAGCACGAGGCGTTACTAGACTCATCTTACTTGTTCGGGGCATAAAAAAATTACTTTTAAAAAAAATAATTCGCTCACATTCATCCAATAAATCCCTAAAAAGGGCCCTCGAGGCCCCAAAAAGTACAATTGTAACGGTTCAGGACCAAACTGGGAACATTAAAAAATTTTCGGTTACTTACACAAATCAAAACAATTAATTTCACTATTCATAATAAAACTGCCCATCTGCATAACAGTCACTAAATTAATTATAACTCAAGTTACAAAACTTGAAATTTAAATCTGAAAATTTTCCCTAAAACTAGACTCATATATCTTCTTACCATAATTTTTCAGAATTTTTGGTTTGGCTAATTAGTACAGTTTATTCATTAAATATTCCCATGTTTTGCAGTTCAACGGACCTGACCTCTCTTCACTAAAAATTGATTATTTCATTATACAGAAATCAGATAATGTTTTCGCTTGTTTCTAATGAAAATAGATGCACTAAGGAATCTAGACATGTAAAACATGATTTAAAATTATTTTTTTACAATATCTAGTGATTTTCAAAGTTGGAACAGGGGATCACGAAGTCACTCTGAACAAGTCTTACAAAAATTTAAATCTCTCAGAATATAGACTTCCTTTGCTTGCTTTGTTTCTTTCTTATGAAAATAAACTAAATAAGCTTTAATTATATATCTCATTCACCATTTAATTCCATTTCTAAACTTTTTAATGATTTTTCAAAACCACATCTCTGCTGTTGTTTCCTAACTGTTCCATGGCCAACTCTTACTCTTTCATAGTTTTTTTGCATCAAACCTCATTTAGGCATACATAATACCAAAACAAGTTCTTATTTAGCTATATCATAAGCTAATCTTGACCAAGTATTCACATGCCATTCCTTAATCATATCATAAGGACATACACACAAAATAGCCAAGTCCCTATACATGCCATAACTTAAACTATTTCTAGTCACAAAATACTGAGATAGCTCGTTGATAGTGTGAGGCGATCTCCGACGTCCTTATGATTTTTCGAATTGGCTTTGCAACACTATTAAAAGAGAGAAAAGAAAGGGAGTAAGCATAAAGCTTAGTAAGTTTGCATGTAAAAAAATAACAACATTCTAAATGAATTATCAGGATAACCTGAACCTTTCGAACATGGACTTATCTTACCTTCCCTTCGGTACACTCTTTGAATTTTCTGTTGAACCATTTGGAATACTAAGGATACATGGGTACCTTTCCTTTTTAAACTTACCATTGCCATGTCTTGACATGGTCTTACGTGGTATCCTTGCCTTATGAACTCACCATTGCCATGCCTTAGCATGGTCTTACATGGGATCTTTGCCTTATAGTAGTTTATCAATGCCATGTCTTGACATGGTCTTACATGATTTCCTTGCCTTGTAAAACTTACCAATGCCATGCCTTGGCATGGTCTTACTTGGTATCCTTAAACCCTAATGTCATGACATTTTTATCCTACACATTCCTAAGGTTCAACCAGGACTTTTAAGTATCATTTCTCCATCAATTCTTACTTGAATCATCAAGAAATAAATTCACAAAATAAATATATAGATGCTGAAAAATAACACCATTAATTATAAATAATAAAACATTGCATTAATTTACCGCAAACTTACCTCGATACAAAATACGATCAAATATTTTGATTTAGTCCTCAACCTTTTTCTTTCCTCGGTCTAACCCCAAATTTCATTCTTCTTGATCTATAATAGCAGATTTAACTTATTTAATATTCACATTTATCAAAACAGTCCTTAACTCTAACTTTGAAAAAATTACGATTTTGCCCCTAAACTTTTACATATTTACACTTTTCCCCAAGGCTCGGAAATGAAACTTTATCCCTAATTCTTATGTTTTATGACATGCTGATCATTTATTTACCTACGACAACATCAATTTCCCACTCTAGCATGTACTTATGGCCATTAAGTATTTTTACCGATTATGTCGTTTTACTCGTTTTCGCTTAAAATCGCTTAGCTCATGTCATTTAACATAATTTCAAGTTTCATATTCTATCATAAAACATCAAAATAAACACATTTCACCTATGGGTATTTTTCCAAATATGAACCCTAGGTTAAATTATTGCTAGAATAAGCTAAATCAAGTTACTGAGACTTAAAAAACGTAAAGAATATTAAAGACAGGGCTCGGAATCACTTATTATGAAGCTTGGAAGCTTGACAAAACCCTAGCTATGAAAAACCCTTGAAATGCCGGTCTAATGAAGAAGATGGGCACATTTTGCCATCTTTTTTTCCCTTTTTTAATCTTTTAATTACCAAATGACTAAAATACCCTTCATTAAAACTTTAGTTATTTTTATCTATGTATGTCCATTTTTGTCCATGAAAACCTAATGGTATAATTACCATTTAAGGACCTCTACTTCAATTATACTCTTCAATTTAATCCTTTAGCATCTAAAATTCATATTTATCAACTTTTGCAACTAAGCCTTAGTAGGCAAATTAAGCATGTTATTTATAAAATTTTCCATCGATACTCTTAACACATGCATCTAATCACTCGATAAATTATAAAAATTAATCGGAATAAACTTTTCTATCTCAAATTTGTAGTTTCACAACCACTGTTCTGTTTAGGCCCTATTTTGGGGATGTTACAAAAAGAATAAAAAACTAAAGGGGGAAAGAAGAAGAAAAGCACGCCCAGAAAAAAAAAGAAAAGAAAAGAAAAATAACAACAATAATAATAAATAATTAATAAAAAGAATATTAAATTAAAACAAAACAAAATATATTGCCCCTCCAAAATGCACACACAATGATTCGAACCCAGAACCTTGAGGTATGCTAACACTCTCCAAACCATCTGACCAGTAGGCCCATTTTGCCACTAAGTTGCATGACTAAACACATATGTGCAGCCTCCTCACTGACCTTATGCTCAAATCCCAAAACTTCTAAGCCCAAATTTTAGGGCATCTAGGAAGTACTCGCAATTGGACCCGATATGATAGAGGCCCAAAATCCCATAATGTAACATGAAGATGGTGACAACCCAGTTGAAAGTAAAAAACAACAAGGATCCCCTTATCTGAAAACACATGTATGATTTCGGTTTATGGTATTTTTTTATAAATATCACAAATCGAGTTTTTAATTTTTTAATCTTTCGCTCTACAAGAAAGTTGTTTTCAAACCAGATTTTTTCCAACAAGTTTGTCATCACAACACTACCTAGTATTTCCAAGAATTTTCACTTTGAAGTTCTAGGTAGCAACACTAAGATTTGGTGTTGTAGAACTACCTTTGTGTTTCCAAATAAATTTGTTTTGAAGTTCAGTGTCACAAAATCGAGGTTCGTCTTCCTACCATGCCACAATTCTTATGGGGTTTTCGATATTGCCTTAGTTGGCAAATCATTGAGAATATAACAAGTCATTTGCATAGCATATCCCCAAAAACAGATTGACAGCGTCAAATAACTTAATATCGAACATACCATATCTAACAACGTTCAATTTATTCTATCTACCATGCCATTTTGTTGTGGACTGCTCGACACGGTTAATTGTGATAAAATCTCATTCTCTATGAGGTACCCTAAAAACACATTAGATAAATATTCCCAACCTCAATTAGACCGGAGTGCCTTTATTAGTAAACCTAGTTGTTTCTCCTTTTCCACACGAAACTTTTTCAAGTTATCAAAGGTTTCACTCTTGTGGTGCATCCAGTATAGAAACCCATATCTGGAATAGTCATCAATAAAGGTTACATAATACTCATAACCAACTCTTGCACTAGCATTCATGGGGCTACATACGTTAATGTGCACAAGTTCTAGTGGTTTTTCGACCCTCGTTTCTTTTGTATTAAAAGATTGCTTAGTCATATTATCTTTCAAGCAAGATTCACATTATGGAAGATCAACTTCTTTAAGTGAACTTAAGATGTTGTCTTTCACATGTCTAGTGATTCTTTTTTTGATTAATATGATCAATCTCATTATAGTGAGAAGTTTTCATTCTTTTATTTGACATTTCATTCTCAAGCAATCTGTACATCTTTGGTTTTATAAAATAAAGATTATTTGGCATCTATCCATTATGTATATGATTTTGATTTCTAAATATTGCAATTCCATTATTAAAAGTCATGATCTAGCCGTCTTTCTATAAACATGCAACGAAAATTAAGTTTCTTTTGGAACTTGGTACATAGAAAATGTCTTTTAAATAATCTTCCTAAAATTATCAAAATAAAGATGTACATCTCCCATTTTTTCAGTTGCCACACTCGTACCGTTTCTGGTCCGTAATGATAAGCTCTTATCTCTAAGATCTTTTGTCTCCTCAAACTCTTGTAGAGAAACAAAAACATAATTAGTGGCTCCCGAATCAATAACCCAGTGGTCTATTGAATCCTCCACTAAACAAGCTTCTATCATCAAGAGTTTAATAACTTTGCTTTTGGTGGCCAGGTATTCCTTCCACTCTTTATAGTTAGCCTTCATGTGCCATTTCTTGCTGCAAAAGAAGGATTTAAACTTAGATAAGTATTTAGGTTTCCTGGTTCTCTTCCTTTCCACTTGTGGTGACCCAAATACCTTAGCCTTGCCTTTCTTAATGTGCTTTACCTTCCCTTTTGATGAAGAAGCTACCACTATATTCGTTTTTGGTCTTCAAACCGGCTGACTATCATTCAATATCAACCCATAGGACTGTGAATCCTTCATGAATTATGTAAGCATTAGGTGTTTGTTGCCAAGGTTATATACGACCTGAAAATTACAAAAAAAATCATTTGACAAGATTTTGAATACCATCTTAATTTGGGTGTTCTGGTCCAGATTTGCCTTATTGTCCACAACCTTTGCAAAGTATCCCATAAGAGTGATCATTATGGTCTTTGACTGAGTATCAGGCTTTTGTTGGGCACTCATCATGCTAGTTATGATAGACTATTGAGCCAAGGCTGCTTGGCTTCCAAACATGTCTTCTAGCTTATCTAGAATCATTTTCTAGTAGTCTTACAAATCTCCAGTTGCTTATACAGAGTATTGGCCATGCTTACCAGCACTTTCCAGCATTTTCTAACCTCAATTTAAGTGGCCAGGGGGCACTTGGTATCAAGAACTATTTTAAGTTCCTCACAACTCAAGACAACTATCAGGTTCCTTTTCCATTCCTTATAGTTATTTTCGTTTAATTTGTTTTCGGTGAGTATGTTCAATAAGGGAGTTGGTGTCATTTTCGAACTAAAAGTAAAACATTTATATATTAATATCTTTGTATTAAGGCAATGTTTGAAAATGTTTTGCAACATTACAATATGCACTAAGATGGTGCATGTGTCTTACATTAAAGCTTCAAAACATTTGTAAGTCGTTGCAATGATAGTTCCCACACCCATTGAATCAGCCACCATGGGATGATCATGATCAACTAGTAAGAACATGGATTTTCATCCAATTTGTACATGAACCTATTTCTTTAGGCATTCACACATATTAATAATCATGTAACGTTTGGCCATCATTCTAACTTAAGTAGAGCTCCGTAGGGAGTTATTAACTAGATGATATTGAGTGTATAACCATCAACTCAAAACCTATTGCATCATGCACCAAAAATAAGTCATCGTGGGACAATATCACCGAGTAGCATGCTTTGACTAGTTGTCCTATTTTGAAGATATACTTTCTTGACTTATCGCATGGTAATGCCTACCACAAGGGCTAGTCCAATTATCATTTGATCACAAGAGAATTTTTCTAGGCCAGTCTAATTATCATTTGACCAAAAGAGAATTTTTCTTACTTTCAGGAAATCTCCTCAGTGAAATCCACATAGCAATCCTACCATGGTGTAGTGCACTTGTCATGTCATCACAATGGACCATTGATGAAGGCCGTAGGTCTTATTTAGAGACATTCTCCCACTTAATATTTTAAAAAAATGCAAGGTTTTTAATTTTTTATTTCAATCATGTATGATCAATATATGCATGACAAGTACATGTGGCATTCTTTCTTAAACTATATGGTATGCTTATCTCATGTACACATGACATGCTATGGAAATTTTATAATATTCACATTTAATTCTTCACAAGAGTCAATCAAACAATTTTGATTCTCCACAATTTTTCTGTTAAGGGAAAAATTGAAGAAGTAAATGAAACTGTGCACCATGTAGGTTCCTAGGAAAGGGAGGTGAGTCGTATTTTACCATTTAAAAACCTAGCCTTTCCTTGCTAGACCCAGTCCTAGACATGAACCTTCTCATTACCACACTTCTCAAAGTAATCGAATAACCTAAAGAAGAGAATAGAACAATAAAACATGTATTTTCTCATTACCACACTTTTTATCTTTGATAGATCAATTGTGGATCATCTCATACATACATATACCACAATGATATCATAAATAATTATTAAAGAGATAGGTAATAAAATAAAACTGTCAGCCATGGTTCTATTTCTAGAAAATAAATGATAAACAAAAAGTACATAGTTTTTCATCACAAGACATTCATTGTATATTTGAACTTCATCTCTTCATCTTCTCCTCATCATGGGCTCCTTTTCGAAAATAAATTACATTTATGCCCTATATCCATTTTTGTCTCAGAAGAATTTTAAAAATAAAAAATCCTACATAGAAATGATAGTACACGGTCTATTTCCTAAGTTCCAAAACCTTGGAAAAATAATAATAATTATATAACAAATATATATAATATTGCATTCATTCAAATGCATTCCCTTAAATATGCAAATAATTACAAGAAGGCCACATCTTTGGAAATATTAATCAAGTAAGATGAAGAGAAAGATTTGGTCTTAGATTGAACCATAAAGATAGCACGACCTGATTCTTATACCAATAGTTGGAATAAAACCCAGTTTAAAAACAATTTTCTTGCACAGTGAAAAATTAAAATTTTGAAAACTGACACTGTTTTTCATATTTACAGCAATAAACCTTAACCAAATTCGTACCTATGTTTTTGGATAAGCAGATCCTTGATGTTTTCTAGCTTTCAACCAAATGATCTTCTCCATTACTCTTGTAGCACAAATTGCTTTAAGTGTGGGCTCGAAACAATTGAATCAAAACATAGAACTAAAAAAAGTTTTTCTTTTAGGGTGAAAACAAAAATTCTCTCTTCTTTAATAGAAACCGGTAAAATTGTTATTCTGGAAAATATGTTTATAAGTTAAGAATAAATTCTATCTATTTATTGGCAGAATAGCAATCTCTCAAAAGTTGTGCTAATAGCTCTACAGGTACGATCTATTTATAAGAAAAGAAGGTATAACCATTGTAAAGTTAAAGAGGTTTATTTTAAATAGAAAAACAACATTCTACTTAGAGTAGGAGAGGGGTGAATGACTCACCCTTATATTTCTACTAGGGTTGCCACCCCTTTCATATTATATGAGGGGCTTTGGTCTCTCTAACATTGGGTCCAATTATGTGTACCTCCTGAGCTTTTTGACCCAATACTATGTAATGTGATCCAACCTGATTCAAATTTTCTATTTCCCAAAGTAAAATTTAATATTTAAATATTAAATAATTTTCTCATCCTAATTTTACTTCACTAAAATTTTGACAATTTTACCACCGATAAAATTTCGAGAAAATTCACTTTGCTCAATATGTTACAACTCAATATGACTGAATGGTTTTTTTTTTCATTTTTTGGGCTTCAAAACAATAAAAAAAACTTATTCTTCCATCATTTTTTAAGTAATCCTATACAGAATTGTAAATTTCCATTTTCATTTCCATTTTCATTTCCATTTCCATTTTTGGAGACCTATATTCATTTCCAAATGATTAAATTTACCCATTTCAGAGAGAACCATAATTATTCATGAATGTTTTCAATTTATCCTTTTCTATTCATTTCATTCATTTATATTCAAAAATGTAATTCATTTTTGGTTTGAACGAGCTAGAAGAGGGACTGATTGGACATATGTAGTTGAGTTCAAATGATTTATAATTAAGTTTTAGCTTTTTGCTTATTAATTACAAACTCATTTAGTCACGAAGTCATAAGTGTGTTACCCTCACAGGATATCCTTGATCTCCTTGGGATGATATAAATTCTCCTAATATGCTCCTATTTTATCTCATGGTGACTTTTACATCTTCCTTCATGAAAGTCAATCACTATCAAATAGTGATCAGGCCGTCCATCACAAAGATGAACGAAAAGTGGCCACGTTTTCATCAACCATGTAATGCCAATGAAAGGATATCATTTACCCTTGTTTTAAGCTATGAATTCCACTGTTGTGAATGATTATACACACTACAAAAGTCATACACCCAATGCACCAACTTTTGGTTCCTTATCTTTTGAACTAAGGCTTTTACTTCCATGAAAGTGTACAAGTCATGCATACATAGTCCTCCATCCATTCAAGATTTAGGTATTTCAAACTATGAACATCACAAGCAAATAAACCAATAAATGAATTTAGGATCTATTCTGATTGGGTCCTATCCGATGTGCTGTCAATCTAGTCAGTCGTATCTATGTCTCTATCTTCTAGGAATTATCTGCTCTGATGCCCAAGATAAGGCATCTCCCCAATTGGACTTGATAGACGACATATTAGTCTTTCAATTGGCTTGCTCATTTTTTATTAGACTAATGAAATATTTAGGTTTATATACTAATATAAGCTATCTTTCCTTACTACAATCCAACCACGTAATATCGCTTAGTATTTGTTAAACATTAGACAACCAATGAGAAATATTTGTTTCCATTTGTCTTTGCATGAAAAAACATGTGAGGAAAACTATACAAAGTATATTAATGTAAGCAATGAATTTTTTTTATTAACCAATCTGTTCGGAAAAGTCACAAGTGTATATTGATGAAAATACTACACTTAGGACTCAAAATCCAACAGTCCCCACTTTCCCTAGTGAAGTAGATGAGTCATGTTTTGCATTCTTGTGCCCCCACATGTTTTCTAAAAAGCTCTTTAGCTATAAGAGTCTTGGCTAAAAAAACCCGGGGTTTGTCCTCATTTGTGATCTTTGACCACATCTACCATTCCATCAAGTACTACTATCTCCCTTATGTGTTTTATTCTTATATGGTTAATTCAGGTTTAGATATATCCACACTATTATAGTGCCATACCTTTTTCATACCCCATATTTTCCCCTCCATAGTAAAGTTAGTAGTGCAACCATGCTTGACACTTATTAACACTATGGACCCGCCGTTTAGGACAAAAACACAGCCCAATGTCGAGTTCCTCGAATCCTGACACGTTTGGAAGTTAGAATTAGTATATCCAATAGGAGTAATGTCTCCTCTAGAATAAACAAACATATAATCCCTCCTTCTACATAGATACTTGAGTATATGCTTAACCATTTGCTAGTGTCTTGGTCCTAGATTCTCTTGATATCGACTTGCCAACCCCATTGCAAAATAGATATCTAGGCCTGTGGATAGCATAACATACATGAGACTTCCTACTGCCAAAGCAGAAGGTACCTTTCTCATGTTTTCTCTTTCTTCCATTGTTTTAGGACAATCCTCTAAAGAGATATGAAATCCTAATATGGGAGGTTAATTTCCCTTCTTCGAATCAGTTATTGTACAACACTTAAATGTCATGTATATGTATGTAGCCTAAGACAGTGCTATCACTTTTTTCTTTCGATCCCTTAGGATTCAAATACCTAGAATAAAATTAGCTTCTCCTAAGTTCTTCATGCTAAATAGTTGGGTTAACCAAAATTTAACCAATGATAATGTCCCTAAATCATTTCTAAGTAGTAAAATATCATTGACATAGAGAACGAGAAAGACAACATTTCCATCCCCTAAATGTTTGTAAACATAAGGTTCATCTACGTTTTTCTCAAATCCGAAAATCTTGATCGCCTAATCAAAATTTTAATTCCATGAACGAGATGCTTACTTAAGTCCATATATGGACCTAGGCAGTTTGCAAACTTTATACTTGTTTTCTTTAGCTATATATCTGGTGGGTTACATCATGTAGATGCGTTTTTCAAGATAGTCATTTGAAAATGTTTGCTTGACATCCATTTGTCATATCTCGTAATCGAGAGTTGCAAAAATGGATAGTAATATGCAGATTGACTTCAGCATGTCAACCGAAGAGAAGATGTCTTCGTAATCGATGCCTTGGTTCTAAGTATAACCTTTTGCTACAAGTTTGGCCTTATAAGTTTCAAATTTTCTATCCGCATTTCTTTTCCTCTAGTACATCCACCGCACCTTATGGATTTTAACCCTTCTAGTAAGTCCACAAGTTCCCACAGTAAGTTACAATACATAGAGTCCATCTTAGCTTTGATAGGTATCTCCCAAAGCTTAGAATCAGCACTCTGCATTGCTTTGTCATATGTGAGTGTGTCGTCATCTTCTTGTTTGGCAGACTTAGTGTTAAAAACATTTTAGCCAAATTGGAAGAACTCAGGCCTATGAGAGACCCTCCTACTGTGATGAAGCACCCTATGCTGCTAATCGTCTGTAGGTCTACAATTAGGAGCTAGTTTTGGAACTGCTTTATTAGGGTTTTGTTTATTTCCTGAAAGTTTCTTGAGTACCTCTTTACTCTGAGGTTTGAAGTCATTAATGTAAATTTACTCAAGGAAAGTAGCATGAGTTGAGATTAAAACAATTTTCTCTTTCGGGTTATAAAAAACCTCCTTTTGTTCCCTTTGGATATCCAACAAACATGCACAATTCTGTCAGTAAATCCAACTTCCTCGCATCTTTATCCAATACGTGGGTTGGGCATCTCTAAATGCTTAAATGATTAAGCTTCATCTTCCTGCCATTCCATAATTCATATAGGCCTTTCGATACTACCTTAGTTGGCACATCATTTAAAATATAGCATGTCGTTTGTACCGTATATCCCCAAATAGAGATTGACTTGAATAACTTAACAAAGAATGTACCATGTCTAACAACATTTGGTTTCTTTTCTCTGCCATACCATTATGTTGTAAAGTGCCAGATATGGTTAACTAGGATAGAATCTCATTCTCTACAAGGTACCCTAAAAATTCATTAGATAAATATTCTCCACCTCGGTCAGACCAAAGTGCCTTTATGGGTAAACCTAGTTGTTTTTCTTCTTTCACATAAGACTCTTTGAATTTATCAAAGGTTTCAATTTTGTGGTGCATCAAGTATACATACCCATATTTGGAATAGTCATCAATAAAGGTAACATAATACTCGTAAACATCTCTTGGACTAACGTTCATGAGGCACATACATTAGTGTGCACAAGTTTTAGGGGTTTTTCGGCCCTCGTTCCTTTTGCATTAAAAGATCGCTCAGTCATATTACCTTCCAAGCAAGATTCACATTGTGGAAGATAAACTTTTTCAAGTGAACTTAAGATGTCACCTTTCACAAGTTTAGTGATTCTTTCTCAGTTAATATGACCAAGTCTCAAATGCCAAGGTACATCTCATTAAATTGAGAAGCTTTAAGTCTTTTATTCGATATTTTAGTCTCAAACAGTGTGTACATCTTTGGTTTGATAAAATAGAGATTATTTGACATCCATTACAAATATGATTTTGATTTCTAAATATTGCAATTCCATTATTAAAAGTCACAGTCAAGCCGTATTTATATAAACATGCAACGAAAATTAAGTTTTTCTTGAAACTTGGTACAAAGAAAATATCTTTTAAAATAATCTTCCTAAAATTATCAAAATAAAGATGTACATCTCCCATTGCTTCAACTGCCACACTTGTCTTGTTCCTGGTCCACAACGATAAGCTCTTATCTCTAAGATATTTCGTCTCCTCGAACCCCTGTAGAGAAACACAATCATGATTAGTCGTTCATTCATATATATTGACAATAAAACAAATGTCGTATCAAAGTGTCGAGAACTAGCTAGAAGTTCTTCTAAGGTGGCGACACGTATCACCCTAGTTTTTAAAGAATTTTTATTATTTTATTATTTTATTCATTTTTTTATTTCTACTTTTTAATATTAATTTTATTTGAGTTTAGTTGTTTTTCAACAACATTTAGATACTATGGAATGATAGAATCGAAAAATTGAATAAGCAAAAAACTGAGCTTGATGTCGCGACATCACACCCTAATGTTGAGACATCCAAACCAAAATGCCACATCGCAACATTAAAAGGCCAAGTTTATCCAAATTATTTTATTTAGTCATTCTTCCATCCATTATCAACACTTATTTGTCTTATTATATTTATTTTTATTTTTTTTACATTATAATTTATATTTTTTGTTGTAGAATTTTTTTAGGTGCTTTTTTGTCCACTTAGAGCACACAAATCCCAAGATTTTTGTAATAACAAGGACTTGGCCTACTCAAGAAAGTACATAGGATTAGTTTTTTTGTATGTGATTTCTTTGTTTTAGTTTATTATTTACAAAAAAAAAATTGTTTTTGTTTTTGTTTTTGTTGCATGGTGCTCCGATTATATTAATACTATGAATAGTGGTTGAAAATAATAAAGCATGTAATGATTTTTGTCAAACATGAAATTTTTATTGATATGAAATAATTTGATTATTTTAAAGGGAAATTAATTAGGTTTTGATTAGGTTACTTAGTTAAATTGCATAATAGATTAGAAGTACCTAGGTAAGAATGTTTGATGATATCATATGAGATATAAGTCTTATATATAGTTGTAGAAACATGAATGCTTGAATTGATTTTTATTCATTCGGCTTAATTTGAAGCATGAAAAAGATTGTGTATGGTGGGATGTTTAGGGATGTCCTAAGGCATTGTTTCAACAGCCAATTCTCAAATGACCATACGTTAATATTATGAATCCATAGTCTCTTCATTTGAGACTGATAACTCCTTTTTGATGAATCAACAAAAATGAAACCCAAAAGCCAAACATGAATTGAAAACTTGAACTCTTCCTTATTTTTGGACCTTTAATACATTATAAAATAGACGTCATGCCATAAATATTGAGGGTTTAGGTAGATACATCATGATGGTTTCAAAAAAAATATTATTAGAGAAAAAAAAGGAAGAATTAATGTGATATAGTAATTCAAGGTCAGAAAAAAAAATGTGTGAAAAAGAAAAAAAATCTAGAAAAAGTCAAAAGTAAAAATGAGTAGAAAAAGTATAGAACATGAACAAAAGCATTGTGAGCGAGAAAAGAGTATATAATCAAAACAAAATTTCACAAAAGTGAGAGAAAACTCAATCCTCAATGCACCAAAACTCATTATGTTGACCATAGTTGCTAGTATTGTATTGTATATTCCTACATGGAGAGATAAGGAAGGTGAGAGAAGGAGATGGAAGGCAGTGGGTTGGGAAGGGACATTTAGGGGGAAGAGAAGGAACAATGTCATGTGCCTAACAATTTCTAGTGTTTGAATCATTTTGAGTCATATTTTCCTTTGAACTCATATCGACCTAAGCCTTAGAACATTATAGGCGTAGAAGAGCAATGTGACTTGAGCGTTCTTTGTACATAATCTTCTAGAATTACTAACAATTATACTTAATGAATATTTTTTATTCGCAAGATTGTGTCTGCTAAATATTTGTTTGGTTTATGTTAATGGTGATATTATTAAACATTTGGTCGTGGGAATTAGTTCAAGTTGCTAGTAATGTAACTTTGTAAACTAATCCTAATTTGTAACACCCCTTACCCGTATCCAAGGCTAAAACAAAGTACGAGGCATTACCAGACTTAACAATACACATAGACGAAAACTGGGCCATAATATTTCATTTAATTCAAAACTTTTCGAACACCTACATAACAAACAAATTTAACTATATCATCACATCAAAACATAGGACATGGCACGATTAATTAAACTTATAAACCATAATGGATAAGGACTACACCTCATGATCATATACGATAACTCAATGTAGACTGATACGTATGGTCAAAATCATAATAAAAATACATATCACAAACCAACTTCCTATACATGCCACTCACTTGATATTTCTAATATTTGAATTAATTCTCCCAAAATAATAGTTTGATAGTGTGATTTTGCCTCCGACGATCTCCAACCCCGAGCCGACCTGCCAATACTAAAGAAATGGAGAGGATGGGTAAGCTTTACGCTTAGTAAGTTCATATGAAAATAATAAGCAATTACTACCACACTTTTCAAGATAAAACACTATAATTGTACAATTACACATGTTCAGGTTAAACTGTGTTATCAAGTTACAATTACTAAATCATTCATATCTGAAGCTACAAAACTCCACATTCAGTTTTGTTAATTTTCCTTGAAACTAGATTCATATATTTTTCTCCCATAAAATTTCCAGAATTTTTGGTTTAGCCAATTAGTACAATTTATACATTAAAGTTTCCCCTGTTTTAGGGTACGACTACTCTGACCCCTGTCAACTACGAACCAAATTTCTCCCTGTACAAAATTTCAACGACCATACCATTTGTTTCCCTTAAAAATAGATTCAATAAGAAATCCATACAGATAAGGTATGACTCTTAATAATTTGTGTACAATTTATGGTGAATTTCTAAAGTCAAAACAGGGGATCTCGAATTTATTCTGACACTGTCTCACAAAAATTATAGTATCACATAATATATAACTCTTTTGCTCCCCCTGTTTCTTTTATATGAAAATAGACTCATAAATATTTAATTCCATAGTTTTTTTTTTGAAATTTAATTCAACTTACACAATTTTTGGTAAATTTTCAAAGTCATGCACTGCTGCTGTTCAACACTATTTTACTACTAAAGTTCACTTTTACACAATTCACTTAATCCATTCCATTTTACCGAGGTTCGCTCAAATATCGAGCATATTGCTCATAAATTCAAATAAACATATACTTGCACTTGTTCATCACATAATCACTTTCACATGTATTTTCATTTAATCGATTTCCGTTGAACTCATCGAATAATAATGACACACAATTGCTCGCACATTTTCCCATTTCCACACTTATAGTCAAGCTATCCGCACGCATAGTAGCCTACACTTAGTACTACACATGCACCAATAACTGTACACATAGTAGCCTGCACTTAGTACTACACACGTGATCACAGTTTTTGGGTACGCATAGTAGCCTGCACTTAGTACTACACATGCGACCAATTATCCAGTACACGTAGTAGCCTGCACTTAGTACTACACACGTGACCTCACAATAGTTCATTTGTATCGTTTCTATTTCGAAGGTTCAACTGGGAAATTTCTCACTTTTCAACATTTTACTAAATTGTCCGCAATCAATTTAAATTCATAACTTACATCAAATAACCATTTGATAGGCAGCCACATTTCATATGATATCAAAATATAATAACATAAAAAGAATCGATAGATTATTTATGTACGAACTTACTCGAAGTGTCGATCTCACTATCCATAGTACCAATTGTCCATTCATAGTATAATAAGACACAACTCAAATATCAAATCAGCTTTTAAGAATTTACATAACATATATCACATATTTTATATATCACTTGTCATGTATCATCATTTTCTTGCATTTCATGTAACATTCTTTTATGTCACATTTCCACATCATAAACACCATTCCATCAACTTTTCCAATATATTAAATCATACAATATATGCAATAAAAGTAAGAAATATAGTTCAAACATAACATTGCATTATTATTATCATACGAACTTACCTCGATCCAGAAACGGCAATTTACCATTTTAGTCCATAACCTTGTATTTTCTCGATTTAAGCTCGAATCTCGATTTCCTTCATCTATAATATCACATTTAGCCTAATAAGTAGTCACACTATTCATACGGGTCCAAAAATCATATTTTTACACATTTTCATTTTGACACCTAAACTTTTGCATATTTGCACTTTTGCCCCAAGATTCGGAAATTAAACTTCATCCTATTTTCTTATGTTTTATGACATGCTGATCATTTTTCCCTTCTATGGAAAAATCAAATTTTCACTCTAACATGTACTTGTGACTATTAGGTATTTTTACCAATTAAGCCCTTTTACTCATTTTCACTTAAAACCGAGTAGCACAAGTTGTCTGACATAATTTAAAACCTCATATTCTATCATAAAACACCAAAATACACAAATTTCACCTATGGGTATTTTTCCAATTATGAACCCTAGGTTGAATTATTGCTAGCATAAGCTAAATCAAGTTACCGGGACTCTAAAAACGTAAAAATCATTAAAAACGAGGCTAGAACGGACTTACAATCGAGCTTGGAAGCTTGGAAACCCTAGCCATGGAGTCTCCCTTGGTATACACGTCCATGGTGAAGAAGATAAACAAAATTGGCTTTTAATTTTGTATTTTAATTCATTTTACCCCTAAATGACCAAAATGCCCTTTTTACTAAACTTTCCAAAAATTCCATCCATGTCCAATTTTTGTCCATAAACTTAGAAATTGGTCAAATTGCTATTTAAGACCTACTAATTAATATTTCAAAGCAATTTCGTACTAGAAACTTCTAGAATGCAAGTTTTGCAACTTATTCAATTTAGTCCCTAACTTCAAATTAAGCACTTTATGCATAGAATTTCTTCACGAAATTTTTCACACAATCATGCAATCATATCATAGACCTCAAAATAATCATAAAATAATTATTTCTATCTCGAATTTGTGGTCACGAAACCACTATTCTGATTAGGCCCTAATTCGGGATGTTACAACTCTCCCCCCTTTAGGGATTTTCGTCCCCGAAAATCTTACCGGAAAAGTGGTCTTCACTTAAATTCCTCAATTTCATATTTAGTGCTGAAGAACTTTCACTCAGGCGGTGCCTCCAATATATCTCTTTAATTTCTCATATATTCTGAAAGCTTACGGGCTCATCTCTTAATTGTTCTTAAATTTTCAACCCTTCTCCGCTTCCCTTATCATCTTGAAATAAAACCAGATCTCAATTTGGTTAATGGAGACTAAAATTCCAAGAAATCCAACAATCAAAGGGACCTGCACTCTTCCGAAATAATCATACAGATTTTTATCATCAATAAATCACAATCCAATAACATCTGAATCAAATTACAATACACGTCATTACTTTACGAATGAATAGGCAAATTTTCACCGTGAGCTTCATACAATTCTTTCAGATAAGCCTCGAATAATAATAATAATACCATGAATCAGATCCAATCTGAAATTCAACATCAAAAGTCGATCCTCACTGTACTCTTTTAGTTTACTACTCACTATCACAT
The DNA here is from genome assembly GCF_025698485.1 of Gossypium arboreum. Lineage (NCBI taxonomy): Eukaryota > Viridiplantae > Streptophyta > Magnoliopsida > Malvales > Malvaceae > Gossypium > Gossypium arboreum. The sequence continues at coordinate 16,760,295 of NC_069075.1, read as the reverse complement.
TTCCCTCTTTCCGCTACGGAAATAATTCTGATATAACCTTAAAAATAATCCTTTCTTCTAGTTACAAAACAATTCATCATGCCATCCTTTACTATTCGTTCATTACATTAATCAAAACTGTCTCAATTGCATTAGTTCAAGTACCAAAATATCTCAATTGAAGACATTAACTATAATTGACTTACTTGAGAGAAGTAATCCACCATACTAATTGAAACTCACACTTTTATCAGTTATACCTTTACTGTTGTCAAACCTTACACGAAAATTAGAAAAATCCCAATACTGAAATCACCACATCACCCAAATCAAATCAGAAGTATAGTCATACTTGACATGATTATCACGAGCTGAAGAATGCACCCCGAACATGAGTCCTAATTGACAAATTATGGAATAAAGATAACAAGAAAACTGAATAAAGAAATCCAAGATAGAAAAACCCAAAATAAAGAAACCCAAGATACGATACTATGCCAAAATTGAAAACCAAACTCATAGGAAAATATAGAAGATCTCGATAATTCCTCAGAGAAAAGAAATCCAGTAGAAAACATCATTTAATCTCACTGGAATCAAATGCAACAAGAACAATGTATCTTCCCATATATATACATATCAAATGGAGCATCAAGTAGAAGAAACAGAATCATAGTATCATACATATTCTCTCACCAATTTTTTTATCAGGCAGAATATAATGGAATGCCCGAAGGAATAGAGTAATACAAATTATAAACCAGTCAGGTTACCAATGTTTTCGTCTAACATCAAGATTAGAAAACATCCCCATATAACAAAAATTTCTTTAAAAGATCAATAACCATAGAAATATTTCTGGGAACGGATAAACACATAGAACATCTTAGAAGAAACTACTGAAATATGTCTAGCTGTTACTGCCATACTCAAATATTACACATTTCAGATATCATTTCCCTAGCTATTTCTGCCATCACAAATTTCATATTTCTTTTCACTAAAGACGACTAGTTCTGAATAAATTTTGATTTGCACTTTTCTCGACCTTGTGCCTTAGTAATTCGATTTATCAAAATAAATTTCTTCTCTAATTGGAACAGTGCATAACTCCAATAATCTTTATGCCAATCTGATACTTTTCTAGCTTTGACTTTACTTATCAACTCATTATTCAATCTCTAATCATATTTATAATTATTCTAGCACTGAACTCTTTGGTTTCTCAATCGGAAACTTATTCAATACAAATCTCATGAAATTCCATTATAAAACACCACTTTGGTAAGGGGGAAGGGGTCGTAGGGCCTCTAACTCAACTCTCATATACATATATATGTAACACAGTTTTCATCATAGCAATCATATCTCAATCATGTCATTCATTTCCAGTAACTACCATTCATATTGGTTTAATGCCCACTTTCCAGTTATCTCATTTAGTTAAGTATAATTATGCATGCATCCTATGTTTTCTGGATAGGTTGACTTATCCATTCATCTACTCGAACAAATCATACTCATGACATCATATAAGGGTTAAACAAACATAGGTATTTGCATCACAATCGCAACTTTCTTTTCGTGCATCATCATATACATATCATTACAATCACATAATTCAGTCCAAACAATTTAACATAGGTAAATTCATTTCATTATAATCATTTATCTCATAAAAAAAATATCATTGACATTCATCAACATTCAACGTTCAATCAAGGCAATGACATTTTCATTCATATCATGATATTAGGAACTTTTACTCATACCTCTACGAATTTCTATTTATCCCGTTCATCTTATCAAGTAAGTCAAATACACTATATCATATAAGCATCAAGCAAGTATGGATATTTATCACAACATGACCTTTCATCTCACATGTTATCACTTATATATATATTATAAATTTTTATTCATACTTTTCTAAATCGAGACTCATCATAATCGTAATTTTATTCAAACACCTTCACATCACATTGAACATGGTCAGTGCAGCTTGGTTGGAGAGTACCTCTGTCTAAACAAGACGGTGCTCATACGCGTCGAGAGACATCACACTATCACAGATTAGTGGCATGTATAGCTGGACTTTTACACATGCCAGGTTAGTTCGAGAACCGACTAAACCATAGCTCTGATACCACTAAATGTAACACCCCTTACCCGTATCCAAGACTGGAACAGAGTACAAGGCACTACCAGACTTAACAATACACATAGATGAAAATCGGGCCATAATATTTCATTTAATTCAAAACTTTTCGAACACATGCATAACAAACAAAGTTAACTATATCACATAGGACATGGCACAATTAATTAAACTTATAAACCATAATGGATAAGGACTACACCTCATGATCATATACGACAACTCAATGCAGACTGATATGTATGGTCAAAATCATAATAAAAATACATATCACAAACCCACTTCCTATACATGCCACTCACTTGATATTTTAATTATTTGAATTAATTCTCCCAAAATGATAGTTTGATAGTGTGATTTTACCTCCGACGATCTCCGACCCCGAGCCGACCTGCCAATACTAAAGAAATGGAGAGGATGGGTAAGCTTTATGCTTAGTAAGTTCATATGAAAATAATAAGAAATTACTACCACGCTTTTCAAGATAAAACACTATAATTATACAATTACACATATTCAGGTTAAGCTGTGTTATCGAGTTATAGTTACTAAATCATTCATATATGAAGCTACAAAACATCAAATTTAGGTTCATTAATTTTTATTGAAACTAGATTCATATATCTTTCTCCCAAAAAATTTCTAGAAGTTTTGGTTTAGCCAATTAGTACAGTTTATTCATTAAAGTTTCCCCTATTTCAGGGTACGACTACTCTGACCCCTGTTCACTACGAACCAAATTTCTCCCTGTACAGAATTTTAACGACCATGCCGTTTGTTTCCCTTAAAAATAGATTAAATAAGGAATCCATGCATGTAAGGTTTGACTCTTAAGAATTTGTGTACAGTTTATGGTGAATTTCTACAGTCAGAACAGGGGATCTCGAATTTATTCTGACACTATCTCACAAAAATTATAATATCACATAATATATAACTCTTTTACTCCCCCTGTTTCTTTTATATGAACATAGACTCATAATATTTAATTCCATAATTTTTTTGAAATTTAATTCAACTTACACAATTTTTGGTAAATTTTCAAAGTCAAGCACTGCTGCTGTTCAACACTATTTTACTACTAAAGTTCACTTTTACACAATTCACTTAATTCATTCCATTTTACCGAGGTTCGCTCAAATATCGAGCATATTGCTCATAAATTCAAATAAACATATACTTGCACTTGTTCATCACATAATCACTTTCACATGTATTTTCATTTAATCGATTTCCCGTTGAACTCATCGGAATAATAACAGATACACAATTGCCTGCACATTTTCCCATTTCCACACTTGTAGCAGAAGCTATCTGGTACGCATAGTAGCCTACACATAGTACTACACATGCGACCAATAATCTAGTACACATAGTAGCCTGCACTTAGTACTACACACGTGATCATAGTTTTCGGGTACGCATAGTAGCCTGCACTTAGTACTACACATGCGACCAATTATCCGAGTAGCACAAGTTGTCTGACATAATTTAAAACCTCATATTCTATCATAAAACACCAAAATACACAAATTTCACCTATGGGTATTTTTCCAATTATGAACCTTAGGTTGAATTATTGCTAGCATAAGCTAAATCAAGTTACCGAGACTCTAAAAACGTAAAAATCATTAAAAATGAAGCTAGAACGGACTTACAATCGAGCTTGGAAGCTTGGAAACCCTAGCCATGGAGTCTCCCTTGGTATACACGTCCATGGTGAAGAAGATGAACAAAATTGGCTTTTAATTTTGTATTTTAATTCATTTTACCCCTAAATGACCAAAATGCCCTTTTTACTAAACTTTCCAAAAATTCCATCCATGTCCAATTTTTGTCCATAAACTTAGAAATTGGTCAAATTGCTATTTAAGACCTACTAATTAATATTTCAAAGCAATTTCATACTAGAAACTTCTAGAATGCAAGTTTTGCAACTTATTCAATTTAGTCCCTAACTTCAAATTAAGCACTTTATGCATAGAATTTCTTCACGAATTTTTTCACACAATCATGCAATCATATCATAAACCTCAAAATAATCATAAAATAATTATTTTTATCTCAGATTTGTGGTACGAAACCACTATTCCGATTAGGCCCTAATTCGGGATATTACATAATTTACTTTAAAAAGTTTTCAAAGCATCGAACTATCAGATTAAGTTGCATGTGTGATAATAATTGTTATACCATTAATGTTTAGCAATCATGTTCTTAGTTGTAATAAAATACAAGGGACGTCTTCTTTTCTGCATGCTATATGTCTAGACTTGGTTTGCTTGAAGACAAGCAAAAAGTTAAGTGTAGGGGAGTTCAAGTTTGATCTGCCATGATCTAGGTTTTTATTTATATCTTGATCTGCCATGATCTAGGTTTTTATTTACATCCATCTTCACTAACTCTAGCTTGTTTAAAGAAACAAATCAAATCAATTTTGTATTAAATTTTTTTCTCTTTTTTCTTTTTTTTCATGTATGTGTTTTGGTTGCTTGAGGACAAGCAACAAGTTAACTGTCAGAGATGATCTGTCATGAATTATACTATTATTTACATCTCTTTTACACGTAACTTTTGCTTGTTTAATATTTAAATCAAATAATTTTTGTATATATTTATGGTTTCATGCTTAAAGTAGTAATTTATTCTTTTTAGAACTTTTTATTAGATCTTAGATATCTAAATAAGGTAACATGGTATTGTAGGACGAACCAGGAGCTAAAGATGCATATTCGAGTTGAAACTACTACCTATGTCACGACATCAAGGTATCAATGTACCAACACTAAACACAAAAGAAAAAATAAGTCCTAGAGTGAAACTGCTTGCTCTGTCATGACACAGCCCCTGCATTGTCGCGAGATCAGATCTTATGTTGCCATATCGTAGGCCTATGTTGTAACACAACTATTGAGCGGCCCAAAAGTCCCTGCACAAGATAGCTACATTTTTTAGGGTAATTAGGAGTAGTTTTTTCCTAGTCAAATTCTAAGTACTTCAAGTATAGTTTAGGCACTTTAATATTCCGAGTTTACCCTATATAAAGGCCATTGTAATCAATTTAAACACACAATTTTAGGATTATTCTTAGGTTTTTATTTTGTTCTTAGTCTTTACTTAGTTTATTTTATGTTCTTGTAATCAAAAGATCCTATTCTAAAGTGAGACTTTCGCAAGCAGAGATTGTTTTGGAGCCATGCTTTCATCGATAAATCCATGAGCATCAGTTTCCCTTGTTCTGTTTATATTTCTTTCTTTGACATTGTTAATTGAACGTTTGTGTAAAGATTAGAATCAATTTATACTTTATACATATTTCGTATGTTTCATTTGTACTAATCTAATTAATGGATTGACAGGTAGAATTCATTTTGGATTCGTTAGATCTGGTTGAGTGCACTTAAACCCTAAGATTGACGACCCTAGAAAGTCATTTGGGTAGGAATTAACCTGAAATCGGTGTTACGTACTAAGTATCACTTAACAGATCAGTGGTTAGGGAAGGAAGAACTTAAACCCTAGGCTTGACAACTTTATGAAGTCATATAGGTGTGAATTAACCCGACACCGGTATTTTATATCCGTAAAAACCTTACACTACCTTGGATTGAATTGCGTCATCAAGAGGTGAGTAGTTTTTGATATCTAATTAGTTTAGTAAAAGGTTGAGAGGCCTTACTAGGTTAATTATTAGCCAATTGTTTAGAACCCTACATTAATAATTAATCAGGTAAAGCTATTGAATCTAGGCTAAAGGAACTCGCATAGTCGAAACAAGGAATAGGAGAGGTTGATACATGAACTTAGGGGTAGATTTAGGTTAGTTCAATTCATTTAGTTTATTATTATTATCATCTTACTTCTAGATTAACAATACTAATTCGTGACTCGAGTAGATTAGCAGTTATTTTTGGTAATTGACTCAATATTCGTTTCCCCCAAACTATCATCCCTAGGGTACAATCCTCAAAATACTTACCAAGTGTTTCATTGTAAAAAAACTATATACAACCTGACCCTTATACTTGCAAGCAACACTTTAATTCATATCTTTAGTTGTAGTATTCACACTTCCAATGTTGGTACGTCAGGAAGCAGTCAATACCAAAGACAAGGCATCTCCCCATTTGGTCTTGATAGACGACATATTAGTCTTTCAATTGTTTTGCTCATTTCTAATTAGAATAAGGACATGTTTAGGTTAGTCTAATAATACAAGTCATTTGTCCATACTACGATTAGACCATGTACTGCTTAGTATCAGTTTAAACAATAGACAACCAATAAGCAACATTTGCTTCTATTTTGTTTTGCGTGAAAAAACCATTTGGGGACAATAATACAAAGTATATTAATTTAATTCATGAATAATTTTATTAATCAATCTGTTCGACAAAAGTACAATGTACTTAGACGAAAATACTATAGTTAAGACACTAGATTCAATAATCTTCCACTTGCCCTAGTGAAGTAGATGGGTCATATTCCTAAAATACACAAGTACTTAAAACATAATACTAAGGTAGACACAACACCATAAGTTCACATACTTCAATAGCATAGGTTCACATAACAACATAGGTTCAAATCATGGCTTCGCATTTAATATGTGTTTCATAACAAGAAAGGTCATACATTCAAGGGTACACATACTTTAACTCGGTTTGCTAACATGTAAGGTTTTCACTAATAGTGGTTCGCATGTAAAATCAAGGTCGTAAACACATAGGGGTCACATGCATGGATATCATGCATCAAATCTAGCTTACATAAAGGGTCACATATAAAAGAAATGATAATAAAACTTAGATCTTTATTCATACTGAAGAAATTTGACAAAATGAAAAAAATGGTTTGCAAAATCAAAAATAAAAATAAACTTAAGGAAATACTGAGTCTAGTAAAAATAGCAATGTCATTGAACACAATATCTCTAGCCCAAAGCAAATAACCACTCATCCTGACTAGCTCTGTTGGGATCAATCACCTTGCCACTGCCTTCCACTACTTACCTATGAAGTAAGAGAGGAGTGGGTGAGCTCATGGAGAACTTAGTGAATATAGAGGAAACATCAAAGTATGCTTACAATACGGAGTTAAAACAAAACTTAGTCTGAAAATCGTTTTGCGAGCTAGGCCAAGAGGTTGAGAGACCCAGTTCACAGTTACTTGCTTGTCAAAGAAATGTATAAGTTTGTGAAATAGTTTAACATGTACTAGTTGGAAATCATACTTAAAAAACTTGGCTTGTTTTCATAATAAAACATAAAATATATTCATGTACTTGACATGTCCTTGAGCTTGTTCTTATTCTTGTTCTTATACTGATCATAAAACATTTTCTTATACTTGTCATATTTGTATAGTTGGATAAGTGAATCTCCTTATAACATCTCACTTGTGACCCAAAGATTCCTTAACATGTCCAATAAGTATAGAATAAAGCTAAACACCATCTGTACACCAACATGTCCCTTTGAATGGAGCATAGCTCGACATTCCCTTATCTTTCCACATGTTATAGGGCCTCAATGCCCAAATCATAAAACTTATAGGTAAGTATTCACAATCCTTTGGCATGCCAATATATCCAACATAGGGCTCACATAAAGAGCTCGTAAAAACATAGTTTGTAAAATCAAGCTTTTAAAACATATCTCTAAAATATTTAAAATATAAGCTCGTGTAGACGCACTCACAAAACATATCTTTAAAAAACCCTAAGCTCCTAAAAATACAATAGTTTGTACATAAATCACGATCTCTAAACAACCACCGATTAGCTGAGAATTTTAACAAGCTTTGATTTTCCTTTGTCCTTGTTGGTAGATGGTACAGCTGGTTTGCAACATGTATAAACATACATAAATTACTTGACAAACAAAACACAAAAAATTCAAACATACAAGCAAACTTTGTTTCCTAGACAATTAAGTTTAGCAGAACAGAGGCTTACATTGGTTTCTAAGAACTTTGGTTCAAAATAAAGACTTGACAAAAAGAATAATTGATGAGAGAAATCTTTATGATAAAGGCTTAATTTATAGGCACTAAGTGTTTTAGTACTCTTACTATACCTAACTTGACTTAGGAAAATGTTATGTGCATAGATAGTGTCCTAATTTCAAAACAAGTCAACTTTCTACTTTAAGTGTAACTCAACTTATACTGGCGGACCCTAGTTCACTAAGCCAACTGGTGAACCCTAGCTTGCCAACCTATCTGGTGATTCACAACTCACCAAACCAATAAGCGAACCCCAGCTTACCAAATTCATTGGAGAACCCTAGCTCGCCAAACCAACTGGCGAACCCCAGCTTGCCAAATTAACTAGCGAACCCTAGCTCGCCCAACCAACTGGAGAACCCCAACTTGCGAAATTAACTGGCAAAACCCAACTCGCCAAATTAACTAGCAAATCCCAGTTTGCCAAATGAACTAGCAAACACTCCTTACCAAGTCCGTAGGCCTACACTACTCACTAATCCTTTTTTCCAAACCCTGCTGAAAGTCTTCTTGCGAACACTAGTTCACCGTACCATTAGTGAGCCCCCTACTTGCAAAATTCAAACTTCCAAGCCTTATCTCGAGATGTTAGAACTCCCCTTACTTAACGCATTTCATCTTCAAAATGTTCTTTTCTAAACAGTTGAAGATACTACTGTCTTATTGCTTCTTCTATTTCTCATGTAGCTTCGCTAGTCTTGTGGTTTTGCCATAAGACTTTGACCAAAGGAATCTTCTTATTTCACAAAACTTTCTCCTCACGAGCCACAATCTTTACTGGTTGCTCATCATATGTTAGATCAGGTCGCACCTTAATTTCATCTGTTGAAGCAATATGGGATGGGTCTGCACGATACTTTCATAACATATACACATGGAATGCATTGTGAATTCAATCAAGTTCGTAGGGCAGCTTAAGATGATATGCTACTAGACCTATCCTTTCAGTCACTTCATAAAACCAATGAATCTTGAACTTAGTTTTCCTTCATGCCCAAACCTTAGGCCTTTCTTCCATGGTGAAACCTTAATAAACATTTGTTCCCCCACTTGGTACTCAACATTTTGCCATTTCAAATCAACATAAGGCTTTTGTCTCCCTGACGTAGCCTTCAACCTTTCACATATCATCTTCACCTTGTCCTCTGTCTTACGAACCAACTTCCCACTTATCCCAACACTTAGGTGATTGACATATCCTTCTATATAATGCTTGGAAGGGTTTCATCTGAATGCTTTCTTGATAATTATTGTTATATGCAAATTTTGCAAAAGGTAAGTAACATTCACAGTTTCTTGCGAACTCTAACATACAACTTCGCCACATGTCTTTAAGAACCTATATCATTCTATCAGATTGATCATCTATTTGATGATGATACATAGTACTGAATTTAAGCTCCAATCACTAAACTTCGTGCAAACTTTTCCAAAATCTCGAGCTGAATCGAAGATCTTGATCGAAAATAATGGAAATTGATAACCATGAAGTTTCACTATGTCAGCGATGTATATCTCTGTAAGCCTTTTCACAACATAGCTTGTGTGAACAACTAAGAAATGTGCACTCTTCGTAAGGTGATCCACAATCAACCAAATAGCATTTTTCTTTTTCAAAGTTAGTGGCAAAGCTAACACAAAGTCCATGGTGATCCTCTTCCACTTTGGAATTTTCAGGGGTTGAAGTAGTCCTGATGGATATTAGTGCTCTACTTTCACCTTCTAAAAAATTAAGCATTTTTCAACAATTCTATTGCAACACGCTTCAATACAGGCCATGAATACAGCTCACAAAGGTCACGATACATCTTGTTACTTCCAAGGAGCATTTCATAGGAACTATTGTGAGGCTCGCTAAAGATCACATGTTGAAGCTCCTTGCCATTGGGTACGCAAAAGCTTTCAGGAAAATATTATACTCATTCATCATTTAATGTAAAGTCCCCTCGCACTCCTTGTTCCACTTGGTGAACCCTCTTCACTAATTCCTCATATGTGGGTTGTTCCTCTTTGATATATTGTGATAACATTGGCCTTACTTGTAGTTCTGAAAACCACCAATTCGTACACTTAATTGCGCAAACAAAGTTTGCAGCTCACATATTAACTTCCTGCTTAGTACATTAGCTACCACATTCGTCTTGCTAGGGAGATACTCTATCACATAGTCGTAATCCTTCAGCAACTCTATCCACCTTCTTTGTCGCCAGTTTAGTTCCTTTCATGTGAGCAAATACTTGAGGCTTTTATGACCTGTATAAATAGTACATTGCTCACCGTATAAGTAGTGTCACGAAATATTGAGTGTAAACACCATAGCTGCTAACTCCAGATCATGGGTTGGATAGTTTCGCTCATGGATCTTCAATTGCCTAGAAGCATAAGCTACCACACTCCCTTCCTACATCAAGACGCATCCTAGACCTATGTGTGAGGCATCACTATAGACCACAAAACCATTCTTGGTTCTAGTTGAATTAACACATGTGCTTTAGTGATTATCACCTTAAGTTTGTCAAAGCTCTACTGCCTTTCTTCTATCCATGTGAACTCTTCATTTTTCTAGAGTAACTTTGTTAATGGTGCAATTATGGTCTCTAGCCCCTCAACAAACCTGTAATGGTACCCTGAGAGCCCTAGAAATCTTCGCAGTTCAATAACACTATTTGGCGATCTCCACTCCAAAATTACTTTAGAATTTTTTGGGTCTACTAGAACCCCTTCTGCTAAAACCTTGTGCCCTAAAAAATATAACTTCCTTGAGCCAAAATTCCAACTTGCTAAACTTCGTGAACAGTTGCTTATTTCGTAAAATTTGGAGCACAATTTGCAAATAAGCATCATGTTACTCTTTAGTTCGTGAGTACACCAACTTATCATCTATGAAAGCCACCACGCACTGATCCAAGTATTCAAGGAAACTTGATTTATCAAGTCCATGAATGTACAAGGGCATTTGTCAACCCAAAAGGCATAACTAAAAACTCATAATGCACATACTTTATTCTAAATGCTGCCTTGAACTCATCTGTCTCATTTACTTTAAATTGGTAGTAACTAGATCGTAGATCTATCCTTGAAAATACTATGGCACCTTGCAACTGGTCAAACAAGTCGTCAATTATTGGCAAAAGGTACTTCTTTTTACATTCAATTTGTTCAACTGCTTATAGTCAATGCTTATTCTTAAGCTTCCATCTTTCTTCCTCATAAACAGAACTAGCGATCCCCGCGACGATATGCTTGGTCAAATGAAATCTCTATCAAGTAACTCCTGAAGTTGTATCTTCAGTTCCTTAAAATCCTTTGGTACCATGCGAGACGGTGTAATGGATATTGGTGAACTACCAGGGTACAACTCAATCGTGAACTTCAGTTTGTGATTTGGAAGTAAACTAGATAACTCATCTAGAAACATATTAAGAAAGTCCCTTATCGTACTTATCTCGTGAACCCCTATCACCTTATCTTGCGAACCCATCACAAATGTGAGATAGGCTTCGCAGCCCTTACCCAAAATTTTTTTTGCTTCTACTATCGAGACCGCATTAGACATAAATTGAGCTTGCTCACTGATCTGCCACAAATTGATGTAGAAAACCAGGCTTTTCTAATGTACTTAAAGAGATTTTTTAGGAGAAAAATAGCGCTACTAGTGTAGTTGTTCATTATATTTATAATTTTATTTAATAAGTGGAAATGTCTCATTTTTGCTCATTTTGTGACCTAAATTGGCCAATAGCGCCATTGGGAGGCCTAACATGTCATTGAGTGATATAAAGATGTGTTGGAGGTTGAAAACGAATGAGAACAACACCAAGGAAAAGGGTATCACGATATCCACACCTTGGAATCGCGATACCTCAAACATTATAAAAGAGTTAAGACTCCCTTTAGTGGTATTGCGATATCCTCTTTAGGTATAGCGATAACCACCTTCCAAGGAAGACCCTAAGGCTCAACACTTCCCAAGGCATCACAATATCCTTTTTTTGGTATCACAATATCACGTTCATCAGGAGGAAAAATTTGGACAAAAACGGTAGTCTTTGTCTACTCGGTCCACCAATCACTCAAGGCCCATGTAGGGGCATTTTTGGTAATGAAAAGTCACCATAAGACAACTTAAAATAGCCAAAAATTGCTAAGGAGGAGAAAGACACACATTAGCTTAGTTTTAGTTTTCTCTTATGTTTTTCTGCACTTTTTTTAGGATTTATTTTCTCTTCTTCTACGTTAGTTTCATGTTACTAGCTTAAATGCTTTAGATCTTAGCCAAAAGCATTTTAGTTTTTTTTTTACTTTAAATCTGTCAAAGCTTGTTCCTTTTATGTTTATTGCTTTAGATTTTCTTGTTAAATACTTTTAGTTTCATGTTATTTAAATTTTCTTGCATAAAAATCTCAACTTTGATATTTTTCTGAAGCTTTAATTTCATGTTTTCCTTGTTTTTCATTTCCATGTTTGTTTATTTTACTTTGAGCATGAGTAGCTAAATATCAAGGGAGGTTGGTTGGTTGAGATGTGGATAAAATAAAATCTTTGGAAAAATGTCTATATCATAATAAATTGGACTAAATCGAAAAGACCTAAGAACTTAGAAAGTGACGCCCTTAAGGGAACATCAAGACGTGTGAGACCAGAAGGTAATCTAGTCGCGCACTCATTCATTAGTTCCGAGTTAACGAGTGAGATTGGATGATAAATCAGACCTAATTCATCTAAGTTGATAAAATTGAGATCGAAAGATAAAATGGAGCCTGTACGCTTAGACTCTATTGTCGTACTATAAATATTGCAACTGACCTGTACACTGGTAGTAAAATCGGGCTTTAGAAATTGTTTCATAAATTAGTTGTCTTAATGCGCACATACGAAGTCGGTCACTCACCTACCACGACAATTTTCTTACCTTTGCTACTTCGCAAGGTGACTCTTTTCAGTTCAAATTCAATCTTGGATTTATTCTCAGTCAACCAAACCATCCCCAAGATTATGTTGAACCCATAAAATGGTAGCTCCATCAAGTTTGCATAGAAAACTTGTCCTTGTATCACTAATGGACACCAACGGTACACCCTATTAACCAATATACTCTCACTAAATGAACTAGTGACAATCATACCCTTATTTATTATTTCTACTAAAATTCCTAACTCACAGGCTAGTTTTCTTAAAACATACAAGTGCGTGAACTAGAGTCAATCAAGGAAAACAATGGTATAGTTCGCAGAGTGAAGGTACCTGTGATAACATCGGTCGAACCCTATTCCTGTGGTTCCCTTACAACATACATTCGTGTGAGGCCTTCTGGCTCATCTTGGGTAGTAACAATGTAAGCTAAAGTTCGCTACCCAACTTGCCTTGTATCATTGCCCTTGCCTCGACCTTGTCCACGAGCACTAGCTTGCAATTAGGTGAGGGTTGCATTTTGTACTTGTGATCTCTCTTGTCTTTTTGGGAAATATTTTATCAAATGGTCTAAGGATCCACACTTGAAGCATCCCCTAATCCTCTTACGATATTTACCAGGATGTCTTTGCTCATAGTGTTCGCAGAGTGGCTAGCTCATAGACTTCAGCGAACTCTCTTTTCCATCCTGTGTATTGTTCTACTATCGTGAGTGATCTATTCTGAAGCTTTACTTGAAATTCCTATCGACATTACATGAGTTGCAACCCCTCTTGGATGCTCGCTCAAACACTTGCTTTCCTACTCCTATTTCAGCTTGCAGAGCCTATCTCCTCAATAATATTTTCCGTATCCACTAACTCATCAAAGCTCGTTGTATCATGAGTTACCAAATAGAGTTGTATGTCACAATGCAACCCAAAATGAAGCCTTTAAAAATGATCCTTTTTATGCAAAACCATTTTAGTTGCGTACTAGCTCAGTCGCATGAACTCTACCTCATACTCAGCCACAGATAGCTCGCCTTCTGCTAGACTGATGAACTCTCACTTACGAGCTTCCATATATTGCTCACCCATAAATTTCTTTTTAAAAGTTCTCAAGAAGAAATCTCACATTAAATGATTTGTAGTAGTCCCTTGTTTTGTAGTGTTCCACCAGTGATGGGCTTCACCAATGAGTAAGGACATAGTGTATCCCAACTTCTCTTCATCAGTATACACCATCTGCTCAAGGATTTTCTCAACACCCTCCACCCAATACTCTGCCTTTCTAGGATCAGGCCCTCTAACACCATTGAATTCTTTAACACCCAGAGTCCACAAACATTCCAATTTCAATCCTCTACTCATGGGAGCAGTATTGGCACTAGCAACTCGCTAAAAATCCCTTATAATAGCTTGCACTAGTGGTCCAATACCATCTTATGAAGCATTTGCCCTGCGAGATCACTCATGTACAGTTGACGTCCTATCGCCTTTAAAAGAATTGGTAGATTCATTCAAACAGTTCACATTAACTTTTCGGGGAGGATTCTCACTAAATCTAAGCATATGCGAGACACTAGTTTAGGAATTGTAATTAACAAACATACTTGTGAGCACAGTTTGCAAAAACAACACTACTTTCTGGAATGGCGATTAGCGGAGAGATGATCCGAAGCATAGACCTGTGAAAGATACAGCTGAACCAAGGCAATGTTGTTACCAGTCCTACCCCAATCAAGCAACCACACGTTCATAACACTTCAAATACATTTATAACTCAAGGATCTTACCTTATCAACTCTGGCCAGCCTAATACACCAAATCTGGTGTACATACCTCACCATTCTAGCCAACTTACCTGTCAAGTAATTAGCCTAGTGAACCTGTCTAGCTCATAATACCAACAACTGTAACACCCCAAACCTGGCCAAGTGGGATTGACCTGAATCCGGCGTGTCACATTAGCCACTAAAGTGACTCTCCATTAACTCTCAACTTAACCTCCAATAGTGTGACACCCCAAACCCGACCGAGATGGGCTGGCCTAAATTCAAAGTGTTACATTAGCCACCAAACTGAATCTCCAGCTAACAACCACCTAACGCACACCCCAACCTTATAATACCTCATTTATGACTAATTAACTATTATTGATTAATGCAGAAGCAATTTGTGAACCATTTTTAAACTTTTCTAAGTATTTAAACCTAAGGGTATTTTGGTCATTTTACCACCTAAGGTTAAACTATCCCAATTTTATTTCTAAATACTTACTAACCTTCTTTTACTCAAACTATACAAGCCCTAAAAATTTTAGCTTAATTCAAGTTCATTTACTATGTCTAATTCAAGTTTTATTATTATGGACTAAATCGTAACTTTTACAAACTTTCAGTACATTTTTCAAATTTAAAATTAAGAGTGTTTGTACAAAATATTAATAGTTGCAAGTTTAATTCTAAAATATTACCAAGTTTCCTATCATTAAAGGTTTCAATTAATATAATCAAGTTTTAGGACTAAATTATAAATTAAGCAAATTAGAATACTAGATTACAAAAACCAAAAATCAAATCCCCAACAACCCACACATCCGTGTGAAAAGACACATCCCCGTGTGCAAACCGCTATACCTATTTTGTCAAGAATTTATTTTAATTACCCAATTTTAAATATTTTACTTACCCATTAAACTTAAAATAGTTACAATTAATTAACATAAACATCCACACATCTCCAATTTAATTTATTTACAACAAATATGCAACAATTAATCAAAATTTAACACTCAATTACACGCTTAGCAAAGCCAATTAATTCACACAAGCTACATACCTTAGTCACAAGCAATCCACTCCATGGTAAGCTTCAATTAAACATTGTTAGTATAAAATACATGCTTCATACACCATGTTATCAACCACCGTACAAACACTCATCAACGTACCATAAATCAAACATCAACTTGACATAAAATCATGTATTAAAGTAATTATAAAATCACCAAAATTAAAGTCCAAAATTTAATGTCCAATGTCTATTACAAGTAAAATAACACTAGTCCCAAAAGCATCACAATGCCCTTATATAGTCTTTAAAGTAAATTTCTTAAGCCACTACCGAGCCTTATTCTCGACTCTTTACGCCTAAAAATTCTCTGCACGAAAAGTGAGGATGTGAGCTTAAAAAGCTCAGTAAATGATAGTAAAAACATAATGTAATTTGCACCCAATCATGCATAAATCAAAACAATTAAGCATTAAATTTTCAGTCACAACATGTTAACATTTCATCATAACATCACATGCTATTTCAAGAATTAAGAATCAATTTTTCTATGGCATGTAAAATCATCTTTTAACTCATAAACATTCAATTATATTGGCACAATCAATCAATTATATTGGCATAATACATATGTGGCAATAAGTAAACGTGTGATCATACATTGGATAAACGAATCTCTGAACTCCCATAAATCAAATACAGTCCTCCAAATTGAGCGAGCCGAAGCCATACGCTCCCTTATAGTGCCTCAAATTACCCGATGAATGGAGACTCAAGCTCAACAGTCCTTTATCAACTCCAAACAAATCAGTCCACCAAGAGCCATATGCTCACAATATCACAAATAATGGTGAGTACTCATAAATCCTATGGCATGCCAACTATATCTAATGGATCCACCATGCAATGTTTCCAATATAATCATACATACAAGGCATAAAATCTATTGTTTAATCACTTAATTTAGAATGTTAAAATGCAAGTAAAAGCATGTTGCTAAGCAATTTTGACATCAATAAAATTAAGCATAGAAAATACCACTTTCTCAATATTCATATACCAATTAAAACACCTTTATCAAATTTCCAATAAATCAACAATTCTTGCTGCTAATATCAATTTATTCCATGCATTTTAATCATTCTAAAAGCATAATACACAACTTACCAAACCAATTGTCATTTTGCTCTTTTATAAAACAAAACCTATTTTTGCAAATCCAACCATCCAATATGCAATTAAGTCATTAAAAACACTAATTAAAACTTTAATTTAACACATAATCAGGCCAATTTACCAAATTGCCCTTAATATCAGTCACATCCACACTTAGCTATTTAAGCAAAAATGTGTTCAAACAAGCAAGTTTGAGCTTCGATTCTAATTTGCACATTCCTCCTCTTGATGTGGAACTTTAACAGAGACACAGTATGCATTACAAACTAACAATAGCAACAAGAGACACGAAATTTGATAAAAGTATATGAATCTAAATTATTGCTCTAAACTACCTTACCAATG
This sequence comes from Gossypium arboreum, assembly GCF_025698485.1. Classification (NCBI taxonomy): domain Eukaryota; kingdom Viridiplantae; phylum Streptophyta; class Magnoliopsida; order Malvales; family Malvaceae; genus Gossypium; species Gossypium arboreum. Next base: position 16,742,946 of record NC_069075.1, on the reverse strand, counting down.
TTGCACAACTAAGCCGAAATATGGAATTCCTCAACTAAACTCCCTTTTCAACACCTCAAACCACTTCTAATATTCATTCCTAATCCAATAACATGTATTCTAAGTGTTAATTTCAACATTTAATCTGTTTCATAATTTTCTGAAAAAATCATCCATGTTCTTGATCAAATTCAAATTTTCCAAAATTGATCCATAAAACATGTTTGACCTTTTAGTTTAAGATTAAAAACCTCTTATTTGACCTATTTTGAGCTTAGAAATTTATTAATATTTGGATTCTAAGTCAAAATTAAAGATCCACTATTGTTCATCCTCAAGTTCAAGAAAGAAGAAATTAAAGTTGAAAATTCATTATAATCATTTTAATTAACAAATAATGATTGAAATCAACTTAAAAACAAGTTTAGAGATGAGGATTACCTTCAATTGAACTCAAATCATTGATTTGGAAGTTTGAATCAAAATGCTTGAAGAAATTCGAATGATTTTTTTCCCAACTTTGAAAATTATTTGAGAGATTTTAGAGAGAATTTTGGGAGAGAAAAGGTTTAGATCTATTCCCTGATATTTTGTTTATGTAAACAAGCAAAAAAAATGAGAGAAAAAGTTCTCAATTCGAGTGAAAAATGTAACACTCCAAACCCTTGTCTGACGAGCATTATCGGACTTATAATCGAACAAACAAACATTTCATGTTCATCTCACAATCAAATTAAATACCATTCATAATCAATCATAAAGTTCCTTATATGGGTCTTCGAGGCCCAAAATAAAAATTAGAATCAAGTTAGGACTAAACCGGAAGCTCGAACAATTTTTCGTGAAATCACAAAATTTCTCCTAAGTGTAGGGGACACACACCAAGTGACACGCCTGTGCCTCAAGCCGTTTGGGCATTTGATGTGAGGCACACGGTCGTGTCCCAACCCGTGCCCATTGTAACAGCCTATTTTAGGGTCAAATCAGAACAATATTCTAGGGACCACAAATTTGAAGTAGAAATGTTAATTTTATTATTACTTTAAGGTCTATAGTATGATTGAATGATTGTGTGAAAATTTTGTTAAGAAATTTTATGGACAAAGTGTCCAATTTGACTAATAGGACTAAATTGCAATAGATGCAAAATATGTGTTCTAGAAGCTAGAGGTTTCTAATTGCTATGAAATTTTAAATTGGAGGTCATTAAATGGTAATTAGACCATTATGCTTTAAGTTGGACAAAAATGGACATGGCTAGATAAAATTTTCATAGTTTTAGGTGAAGGGCATTTTGGTCATTTGGTAAATAAAGACAAAAATAACTAATAAAAAGATGTAATCTTCCCCAATTTAGTCCTCCATGGCCGAAAATCACTAAAGGAGACATAGCTAGGGTTTGGTAAACTTCCAAGCTTGATTGTAAGTTCGTCTTTGTCTCGTTTTTAATGATTTTTACATTTTTGTGAATGTTGTAACTTGATTTAGCTATTCTAAGGACTAATTTGAAAGAAAATCAAAGTCTAAATTTTTAACTATTTTGAATATTTGTGTACTTTGATGTCTAATGGTAGAAAATCCATGTTTGGTGTTAGATAAACAACATTTACCAAGTGATTTTTGATGAAAATATCAAATAGGGACCTATTTGTAAAAGTTGTAAAATGTGTGTAAAAATGTGAATAAATGAAAAATATGGCTGTTATGAGAAAGGAATAGGTTCGGCTAGGCTAGGGTGTGATGAAATTGAATGAAAATTATTTTACAAGCATAGGGATTAAAATGTAAAAAGTTGAAAAGTTAGGGGCAAAAATGTATTTTTTCCATAAGGTGTTTTTGGGATTAAATTGAATAATGTCGTAATTGAATGAGTTAAATTTGATATTATAGATCAAAAAAGAAGAGGTTCTGACCTAGACCGGGGAAAGAACAAAGTTGTGAACTAAATCGAACAATTAACCATTTTGTACTGAGGTAAGTTCGTATGTTAAAAATAAGCTTTAATATGATTGTATTTTATTTTTTTAATATTGCATGAATTGTATGTTTGATAAATGTGGATGAGCTTAATCCTATGAAAGAGTCCAAAGACGAATCGATAAGCAAGAAATCTAGTTTGAACATTAGGAATAGGGTAGGATACAAGTGACATGTCACTACGATCATTATGTGCTATATGATTATATGATATGGGTGTTGGTCTTGTACGTCCTACTGGTGGCTGAGTATATAGGCATATGTTGTGGATACTTGACAGCTTGTGTGAGCAGCACCACGTAGCTACGTCTTGATTGACACCTTGTGTGAGCAGGCCCGTTGATAGCTCAAGAGTGAGCAACTATGTGATATGAGATTTAAGGTACCTGTAACACCCTGAATTTGGGCCTAGAAGTATTAGGTTTTGAGCAGGGGTGCAGTTAGGAGACTGCACATAAATATTTAATTGTGTAAGGAAGTGACACAATTGAGTGTTTGGCTTAGTGGTTGTGTGCTTTGGAAGTGTTTGGGAAGTCATAGGTTCAAGTCCTGACTTCCACAAAATTTTTTCTTTTTAAGGATAAAACCCCTATCTTTGGCCAATAGGGTTATAAGTTTATTTTGGTAAAGTATGACATAAAAAGCCTGTTGCTATAGTGGATAGTGGCGTGTGGAGTGTGGAGTGTGTTAGTGGTCTGAGGTTCAAATCCTTGCTTGTGAAAATGGAGGTTATTTTTGCTGTAGACCATGACAGGAAGTTGTGTTTGACCGGAACACCAAGAATTTGAATAGGTTTGTATGGATTGGTTGTTAGCCGAATCTAAGGAGATGGAGGGGAGGAAATTGTGGAGGAAATCAAGGAATTTGAGTGGTTTAAAGGTGTTGTGGTTGACTGAAAGACTTAAGTGGTTGACAGGAATTTGAATTGAGTAGGTGAGGGAGTGGTTTGAGTGATTTGAGGAGGGTTTTTAGGATATTATCAAGGAATGGAGCAATGGAGGTGGAGTATGTGTTGAAATAGGATTCTGGAATGGAGCAATGGAGGTGGAGTATGTGCTGAAATGGGATTCTTACTTCTCAAGTTCGATTTTGGTGGGTATCCTTATTCCCTTTTCAGTTTCTGCTAATTATTTTTTTGGCTTTTTTTCACTTCTTTATTGTGGCCAAATTTTTCTAGACCATTCAGGGTATCTCCTTTCTGTTTTCATCTATTTTCATCTTTGGCAACCATTTCTTTGGCCGAATATACCACTATTTCTTCTGTTGAGACATTTGGCTAAATACTTTCTTCTTCTTCTCTCCTCTTGTCATTCTTTCATTTTAATACCTTAACTATTACTGCATATACCTCTCCCCACTCTGTTTTTGACTTTTGCAAGTGTTCTCTGATATTGGTAAGTACTCATGACTCTTTCTGGTTTCTCTCTTTTGAGGGGATCTTTTGTCTGACATCTGTTTTCCTTTGATGAACACTGCTAGGGGGGCACCTCTATCATTCTGTCTGTACCTTCGACTTGTGTGTGGGTGAGAGTCGATTGTTCTTTCCACCCAATCTGGATTTTGCGGTTTTTGTAAGTGACCCTTCGTCAAGATTCAAACTATTCTTTTATTGATGGCTGATAAGACTCGGTTGGTATACAAGTAATCTTATGATTAGGGTTTTGATTAAGGATTGTTTCAACTCGGTTGTTAGACAACTAACCAAAGCTTTTGTTGAAATAGGTTGGGAGTGCTCGTGGTCTTGTGGTATTCTCACAATCAGGTGTGTAACCATACCACTCCTAATCTTAAATCGGCAAAAGCCAAAATAGGTGACCATCGACACTACACGAGCTGCACTCGCTCGTGTGGTAGTCCGAACTCCCAAATGTGGGCGTAAGATCGTTAAGGCTAGCCATAAGCAATTTCATGGGCTAAAACAGATTTGGGCTATGTTAGGCCGAAATGGGTCGTGTTGGTCCCGCGGGCTTGTGGGCCACATACAAGTAAACCACACGAAAGTGTAGAGAATATTGGGCTAGGCTATGTAGTACACACGGCTAAGGCCATTTTTGGGCTTCGTAGGCCACACAGGCATGTAGGCCCACATGGGCTCCTATTATGGGCTTTGGGCCCATTTTCACTGTTTGATTGTTAAGGTTGCACGGGACGCCCGAGACGACTATGACCTTCTATTAGGTCAGTAAGCGTACCTGAACCCTTATGTGATAAAATGACGATTTTACCCTTATGTGATAAAATGACGATTTTTCCCTTATGTGATAAAATGAGGATTTTGCCCTTATGTGATAAAATGACAATTTTGCCCTTATGTGATAAAATGATGATTTTGCCATTATGTTATAAAATGATGATTTTCCCTTATATGATAAAATGACGATTTTGCCCTTATGTGATCAAATGATCGAAATATCCTCATAGGGTAAAATGATCGAAATACCCTCATAAGGTAGAATGACCGAAATACCCTATAGGGTAAAATGACTATTTTACCCCTCGAGTGTAAAAGACTAATTTGTGCTATGATTTGACTGTTCTCTTTGAGCATGACATTCTACATTCACAAATGAGATTATGACATGACATAATGCATGGGTTTAGGGTATTGTTTATGGAGGAAGTATACCGTACTGTTGGCTTTTAGCCTTTATACTAATTCTCGGCGACTTTTTTGCGATATCGTTATTATGGCGCCTTTGTTTGTATCGATATTGGTGTGTCTAGCTGGGTGGGTCGATTTTATCCCCACATGGTGTGATTGGTGGTACGGAGTGTTGTGTTTGGCTAGATTATGGTGGGTTTCACTATTGCATTATTGCAATGATCATGGTTACTACACTGATTACTATTATTGAAATAGGCTAAGGCCCAGACTGCTACTGTTAATGATATGGGCTTAGGCCCAGAATGTATTTACTCTCTGTATGTCTATCTTTTTGTTATTATAGGATTACACACTGAGTTTTCGTAAACTCACCCAATTGTATTAACTGTACAGGTAATCCTTAGGCGGATCGGTGCTGCGAGGGACCCAGAGGTGGACACACAACAACTTATGCTTCTAAATTTATCTTTTAATTTTATAAGTAGTTTTATTTGTGTATTTTTTATGTAAAAGGCCTCTTTAAGTTTTATTATTTAATTTGGGCTTTTATTATTTTATTATGATTTATACCTGCTAGTGGTAGGATATGGGTTTTCAAAAGATATGCATGATTTACTAGAATACCATGCACACGCAAAACCGTTTCAGAAGCTTTTGCGATAAATGAGATTTTGGAATTAATAACGTTTTAAAGTAAATACATTTTGACAGTGACGCAAGTTTTAAAATTATTTTCTAGATCACACAAAGAGGCTAAATAAACATTGGTTACGAAAACACTTTAATGTGATATCACCAGATTCGACCATAACGTCTAGGCCGGGTCTGGGGTGTTACAGTAGCATTGGCTACATATATGGAACTTAGTGTACAAGAATCCCGAGTATCTGACATCTTTATTCCGAGTGGTTCACGGGTATGTCAAAGATGAGATTATGTGTAATTTCATTTCAAGATGGTATAGGTATGTACTTGAAGCTCATATCTTTGAAATGCTTGAAATGATGAATATAGGGTAAGTTATGTGATGGAATAAGTTAGGATCATGATGTAACACCCCGAACCCGAGACCGTTGCCGGTGTCGGACACGAGGGGTTAACAAGCCAAAACTACTTATGGCACCGACCAATTTGACATTCCCAGGCAAGCTGGAAAACTGCATCGCTGTCGCCTTAAAAAAGCATATCTCGAGTTGCACAACTCGGAAACTGATTCCGTAAATTTTCCCTGAATTTAGACTCATATATCCATCCATGGATTTATTTCTAGAATTTTTGGTTGGGCCAATTGGTACAGTTTATTAGTTAAAGTCACCCATGTTACAGGGGTCGACTACACTGACCTTCGCGCGTTACAACTTCAATATCTCTCTGTACAGGGTTTCAATACTGATGCCATTTGTTTCTAATGAAACTAGACTCAAAAAGGAATCTGCAAATATAAGGCATGACTTCTAATTCATTCTGTATAACATATGGTAAATTTTCAAAGTCGCAACAGGGGACCCAGAAACCGTTCTGGTCCTGTCTCACGAGAACTTTAATATCTCTCGGTATACTGTTCATATGATCGTTTCGTTACTTTCATATGAAAATAGACTTGTCAAGGTTCGATCGCATAATTTATTCACTATTTAACACCATTCCTACAAATTTTGGTGATTTTCCACATCCACATCACTGCAGCTGGCAGCATCTGTTTTTAAGGTAGGCTTTACCTATATTGTAGTTCCCATGGACCAACTATAATCTAGTCATACTTAGGTCCACATATGATCATATTTAGCCATTCCAATGGCTGATCATGTGACCAACTCTCTCATTCCAAACCATAATCACATCATGGAACCAAATATAATTACAAACCACATATGGTCAAATTCCATACTCCACTTTTACGAACCATTTTCGCATGGCCGCACACATATACATCACAAAGTACTTAAAACAACCGAGGGTGGTCCTATACATGCCATATCCAAAACTCAACTAAAGGAGTACCAAAAGGGCTTTGATAGTGTGGTTGACTTCAACTTCTATGATCCCGAATCCGATCGCTAACGAGCAAAATCTATAAACAGAGAAACAAAGAAACGGAGTAAGCAATTTATGCTTAGTAAGTTTCGAGCCATAATATACACACAACCAAAGCATAGCATTCAAGTAGCTAAATAATAATTCATATGCACAATTTCTCAAAGACATGCTTACTTCACAATCCCAACTCTTATATTCATACACAAATGACGGCCTAGTTAATGCCGATAGCTCATTTATCATTAGAGCGAATATTCATACGCACTTACTCATAGTGTGCGAAGCACACACAAAACATACCTTGTTGTTGGGAATTTCACAAGTGCATTAACTGAAAATTTTCCAGTAAGCTTAAAATTTTCAAATCACATACCTTCGAGTTTAACCGGATATAGCTACTCGCTCAAACGCCGGGACATAGCCGGTTATGGTAACCCGCACAAATGCCTTCGGACTTAACTCGGATATCACAACTCGCACAATTGCCTTGGGCTTAGCCCGATATCACAACTCGCACAATTGCCTTCGGGCTTAGCCCGATATCACAACTCGCACAATTGCCTTCGGCTTAGCCCGATATCACAACTCGCACAATTGCCTTGGGCTTAGCCCGATATCACAATTCGCACATTCATACACATCTTTGTTTCAATTTCATAACAAACGTTTATGCACAATTTACTTAATCAAGAATATCATTTCGGCTCAATGGCCACATACAAGGGCACAATTTCGATTGCTTATTACTTCATTCAATCGAATCAAAATCTAAGTTTCGATACTCAAAACTTACCTCGGATGTCGTCGAATGATTCCGATGGCTATTCGACTACTTTTTCCTTCCCTTTATCGGATTTGGTTCCCCTTTGCTCTTGAGCTTAATTTACAAATAAATTCATTCAATCATTTGAGTATCGAAAAGAGGAACTCAAGGCACTTAGCCCACATATATTCACTAGACATTAAAGTCACATAAGTACGGAATTCATGAATCAATTCAACACACAAAGCCTTCAACATGCTTACTCATGGCCGAACAACACAACCTCTTAGGCACTCATTCATGGCCGATTATGCATGTTGATGTTGAGGCCAATTACATGTTTAATACCACACATGAATGGCACACATTTTACTAGCTAATGCTTTACATATTGTAGCTCAATACACATCTATCATATACTTCATAACCAAAACATAATCACAAGAAAATACATACTTTGAGATAGTATGTATGTCATACCAATACATCATGTACAAACATATGTACACTTATAGGTGCAAGGTCAATTCCAAGGTGTCCATAACCCTCCAAAACACAAATTTTAACTATCATGCAAGAAGCATAAACCATGCTCATGAGCATACCATGGCGAACACCTCACACACCATACTCCTTTTAAATTTTTTGGTCATGGTTAAACAAAAGATTCAATGTCTTACTCAAGAATGCTAAAAGAAATTTCAAGAGTAGTCAATCCATCATTGCATGCATCATCAACAAGCTTCACATTTAGCATGCAATGGTTTTAACACAATATCAACCTTGGCCAAATACCATTTCCATGGCACAACAAGGATTTGAACCATGGCTAACATGCACATCAAGTTAGCAACCAAAACAAGCATGAATCTCATGACACAACCTCAAACATACCTTAATCTTGATGCAAGTATAGCCAAATCTCCTTCTAGATCTCTTCTAAACCAAAATGGAGCAAAATTTCCTTCCTTCTTAGAATTTTCAGCCCAAAGAAAATGAGAATGGATGAACCAAATTTTTTCTTTTCCTTTCTCTCAACTCACGGCAATGGGGGGAATACCACACTCACACACATTTTTTTCATTCTTTTCTTACCCATACACCTTTGTTTATTATTTCTCCCTAATGCACCAACAAAACATGTTTCATGACATGTTTTGCCCATCCTCTCTGCCATGGCCGGCCACTTCATGTTGGGGGGAAATTTGACATGCAAATCCCTTATTTTTGCATGCATGATCAACTAGTCATCACACATTTCCCATCATACTTTCAAAGTTCACTACTAGGTCCTTTCTAGTGAAATTCACATTTATAACACTAAATCGAAACATCAAAATGTCACACACAAATTAACACATATCATAGGCATCAAAATAAATTTTAAATTATTTTTATGCCTCGGTTTTGTGGTCCCGAAACCACATCCCGACTAGGGTCAATTTTGGGTGTCACAACTCTCCCCACTTAAGAAATTTTCGTCCCGAAAATCTTACCAATAAATAGGGTTGGGTATCGCTCTTTCATAGAGTTCTCGGTTTCCCAAGTAGCTTCTTCTATCCCGTGTTTGAGCCATAACACTTTCACTAGCGGAACCCGCTTGTTTCGCAACTCTTTCACTTCACGTGATAGGATACGAATCGGTTCTTCCTCATAACTCATATTGGCTTGAATTTCAACCTCGATGGACTAATCACATGCGATGGATCGATCTATAGCGTCAAGCATCGAAACATGAAAGACATCGTGAATCCTTTCGAGTTCGGGGGCAAAATCAAATGATATGCAATGGACCGACTCGCTCGGATATCTCATATGGCCCAATGAACCTCGGGCTCAACTTGCCCTTATGGTCGAATCGAGTATCTTTTTCCAAGGCGAAACCTTGAGAAACACTTTATCTCCCACGATACTCGATGTCTTTTCGTTTGAGACCAGCGTTTACTTCGACGATCGGAGGCTATCTTCGACTTTCACGGATTACTTTCACTTTCATTCAAAGATCTCTAATCAAATCCACCCGAAAATTTTGCTTTCACCGAGCTCGGTCCAAAACAATGGCGTCACGGCATTTACGAATCGTACAAAGCCTCGTAGGGTGCCATCTTAATACTTGATTGAAAACTATTGTTGTGGCGAATTCAATCAAAGGCAAATACCGTTCCCATGAACCATCGAACTCGAGGATGCAACATCTTAACATATCCTCAAGTATCTCAATTATCCGCTCGATTGACCATCGGTTTGGGGGTGAAAGGCGGTCTTGAAATGCAATTTGGTACCCAAAGCTTCTTGCAACTTCTTCCAAAATCGCGAGGTAAATCTCGGATCTCTATCCGACACGATGGAAATAGGCACCCGTGTAATCTCACAATCGAGAAGCGTACAATTCGGCTAGTTTGTCCATTGAAAACCCGTCGTCGGGGACAAAGTGAGCCGACTTAGTCAATCTATCTACAATGACCCAAATCGCATCCTTCTTACTTGCGACAATGGCGGTCCGGATACAAAGTCTATTGTGACTCGATCCCATTTCCACTCGGGTATCGTGATCGGTCAAGTAATCTGAAGGCACTTGATGTTCCGCTTTCACTTGTTGACATATTAAACATCTCAAAACAAAGTCGGAGATGTCTCGTTTCATACCATGTCACCAAACCGACGTTTCAAATCGTTGTACATCTTCGTACTCCCGGGTGGATTGCCATTCGGCTACAATGGGCTTCGTTCGAATTATCGAAATAAGTTCAATTCTTTGGAGCACAGACGACTTTTGAACCTCAAACAATCGTCATCATCGATTTGAAATTCGAGTCCTTGTTCGAACACACTCAGCCGTTTGCAACCAACTCATCGTCGACTTTACGAGCTTCACGAATTTGACGTATCAATAATGGTTTGGCTTTCAATTCACTAGTAACACATTGTCGGGTAGAAACAGACAAGTGTACATTCATCACTCGTAAAGCGAATAATGATTTACGACTTAAGGCATCCGCAACCACATTCGCCTTTCCCGGTGATAGTCAATGACCAGCTCATAATCCTTTAACACTCGAGCCAACGTCTTTGTCGAGATTTAAGTCTCTTTGAGTCATCAAATATTTGAGACTTTTGTGATCCGAATACACATGGCACTTCTCACCAAATAAGTAATGTCGCCATATCTTTAAGGCGAATACGATGGCGACCAATTCGAGATCATGGGTCGGATAATTTTTCTCATGTGGCTTTAATTGTCTCGGCGCGCAGGCCACAACTCGCCTTTCTTGCATCAATACGCAACCCAACCCAAGTAGGGATGCGTCACTATAAATGACAAACTCTTTGCCCGATTCGGGTTGCACTAGAATTGGGGCTTCATCAAATAAGTTTTCATTGATCGAAACTTTTCGACATTTCTCCGTCCATTCGAACTTAACATCCTTTTGGAGTAACCGTCATTGGCGTGGCTATCGTCGAGAAACCTTTTACAAATCGTCGGTAATAACCGCAAGCCCCAAATAGCTCCTAGCCTCGGTAATATTTCTGAGGCTTCCGCTTAAGTATGGCTGAAATTTTGTTCGGTCGACTCGAATACCCGTCACAGATACCACATGCCCCAAGAAGCTAACCTCTCTTAACCGAACTCACACTTGTTGAACTTAGCATATAATTGCTTATCCCGTAAGATTCGCAGCACTAACCTCAGGTGTTCAGCATGTTCGGTCTCATTTCTTGAATAGACCAAGATGTCATCAATGAACACGACTACGAACCGATCCAAATATGGTCTGAAGATTCGATTCATCAAATCCATAAATACCGCAGGGGCATTAGTAAGCCCGAACAGCATCACTAGGAACTCGTAGTGACCATATCTCGTTCTGAAGGCCGTTTTGGGTACGTCCGAATCTCGAATTCGCAACTGATAATAGCCCGATCTCAAATCTATTTTCGAGAACACTGAGGCTCCCTTCAGTTGATCGAACAAATCATCGATCTGTGATACGGATATTTGTTCTTTATCGCCGCTTTATTAAGTCGACGATAGTCGATCTACGACCTCATGGTTCCATCCTTCTTTTCACAAACAACACTGGTGCACCCCAAGGTGAAAAACTCGGGCGAGCAAAACCTTTATCCACCAATTCTTGCAACTGAGCTTTCAACTCCTTTAATTACATTGGTGCCATACGATACGGAGCTATCGAAATTGGAGTGGTACCAGGTACCAATTCGATGCCAAACTCTATTTCCCGAACAGGTGGTAAACCCGGCAATTCTTCAGGGAAAACATCCGGGTATTCAAAAACCACTGGCACAGATTCGGGTTTCTTTTCTAACTCCTTGTCATCTAGAACATATGCAAGGTATGCTTCGCACCCCTTTCTTACTTATTTCTGGGCCAACATTGCTGATATTACAGCTGGCAACCCCTTTAAGTCCGTAGACTCATCCCGAATTATCTCGTTATTTGCGCACCTCATATCAATAGTCTTGCTTTTGCAATTTACAACCGCATCGTGCATGGTCAACCAATCCAAACCAAGAATAACGTCAAATTCGTCGAACGGCAAAAGCATCAAGTCCGCCGGAAAACAAGAACCTCGGAATACTAGGGGACTTTTCTTACACACTTTGTTGACAAGCACGTAATGACCCAAGGGGTTTGACACCCGAATTACAAACTCAGTAGACTCAATGGGCAAAGTCTTCTTTGGATGCTAAGGTTTCGCATATATAAGAATGAGTAGGACCGAGGTCAATCAAAGCAATCACATTAGTGTAAAGGAGAGTAAAAGTACCGTAATAACATCGGACGAGGAAGCATCCTCACGTGCGGCGTATGGCATAAGTCCTAGCAGAGCACGAGCCTCGGATCTGATGGTAGCATCTCTAGATCCTCTCGACCGCCACTAGCATTGCCCATATTTCTAGGTGGCCTACCTCGAGTTGTGGTAGCACCGGGTTCCCACTTTGATTTACATTTTGTTCGGATAAACTCGAGCAATCCTTAATGAAATGATCGACCGATCCGCACTTGTAACAGAGGCGGTCACGGAATCTACAACTCCCGAATGCCATTTGCCACAATATTGGCACTCCGCTCGCTCTCGACGATCATTGCCAACATCGGCGATCAAGTGACTCAGCGTGCCCATAGGGGGTCGATCGCGGTCTCGTCTAGAAAAGCCCGAAGTGTCTCTAGACCGGCCTAAGCCATCTCTAAATTTCTTTGATGAGTGTGGGAAGGGCTTCCCAAGACCTCTTCTGAAACTCCCTTACTCCCACTTCACTTTTCTTTTCTCCATCTCGAGCTCCTCGGCTTTGCACGCTCGCTCGACAAGAGCCACAAACTCTCGGTTTCCAAAATGCCAACATACGACTTTATATCATCATTCAGTCCATCTTGAGCGTTTACATCACGACTTCGAAGAAATGCATTCAGCAGCATCGCTAAGCCTCACAAATTTTCGTTAGTAGTCGGTAACCGACATGGAACCTTGTTTAAGTTCAAGAAATTCCTTCCGTTTTGATCCATAAATCTCGATCGATATACTTCTTTGAACTCGGTTAGAAAGAACTCCCAAGTTACGTGCTCCCTAGGCACAACAGAAGTCGAGTACTCCACCAATAGTAGGCGGAATCGCGTAGCAAGGAGATAGTACACTTTAAGCATTCATCGGTGTACATGATAGCTCATCGAGCACCGGGATAGTGTTGTCCAACCAAAATTCAGCTTGCTCGGCATCGTCGCTATCCGTAGCTTTAAATTCAGTAGCCCCATGTGTTCAATTACGTCGATGAGGGCTTACTTGACCTTATTTGGTCGATTCGGAGGTATTGTAGGTCTTGGGGTTGCATTAGTCGGGAATGGAGGTTGTGGAACAGTAGTGTTAGTTCGAATGTATTGGTTGAACCAATCATTCATCACGCTATAAAAGGCTTGCTTAGCCTCATCATTCGGATTGCTAGCAATAGGTTGAGAGTCCGCCGGCGCTGTCCCTTGCGCGGGAGCAGGCGCCACACTCTCCACATCATCAGCTATTGCTCGGTTGGGATCGGGATCCATGGCTATAAACAAACACAAATTTCAAAATGTCAGAAATCACCACACTATCAATTATCACTTAATGGCATGTATAGCTAGACCCCAAACATATCACGGTAGTCCTAGGATCGACTAAACCGTAGCTCGATACCAATAAATTGTAACACCCGAACCCGAGACCGTTGCTGGTGTCGGACACGAGGTTAACAAGCCAAAACTACTTATGGCACCGACCAATTTGACATTCCAGTGCAAGCTGGAAAACTGCGTCACTGTCGCCTTAAAAAGCATATCTCGAGTTGCACAACTCGGAAACTGATTCCGTAAATTTTCCTGAATTTAGACTCATATATCCATCCATGGATTTATTTCTAGAATTTTGGTCGGGCCAATTGGTACAGTTTATTAGTTAAAGTCACCCATGTTACAGGGGTCGACTACACTGACCTTTGCGAGTTACAACTTGAATATCTCTCTGTAAAGGGTTTCAATACTGATGCCGTTTGTTTCTAATGAAACTAGACTCAAAAAGGAATCTTCACATATAAGGCATGACTTCTAATTCATTCTGTATAATATATGGTAAATTTTCAAAGTCGCGACAGGGGACCCAGAAACCGTTCTGGCCCTGTCTCACGAGAACTTTAATATCTCTCGGTATACTATTCATATGATCGTTTCGTTACTTTCATATGAAAATAGACTCGTCAAGGTTCGATTGCATAATTTATTCACTATTTAACACCATTCCTACAAATTTTGGTGATTTTCCACATCCACGTCACTGCAGCTGGCAGCATCTATTTTTAAGGTAGGCTTTACCTATATTGTAGTTCCCATGGACCAACTATAATCTAGTCATACTTAGGTCCACATATGATCATATTTAGCCATTCCAATGGCTGATCATGTGACCAACTCTCTCATTCCAAACCATAATCACATCATGGAACCAAATATAATTACAAACCACATATGGTCAAATTCCATACTCCACTTTTACGAACCATTTTCGCATGGCCGCACACATATACATCACAAAGTACTTAAAAACAACCGAGGGTGGTCCTATACATGCCATATCCAAAACTCAACTAAAGGAGTACCAAAAAGGGCTTTGATAGTGTGGTTGACTTCAACTTCTATGATCCCGAATCCGATCGCTAACGAGCAAAATCTATAAACAGAGAAACAAAGAAACGGAGTAAGCAATTTATGCTTAGTAAGTTTCGAGCCATAATATACACACAACCAAAGCATAGCATTCAAGTAGCTAAACAATAATTCATATGCACAATTTCTCAAAGACATGCTTACTTCACAATCCCAACTCTTATATTCATACACAAATGACGGCCTAGTTAATGCCGATAGCTCATTTATCATTAGAGCGAATATTCATACGCACTTACTCATAGTGTGCGAAGCACACACAAAACATACCTTGTTGTTGGGAATTTCACAAGTGCATTAACTGAAAATTTTCCAGCAAGCTTAAAATTTTCAAATCACATACCTTCGGAGTTTAACCGGATATAGCTACTCGTTCAAACGCCTTCGGGACATAGCCCGGTTATGGTAACCCGCACAAATGCCTTCGGACTTAACTCAGATATCACAACTCGCACAATTGCCTTGGGCTTAGCCCGATATCACAACTTCGCACAATTGCCTTGAGGCTTAGCCCGATATCACAACTAGCACAATTGCCTTGGGCTTAGCCCGATATCACAATCGCACATTCATACACATCTTTGTTTCAATTTCATAACAAACGTTTATGCACAATTTACTTAATCAAGAATATCATTTCGGCTCAATGGCCACATACAAGGGCACAATTTCGATTGCTTATTACTTCATTCAATCGAATCAAAATCTAAGTTTCGATACTTGAAAACTTACCTCGGATGTCGTCGAATGATTCCGATGGCTATTCGACTACTTTTTCCTTCCTTTATCGGATTTGGTTCCCTTTGCTCTTGAGCTTAATTTACAAATAAATTCATTCAATCATTTGAGTATCGAAAAGAGGAACTCAAGGCACTTAGCCCACATATATTCACTAGACATTAAAGTCACATAAGTACGGAATTCATGAATCAATTCAACACACAAAGCCTTCAACATGCTTACTCATGGCCGAACAACACAACCTCTTAGGCACTCATTCATGGTCGATTATGCATGTTGATGTTGAGGCCAATTACATGTTTAATACCACACATGAATGGCACACATTTTACTAGCTAATGCTTTACATATTGTAGCTCAATACACATCTATCATATACTTCATAACCAAAACATAATCACAAGAAAATACATACTTTGAGATAGTATGTATGTCATACCAATACATCATGTACAAACATATGTACACTTATAGGTGCAAGGCCGAATTCCAAGGTGTCCATAACCCTCCAAAACACAAATTTTAACTATCATGCAAGAAGCATAAACCATGCTCATGAGCATACCATGGCCGAACACCTCACACACCATACTCCTTTTAAATTTTTTGGTCATGGTTAAACAAAAGATTCAATGTCTTACTCAAGAATGCTAAAAGAAATTTCAAGAGTAGTCAATCCATCATTGCATGCATCATCAACAAGCTTCACATTTAGCATGCAATGGTTTTAACACAATATCAACCTTGGCCAAATACCATTTCCATGGCACAACAAGGATTTGAACCATGGCTAACATGCACATCAAGTTAGCAACCAAAACAAGCATGAATCTCATGACACAACCTCAAACATACCTTAATCTTGATGCAAGTATAGCCAAATCTCCTTCTAGATCTCTTCTAAACCAAAAATAGAGCAAAATTTCCTTCCTTCTTAGAATTTTCAGCCCAAAGAAAATGAGAATGGATGAACCAAATTTTTTCTTTTCCTTTCTCTCAACTCACGGCAATGGGGGGAATACCACACTCACACACATTTTTTTTCATTCTTTTCTTACCCATACACCTTTGTTTATTATTTCTCCCTAATGCACCAACAAAACATGTTTCATGACATGTTTTGCCCATCCTCTCTTGCCATGGCGGCCACTTCATGTTGGGGGAAATTTGACATGCAAATCCCTTATTTTTGCATGCATGATCAACTAGTCATCACACATTTCCCCATCATACTTTCAAAGTTCACTACTAGGTCCTTTCTAGTGAAATTCACATTTATAACACTAAATCGAAACATCAAAAATGTCACACACAAATTAACACATATCATAGGCATCAAAATAAATTTTAAATTATTTTTATGCCTCGGTTTTGTGGTCCCGAAACCACATCCCGACTAGGGTCAATTTTGGGCTGTCACACATGAGGCTATGGTAAATTTACATTTAATCATGTTATATTATTTAAATGTTATACGCATGGTAAGGTTGCTTATTTCTTGCATATGAGCTTACTAAGCTATATAGCTAACTCCGTTTATTTTCCATGTTTCTATAGTGTCACCAAGCTAACTCGGATTGGAGATCGTCAGGGATTCGCCTCACACTATCAAAACTGTTATTTTGGGTATTTGATGATCTTAGTATTTTGAAAGTATGGAATGTTTGGGAACTTGGTCATTTTGTTATATGTGTCATTTGATTTGGCTGAATGTATTGGCTTATATTTGTTTAAGTTGATTTGGTATTTAGCCATGTAATTGGCTTATTTTGGCTAAAATGGTTGTAAGCCCATTTATATATGTATATGTGCCAATGTCTTTGGTGTTACGGTCATGGTATGCTTAGTGTATGATGGAGTGTGATTTATAGCATGAATGTGAAATGTTTGGAAATGTGCTTTATTGGTGAGATGATAATCTTATACATAAATAGGTGTCATGAAAGTAGTTTAATGATGTTTTATATATGTGAAATTAGCATGATTAATTTAGGACATGATAAATGTTGTCAGTATGATAGTGGATGGTATTTTATTGATATGTATTAGTCTTGATTGTGGATGTTTGATTGCCTAAATATGCTATTTTATATAACATCAAAGTTGTGAAAGGATTTGTGCAAATAAGGGTGGCAAATGGCTTGGTAAACAGCCCTTATTTTGTCCACACGGGTAGACACACAGACGTGTGTCAAGGCCGTGTGTGACACATGGTCTACCCCATAGGCGTGTGTTCCGGCCGTGTGTCCCCTGCACCTTAATTTTGAGAAACAGAATGCTCAGAATTGAGCACACGAGTAGAGACACGGGCATGTGTCTCAGGCGTGTGGACACCACGGCCTCGAACACGGACGTGTACCTTGGTCGTGTGAAGTCTGCACCTATTTTATGAAAATTAATTTTCCACACGGCCTAGGACACGGGCGTGTGACTTGGCCGTGTGATCTCAATTTGTGCATGGGTTACATGTAACACCCGGAACGACGGAAAAATGTACAAGTATACACAATCGCAACAAGTAATAAAGTGACAAGTAAATGTCGAGTTATCGTGCCCACAGGGACTGTAAAAGAATTATTTATGAAATTAATTGTAAAACACTTTGGTGAGGTAAAAATAATTTGGTTTTAAAAGGTGGTAAAAAAAACTGTTTAAAAACTAAGTAAATAATTAAAATAACAAAGGAGCTCCAATGCATGATTTCAAATAAGATTTAATTAATGTAACATACTTGTGTTGGATTAATTATATTTCTTGAACTCAGAATTATTAAACTCATGTTTATACTGTTACAAATAAATTCACAGCAACCCGGTAATTTGCTAACTTATGAACAAACTTACATACAAAAATCCATTCATCTCTTGACATATCCTTATGTCAATTCAACCGACTAAACAGATTCTAGCAAGCAAACATGCTATTGCACATACATACTCATTAAATTGAACCAATCTCTTGCATATCCCTATGTCAATTCAAACGATTAATTAAATATAATAAGCATATAAAAGACTTTGTGAAGTAACAAGGCATCCCGACCTTGAAACAATTTAATCTCAATAACCTTGCAAGTTATGCAAGGCAATAATATCACCAGATACATTGCTAATTTACCCTTCAACTACCTTAGAAGAATAAACATGCACTGATTAAGTACTGTGTCATTTAATTACAATTTCAATCAATTTAAATAATTAATTCATTAGTTACCTCACAGTCGTAATGCAAGAATAACTTAGGCATGATTTTACTTAATCAAGCATCTTACCGAGGCTTATAACAGCATAAACATCATTTTAACAATTTATGCAGGCAGAATATAATCAACCCAACACAAACATAATTTAAGCTGAATTGATTAAAATAACCATTTCAATAGCATAAATATTCATAAACATGTTCGTCAAAACAACAACAAAAATTAAAGAGTTAGGGAACAAGAGGTAAACCCGGTGTTTCTCCGTGGCTTGACTAGTTGGCCTGTTCTTCATTCTTCGTTGGCCCTGGCTATCAAGGTGGCTTATGAACACCTAATTGCTGCTCCAAAATGGCTGATAGAAGCCTAAGAAATCGGCACTTCAACAAGAGGGAATAGAATGAAAAAAAAAATGAGAGAAAAGTGAGAGAGGGAATGGGAGAATGATGTGAAGTGAGTGATATTTTCAATGATCAGCAAGGGTGGCTTTTATAGCTGATTGTCGATGCTAAAAATAGCAAATTCCAGCAGCCAAAGAGACCTACTTCGGCCGGCCACACACATGGAAAAGTTGAGAGTTTCAACTTTGCTATTTTAAGCTTAGGGCAAATCTACAAAACCATAATTTAAGGTGGGGTTTGAATGCAATTTAGAAGTCTTTGGAGGGCCTTTTTGCAAGCATATTTAATCAGCTAAAATGCTGATTTGGGTCAGCACATGGACGGTTCTGGGCTGCCCATTTAGTGGCTGGTTCGGTTCACCCAATTTGGCTTGACCAATGCGGTTCAATTGGACCCTTTCTCCATAATTAATTAAAAATAATTTATTTAACCCACATTAAATGGGGAATAAATTAAAATTAATTAAATTATGAATTAATGCACCTTTTTGGACCGTCTTAGGCTGGAATTTAAAGTGCCTTGATACTTCAAATTGCTTCTTAATTTTGTGCTTTCAACAGTGTCAGCCGAGCCAATTTTCGACCTTTGTGCGAATCTGTCGAAAATAGTCAAAATTAATCAAAATTAAGTATAAAATTTAATAAATTCACCATGTTCGTATTTTTAACATGATTTAATTATTTTATAATATTTAATTATTTTTTGACAAGAATTTAACCGGATTTGCATGAATTTAAGTAAAATTGGGTATGAAAAAGTATATAAATTTTTATGTTTCCACACCCCCAAACTTAATTCATTGCTCATCCCGAGTAATGCACAAATTTTGAAAAGAATCTCTTGGAAACACCTTTGAAAAATTCCTTCAGAACAACATTTTCCCAAAATTTTAAAATACTTACGCTCAAAAACAGGAAATCTGATAGTTATGCTACTTAAGTATACATATTGTTCTAATTAAATTCAACAACTTATTATTATAGCAAAATTTAGACTAAATGCTTTTGTAACAAAGACATGTTAACCCTTACCAATTTGATTTTTATTCCTTTATTCAAGACTAAGCTACAATCATTAAGCTTAACTTATGTCTTCATATGTTGATCGTAGCAATTTCTCTCCACTAATGTAGGTTGCATAAGGACTTTGAATCAATAGGTCTTCGTCAAGGTTGTAACATGGCTAGGCTAGGGGTAGGTGAAAGATGGATAAATTTTTGTTTAAGAAACCCTAGACTCAGCGTTAATCGAACCTTCGAAATTTTCAACTTCAATACACCAACTTGACTTTCATATGCTCTTTTGTACATCTTTTTCAAATACATGTGCTCTCTTTTTTTTTCTTTTTTTAATTAACACAAGGACTTACTTTGTGTACTGCAATTCTCGAGCAATTGATGCTTCTTTTCAACTCCCCCAAACTTATTTTCGAAGTACATCTTGAATATTACTGAGTCTAGTGTTTGGGACTATTTTAAGATCATTAAGCGAAAAGTAATGGCTAATTATTGTAAGGGTCGAAATAAAATTGGGCCATATAGTCTCAAAGTTGGGTTTCAAAGGATAAAATTTTACCATGGTGGGTTTGAAAGGCTCAAACGGTCCAAACAATAGTTGCCTAAATCATTTCCAATGCTCCATGCTCCCTAGGATTTCGCATCAAGAAACTACTAAGTCAATTCTAAAGACTTAAACTTTCATGCATACCTAACTTTCCTAAAGAACTAAATATTTTATAGTACGGATTTACATGCTTTATTAAAATACATTCATGTCATCATTAAACTAACATAATAATTTATTGAAATAATAGAACTTTATTCATACTCAAATTGAGCATACTTAACAAAATTCAAAGTTTTGAACAAAATATATCCTAAGCATAATAAAAATAAAAATTTTATTCTGAGTGGGACTAATTCAAATTTTCGGTCCCCACAACTTAAAATGAAAAATGTCCTCATTGTTTAAAGTGAACAGATACTATATACCAGGTAGGATTTTAGAAAAGAGGAGGTGAGTCAATTTGACTGCTTGAGTACCAAGCTCTTTCTAAATCCAATTCTAGACATGTATATATCCATTGCCACACTTTATACTTTGTGACTTTTTCATATTTTATTAGTCATTTTCCACTCTTTTTTTTATTATGCAAAATAAAATAAAAGATTCCTAATTAAACTTAATCCTAAAATGACCTAAGAACAGAAATAAAATAAAGTCAGGATCCCCCCTTTATTTATTTGTAGACCCTTCCAAATTTGACTCATTGTAACACCCCAAACCCGGCCTGGATGTTATGACCGGATCTGATGCGCCACATTGGAGCGTTCAAAACACTTAGTTTGGAAAAGCTGAGTTGGTGTTGTAAAAGACACTTTTAAAAGTAGGTTAAAGTGAATGGGAGCTGCGCACCAGGTAGGAAACCAGGAAAAAGAGGAGGTGAGTCCGTCAGACTACTTAAGTACCAAGCTCTTCCCGGATCCAATCCTAGACATGCACACATCCATTACCACACTTTATCATCTCGTATAATTTTGAGAAAAACCGTTTGGTTATGCCCGTCTTAAGAAAGTGATTAAGTTTGAAAACGTTTGTTTAAAATATTTATTTTCTTGGAAAAACATTTACTCTGCGAAAACTTTGCGCATCATCGTAACCTTTTAAAAACAAGTAGTTTTTACAAAACGAACCCTAGTGCTAACCAGTTTAATAATTCCCAAAATAAAATTAATTAAAAAGAGCGGCCTTATTACAACTTTAAGCATAATAAAAATAAAATAATCCAAATTAAAGGCTAAACTTATTTAAAATCGGCAATCAATCTTCATGGCCGCTCTGAATCTCGCTTGACTCCAAGTCCACCAATTCTAGGGCTCACTGCAAGGATGGAAGAGGAAGGGGTGAGTTTGGGAAAACTCGGTGTATCTGAAAACCCATCCAAAGCCCAAATCAGCTCGAGCCCATTGGGCCTAAGCCCCACTCAGATAACGATACACAAGGGACCAAGCCCTTTTCGAATCACAGTAGTAAGGCCTTAGCCCTTTTTAACAAAACAAGATGGCCCATAGGCCCAGTTCAGTAACATATGTAACAATAATAGTAATGAATGCAAGCCCAACTGGGGAGACTGCTCAACCCACCAACCGCTACACTGCCTCGTACCAGCCCTACACACCATGTGGGAAATATCTCAACCCACCCAGCCCTACACACACAGTTCTTGACAAAGAACTCAAATTCAGTCGGTTGAGGCAAAGCCTCTAGTGCGTGGATGAACCACTTTCAGTACTTCCTCCATTAATACCCCAACCCCATGCAACAGATATTAATAAAAGCATATCATGTAAAAATACAATATTGATCAATCATGCAGTTCAGCCAATTTAAACCCTAGGGGTATATCGGTAATTTTACTCTTTAGGGGTAATTTAGTGATCTACGCAACTACACAAGTCGATTGATAATTTTAACAGTTTTATGCAATTTGATTCCACCATCTACTTAATGAGCTAATTTGCCCATCTCTTACCCATATTGGTGCAGTAAGCCCATTGGGCCCGATTTTGGCCCATCGAGCCCCTTTTTTGAAATACGCTAAACGTCACGCGAACACCTTACCACCTTGCGGTGCGGATCTAACAATTACTCTATGCCTTGAGAGCATTCGCATACTCACATGACCATGAAATGCCGGAATTTTGGCATTTCGCTTTTCTTAAATTGAACTAAGAAAGGGTGTTCGGTACACACTGTTTCATGACGGCCGCTCTTGAGATCCCTTACGATGTCCTACAATTATTCATTACCATTTTAGCATACAAGTTATGCTTAACAAACTCAAAATCCACCCTACCTTATTCGGCCAAAGAACCCTTATTGACCATAAGTTGCTTACCTTCACAGGGTCCAATAATACGATTCAAGCTTATCCAAGTCGATACTCCAAGCCTCGCTGCTCCTCCAAAGTTGTCTATATCACACAGTCCAAGTCAGTCACTTGCCCACAAGGGCAAAATAGTCATTTAACACCCTAAGGGCAAAATGGTAATTCTACCCTACAAGGGTATTTCGGTAATTTTACCCTACAGGGGTATTTTAGTAATTTTGCAAACCATGGGTATTTTGGTAATTTTGCAAACCAGGGGTATTTTGGTAATTTTGCAAACCAGGGGTGTTTTGGTAATTTTGCAAACTAGGGATATTTTGGTAATTTTGCAAACCAGGGGTATTTTGGTAGTTTTACAAACCAGGGGTATTTTGGTAATTTTGTAAATCGAGGGTAAAACGGTAATTCTATAAATCGAGGGTAAAATAGTAATTCTATAAACTGAGGGTAAAATGGTAATTACGTAATCGAGGTAAAATGGTAATTACGTAAAATGAGGTAAAACAAGAATTACATAACCGAGGGTAAAACGATAATTCGTAAATCGGAGTACTTTGGTAATTTTACAAGTCGAGGGCATTTCAAGAATTGGTAAACTAAAGTATTCTAAACATGGATAACAATACGAATGGGCCTAAAGCCTATTCTCGGCCCAAATGGGCCCACACGCTCGTGTGGCCCTTTTAGCCCAAACCTAGCCACGATATTCGATTCACCTAGCCTAGTCCAATATTTACTACACAATCAAACAACTTATCCAATTGGGCCGTGGGCCCATTGGGCCCATATGGCCCTTTTCGCCCATTGCGCCCAAGTAGCCATCCAACAACAAGAGTAGTGATAAATACACACCGATAGGAGATGGAGTTAATCCGCTCCCGAGCACTTCTAGCCGATGCCCAACCCAAACGAGCACGCCATAACGCGAAAGGGATCGACCAAGAAAGGTACCTTGCTCTCCTCATAGTTCTCTCTATTTAAAGCCGACAGCATCCACTCCTATGTTAGCTTCTGATGTGGGATCCTCCATCATCGAGTTTAAATTCAACACCAACTCTTGCCATCCCAACATAGCAAAATAATCAACCTTTGCATGCTAAGGGATTCGAACCAAAGTCCTCCTATATGCCAACTCACACCATCACCACTAGGCCACCAATTCATTTGTGTCATAAATCCAACACATTAAACTTTAAAGCGCACCTACTTGCTTCTAGATTTATTGAAAAGAAAAACCAAAATATATTGCAAGAGCCAAGACTTGAACCTTGGACCCCTTGCTTCCTCTATGGCGTCACTTCCTTGTCCCCTAAGTGGTGTCACCTTGCCACTACACCACACTCCTTTTTGTGTCACAATTTCTCCAACAATATTCTTAAGGCCTACCTACTACACCTGTGGTTTGATCTACCTTAAATTTTACTAGAGTCCGTGTTTGAACCCAAGACTTCTCCAACACTTCTCAAAGACACTTAACCACTAAAACAAGCCTTCATTAACAAAATTTACATGCACAACAAAATATTAAAAGCTGCCTTCAACCGCTCCCATGCTCAAGGCCCAAAACTTCTAGGCCCAAATTCAGGGTGTTACACTCATCTTTTGCTCCATCACTATTGCCTTTGCATGAATCGCTTCGCTCTTTTTTTGATAATGGACTCTATGGTTCAAATATGAAATCTGGAAACTCAGGAACAAAAATAAACGGGTCATTTATATTTTCTTAAAAGCACTTCTCATGAGTCATCCCTTATTTTTGAGTATCTCTAGTAGGCTTGTTGTTGCCATTGTATATGTTGCATTAAGTCCATCAATTTTGATAGCTCATCTCGAAGGTCTGGGCTAGGCGGTTGAGCTCTAAACATTGAAGTTATAGTATCAGGTTCAGCTTCTGGCTCCACTGATTCTACCTTATCAGGGACTTCAAATGATTGCATCGTGGGATCTTCTTCTTCATCAGGGTCCTTCGGTTCCTCACTTATTTCAACTCGTTGCTGTAGAACTGAGTCTCCAGCTACTCGGTAGAGGTCTCAATCTGTGATTGTGCCTTGGCTATACCCTGTCTTCCTTACATTTGCGAGAATTTCAGCTTTCAAGTATAGAATTGTTACTGTAAAGGGGAAATGAACAGGGCCAGAGCGTTTAACGGCACAATTTCGTATCTCCCTCAAGATGATCTTCCCCACATCAATGGTTTTACCAGTTAGGATCGAGTACAATAAGACCATTCGCTCTAATGAGATTGTAGCTCCATGTGAGCTAGGCATAAGGTTGAATCGGATGAAGTAAAACCATACCTTCGCGAGTGGCGTCAAATATTCTCTTCGACAAGTGTGGATTCCTTGTTTTGACACAGTCCATGTAGAACATTGAACTATTAGTTCCTCGAGAATTTCTTGCAAATTTTGAAGCTTGATATTTCTCAACAATGTGAAATATTCGTCGTTTTTGAAATCTGGTAATTCAAAGAACTTATTATTAGCATTTGAATTTATCGGTACCTTGATCTCGTGAACTGGAACTTCTGTCATCTCGCTTGAAGTTAAATTCGTATAGAACTCACGGACTAGCTCCTCGTCCACACTAGGTCTCTTTTCACAAAAAAGCTCCCAATTAAGGGTTTTAGCAACTTGACGAATACGTGACATAAAGTCTTGGTAGTTGCTCTCCTTTAATGTAAAGCCTTTTTCTTGATACATCTGTTGATTTTTGAATATACTTTCGTATCTCACTTTGGCTTCTTCATAGTGGAACTTGTTTTGTGTTTCATCAATTTGAACGAAAGCACGAGTTCTCTTGCGAGGCATGTTTAACTTGATCATAAGATGGAAAAATTTATTTTCTCTATAAAATTTTTTAATAATTCAATGAATTAAAAAAATTAATTAATTGAATAAAATTAAAAATTAAGAGAAAACTAGGTCTTACCACCTTTTTTTGTAAAAATATAAGAACTCTAGAAAAATAATAATAATACTGAAGGAAAGAAAAATGGCAATTTAACAGGAGGGTTGGAGGGTTTGTGGCTTAGGGTGGATGAAAGGGGAATGCCGCACAAGCAGCTAGGGCGTGCGGGCGTGGTGCGTGTGGGAGCAGTGATACGCAGCAGGGCTAGAACAGAGGGCAAGTATCGCGCGCGGGGTAAAGGCCTGGCGCGAGCTAAGGCTGGGGTAGCTCGAGACAACGTCTTGCGTTGTGTCTGCGGATGTGCGTCTGATGGAGCTGGGCATGTCTTTGGTCGATTGCTTGGTGCTCTTTGTTGTTAGGGGCTTGACACTTTGGTGTTTTGGTCTGTGGGTTTTAAGTGTTAGATGAATGAGAAGATGGGTGGTATTTATAGAGGGAGAAATAGAAATTAGAGTAGAATTCTTAAAACATTTAATTAATAAAAATTCTAAGTTCTAATCCTATATAAAGATAACAACAATTAATAATTAGATATGTGCATATTAAATTATTAATTGCTATTTAATTATTTTAAACAAAGATAAAATAAAATTAATCCCAATTTTATGCTAAGTTGATAAAGATTAATATATAAATTATAATAGATATAATTATATATTAAAGATTATCATTTTATTATCTTTATTAAAACATACCAAATAAAATCCTAAAATTTATAGTAATTAATATATATTATAATGGGTATAATTATATATTAATAATTATCAATTTTTTCTTTTTTTTTTTTTTTTTCAAACTAAAACATTTATTCTAGAAGCCTTTTGAAAATATTTACAAAAGAGGCATCTAGTTTTTATTATTCATGAAAAGAGCAACCAAATTTTAAAAAAACTTCAATTAAGTCCCTAGACTTAATGAAAATTTGAAATTGAGTTGCAATTTAAAACTCGGGTCAAAATTGACATTTTTATTTGAAAAATCAAAGATTAAAATCTCTATTTAGAGAATAATTTTTAGAAAAATTATGTTAAAATCAATTCCCAAGAAAGATTGGATGGGTCACAAGCGGTCCCGCTTAAGTTCCAATCTCCTAGACAGAATTTAGTTAAACATACTAATCCCGAAAATATACCCTAAATCATTTATTAAAAAGGAACATAGGAAAATTTTAAACATCCGATAAAATGAACGAAATTTCATTCCGTTCAATCTTATCTCCCCAATAGTGTTTCAGGCGCTGAGCGTTAACTTGAAAATTACCTCCCTTACCTTAGAGCTCGACAACTCCGTATGGATAGACATGATGAATCGTAAATGGACCAGACCAACGTGATTTTAGCTTACCTGGAAAGAACTTTAGTCTGGAATTAAATAACAAAACTCGCTGACCTGCTTCAAATTCTCGAACTCGAATGTGCTTGTCATGCCATTTCTTAAGTCTTTCCTTGAGTAATTTGGCATTTTCGTAGGAGAATAGCCGGAGTTCCTCTAGCTAATTAAGTTGGAGCATCCGTTTCTCTTTAGCAAGCTTAGGATCTAAGTTGAGTTGTCGAAGAGCCGAGTAAGCCTTGTGCTCTAACTCTAAGTTTAGATGAAATGCTTTCCCAAAGACCAACCTGTAACGTGACATCCCTAAAGGTGTCTTGTATGCTGTTCTGTAAGCCCATAAAGCATCATCCAACCTTTTGGACCAATCACGTCGGTTTGGGAAAACTACTTTCTCAAGTATGCCCTTGATTTCCTTATTTGTCAGTTCAGCTTGCCCATTTGTCTGCGGATGGCAAGCTGTTGCAACCTTGTGTTTCACTTCGGGCTTGTCTAATAACCATTTTAACCACTTGTTCACAAAGTGGGACCCTTCATCACTAATGATAGCTCTTGGGGTTCCAAACCTTGTGAACACGTGTTTCTGCAAGAACTTAATTACAACCCTAGCATCATTTTTCGGATAGGCTTCAACCTCGACCCACTTGGGCACATAATCTACTGCTACCAATATATACTTGTGACCAAAAGATGGAGGTAAAGGACCAAGAAAATCAATTCCCCATACATCGAACAATTCTACCTCAATGATATTTGTTCGAGGCATCTCATTTCTATTAGTGACATTTCTGACCCTTTGACATTGGTCACAGCTCTTTACGTACGCAGATGCATCCTTGAATAGCGTTGGCCAAAAGAATCTGGCTTGCAATACTTTGGCCACCGTACGAGTACCTTCGAAATGTCCTCCACTCGAAGCTGAGTGACAATGGTATAAAATCTTTTGTACTTCATCTTCTGCCACGCATCTCCTGATCATCTGATCTGCACACTTTTTAAACAAATATGGCTCTTCCCAAAAGTAGTTCTTCACATCGTGAAAGAATTTTCTCCTTTGTTGATACATCTTATCGATTGGCATCAAACCACAAGCTAAATAGTTAGCAATATCAACAAACCAAGGGGTACTATGGACATGACTTACCTTCAGTATGTGTTCATCTGGAAATGTTTCCTGAATTGGTATACTAGGTAAATTCCCTTCTTGCGGCTCCAATCTGGACAAGTGATCTACTACTTGGTTTTCTTCTCCCTTCTGATCTTAAATTTCTAAATTGAACTCTTGAAGTAGAAGCACCCACCGGATCAGTCTCGGCTTAGCATCTTTCTTGCCAAGTAAATACTTAATTATCGATTGGTCCGTATAAACAATTATTTTCGTACCTACAAGATAAGATCGAAACTTTTCAAAAGCAAATACCATTGCAAGTAGCTCTTTTTCTATTACCGTATAGTTCAATTGAGCTCCTGTAAGAGTTCGCCTTGAATAAGAGATGGGATGAAAAACTTTGTTCCTTCACTGGCCCATGACAACCCTTATTGCAAAGTCACTTGCATCACACATTAATTCAAATGGCAAATCCCAGTCTGGTGTGATGATTATGGGTGCCGTAACTAATCGACTCTTCAAATCTTTGAAAGCCTTTAAGCATTCATCATTGAACTTGAACGCCGTGTCCTTCTCCAATAATTTGCTTAAGGGTTTAGCAATTCTGGAGAGGTCCTTGATAAATTTTCGATAAAACCCGGCGTGGCCCAAAAAGCTCCTAACACCTTTTACAGGTGTTGGAGGTGAGAGTTTCTCGATAATATCTACCTTTGCTTTATCTACCTCGATTCCATGTCTCGTTATCCGATGGCCTAGAACAATTCCTTCTCATACCATGAAATGGCACTTTTCCCAGTTAAGTACTAGGTTCGTTTCTTCGCATCGCCCTAGTACCTTAGCTAGATTGGCTAAGCAATCATCATAAGTATCATCGAATACTGAAAATTCATCCATAAAAACTTCCAAGTACTTCTCAACCATGTCAGTAAAAATAGACATCATACATCTTTGAAATGTAGCAGGTGCATTACATAAACCAAATGGCATGCGTCTAAATGCAAATGTACCGTACGGGCAGGTGAACTTTCTCTTGTGCTGATCTTCTAGTGCTACTGTAATTTGATTATACCCTGAGTATCCATCGAGAAAACAGTAATAGTCTCGCCCCGCAAGTCTATCCAACATCTGATCCAAGAATGGTGAAGGAAAGTAATCTTTCCTAGTCGCCTTGTTCAGTTTCCTGTAATCAATGCAAATCCTTCATCTCGTAACTATTCTAGTTGGTATCAACTCATTATTCTCGTTCTCTATGACTATGATACCTCACTTATTTGGCACACATTGGACCAGACTTACCCACAAACTGTCTGAGATGGGATAAATGATACACACATCTAACCACTAGATAATCTCCTTTTTCACCACGTCCTTTATAATGGGGTTCAGTCTTCGTTGTCCATCAATTGTCCCTTTTTCACCATCTGCCAGGATAATCTTGTGCATGCATGCAGATGGGCTAATACCACGGATATCGACTATGGTCCATCCGATAGCCTTCTTGAATTGTTTCAACACCAAGATAAGTTTCTCTTCTTGCTCAGTAGTTAATTCTGCTGAAACAATCACAGGCAAAGTAGAAGCGTTACCTAAATAAACTTATTTTAAATGTAAAGGTAATACCTTGAGTTCTAATTTAGGTGGTTCCTCGATTGACACTTTTGGTTGGGCATACTCCCTCTTTTCTAACTCCAAAGATTCAAAGCGGGATTATGGATTAAATCCCCTTTGATTAGCTTCTAACAAAACTAAGTATTCATCCTCCTCTTTATCATTTGGAGGATCTGATGTCAAAATTTGTTCCAACGGATCCTCAACATAGTTGAGCTCCTTTTCCACTAATGAATCCTCTAAGTCAGATGTTGCAGAACAAGCATCAATTATGTCAGAAAATCGCATAGACTTAAAAACATTAAATGTTACCTAATCATCCTGAACACGCAACGTAAGCTCACCCTTCTGTAGATCAATAAAGGTTTTTCTGGTTGCTAAGAACGGTCTTCCTAGGATAATCGGCACTTCTTTATCTGCTTCAAAGTCTAGGACAACAAAATTAGCAGGGAAGATAAATTTACCTATACGTACCAATACGTCCTCAATTTTTCCTTCTAGATGTGCTAAGGATCGATCTACCAGCTGAAGTGTAACCGTAATAGTCTAACTTCACCTATCCCCAACTTTCTAAATATTGACATAGGTATCAAGTTAATACTCACACCTAAGTCACATAAAGCCTTACCACAATATGTTGCTCCAATGTTGCAAGGTATGGTAAAACATCCAGGATCCTTCAGCTTTGGGGGTAGTTTGTCTTGAAGATATGCGCTACATTCCTTCGTCAGAGCTACTGTCTCAAATTCTCCAAGTCTTCATTTTTTGGACAGGATATCCGTCATAAACTTGACGTAGTTCGGCATTTGTTCAAGTGCTTGAACCAACGGGATGTTGATGTGAAGTTGCTTGAGTACGTTTAGAAATTTCTTGAATTGAATTTCTTGCTTCTACTTCTGAAGTCTTTGAGGGTAGGGTGGTGGTAGTTTCTTTACTGGAATAGGTTGATTTATTTTCTGCGGTAATTCTGCATCTAACGGAGTTGTTAGTTGATTGAAATTAGCTGGTTCTGGAATTACCTTGTCGGGTTTTTCAGATTCTGGTTCTTGTGCAACTGGAATTTCAACACTCGGTTGAACTTCCTCTGAGTCTTGAGCATCAGATGGCTCCTTTTTAGCTTTGATAGTGATGGGCTCTATTGTCTTTCCGCTTCTCAATGTCAATGCTTTGTAATGCTCCTTCCCCGAATTCCTCAGATTCTCCGTATCACTAGGTAAAGCACCTTGTTTATGACATGTTTATCACTAGGTAAATCTTTATTCCTACCTTAGTTTATTGTTTCCTCCCATAATGCACCAACAAAACATGTTTATGACATGTTTTGCCCATCATTCTTTGTCATGGCCGGCCACCACTATGATATATGGGAAATTTGACATGCAGACCCCTCATTTTTGCATGCATGATCAACTAGTCATCACACATTTCCCCACCATGCTTTCAAAGTTTACTACTAGGTCCTTTCTAGTGAAATTCACATTTATAACTCTAAATCAAAACATCAAAAATGTCACACATGAGTTAACACATATTATAGGCACCAAAATAAATTTTAAATTATTTTTATGTCTCGGTTTAGTGGTCCCGAAACCACATTCCTACTAGGGTCGTTTTAGGGCTGTCACAGCTAGGCTTGGGTAAGGTAGAAATAACATGCATTTCATTATACGAGCTTAGGGACTAAATCGTAAAAATGTGAAAGTTTAGGGGCAAAACGATCATTTGGACCGGGGCTGGAATTTAGAGTCAAAATTTATAATTTGAAGGGTTAACTATATATTTTATTGATATAG
Source organism: Gossypium arboreum (assembly GCF_025698485.1). NCBI lineage: Eukaryota > Viridiplantae > Streptophyta > Magnoliopsida > Malvales > Malvaceae > Gossypium > Gossypium arboreum. The sequence goes on along the minus strand of NC_069075.1, from coordinate 16,711,407 downwards.
ACCTGAGGAACAAATTTCGGAGGTTAATCGAGGAAAACAAAAGGTTTCGGAATAACCGAAACACTACACCGAAACGAATACCAAGTAAGTTCGGATAACTCAAAGTAAACTAGTAATGTACCTAATTATATAGTTTATGAATGCATGATAATTGCTTTTATAGATAACATGAAATTACATGAAATGCATGCTTAATAATAATTTATTGAAAAGTGTCTCGATTGAGGTTAAAAAGGGAACTCGATGGATAAACCATATTTGGTCTACGTAAAGAGATCCTGCATGTGTTGCAGAAAGGATTTAGCCCAGACGGGTAATCTGTGATCTCAATAATGAAAAGGATCTAGCCCGGACGGGTGTTCCTTTGGATGATTGAGCCTCCAGAAGAATACATGTGCATTATGGATTTAGCCCGGACGGGTAATCCGATTAGGGTTTGAATTTAGCCTGGACAAGTAATTCAGATCTGAGCTCAATAAAGGTGTTTTTCGTTATATAGGATTTAGCCTGGACTAGTAATCACCTTATGAGTTTATAGAATGGGAGGATTTAGCCTGGACTGGTAATCCCGCCATAAGATGTAAGGTTCGCGGGTGTGCATACTTGAAATGATCATCCTTATGAATTGACGGTTAATGGATATTCCATTGAGATTTCCTAGAAACTCATCGAGGTTAAATATGTAACATATGTACTAAATGAGACATTGCATGATGAGCTCATCTAAGATAAATTACATGATGCTTTATTATGTGACTAACTCATTGATTGAGTGCATGTGATAGGGAACCATATCATACTTGTTGGTTTCATTATTTAGTATAGATGTATGCAAATTACTTAGTAAGTTTACTTTCCGGTTATTTGAGCTTACTAAGCATGTAAATGCTTACCCCTCTCTTTTCTCCCGTCATACAGAGGTCGAGGACTTGTAAAGATTAGAAGACGGTAAGAAAGTCAACACGCTATCAACTAGCCCCGTTTTGGTATAAATACATTTTATTTTGTTAAATGGCATGTATAGGGCTTTAATTCATTTTGGGCCATTTGTAAATTGTATTGCCCTATGAAGGCATGTAAGGATATACCTATCATTTTGTATGTAGCCATGGAAATTGGCTTATTTTGAAGTAGGCTATGACTTACAAATCCATGCATGTTTATATTTCATATAATGGTTTGTTTCGAATTGGAAATGAATCACAAGAATGAGCCAATCTCACATATGTCATTGAGACAAGGAATCTCCATAAATGCAAGATGGAATAACCTAGCATGTTTGAAACCAATGATATGAGGTTTCCATGCATTAAGTCTTTGCAAAGATCACTTATAAAAGTGTACTTATGTTTTATTTTACATTTGATAATCAATAAGTATAATTGATAAAAAGGGGTGACCAAAGGCTTGGAAAATAGCCTATAAGGGTCCACACGATTGGACACATGGGCGTGTGTCAAGGCCATGTGTGACACACGGGCCACTCCCATGGGTGTGTGGTATGGTCGTGCGTCCCCTGCAACTAAAAATTTTAATTCAATGTCAAACATGGGCTAGACACACAGGCATGTGTCTTGGCCGTATGAATCTAACAGAATGCTCAAGTTTTGGGCACGGGGTAACCACATGGGCGTGTGTAATGGCCGTGCTATAAAATCAGTGTTGCACATGGGCTAAAAGCATGGGCGTATCCCAAGTCACACAGGCATGTGTGACCACATGGCCCTATTACACAGGCATGTGACTATTAATAATAAGAAATATTTTTCTAGGGTGTCCAAAGTTTATCATATGTTTTCGGTTTCATCCCAAATCCTTCCGATGTATGTTTTTAAGCCTTGAAGACTCGTTTGAGGGTCAATAAGAATGTTTTCAAAAAAGTTTTTAATTGAGACGAAAATTAGTGACTCAGTTTATTATGATGTGAAAGTGTAAGTCCAGTAACGCCTCGAACCTTGTCCTAGGGATGGGTACGGGTGAGGGGCGTTACACTCGAGCTCTGTCCCTTAGTGAATATGGGAACCACTTCAATCGTAATGCATCGTCGGGTACTCCGGCTAACTTGAAAGAATTGCTCACCTCTATAAACAGTCTTAAGTTAATGTGAGGATCTTCAGTAGGCATTCCACTGAATTGGCCCATAGTTTGAAGCATCTGGAACATGACTGGCTTCAGCTCAAATTGTTGTACCTCTATTTCGGGTCTCCTAATACCCGGATAAGATTATTAAACACTAGCACGACATACTGTCTTCAAGCTCTATCCCTATCATCAGCAATAAGGATAGGATTTCGAGCAATGTCTGCTATGTTTCCTTTATTCAAATTTTCGAAGTTTATCTCTTCAGTCCTTCTCTGACTTGCTTGTCTTCTTCCATGTCGAAAAGCTCATTCAATCTTAGGGTCTACAGGGAGTAAATTAATAATTCGGTCAATACTCATAAACGCCTAAAATAATCACAGAAAAATTAATTAAGTTAAAATTTGAATAGAAAAATAAACCAAAATGCAAATCTCACAAATTTACAAATAATGACTATTAAAAACAGTCCCCCGGCAATGGCGCAAAAAATTGGGAACGACGGAAATGTGCAAGTGTACACAATTGCAACAAGTAATAAAGTGACAAGTAAATGTCGAGTTATTGTACCCACAGGGACTGTGAAAAGAATTATTTATGAATGCTATTTAAAACACTTTGGTGAAGAAAAATATTTTGTTTGAAGAGGGTGACTAAAAACTAAGATTTTAAACTAAGTAAACTAAATAAATAAATCTCAAAAGCACGATTTCAAAATACGATTTCAATCAAGATGACATAATTGTGTTAGATTAATTACATTTCTTAACTTAGAATTATTAAACTCATGTTTATATTGTTACGAATAAATTCACGGCAACTCGATAACTTGCTAACTTATGAACATACTTACCTACCAAAATCCATTAATCTCTTGACTATATCCCTACGTCAATTAAACCGATTAAACAAATCTTAATAGGCAAATATGTTATTGCACATACATACTTATTATATCGAAATAATCTCTTGTACATATCCCTATGTCAATTCAAATGATTATTTAAATCTAATAAGCACATAAAATACTACGTAAGGTAACAAGGTATCCCTACCTTGAAACAATTTAATCACAACAATCTTGCAGGTTATGCAAGGCAAATGTACCGTCAGATACCGTTGCTAATTTAACCCTCAGCTACTTTAGATGATTAAACATGCACTGATTAAGTACTGTGTCCATTGATTACAATTTCAATCCGTTTAAATAATTAATTCATTAGCTACCTCACAATTGTAATGCAAGAATAACTTAGTCATGATTTTACTTAATCAAGCATGTTGCAGAGGCCTATAACAACATAAACACAATTTTAACAATTTTAAAAAATGAAATGCAATCAACCTAACACAAATCTAAATTGATTAAATTAACCATTACAACAACATAAATATCCATAGATATGTTCATCATAACAACAAAAATTAAAGAGATAGGGAACAAGAATCAAATCCAGTGTTTTTCGGTGGCTTGACTAGTTTGCTCTGTTCTTCGTTCTCTGTTGTCCTCGTCGACCAAGGCTGCTATGAACACTTAATTGCTGATCCAAATGGCTGATGAATGCCCCTTTTCCAATAGGAGAAATCTGCAAGAGAGCAAGGGAATTTGGAATGGAAAAGAAGAGGGAAAATGGAGAGAAGAGAGAAAAGATGTGAATGCTTGAGATGTGTTTCAAATGACCAGTCTAAGGGGATTTTTATAGCTGAAGAGGGCTGCTAAAAATAGCTAAAATTATCAGCCAAATGGCCCTCCCTTGGCCGGCCACACATGTGGCAAGGTTGATAGCTTCAACTTTGCTAATTTAGTCTTGGGGCAAATCTATAAAGCCACCAATTATGGAGGGGTTTGTTTGCAACTTGAACAAGTCTTCAAAGGCCTCTTTGCAAGCTAAATAATCAGCCAATAAGGCTGTCCACTTCTTAGTCGGTTCGGTTCACTCGGTTCGGCTCTACTGGACCACTTTCTCATAATTAATTAATAGTAATTTATTTAATCCAAATTAAATTATATATAAATTAAAATTAATTATAGCACGAAATAATACACATAATTGGACCTACTTAGGCTGAAAATTAATTCGCCTTGATACTTCAATTTGCTTCTCGGTTTTGAACTTCTAGCAGTGTTTGCCGAGTAGTTTTTTTTTTTTCCCCTTTGTGCAAACCTGTCGAAAAATGATCAAAATTAATTATGAAATTAATTAAAATTCAATAGATTCATAATTTAAGTGCAATTTTAATTATTTTATAAAAATTAATTATTTTTCGATAAAAATTTTATCAAAACTGCATGAATTTAAGTTAAAAAAAAGGCATGAAAAAGTGTGTATATTTTTGTGTTTCCAGCTTCTCATTCACAATTCTGAAAACTAGCTAGATTTATCGAAATAAGATGTTTCATCACTTGATTTTCGTTTCTAAACCTTAAATAAGATTTTAAACGTCCTAAATATCATTTAATTAAACATATAAACCATCAATTTCATCTAATTACATGGATCTAACTTTTCCAGAGAAATCAAGTTTACAAGAATACTTTAAAGGGGAAAACGTCCAATTCCTTAAAATTCTTTAAGGATTTGTTACATTAAGTTTAAAAACTTTTTAATTAGACCAAAATGAGTTGAGAATCATTTTTTAAAAAATGTAACATCCTGAATTATTAAACTTTGTTTTTATGAATTCTGTAATAAGTGAGTATTTACTTCAGTGGTTAAGTGATTTAAGTGTGTGTTTGAGGTTTTGGGTTCAAGTCCCACTTTTGAAAATTCTACTATTTTTGTTCCTAACCTTATCCCTAATGGTTGGACTTATATTATGTTTTCAGTCAACTCATATAGGAATGAGCTTACTGGTTCAAGTGGTAAGATGTTAGCTTGCCTTAGGATCCTGTGTTTGAACCCCCTGTGTGAGCTAAAGATGTTAATTTTTGCTTCTATGTGTGCGTCGGTTGTGTGGTAAAGGTTTGGTGGAATTAAAATTCTGAGGTAGTTGGATGTGGATAAAGGTGTCAGATTTAGTGGGATTTAATTGTTAGTGGGGGGTAGTGGACAGTTTTTTTTAATTTAATTTAATTTTGTTTTTATAAGTTCTCAAAAAAAATCTCTTTGTTTCACTTTTCTTTTTGTCTGTACACAATTTTTCTTTTCTTCCTTCTCTGACATCCTTCTTCTACTTTTGATTTCGTCCCCCTCTTTGGCTTTTCTTTTCTGATTCCTGATCATCGTGTTGCGGTTGTGGGTGTGGTGCATACGAGTCCTTCGATTCGTTCTGGATAGGTAAGCTACTGGGTAGTTCCTTAATCATGTGTGTTGAGGGTTTAATTTTGTTTTAATAGAATTCTTTAGTGGTGTTGTTATTACATTGCTCGAATAGGGGAAAGTTAAGAAGCATTTGGTGCTTCTCCAACGAATTGAATGTTGAGTGATTCCTGTTCATTAGCAATTTTAGAGGCCTCGAGATTGCTTTTGTACCAAAATCGAGCCAGGTGTGTAATCAGAAACTCGAAAAATGAAGATCAGTGAAAGCCGAAAATTGGGCCTGTCGACACTATACAGCTGTGTGCCTGGCCATGTGACGAGCGTGTGTGAGGCCTTGTGTGACACACTACCTAGGCCATTTTGGGTCATGTGGGCCATGTGTCAGGCCGTGTAGGCTACATAGGCAAGGCCATTTTGGGCGTGTGGGCCCACACGGGCATGTGGACCCAAATTTCAGAAATTTTCCCTAAGGTCGTACATGTTATCTCAATCAACTGTGGGTCTTCTGTAGGGTCAATATGCATGGTATAAGCCTTAAAGCATGAAATATGCTACTCTGTTAGATTGAAATTGAAGTAAATATTAATATATGAGTATTATAAAATACAATATGTATGATATGTTCTGTTACGTATAAGCATGTGTAATATCTGTTATAAGAGCATGCATGATATGCTAATTCTGATATCTGTTAATATGTTTTATCTGATATTTTATCTGTATCTGGCTATGGGGTGGGATTTGTATTATGAGGAGGAAGTGTTCTATATGAGGCGATATCTCGCCATTATACTGTCAGCATTGTTGGGATTATTCTGAAAAGTGTCATATAGATACTATGCAGTGTGTAGGGTTGGGTGGGTGTTTTATACCCCACGTGGTGTGATGGGGTGGTTAGAGTTGGTGTGTAGAGAATGGGGGTAGAATTTTGTATATTTTTATCTATATGATCGTGATTCTGAAAAATGTTTACATCTGTATTTGTTCTACATGAGATTGGATCTGAATTTCTATTTATATACACGTTACACACTAACTTTCAAAACTCACTCTCTGTTTGTTTGTTCTGTTCAGGTAATCCTCAAATTTAAGTGGTCGATGCAACAAAAGATCAGTGGTGACCACATTTCCGTAAAATTTCTTTCTTTTAAAATTAGTTTAAACTTTTCTGGTTTTTGAGAATTTTAAAATTTTGGGACTCTCCGGACTTTTTGGGACTATTTTTGGTTTTGGATTTTATTTTGGTTTTCTAAAGGTAACAACTGATAAAATGGTTTTTTTCTAAAATTGACAACTTTTCTGAAACAACGGTTTTCAAGAAACAATTTGATTTGCCAAAATATGACATTTTAAAGAAACTCCGCTGAAAAACATTCAATTTAATAGAAAGGCGTAAACAAGCAACGATTTTAAATCAAATAAGTATATCAATAAGTTTTCCAAACAAATTGGACAAACTAAGTAACAATGGTTGCGATGATTTACAAGTAATAAAGAAGTTTTTAAATTTTCTTTCATAACACTTCCAGATTTGGCACCGCCTAGGCTGGGTTTGGGGTGTTACATAATAACTTAGCTTAGTATTACAAGATCTACCATTTTCAAGCTAAAAATCAGTTTAAAATCATTAAATCTATTGAAATTTTGATTAAATCAATTAAAACTCAATTTGAATTTACAACATACTTAGTTTAATCATAAAAATTCAGAATGTTACCTCAACTTGAAGTAATCTATGAGTTTAGGATCAAATTTGGCCAAAAACGTATTGAAGAACAATGGTAAAATTTAATGATAAAAGATGAATTTTCTTTACAATTGATGGAGGAATTCATGTTTGGATGGCTAGATATTATAAAAGGATTTATCAATTTTCAAAGAAAAGCTTTAATTTGGTGTTTGAGAAATTTTTGAATAAGGTGAAAAATGAGAGGGAAGGGACAGCGGGGGTTGTTAAATAGGCAACCAATTTTTAAAATTTGGGCAATTTCCCTTTTAACCACCTCCAACTTCTTCCATTTTTCATATCAGTCATTATTTTAAAACTCACTTTCTAAATTATTTTCAAATCTGATCTCGCTTTTAAAAGTTCGTTTTAAGCAAATTATTTCTTAGACACCTAATTTTAATTTCTTAACCTAAATTTTTAATTCAATCATTTTAATATTTTATTTTATTTATTTTAACAATCTAATCTAATTTCGACATTCGGTTTACTAACCCTTGATTTACTAACACGATTATTGGGATGTGACATTTCAAAACGAAAATGTGAGAGTAAAAATAAGGAAAACTATAGTATAGTGAATATAAGATTCTTGCAAGCTTGTGCTTGAATGAAAATTTGTGAGAGAACAAAAGTATTGTGTGGGTTAAAAGCAAAGCGAGAGACATAAAAGAATAGAACAGTTAAAAGCAAAGTGAGTGAAAAGAGAACAAAATAGAAAAGAATCCAATAAAAAAATTAATACTTAGGAAATTAGAAACTCATTAACTTAATTCTACTTGCTAATAATATACTATGATTTAGAACATGAAGAGAAAAGGAGGGTGAGAAAAGTGGATATAGGGTGGTGAGCTTAAACGTATAAAGCGGGGAGCATCGGTAACAATATAATGTGTCAAACTATTTTCGTGCTTGAATCATTTTGTGAAATGAATTTCAAATCAGCCTATGTCACAAAACGTTACAAGTCAAAAACCCTATGTGACCTAGGATGACTATTCATGGATGAAAATTAAACTGAGTACTTGAGATTATAATTACCTATATTCTTCGAACATAGATGTGTGCCCGTGTATTCATTTTGATGGAAGCATACAGTTAGCAATACTTAACTTGTTTACTTTGTAACTTAATGAACAAACATGTTTGATGTTGAAAATCGTAAGTCACTTATACATCTTGCTAGAATTGTATGCTAACCAAACTTTCATGTTTACTATGTTTTAAATTAATTCCTTGTATGAAGCATACTCAAGTACATTTCTATCTATTTCCTTTCTTTTTCTTTGCATGTTTGTTTTGTTTGTTTGCGGAAAAGCAATATGTTAAGTGTGGAGGAGTTTGATCTGCCGCAATTTGTTGTGACAAATTAGGCTCTTTCTGGCATTTACTGAGCTTGTTTTCGAGTAATTTGATTATATTTCTATCAATTTTCATTTTAGTAGTTTATGTTTAAATTCAATAAAATAAGTGTTTTTATGCAAGTTTTTGTGTTTTAATGACTCGTTAGGCCAATCCAGGCCAAAGGCAAGACTAATAAGCTAATTGAGTGCGCAAGACACTATTTTGGACCAAAGAATATGAAGAATAAATCCCACATCATGACACCAACATCCAATGTCACGACACCCAACTGCGAGGCCAAAAGAAATCCCATTCAATGTCCAATGTCGTGACACCTGGCATATGGTGTCATGACACCATCTCGACGGAGGCTAATTTATAGCTGAGGGTGTTTTCATCAGCAGAGTTGTTTTAACCCATATTAAGCACTTGTATTTGACCTAATATGCTCTGAAAACACCAAAGTATATATAGTAATGTTTAAGGATTGATTAGGGAGCTTATTCCTTTAGTTAAGTTTTAGTTTCCTAGTTTTAGGTTCGTTTTGGATTGGGAATTTGTTGGTACTTGCTATTTTAGATTCAATTTCAATTCGTGTTTTATTTTCTTCATTGATATTTAGTTTTTTTCTTTTGACTTAACTTTCAATTGTTGTTTTACTGAAAATTGTTAACGGGTTTTCAATTTCCAAGCGCAACCGGCATATCAACAAATCAAAAATCTCTTTTCCCCTCTTTCTAGTTTGCTATTGGTTCTAATGTTTGGATTGGATTTAGGGAAAATTACATTTAGATTCATGGGAAGTTAAACCTGTTGGAAGATTAATGATCGAGGGTGGAATTAATTAACTGAGAAATTAGGGTTTGCCTTAGAATTAGTTGGATTGAATTATGTGTTCTTAAGCCCTAGGATTGACAACCCTAGGAAGTTATTTAAGTAAATGAGGTCGAAAGAGTAGTTTACTGAGTATTTATTCATTTAACCTAGTTTAAACTGTGAGGTAGGAAGATAAGTAGTTTCTGTCGATTAGTATATTTAGTAGAAACCGAAAGTTAATAATTAGATTAATTATTAGATAATTCATCAAAACCAGAATTTTAAAGTTAATTATGAACATTGATGTGAGTTAATCTTTTTTCTATCTATTGAGTGAATTTCAATTGTTAGTTTTGTTTTATTTAATTTATGATAGTGTTATTGCTTAATTTTATTTAGTTTCATCATACTATAATTTTAGATTATTACTATTTAGACATGTTACCGAGAAATTAATTTTAGTTTAATTCAATCTCTCTTAGGTACGATCCTTGGAATACTTCCCAAGTGTTTTGGTGTAAACTTTACTATATTACAACCTGACTCGTATACTTGTGAACAAAGTTGATATTTTATATCTTTTTATTGTAGTATTTTCAACTCAGATAGTTGCATGTCTGGGTAGTGGTAAACTTGAAACCCTAAGATCAATTCTTGAACCCTTTGGTTATGGTGATTTTAGTGGTGAAAGAGAAAGGATAAGATGTCCTCTTGCTATCCATTATGATAGCAATTGAACTTTTACAATTTAGTCCATAAGCATTAATTAAGTATTTTATCAGCTAAATTATTTGACCATTCCTTAATATATTTTTAAATTAACTCCATAAATATTCCTATTTTATATTTACAGACTTGGTTTATGGAAATGGGGTTCCAAAATCGTATTTTTCAGTACCACTGAAAATCGAGCCATTGCTAAAACTAACCTTTTGGAGGACAGCCTATACAATCACAAGAACTACCTTTAAATGTTTGAATGAGTAAGTTGGAGGAGGATAACTATGCTTTTAAGGCCTCTATGAAGAATACTGAAAGCCAACTTTCTCAAATCCTTCAAGCTATGCAAGCTAAATGTGCTATCAATATTCTAAGTAATACCAAGAATAACCCAAAGAGAGAAGGAAAAGAACATGACAACGTAGTCTATATAAGTTTAGGGAAATTAGCGAACAATCGTCTAAGGTCTAAGTCTTCTAGCTCTAAGATTGGGGATGATGAGTTAAGAGATGAAAAAGTTCAAAAAGTTCAAGATTAGGGTTAGGAAAATTTAGAAAGACCTATAGAGATTAAGGAAGAGTCTAATCCCTTAAGTCAATACCACCTTGATGTTTTAAGAAAGGTAGACTTAAGAGTTGATCATAGCGGGAGTAAAAAAGTTGATAATACTGAATATTATATAGGCGAGGTGTGAGGAAGCCCTATGTCATTTAGGCCATTGTCTTTAAAACCATACTAAAATGCCACTTGTCCCATTAGTCATTAATCCATCATTGTGCATCTTGTTCTTGATATTTATGGAAAGTTTGGTTCACTGGAATGAAATAGAGTAGAAATGTAATAGTTATTTGGTGGGAATAGAATAATGAAAGAATAACGATTATATTGGTTGATTCACTGAATAAAATAGAAGAGTAATAGTATTACATTGTTTGGTTGATTAGAATGTTGTTAAGGAATGGATAATATATATAAAGTGAAAATTTCACCTTTTAAGTGAAATTAATAATATTTTGTTTAAACTTTTTATATATTACAAAAAATGTATCAATTATGTAATGTAAAATGAAAAATAAAAAATAAATAATTTAATATGAAAAGTATTTTTGAAATTATAATTAAAATAAAATATATAATTTTATTAAAATAATATTTTAAATATTTAATTAACAAAATAACTTTTAAAATATTATATATATAATATTTAATTTAAAAAATTCATACTTTCCAATTGCTAGGATAATTACCATCACCAGCCCAAAATCCCAAATGGGTTTGGGCCGAATTCTAATAAGCTCACGGGCTGAGCTTGCAAATCGAGCTTGCTCTCCTGCGAAGTTACACGTGTATGGGACCGTATACGTACTTGTTAGGTCTAGAGTAGGATATGTATCTATAGGCATGAAAATCAATGAACAATATACAAACACCATCATCTTACAAAGACAAAGAAAAACACTCAAAAATTTGGTGTGGTAAGCGTGGAGAATTTTTTATCTTCAAATCTTCAGTTCATAAGAAATTACATTGGCTCACCCCAATGAAAATCTCTCCATCAATTTTTTCACTAAACAACCTGGAGTCTCTTGCATTGGTAATCAACCTAGTGAAACAGATTTATTTGCTGGTTGGTTTGTCGATCGGCTAGAAAATTTAGGTAAATTGACTCATGCAAGAGTCTCAAACTCTTTTGACTTAAATGTCATTTTTGGTCAAGGAATATCACTCCCCTCTGATCAGGAGGCACCTCCACGACAATTTTTTTATTGTTCAGGAGCAAATGAGGTTGATGAGGGAGCAAATGACTTTGCAAAATGTTAGATTTGAGCAGAAAAAAACATTTTAGCAAGAGTTAAAACAGAATGAAGAGTTAACAAAAAAGGTACAGTCTAATAATATTGGTCTCTATAGTAATACTGACATGCAAGAAGAAGGCCTTAGGGTGCATACAAAACCGTGGTTGAGCGAGATGGATGCTCTACATAAAGATGTACGAGCTTTGCATCCTAAATATCAAGATATGGATTGGTTGTTTTGTTCTAACAATCCATTATTTCCTGAGTTTGAAACTGTGAGCTTACCATCTAATTTTAAAGTCCCAAAAGAAATATTTACGGGTAGAAGGGACCCTCGAGCACATCTTATGCAATACAATGATTATATAAATGTGTTGGGAGCTTCTGATGCTACGAAGTGTAAGACCTTCTCAACATCCCTTAAGGAAACTGCAAAGGATTGGTATTTATCCCTCCCGCAAGGTTCCATTCAAAGTTTTTCACAATTAGGCCAGATGTTCTTGAGAATATTTCAAGCACATAGGACAATAATGAGTACTCCTATGGGTTTGACGTCTGTTAAGTAGAGAAAAGGGGAAAGCTTTCAGAATTATATTGTAACACCCTATACCCGTAACCTACGCCGAGGCGGAGTACAAGACATTACCTAACTTGATCTCATGCATACAACCAATATCAAGTCACCGATACTTGGTCCAAATTAAAACTTTTCTAATTTCAATATTAAACTTCTTATTATGGGCCTACGAGCCCCAAATCGATCGTTGAAAACTATTCAAGACCATTTCAGGTCCTTAAACCAACCTTAAGATATTTGCCTCTAAAACAGGGCACACGCCCGTTTGGAAAGGTAACACGCCCGTGTGACCATTTCGACATGGTCGTGCTGATAGCCCGTATGGCTCACATAGCCTAAGCACCCTGGGACACGCCCATGTCCCATACCCGTGTAGAATTAATTTCTAATTCACACCTACAGGGGTTTTCACACAGCCAGACACACGCCAGTGTCAATGACCCGTGTCCCTCACACGGCCACGACACACTCGTATCCTAGCCCGTGTGGCAAAACATGGATATTTTGTTTCTAACGTCAACATGCTCAAAATGTCACACGGCCAAGGCACACTCCTATGTGCCGAGTTATGTCCTTCACACAGCTGAGACACACGGCAATGTCTTTACCTCTGTGTTTATTACCATGCATACTAACTTGAAATTTTTACGTGTAGGGGACACGCGACCGGACTACACGCCCATGGGGTAGACCGTGTGTCACACACGACCTAGACACACGCCCGTGTGTCTACCCGTGTGGACAATAATAGGCTATTTACCAAGCTTCATTGCCACCCTTACATACCTATTTTCATACAAATGCCAAACAATACAACGAACACAATTTCTATAATCAAATCAGCCACAATAGACATTCATTCAACCATAATAATGCATCTTTTATAAATTCAAAATGAATGTTAGCAATTATTCAAAACTTAATACAAATTGAAGGGTTTCCAACCCAAGCCAACACATTTGGCCAATTCTCAAAGACACAAAATAATAAAGTCTAAGTCCTATACATGTCATATTCAAAAATATAAATCCAACTATACCGAAAGCTTCGGTTGATAGTGTCATCGATATCTCTGACTTCTGGTGATCCTTGAGCTAGTTAGGCGACACTGAAAGGAAATGGGAAGGAAATGGAGTAAGCATAAAAGCTCAGTAAATTGTATATAAGTATACAACAACAATTTATCAATAATTCACATGCTCATAATACCAAGGTAGGCATAAGCATAACTTACTCAGTACCATCCATACAAATCACATATTATACAATGAGCCCATATCTCATACGTACCAATTAGGTACCTGTACCACTCATAACACGGTTATACTTTCCTTATTAACTTAAGAACATAACGTTCACTGTTGAACCATTTAGAACACTATCAAATATTCATTAAGCCTCAAACGTGAGTAAGATGTCGATGCCATGTCTCAGACACGATCTTACACTGGCTCATATCTCAAGTCGATGCCATGTCCGAGACATGGTCTTACACTGACTACCATCTCGTAGCCGATGCATGTCCTAGACATGTCTTACACTAGCTTACGTTTCGAGGCCGATGCATGTCCCAGACATGTCATACACTAGCTCTCGTCTCAATGTCGATACCATGTCTCAGACATAGTCTTACACTGGCTCTCTTAATGTGGCCGATGCATGTCCCAGACATGTCTTACACTAGCCAACAATAACTCATATATCATGGCATGAATATCGATTTATTTCCTAAGTTCAAACGGGAACTCTACTATCTCTATTATCATCATACCTTCTTAATTCCACAATCAAGCAATCCATGCTATATTAATTCAATACCTACATTAGCAATATAGTTGTATTATTTACATACAACTTACCTCGGATTACAAAATGTGGTGACTAGCCGATTTAGTCAATTTGCTTGGCTTTCTGCCGATCTAGGTTTGGATTTGACAATTCTTGATCTAAAATAGCAAAAAACACTTATTTAATCTTTAAATAAAATTAAGCAATTAAAAATTCACATCTTTGGTAAAATGACTATTTTGCCCCCTAGACTTTGGCAAAATGACCATTTTACCCATTTACTCGAAAATCAATTTTTATCAAATTTCTTCGCATCTTAAGCGTAGCTGAACTCTTTTTACTCTTATAGCAACCCCAAATTCTCTCTATTTCACACATTTATCAATTATTTTATAACTTGTGCAAAATAGTCCCTTTAAGTGTTTTCATGGTAACACCTTTCACAAAAGTTGTCTATTACACAACTAAGACTCATATTCTTCCATAAAATTTCAAAAAATACCCTAAATGCTCTCATGATTTCAACCATTTTACAAGATAGTCCTCTCATTTGAAAGCTCGTGCTTCAAGGGTCTCAAAAATGCAAAGATCATCAACAAAGGGTATAGAAATCACTTACTTGTGAGTGCTTCAAGTTGCTAAAATTTTAAGCTCTCAAACCTCCTTAAATGGCTAATATTCGGTGGATAAAAGAGATGAGAAAGAGATGATATCATCCTTCTTTTATTTATTTCTATTTTAGTCAAATATAAGCCACTTAACCCACTAAATTTTAAAATTTTGCCCCCTCTTTGACTCTATGGCCGGATATACTCCTTGAAAAGGGTCTAATTGCCCTTTAAAATCCCCCAATTTTGATTCTCTAAAAAAATAACACCTTTAGCTATCAAAATAGGACTTTTGCACTTTATGCGATTTAGTCCTTTTTCGCAGTTAGGCTCACAAACGTCAAAATTAACTTACCAAATTTTTCATATGCTAGTATAAACATGCTATGACTCCAAAATAATAATAATAAAATAATTTCTCCAACTTCAAATTTGTGGTCCCGAGACCATTATTCCGACTAGCCCCAAAATCGGGCTGTTACATATATCAAGCATTTTCATGCAGCAACATTAAATACAAAAAAAAATTGAAGGATTAGTGGGTCATTGTTGCTTTTATTATTGAAGTCTTGAGCGTGTGCAATATTCGTTCAATGATAACAGGTCGTAGAGCTTGGTAGATTCGTATGAGAGGGTTCACAAGTTTGCTGAGGCAAAAGATTAAGAGAGTAGCTCGTGATACATTCTAAAGAGATGATAGGCATTTGAGGAATAGATAGAGAGTTCACAACTGTCAAGGTTTGTCTTCTCAAGCTCTGCGTATACAAGGTTGGGGACAACAAAAGGGACAATCACAAAATGATTCATCTAAATCATTCCAAAGGTCTCAACTTGAGCACGCAAGAAGGTACCCTCCTTATGGTTAGTTTTAGAATTATACTCCTTTGAATGCTACGCGTGCCTATATCCTTAGCTAGGTAAAAATTTTGGGCATCTTGTCAACTCTACCTATGAGGCACAACGCAAGAAGATCGAACTCAAAGAAAAAATGTGCTTTTCGTGAATATAAGGGACATAAGACTAAAGATTGTTCTTCCTTGAAACATGCCATCAAAGAAGCAGTTAGGAATGGTGAGCTGAAAGATTTTATAGCTCAGAATAGTGGTCAACCAAGAAAGAGTTCAAAGACCGAAGCCAAAGGTAAACAGAAAATGAGAGAAACTACTCATGTGATAATTGGAACAGATGAAGATTGGGCGACCTCTAGGAACAAGAGAAAGGCTCACCTTAGGAGTGTTATGTCAGTTAACTCACCAAAGAGGTTGCATCAACAAGAAGTATGGAAGGTGGAATTTGGAATTTGGTAACAAAGATGAAAAATTAGTTTGTGATGAGGAAGGGAATGATCTGATGGTTGTGTCAGTAGCTATTGCAAGTTTCAAGGTAAAGAGAAAATTAGTGGATAATGGAGTGTTATAGAGGTGTTAACTTGGGAGGTTTATAAAAAAATGGGGTTTGAAGGAACAAATGTTAGAAAAGACAAGTCCATTATATGGTTTAGCGAATTATTCTATTAAGGTAAAGGGTTGTATCACTTTACCTATTACATTGGGGGATGGTAAGCATACCACAACAGAATATGTTCAATTTTTTGTGGTTGATCATCCATGGCGTACAATGCTATTTTTAGGCGTCCTATAATAAAAATGGCTAAGATGATGATTGCAACTTTTGCATGAAGATTAAATTTCCTACAAGAATAGGGGTAAGATTCATGCAATCTGATTAGTGAATACCCAGGCACTGCCGCATGTTGTCAGTAAAGCAAACGAACGAACACATTCAGTGAGGACAATTCTCACAACAAATGAGTGTGGGTAATCAGGTTATAGATTTATATAGTTCGGGTGCAATAAATGATGAGAGAGTCAAAAAACCAAAGGCAACGAAAGCTACGGAAACTTTACAGTTATTCTATGATAACGTAGACAGAGTGGTGAGAATTTTATCAACATTGGCAGCAAAGGAAAATAAAGATTGGTTTCAATGTTTAAGAGCAAACTTTGATGTTTTTGCATGGTCAACTGCGGATATGCCTGGGGTGGATCCTGAGATAATTGTTTACAGGTTAAATTTTCTCCTTGAGTTTAAATTGGTTAAACAGAAGAAAAGAAAGTTTACTCCGCAAGTTGTTGAGGCAATAAGGGAATAAGTAGGGAAATTATTATCAGCAAGTTTATCAGAGAGGTCGTGTATCCTAATTGGGTCTCAAATTTAGTGATGGTGAAGAAGGCTAATGGTAAGTGGAGAATGTATATTGACTTTACCAACCTTAACAAAGTTTGTCCTAAGGATAGTTTTCCCTTACCATTGATCGATAGATAAGTTGATGTGTCCTCAGGGCATAAATTTATGAGATTTATGGATGGGTTTTTAGGCTATAACCAAATATATATGGGCCTAGAAGATCAAGATAAGACAACCTTTGTCACAGAAGAAGGTCTCTTTTACTATTAGGTCATGC
The DNA here is from genome assembly GCF_025698485.1 of Gossypium arboreum. Taxonomy (NCBI): domain Eukaryota; kingdom Viridiplantae; phylum Streptophyta; class Magnoliopsida; order Malvales; family Malvaceae; genus Gossypium; species Gossypium arboreum. The sequence continues at coordinate 16,694,229 of NC_069075.1, read as the reverse complement.
CTTTTGATTTAAAAAACGCAGGTGTGACTTACCAAAAGTTTGTGAACAGAATTTTTAAAGAACAAATCGAGCGAAGTGTTGAAGTTTATGTTGATGATATGCTAGTAAAAAGTTCTACTCTGAAAGAGCATGTTAGTGATATATCAGAGGCATTTATTATTCTATGAGTTTACAACATGAAGCTTAATTCGGAAAAATAACTTTTGGTGCTAGAGTTGACAAATTTCTAAGGTTCATGGTTTCCAATAGGGGAATAGAAGTTAATATGGAGAAGATTCGTGCCATTTTAGATATGCCTTCCCTAAAGAAAATTAAAGATATTCAATAAATTTGCTTCCAAGATGGCTGACAAATGTTTACCCTTCTTTAAAGCTTTGAGGATTTCCTTTTCTTGGATTGAAGAATGCCAGATAGCCTTTGAAAAACTTAAGTCATACATTACGTCTCCACCATTGTTGATGTCACCTTGTATGGGAGAAACTTTGTATATTTACTTGGCGACCTCAAACGAAACAATTGCAACTGTTTTAATTAGGGAAAAGGGAGTTCGTCGGTTCCCAGTTTATCATTTCGGCAAGGTATTGCAGAACAATGAGCGAAGGTACTTGAAAATTAAAATAAGTTATTTTTGCTCTAATTGTTGCAACTCTCAAGTTACGATCCTACTTTCAGGCTCATTCCATTATTGTCATGACTAATGAAACCCTTAATGACATGATGAAGCAACCTAAGTTTCTTTGAGTTAGCAGATTTAAAATCATAACTCCTAAGCAGCCTGATGACCTATGTTCAGAGTTGATATTATAAAGTTTAGCTGATTTAAGATCGCAACTCCTAAAAGCTCGATGACCTACAATCAAAGGTGATATTATTAAGGTTAGCTTATTTAAGATCACAACCTAAATTTATTTGAGTTAGCTAATCTAAGACCGCAACCCTTAAATAGTTCGTTAATATACGTTTGTATGGTTAAGGATTCAATGATCTCAAATAATAACCCAAGTATAATGGGTTCAAAGTTATGAATGACTTTCTTTAAGTTAATCATTTTGGTAACTTTCATTGCTTAGTGTATTTATGTTAGCAATATGGCTACACAACAATTTAAAATAAGTCAGCACCTAAACACATCACTACATCAACGAGAATGAAACTAAGATTTTTATTTTTGATTCAAAAGCAACAAGAAAAATACAATAAAGACAATTAAATCATGCATTACTATTTGTCCAGGGTCAGCTAACACTTCATCTTGTTCTTCACTATGCCCCTCACGTTTATTTCATGGCCTTTATTCATAAAAGTGACACTAGCACCAATGGGATCTTCAATAAGAGCTTGTCTCAACAGGATCACCAACGAGGTAAAAACTAGGTGAGTTTTTCCATTTTGCTACCAGTTCCTCCCAGGTTGTTTTAGAGGGAAAATGGACATCAAACTCTAGATGACTACTAGTTAGCTCGCCAAGAGCATCAAAATTTACTCTTCAAGCATCAAAAGGACGGCTAACTATTTGAACATGTAACAAAAAAGTAGCCTTCAAATCTGGCAAGTATTCTTGTAGACTTTGCATGGTTTCCTTCTTGTACTTCTCCATCGTTAAGTTAGCTATAGCAGTTTTATATTCTTCATCCATTTTTCTTAAGCAAACTTTTAATGCTAGTTTATCTGCTCGCTAACCAGCAATCTTTCCATGTAATTTCTCAATGTCTTTCTCAGCAACGACAAGAGATTCTCTTAGCCTTCGAATTTCTTCTAACAGTCTCCTATTCTCTTCAGCCAAAGTAGCATAATATTCGCATGCTTGTATCGATGCTCCTATGGTGGACCGATATATATTTTCATTCTCCCTTTTTCTAATTTATGCCTAGTTCATGCCTTCAACAAGCCCCAGGCTAGCCACATATGCTTCATTCAACATCACTTGTAAGGAGACCGCCAACTCTTGTAGTGAAGGCTTCCTTGTTTCACTGGATGGCTAACCTGATTCATTTGGAAAAAAAAAACCCTTTTGTTTCTTTAAACAAGAGATTATTTCATTGCTTCATCACTTTATTAGGGCCAAAGGGAAACTTCTTCACGCTAAGTTGCTCACTCTAAGGAAACAAAGTCCCTAATTAACCACCAGAAGTATGGAATTTCACAGAGCCATTAAAGGGCCATGACCGATAATGACCCCAAAAGCATCATCATTAATTGGCCTTGGTGGTGGTGGGGAGTTAACGAGAGAAATCACAGGAGTTATAGAAAGAGCTACAGTAACAAGAGCAGGATTAACAAATTCTTCAAGATGAACCCCCTTTTTCTTTCGACAAAGCTCTTCTCCAGGGCTACCTTCGTCTTCACTACTTCAAACTATATTGGTATGCCCTACAATAGTTTTTCATCTCTTCCTACTGATCGCACTACCTTCACCAACATTGGTACCAGAATGACCACCTTGCATACCTTGCATAAAGCCACATACGTCCATGTTTTTGTCAATCTCCCTTAATAAGATGATGGATTCTTCAAAAACTATCTTCGATACCTTGAGTTGTGCTTGCACCACCAATAATTCTTAAATCAACACCACTAGTTCACAAAAGGGGGTTCGCGTCACTCTCTACATTCGTTGAAGGTTGTGAAAACAAAGCGCAAAGTTTTAGTTTACAAAAACTATAAAAGTAGTTCCTAGGTTCACTTTTCTTTCCCAATAGTATAAGAGCCAATTCATCAGTTGCCTCGTGAGGCCACACGAACTATGCAGGAATAACTCCGTTGGTGTTTACCCAATTATCCACGTCAACTTGTCTCTATCCATTAGGGCTTAAACTCAAAAGGCAATACCGAAAAAACATTTTACGATCAATATTTCTTTTAAATCTGGCACGCAACCTTGGAGAAGCCTATAAAATTGTCCCCAACCTACTTTTGATATAATATCTCGCTTTCTCAAGTATATATCTTTGTCAGGCGATGACCACTCAGTGGGGAAACCAAAGCCATTATAATGCTTTTATGTGACTCAAATATATGTGCCGCGATTAAGACGAAGATTAGAGCATTTGTTGTTGATAATAGTCTTCACATCTTCGCAAAGAAGGAAGTAAAAGAAACCATTTGAAACCCCTCAGTTATAAGCTTTCAGTTGGTATATCCTTTAAAATACGGCAATCAAGAGGACTTCATCATGTCAGCCACATTCGATAAAGTACACTAAACCAACCACCAAGAAAAGTCGAACAGTTGGCAAGGAGCTATCTTATAATCATCAAGAATATGACAAAAGAAATGATGGAGTAAATGAAATCTCGCTTCCAACACATGTAGGGGAAGTAAAAAACAATCATTACTGGTGTCACTCAAACAGTGTGATCCTTCAAGAATAGAAAAATCGAAAGCAAAATTCAAAATTTTAATTCATCGCGTGGCCGAAACTCGATGCATTTATTCTTCCTTTATGGTACAAACATAAGCTTTGGTCTCTACAACATTTCTTGCCTCCTAGTATTATGAATGATCACCAGAAATAACACGAAAACTACCTCTAGTTCTAGCCATATTTTATTGATGAAAACAAAAAGAAAAGCTAACAATACGGTGAAAATTTTAGAAAGATTACCTCTAAACTATTCTTCTCAACTACGATTCCTATTCAAATATATTTTTTTTAATTTAGGCATTATAATTTTTACAGCTGTCTTAACCTCCTTTTAAAAGAAAATTTCCCTCACTTTTAACAATTCAAATGCCTAGGAATGAGAAAGCAATTAACTATAAACAACTACATTTTTTCTCTACACTTGGCGAGCTATATGACGTACGATGAAATATAAAACATGCTTAGTAAGTTTTTTTTTATCTCACTTCTATTCTAACCAAATCAAGTTCCAACTAGAGTCACTTTATGACTCTCCTTCAAACCAGATGGGGGACAAATTGTTAGGATAGTTGCCATCACTAGCCCAAAAAACTAAATGGGTTTATGCCAAATCCTATTGAGCTCGCAAACCGAGGTCACGAGCTCAGCTAGTAGATCAAGCTTGCTCTCCTACGAAGTTACATGTGCATAAGACCGTATAAACATGTATTAGGTCTAAAGTATGATACGTGTCTATATGCATAAAGCCTACCTAATATGTCATATTAATGAACAGTACCCATATCATATAAATATACAAACACCACCATCTCTCTCCCTCCAAATTCATTTCATTATTTTCCAAAATTTAATCAATGCACCGCAGTTGTTCCTTCTACCACTATCATTCATTGACCACCAACCAAAAATTCACCAAGAGCTTTGCCTTGATGTCTTCTTCCATATTCTCCATTTTGTTTTTCCTAAAAATCCCTTAGAACTAAAAAATTTCACAGTCAAAATTTTATTTTTATAGCTATTTTAGTTATCAAAAGCTAAATGATGTATTGAAACCCATTGGAAAGTTGAAACCCAAAAACTTTTTTCTCTTTGAAACCCAATTTTATCTGTATAAAGTCTGAGTTTGAAATCAATGAGAGAATAAACAATATTAAAAAAAAAAAAAAAAAAAACAAAGCTTGGCATTGAAAATGGTTACAACCCCCGTAAAATTTGACTCTTCCTTACACATCTTATTGATTATAATGAAAGCATCATCTTCTAATATCACATTTTGATGTCTCAAATCTACAGCAATCTTCAAAGCATGGAGACATGCAATGGTTTCAATCCGCATACGAGTAGAGAACAAAAAGAAGAAAAGTTTTTATTCATTATAATGAAAGCATCTTCTTCTAATATGACATTTTGATGACCCAAATATACTGCAATCTTCAAAGTATGGAGATATGCAATGCTTTCAATCACCATATGACTAGAGAACTAAAAAAGAAAAGTCATGTTGAGATGGGTAGAGAAAATGAGGACGTGAGATGAGTAGAAAAGGAAAAAAAAGAATTTGGTATATTTCTAGAACCATTCAATAGCTATTCATTGGGGTGACACTAAATTGCCATTTGTTTTTATGGAATTAGCCTGTAATGTTTTTTTAATGGAATAAGCTTTACAGTAAATCAAACAATTGAATAACTTTGCTGTGTTGATTAAGATATGAAAAGTATGCCACTCATGTGAACCAAAAATAGTCTTAGTTGTTATTTAAAACTTATATTAGCTTTTAGATTCTTTTGTCTACATCAATCGGTTACACTGATAAATTTTACCTAATGCCATTAGTATTCATAGGTTGACTACTTATTGTTGCTTAAAATTAGTATCTTCAATTTCTATTTTTTAAGTGGTTACCGTCAATCCTGTGAATTTAATCTTTGAAATACTCTCCTAACAAGTATTTCATTATTAATTTATTACTTAATCGACAACTGTATACTTGTTTTAAAAGAGACTTCAAAATTATTTTATTTTATAACAATGTACAGAAACTCCACTCTATTTGGTTTGAGAGGGCATAAATGTTTAGCTTACACTTAAAAGGAAAAACTGTTCAACAAAAGAAAACATACCTACTATAATATTCACTCAGTACATTTACTTCTCATTCTGTTGCTACAGTTACAAACCAAACTAAACCATTTTCCAAATACGACAGTTTGTAATTTAGAACAGTAAAGTTCTTACATGTTAAATCAAAACGGAGAATGCAAAGTAGCTCCAATGTCGGCAGTTTGGATTTTCCTGTAATGTTGTGATAAGACGAATGGCTAGAATAAATTGTCAAAATCCAACAAAATAGATATGTTGATTCAAATTCTTCATTCTATAACCCTCCCCTTTACCAGATTCTACCATTTCCTTCAGATTTGCATAATAATCATATTTTTGGAGGCCAAGCAATAAGTCATCGATCTTTGTAAGAAAGATTGGATAAGCAGGCACATAAGAACCACATAAAACTATAAAAGCATATTACAACCCGAGATAATGAATTCTTGAAAATGTTAATGAAGAGAAAGATGTTGGGTGTTAGAATAATAGTTGACCTAGTGATTGGCTTCTGTTATTATTCTGTTAAGTCTGTTGTTAGTTGATATCGGTTACTGATAACTGTTAGTAGTTATTGTTAGTTGTCATTAGCAGTTATTGACTGCATGCTTTACCATATAAGCATGCACAGCTCCTACTCAAGAAATAAGAACTTCAATGTATTCTTTTGAAGTAATACAAGTTTCATTCATCATCTTTTTGTAAACTTAACATTGGGAAGGACAAGTTTTGGCATTGCCGTAGGCAAGACAATTACAAGGCATATGATGCTACAACTACGAAAAATTGACCACTTTAAGACAGCCAAACAAATGGAAGGGAATGTGTATATAATGTTGTGCCTTCACCAGATATGATGGTTTATGAGAAGAGAAGCCGGGTGATTGAAACCAATTCCAAGGAAAAAAAAAAAAGGCTATAATACAAATTAACCATTATGTATAGCTTCAGCGTTAAGTACTTACCAGTTACAGTTCATCATGTTTTCTGACTGCTTCATCTGCAAAAGCCCAAATATGGAACGAAAAAAGTAAAGACAGAAAGAAGTCAAGACTGACACTAATATATATTTGTTACTCCATATTACATATCATTATATGCTCGATATTAGCCCATCTCAGTTATAAATCATGGATCTGGCTAGTAAATTGACCGGAAAAGGGGAGCAACTGGACAAGAGCTAACCTGAAGGTGCCTCTTTGAAGAAAAATGCAATCTCCCTTTCAGCTGATTGATGGGAATCTGAACCATGTATACAGTTCTTTTCTAAATCTTTCCCGCAAATTGCTCTAATGCTGGACACAAAAGAAACAGCCAACAAAAATGACAGATTACTTGGGGGGTCAAGTTACCATAAATTTAAATTTCGTCTAGGATGAAGATCTACTTCAAAGTTGGCAAGGATCAAATCTTGTTAGGTGATGGGAGGACAAGTATTCTTTGTCAAATAAAGTAGATCACACAAGAAAATCATTAGACAATACCAGTATAATGACAAAGCACAACCAATAAGTGTTGGGTGCATCGCATTCCCAGGGAAAGAATTTAAGTTCGAATTCTGAAGAACACGTGATTGAGAAGGGCAGCCACAAAACATATAAGGATTAATCTTCTTGAACCATAAAATGGACAAAGCATAAGATGAAGAAACATGTATAACCTATGAGGATGAGTAATTTTAGCCTTGCCGGCATCAGTGGGTCCAATCAAATCTCGCCAATGAGCAACCGCATCTTCCTTCTCTAAAATCATAACTAACACCGGACCACTGTCAAACATGAATGTCAGTGAAAAGCGTGAGATCGAGTAGCGGGCTAACATGTTACTAAAATTTGCAGACTGGTATGATAAATAGTTATAAAAACATATTTGAAAGATGAGAGATCAACAATGGTCATCTTATTTATAAGAAGATTAAAGTATGTGCTGCATCAAGACATCTCTTGGCTCTGCAACTTGAAAAACAAAACAAATATAATACTACCAAAACATTCAAAAGAATAAAAGCAGGGTCTAATAAGCCTTGAAATTCAGATAAATGAATTGAATAATCATAAAGAAAAGCATAAACATAAATAGCTTCCTTTTCACATGCTCAACATTTTTACAATTTTTTGTTCTTTTTCCGTTCTATCAAAAATGAAAATGCATGGAGAATTTACAATCAGAAAGTGTATGACACCGTCAACATATATAATAAAAGCATGACTGGTTCTGTCTATGAATTTACAACATTAGGTGAAAGCAAATGCAGAAATTTTGCAAATCCAAGTAATTCAAAAACAGCATTGAGATTTGAAGTAATACTATTGAATCAAGACAAAAAAGAAAGAAAAAGTAATAACCTAGTCATGTATCTGATAAGATCAGTAAAGAAGATCTTGGAAGAGTGCTCGGCATAAAAATTAGTTGCATCTTGTTCATCAAGTTGAATCACCATTTCCTTACTGATTTCGAAACCTGATTCCAGAATAACTTGTTTTATTCTGTTAGTATAGTTACCAGATAATCCATCTGGCTTTATTATGCCTAAAGTTCTCTCCTTTTCACCCCTTACAGTACTTGAATAACACCTACGGTATTAGTTTCAAATACAGGTTTAGAAGAATCCATTAAAAAAATAGCAGATATGCGGAAAAATTACTCCAAAATTAAATATCGAAGATGTACCTCAAGACTATTATTAACATCGAAAAGAAGAAAAACCTGGTCAGAAATTGAGTCATTTGCAGATAAAACCTGTGAAACAGAAAATAGAGGAAAATATTTTCTAATTAAAATGATTTTAACAAATAACAGATGAATATAATAATTTCGAGAAATGATATCCATTTTTCTAGATCAATTAATGTGTTTTCTTCTAAAGGGGACATACCAGAAGTTTATGTTCTTTTTCTCTCTACCAAGAAGAGGGGCGGGAAAATGAAAAAGAAAGGAAGGTATAAGAGACTTTGGTGTGAAAATAAATTCGAAAATATATTGTTCCGAAGAAGTTCGGATGCGATGAATCTCATTTATAGCTGTTTAACCGTCGAGGTCAACCGTTTACAGAAATAATAATGATTTCGGCTTCTAGTTCTAGTGATTAGCCTACGGTTTAAGACCGCTTAATAGTTTTAGTTTTAACCATATAGAATGCTAATTAAAATCAAATTTAGGCTAGACCCTAAATCACAAAGGACTTTGCTAAAATATCAATTATTTATCCCTATTAGGATTGTAAAGCTACCCGGATCATTTAACTTCATGGTATCTTCTTTGTGATTAGTGCACCGCACGAGGTGTGAATGTCAATTTGCTTGTCCTTTTTCATTTTCTTATGTCGTTTCATGATTTCTTTTAAATACTTGGCATATTTTGAGATTTTATCAATAAGTTCTAATAGAGGAAAATTGACATCGAGAGATTTAAATGAATTAAGAAAATTTATAAAATCTACTTCGTCCCTGTTTTGTTTGTCCTCTAGTCTTGTAGGGAATGGCACATTCGTTGTGCTTAGTTTTACTATTATTGGATCAAACTCTAGTTCGGCTACCTCTTTATTTGGTTCATGGTGCCTGGTTTGCTCCTTTTTCGTGGATTTGTTGACCTATTCGAGAACCTCCTCCTCTTCATGGATGAGTGTGATCGACGGCTTTAATACCTTGCCCGATCGCAATGGGATTGCCTTTACGTGCTCCTTTCCATCTCTCTGAGGGTAATTCTCCGTGTTACTAGGGAGAATCTGGTCATTTTGTTTCTGTAACATTGTCATCAATTGGCTCATTTGGTCGTAGAGTTTATCCATCTGGGATTCGAGTAGTCCACATGTCGTTTGGAATTTTCAAATGTTCGTCATTGTTGTTTGCATCTCCCCCTCTAGTTGGTCGAATCTTTGACCATATACAGCATGGCCATTGCCCACGACTTCTTGTTGCAATGGTGGAGGTTGATAAGGAGGATTTTGTCGAGCTTGAGCTTGATTCGCGCCTCTTTGGTTACCTCCCCACTTGAATTTTGGATGATCCCTCCAACTGGGATTGTAGGTATTTGAGTAGGGGTCCTAACCCCTATTATTTATGTAACTTGCCACCTCCAGTTGGTTCTCATGGTGTGGCTGTAACATCCCGAATTAGGGCCTATTCGGAATAGTAGTTTCGAGACCACAAATCTGAGATAAAAATAATTATTATATGATTCTTATGAGTTTTATGTTATGAATGTATGCTTATGTGAAAATTTCAAGAAGAAATTCTATGCATAAAATGTCTAATTGCATTTTAAGGACCAAATTGAATAAAGTACAAAACTTGCATTCTAGAAGCTTTAAGCATTAAATTGTTTTAGATTATGAATTAAAGGGTCCTAATTAGCAATTTGACCAATTTTTATAATTTTAGACAAAAATGGACATGCATAGGAAAAATGTGAAAGAAAAGTCCTAAGGGCATTTTGGTCATTTGGTAATTAAAAGAATAAAAAAGGAAAAATAAGTCAAATTTGGTGTTCATCTTCTTCTCTCACTGCCGAAAATTTCAAGACCCCACAGTTAGGGTTTGCTCAACATTTTCAAGCTTGATTGTAAGTGATTCCGAGCCCCGTTTTTAACGTTCTTTGCATTTTTGAAATCCTTGTAACATGATCTACTCATTTCTACCCATATTTTAAGCTAGGGTTCATGTTTAAAAATTGACCCATGCATGACTTGTTGGTATTTTGAAGATTTATGGAGGAATATGAATGTTTGACGCATGATAAACATCTTTTACTAGGTGATTTTTCATGAAAACACCTAAAAAGGACTAAAATGTAAAAGTTGTAAAATAGGTAGTAATCATGTTAATAAAGGAGAAATGTGGGCTACTATAAGAGCCATAAAGTTTCGACTAGGCTTAAAGTATAAGAAAACCGAGCACATTCCATCTTATGAGCCTAGGGACCGAAGTGAAAATATGTGAAAGTTTAGGGGTCAGAATGTAAATTTGCAAAAGTATGATTTATGGACCCATTTGAATAATGTGAATAATAAATAAGTTAAATTTGGCATTATAGATCAAGAAAAACGTGAACCGAGACTTGATCAAGGAAAGAATAAAGTATACGACTGTAATAGCCCAAATCTGCCCGGGCCTTAAAACTAAAAATAATAAATGAATAAATAAATATTTATTTTAAAAGTCTATTAAAAACTTCGTGTACAAAGCCCAAAAAACACTTAACCCCATAACCTATTACAGAGCCCAAACAGTTGCAGCCCAAACATTTAAGCTTTAGACCCGGCAACCGATTACACCCAAGCCTAGATTTAAACACTCAGACCCATCTACACCGGATGATCCAAAATCCTTGACCCAAGGATACACAAGGCCCAAAAGACCCAAAGCAGTAAATGGATCAGGAAACCTTAGGGTTTCCTGAGAAGTTAGGCGTCGCGAAGGGGGATTCTAGATGCTTCGAGGTTCTAAATGTCACGACTTTTCAGGTCCAATGGCCCAATCGTCGCCTTCATCAGTGCGCCGTGACTCCTCAACTTCGCCACCATGCATCACGCCACCATCGGCGCACGAATCACGCCAGAATTGTCATGTGCTACAATCCAGCACTGGCCCCATCAGCGCGCAGTCATTGGTGCTCAAACGAAATCCTCGCGATTCGCATGCAAGAAAAGGAAAGAAAATCACAGCAGACATGCGAAGCGAATACGGAAAGAAATCAGAGATTTCTTTCCAAAACTTGTAGTGGTTTATCGAGGCTATAAAGCCTTCTTTTCAATCTGTAGAGGGGGGACACAGGAAAAAACTTACACACGCATAGAGAAAAAAACACCAGAGAGATATACCACAAATACTGTACACAGAATATTTTTACACTAATACACTAGAGATTTTTACAGGAAACAGAGGTGATATATCTTTGCTTTTATTTTTTCTCTTCTAAATAACATGCAAACATTATTAAAATAGATCGGGATAGAGTTTATCGTTGAAATCTCTTCGTGAAGTCGAAACGTTTCAAATTCTGGCCGCCGTACATGACGGCGTTGACGGTGGCGCTTGGGCGCGTAGCGCGTGCAAACCCCTGGATGAAGGTCCGGTGACACTCCGAGAGCCCCTCCCCAACTCTCTGTCAGAGAGTTTCTTTCTTTTTTTTTTTTAAAACAGACTTCAGAAATGATTTTTAAACTTAAAATTTGGCTTATATAGCCTAAACGGAACGGTGCCGTTTTGGTTTAATTCAATAAGCACAAAACAACATCGTTTTTAGACCAGGATCCGTGTGTTGACCCGATTACCCGAGGAGGATCCGCGTGTTTTTGAAGATTGGGTAAATTACTCAATTGGTCCTCCTACATTTTTAATATTTATAATTTCATTTTATTTATTTTTTAATCTAGCTCTAATGTTTTAATTTTGTTTCAATTTAGTCCTCACAGTGATTTTAAAACAGTATTTGGGAAACGGTGTCGTTTTGGGATTAGGGCTAAATTGCCTTGTGAGTCCTCTGAATTTAACGCGCATTTCAATCAGGCCCAAAATTTTTGTTATTTTGCAAATTAACCCCCAAATGTCTTAATTAAATTCAATTTTAATCCTTTTTATTTTATATTATTTTTTAAAATATTAGTTATATAAAATAGTATATATTATTCATTAGATTATTATTATACATTTTAAAAAAAATTTTATTATATATTTGTTATATATATATATATATTTATTTTGTTTTTTATATGTTATATATTATATACTATTTATGTTACTATATTTTTATATGTAGAATACTTACTACATTATTATTATTATTTATATATTATCACATTTGTTTTGTATATATTTATATGTCTAATTGTATATCATGCATCGCTTTTAAATTATTACTTTGTATGTTCGTATATTTTGCTTATTCATCTTCAATATATGCTATGTTTATCTTAATATGTATGTTGTTATGTAACTAAGATTTGCTATATTTATGTATGTATCTAGTATAGGACCTTTATATTATTACTATCATATTATTTAAATGCATGTTTTAGCTACCTATTATTGTAATATGCTATCTTACATGTTATAATGTATATATATGGTTCTTCATGCGTTAATTAAAAACGAGATTCAAAAGTTTTCAAAAATAAAAAGGCAATGCTTGGTATTTGAAAACTTCGAGAAAGGTAGTGCCCTAACTTACTAGGTTGAAACTTTTTACGTTGAGTTCGAATAGTCAAGCACCCTTCTAAGTTTTTAAGGTTTTCAAAATACGAACAACTGTCTTGGAATTTCAAAGCGTTGTGTCCTAACTTACTGGATATGGCGTTTTGTTGTTTTGAGATAGGGATTTTTAAAAAGGACTAGCTTAGCTTCGAATGTCTTAAAAATATTGCTTCCTAACTTATTGGATGTAATATTTTGATTCATTTGATACAAGTGAACCCTAATTTACAAAATTAAAATATTCTAAAGAGGATTACATCTTAAAAATTTTTAAACTTCCAACATTAAAGACATTTGATAGTCAATTAGGTACCAATTTTTGAGCGTTACGAGGTTGCTAACCTTTCCTAGTTCATAACCGATTCCCGAACCCGTTTTCTTGATTTCGTAGACCAAAACTAATGATTTTAAAACAAAATATTTTAGAGGTAATCCAATCACACCTAAAAAGATTGGTGGCGACTCCCGTTTTGGTTTTTCTTAAAGTCGATTTCCATTTTCCAAAACCCGATTTAAAAATGGTCTCGACAGCTTGGCGACTCCACTGAGGAGTAATAAGAGAGTCAAGCCGTATAATTGATTACCTTTTGTCTTAATGTCGAAAATTTGAAAAATTTTAAAATTCAATCCTCTTTGCATTACATGTGTTTGTATTATTGCATATGTTATATATTCTGATACGCATTGCATTTGCATGACCGTTGTGGTCACACCCTTAAGTGGGAGTGAGAAACTATGCCTTCGTGAGGTTTTCGCCTCTGTGCAGGATAGTGGATCACTTTCAGGATACATCCGTACCTATGGTTTCGTGAGATTTTCATCTCCGTGTAGCCATAGGGAAATGTATTCCCCTAAACTGAACTCGATTCAAATGAGCCTATAATGGGTGAGAATCGAGGAATCTGCTGGTTCAGGTACCTCAACTTTAGAACTGAAACCTCATATAGAAAAACCGTAAGAGCTTAACTTAGTTAGAATTATACTTTAGATATTACCCTCACATATCATTCTTGAGTTTATTAATATTATGTGATACTGACTGTTTCCTTTTTTCATTGCATGTCATTTCGCATTTAAAATGTATCAATTCACGGTCAGTTTCTAAGTTAGAAAGTTTTATTATGGAGAACGGACTTCTTGATAGAGTGGAGGGCAACGCTAACGTCCATAGATGGTCTGAGCAAACTCAGCTAGGAAAAGGGGATAGCATAACTGTGGGATATATGTCGGAGCTATCAGACTACACTCATATCAGAGTCATACAGAATAATCTGCCGGTGCTTAAGGCGAGTTGGGATCAGTGGGGCAATGAGACCAAGCAATCATTCTACGGTAATTACGGAGATTTTCCCTATTTGTTTGATATTCAATTTGATGAGCACTTGTTTCAAGCTCTCGCTCAGTTTTGGAACCCAGCATACAGTTGTTTTACCTTTAAGGAGGTAGATTGAGTACCTACTATGGAGGAGTACACAGCCTTACTTCGGTGTCCTAGATTTCAGTGTGATAGGATTTATTCTCGAGCTGCTTTGTCCCATCCTTTGGTAAGAAGCTAATGACCATTATGGAGATGAGCGAGCAGTGGATCATGGCTAGAATTAAGGAAAAGGGTGAGAGTAAGTGCATTCCGTGGGGAGCTTTGAAAGATCTGATCCAGACACATCCAGACGAGGCGAAGAGGGTAGACATTTTTGCCTTAAGAATTTACGGATTGATGGTTTTCCCCAAGGTCTTGGGATATGTGGACGAGGCGACCACGGATTTCTTCCATCGACTTAGCAAATGGGTCACTTCTGTTCCTGCGATTTTGGTGAAGACATTCAGGTCCTTGAATGCATGTAAGAGGGCCAGTGCGGGTAGGTTTGTAGGTTGTGCTCAGTTACTTTTAGCTTGGTTCTATAGTCACTTTCGATTGATAGATAGGGTGGTTTGTTTGGTCTTCTTCGAGGATTACTCCCCGTTGAAGGACATAGCAGCTTCAACTAGGAAAGTTGATGTTCCTGAAAAAAATTGGATAGCGCTACTTCAGAATCTGCAGTCAAAGGACGTAGAGTGGAGGGCTTCGTGGATGATTCCTGGTGAGATTCTTTACCGATGTGGCAGTTTTGATTGGGTCCCTCTGTTGGGAATTTGGGGTGCCATTGGTTATTCCCCTTTGCTTGTGCTGAGGCAACATGGATTGAGACAGTTCATATTGGTAACTTACGGTTTGGTTCAGAGTGAGTTCATGTATAGAGGAGCTGACTACAAGAGGAAGGTCAGTGAGATCTCTAGTGCTTGAACAAGACTTGTCGATTAAAGGGAGTAGTTATTAGCCCTGCTACAACTCCAAAGTACGTCGAGTGGAGAGGTAGAAGGATTAATGATAACATCCCTAAGCCAAGCGTGGAAAGAGCTAGACCGATAGAGGAATATTTGCAAGTGACGCCCTCGGAGTTAGAAATTATGAAGCAAGAGTTCGAGAGAAAGAACTTGGAGCTTGAGAAGAGGATAGCAAAGCTCGAAGAAGAAAAGATGTACTTGAGCCTAGACGTCGACGTTCAAAAGATGGAGGTCGAGAAAGAGAGGAAAGAAAAAAGAAAGATCGAGGAGGACCGAGACGATTTAAAGGAGCACTACAAAAGGGCACAAGTAGCTTTGAAGAGAGCAGGACTAGGAAGGTTTTCAGATCAGGGGCAGAAAAAGGTCCAAGAGGAAAAAGCTAAGTCCGAATATTGGGAGAAGAAGTTCCAAGAGATTCAATCGTGGAATTTGACTTTAGAAAAAGAAAATCAAGGTTTAAAGACTAAAGTAACTGAGCTCGGGCGATCCCTTCATCTGCATCGAAGTCGTGATTCTACGATTGAGGTAAAGAAATTAAAAGGCAAAGTTGAGGAGTTGGAATCAGCATTGCAGGATAGTAATCTCCTAATCGAGCAGCTTAGGATACGAGAAGATCATTTGAAGGGAGAGCTTCATCAGTCTAGAGGACAGGTCAGAGAAAGGGATCACATCATTGGAGAAGCAGTAGCCCAGATTCGAGAGGTTGCTGAAAACGTGCAAGACTTGGCAATACGAGCTGATGTATTGAGTTTGATGTATGAGTCATCGTCGGATATAGGACGAGAGTTAACCCTTTTATTAGATAGAGTTAAAACTTTGGGCATTAGGGCGAAAGCGTATTTGTAATCCTCTTATATGTAAAGATATTCTTTTTTCTAAATAAATTTTTCTAAATAAGATTGAATCAGAATCGATGTCCTTTTGGCATTCATGCATTTACATCTCATAGCATTTTATCGCATCATTTGCATTCAAAGTAATAGAAAGACCCTAATTAGTTAAAATTACCAGAGAGAAGTAGAAAATAAAATCTGGAAACAACGCATCAGTACGGAACTCGTGCAAAATCTAGGAATATGGATCA
Source organism: Gossypium arboreum (assembly GCF_025698485.1). NCBI lineage: Eukaryota > Viridiplantae > Streptophyta > Magnoliopsida > Malvales > Malvaceae > Gossypium > Gossypium arboreum. The sequence continues at coordinate 16,678,166 of NC_069075.1, read as the reverse complement.
AAGGTTTGAACAGCTACAGAAGGACATGCAGGACCAATTGCAAGAGTAATTGGCCAAAATGCAAAACGACATAAGGGAGAAAATGCTAGAGGCTCAGAGGAATATGATGGCTGAGATGGCTCAGTTACTGAGGGCCACTGATAAGGGAAAGACCCCTATAGCAATCACTGGTGAGGAGGAAGAGGATCATCCTCCAGGCTCTACTCCACCCCACGGGCCTACACAAACCGAGGCACCTCCTAGGAGGCCATGTTTCACCATAAGGCCTCAATATGGGTCGGTTGATGCTGGGATTCATATGACTTACCCAGCTGGCTCGGGATTCAATTTGGGTGACAACCCTACTAATCCTCTCATTCCTGACTTGGACGTGGCTGAAAAGAAAGATTTGAGAGCCGAAGCTACAAAACAGTTAGAGGAACATTGCAGATGGCTGGAGGAGAAATTTAAGGCTTTAGAGAGTGTTGATGGGCATCATGGAGTTGATGCCAAAGATCTAAGCTTGGTCCCAAACTTGGTGCTTCCTCACAAATTTAAGATGTCAGAGTTCGAGAAATACAATAGAACTACTTGCTCAGAGGCCCACGTCACAATGTTCTATAGGAGGATGATTGGGTACGTAAACAATGATCAACTGTTGATCTATTGTTTCCAGGACAGTTTAGTTGGAGCAGCGGCCAAGTGGTACAATCAACTGAGCAGTACCAAAATAAATTCATGGAAGGGTTTGGCACAAGCTTTCATACAGCAGTACAATCATGTGACTGACATGACTCCAGACAGGATCATGCTGCAAAATATGGAGAAAAAGCCTAATGAAAATTTTAGGCAATATACACAGAGATGGAGAGAGGTGGCAATACAGGTTCAACCACCCCTACTAGAGAAGGAGACCACCATGTTGTTTATCAACTCTCTGAAGGCTCCATTTATTACTCATATGATTGGGAGCACCACCAAAAGCTTTACAGATATAGTCATGGCAGGAGAGATGATTGAGAACGCCATAAGCGGTGGCAAAATCGAGGGGGAAGCAATCAAAAGATCGGCCCCAAGGAGAAAGGATAATGAAATGAACAACACAAGTACCTTCAACTCGAAGGCAATCACAGCTAAAGCAGTAGCGATTGAGCAACAAAATTCTCAAAGGCAGGAGTCGGATACAAGATAAAATACCGAGATGATACAATTTACACCTATCCCTGTGACATATCGTGAGCTTTATCAAAGCTTATATGATGCGCATGCTATTGCTCCTTTCCATTTGAAACCACTACAGCCTCCATATCCTAAATGGTATGATGCGAAAGCCAGATATGAATACCATGCTGGAATACCGGGGCATTCGATCGAAAATTGTACAGGTTTCAAGAAGGCCGTGGAGAGACTTATTAAGATGGGGGTAGTGAAGTTCGACAATTCTCCTATACTGAAAACCCATTACCAAATCATAGCGATCAAGGAGTGAATGCCATTGGCGAAACCAGTGCGAGGAGAATGAAGGAAAGCGTGGCTGAGGTGAGAACGCCAATGAGGATGATTTGGGAGGAAATGGTGAAAAGAGTGATGATAATCTCTAAAGAGAGGAATAAAGGAGCAAGGGACCACTGTGAGTACCATGCTGAAGAGGGGCACGAGATCCAAGAATGTGACGAGTTTAAAGCCTTGATGCAAAGCTTATGGATAACAAAGAGCTAGAATTTTATGAAGCTGGGCCAAATGAGAAACATATATGCACGTTAGAAGGTGCACCGAAAAATCAAAACTGGCCAAGGATCATTATTTCTTTACCAGGAAGTAATGAAGTTGAAACACCAATGGTATCGAAAGTCATCATTCACAAACCTGTTTCTTTTCCTTATAAGGATAACAAAAGGGTGCCATGGAGTTATAATTGTCGTGTGTCAATGTCAGAGAGAGAAGATATAGCAAGTGCCTCTAAAGAAGCTCAAGTGGAGGGTTCCTATACACGGAGTGGGAAGCGGTATAATATGGTGGGCGTCAGAGAGGAGCCCATAAAAGCAAAAAGTGTTAGTACAGAGAAAGAGGCTGAAGTGCTTGTCAAGGAGCCAGTAAAGGAAGATGAGGCTAAGGAATTTCTAAAGTTCCTTAAGCATAGCGAGTATAGTGTGGTCGAGCAATTGCGTAAGCAGCCGGCTCGCCTATTAGTATTGGCTCTACTTCTGAGTTCTGAAGTGCATAGGGATGCATTAATGAAGGTGCTTAACGAAACATATGTCACCCATGACATATCCGTTAACAAGTTGGACCGGTTAGTGAATAACATAAGTGTGGATAATTTCATCTACTTTAATGATGATGAAATCCCACTGGGGGGCAGGGGGTCAACTAAAGCCTTGCACATCACAACTGGATGCAAAGGGTACACACTCCCAAGCGTACTTATCGATAATGGATCGGCCTTGAATGTTTTACCGTTATCTACATTAAATAGATTACCCATTGACGATTCTCACATAAAGACATGTCAAAATGTGGTAAGAGCCTTCGACGGTATAGAAAGGAAGGTGATGAGAAGGATTGACATCCCTTTAGAAATTGGGTCGAATATATATGAAGTAGACTTTTTGGTGATGGATATCAAGCCTTCCTACAATTGCTTATTAGGTAGGCCATGGATACACTCAGCGGGAGCGGTGCCCTCATCGTTACACCAAAAACTGAAGTTAGTGACGGATGGACGGTTAGTAACCATCAATGTGGAGGAGGACATTATCGCCGCAGTCACTAGAAAGGCTCCTTATGTCAAGACGAACGAAGAGTCTATTGAGTGTTCCTTTCGCTCTTTGGAATTTGTAAATGCAACCTTCATTTCAGCAGGGAGTGAGCTACTACTAGTGCCAAAGATAGCAAAAGCTACGAGGATGGCTCTACGAATGATGTCGGGAAAGGGAGCCTTACCAAGAAAAGGGTTAGGAAAATACCTACAAGGAGGGACTCAAATCCTAGAACTTAAAGAGAAGAGAGATCGTTTTGGTCTGGGCTTCAAACTAGACTATAAGCAAAGGAGGAAGGAAATTAAGAAGCGCCAAGAGGGAAGAAAGGCGCGCCTTAATAGAAAAGAAGTGGAGTGGGAACCGATGACATTCCACCCTATATCCAAAAATTTCATTTCGGGAGGGTTACTCGTAAAAGAAAGTCATCAGATCAATGCTATACATGACGAAGGATCGGAGCAAAGAAACCTTGAGAGCATTCGCCCTTATGAACCAGAAAGCTCTCTGAACAATTAGACTGCGGAAGAACTTCCTGTAGTCTTTAAAGATTTTTCAGAGAAATTCTCAAAACACTCTTGTTATTCTAGAGCCTAGGAATAATGGGATTACATTTGTGAAATAGGCTTATGATCATCTATCTTATTTTAATAAAACATAACTTTTATTAATTCGAATGAGTATGGTTTCATTCTATCGACCAATATTCTGTCAAGTTTTTACCTTTTTATTCTTTCACTCGTAACACACAAATGATCATTTTTCAATTCATTCATTCTTTGTATATTCTTTTATACCTCACAGGTCCTTAGATATCAATGACATGAGCATCGATATTACAAATCCTGATTTCTCTTGCAAGCAAGACATGTGTTTAAAGGAATCTCAGGATTTTGAAGATGTCCAGGATTGTGATGTGTCTCTAGATCTGTTGAGAATGGTAAAACAGGAAGAGAAACAAATTAGGCCCCATGAGAAATAGGCAATAGAGAATGTAGCCCTTGAGGAAGGGAAAGAGGTGAAAATTGGGACACTTATTGCCAAGGACACAAGGCAAGGACTGATTGAGTTGCTACGTGAATTCAAGGATATCTTCGCATGGTCCTATTAAGATATGCTAGGGTTAAATACTGATATTGTGGTGTATTGTCTTCCAATAAGACAGGATTGTAAGCCAGGCCAATAGAAGTTGCGGAGAATGAGGCCAGATATTGTTCTGAAAATAAAGGACGAAGTTAAGAAGCAGTTCGATGTAGGTTTCTTACAAGAGGTAAAGTACTCGGAATGGGTAGCTAACATTGTGCCTGTTCCTAAGAAGGATGGGAAGGTACGAATGTGCGTTGATTACAGAGA